>NC_141732.1:383837-1583837 GCF_971803275.1 Cyanistes caeruleus | reverse complement strand
CTTCCTGAAAGAGCTGGCTTATACCTGGATGCTTGGTGCAGCTCTCCAGTGTCTGTGACACTTCAGTGGCATTTTCCCTGCACAAAAAATACCTCCAGTGCACATAAAAGTGCCTGCAATGGGATGGCTGTGTGTCTTCCATCCCTAGTTATCCTAAATAAACCATCTCCTCCTTGGCTCTCCAAAACTCAAAGGTCCAGCGTGGGGTTTGATCTCTTCTGCCCCCTCACAAGAGACAGGACAAGAGGAAATGGCCTCAAGTTGCACCAGGGGAGGATTAGTTTGGGTATTAGGAATAATTTCTCCACACAAAGGGAGGTGGAATCATCCTTGAAAGTGTTCAAGGGATTTTTTAAACCACCAAAAAAAAACATGTGGATGTGGTGTTTAGGGACGTGGCAGTGCTGCCTTCACCATCTGACTCAATGACCTTTGAGGTCTTCCCCAATCTTAGCAAATCCATGAATCTACAATTCCACATTTCTGTGAGGTGGACAAAACCCTCCTTTTCCCTCAGGATGCAGTGAGAATGATGCCTTTTTCCAGCATAACGTGATTATTTCCTCAGATTATCAAAATTCAACTGTGCTATAAAGCTCCTCGGAAGGTTCTCAGACATTGAAACAGCTTTTTGATGTTCATATGCTCATATGTTCATAGAAAGAGTAATTTTTTTCATTTGGCAGCTCCTGAACCAAGTGTTGAAACCGAGTAAAGAATAAAGCCTCAGGAAGCAGCTCAGTAGCCTAGAAAGTGACATAATTCACTCACACAGGCCCACAAACCAAAGGCCAATCACAGCTCTGACCTCGCTGACGCTTTCTGAAAATGACTGACATCAACCTCATGATTCAAATATCTTAAGGATAGCTTGAAAGCACTCACAGCCCTCAAAAATCCTCTGCTGGGAATCTTCTAATTCCTGCCCTGCTTCATGGGGAAGGCTCCCGAGGCGTTAGGATTCATGGCAAAGATCTGATTTTACCCCTGGTGTGATGTGGTCAGTGTCATCAGCCTGCAATAATTGAGGTCAGCAGCTCAGTCTGATAGCTATAGCCGTGCAACACTTTCATTTCCCTTTCTCTCTCTCAAAAACTAAAAAAAAAAAAAATATAAAAAAATAAGTTTAGGCAGAGTGGGAAATCGAAGATCACATTTCCATCATTCACAGCCCACCTCCATTTCTGATCACAAGGAAAAGACAGATGAATTCATGTCACAAGCGCCAAAAATCCTTATCAAGTCCTTGGTGGGCAAAAGCACTTTCTACATTTCCCTAATAGCTGTAAGGCTCAATCATTTCTGGGAAGTTTAAACTACAAGTTGCAGAAGGAAAATAGTTCTCTGTTCTCCACTTTGATGAAAAGTTAAGCTAAGTGCACAATAGGAGCTTATCCCTCCTGGGCACACAGAGAGGAGGTGTATTTGAATTTCTTCTGTATGTTGATTTTTGTGCTTGGTTAGTGATTTGTTAACGTCCTCGAAGTTACAGAAACTTGGCAGAACATGTTCCTAAATTTCGCTGGCTAATGAAATACTTTTAAACATAGGAGGGACAGAAAAAACATCAAGGTGAAATAAGAATAGGGCACATCACATGAAAAATGAATGACAGTATGGCAAAATGGTTGAAAATCCATTTAACCAAAAAGTCCATCTGCATTTCACACCAATCCCTGATTCTGCTTTCCCTTTAACAGTCAAGGTAGGCGACGATATTGGAATTGACCTTTTTACTCAGCAGAACTGAAATCAAACCAGGTACAATTTACAAGCAGCTTCCACTGGAGCATCAACATGTTTTGAACCTGCTGCATAAAGGCTCGTTCTGCAGGCAGCAGCCACACAAACAGGCAGCAGTGTTCCGTGGGGAGGTTTATTCAGCACACCTTGAGACGTGGCTGGGAATTGTGACTCAGATTTGTTGTTGTCAAGTGAGGGAACCGGGGAACTCTGTCTTCAGGCAGGCTGTAAACAGTGCTAAGTAAAGCCAGGTCTGAGCAAGGCACAGGGCTTGTGAAGGACAGGTAACGAAGCCAGGGCTCTTAGTGCTAATTGGAATAAGGATGAGGATTCTCCTCTGGACACAGATGGAAGCTGATGGGCAAGCAGTCAGCGTCTCACAGCAAATGGAGAGGAGGTGACTCTGGTGAAAGGAAAGGCTTTGTTAGCAGCTCTCCTTAGCACGAGAACTGAGCAAAAAATGAACTGCTTGTTATGTGCTATGAAGCAGTTCACACCAGGAAAAGCAGCCAGGTGAAAACCATGGGAGCTGTGAGGGTGGGCAGGCCCTGGCACAGGGTGCCCAGAGCAGCTGGGGCTGCCCCTGGATCCCTGGCAGTGCCCAAGGCCAGGCTGGACGTTGGGGCTGGCAGCTCCTGGGACACTGCGAGCTGGCCCTGCCATGGCTCAAGTGATCCTCAAGTCCCTTCCAACACAAACCAGTCTGTGTGATGTGCACACAACCCTGTCTTATGGATTTTGTGGGATTTTTACAGACTGGCCAAGAAAATTACTTACTACCAAGTATCATTGTCATTTTGCACACCCTATATGTAATTTCCTTCCCACACCAAGGGGGTGTTCCTGCAAATCCCAATCAAAAAACACTGCAAGCCTTCCACGTATGGAAAACAGGAGCCACTGGTAATCAAGGACAAAGTGTCTTACCTAACAAGGGAAATTCAGGGGTTCACAACATGCAGCTGCTCTGGAAAATTCAGCATTTCCTGGAGATCTCCCCAAGGTTGCTCACTGCACCCATGCAGATGTTAGGGGCTCTGCCAGGAAACAGCCTGTGTGCTGTTTCCAACACAAACACACAAATTTTTGTACCTGCTTCATTCTCATTCCCCTCACTCACACACTGATCAATGATGCAAGAAGCCACTGCCTCCCTCTGCAGAGATGTGTCCCAAATCTTATCACATATTCCTTCCCTGTCCCCAGGGCCACAGGGGAGCTCCAGGGAAGTGACTGGGTTTTGCTTTCTTCTCCTCACCTCTTGAACCACACCAAACTAAAAACAAACCCACCAAAAGGAAATTTCACCTTCATCAGAATTCTCCAAGTCTGGCTAGAATTCAAAGATTGCACCCAAAATGTTTTGATGCTTCCTGCAGAGCAACAAGCTACTAGTGAGCCATCAAGTTAATGAGACTGCTCCCAAAGCAGACCAAATTTCATGCCTAACTAGAGAAGTTAATGTTTGTTGAGGTGTAATGAAGTAAACAATCAAGCAGGGAGTATACAACAGCTTTACTTAAAATTTAGAATTTATCTTCTTTTTTTTTTTTTTAAATTACTTTGAAGCTTTAAGCAGGTGAGGTGCATTCACACTACGTGGAGGTGGTGGGACAAAATTCAAACAACCCACTGGAGAGTGCCAGAATGCCAACATCACCCCCTGAAAGAATCCCTGGGGATTACAGACAGGTTAACCAGGAAAGGTCTTCAGGAAATTGCTGGCAATCAGATACTCCTGACCTGACCCTTCTCTCCCAGGAACCCAGGTAATGAGTATCCTTGTGAGAATCCAACACCTGGCTATAGATTAAAGAGCTGTTTTTTTCCTGACTGAGACAACAGTACGGCTAATCCCAAATAAACCCTGCTTTTCCTGTATGGAACTGGAGACAGTTGCAGGATCAGCAGAGGGAAATCTGGGGGCTGTGTGAGCAGGGACAACACTGCAGCCAGGTGAGCACACCTGGAAGACCCAGTCTCAGCTGAGACAAAGCCCTGCTCCAAGGTGTTCTCCTACAAGCTGAGTTTATCTCTCCAACTGAAACAAACAGATTCATTACAGAGACAAAAAGTGAGACTTCTGGTCTTGCCTGAACTGGTTGCATCCAATTTCTTTCCAAGCTTTAATGGATTAACCCATTAAATCATGTAAATTACTTTGGTCACTCTTGAAAGCTGAGATTTTTAGCTATCAGCACAGTTACCAAAGAGCTGCCTGTATACTTATGTGCTGAGGAAGTTTTATATCCTTATTAAATAAAAAAAACCCCAAAAAAACCTCTGGTCTCAAAGTGAACAAAGGAATCTCCTGGCAGAAGAGGGAGTCATTTGATATAGGCATAATAAACTGGTTTTCTGCCATGCACATCAACACCAAAGACTAATTATTTCTGATTGTGGCTTTCACATGATTGAGGCAGTTACTTGGTTAAGAGAGGCTAAGAAAAACTATCATGGGAATAAATACCAGTTTTTAGTTTTTATTATATTCCTTGTATATTCAAAAATACTGATACATACAAATGTATGGTGATGTGCCTTTTTTTGTTTCATTTTAACTGCCCTGAATTTGGACACAATTGATATCTACACAAAAAGGTCTAAATTTTACCTCATAGTCTATAAAAAAAAAGACAATTAAAGATGGTCACTCATTTTATTTTATATTTAGATATCCAGATTTCTAGAACTGTATGTTTCTGAAATGCTCAGAGAGCATGCAAATTTCTGTTTGCACAAGGAGTGATATTGTGCCTTTTTACACACTGACAGAATTGGTAATGAGTTATAACTGAGTTATTACTGACATTTTTATAACCTACAAGGGAAGAAAAGGTTTGCAGGTTGACCACAGGGATACCTTCTCTGGAAAAGTGAATTACTGGGTTTAAATTTGGGAAGAATTTAAAAGAGGGACCAATGATTTCAGTGTGATTGGTCCCAGGTGATCACAATCACACCTATTCACTCACAGGAACAGGAGCAAAGCTAGGTAAAGACTTGTGAAATGGAGATGAAAACTGCAGGAAGATGAATCCATCTGTGAGCATCTTTTTATTTAAATCTACCTTTTAAAAAGAGAAGTTAGATATTTAGTTTCTAAGAGACGGAAGTCATACTCAGGAGACTCACAGTGGGTTTTGCAACCTCTTTTGATAAATATAAATGTAAAGCTCTGAACCTCATGAATTTTACTCTCTCTGGAAGGTTAGCAGGTATGATGTTTTGTGTGTCCTAACAGAGTACAATGAATAAGATATAAAAAAATGTAAATAAATGAGGTATTTATCCGTATGAGGAATCCCACACTCTCTGTGTTTCATATATGTTGGGTTCTCTCTCCACCAGTTAAAAAAAAAGCAAAGCCCAGAGTTTACAATACTTTTGCTTTGGCATTATATCCTTTAGTACATTTAATTCATCCAATTAGTAAAAAAAAACAACAAACCAACAAACTAACTAATAAGATGCTGCTGACAGCTCCAGTTTTGAAAACACCTCCCCTCTACCAGATCCCATATGGGAAAGTTGTCTTTTGGAGTGTGTAACTTCATGTTTGGCCTGCCTGAGCACAGGGTGTGTAACTGAGAGCTCCTTCGTGAGGTCACCTGTACATAAACCAGCCAGTTCAGGTTAAGCTCCAAAACCAAGCAGAATATAGCAAAATGCACGCCAAAATCTGGCCTAAGAACTACAGATGTCATTTTCCCATTGTGCCTGGATTATTTTGAAGCCATTTTTCTCCTTCCAAGTTTCACAGATTTCTAATATTCTGCATGAAATCCGTGCACATAACATACGCAGCATCACGGATATTGAGGAAAGTGGTCCTTGAGAAGAGCCTTTCATCCTAAAGATGAAAAGGAACTTCTCAGCCTTCCAGCACAATGACTGACAAAAAAACAAACCCTTGCTTTCCAGGAATATTGCTTTCTGGCAATATGCCGAGTGATTTATCTGGAATTTGTGTATCAGTTTTGTGCCATCATTTAGGGCTTCCATTGAGTAAAGCAAATTTTTCTGGTACAATTTTATCACCTCAGTGTCTCTTAGATTGACCTATGTGCCACTTTGAGAATAAAAGTTTAAGGACACATAGGGAGGTGACTTTAGAACAGTTCCTTTTACCTGTGATGGACATAAATAACAAAAATGTCCAGTAAAATAAGCAGGACAATGGAGAAGAGGAGGAATAAGTGAAAAAAAAAAAAACCAAAACAAAAACAACATCTCTGAGAGTATTACATTTATTACTTTTAGATGAAGTAAAGAGATTTCCATCTCAATCAAAGGTGTTTTAAGCCATTAAAATAAAACAGCTTTTCTATTCCTATTTTAGACAGAGTGACGATTTTGACATTTCCTTAGGTGTAAAAATCTGTTTCCCATCAAGTTTCCACTGGGCAAAGCCAAACAGGGAAACCAACTCAAATCCAGCCAAATTCCACCAGACTCACAGGGTGCAGCCTGGCTGAGAAAACTTCCAGTTAAAAACAGAGATGCATGCTTTAACCTGGAAAAGCAATAAATCAAGGGAACAACCACAGGGCTTAGTGCAATCTCGAGCAATCCAGCTTTTAATCAAGATAGGCTGTTTGCTGGGATGAGACACTGTAATACAGCTGGGAAGTCATTAAGATAATTATGGCAGGGAGTGTTGCACAGGTGGCCAGAGCAAATGCCCTTCCAGGGAGAGCCATACTCCAGATAAAAAATAAACTGGTGTGTGCACCCAGCACGGGGGAACTGCCCCAAACAGCCTGCCCAAAACACGGAGGAAATGTGGAGTTTGAGAAGGCAGCCTACAAAGTACCCCACTCGGCATCAAAAGAGCTGTCACACATGGAACAGCCACAGGGGACAGCAAACTCTGCTCAAATGTGAATCCAGGTGTGAATCCAGGCACTGGGAGGCAGCTCATTCCATAGCTGAAAATAAGGGCTTTCATCCCAATGTTCAGGGTCACCATCCTTTTAGGAGCCTTTCTTCCTCAAGAACCAATACTTCCCCTCGTTGAAAGGATCCAAGAGCCAACAGTGCTAAACCAAACGTCAACTCTTCCAAAGCACAGACATGTTTTCAAGAAGGGAATGCAAATCCACTGTTTTCTGTACATCAATATCTCGTTTTCAGTATATCATGATATATACCTAAATATTTTTGATGCTGTTTCTTCCTGCCTGAATTACAACTGGCAGAGGGGCAGGGCTGGATGGGATCTTGGGCAGGAATTGTTCCCTGGCAGCTGGGGCTGCCCCTGGATCCCTGGCAGTGCCAAGGCCAGGCTGGACATTGGGGCTGGGAGCTCCTGGGACAGTGGGAAGATAAAGTTCAAAATGAAATTGTGTGACAGAGGTTTCCTGGGCAGGCCTGTGTTTCACCGTGCACTGAATTCAGCCATTCCTGCCATTCCAATATACAGGTATACAAGAATTCAAGAATAATTTGGTGTAATAAAAATAATCCCAACCAGGTCCTTTAATTGCACCAGATCCCAAAAGAACCATTACCCTGGGTGCTAAACAAATGCAGGGACCATGGATTAAAGGAGAAACAAAAGCTGGGGTGGGGACTGCCCCTGGCAGGTTGCTGATGGCTGTCAGGAGTTTCCTGCTCACCTGATAAGCAGTGGCTCTTCAGCTGAGGATTGGAGGAGGATGAGGCAGAGCAGGGCTGTGGTGGCACAGCTCCAGCACCACTGATGTTCAGTTTCACAACTGGGGAGCTAAATTCTCTACCAACAGGTGTCAAAATAGGCTTGGGAAATTATTACTCTTGGAAGGAGATAACATTTATGAAGGCACTGCTTCATTAATGGATTTAATTTTGATTTATTTACTTAAGAACTTGAACTTCATGCCATTTATCCTCCTTCTATGAGCATATTAACACACCTACCACCCCCCATCCCCCCTAAAAAAAAGAAGGAACAATTCCACTTCTGTTCCAAGTGCACATTGCTGAACTGTTGAAATTACCCTGGTTTTTCACTTGAGGAGAAAAACAAACAACACTGCCTTCATGGGTGTGCATCAAGCTTGGAATCACCAGCTTGGTCTGAAAATTATTCTAAAATAAGGGTCTTACAATTTAACTTAAATATATTGAAGGCAGTTAATTTGATGATTTATGCAGACATTAAATTGCAGTTGAAAAGATTTTACAACTCACCAAGGGAATAAAAGTTCTTTCATGTGTAACATTTAGTAGTATGTGGATAATACAGCAACAAACATTTTTAAATTTTACATTAATCAGTGTCATTGCATCTAACTGCAGTGTGATCATTAGCTGCTCTAATTTTTCTGATCAATCACCAAACTCTCACTAGGCTTAGCAGAGCATAAATCTGACTGTGTCAGTTATATCAGTTCACTGAATAAAAACTCATTTTGAGGCAACAACATTCAGCTGCACCACTCTGTATGCTGAAGCAGGAACAATAAGGTGTGGAGAGAATATGCAGAGATATAAGCAATTCTGATAATTTTCATAGAAAAATGTCGAAGTAATATGTTGTAAATCCCCCTTAGTGCAATATACTGGCAGCAGGATTTTTAAGGGGGCATGGAACATCTTGATGCTTGTACTGTAAATGTATTTTGAACATGGCACCTGGTGTAACACAGGAGGAAACCAGTTTGGCAACCGCAAGTATTTCAGGGGCATACAACCATCAGGTTGTGGGGGAAAAAAAATCAGTTTCAAGTTTCAGGTGGGGGGAAAAAAAAGTACCTACAGCTTTAAGGGAAAGGGAAATGAGATTATTCCTTGGGATGAACCATTTACAATTACAGCCTGACAAAAGGAGAAATAATTTAAACCCGAGGTAAATTAAAATGGCTAAGTACTAAAACTCCTTAAAAACAGACTTTTAAAGAGAAACCTTCACAGATAGAACTATAACTGCACGGCACAGCCGGGCGCTGTTACAACAGGCTTTTTTTATTATTACTAACTTTGATCAAAGCTTATTAACCAGCAGCACCAAGCCATCAGTGGATTGGACTACACAGGAGAGCTAATTAAATTTAAAGGGCCACAGAGTCCTGAGGGCATAACACACAATCCCCAAGGCAGGAGCTGGAATGGAGGGGGTGAGAACATTTGCATGGTGAGGCAGTGGGAGACTGCAAGGTGCTTGCTCTTATTTACTGTGCAAAGAGGTTAATACAACCCATTCTGAACCTGTCCTTGTCATCAACCATGCAGAAAAGTGTGGGCACTGAATGTCTGGGGAAATATGGAATATTTCCACACACTTCAGCAAGAAACACAGATCATAAAATTTTATTTGATCCAGCAGGGCAGATCATGACATCCCTCCTTACCCTAAGGAGAGGTAACTTCTACCAATTATAATGTGAAATATAACTAAAGAATTTAGGGACAAGAGAAAATAAAACAGGATGCAAGCTGACTGTAAATTGGTGCACAGCAGACTTGTTTTGTCCAGAGGCAGACACATATTATAGCATTTATAACCGGAAATAACAGGAATAAATCATAAAACAATTTCTTCCATTGCCTACATCCCACCTGCTACGTTATACTTCCTATCTGCAATAGATTGCAGTAATTAAATCTTTCCCTGCAGTTTTCTCATATACCTGGAGGAGGAATAACATTCTCTTTTCTGGTCACTTTCCAGGCACTGTGAAGAGTAAAATATTACCCTCCATCCACCTTTCAAACTCCTGGGAAAGCAGCAGAGAGGGGGAACATTTATCCCATCCTTGCTAATGTTTTAAAAGCCTCCTGACACGTGGACCACTGAAACATTTTTCAGTTAATAAAAGGAGCTGATTCACAGCACAAAGCCATTATTTCCAACCATGATATCAAATTGTGATTTATCAGTCTGATATTGTCATTTCAGGACCCCTAGGAGGAAGGTCTCAGTAGCTGCAGTAAACCAGTAAAATTCAGCGCAGAGGGGAAGAAAGAGGAATTGGTAACAGCTGGGTTGTCCTTAACCTGAGTAAGTGTTTCTGTATCCTAAAATGACAGAAACATCTTGCATCAGTGTGGTGGCATCATGCTGAGTCACCCACTCACTCCTGTGGGCTAAGAGAAACACGGGCTGGCAACTTCTGGGGTTTGTGGTTTGGTTTCTTATTTTCCCCTTAAAGAACAGCTGTGTCCAGTTGGCACCAGCACATGAAGGGAACCACAGCCTCATCCCACTCCACACCTCCTGTGGCATTTCCAGGTCTGCTCCAGATGGGGGAATTTTGTTGAAGCACCAGCAGAGAAAACAAAAACTACACACACCTTGCTTTGGTAACTCACAGAATCAAAACTAACCCTGTCCTGCTCCCAAGAAACATTCCTGACCCTCCATCCATGAACAGCAGCAGGATTTCCTCCACCTCTTCCTTCCTCTCTCAAGCAGGAGTTCACAGGCATTTCAAGGACCTGAGATGTCATCTGTAGCTGCTGCCTCAGAATTTATTAAACTGCAGTGAGAGCTGGAGTTCTGTGCCTTTCTCAAACTCACATTCACAGACCTAAATAAGACTTCAAATAAATTCTTCCCTTGCTCACGCCATGACGGGAAAAGCTCTTCTATCTACAAATGTATTCTTATTTATAAATGTTGCACTACTTCTAAGGGGTGTAATTGTCATCAGCTGTATTTCTGAGTGCTTTAAAATACTCAATAATTCAATTTTAATTTCTTAATTTACAGTACAAAGCATTAACTATGGTGGTGTGCAGGCAAGACAAAAACTACCATGTCTGAGTTGATCATTGTTTTAAGCTATGAAGCAGAAACTGATGTGAGAAAGGAAACCATAACTCAAACCTACAAAAAGTACTGGAAATCCCAAAAAAAAGAAGAAATTTTAGGTAAACTTTTAGATTCTGCCCCTTTACAAAGACTGCAATTAATCATTCTTACTTAATTTTCTTAATATTTTTCTTCACTGGGTCTTGTTACAATATTTGCATCAGATCAACACCAAACTGATAACTAGGGAAGTCATTCCATTTTATTTTAATAAACATCAGCAGTTTTTTCTCCCATATCCACTGAAACACCATGGTATTTGAGTGCCCCAAAAATTCAGAGAGAAGAACAACTATTGGTGGCCAAGAAAAACCTTCAGACAGAGTTTTAAACTCTGCAGTTCAACAAATCCTGATTTTTTTTTGCTGATTTTGCAGTGCCTGGATTTCATAGCTTCTGTGTAACATCCCCATGAGTTGCTAGACCAGAATTATGTTGTGATAAGAAGTTTACCCCACCCAATCACCTGCTGAGCACTGCTGCTTTTTCAGTTAATAGTGAATTATTTGGACATCTGCATATACAAACACACTTTTACTGTGTGCATCAACATGTGCAGACACACACCTGCCTTCACTTTCCTTCAAAGAAGTTATTTAATTCTGATCTTCTCTCTTGATTGTGGGTTTCACCAATATCTACTAAAACAACCCCAATGATCTTCTAATTCTTACTGACTCTTGCAATGACATTTAAAGTCCAAAAGGGAATGAAACACAATGATGGACTAGGAGACAGGAAAACTAAGACAAACTGAAAAAAAACCCAAATATTATATGTTTTATGTCTTACAGTCCTTGATGCTTCATGTAGCTTTGAGCTTCATTGTCCACTCATTCCACTCATCCCTGAATCACTATTTTCTCCATAAAGGCATGGTTTGCCTCTTTTTGAATGTGAACATTCTAGGGCAGACTTCAGGTATTCAGCATCCAGCTGGGCTTTCCCCTTGTTCACTGAAAGAGAAAGCTGTGCACACAGGAAAAGCACCAACTGACCTCAGGGATACTCAACAGTGCCTTGAAAAAACTCCAGTGTGTTACCCAAAGCATTTACTTCATGGTCTTGATGTTATCTGCAAATTTTGCATCTGAACTCTTCCACTCAGGACCAAAACCCTGAGGACGGCATCCCTCAAAGGCAAAAGAAAGTACATTTTCTGTTTCCACCTCAAATGAAAGCACAGTGTGTTTTCCTGTAACACTGATCAGACTGGTCCTTCATGATGGCCTCAGCAGGGCAGTGGGTGTTGTCTTCATTATTAAAAACATATCTCTGTCTCAAAACTCTCACTGGGCTAGTTAGGTCCCACTGAATTTAGAAACACCTTCCAGTTTTCTCTACTTTTTCACTGAACAAAGTATTTCCCCTCATGTTACCTGAACGGACCAATTACCACCTGACAGCAAAGACTTCTGGAGAGCATAGAGCAACATTAGATGGCTTCTTTCTGTGATCACAATTTCCTCCACTTGTCTGAAGCTCTGCCCACTTCATTTAAAGCCATAAATTCCAGCAAACAGGCCCACATGAGTGACAAAGCTGTTAGCCACTGGCAACAGGGTCCTGAACACTTCTGGTTCCCAATGAGCACAGAAAATTACTATTTTACAGGAACACATTTTTGTCTGGATTACCTTTACCTGTGGTGGAAATAAAAAGCCTCAGTGAGACACCCATAGAGGACTTTGAAGACCTGCAAGGGAAGTTTATGTATGTATTTCTGTACACATATGTGTATATATCTATACATTTATATAACCATATTGCAACTCTCAATGCAGTTTTGCAACTTGGATAGCATTTGCCTCGTGTATTCCCACTCATTTGTCATAAACATGCCAAAATTCTGATTCACAGTTAAGTATCTTGTACTGTATAATGGGCCATCACTGCATCCCACACACTTTACAAGGCTCTAGTCCTGGAAAAATTCATCAGATTAAGTTTCATGAGCATCTTCACAAGGCCAAAAATTCTCTGACAAATTAAAGTGGATTCTGCTATAAATACATTTTCATTCCATTTATGCACACAGCTCTTTTTATAGCTGTTAAATCTCCTCTCCTTCCCCTTTTTAAACGCTATTGAAACTGTCAGGAGCTACCTTTTGCACTTTATCAATCACAGCACACACATCATGATTCCTAGAATCTAAAATGGAATTGTTGATGGTTCAGATACTGTTAGACTGTCATTAGTCCCACAAAGTGTGTAATTTGTCACTTTGCAAGAAATGACAGTGCCTTCACTCGTGCAACATGCTTTTAAACCTCCCCTCTCTAATTTGAAAATGCCAGTATTGTACTCTGCTTCAGGAGAGGTATTTTTAAGGCTTGCTGGCTGGCTTGTCACAGAGCAATCTGTCAGGTAGTATTTTGCCTTCCTTAAGGTATATTCACACAAAGCCTGTCTGTGATATAACACAAAGACAATGCTCTCTGTCTTACCTGATGGCAACGAGGCCCGTGCTGGATTTTCACTTTCCTCATCAGTGCTGGCATCATAGTTGCTTTCCCTCTTTATAACCATCTGAGCAGTAGCTACACTATCCCTAAAAACATCAAAAGAAAGGAAAAGAAATTAAGATATTTTTGTTTCTCGAAGGAATTAAATAATTCAGGGAGAATATGTACGGAATTACAACCTATGGAAAGGGCAGGGACATGATCTGATTGGAAAATCAGCTGCAGCTCAGCAGAAAACAGGACAGATCCATCAAACACTCACTTCTTGGCTACAGCACCCACAGCAATATGCTGCTGCTTGCAAGGATGCCAGAAAGAATCCTCCTCTTCCATGACTTCCAGGATTGGTTTGGATAACCCAGCACTCAGCCAGGAAGAACTGTCACTCACTGTCAGGGCCAAGGAAATGGAAACTGAACTAAGCTAAACTCAAATATGCACCAAGTACTACACCAAGAAACTCGGGGAAATTAAATACCTTGCGCATTTGGCATCCACTGCAGATTCTTTAGCTTCACTCAACAACTTCTGCAAGCTTCTTATCTTTGCCTTCTTTTCATTCAGCACCAAAACAAACTTGCTATAAAGGTCTGCCTCCAGCTCCTCTTTAGCTTCCACGCATTTTTCCAGCCTGCAGCACAAAATTAACTGTTACACCAGCTCTTCTGTTTCCTAGAAGACAATTCTGTCATGAGGCCAGCCAGGAATCCCCACTCCAAACCACGCACGGCTGCTCCAGCACCTTGTGTCTGAAACAGGCCAGAATAAGCTATTTTCTTCTTGTTGTTTTTCCACAGAGAATGCAATGAACTCTGCTTCCAAAAGGTAAAAGTTCCCAGATGTGAACCTCCTTCCTTCATGCCTCTTCTTTTTTTTTTTTTTTTTTTTTTTTGGTAGGTTCTTGCACACCTCCATCTGAAACAACTAAAATTTAAATAGGCAAATGTTCTTTATTTTCAATGCTGAATCACAACAGTGGCCATACCTTAGCAGGACAGACATAATGAAATTATAAACAGATATGATTCACCTTGACAGGTCTCAAATCTGGAACCACACATAGGTGTGAAATATATTTGAAGAGGAAAAGAAAATTCCAAAATATGAAAATTTTTAGAAGATCTTAATATCTTCAGAGGAAAATATATTTCAGGTTTTTAAAAAATTTTAGTATGCACCTGTGGGTAGATGAATGTCAATAAAAGGAAGCACAATGGGAGTATTAAATTAAGAATATGGTTGTATAAAGTCTCATGAGAAAAACTGGAATACAAGCAAACCTGGGCACAACAAATTAAGTGATTTGTGGCAAATGTAATTCTGTATTTAATTCTTATATTTCATAACCTTTCAGTTCTTGGGTTGAACCACAAACATTTTATTAGCTGTGTACACAAGAAGCAAATAAACATCTTGATAATCTTACTGATCATGATAAATATAGTAAATAGTCACAACTTAAAAACATTTCTTTCAACAGCCTGTGCAAGGCTGTAAAAAAGTTTAGAAGGCTTATTATGCTATTAATGCAACAGACTTAAAAAATACTAATTTATAAGGCAAGAGATTTCAACAGACTTCCTACATAAATACTAATTATTTTGTTCACAGATCAAAACCATATATGATGTAAGAAGCAAGACAATAGCAAAAAAAAAAAAAATCTCATGAAGTATTAAGCCTACTGTTCAATGCTTTAGGGATATGCTTGATAGTTGATAAATAATTCATCTAATTTAAATGCAAATAGCAGAACATCATTACCATATAGATCAGTTCAATAATTCCTAAATGAAAGATCATAGGTACTAATCAACTACCAGGAGACTTTCCACCTACAAAAGGGAAGTTAACTGTTTAGTGGGGAATAAATAGACAATTCATAAAGAATCATAAACTCTAATGCAGGGCCCAGAAGAGCCTGGACATGCTTGATACTAATTATTTCTGTATACATAAAAATGGGGGGAAAAAAGGATTTTGTCTAAAATATGCTAATCTTGTCTGTATCAAATCCTGTAGAATAATCCCCTCTCCCACACATAAACCAGGGAAAGCGGTTGCTCTCTGCCTTTACTTTGCCAAGGCACTGGCTTGCGTTGGGGCAGCTGAGGCTGATTCAAACAATGAGAAATGTGGCTGACTTGGCCAAAAAAGTGCCATTTAAGACAATTTCAGTGATGCCCTCAAGTGCTGCAAAGACATCCCCTGATGAAAACCCACGTGAATGGAAACTTCCAGTGAAGTAAAGCTGATGCTGCCTGGACTGTGAGTAGTACAGTGAAGAAACCTACTTGGCCAAGATTGGCCAATTTCTTCACTCTCTGGAGAAAAAAATCAGCATCTTGAATATTAGAATTAGAATATTAACTCTTCCCTCTGGGCAAAACCCATTAGTAGTATGCCATCAGTTAATCTCATATGATTGTTTTCATTTGCATGAACACCTTTTGTTGATTTTTTTTTTCCCGTTATTCAAAGCTATCCACATCCAAATACATTCTCCAGACACAGAATGGCAGTAATTTGGCAAAACACTCAATGTAAAAAGCACTGCATATCACAAAAGCACCACATTAATGCTGTACTTGCAGGTTATGAGCCTTTAAAATACATTGTTACATGGCACATCTGATACTTTAAAAAGAGGCTGACAAAAGGCAAGGGTTTTGGGGACAGAGATGCAGAAATTGTGCAGGTGGTGAGCATTCACTGAGGCATTCACCACCTGAGCTACGTGAGCACAGAGCAGAGCTGGCTGGGTTTCATGGCTGCAAACACAAACTTTAATTGCCATTCCTCACGTGCTGCTGCCTGTGTGTGCCCTGTGTGCCTCAAACACCATCTCCCCAGGCCAAATGCAGGAGCTGCTCATCTCACAGACAAGCTCCCAGCACCAAGTACCCAAATGGGGTTTAATTGCTGGAGTGGTGCCTCCCAATTTGTGCATCCTCAGGTCTCTCTGAAATGCTTTTCACGTGCCAAATTGCAGCCAAAGGTGACAGGCATCCAAAATCCTGCACTGAAAACAAACACTGGCAGGGACTATGACAAATAATGAACTGAGAAATTCATAATAAAAACCAAGATTTCAACTGGTGACCCAACACAGAGCAATCAGGCATGCTCTACAGAGGTGAACATGAGCCATGAAACTTAATGGCATTTCTTTAATTATTAGTGGCAACCTTCACGATCCAAGACTAAGAAGGAAAGAACTCAGCACCTCTGGTATTCATCCCTGCTCCCAGTGCTCTAAAATAATTCCCGATCTCACAGCACTGCTCCCTTGCATTTCAGATTCACCCTTCCCCCAGCACTGGCAATGGTATGGAATGTTGATGAGCTAATGCTGAAGACCCAGTTTCAAGCCCAAAGTACCTAGCTTGCATTTTTATAATCTGCTTGTGGTTTAAATACACTGTCACTGCAGTTGACCACAACATAAAGTGGCAGCTATTTTGAATTTGGCTTGTCTACACAAATTTTAGACACCTGATAAAAAAATACAGACCCCCAGGCCCAAACCAGAAATTGGATTTTTATTGTTGAAGGAATTATTTTGCTACAGGTTATTATTACTTAAAATTTGCCACCTCCATTATTAGGGAATCACAGATGGGTTTGGGTTGGAGGGGCCTTAAAGCCCAGCCAGCTCCACGGGCAGGGACACCTTCCACCATCACAGGCTGCTCCAAGCCCCAGTGCCCAACCTGACCTGGAACTAATCAGCCTTGAATTTTCTATATGAAATAAAGAGAGCAGCTGTTCTGCTCTGACATTTTAATTCGTCCATCCCTCAGGTGTGCACACACAGACACACACACCCAACCCCAGGCAGCCACTCGCTCACCAAAACCTCCGTGATGGGCAAGAAAATCCGAACAGGGAAATGGAAATGGGATGATTGAATAATTCCACCCAGTGCCCCACGACTAAGGGGCACAAAAGCAGCTCTCAGAAGCCTGCCTGCTATGTTTTAATTCTAATGAAGTCCTGAGGAGAGAGGCTGTGAGCAGAGGGAGCTGCTGCAGGGCTGGCGGGCGAGGCAGGAGCGCAATTCCCCACACCACGTGCTCCGTATTTGATGTTTCACCACTCAGCACCGTGAGTGGTGCAGGATGCAAATCCTGAAATCCTGCCTCCTGAACAAAGACAGGCTCAGCTTTGTTCATTCAGCTCGGGGCAACTCTCAGCATTTGGAGCCGAAGCAGCAAAAGGAGACAGCAGGCTAGAACTGGGCTGTGGTAAAAAGAATTTTAAAAAAACACCACGCCAAACTAATTTAAAAAAATAAAACAAACAAAAAAACTCCCCAAACCCCCGCCCCCCCCCAAAAAAAAGTAAACCAAAAAGCTCATTACTTCTTGAATGAAAATTATTTATGAATTATTGTTCTGCATTTAACAGACATGGCCAAAGACTGCTGACCATAAAACCTTCACTGTATACTTTGAAAATCCATTTTTCATGTACTCGAAAAGATAAACATGATAAATAAATCCACCAGCTTGCACTGAGAACAAAGTCACACAGCTCTGATTTATTTTTATATATTTTTTTTTTCCTTTTTCCTCCTTTTCTTTGGGGTTACTCTGTAAAAAAGTGCCACCCCACCATGGAAATTGATACAAGCACTAATGCCTCTTACACATCAGCGTGTAATGCAGTACAGAACACGGGTTATACAATACACTATTGTTCAGTTACACTGTTAAGCAGTAAAACACTACTTAGGGGAGGCCCTTTGCTTGTCAGGCAGACTGTCAGGAGAAACTGTTACTCATTTTAATGAGAGGGGAAACAAAACTAACTCCTCCCAAAAGTTGGCTCTCTTTTTCAAGGTAAATTAACACAAATTAGCTGCATTCTTTCATCAATCTTCCTAGATTGTGTGTTTTTTCAGGTAAAGCAACAGAAAAGCAAGATAAATCTCTGACTGCTCTGCCCTAAGAGTTCTATGATCAGTGAAACAAGCATAGATTATTTCACTACAGAATGATTGACAATTCAGGTTGCAAATGCAACAGCAATTACAAAAATCTCTTGAAAAATAATGGTACTTTTCCCTGTAATACTGCACTCATTTTTCAATTCCGGCTTCTTCAACAAAGAAAACAGATGAAAGAAACAGCAATTTATTCCCCACACAAAAATGTATATAATTTACACTGCCAGTCCTAAGAGTTACAAAAAATAATGTTCATGAAAAGGCTTCCTAAAGAAAGTCAAGCTAATTCCACAGATTTTTAGGTGTTTGGGAGTTTTTGCTAACTCATAAGCTAAAACCACCTTTAACTGCAAGCTTTTTAGTATCAGTTGCATCTTTGACAAAGGGAGGACATCCACAACCACATGGGCTGTGGGTAACTGAGCTCAAAACATGTCTCAAAATGCATAAAAATTTCTGTCCACTGCTGCTGAGCTTCTCAGGTGTCACCTGTGGATCCACCTGGGAACTCACCTCTTCTCTGCATCGCTACAGTTGCTGAGAAGCTTTTCATTTTCTCTCTGCAGATGCTCAGTTTTGGCCTGCAGCTTTCCCAGCCTGTCCAGGCAGTAAACAAGGAGTTCCTTGACCACCTCTGCTGGGCTTGGGACTTCCTGCAGCTTCAGAGATCCAAGTCTGAACTGGGACACAAGGAAAGAATGAGTTATTTCAACTGTACAAGAAACTTCGCTGAGGCTTTGCTCTAGTAAACTTGAACACATCTCCAATAAGTGTAAGAAATACCTTACAGCCCTCTAGTTCAAAGGGGGACAATAAATTCGTCATGCAGAGAATGGAGAAATACGTGGAATAATCTACATGCTAATTATTTCCAGAGGGCCACAATATTGAGAAGGAGTCTGCAGCAGCTCCAGAGGCTGCGGGAGCCGGGCCCGGCCAGGCCGGAGAAGGGAAGGCCCGGAGGGGATCCCATGGATCCACACAAACATCTCCGAGGGCTGCCAGAGGATGGGGCCGGGCTCTGCCGGGCGCTGCCGAGAATAAAATAAAGGGCAGCGAGCGGCAGCCCGGCAGGAGGAAGAACTTGTGTCCATGGAGGGGCAGAGGCCTGGAACAGCTGCCCAGGGAGGGCCTGGAGTGTCCCTGTGTGGAGCCATGGCAGCCCCAGCTGGGCACGGCCTGGGCTGAGGGAGCTCCACAGGAACCTTCCAAAACCAAACTATTCTGGGATTCCTTGCAGCTAGTATGAAAAATCTAGCCAACAAATTGTCACCTCCAGGGCTCAGACAGTAAGTTCTTAATCATAAAAGGACTCCTTCAATTAAACAGGCAGCCTCATCAACTCAGTGAGATTAAATGGTCTGTAATGAACCACTGTGTGTTTTCAGCAATGGGGATGCCATACAGGACCGTACAGGAGGTCTGAACGTATTTTGTTTTGCCTGGTCTGGGACAAACAACAGAAAACTGTTGTTTTTGTCATGTCAAAGGAAGAATAGCTCAGCCATACATACAAACCAGCACCAGCTGAGCTACAACCATGCAAACCTGGGTGGATACACATTAATATACAACACAATAGTTTGAGGGAGTGGAAGAAGGAGAAGGGGTCGTCTCTCGTATCTTGCGATTATCAAAAAGACTGACATAAATTTTGTGGCATTTCCCTGTGGAGAGAAGTATTACCCATCTTTTCAACTTGAATAACTATATACAGCTATAACATCCTATAAAAAAGCATAAATGTAAGTGGTACACACTAGGGAAGAGTTCACTCTGTTGTGGCACCTCACCTATTAAAATCAGAAATGCAGTTTGATTTGGTTTTTTTTCCCCATTTTACTTAGGAAGGCATGGAAAAATTACATAAAAGACATCTATTTAAAAAATGACTATTGTTTGCTAACTTTTTAAAATTTAACTTTCACTAATGCCTTAACACTAAATGAGTTTTGGCTGGTAAAGGTAAAAGCTGCTCACAAAGCTTTCAAAGACATTGTTTGAAATGAGCAACAGTGCTTCCACACAGACCTTTTATCTGGGGAAGTCTCTGCCACATGATACCATCCTGACCTCCTTCAGCAAGGTCAGTCTGTCAGAAAACGTGTAAAACCCAAAGGTTTAATTTCCAATTAGCCACCAAATACACATGTGCTGTCTCTAAAGCGTTGTTGTCTTTAGCTGGCACGCATCTGATAGCTACAGATGAAAAGATGCTTTTAATTTATTTTTGGAAATTAGATTACACTATCAGTAGCCCACAGATTGGTGTGCACCCCCTGAACATCACACTTGCTGTCTGACAGCATTAACAAAGATGGACATTTGTGTAAAGGAAACTGTTTTTCATCACTTGCAAGCCACCACCACACTATTTGGATAAAGAATTCACAGAGATAGAGAGGCACAGTAGCACAGATAAACAGGATCACAACCTTTTACCGTGAAGAAAACAGCAAGGAGGGCACATAATTTTTGTCTTATGCCTTAATATATTCAACTGAGATCAGGTACAGGCAAGTATATTTAATCAAGACAAACAAATTACAGTTCTCAGTGCACAAAAAGAATGAAAAATGCATAATCCTAAAACAGGTCAAAGTGAGTAGCAGTAGAATTATTCTGAAAGCCTGGTACCACTGCACAACCAAAATCACGCCAGACACACAGCAGACACTCCAAAAGCAATTGTAATTATTAAAAACCCCCAGCACTGCTACAGGGACACGGGGAATGTGCCCAGGTTTGCAGGTGCTGAAGTCCAACACGTATGGTCAATCTTTAGTTTACCCTTTAGTTCAGTCTTTATGCAAAGCAATTGACTATTTCTATTTGACTACTTTCTCACTATAAAATTCACTGTCCTGCTTCTGTGTTTTAGAAACTGAGACCTGTGGAGCATTTCTAGGAGGCCCACAAAGGTGAGCACAGCAAGCCCGTCACCAGGAGGATTAAAATTATCATGCAGATGCTGACAAATCAACTAAAAAAAAAGGAAAAAAAAGAAATAGTAAGGTTTTCTGCAAAACTCTTCTGTATCTTCCCTCCTCCCACAGTCATCTAATCTTAATTTAGGATGGCTGTGGGGAGCACATTTTCCAGCTACCTCCAGGAAAACACAGAATGTTTGGATACAGCCCTAATTGAAAGAAAACCCGTGTGACAGGCTGAAATAGTGGAAGGTGTCCCTGCCCATGGAAAAGAGTGGAACGAGATGGGCTTTAAGGCGCCCCCCATCCCAAAGCACCCAGTGATTCCATGATCCTGGACTGTGTGCTGGTGCTCTGCCTCCCTCACACATCACACGGAAACCAAAATCCCCTTCTGGCAGGCAGCTCCTCCAGCATGGAACTGTTATCCAGCACCTATTGAACACACAGAGATGTCAGCACTAACAATAGCAACGCTGCTATCTCGGCTAATTACAGCCCGGTGGCGTTCGCCCCACCAGGAGCCCGGGGCTGAGAGGCTGATAAGGCAAAAAGGCAGCCAGGCCCACTGAATTCCCAAAGCGGCACTAAAACAACGTCAAGAGAAATAAAATCTCCAGGCAGCTCTGCTTTTGAGTCATGCTGGCACCCCGAACTGGAAAGCGGACCGGTAGAGGAGAAGATGACAAAATAACACAATTTTGCATCCAAGAACTCTGAATTTGGGACTGAATTTTAATAGAATTCAGTGTTGTGGGGGAAAAGGATTAAATTTAAATTTAAATTTAATTTAAAGTTAATTCGATTTAAATTCTCACTCAAAAGGAGATGTTAGTTTTTCCCACAACACTGCTAAGATTTTCCTTGCAACTAAAGCAAGAAACAGTCCAGTTATTTGTCCTTCATCACCAAAACCACAGTTGGGGAACTGCAAACAGTTCTAGGGAGATGCAGTGGAAGTGGTTAAAGATCAGGATACCATAACAAACAGTTAACTGGGTGGGATATCAAGATAAACAGCTCTTGGGTACTGCAGGAGTGAAAGAAAACATCATTAACACCTCACTAAGCTAATCTGACAAGCAACACGTCTTTGGTTTGGATCACGTTTCCAAGGTGATTTTGTAAATTCGTAACGGTGAATTTTAATTTTTTGTTGTTGTTGTTAGCTTTGTAAATTCCTGCACGTTGCTGCTCCCCAGATGAATTTAAATTTCTCACCATCCTTACAGCTGCTGTAGCTCTCTGGCTCGGCATCATCTGCAGATGTAACTAATGTGCTTTCTACTTCCCCTTTCAGATCATTCAAGAAAACATTATGTAAAACACTGAAGCACTAAACACTTCATTTATACGGAGAAGGAGTAGATCTGGTAGAGGTCCCAGGGGACAACTGACTGACTGTGACTGATACACTGCTGCCCTTCAGTTTCTGCTTTATTGTTTGTTGGCATTTTATTTTTAAAAATTTTTACGTTCTTACAAGTGCAGGAAGGTGAACGCAGAAGCCTTCAGAAAACTCTGTTCCCTTAATCAGAAATCACAGTCATCACATATCCACCAGGCCTGTATTTTGAACTTGAGAAATAAAAACAATTAGAAGCTTATGCCAAAAATGTCATTTTCCCCTGACCTCTCACCCTGCCCACTGCTCGTATTCTAGAGATGAGGGAAGAAGTGATCTCAAACAATAAGACACAAAATATTACAGAAATAACTGAAAAGTTTCTCAGTTTTTCTTCTAGATGCTTATGCTTACAGGAAGATGTGCTTCACATAAGAAAATAGCAGTTACTAAAAAATGAGACAACACATTTTTCACAGAAGATTCCAAAACTTAAAGTTACTTTATTGTATACTGACAGTGAATTTTAATTTTGCATGAAATAACACAGATCTGCTATATAATCTTTGCATTACAACCTTAAAAAAGAGAGTTATCATATCTAAGGCAATAATTATCAGAAGTTATGCACTGAAAGGAGGACTTTCACACAGCAATGCCTCTCTTCTGAGTCAGATTCTGAAGATAAACACTAACAGTCAGCTTATTTCCAATAACAACAATCTTTCACTATGTCTATAAGAAAAAAAAAAAAAATCATGCTGGAAACTCTCATTACATCTGCTTTACTGGCTGTGATTTCTTTCTCTATTAGTAAAATATTCCAACAACCCTTTCTAACAGTATTTTTTATCCACAATATATTTAAGGAATTCTATAGTTCCAGAAGGTAGGAAAAAGAAAAAAAAAATAGATAGATTCTATTCTAGTCCTTTGTTGTCCTGGCAGGGTAGAGCATATAGATACAGATATAGATATATAGATATATAGATATATATATATATGTATTTATAGATCTATGTGTTGTGTGTACTTGTGAGCCTCTTTCCTATTAAATCTTAACCCACAGTATTTCAATTTTTCCTTCTCTGTTTTGAAGACTAATTAACAATTTTTGGAGAGAGCACACTTGACAGATACTTCAGTCTGATTTTCAAATGAAAATACTCCCAGCATGTGAATGATAGAGGTTTAATCATATGAGCCAACCTTGTATGGCCTGTTACAGGCTCTCACTCAGCTTCCACTCCTCCTGCCTCTGAGTGAGACACGGAGATCCCCGTGCTCTGCCCCTAAAACAGAATTTCAGACTGAGCTAGCACACCCAGGAACACCTACATCCATGCAGACAGATGCTGCCACCTGCAAGGTATTGCTCAAGCAATATCCTTTCACCAGGGAAATATTAAAGAAGAATTTGAGGGGGAAAAAAATAAATTCCAGAGCAGCCCACCAGCACGGAGCAGCTGTGCAGTCCCTGTCTGGTTTCTTGGAGACCTGCAGTCTGTGAAAGCAGCTGTGACCACTGTGCTGGAGCAGGAAAGCCCTACAGATCCACACAGCAACAAATCCTTTTGTCACTGCCCTGTTCTGAGCACAGAAACACAGAATCAGAGAATATGAAGGGTTGGGAGGGACCCCAAAGCCCATCCAGTGCCATGGCAGGGCCAGCTCCCACTGTCCCAAGAGCTCCCAGTGTCCAGCCTGGCCTTGGGCACTGCCAGGGATCCAGGGGCAGCCCCAGCTGCTCTGGGCACCCTGTGCCAGGGCCTGCCCACCCTGCCAGGGAACAATTCCTGCCCAGTATCTCACCTAAATTTTCTCTCTTTTAATTTCTACCCATTCCACCTGATCCTGTCCCTCCAGTACCCAGTGCAGAGTCCTTTCCCTGTAGCCCCCTCACACACTGGAAGGTGCTCTGAGGTTTCCACACAACCTGCTCCTTCACAGGGTGAACAAACCAAATTTTCTCAGCCTCTTTTGGCAGCAGAGGTGCCCCAGTCCTCCTGACCAGCTCTGTGGCCACCTAGAAAAATCCTGCTAGGAGATGATGTTAAAAGCTGTTCAGGTGAGCTACCCATGCCCTTGTCCACTGCTGATACTGAAAGCAAATTCTTTACTACAGAGTCTGGATGTCTTGTTTAAAACTAGTTAGACTTGAGTTAATTTCATTCCAAAGGAATTGTTAGAAATGGAAGTTGTGCCTTGCATGTGAGATACTGCAGCTTCTTTTTCTCAGTTGAGAGCTGGAGCACTCGCAAGACAGACAGGCTGTGATTCCCTGTTAAATATCAGCTACCTCTCCTACTCCACAGACTCTGAAATAAGGTAGAATCAACATTTGGATAAAAATAAGCTTTCACTATGAAAATACCTAAGAATTTAAAAGAGAAAAATGTTAATGAAAATTCATGTACAGGGTTAAAGAATATGACCTACAAATGAATGATGCTGACACTCACACAAAGAAAGTATTGTTACAAGCTTGAATCTGGAAAGCATTATACCATTTTTATTTCTTAAGTCAATCACTGAGTGGTCTTGATTTTTTAAAGCTGTGCCACTATTATCTCGAGGGAAATCATTCAGCAGTAACTATGACATCCCTGGGTGTGGTAATAAAACGAGTACACTGGACTTGCACAATACAGTGATGACAACGTGAAAGCAGAAGTTGCTTTTGTAAGAGCAAACTCTAGGAAGCTAGAAAAAATTACACAGCACCATGGAAGCCAAGAAATCTGGCAGGTTACATCAGACGGTGTAAAAATATGATCACCAACCTCCAAAAAACAAGTTTAACACAAAAATCTTGCCTGCAACAAACCTCCCTCCTGACGAAGGCATTACAACTACTCTAGAGCAAAACAGCTGACGTAAGTGATTGGTATTTCTCTCGGGCTTTTACCACACACTGCAAAAACCTCCAGAATTGCCATCTTATCAGCTCCACGTCCAGTGGAAATTAAATTCCTTCTGGCTTCACTGTTTTGCATGGGAGCAGTTCCCAAGTATTTTTTTGGAGAGCGTTCCACTGTTCCTCACGCCCTCAGCCCCACACATTCATGGCACTGTGGGCCCCATAAGGATTGGGGTGCAAGGAGGAAAACTACAGAGAAATTGGGAATATCACCAGGTGCTAGAACACCCTGAAGGCTCTGTTGCTCCTTCCACCCCTCATCCAGCTTTATGCTCAGCTCTGATCAGGCTCTGATCCTGAAAGCCCTCCCTGGAGTCACTGACTGGGAATGAGCTCTGAGCATCATTTTTTGTGGTGCCTGCACCTCTGTGCAATCACAATAAACAGTGTCACATAAACCTGTCACATAAACCCCTTCATGCAGGAATTTAACTTTACAAAAGATTTTCTTCATCTCATTGGTGTAGCTGAGTTTTTTTTTCCTGATTTGTCTCCTCAACACACACACACACACACACAGTTTATATCCATTTGTTCTAGGACATACTCTGTTCCCTGGCTTACAGTGTTGTTTTCCCTCTGCCATGTTCAGACTCCACAATTTATACATAAATAATTTTCTCAGCCAGTATATTTTTATGTTGGACTAAAGCTCCATATAGCTTTGGCTACATACACGTTACTTTCTCTATCCCTCATAGCACACAACCTTCCTCTCAATTCCAGCTTGCATTTCTTGACTGTTAAGGACCAGGACATTAAATTTCAAATATAAACCATGTCAATGTACACAGTGAAAACCTACAGAAAACAGACACAGACTTTAATACTGATAGTGTTCAAATGTGACATAAATCTATTTGCATCTTTCATTCCTTTCCTTTAACCCTGTAACATCTACCCTGTGTAAGCATCATCAGGATATTATCAGGATGCCTGGTTCTTCATTTTAGGATGCCTGATTCTTCAGACAGTTTTGAAATTAAAAATGGTGAATGAAAATAGTAAGAATATGAGCTAATTCTTAAATATCCCCCCCAAAGAGATAAAAACAAGCATGGAAATAGGTTAGAGTACCAAAAACACCGACTGAGCAAGGAACTACTGGGTTTATTTCATGAATGGCACCGTATCTATATGTCTTTCCTTAAAGCCTTTAGAAAACTTCCTTGTTTAATCTCTACACTCTTCAGAAACACCATATTTCACATATCTATACAATCAGCTACTTCTGTGAAGCTTAATCCCACCCAGGCTGAAAGGGTCTTTAGCTACTGAATTTTGACAGCTGTGGCATGGTCTGGTCAGGATCTACCCAGGCTGTGATTCCACTACCTCAGAGTGCTCTGTAACCATTTTTTCAGTCTTACTCTAAAAAATATTGCTCATGAGAGCACTTCATCCTAACTAACCTTAAACATATATGTATGTATGTATGTGTGTATGTGTGTGTGTGTGTGTATATATGTGTGTGTATATATATATGTATACACACACATATATGTTTATATAAAAAAGACCCAAATCCTATATTTGTAAAAAATAAGATGTATTTCCAAAAAATGCAGGAACTAAGTTGCAGACCATCTGCACTACATAAATGCTCATTTCTCAAGGTGCTAAGCCACAGAAAGCTGCCACTAATTTCCACGCCCCCCCACACCAATTTTTTTGACCACTGTGCAACTGAATCCCTTAAAATTAGAAATACACTAAATACTAAAACAAACTGGGGTGGGGTAATACTCAGCACCTGTAACATCAGGTATTTCTTCCACTTTTTACCTTTTGTTTTCCCCCAATGGCAATCACATAAATTGTTTCACTTCACCAAGAAAAAAAAAAAAAAAAAAAAAAAATCAAAGCAATTGGAGTAAAGAAGCCAAAGGCAAAAAATATATAAAAATCAGGTGTAGAAGTTAGTTTTTAGAACAATAAATGTGGAACAGACAACTATACCTTATAGTTCCACAAGGAGTGATAACATGATTATGTGAAGAACCAACAAATCAAGTATTTTGTTGGATTTGGGATGAAATTACTATTTCACCACGCAGGAACTGTCAGGTTTGCATTTTATGCATGCACCCCAAATGATTTATTCCTCTTCTATGCTTCCCCTCTTTTTATCACTCCCTTCTGTATTTCAGGCAATATTGTCCATTCAGCCCCTGCTACCCCTCAGCCTCTGAAGTTTGGTTACAAAAGAGGACTGAAGCAGGACACCCTTAAAGAACCTTCATTTTTTTTTTTTTCCTCACTGTTTCTCTCATTAATTCCGTGGCTCCAGGCAGGATCTCATGTGTTCCCACCTCGCTGAGCAGGCAGCAGGTCTGTGAGCAATGGAACTACTGAAGGCTGATTTCCCATGGCTATGACTCTTGTGCTGGATCCCCTAATGTCTAAAAAGGTGAGAAATCCAGTCAAAGCTTTTCCCTTATTTAATGCATTCATAACTTCTCTCTCCCGTGAGGATTTGCTAGTGTCTAATAATACAGTTGATCTCATTCCACAGCTTTTTCCAAAGCAGGCACATGAATAGGGTCTCTTTTTCTCCATCCAGGCACCTATTTCCATGAAACTAGTAGGAACCTGATATCTCTGAGACCTTTACTCCTGTCAAATCTGTTTGAAATTGTCCAGGAGTTTCAGAAGTTACTGGGGGAAAGGGAGGAGGTAAGAGGCTGGCAGTCAGCAGAGGCACACAGCATGACCACATAAGCTTTGTTTCCTCAGAAAGCAGGGTAAAACACTTGCGCTTTTTATTATTTTTAAAACTTGCCCTAAATGAATTAGGAAATGAGCTTTACTTGGAGATCTAAACTTGTTTTCTTCCTTGTTTCTCATGTAATTTATAGTGTGGCATTAATACAATAGACTCTGGACATAACATCTGGATTCAGGTCTCAGGGCCTAAATGCATGAACAGTTCACAACTGTGTTAATTTAGATTTTAGAGACTTATATCTTAAATCCCAATTTATTTCCTAGAGGCAAAGAACAGAACATGGGCCCATTACCATTAAACAACTGGCACACAAACTTATCACACTGCAACTTCTTTGAGCTGGAGGCTCGAGTCTCCCTGAAAATATGAAAGGATACCTGCCAAGGATTTTTAATTTAATCTGATGGGGTTTTTTGGGAAGGCTTTTTTTTTTTTTTTTTTTTTTTTTTCAAATATTCCTCATTTATGTTCAGGTTTGCAACTCAAAAATTATTCCAGAAAAAACCCACAACTTATTTAAATAAAATGTTTAAAGGAGCAGAGTGAAGCTATTTTTCTGCAAAGCACATGTAGCATGAACATGAAACACTGAAAAAAAGCATCATGCAAGCCTTTAAAAACCTCCAGAGAAGCTTCTACAAACATTATGAAAGGTAGACACACATAAATGTACTTTCAGCCAAAAATCTCCAAAATAAAAGCAAGACTTTTAGGAGTGCTGGTGATATTACTGTCAGCAAAGGTTCCAAGGTAACAATATATAAATGATTAATACTTCCAAGATTAAAAAAAAAAACCACCACCACATGATGTGCTGCATAATAGGAGTAATTTCATTCGACCTGTCAACTGATCCTATTCCTACATGTGAAGCCCAGACTGCAGCTTTCCTTTAAAAACTGTAATAAAGCACAACTGAAATGTCTGGAGTAGTCACTGTCAGATATGAAGACAACTCATCTTGGGAGCTGCTTCCCCTTCAAACACTTGACCTTTAGGCTTTGGGAAGTAATGGAAACTATAAAGTGCTGGGTGAATCCACCCTTGCAGTTGATGTGCCAACGTTTTGCAGTAATCTGGGTCTGATTCCCCCTGAATGTGCTGGCAGTAAACAGCTCCAGGATTGCACATGACTTTTTTTCTTTTTTTTTTCCCCCCCTCCCCTTTGGAAAGTAAATGTATAACCACGTGAACAAGCATGAGATAATGCCTAGACTGAGGCAAAATATAAAAGTGTTCCCAGCTAAGCACTACAAACAATTTTCCAGTGTGAGTAATAATATTGCACTCATTTAGAACAACCATTGACTGTTTTCAGGATGGTATTTTACCCTTTGTTTGAAAATAAAAACCCTTCAAGATGTTGAAAGCCACGTGCTGAAGCCTTCGAGATCCAAACACCTCACTATTTAATAAAAACTCAATTGAATAGTTATTCTAGCCCACTTAAAAAAAAAAAAAAAAAGGCAACAGATTGAATATTGTGCACCTAATCTGAGCAATCTGAACATCTGTGTATGCTGTGCCCCACCCACAAACACGGAAATAACTCAATGCATCACGACATACATATACTGAATATGAAAAAAAATTCAGTAAAGCCAAAATTCCAAGCAGTGCTGAGTTCATAGAAGGACATAAACACTTCTATAAAATTGTCAAGACATGAATAGAACATTTCTTTCCATCCAAGAGGCTAAAGAAATAAACAAAAAAAAAAAACCCATAATCTTATTTTCACATAGAAAGAAATCAGCAGAAGCTCAGGTTCAGGAATGCAATACAGTTGAAAAAAACTTTATTGATTTATCTCTCCCTACAGTTACGTCCCTGTTCTTACTGTTCAATTTCATCAGCAGGAAAAGCTTTCCCTCACCCCTTAGGATGCTATTTAAGTAAGCTTTAAGAAAAAGAAGAATAAAATTTTTAAAAATCAAGGAGTAGTTCACTTTGTTTCCTTGTAAAACACGAGGGAAAGCCAGCTCTCTCATGACATTTTCCCCAAAAATGTCTGGAGGAACCACTGTGTGAAAAGGCAGAAATACATGTTCTATCATGTAAGAATAATTAAAATACAACGTTTTTGTTCCATAGGTAAAGGCCATTTCAGAGCATTAACTCGTCATAGGTCATTCCCAAGTGATCAAATGTCACTTCACCCTGATAATTATGAGATGATTATTAAGTTCTTTGTCAGATCCTTTCATGGGCACTACAAATTCAACTCCAGCAAGTAATTCTTCTGTATGGATTATTATAATGATAAAAGGCATCAAAATTTTTGCTTTCAAGAAATCCGTATTAAGTTCTAATAACAGTTCTAATAAAAATAGCTTTTCTGAAAATTCAAATCACCTGAATCTATCTGAAGACAAAGAAATTCCCCTATCTTAAATCCCTTACTGAATGCTTAAAATGAACGCAATTATAATACGTCTTTTCACAATGGAAGTTTTTACTCAGATCAAAAGCTGGAATGGATTCAATTAGAAAATATTTTTCCCTGAAATCTTATAAATTTTCATCTGCAAAAGAAATATAGCTCACAGATAAAAAAGTTAGACTAAACTGGTTGCTAGCAACACAAACAAAACATTTACTTTCTTTTCCGCATAACACCGTTTTTCAAAAGTTTTTGTGACGGAGTATTTAGAGAATTAATGTTTTCTTAAGCCAAGCCAAGCCTGGATGAAGGAAAGCATTTTTTTCTCACAGTTAGGATCCTATAGAGCACGACTGGAACCTTCATGGGATCATGTTTTAGAACACGAGGTGCTCAGACGAGGCACCAAAAAGCCGCATCAGAGCATTTTATCTGCAGAACAAAACAGGAAAAAGCTTCCAAGGAATCGAGGGAAACGAGTGAAGGCTCCTTGATTTCTCCCAGAGCAGAGACAAGGACAGGCTTTCTCTGGATGGCCCCAGCAGTTTGTCAGGGGCCAAGAGCAGAACACTTACCACAGAAATGCCTCAATGTCACAAAGAACCTCAGGATTTAATTCCATCCTTGCAGCAATTTCAGTGGAGGGAAAACATCATTGTTCAGGTCTGTTGTGTTGTGTTTTATTTTCTTCATTTTTACTTGCCAGCAAACCAGCACAAAAGGGAGAATCTGTGCATTTTATGAAATATATGGCAGTAGAACTAAAGGTTTCTTATGAACCTGCAAATGCTGGGATTTTGTGGCTTTGGTTTGCTTTGGTTTTTGCTTTGTGCTTGTTTGATTTTTAAGCACTCATTTTATTAGAACACTAGGCAATATCCTATTAGGATAATTATATAATATTAAGATAATAATATTGCTATCTTATTTAATACAGAATAATAAAATACTAGCTGTGGTATCACCTTAAAGAACATCTGGGGTTGAGCTCATACTGTTTAACATGATCAATAAAAAGAAAAAACCCACCAACCAGCCAAAAAAAACCACCAAAAAACCACCAACCAGAGAACAGTGCATACACTGAGGTGATAAAAAAGTCAAAACTCAATAAACACATGTATTTTAGTCAGCAACAAGTTGACTGGAAAAGAAAGACACACAGCAGCAAATGCAAGCTGAAGATGGAGACGTAATACTTCCTTTAAAGCACAAAACATCCCAGTGCCACACGTCCACCATCAGTTATCAGCATTAAAAAAAAATCACTATTCTAAAATTATGGGCAAAATAAGATCTAAAGGGATGGGTCTATCAAGAAGCACTGTTTTTCAAGAACCCATTTTCAAGGGCAGGTTCTGGTGACTTGGGGAAGCCCTGCCCAGGTAGCTCTGATGGAATACCTGACTGCAAGACCAGCCTACACACAGCCCTGCACACAGGGAGAGGGATGAGAAGTTTGATTTTATAATTTTTATTATTTTATATCAATATTTCACAGTCAAACAGAGAGTGCTTGGTGAGACAATGGCATGTCCAGAGCTAAACAGGCCTGACGTGTTCATGTAGGCTCTTTTTTGACGAGGATAAAACAAGTACTTTCATGGCCTGAGGCAAGCAGTTATCTCCACTTGGCTAAATATAACTTCACTGAAGTTCTTAGCAGCCTCCTGCACTGCGTGCTCAGCCACAGACCTGCAGAAACCTGGCCCCAAATAGAGTAACACGAGGGTTTTCTTAGGGACATAGAAGGAAACCGCTCCTTTGAGCAAATCCCACGGACAGCGCACGGAAATGCACGAGGAGGCTTTTGGAAAGGAGCCGTTCCACGCTCCGGGACAGCTGAGGTTTAAACACATGAGATGTGATTATTTATCCTGAGATGTAAGCTGGGGGAAGTGGAGCTTTCACCCAGCTGAACTGGAATGACACTGGGAGTGTGAAAGCCCAGGCTGGGAAGCAAAATTGTGTTAGTGACTACAGCAGCCCACACAAAGACAAGCCAGAGATGAACCAGAGCAGCAGCCCCAAAGTATAAGAACTCATTAAAAAAAAAAAAAAAAAAAAAAAAAAAAGATGGAAAATATCCCTACTCTGTTCCTGACTTGCAAAATGAAGAATATTATTTCATGTTTTGCAAGACCAGAGTCCTGTAGCCAGTAGCCACTCAGACCAACCTCAAAGCCCGCTGGTTTTTGGCTGGTTAACATTTAAACAATCACTAAAATAAATAAAAGTTAAATCAGGATGCTCAACACTGCTAAATAATTTCTTTCTCCTTACTTTGAGCCATTGGAAAGCGATAATGGTAATTACAGCAAATGTTACTTGGAAATAGTACCAAGGAACAAAAGAAAATAGGTAACTGCTATCCAAATTTCTGTTAACATTAATTATGTCAGAGCACACTGAAATTTGCAAAAGCTGTGTGTTTATTGTCTCTGCATTTTTCTTTTATCTACTGGAGCGTAGCAATTCAAATATGCTGGAAATAAAAATGATGCCATGCTATCTGAACATGGGGATGAAATTTCCAAGGAGCAAAAGAGATCTGATAATAATTTCATCACCTTTGTGTGTTGAAATCTACCTGAAACACAGCCTTCCATAGCAAATGAAGGAACCTCCATTGTTAAGCCTTTAAAAATAAATTGGAAATGCTTGGGTCTTCACAATCCAGAGGTTTAACTTCAAAAACAAGGGTAATTCGTGCACTGTCTGCACATCCCAGCTTCCAGCAAGTTGGGGTTCCTCTGAGATTGGGACTAACACAAAGTACAAAATTCCTTGACCAAGAACTACAGATCAGCTACTTTGAAAACACATGGAATAGAGAAAGGATGTTAAAATGTTATTAGAAACATTTTAGAAATGCAAAATGGACATTGACTCTCCAAGTTTCCACACTCTTACCAGAAAGGCTGTATCTCACACATCTGAGCACTTATATTTGGAAGATCATAAGGGGACATGACAAAGAACAGCAAATGAATTTATTTCACCTCTCTCTAAATAAATTTGAGCAGAAACTTATGAGATAGCAGGTATCTTATCTCAAGAACCAACATTCATGTGCATAGAATCATCTACTCTGTGCAGAATTAAGTAGCTACAGCTCACAGCAATCATGATTTCTCTCTCTTAAACCTGAAATTAGAGTAGTTTGCCACAGAAGATCACAGTCATGTCCACCTGTGAGAAGAGAAGAGAAGAGAAGAGAAGAGAAGAGAAGAGAAGAGAAGAGAAGAGAAGAGAAGAGAAGAGAAGAGAAGAGAAGAGAAGAGAAGAGAAGAGAAGAGAAGAGAAGAGAAGAGAAGAGAAAGAAAAAAAAGGAAAAAAGGAGAAAAAAAAAGGAAAAAAAGAAAAAGGAGGAGAAGGAAAAAGAAAATGAAAAGGAAAAAGGACCACCAACCAAGTAAACCTCTGTGCCTTTAGAGATTACAAAGTATAACAAACAAGTCCAGAAAATCAGGCTTCTATTTTCATCTAAATAATATCCCAGGAATTAACTGATATCTTACCTTCATACAAATTTCAGAGATTAATAATATTAATTTGTATTAATAATAATACAAATTATTCAGATATTAATAATTTAGGGCAGTATTCTATAAGAATAATTAACTGGTATCTTACTTTCCTACAAGTTTCACCGATTAGTAATTTAGGGTAGCATTCTATACAAATAATAGGACTGCACCTAAAACCGTGCAATTGCAAAACTTTTTTTAGGGACATTATTCTCTTCCCCCCACACACAGTGTGGCAGATCTTGTCAATGGAGAACAAAACACTTTTGTCATACACCTCCCAAGAGGAAAGACAGCTCTCTGCAGAACTGCAAGATAATTCACGTCAAAACCAGGAGGAATCCTAACTACTCTGAAAACAAATACTGTATTTCAAAACCCACTGGGAGGAGCCCGTTGTGCAAGAGGTCAGGATAGTTAGTGCTCCTCTACTTCAGCTCATTAATTGTAGCCAAGGATGGATTTATTTATAAATATGAGATAAGTTCTCTATCATGCCATGATTATTGCCTCTCTTCTCTAAACCAGCAACGTAAGTCGTACACACAAGCTTCCTTTTCCTTTCCACTGGTTCTCAAGTTAAAAAATAGCAACTGAAAAGCAAAACCCAAACAGGATGACTCCTCTCACTTTTCTCCTTGATAAATTGGGAGCAACATTTTAATATAACATTATATTTAAATAAGCCATAAGTAAAACAAACAACAGCACAAATCAACTGTGATGGCTGACTTGTCCAGAAAGCAGACACTTCCTGGCAGAAAAGTTGGGAAGTTGCAGTGTTGGAGCAGTAGATGAAACAATCCCTCCTAGCATAACAACTTCAGCTTAGTGAAAAAGAAAACTCTTCTCAGTGTTTCCAGAGGAAGATTTTCTCCCTCTGCAGCTCTAAACCGGGTTCATACTATTTCAGACAGCGATTCTGCAAAGGAGACTCGGACGTGACGATGCCTGGAGAGATGAAAGATGGAATCTCACCGGTTAATCAGCAGCAGTTCACGCTGCTCTGAGCAGACAGGGCTCCTTCCATGCACCCTTCAGGGCAAAATCAGATGTTGGACAGATTGTGGAGGTCTGGAGAGCTCAGCACAAGAAAAACATGGAGCGACTGGAGCAGATCCAGAGGAGGCCACAGAGCTGCTCCAGGGTTTGAGCTCCACTGCTCTGGAGCCAGGCTGGGAGAGCTGGAGGTGTTCCTGCAGAAGAGAAAGCTCCAGGGACAGCTCAGAGCCCCTTCCAGGGCCTGAAGGGGCTCCAGGAGAGCTGGAGAGGGACTGGGGGCAAGGGCTGCAGGGCCAGGAGCCAGGGAATGGCTGCCAGTGGCAGAGGGCAGGGCTGGATGGGATCTTGGGCAGCAATTGTTCCCTGGCAGGGTGGGCAGGCCCTGGCACAGGGTGCCCAGAGCAGCTGGGGCTGCCCCTGGATCCCTGGCAGTGCCCAAGGCCAGGCTGGACATTGGGGCTGGCAGCTCCTGGGACACTGCGAGCTGGCCCTGCCGTGCCTGGGGTGGGAATGGGTGGGCTCTGGGGTCCCTCCCAACCCAAACCATTCCACAATTCCATTACTTTGAAAGTGATTCAAGCAAGTAGTGAAAAGCAATGATACACAAAACTCAGAGCAATTTAATCCCTCAGAGTGATGAAGCATAATATATTTTGGCCCTACCCAACTTGTAAGAATGTAAAGGGATTACAGTTTTCTGACATTAATATTTTCAGTCATGGTGACACTGTAATTTCAGGAAAGGCATTTTATAACTCCTGTGGAATTATTCCATTATCATTAGAAGGTTCTCTGCCACTCTTTCATCTTGTAGAATACTGAGGCAACAACCCCTTCCACCACAAAGCCAACAAAAATCAAATCAAACCAGAAGAAAAAAAAAACAAACCCAAAACACAACAACAAAAAAAAAACCCAAAAAACTCATAAAACACAAAACAAACCAAAAAGCAAAAACAACAAAAAACCCCAAAAACACAAACAAAAACTGCAAAAAACCAACCAAAAAAACCCAAACTAAAAACACCCCAACAAACAAAAAAACCAAAAACCACACACCCCAAAAATCTCCCAAAAAAAACCAAAACCACCAATAAACCCCACAGAAACAAACAAAAACTAGCCAAACAAACAATTAATGCAGGTTTGTTTAGCATTTAATCATATTCCAGAGCATAATGGGTTTAGAGTTCCATTTTCCACAGCGTCAACCAGTTTGCAGCTTTGATAGAATCGGCCCTCTTTCAGAACAAATGCATGTTTACAAAGACTTACAATAATATGCCAGCCATGGAAGAGTTTTTGATGTCAAGGACTCCATTATATGTTTGGGTGCAAGTTCAACAACAGCTGCTCCAGATTTAATGAAGGTAGTACTCCAGGGACGGACATTTCCTGGATTTATTTATGGGAGCCTGCAGAAAATGTTCAATATGTACCAAAATATACATTGTTCAGAGGCTTTCATGCTTGAGAGTGAAACTCTCAATGTTTGATTCATAATGGCTATTTCACAAGGGCTTACAGGAAATAAAACTGTTTATTTTAATTGCATACAGCAAAAATGTTAGAAAAGAAAGATTTATGTTCTCTAGTGACAGTGAATGTTTTGGGCTAATTTGTCATGGTTACCATGGACAGAAAATAAAGGAATACTATTCAAGCACTACTCCAATTCAAGCACTACTCCAATTCATAGACAACTTAAAGTATCAGCAAATACTCAAGTCCTGTGGGCTCTCTTTTTAATAGTTCATGTAAACTTACAGCATCTTTTTAATCCAGCATAACTACCAGTGCACACCCAGCATTTTACCTTTATTTTTCTTTTTTGTTAACAGTTCATACTTCCTCTTAGTGGAAAATAAAAAATAACCCTGTGAATTTAAGATAATTTTAATATCCATTACACAATACTCAAAAGTCTAGATAGTTTTTTGACTATTAGCGATCTCTAATTGTGTCAAGTTGGTTTTCCACTCCAGCTCAGGATTTCTGTTCTTGTTTGACTGTAACATGGCAATTTCTTTAAAACAAACAAAAAACCCCAGTGTTTTCCCTTTTCACTTGCATATTGTCTAACAGAAAAGACTAGGAAGAAACAGATGGAAAATGATGAATCTGCCTATATTTATTTAAAGGTCAGGGAAATTAGCAGTATGAGGAGAATTTTGATAAAGATTAACATGGGAAATTTGATTACAGTGTATCCTCTGATAATAGAAATCAAAATGCGAATTTTAAAAATATTGTACGTTTTACCTTTTCTTTTCTTTGAATATTCCAATGTCTGTGTTGGCCAATGCTACAGGTTCACACCTAGTCTGTAGAAATTTTAGCTTTCCACTCTTTTGTCTTTGCTTTCCTGAATTGGTGACCAGACAATGGTCTCACATTTCTTAGGCCTCACAAAGCATTAGAAAACTCAAATACCCTACAAGTGTGAGCTTCATTGTGCCTTTTTGCTACAAATCAGTTTCACTGTGAACTGAGACGCCAAAATGAGGAGTTTGCTTTCCATTTTTCATTCCCCTATTCCACTGTTTTTCTCCTTTCTTTCAAAACTTCACTGTTTTGCCACAGTTTCTCTCACATCAATTTTTCACACTTGTTTATCAGTACAGATGAATGTGTCCAAAGTTGAGAGTAGTTCTTTTAACTGAGATTACTTTTCTGAAGTATTGTTCAAACTGAAGCCACTTCACTGTTTTTGAGAAAAATGAACAGAAAAATAGATTTAAATTAAAAAAACAAGTGTTTTTCTCAACTTCAGTTTGTTCTTGTCCAACACCTGCATTAAAAAAGTGACAGTACACAAGAACAATTCTATTTTAACCTGAGTAAGTCCTCAATCTCTTTCCTTAGGGATTTGTCCTTAAGATTTGTCCTTTCTCATTATTTAAACATTGCAAATCGCTGTCATTCAGAAAGAAACGTGAAGGAAGGGGTCAGTAATGGCCCTACAAATGGCAAATGGCAAATAAATACTTGTTTGCTTTCTTCACATTAAACTCCAACACTAATGAGCCATCCAAAAAAATATTAAAGATTTTTCATTGTCCCAAAATAGTAATGTAGGGTTAAAATTGAATTTTTTTTGAAAATAAGTGTTACCTTTTATTAACTCTTATCTTTTTTTTCTATACAGTTTCCATATTTTTGGGCTTTTAAAATGTGCATTTTTAAGCTTTTCCCCTAAAGTTCATAATGGGGACTGCCAAAATTTGAGTGAAAGCTAAAATTCTTACTCAGGCAACTGTGGTAGGCAGACTTCAAAGAAATAATAATTTTTAAAAAATCAATAAAATGTATCCATTTCCGTTTCAAATCTTGTATATTATTGTTTAGTTTGGACATTTCCCATACCAATATTTCTTTTTCTTTGAGACACAGCCTAAAGGGGTCTAGTTGCCACTGTTATGCACAGAAACTCCGTGCAAAAAATGTGAAACGTAATTAAAATTATATTTGATCAACAAATACCAGAAGTAGACTATAACCTCAAGGAAGCTAAGCCCTACATTTAGCATTATTTTTCACAATTTTCTCTTTGTAGCATTTAATTCCAGAACAATTTTCCCCACCAAAAATCCTATGCTAGCCCAGTAAAGCTAACATCATCCCCTCAGTCCTCAGAACAGCCTGAAACCTACTTTTCATGTATAATAATCCAGTTACCAACATCAGAAGGCTTGTCCTAAAACCATTAATTGCCTTTCCATCACAATGTGGTGGCAGCAAGCAGCTTTAATCCAATTTGTAAATAAAATCGGCAAAAAAAAGAAATTAATTAATTAATCTTTCCTCAATATTACTGCTCAGCCTGCATTATTCTCTGGATTTAGTAGGGCTGAATGAAAAGTGAGAGCTATTAACAGCTTTCTTTTTAGTAGCAATTAGCTAATTAATGGCCTTTTATGGGGCTGGCTCGTGTCACCACCCGCTCCAGCTCTGGCTGTGGTGACTCAGGTCACCAGGCAGCGCCAGTGAATCACTGGATTTGTAAAAAGGGAACTTTTATGATGCAGCTGAGACCTTCCCCTCAGCTTTTTCTGCCCCTCCCAGTGGGTCAGCTCCTCCCTGACGAGGCAGAATCACTCTTCTTTAGAAATTATCTCCTTCCCAGCAGGGCTGTGGAAGAAGCCTCAGCCAGCCCTGACCTGTTTATTCAGAGGGCATCTGTTATTTTTATCTCACCTTTCCATTTGCCTGCAACTACTGAGGTTGTTCTCCTCGCAAGGCTGAGCTGCAAAACAATTATTGACCTAAAATTCGAGGTACCTGTAAAAAAAAAGCCATCAACTTTTCAATCTCAGCCAGCCCACCTGAAGCAAGCTCAGGGGATGTGCATTGCTGTTATCAAGACATATACAACCATCACTTTGATGTTTCTCCTTACTGAAACTGTGCCCCTGTGTATGGGGTTTGTTTGGGTCGCTGTTTTAAAATTGATGTAAATACACAATACTTCCATTGTTCACTCAGAACTAGCAATTGCTTTATATTGGATCTGTTATTTATAGCAGTCAGATTTCAGGAGTTACACCCCATTTCAGCCCCACTGAGGCTCGGAGCACAGTCCTGTCTCTGTGCTTCTCCAGCTGAGCCAAGCAAGAAATAAAATGTAAGTTTATATGAGCCTTAGTACCAGAGTCGAAAGAAACTTCTTTCAAGGGAAGACTGGAACTTTTGTTCACTCAGACGACCAACTTGCAACTGAAATAGCTGGAGGGCAAAGCCCTAAAGCAATTCCAATCTGCACCAACTACCAAGACTTTTAACATTTAAAACAGTTGCTTTCCCACAGGTTGTAAGATTGTGCACTTGTCATTCAATTCAGGAGAGAGAAAACAGTCTGGGTATGGAGCTGAGACTACTTTTTAATTAATTCAGTGGCCCAATACTCCTAAATTAACTGCACGCTTACAGCAAGGGGCTCAAGAGGGTGACCACATCTGGGACTTTATTTAGGATCATGGAATATTCCTGAGTTTGATGATGCTGGTGGGTGCCTTCCAAGTCCAGGTGCACAGGACAGCCCCAGCAATCCTACCCTGTGCCAGGGAGTGCTGAGGAAACACCGCATCTGAAACCTACAAGACAGAGCTGTCACAGTTGTTGCTGTGTTTTTGTTTATAAACAAATAAAGATGGTGCAGATACAACCCAAGGAGCACTCAGCATTTTTCTCTTCATTACCTAGGTCAGCAGGAGCAGACCCATGCAGGTCAAGGAAAATGGCCCGGATATATCCAATTTGTAACCAGTTATATTTAACCTCTTAATTAATTTATGTGCTCTTTCTTGAAGGAAAAAAAAAGATAAGTGAATACACACGTTCACTTCTCTTTTTAAGAAGTGAACATAATTTTACTTTATAAAACAAGGTGCCAACAAAATTATCATGGAGTAGTATTGATCTAATAGTCTTGATTCCACGATAAAATTCAGCAAGTTACAAACTTAAGTGTGCTCATCTATGTAACATCTTCCTTAGTAACTAATGGATTGTCTTCGTGACACACAAATATTTTTGCTTTTCAGATTCACAAGAGGAGATGGATCAGTCTCAGCTGCCCAAAGGTTTTCTAGAAGACTTATAAATTATGAGGAAATTATTTTAAAGATTGGCACAGAATATTTCCAAAGCAGTCTACATTAGACCACTACAATAACAGCAACCCACCAACGTGAGCTCTGAAAGACGCTTCCAAAAACAAATGAGATACAATAAAAGTGATGGCCTGCAACCAGGGTTGAACAGAAGCCCTTCATAACTCAGGAACTTGGTGAAAAGAGCAGTGCTGCAAGCTTTTCCAGCATATTGTCCAGTGGGTGAGTAACCAGCAGGAACCACCCTGTCCTGGACCGGCGCTGCCTCCCCGCCTGCCAGCTCAGGCTCCACAGCAGCTCCAAAATCCACTGCTAAGGTACATAGGCAGGAACTAAAAACTGAGCTTAACTCCTTTTGTTTGCTTGTTTGTAAACCTGGAGTGATGTCTGGAGGGAAAAAAAATGAAGAAAAATGAAGCAAGACACCGTTCTCGCTTCGGTTTCTAAGACCATCAGAGCCAACCTCGTGCTGCGGTTTTCTTTAGTCAAACATGCAATCATCCTAAATATTCACACAGTATTTCTTAGCTTTATTGAAATATAAACTTGTAGGGATAAAAGGCATGCTGAGAAGTATCAGACATGTTATACAGATAGTCAGTGTTGCTACAATCACACGCTACAGAGGATAATCTTCTTAAATGAACTAACTGCTCGCACACTGTGAATTTAAGGGACATTGTCTTTTTTTCTCACTTGTTTATTGTCTGGTTGCCACAGCAATACACTGCCTGTTTGTTTTGAACATGACATGGAGAGCACATTTGTTCAAGGCACTGTTTTCTCAGCTTTATACTGTACGTGCACTGATGGTCTCGGGCCAAAGGAGACGCAGGACTCCAAACGCACAAAATCCGAAAGGAATGAATCCGAAAAGAAATGAACTCTGGCCAATCCCAGTTTTAGAGCACCAAAATGTCAAGCTACAGCTGTTCTGCCTTAATGAAGACATGTACTGCCCAGCTTTACCCAGTCCTTCTCCCCATCTCCCCCTTTGGGAGGCTGATGATCCTGTGTCAGTCCATCCCACCAAAGGTGAATATCTCACCCAGAGGTTTCCTGCTTTGTGTCCTCCTTTTCTCACTTCCACCTCCAGGCTCCACACAGGCACAAACCACTTCACAAAAAACAATGTTTCACACAATTTTACAACCCCACAACTACTCTTATTCATTCACAGAGCTGCCACTACCAAGAGTTTACAGGGAGAAAACAATAATTTGCTTTTCCCAGTCTCAAAAAGCATCCACTCAATCCAAGCACCAAGACATGAAACATCCATTTCACTTCCAGTGAAACTTTGCTCAAACCTCTCCAACATGGAAAATTGCTGGCAAAAGCTTCAAGCCCAAACTCCCCTCAAAACCTTCCAACAGGGCTCCTCTAAAGAGACTTCAAAATATTTCTCCAATTTTGAACAACTCTTTCTGCTAAAGTCTAATGTTCTAAGGTTGCCCACATGTTTTGGTTTGAAGAGATCACATCTTTCAACTCGCTTTTATTATAAAAATCAAGAAACTGCCCAGTTTCCTCATCATAATCATTTCCACCACTTGGAAAATGCACTCAGACACTTTTTTCTGCTCTCCATCTAAAAGTGGTACCAACATTTCTTCACTCTGAAGAAATGATGGCAGATGATAAGCCTAAAAACAGATAGATGAGTCAAGAGCCACACCACTGCCCTGGCACTTTTGAAAATCTTTGCTATCTGCTACACCATTCATTCCTGGATTTCATTCTGCCTTACCTAATTCACCAAAAAGGGGGAACGAAATGCAGAACTTGCACGGCAGATTCTCATTTCAAAGAAATGCAAGGATAAAGAGTAATACAAGATGTAAAAAACTAATGTGAGAATTTGCTGACATTTTATCCTCTGAACACATGAAGACACAGCAGTGATACCTCCAGGACACAACCTTGCAGGGATGTCCTCAGATTTCACGGAGACTTTCTATCTACAGCAGACATGAAACATGTACCACATACATTTTAGGCTTGAGCAACAGTACAAATGTAAGAACCACAGCCATTACTTATTTCACTGAGTCTCAAATCCTCAGACATTTCATGGGAAATAATTAAATCCAGCCTTCGTGTAGAACAGGGAAACCTCTGAAATGCTACCTCAAAAAAATCTGCTGTGATATTCTGCATCCAGAGATTTCCTTAACAATCTTTTTTTTATTTTTTTATTTCTTTTTTTAACTTTTGGGTCAGTCTAAGTGATCTTGATATTCTCTTCTTTGGATGTGAGTAACTATAGGGATGTAAGCCTTGATCCTGTCCTGCAGAGGGATTTTTTTAAATTTTTTTTTTGTAAAGGAAATTTACCAGCCAGAATTACATTTTCATTCTGTAATCCCTTTAGTATTTTAGCAGACTTGCCTATTACTTTAATTCCAGACTGACTACAGCACAGGCAGCTTCAGATTTCAACACCAACAAGTGGGATAGGATACCCACTGCATGCTGACAGAACAGTAGCACATTTTCAAGTCTTCCATAACTTCCCATGGATTTAGCATTAAAACCAGACTTGAGCAAGCCAGACATCAGTTCAGCCAATTCTTTTTGCTCTCTTGGACACCATTTATTTGAGGAGAATGGTAATTTAAATGTGTTCATCTATGTAATATCTTCCCTAGTAACTAATGGATTGTCTTTGTGACACACAAATATTTTTGCTTCTCAGATTCAGAGGAGAAATACTAATGGAACATCTTGGTCTGCTCTGAAGTGATGGCAACTTTTTTCAGCATTATTCAGAAACCAAATAAGCCTAACAAGAGTACAACCCCAGCACAATTCACAGATCTTACTTATTTTTTTTTTAAAAAAAAACATTTCTTCTCATAATTCTATCAGTTGCAGATTTTTTTTATTATATTAATCTTATTCTGATTATCTTTTGTAAACTCATTTTTTTCTATCTAGTCTTTTGTACTTTTACACTCCCACTTTAGCAGGAAAACCCTAATTTAAATGTGCTTTCTTAAGCCAGAAACAGTGAGACTTTTGATCCTGTAAATGTTTTAAATCTTATTGATATAGATCTATGTACTTGATTCAACCATCTGCATGGTCTTTATTACCTTTTCTAAAGGCAAGGCAGAATAAATCAAATTAATCAAACAAGAATCAATCACCCTTTCTATCTGTGTATAGGAAATCCACCATAATCTGCACATAAAGAACACACAAGCTAAAGAACCTAAATCAAGGATATTGGTTTTGTTATTAAAAAAAAAACAAAAAAAAAAACTAACCCAAACCTACATTCCCATTATTAACTCTCAGCATTATTAATTCTGTCTCATGTTTCTGTAATATTTTAATACCTCACTTCAGGGCAGCCATGAAGAATTTTCATAACTTCCAGAGTGATGGGAAGACAGATATGAGGTTAGCTCTGAACTCCAAAAACTCCCATGCAGCAGCCCGGGCTGCTGCCAAAAGACCACAGATGGATGCCATATGAGCAGCTGAGCCCATGATGCTCAAGGGGAGCCATGGAAATTCTCTGCTCGTAATGCACTCGTGCAGTTCCAAGGTGTAACGCACACCAAACCCGGTGTGTTTTATGCAGTTTTAATCTTCAGCTTGATAATTTCATAGCCCAGTGGCTCAGCAATAAGCTTCAGGGAAGGGACTCAAAAAGGCAAGGTGACAGAAAATTGAAGTGAAAACAATGCAAAAGAAGATGGATGTTAAACAGACCATGAGAGACAGAAGCAGTTTTGAGATTTTCTTTTTAGCTGATTTTTTGTGCTGACAGAACTTAGTGTAAAAATGTAATTATGTTTTTCTACACAAATCCAGACACTGATTTTATCACAGTGATTTGTTTGGGTTTTTGTTTTTTTTTAAAAAGGAAAGGAGCAAGCTTTCACTTCTGTTTAGAACAAAGTCTCCAAGTTACAAGCTATCCGTGAATTAAGTCCTTTTGTCTTTTGATAACCAAAACTATTTGCAGAGAGAGCCCAGAAACAGCTTCTCTGATACTCCTAAATTGCATATGACTAATCCAGGGGAGTGGGGTGGAAAAGGGGGATGGAAATCTGCCTGGGCTGAGTCACTGTGAAGGCACAGTAAAGAATGACTGCTGTACAAGTCCAAAGCTATTGAGACATAAATTGGCTGACCTAGTAGCCAGTTCTTAAGGCTTAGCACAAATATGAGAACTGAGCCCTCCCTTGACATCTCACACTTCCCCTTTCAACAAATGAAACTTCTGAGTTGCACTGAGAAATAATTTTCAGCTTACGAGGACGCCACATAGCTGAAATGATCAAAATTTAGAAGCTTTTCAAACTGAAAAGCTGCTGGTTCAGCTGTGTTTGATTGTTTTCTCCAACAGGATCCAGCTAATGGACTGAACAATAAATAGTATTTCTGAAACCCAAACTCCCTTGTAATTGTGTTTGACAAGTAAGTTAAAAGTTCCAGGTTCTTTTTCTTGGCTATCTGTTCTGCTGCTGACTTAAGGACTGCACATCACTCTCTCTCACCAGTGTGAACTTCCTCGTGTAACACTTGGAAAAGGTAAAACAACAAAAAAGAGAGGCTGAAATTCTTCAGAGGATATGAACACAAAACCTCCCTAAGTATGAGAAGGCCAACAGGCAGACAGATCAGCTTTTAAAGTCACTATGTAGAGAGGACTATGAAAAACTGATTTCAGGAAAAAACACAGCATTCTCATAGTGCTAAGTTCCCAGTGGAACTTCCAGCAAAAAAAATATTTAATTTGGACAGAAGTGTCCAAACTGAAATACCTACAACAGCACTTCTATAAAACTATCTGGTGTTCATGCCATTGCCTGCAACTGCTGCCATCCCCACCAATTACAACAGTGCACACAGTAAAATAGAAGTATTCTATGACCTAAAATGCTCTGAAACCATCATTTGAAGGGTTTATCTACAGAATGTTTTAAAATTAGCTTCAATGCCCATAGGAAAGACCTGATGGAAACTCAAGATCTTGTCTATCTTATATAGGTGTCAAGCTGATAATGAATGGAAAATTTAGGACCTTTGAGGCAGCTGGGCATCTACTGCAACCAAAAGATAATCCTTGGAAAACAAACACTGAAGGAAACCAGATCCTATCTCTTTAGCCCATGGCTATGAATACTCACTCTTCTTCACTGAGGAGAGCAGCTGGGACCTGTAACAAGATGAGCACCCAGCTTAAATGCCCAACCTCAGGGCAAACCAAGAGTCCATTCAACCATCACTTGGGAAATCCTTAATTACTGAAGAAAAAATAAAAAGCCCTATGGGACTCAAACGTGTCTTAGCTACAGCTTCAGGTTTTATTGTCACCTTTGTTTCTAAAGTAAAAATACATGTTCACTTCAAAAGGCATGCTCCTTCAAAAAAGGCCACCTAAGTCAATTGACAGGTTAAATGTACTTTCCCAAAACTTGTTCTAAGTTTCCAGTGGGGTTTCTGTAGAAGTATCAGAACATTTCGGCTAATAAGGTCATTGTGCAATCCAAGCTGAGTTAGTGTAACAGACAGAAGTCTGCAGCCTGGGTGTTAGCAGCAGCCAGTCTATGCTATTTGTCAGCAATAACCTGTTTTTGAGCACTACCCAAAAGCTTTAAGAACAAATGCAAGTTTCCATTTTGTCACACAGTACTCAGGAAACAATAATTACACAACACTCATGATTCAAGCATCCATCACAGACTGACACCATGTAAACGTTACCTCTACACTATAAATTCACTTTTCTGAATTCTAAGAAACAGATAAAAAATGCTTTCCCACAATTTCCCCTGCATTCCCCACAGCATGTCCCAAAGTTCCAATTTCAGAATATTTTTTTCCTTAGCTGCTGCTTCAGCCTTAGAGCAAAATACACATTTCCTTCTCAAATCAATGCATATCACCCTAATCTAAGGCAACAGAGAGCTCAATAAAGCCTGGAAAACCTGGGGCTTCCATCCCATACCAATATGCTGTAACATTTCACCTCTGTTTTTAAAAAGAGTGCCTATGATAAAGACCACTTTCCCTTGATTGCCATTTTCTCTTCAAAGGCACCAAAACAATAAGGCACAGAGGGTTTATGTCACCCACCAGACTACTGAAGCATTAACAGCTTCATGGAGAAACCCACATGAATTTTTCAACAATTATGACTACATTTCTTTTAACACATGGAAATATATTTCTTTCCAGTGTCATGGTCTGGATCAGGTTTAAAGCTGCAGCTGAAAGGAAAACACTCCTGTGTCATGGAATTGATGTTATTTTCCTAAAGCATGTGACCTGACATCTATGGACTTTCTTTAATTTCTTTTTTAATTAAAGTAGCTGCCATTTGTTGTTGAATTACATCATTTTCCATGCTCAAGTACATAAAATACCCAGTTTTGTAACTCTGTCACTGAGCACAACCTGCAGAGTCACTCACACACCGTGAAATACAGGAGTTTCTTCAGGTAGAAGTAACAGAGAACTAAAAATTAATTTACTAAAATCCGAGACTGACAGGTAACTGAGAAACATTTGACTGATGAATCAAAATCAAGTTTGTCAGATGTGGTGAACTTAACAGAAAGCAGTGGCAGGATTTTGCTGACCTCTGAATTTGCTGTGGAATCACACAGAGAGCCTCCACTACGAGATGATGGTGTTATGAAATTTCAACCTACATAAGACAGACACATCACTGACTCAGTTTAAAGCTTCTCTTTTTCGACAAGGAAACTCTAACGCTCCTGAAGGAGTGGTATGATAAACTCTGGGTTTAGACAGATAGATTTTGTCCAAATCTAGCCCACAGCTTTAAAACTGCTATTAAAAAAAAAAAAAAAAAGCAACTTAAAGATTAAATTTTAAATATAAGGAAAAAATCTAAGAAATAAATTTGTTTTGAAAAGGGAGAAAGGTCCAGGGTGGCTGTCCCACCAGCTCTGGGGATACTTTAATTAACAAGCTCAGCTTTATCAAGCACTACAGCACTCTAAGAAAAGAGACATTTCCTCCTACTACTGCACTACTGACTTTGATAGGAAAAAGAAACCACAAGCAAACCCACTACAAAATATTAAGCTGTCAATAGAAGACAAGTTATTGTTAAAGCAAAACACCCTTAATAACTGCCATTAAAAATTCAAAAGAAATTAACTGAAGTTGACTTTAAGGTCCCTACCAGCCTTAATTATTCAATTATTCTGCAAGAAATGGAAAAGATAAAATTGAGTGTATATTTATGGATGTATATTATTATACACATATGATATATATGTAAATCATTCAGATATCATGACTATCCACCTCTGAACACACACATTCTCAGAACACTGCCTGGCACACTTCACCTCCTGGCTTACCAGGGGAATTAACACCATCTCAAACACATTTGCATTCTCTATGAGCACTTTAAGTACCCAGCAAAAAGAAACAGCAAAAAAGTTAGGGGAGCTTTAACACAATGAAGAAATTGTCCAGAAAATACGTGGAACAAAAACTTCACGCTTTTGTAATATGAAGAAAGGAGCATAACAGATGTGAAATGGTTTAGTGGATGTTTCTGTTTAGACAGACCTGGAAAACTGAGTTTCCTAACAAACAAAAGATAGCAGGCAATTCCTATAGGCTTCACAATTCTCCATGACAACTCTTGATTTGTTGTTTTTACCACGAAGCTCTTTGAACAACTTGGACTCTGAATAATATACACAGAAGTACGAGAGATCATGGACAAAGGTACTAATTTCAGAGAAGTGGCACCCTCTGGAAGCCTATCACCCCAGCTGATGTGTCACACTCACTTTTAGGTATTAACCCATCCCACAGAAGTTAAACCCAAAATGAGTTAACTGCCTGGTGTCTTTCATCTTGGGTTTGGGTTTTTCAGTGGGGGAGTTCCCAGTGTTTACTAGATCCTGCTCCAAAAAAATACTACTCTTATTCTCTCCACATTTTATCTGCCCCAATTATTTTCTACAATTCAAGACCCTTAGTGATAGTGCATAAGGTCAGCCTTAACCTGTGGTAAACACTGTGTAAGTTTACATCTTGGCATTCAACAAAGAAAACAGTTTCAGAAAAACTGATCAAAAAACGTTCATGAGGACCTCATTGAAAAAGGAAAAGTTAAAGGACTGGTACCTGAACCTTCTTTTCCAGAGAAAGAACTGCAGTCAGGCTGGCTTTATCCCCAGGTTACATCACTGAAATAAGACCTCTTAAACTATAATTACGTCAGGTAACTAATGCAGGTAACAGCCTTCCTGCCACTGGTTAGCACAGCACTTCTGTCACCACATGTCCACATAAGAGCCCTAGTAAAATCCCTTTCACAAACATCCTTAGTGATTCACCCACAGCCTGCAAGGATTTTTGGGAACAAAACATCTTATTTATGTGGTTTACAAGTTTTTCAAGCTAGCACAAACACGTAAGAGCAGGCTGATTACTCCTCTGATCTCTTGAACAAGAGACAACTCATATTTAGTTATTTACAGTCAAGGAAAACTGGGGGTTTGCCCCTCATCACAGCTAACAAAACCGTCAGGTGGTTTCAGAAACACAATAACTTTCTTACATACAAATCAGTGTATATAAAACCAAAATAAATACTACGTATATTAGTGCAATTCTTATTTGAATTCCCCAGTTTCCATACCCACGTCCTAGGCAATGTCTCACTAGTTCTTAATGAGATGAAAACTACATTGCTCAATGTATTCCATCCCAAGTCTGTAATGCTGGCAAAACAAAAATTGCAGTGGTGAATGGCTGATTTAAAGAATCACAGCAGGTCACAGGACTACAGTTTTAACTCCTATGTGAGCCCAGGGAAGTAAAAGATGAAAATAAGTTCTTCTGAAGAAAAACCTCACAAAAATTGCAAGTAAAACAGTGCTTGTAAGGACTAGACAACCTCAAAATTTTCTTGAATTAACATCTTCCCCATATCACCTCAGGCTTGGACGTCTCACCTAAATCAGAACTTGCTAATCCGTAGCTCAAGTTAGTCTCTAAAAGCTACATTAGATAAATCTTTTTCTTTCTTTTGTTTTTCCTGAGAGTGATTCAGCTGAGAAGAGAATACAGACTCAGGACAGACTGAAGGAGTAGTCAGGTTTACTCCAACTAAATAGCAAAATTCATCCCTGTGATGTTCCTGGGATGGATTAGCTATATAGAACAACAAATTCTCATTCCAGCTGAATTGAACAGGTATGAAATATGTAGGCAACAGGTTCAGTGTGAATTAATGGAAATAAATCTCCCATTGTTTTGCAAGATGTACAGATATCAATTAAGTGAGCAAAGAACTAGTATAAAAAAACCCTGACTGCTTCCAAATTCCAATTTTTTGCACCTCTGCAGCCCCTAAGAGTATTGACAATGTTCTGTTATGAATCTGTGTTAAACTAATAACCTACAGGTATTACTCACACTGAAAAGACAATGTGTTTTTATGAATAGAACAAAAAACTGTACCTCAAAAAATGTACCTTTTTTTTTGGTTAAAAAACCCCAAAGCTTAAGACCTGTCTGAGAAAAATGCATGCAGAAAGACTAGGTTTTGGGTTCCGAAAGTAAGAAAAAAGACCTGTTACACTTTGTACCCGACAAAGCAGCTGACATCTAATCTTATATATAATGTCAGACATTATTTGCAGAGGTACCTGAGAGGAACAAGAGGGAAAGATAATGAAACAAATCATCTCCTAAGGAAGAGCTTTTTCCTGGAATGATGCTACCCAGAAACCTACTCTTGAAATTGTGTGCTGTACCTGCCTTTCTGGGAAACGTATTTTTATAAGAGAACCACATTTAAGATTTCAGCGAAGAAAACCTACCTGCCAAAGAATTTTCCAGTGAGACTAAAACACTTCAGAACAACTCTAATTGAATATTTTACTCCCCAATTACAAATACATGTGCAATTTAGCTTCAGATTTTAAAACTGAAAGACACTTGGGTTTTGTCCTCGTGATAAAAAACACTCATTCCACATACTGGCATGTAACAGGCATTATGTAATTAGCATTCTGTCAAATCCTATGGGCAGGCAATACACCTCACAGGATTTTTAGGGAACCAGCAAACTTAGAGTAGTGCTGTTCCACCAGAAAAAAAGAGCTGATCTTGCTCTGCTCACTGGACACAGAAATTAGAGACTTGTCTTCACTGTTCAAAGAAAATTTCGTTTTTATGTGTAGACTACTAATACAGACTGACTTCATAGTGGAAAACCAAAGATACTTGCATTTTAAATCACTGCCGCTCAAGGAAAGAAATCAACAGCAAGTGTAACACTTTCCTCGCTGCACATTCTGCAGCTCCCTTATTTCTTCATCCCATCACCCCACAGCATTTCCATATTTGTCACTTCTTAAAAAACACAGGACATCTTGAATTTGCCCTTTTTTTTACATTTCAAGACATTTTCTGTAACTGCAGCAGAAATAATAGAGGTGTTGAAGTTGCTCTGAGGGTTTAAACGTATCCATTCAATATTTTATATTGGAAAAGGCGCTGTTTTAGTGAACCTAAGAGTTAAAATGAGCTTGAGAGCTCTCCTTTGCAGGAAGAAAGATGAATGGTTCCTCTGGAGCTGTGAGAGAGCTTCTGATGAGAAACCACAGGTGAGACTGTCATTGGTTTTCAGGCTCTGGCTGCTGTTCTCCCTCACAGAAAACACAGGACTGGGCTCTTGAAGTGAAGGTTTAGAGCCCACACACAGTAATCTCTTTTCCAGAGCACCTACTGTCCTCTGTAATTTGTGTTTGGGAAACTAAAGCTTGTCAATATGCCATGATTTAAAGATTTCTTCCTCCTGAAAGGAAAGCATTTGTACCCCGTTCTGCAAATGAAAGTAGGCCTTGATGTCCACACAGGGATTTGAAATGCACAGCAGGTATTCCAGAATTGGAAAATCTGAAAGAATCAAGAGGGAAACAGGGGAGACAACACAATAACACCAAGAGGGAGAAAAGACAACTGACAATATTTCTTGCACAAATCCGAATCTGTTATTTTACTAACACGTTAGGTATACTTGAAATGCATTTAGCCACTCATTGTACTCAAGAAATAAGATGCTCTTTATAATGTAATTTACAGTAGGCCTTAAAGCAATTAAAGTCCCATTTTTATCTAAATGGATAGGTCCAGTGAAATACACAGATCCGAACAGGTTGAGAAAAAATGAAGAGAATTTATTCAACACAGTGTTTGATTCCTCCTTTTTCAACAGCACCAGTTTTAAAGGTATAAATTACCAGTATTTTAAATTATTTTCCCCAAACTACTGCTTATCAGAAGCAGCAATCAAATATACATAATCTAATAGGCTAAGCAAGGAAAATAGCAGAGCTTAATTACTTAATTCACCAGAACTTCTGTCACACCTTGTACACTTACACCTTGTATTGTACACCTAATAATATGGTAGGGAATCATTCGTTCAGAAATGTTTCTTCTTACCTCAAGGCTACAGAAGTGGTGCACTGCATTTCCTGAAATACCTAAAGGTACACCCGAGGTGAGATGGGGAAAATCATCACTCAACATTCTGAGATTACTTACAAGATAACACTTAATATTTCCATTACATAAGGCACATTAGAAGCCAGCAATTTCCAAAATGGGCTTCCAAGAAACCCATTCAAGTGTCCACTCTCAGGTCCTGAAGTACAAAGACACTGAGTGATACAAGTGATATGAGAGCCATTACTTTCACACTGACCTAAGGATTAATCATTTCATCTTCCTCTCTCCTCAGCTGGTGGAATTGCTGGTGGGAAACAACCTGAACTCTCAGTGACCTTTGCTAACCAAACAACACATCCTCAGTGGTTTGGAGAAAAGTAACTATTCAGACCTTGAACCAAGAGAGTTTGGACAGCACAAAGAGCTCTGCCAATTGCATTTCTCTCGTTCAGTATTCTGTGAAAAGTTTTGGTTAGCACAATCTTCTCCCGCTTTTTTTTTTTTCAACTCTTAGTAAACTTATAATGAACTCACAGGCCCAACCAGGGAAAAGCAGCCACAGGAAATGGAGGAGACAAGTAACAGCATCTCTTCCATCATCCTAATTAGCAACAGTGCTGCATCTAAGGTGGAATTTGTTAAGCTTTTACCCTCCCTGTTTACAAACTTGAGCAAAAGGGAAGGAAAAAAAAACAAAAACCAGAGCATTTGTAATGCCACATTACTGTAAAAAAAGAGACTGCTAGCACTCAAATAATTGTTTATCAAAGGCTATTTAGTCTATTTAATTGCCATCCCCGAAAAAAAAAAAAGAAAAAAAAAAAGAAAGAGCTTGCCGGATTTCCATTATTTATTATATGTGGAGTGACTCGCTGAAGCACTTGGAAAGATTTACTTCCCAGTGGTCACCTACTTAGATCAAGCACTAAATCACTGCCTCTGTGGCTGGTGTTTGTTTAGGTGGCAGCAGTTGAGCTGGACCAGCCTCCCTGGCCCCTCGCCGGGGTCTCGGTGTGTGTGGCCCGTCCGGAGCTACAGCTGGATCTGCACACAATTCCCAGACATTGTTATTCCAGGGTCCTTCCCCACACCCCAGACACCCCAACACGGCTCCCAAAGGCAGAGACACCTGTCCTGAGGGAGGTAAATCACAAGCACGCCGGGATTTTCACCAAACGTGTTGGAATTCTCACAAAAACACACCGGGATTTTCACCCAACCCGTCGGGATTTTCACCAAACACGTCGGGCTTTTTAAAGGCACGATTTCCTATCCTGAGGCACAGCCAGAACCAGTGCTTCCACAGCTCAGACATCGTTATCTCCTGACCAACATTTCAAAATAAATAAGTACTAAAACCCCTGAGAACGTGCCTTAAGTTAAATTACTTTTCTTATTCTGTTACTTCTAAGCTTTACAGACAACTACAAAACAAACTTGTTACACTGTGCTCCCTCTAAATCAGACAGGAATTCTTCATGACTTGGGGAAGTTTTCCTTCCATTCAAAACACAAACCATCAGCATTCATCCATTACACAAACCTCACATACATGTCATTATTATACACTGACAGTTATAAACACATTTAAAATTACATGCAGATACAGGTTTGGTTTCATTCCATCAAAGCAGGAGTAGGTGTAAGGACATCCTTTTAAACACCTAGACATCGGTTCCTGGAAGGAACCTATCTGTTCATTATTAACTGAACAACAGGTGAATCAAACACCTTGTTAAGTCATCAAATGTACTACAGTGCAGATAATTAAAATGCATTTTTCATGCCAGTCCCTTTCAAAGCAAGGGGCACAACGGGGCTGCCACCACTTCCTCCAGAAAACACCTGAGCAGAAACAAATTTCCATATCAGAAACCATTTCCCAATATTATACCTACGTTTTCCTTTGCTTAACATCACCCCACTTCTTTCATTTGCACTCCTACACACCACACAACGCAGTTTTGGCATATAATTATACTTTATGGAAGCAGAGCTTCAGCAAGTTGCTGCAAAGAAGGCAAAACTTATTTCAAATGCCATGGTTTGGTACAGCCCTGAAAACAATAAATCAGTTTCTAGCTCAGAGATTTGCCATTAGTCCCACGTGAGATGGAGAACAATGACAGAGCTCAGCTCTGGAAATTACTGGGCACAGGTGACTGCTGGTGATCAGCATCATGTTCTAGGCAGCTCCCATTAAAAATAATTAATAAACTGAATTTGTGTATATATGCATGCATATATTTCTAAAAAATAAGGCAAGGCATATTACTGATTATCTAAGACTACGAAATTGAGTCTCAGCCACCCAAGTACCAATTTCATGAAAAGATTTTGCCAAAATTTTTACTTATATTAATTGATAAACATTTTGTAATGTAAAGTGTAACAACGCATTTCAGAAGTTTTTGCATTTTTTTTTACAAAAAACTGCTAGTTATTAAACTGATAAGAGATAAACACTGAATTTAAGTCATATTTAAGCTGAAGAGTAGTTTCTCTAGGCTTCCTCTGTGCTAAATTTATATTTAGCTGAATATCAGCCTTCTGGATGTACAGAGCCCAGGAAGAGTAATTTCCTAATGTTATGCTAAAAGAGAGAGACTACAAATACTTCCACAGACAGTTTGCAAAACATTTGCAGTATATTCTATTACACACCTGAAATCTATTCCTAGTACCTAATTCTATTATTTAATTCTTCATAATTGCTTTGGCAATTTTACTTGTAGGCATTAGTTTAGTACAGAAGGAGAAAAAAAAAAAAGGTGTATTTTCACCCAAGAAATCCTATCTTACCTAAAAATACTCTTTCAACACCCAAAGTTTAAAACATACATAGGAATCAAAGTTATTTGCGTTTTCAGTCTCTTTGGCTGGATTATTATTTTCCCAAATTGACATAAAGTTGTTTTCATACAAATTATATTTCTCATAAGCCTTAATTGCTGGAAACATGTATTAGGTGACCCCAGAAACACAAGGATATTTTCACTTAATAAAAAATACAGCATGTATTTAACCTGGCCTGTATTTAGGACATGTGTGACACAGAGCAGAACCAAAAAAAAAAAAAAAAAAGGATTTTTAACCTTACTGCTTTCAATTTCTGTGTACAGTTTGATCCTAAACTTGCAACATCGTTGTGAACAATTGAACAGCTCACAAGGTTTAGGGTCAATATGGCCTTGGGTAAATTCACAGAAATACTTATAATGCAGACTTACAAGGTAGATTTACAAGCCCTAACTTTGGCTCCTCATGAGCCAAACTGGGCTGAAATTTCCTATACTGCACAAAGAAAAAAACATGTAAAAGAATTAAAAGAAAAAAAAAAGTACAAACTAGGAGATTAACCTTAAGTTAGCTTTTTTCCTCAGAGAGGTTTTAACACAGCAAAGCACAACCTGAAATATCCAGAATGTTTACAGATACAGATTATACTGGTTTCTTTGCTATTTTAAGAGGGTCCTTCCCTTTGCAGCCAAGCAAGCAGAATGGAACCACTTTCCCATTTGCAGTTTAATGCAAGAATTTCAGCCTTAGTTTGCAAAATATCTGAAGCAGTAGAAAAGCTAATTTTAAAACTATGTTTAAGCATTTGAAAGTAATATTGCCTGAATATTATTTTTTTCCAATTTAAGTGAGTAAGACAGAGAGAGGATGAAGAAACAAGGATAACAGAAGTGCACAGGAGGCTACAATATGAAAAGGGCAGCATCCATCCCAAAATACCCACTTTCTTTTTACCTCGGCCCATGAAAGAGCTCACAACACTCATTCAATCTGGAATGAGTATCACACATCTGTCTGATTTTAAAGACCACAATAAAATACAAAAATTCATTTCATTCTCATCGTTTAACTGTTAAATTTAAACATTTATCTACTTACAGAGCCATCTTTCAGGTTCCTTTCATAGGAGAAGTGACAGGCCTTGTTCTGCTCATCTCTTGAAATCACAAAGTTGTATCTGCCAGCTGACTCTTCTCCAGCTATCAGTGCTTTCCTCAGCTCTTCCACATATTTTTCTCTGTCCATTTCTATGTCAGCAGCCTCCCTAGAAATGTCTGCTTCAAACACTACCAGAAAGAGAGGAATAAATATTCATATATGTGTGTGAACAAGTATATGCAATATACATTACATATAAAACATAATTAATACACACTTATACGTGTAAAATACATTTATATACATTTACTATACATAAATAGCACACATTATATATATATTTACTATATATATTTTAGAGCACATATAATTTGTAATTTTTAAATAATTTTTTTTTTAATATATACATATATTTATAGGTGTATACAAACAAGGCATTCTGTAATTCTAGGAAATATTAGGAGATTATTCTTCCCTTGAACACACACTGGCCATTTTCATTTGTGGAAATGTACAGGAATACTTTACAGAAGTTCTGTCCTCTTTTTTTCCCTGTCTGAAAATGGGTTATTTCCTTTTTGCTACTCATCCACAATTCCAGTTGCCTAAAGTTACCCAAAACAGTACAGAGAGAAATGTGGAATCCTATGCAGAGTGAGGCAAAGAGGCAAAAAGGCAAGTTTGAAACACAAAAGATGTAATCTGGAACACTGATTTCAATACTGAGAAGATAAACTTTTAATAACAAGAAAATAATAATAAGAAAGACACTAAAATACTGCAATAGAGCACTGTAGGTTCTTTTTCTCCTTTATGATATAAAACCAGCAGAACTGATCAATCATTGGGAAAATACACATAAACCCTCACAGATGTAGGTCTTTAAGCCAATATCAATGTAACACACTAGATTACATTGCACATTTTTGTGCTTCTCCTCCCCTCCAATATTCACTGTATTCCCTCTCTCCTTAAGCAAGACTTAAACAGCACTCCTAACACATTTCATCATCACATTAAACATACAAAACCCATAAAAGACAACTCCATCAGCAGCTCTCACTCTCTTCCTGGTAGGTCTTGCCAAGGAAAATAATCCACAGCATGAGAAACCCAAAAGGGATTTCCCACAGCAAGAATATTCTGACCGTTGCTTTCCCTTTCCATTTTGAATTTAAAATGGAAGCAGTCTCAAAAATGATGTAATAACTTTAGAAAGTAACTAAAACTGATGTTTCGTTGAATGAAACAGAGATCAGTGCAGTAGAAAAGCCTCATGCACAAGAACATCAACCCCCAGTGTAGTTATTCAAGGGACAAGAAATTCAATAAGGATTTCTTAGAAAGGGATCAGATTCTTCCAGCGCAGAAAAAAACCTCTCCTTTGGATGAGCACCCAACGCTCACGGCTGAACTGTTTTGGGTTTCTTTCCTTTCCTTTTTAATGGAGTGAGGTCATCCTGTTTTCACTGCCCCTCTGTTTTGGGAAATCATTATCCCCCATTACACCAGATACAGGAACTCCACAAAATGAGAACTGTGTCTACCTATTTTTTTCTACACATTCCCAGCTATATTGGCACAGCCTTCACTGGGAAAAATAAGAATCATCTTCTTGTGAATTCTAAAACAGGGATTTTGAAGCTGCCTAAGAATGAGAAAATCCTTTAAACAGAAAAACCAGTATTTGTCAGTGTTAACACCCTTTTTCTTATTTTCAAAATAACTTGACATTATTATTGTCAAGCCAAGAAAGAAAAACCTTTCATTACTGGAAATAAGAATTGGAACTAAATCGTTCAAATCAAAGTTTGCTTTGTTCAGGGACCCCTGATCGATGGAGTATTTGAAATGTTAAAAAGGAATATGGAAAAGCAGATTTAATTTATGTGTTGATTTTAATTTACATTTATCTAATCTCAGACCTATATGAAAGCTTGGCTTATGTAGGAACTGAGGAGAAACAACACCCACAGGGCAGGGAGAAGGAAGGAAGAAAAGAAATTCATAGACACTTCTTATAATTCAGACAAAGTGTCCAGAAAATGGTTTTGCCTACAGTTTGCTGAAAATACACAATTCTCTCCTCCCTTTGAAATATTTTTGCTACCAAGAGAAGGGCCTTTGATCAAGTGTTTGATATTCCTCAAGGAACACACAAATCCAGCCTTTTCTGACTGGGCATGAATGACAGAAGCATGCACATATGCAAAGACACATCCTCTTACTGAGGTTTCAGAGAGGAGAAAAAAATCCCACAGGCTAAGCTTTTCCTACAGTCATTTATTGTCCCTTTTCCTCCCCAAAAATTCACTTCAGTACAAAATACAGCTACCTTTGGCTATTAAAATTTCATGAAAACATTTAAAAAACATCTGCAATTAAAGTCTTCATGGACTCCAACTTGCAAATGGAACTTGCGTACACATTTGTTCAAGAATCTGGAGAAGACACAGAAATGTTTCTTCAGCATCACTCCAAGAAATTATACATTCTTGAGAAAGAACAAAACATTGCATATCCTTGTGCTGAATGAATTAGTTTTAGCTTTGACACACAATAATCTCTCCAAATTTCAGAGTTCTCTGGCCACATCCCAGAAGATCATGAACCCTACCTCCTCTACCACTGGGGAAAACACGCCCCTGAAATTTCCATACAAGTTCAGTTATTATGAATTATTGAGCAGTAATAACTTAAATTAATGTACTTCTCTTTCCATTACCTGTCCCAGTCCAGGCACACCGACAATCACTAAGAAGTAAACCAAAGCCAGTGCCTAAATCCTTCTCCCATGACACCTGTAGAAAATAGGTTGCTTCTGGATCAGAAACTGGATGAATTCTGTTCAAAGTCTTCTCCATCTTCTCAATACCTGTTTAAAAAGCAAGATAATCTTGTTATAACCACTAGGGTGCTTAACAGCTTTATGTAACTAGCTTGGGGGTTGTATATGTGTGGAGTATACAAATACAAGCACACTTGAAATTTTATTCTACTTTCCTCTCCAAATTCAGTTTGTCAGAGAACTGGTGATACTTGCAAACAGGAAACTGGATTATAATAAGTAAGGTTTCAGTGCCAACAATTAAATGTACTTGAATAGTCTCAAATTAAGAAGCTGTCAGGAAGCTGGGGGACAGGAAATTACTATACCCAAGCTCTTCCCCATGGCTCTGTTTTTAACTCACAGTCTGCTATCACCCAAAGTACAGAACATTTAACATAATTCAAAATAATCAATATTCATCTGGAAGACTGCCACGTGAAAGCTGCTACTAAGCTTCACAGCAAAGCAGAGGGTGTAGCAAATGCCAGAAACCCAAAGGAAATATTTTAAGCACGGGATTCTGCAGAGAACAAAATATATGATGTTACAGTGAATATTTTTGCTCCATGGCAAAGCAACTTGGCAACCTGTGCCTGACCTAAGACCTTCTCAAGAATCCCGCGTATTTATACACAACTTAAGGGAAATGACTGAGAAAAGGCAACATGTTCACCCACAGACTAAAAGTAGCATGTAAAAGGAGGAAAAACCCAGATGAGGCATTTAAACTATATGCACTGAGTACAATGGTTCTTGGGCAGGGATTAAATGCTCTATCAAGGTTTCCATCTAAAGTGCAGCAGTAAATTATCACGACCAGGATGAGCTTAGGCCCTGAGGAGACTCTGTTCTCCAAGCAGGAGTAGAAGGAAGCTCTTTCTTTGCTCCTGGACATTGAGAAACAAATCTAGATACAGATTTATTTACTACCTTGGTTTCCCCAAAAATTGTCACTTTCAGGTTAGGAGGAGCAGCTTTAGCTGCAGTTGACTGAGCTGTTCCTGACCCTTCCTCAACTCTGCACTCAGCATTTCAAAACGCCTCTCCCTTGCCCAGACAAGCGCAGAACATACGAGTTTAAGCCTTGGTTTTCAAGCATAAAGCTTTAGTATTTACATCTCTAAACCACCACCGTGTTTACTGTTACAGATGTCACACTCCACCTTTCTATTTCCTGAAAATGCAACAGAAACTAAAAAGTTACCAGAACATAATCTGAAAAATTAATCTGAGTTTTCTAGTTCCATCACTAATCAGATGGCCATTTCAGAAAATCAGCAGTGTAACTGTGCACCTGTAAGCAAGAACAAAAACGTTAAATATTTGGGGGTGGACAGCTGGAACAATGCCTTTGGCCATTAGTGACTCCAGAAATAAAGGCATTTTCAAGATCTGTGGGGCACTAACTGCCTGGCCATGGGTCACTGACGAGCACGGGGCAGGAAACAAGCAATGCATGCACTCTCCTTTGCCTGCCAGAATCCCTTTTGCTTCTTGCTAATTATGGAAAAATGCAATTTCTCATGAAATATTTTCACAGCAGCCCTCTCTGAAAGACAAAGGTTTCAAAAATATTTCAATTAAAGACTATAAAACAGTATCAGACAACCCTGACAGACAGCACACAGGATACTGATGGAAATATGTGTAGTTCAACAGGAAGGTTTTGCTTGTTTTATGTGATTTTTATCACAAAGTAGAGCAGCGTTCAGTGAAAAACACCTGCACTAGAGGCTTTCTTATCAACAGACTGTTTACAACAAAAAAAAAAAGCAACAGAATTAGATTTTCTATTGCTAGAATGAAGTGTCAGTCAGTCCTCAGTCAGAAAAAGTGAGGTCAAGAGTAGCAGAGGAAAGAAGCCTGTTTATTCATTTGAAGATGCACTAACAAGGTCTCTGAGGCCTGAGACTAAATTCATTCGATACAGTGATACTGGCTTCCTGTGCACACATCAGTATTTTGTTCCAGTGATACAGCACAGCTAGAAATGAAAAGTTCTGTTTAGACAACACTCTTAGTACCCCTGTGGTGAAACACAACCTCAAGAGAATGAGGAGAAACAACCAAAAATAATACCCTGAACTTCGAAACAAAGGCAAAATACGGTTTTCCTGCTTTACCACATTCTATTGTCCATGTCTGAAAAAAAAAAGCACTTTCCAAGCAAGCACAGAATGAAGACACCTTTTCTCCCAGCTTTCATCTCCTCCACAGTGCTCGCTGACCTTTTGAAAGGAGTGTATTAGTTATTACTGCATGCTCAGGAGCTGCCTCTCAAAGCTCAGCCTGACTCCATCTCCAGCCACTCAACTGCTCCAAGCCATCAGCAAAAGCTCAAGGACTCCTGGCTGTACACAATGCCTATTATACACTTCTCCTCAAGAGGAGGAAAAAACCTCCTTCTCGAAAATTAGTCTGACCTACACAGCGCATAAAAACATCACTGCAAACAGAAATGGTGTACCTTACTGCTTTTTTCAAAACAAAACAATTACAACAACAAACTAAAAATCCAAATTGCTTTTCCCCTTATCCCTTTTATGTCCTGAGAACACAACTCTTGTCACAGAGTTGGGTGCAGTGTTCAGTAAATGGATGAACCACAAACAGCCGCATGAATACAGCAAAAAATATCAAATGAGTTCCCAAGTTACTTAACAGAAATTAAAAAAAAAATGAAGATTTAATTAATTAAATAAATTTAAGAAATTTACAAGAAATTAAAAATACAGACAATAAATGAGGCCATATCCCTTATACATTCACAATGACTGCATGCATTTCATTCACTCGAAAGGCAAATCTTAATAACAGATGTACAGCACTCTATTTCCAAAGTAAGATGTATTGCTCTGTATTTCAAGAGGCGAAATAAAACAATCTCCCCATAACCAACCTGCCCCAATGCACCCACTTGCTCACTAAATTCATAACCCCATCAGCTTCCAATGTGCCAAGCTTATGTGACCCCTCACAGATCAAGTACTTCTGCCAGGAAAAAATTTCATTATGAAAGAAAGGCACAAATATAAAGGTGAAGCGAAACCTTGAGAGTTATTTTCACTTCCATCTTCAGGGTGGAAAGGTAGGAACCGTGTTAATGCTCAGAAAGGTTAAAACATCCCCTTCAATTTTGGAAGTGTTACTATTTAACAGTCCAGCTGCTGCTGAAGCCTGTTGAAACAAAACAAAACCAGTGCCTAAAAGCAGTCTGTATTTTTACTGCTACCCAAATTACTGGAACCAGCCACTCATTAGGGCAGCCCAAAAAACCCCAGAGTCCATCTGACCAGAGGAGCACCCTCTGGTGCCATTCAGCCCCTCTGGGCCCTTCCCGTCCAGCACCTCCACAAAATGGGATTGGGTTGTTTCTTCCTTCCCCGGTGATGAGAAAGCAAATCTGCAGAGAAGCTTTGTGCCAGGGAAAGGCGGTGTTTCATCCCTGAGGGGCCCAGGGGGGTCACACACACCAGCACCCCCTCACGCCAGGGGCCGGCCTGCAGGTGGGGACAGCAGAGTCCCACCCCAAAAGTGAAAATCAGAGGCTTTATTGAGGCCTTTGAACAGTCGGGGATTGAGCTGTTTATCTTTAGCACTTTGTCCCAGCGGTCTTTGGCTCCTGTGCTCACCATTAGGCAATGCTTCCCTCTGAGGAGGAATCAGCTGTTGGCTGGTGCCTCTGCCCTCGGAACAAACAGCGCACACAGGGCCCCTCTGAATGAACAAGACATTCTTAAAATGGGCCCACAAAGAATTTTATATGTTGTTTTGGATAGCACCAGGCATAGACAAAAAGCCAAATCTTTCAGGCTGCTCCAACACAGCATCATTGATAATATTCTGAACTTCAGCGCTTCATTTTTTTTTTTTTTTTTCCCCCTCCATGCAGACTAATGGGTTTTTTTTTTTTTTTTCCTCCCCAAATTGGTCGGGCTGCAGGTGTCCCAAACCTCGTCAGCTATGCTTGGAAGGCTACTTAGAGCCCAGAAAGAGCTACTATGTCTTTGAAATGAGGCAATTAACGTAAGTGCTTTCTTGCTGAGGAAAAATGGGAGCTATCCACAGGGAGTTCAGAATAGAAGACCACACACTGCCGTTAAAGTCTACAGTTTGGTCCCTTCTGACACTGCCCAAACTACAGATCATAACCTAATCATCAGAAGAAAGTTAATAGTAAATTCATAATCAGACAAGAGGCACTATTCAGGAGATGCTACATGTACTCATAAGTGGATAATTGGAGATTTAAACCAGTCAAGAAAAGCTCAAGATTGCTTTTAAAGATTAAAACTAGCTATTACCACATTTTCTAACAGAAGGAAATAAGATAATGCCTATATTTATGCATATTTCCAGTGATATATTTCATACAAATTGATATTCTCTCGTGTTAATTTAAAATTCCATTAACTCCAATACTTCAGGAGTAAGAACATTAAAATACCTGACAAAAACCTCAGCTCTCACTCCATTAATCTCAGAACTACTACTGATCCAACAGGGACTTTTCTCTTTTCTCATTTCTTTTTGGAAGAACATGACTGGGCCAATGAACATGAAGACAAATCACACAGCATCTTCCCTGTCCCATCTCACAATAATCCTCCCACTCCTCTGGCAACAATATTCATCTGATATTGAAGAACGATTCAATAACAACCTTCATGTGGAACTTACAGAAAAATCTGAAAGCCACAGAAGAGAAAAAAATTAGAAAGAGCTTTGTTCCCTAATGCAATTTAGGGGGATAAAACATTTTTGTGTTACATGCATTCTAAATAATATTCAGTCGCTCTTTTGTTTAACTTCGGTCCGTATTAAAAGCACTCAGGTTAAAATTTTTGCCAATCTTGCAGCTTTGTCTTGGAGATAAAAGAAATGAACCAAAAATTAGCACGTGGACGTGAAGAAGAGACTGAATGATTTTCTAGCTTTGTGCAGAGGGGTAAGTGGGCCATTTAAGAAGTTCAGTGCTCCATGGCAACATTTGATCAGGAGATGGTGGGCCCAACTGCAGAGCCGAGGCTCACATGGCTCACATTTGCACTGCTGCCTTCCCACTGCTCTGTGGCAGCCACAGAACGATTGGAAACATGCACATGGCTTTTCCTGCAATTGTGTGTCCCACCCCCCCACCAAAAAAAAATAAAAAATAAAAAAAAGAAACCCCAAACCAAAAAACCAAAAACAAATTAGTTCTGAGCTTGTCAGGCTCCACGGGACAATAGGATATGGAAGATTTGCCACAGAAGATCTGGAATCCACGATAAGGAACAACCCTTGTCAGGCTTATTTACTACAGTCACCAGCTGAAAAATGAGGAGAAACAGAAGGAAGCAGACAGTCAACAACCTTTATAGTAGGAATCTTACTAACAAGCCTTGATCTTAATTGTAGCCTGGAGGCAAAGCCCACCCTGGTGTCTTTCATCCCCTTGAAGTCTCAGCCCTAACCCACTACCCACTGCAGGCATCCAGCCTTGCCAAGCTCACTTACAGCCATCTACATTAAGCTATAATAAGGTTAAAAAAAAAAGGCCTTCAGTGTATTAAAATAAACACCAAAGTGGGCAATTATACTCATATATACTAGCAAGTAAGGGAGTATGCAGACAGATTTATAAAAAGGGCAGACCCTTCTTTCTCACCCTTTTTCTAACAACTTTTCCCAAAACTAACAGTCACGCTGTCAAAATCCTCACTTTCCAAGATGCACAGATAAGCCAGGTTACACTAACTGAATATTATAAACCTGCAAAAAAATAAAAATAAGACATGCAACTGTCATGTTTCCTGATGAAAAAGTGGATTTTAGTAGTGAAACTATTAAAAATGTGTGTGGAAGGGAGCAAAGATCAAAGGCAGCAACCAGCCCAGCCTCCAGAGGACAGATCTGGGATGAAAAGTCAGCAAGGCGTGTCTCAGAGACCCAGACTCCCTTTCTCTGCTGCTTCTGGAAGATGCAAGCCCCAACAAATGCTTTTTAACTCTAACTTGGCAGCAGGACACCCTGGCTTTCCAAGGTCCTACCAAAGCCAGTGGTGGCACAGTGCCTTCGCTTGAAGACCACAGGATATTTATTAAGAAAAATAATTCACTTCCTCCTCTTTTTTTTTTTTTTTTTTTTTTTTAAATGACACACATTCTAAATATATCTCATTTTCCACACAGTTTCTCTGAAAAGGCAGTGCTAAAATGCTGTATGTTTTGCAGATGAAAAACAGAAAAAGGAAGTTGTGCCAGACACAACCTTTGAGCCCAATGTATACAGTCAGTAAGAACAAAGATTTGGGAATTCCAAGTCTCTTACTTGTATTTTTAAAAGCATCTATGCAGTTTCAAGTATTGTAGTATCATCCATTTGAGGATAGTAAAGCTGAGGCAATTTTGGGGGAAGGACAAAAAAACCCAGCATGTTTTAATCGCCTTTCGTCCATCCAAAAATACCCCAATACATATGTCTTTTTGATGTATATTTGGATAACAATGTAGTCTGGCTGAGGTATCATCTGTTTTCCAAAACACTGCTTTCTTTAGGATTAAATATTATCAGGATATTCAACACAAATCTGTCACACAGATTTCCTTTGTTTTTTACTTTTTAGTCCCCACACAGACCTATTACAATTCCACTCAATCTGATGTGTTTCTCTAAATATCTAACTTAAATAACTGGGCAATGGATTCCACTAAAACCCCTTTTTTTTTCCTTTTTTCCCCCCCTCTTTTTTTCTTTTTAAATATTTAAGTCAAATAAATTCAATACTGTCGAATCCACAAGAGATCCATAGGCAACAGCACCCAGTCTGAAACGAAGATAAATGAAACAAAGAAATCAGTGTCAGGTAGATATGAATGGATTTAATTCTGCATGTAGGATTTGCTGAGGAGTTTTGAAAAATTGAGCCCAGTAACCTGGAAAAACAAGTTTCACCAAATGTTGCCACTTCAGTGGGACAAGGGCAGGTATAAATATGAAGGCTTACATATCTTTCTCTCCTCCCACCTCTACATCCAAGACTTTTCAAAGAGATGGATTATTTTAATTTCCCGTCCCTGTCAAATTAATAATAAAAAATAGGCCCAGGCTCCAAATTGCTTTATCTTACTAAACAGTTTCCTCAGGCATTTTCTTTGAAGAAAATTCCTGCATTACCCAGTCTTCACTTAACCAAAGTTTTATTATGTTTTTTCTTTCCATCTGCTATTTATCTATTCGAAAATGCAACACTAAACTCCCTGAAAACAAAGAGCTCACACAGCTTAAATTTATTAATTTAAAAATTGTAATTCATTTTGCTTCGCCTGACCCTCACAGAAAAATAATTCACAAGACATTCACAAGGAACTGAGACATTCACTTTCAATGTGGCTAAATTTCAATTTTGCAGCTCTTTATCCAGCTATGTTTATTACTTGGCATTGAACATTAATTACTCTTCTGATGGATTAGGCTGAGCTTGAAGATAAGGCAAAAAGACACATACTGAGCACCAATTTCAGCTGTTTCCACACATGGGCACAGGTTCAGCTCAGGCTTGGTGATAATCTACATCTGACAAACCAAAGCTGGGAAGAAACACCAGTCCCTATAATGACATGGGACAGTATTTTAGCACAAATCCCATCACTCCACCAAGCTCTGAGAAAACAACCAGATTTGTTAAAACAAAACAAAAAAAAAAACCCTGAAAAAAAACCCAAAACAACAACAATAAAAAAAATAGATAAAATAAGTAAGGACACAGTTCAACCAAAAATTCAGAAGTCACTCACTCTACATCCTCAGCCAGCACTTACAAATCTTCTGGTTTGTGCTCAGTCAGCACCATGCCTAGAAACCACATTTGGAAAGGAAAAAGGGCACAAAGTCACTTGTACTTTTAACATCACAAGTTGTGTACGTGAAAAAAAAACAAAGCTTCTCAAGACTCATCAGCTCACTGCTTTTTCTAAGCAACTTTCATGACTCCTTCACTCTTTCATTCATTTGGGGTTTTTTGGGGTTTTTTTTGGGGGGGTTGGGGGGGAATTTTGTTCGGTGGTTTTTTGGGCTGGTTTTCTTTGTGTGGGTGGGTGGGTTTCTTAGTGGGTTTTTTGGTTTTTACTATGTACTGGGCAAAAAAAAAAACAAAAACAAAACCCCAGAACAACAAAACCCTACTCAAAAATTTAACCCTTACCCAAGACACTTGATGCCAAGCAGGGGGTCTACTCCAGGAAAACAGCTTTTTAGTATTAGTGCTCCTTTACAGCTCCTAAAGAATGCTTGCACGGGAGTGAAAAGAAACCTGCAGGCTGAGATGAGGGCACAGCAGGGGCACGCCAGAGCAAAAATGCCACTGGGACTTCAGCTGAGAGGGCAATTAAGTGCTCATTAGTAAAATACAGCACAAAATTGCTTTGGCACTGAACCAGTCAGACACAAGTTTGAGATCTTAAAACGCGAATTACAACAAAGCAAAGATGTGAAGCACCACAGAGGTCTCAGGGTGCATGTTAAGGATGTAAATTGTTGCCTTCCCAGGTAAATTAATGACGACATAAAAAGTGGGGAGCAGGGCACAGAAACAGCAGAGAAGGGATAAATATTTTTAAAACAAGTGTCTGTTTAAGTTGGGGAGCACTTCACCTTCATGTTTCTGGCTCCCAGCTGCAGCTGCACATCAGTACCTGAAACACAACAGTGAGCAAACACAGTGGCCCTGAAATAATGCAGGTACATGAGCATAAAAAAACAAGAAAACAGCCTTTGAGCACAGGAGTCACCTCTCCACAGCTCCAACCACCTGTCCCAGTGCAGTTTTAGATAAAGAACCTGACACAGCACTTTCTTTCAGTGCTACAAATGTCCTTATTTATCTTGCACCGTCAGAAGTATCAAATTCAAATCATGTACCTCATATTAAGACTATGTAGTAAAAAATTCCTCCTCTACCTCTTTACTTAAAAGGAAAAAAAAAAAAATCTGGTTTTAAGATAGTCAGGGTTAATAAAACAAATCCCTGCAACAGACAAGAGTAAAAAAATTAGAAAATATAAGGCACATTTTTCATCTATAAAATTCTCTAACCAAGGTGTAGGGAAAAAAAAGGCTTCTCTCCAATATTGCCTTCAGGAGATCACAAAACATTACTCAAGAAGGTGTATTTCCAAGACACACAGGAATGCTTCAGCTGGTTTCCTCACTCCTGCTTCCTAAATCAATTATCTTCCATGTCAGCTTTCACAGAAATTAACATTTCTGCCCCATCTCCTGATCTGTGGCTGCTGCATGCTGGACTCTGAAAATTAAAGTTCATTTTCTCAGCTGGAGTAATTTAATATAAGCCTCCACAACAGAGTCTGATGCTTCCCTGCTTGGCTCAGCCAGCACAAATCTCTCCCCAGGATTTTGTGAGGTTTCACCCCAAGCCTGACACAGCTGACAGCGTTTGGAAAGCCCCAGGCTTTCTCTTTCCTGTCCAGCTTCTGTGCTGAAAAGGGTGGCCTCTAAGACCCCTTTGTAGACCTGTAAACAAACAATCCCTTTCATAATCATTTGCTTCATTTATTAAAAAAAAAACAACACAACAAACAACAAAAACAGAAACAACAAATGCAGCCTGTGATAGGATATATAGCCTCACTCTTCCTCTGGTTGCAATAATTTTTCTGTCCCAAGATAGCATGAAATTTGGCTGATGTGTAGATCAAGGGCACAAAAGTTCTCAGTCTCTGCACTCTTAAAAGTCACATCAGATCAGTCTCCCTTTTTTTCTCTTTATTTTACAATCTGTGCTTACGTCTGCTCTGATGAAGGACACCCCTCCCCAGAAAAGCCACCTAATAGTCTGCAGAGCAGATGCAGAAATATTCCAATGCTTTTCCAAGCTTTGTAAATTTGTATAGATTTAATAAAAAAGTGTTTTGTGAAATCACCAGTACACCTTAGAAAGCAGTAGCACCAGAGGCCCTTGCCAAAGGCACATACTTAATGATTTTTTTTTCCCAACCTGGAACTTTTCCTGTAAGACATGTTCTTTTGTTGATCAGATTTGACTGTGTTAGATTGGCAAACAACAGTAATTTGTTTAGTAATTATCTCCTAAATTTTGCCTTAGCTTGTGTCAACATGGCACCATACATAATTCAGCCAGTCTTTTGTACCTTGACATATCTTGGACAGCAGTCCTTACCATTGACATTATCTAATACAATGTTCTGTGTCTAATCTTCAAAGTCACAGGAGGTTTTTGCCACCTTTCCCTTTTTTCCATCTCATATTCAGAGGAAAAAGATGTGGGGAAGATTAAGAGCCACGAGACATTGATTACAGAGATGGAGATGAAGGCCATTTCCTAATCCTGGAAAGGGACATAGCTCAAGTCAGGGATACAGGTAGCGAAGATACTCATTTTGGAGGGAAAATAAATAATTTCAATAACCATTTAATGTTATTTTACAACAGCTCTCTTCATTAGAATCTCCGTTATTTAGTGATGTTGGTTCAGAATTTATGCACATGACTTTATGTGTTCCCCACAACATCAGCGGGCAGTACATTACGTTTCTGCCAAATAAAACAGTGAAGAAATCACAGCTGCATCCTACTAACCTTGAAGAATCAGATAATGGTATTGAGTCCTTGAAAATCTCACCCTCAGCTCTGGGTGATTCCACTTACTCAAGGACGAGTGCTGCTTTTTCATCTGGGGCTCCCGAGCTCTAACATAACCCCTGAAAAACATTCTCCACCTCCTGCTAAACCCGAGGTGACAAGAGTCAGGGATTAAAATTTCTCATCCTCAAGTGGCACTGCAAGATAACAAGGACATCAGAAACAGGCATTGAGACAAAACAGCAAGTGACCCTGCAAAGCCCATGGCACACCCATGAGCACATAGCACAAATATTTGCTATACTGCTTCAACGAAGCCAACATGCAGCTTAGAAAACCACCTTAAATTACATCATCTGGGCTGAAATGGATGGGTTTTGGTCAAAACAGAGCACTGTAAGGCATCCAGTGTTGCTGCACGCCAGCAGCAGGGATTGTCTGTGTCAGGACAGGTCCTAAGGTCACCCGTGCCAGGCACAGCATCACTAATTCTACAGCAAGACCATCACACCTTGGGTGTTTTTACAATCTGGAGTGCCTTGCTAAGTGATGGAGTACCCTTTGCATCAGCCCACCAGTTATACACACGTGAAATCTACCACAAAAAGCAGAGTTTTTAAGGTGCAGGAATTCCCACTGCTGTAGGAACGCTCCCCACCACACATCACCCTGTGCAGTAACTTTCTATTAAATATACAGTTAAAATACCAGGCTAAAGCATCCCCGAAGTGAAGAATGAGGTTCATTCCTGCTTGGAACAGCTGCAAACTCCAAGCATTTCACAGCCATTGTGATCCATCCTACTACAGTGACCATCATGTGCAATTCTGGCAGGTGACAGGCAGAGGCAGAGAAATTAAAAGAAAGAAGAGCCAAACATAAATGTAGATGGGGGTTTGTGTTTTTTTGGTGTTGGGGTGGTGTTTTTGTTTGGTTTTGGGGGTTTGGGGGTTTTTTTGAGGGGTTTCTTTTAGGTTTCTTTTCCTTCAAAACATAATACCACACTCTAATTACCACTATCAGCACACATAACACCACTTATCCACGACAGATTTGCCTGCAAAATGAACACCCCTCCTGTTCCACTGCCTCTTTACTGCAGGAGAGCAGATTTGTAGCAGTAGCAAAAATGCAAGTAAGTTTATAAGCATTCAAGCCTGTGTTTGAAGATACTGAGAACAACAGATGTGGACACCGCGTAGAAACCAAAGAAAAGCAGTACCAGCTTTTTGCCAATCACTCAAAACAGCATTTCCAAAAAAAAAAAACAAACAAAAAAACCCAACTGACTGCATTTGTAGCTTATTTTCAAATGTTTTTTCCACCTCATATACACACATGGATGTGCTAAGCACAGGAACTTTTTTATACAGATGTCATGTCAATCACCCACCTGTGGTATTTTTCAAACCATTTCCTCCAATCCTCCTCCTCCTGATGAAAAGGTAAAACACACAGAAGATAAAAACCAAGGCACATGCAATCCTTTCTCTTTTGTGCTAATTCTTCCTGTATCTGGAAACAGCCTAGAAGTTAAACCTTTTTCAGCTTTCATTATAGACACAAATTCCTTGGTGTGCTCTACTACTCAACAGTACGTAAGCCTCTCACCACAAAAATATTTCTAGACACCAGGAAACACAGCCAGGACCATGAACCCTCCTCTCTAAACAGACCTAACAGCAACAAAAAAAACGTTATTCATCCTAAGTTTTATTTAAATATCTGACTATTGCGATGTAGATCAAGGTAGTTGTTTAAACTTAGGATTTGTTTTTTGATTTTCACCAGACAAGTGTCCCTCTACCCCATCCATTCCTGCAGACAGCACCAACCAAGCTGTCCCAGCTCCGAGGAGCTGCTTTTCCATGACAATATATTAATTAAGAGGGAAGAGAAGTACAAGGGGAACTGGAACAAGACCATCTGAAAGCTGATATTCCACTCACTATCCCATGCCTATCATAACCATATCCCAGAAGACACTTCCAGGCTAGGTGTACCAATCTTTTAAATTATGGTTCCCCCAAATCTTTAAATGGCACTTTTCCCACCACATATTCACCTGAAATCATTTTAACACAGCACATGGTCAGGAAAAACTCCCTTTGGAGCAGCTGAGACTGTTGGCTTCACTTGGAAATTAAATAAAAAGGTAAACGAAGAGCATTTTTTTGTCAAAATCTGCAATGGGTTTCAGGCAGGAGCTCACCAGAAACTATCTTAACAAATCTATCATTAAAGGGCATGTTTGCAAGCAAGTCTACACTAGAGGAAGATACATGACCACCTGAAAGCAGGCTTGGCTATCCTGTGAACAAGGACTGACAGCTGGACGTTACAGAATATTTTCAATTTGAGTTTCTAATTCATACTGAGCATACAAAAATGAATCCAAGCAGGCAAAACAACACAGTTTTTGCTTTCTATCTCTGACACACATAAAAAAAAGTTTGAAAGTATTAATGCCTTTAAGGTCTTTAGTCATGTTCACCAACGGAGGCTGCACTGGTCAGTGATTATACTAACAACTTATTTCTCTTTATGAACATACTTTAATATAACATCATTCAAACACTTCAAAGACAAGTTATCCCAGGTAGTAAGGCCATTTTTAGAACTGTCTTTATGCACTTAATGATTTTTTTTTAATCCAGAACCCTGACATGTGATGGAAAGAAACGAATCCGGTGAACGTAATTCAGTAACAGGAGTAAGATATATGAAGGTGTAGTGAGAAAATGAGCACACAGCAAAATGCTGACTGACTGACAGATGGATAAATCAGAAATTGAACCAACCTTTATAGCCACTAAACAATCCAGAGAAAAATCAGAACAAATCCAGAACCAACACAGTGCCTGAAGTCCACGGGACAGAAAAAACCTGAATGAGGGAACCCACCTCAAATTCTACACCTGCTCCTGCTGGTTATATCCCAGGTACATTTTGCTGATTATGAATCTGAAACCATGATTTCACAGAGATCTGTCAGTTATGGTGATCAAATCTACTACTGCTAAGGAAACTGCTCTGAAAAAGACATAAACAGCATTGTAAGTGGATTGTGTAGGTCTCACTTAAAATCCTTCGCTTCTCTCAGTCACTGCATCAATTCCATGGGGTAAAAACATTTTACACATGTATATCAGCCACCAGCCTCCCACAGCAGCTGCACAAAGTATGTCAAATGTTACCTGTAAATACCATTTTAGAGAGAAAAACACCTGCTTCCCCTCACCGAAGGAAAAAGCAAAATCTGCCCCACACTCAGCAGAAAAGCACAAATTTGGTGCTGAAACACAGAGAGTAGCACAGACCCCAAAACCAAGCCATCACCTCGGGAAGGGGTGATGTTTTTAAAAACACTTTTATAAGGAGAAACAGGTTCCTCATGAAACTTCAGGTGTTTGTTATGACAGAACCACTCAGGCACAAAGTCATCACTGTGAAGCTCTTCCACAGAATTCACTTTACTGAGCTCTCACAGCATCAGCTCACTCTGTAAAATACCAGAAAATAAACAAACAAAAAAAACCATAAACTAACAAACAACCCCCAAACAAACAAACAAAAAAGGCTCCTGGAGGGAAGAAAAAATGAAAAAAAAGTTGGAAATTTTTGGGCAGGTTCAGCTACTGAAGAGATAATGAAAAGCTCTAAAAGGGGAAAACGTAGCACAGGAGCCAAAATACAAGAGACCAGGGGGAGACAGTCTGGATTCTCCCTATACAACAACAAAAGTAACAGTAAGAGAGTCGTAACTAAGAAACAGCCTCATTAAGGCGCTCTTTATGTTATTAAAGCTTAAGCAGCCAGTGGCCCACGCCAGCAGGGCAACACCCCCACACCTCCCAGGGACCCGCTGAGGGCCGAATAACAACGAACAACCGAGAAAAACCCCAAAAACAAACCAAAAGAACCAGTTGGCTTGGAGGACTTTCGGGTTTTTCTTTTTCTTTTTTTTTCCGGTTAGTTTTTTTGGTTTTTTTTCTTGTTTGGGTTTCCTTTGATTTTGTGGGGTTTGGGGCTTTTTTCTTTTCTTTTGTTTTGGGTTTTTTTTTTTTTGGGGGGGGGGGGGTGTTTGTTTTTTTGCGTCCCACTAAAGACACGAGGTCCCCATGGCCCGGTGTAGGGTCAGTGAAGGGGTGATCTCGGTGATCCCGGCTGTCCCCACACCGGGACACGGCCCCCCCGCTCTCCTCAGTCCCGGTGAGGGGCCAGTGAAGGGCTGACCCCGGTTATCCCGGTGATCCCGGCTGTCCCCACACTGGGACACAGAGCCCTTCCTGCCCTCCGTTCCGGTGAGGGGCCAGTGAAGGGCTGATCCCGATATCCCGGTGATCCCGGCTGTCCCCACACCAGGATACCGCCCGCTCCCCTCAGTCCCGCCCGCGCCGCCGCGCGCGGGGCGGGCCGCCTGACCTGCCGCCCGACCTACCTCCCGCGCCGCCACTTCCGCCTGCGCCGCCCCAGCCAATCAGCGCCGCGTCCGCCCTTCCGTCCCGCCTCCCGCCTCTCACGCCGGCCAATCGCGACGCCCCGCGGCGCTGCCAGCCAATGGCGCCCGCGCCCGCGCCCCGGCGCGCTGAGGGCGCGCGGTGCCCGCTTCCGCCCGTCGCGGCGGCCGGAAGGTGATGTGGCGGAGCGCGGCGCGATGGTAAGCGCGGGGCTGCCCGGGCCTGCCCGCTCTGGGACCGGGCCCTTCCCGCTGCCCTGCCTCTCCGCGGCCCTGCACGGTCCCCGGCGGCACATCCTGGCCTGGGCGGTGCCCCCAGGGGTCGCTCACGCCATAGGCCGCGGCCCGCGGGAGCGGAGCCGCTCCGAGCCTTTGCTGGGAGTAGCGCGGTGCGGGTTTGCGTCAGGGGTTTGGTTACAAGATAAAGACACGTTTTGTGTCTCTGCGGGGCATTATCAGCCGGTGTGAGGTCGGTCAGGTGTTGGGGGTGTCTCTCCGGGCATCCTGACGTCATTTTCGTGCCGCGTGACGTCGTGCATGTGGTGTATGACGTCATTATTGTGTTGCGTGACGTCATGCTTATAGAGCAGTGCGCTGAGTCGCGACATTGGCTGCTTTTCTGAGGTATCAGCAGAGGCCCAGGTCCATTTACTCATGAAATCTATATGGGTCATATATAAAACTATATATTTGATGTAATATGAAAAATTTTATATATATTTATATATATGTCTGTGTGCGTATAGAGATATATTACCTTTATTTTACATTTATAAAAACTTATATGTCTGCAGCATACATAATTTTAAGAATACGTATGTAACATAACATATAAATAGGTATTTTTAAATGTATTCATAGTTATATAAATAGCTAAAACATATAAATACAAAAAAAACCCATGTAAGTACATATGGAATAGGCTATCAATATATATGAGTTTATTATGTGTATAACAAATACATGTGGCTATAAGGATGAATATATAGATATTTATAGGTGTATGCAAATGTGTAATTGAATATTTTAAAAATTATTTGTTATATATTACCAGTATAGCTTTTTCTATAAACCACACATATAAAGAGTGTAGGTGTGTATAATATGTTTATATATGTAAATATGTATATATAAATGCAGGCACACACACATATAGATATATATATATATATATGTGCGTGTGTGTGTATAAATAAATACCCACTTTATGTAGAGTTGGTCTAGAGGCACATTGGTATTTATTTATTTGTTTCCTGCCCATTTTAGCAGTCTCTGTGCAGGTAATATAAATGAAGGGTTTGCATTTCTGTCGTAGTTAAAGCTGAGCAGTGAGATATTTTTTCTTAGTCAAGGTTTATACATTAAATATTTATGTATCAACAGTGTTTATATGACCAGAGCAGATACATGAATTTAAAATTAAAAGGAAAGCCAAAGGAATAACTGAGTTAACAGAAGTTTTGTAACTGAGTTAATGTAAGTTTTTTCTGTAGAAAATACATATTTGCTCCTAACTGCAGCACAGAGTATGTTTTAATATAGGAATTTGTGACATTTTTATAATAATCTGAACATGGTTTGGGTTGAAAGGGACCTTCAAAGATCACCTGGTACCCCTTTCCCATGGGCATTGGCAGGTTGTCCATCACTGCATGGATACTGTGCAATTTAATGGAATATTGCTGTATTTCCTGTATATTCACAGAAAAGATCAATAGCACTTGAAGTTTCTTATTGCTCAATTCAGAAAAAAGCTTCCTTGGCTCCAGATCTTGTCACCATCAGAAAATTGCTGGGAGTTGCTCACCTGAGCATTCCTTGGCAGATATTTAAGATGAACCTGCTCTAGTCTGGGGCTCCAAGCAGAAAACAAAGGAGTTTTTTTTTATGAGAGGCATAAATTATCTCAGGAGATTTAAAACACGTGTGCAGAAAGCAAAAGACCTTTAGTCAGCTCCATGGAAAGGTGAATAAAGAGAATTACAGCAGCACCTCACTCTTCTTTGTTGTACTTAAAAGGGTTTGAGGTGATAGAAAAAGGCAAGAGAACTTGGTGAGACATTGGTAATGCTCAGTGATGATTAAATACAACTAATTATTTAATATTATGTTTTTATGTCATTTATATTTTAAATATTCTATAGCTCATATGTAATAAAAATGTAACAGTAACTTAAAAGCGAAGTTACTGTTTAAATCAAAGAAGATTATGGCAAGTGAATGAGATCTGTTAGGATTATCTTCTCCACTTGTGCCTGTTCCTTGCTAGAGGTTCCTCTTGTGCCTCAAGAACTCTGAAACAAGAAACTCTCCTAAGGATGGTTTGCTTATGATTTAATGCTGAATATAAGGTGAAAATAAGTTTCTTCAGCATGATTGTGATGTTTGAATTTCTTCAAGAGAGCAGCAACCCTCCAGGACTTTAGGTCCTCCATGATAACACCTTTGGTGTCAAGGCATTTTAGGGGAAAAAAAAAAAAGATAATTTTTGAGCTCACATTTGAGTGTGAGAGAGGAAACAGCTGCTGTCTATGTGTCATGAAATGGAAGAGGTTAGAGCTACATCTCCAATTCATTCTCCTTGTCCAAAGAGTAAGAGCTGCAGCTCTGGCAGAGGAACAGCATTCTGAATAGCACCATTTTCTGAAGCAGGATTTCCAAAGGACTTCATCCCTTGGAAACTTTGCATCCCGTTGCTTTCCAGGCTTCCTTACCATGTCCATCCTTGCTAAGCAGATGAAAACTTGTACTGAGTGAATGGCCAGTTGCTGCCAAGCAGAAAAAAAAGTAATATATATATATATATGTGTGTGTGTGTGTGTGTAAGCTGACATTTACCTGTATTTTCTTTTATGTGAAAGCAGAAATTGTGGTGTCTTTTTTTTCCTCTTCACTGGCAGTGTATAGGAAAAAGACTCACCATTTTGACTTAAAGCAAAACCCTCACTATTTTAAATTAAGGCAGCTACAAAAGCCAGAAGCTTCTCAGTGGATTCCAAACTTGCTGGAAGTGATGCACAGCTCCTTCATTTATTTAGGAGCAGAATGTATATTGTTTGCAGACTTCCACAAATCAGTTTGTGTTGCCAGCTTTTGGGGTTTTTACATCTGAAAGCTTGACAGAAATTTTCCTCCTGGCCTTGAAAATCTTGCCACATGCATGGATGGAAAGAGGGAAGAAGCCAAAGGTAACATTAAAGTTAATTAACCTCCTGAAGGGTGGTCTACACTTTTCTTCATAGCAGAAATGTGAAGCTACACTCAGAGAAAATTTGGTGATGGAGAAAACTTAAAAGAAGTGCAGAAAACTTGACAAAAATGGCTTCTTCTGTGTCCCACTCTGGTTGGGACTGATCCTGGCCCCACATTACTATCCAAAAATTGATTTGGGAACTTTCCACCAGGACAAACATTTCTGTCACAGTCTTTGTTGCTCTCTTAGTGTGCTGTTTATAGAAGGAAGGGGAGTTGCTCATAGAGAAAATGTAGAAACATTCATTAGTAAATATTATTTCAAACCAAGCTGTCGGATATAAACATACCAGAACCCAAGACACTGCTCTGAAAAAAAAAAAGCTTTCAGGAGTCTTCAAGTACAACGTTTTATGTTTGTCTTATTCAAAATTACAAGGAGTCAATTCTGATTCAGACTGCCATCCAGCTTTGTTTTTATCTTTACCTAGAGGTACATAGGTTTACAAACATCTCCTAGGTCATCTTATAGTGTCTTCATATTGTGAATTTATTTCACCTGAAGTGTTCAGTTTAGATACTTCTGTCATCTTAGAAAACAATGTGAAAATATATTGTCAGTGTTTAATTTTTGTGATTATTGAACTGAGGAAATTATTCTGTCAGTGTAAGATGGTCTCTTTTTTGGAAAAGTAGGATGCAGTGAGTCTACTTGAACAGATTTACCCAGAATGACTCTGGTTGTGAGAAACCATTTCCTTGCTGAGTGCCATAAAAAAAGTGAATGTCACAATTTAATTTTTTGGTTGCCTGCAGCATTAGACACCACACACATTCGTTGTAACAGATGCAGCACTGAATATGTTTCTCTGCTAAAGCACAGAGCTGGGCATTCAAACTGAACAAAAGTTTTTGATTTTCAACCTTGTGACTGTGGAAACAGGGTGGGAACAGCTGTGAAAAATATTACCTGTCTTCCAGATGCTAAAAATTCAAACCATGCAGCTGAACCTCTGTCAAACAAGAGACTTGCATAGATAATGTGGACCTGCCCAGGACCATGGGACATGACAGACTTAGCAGAACCTGTCATTATTTCTTGACTAAGTACATTTTTTCCTGATACTTGTTTTCTATGCTTGAAAAAGAGGTGGTTTGACTATGAATGACAAAAAACCCCATACATTTGGTAAATAGTATACAATAAATATTTGCGGTTCTGTTTTGTAGTTCTTAGGTAAATTAGAATATATCTTTTTGAGAATTTACACTTTTTCCCATGGCCATGTTCACAATCCTGTAGCACCTTCTGTTACAAAGTCCTGATTTTTGCATGCTGCTTTTATTATAGGAAGGATATCACCTAATTTGAAGTGTGCTTTAGTATGACTCCACCTCTTCCATTCACACACAGAGGTTTTACTGGTTTTTCACTCTCAGGAGTGTATTTGTGGTGAGCTGAACAGTTTGGTGTGCAACTTCAGATGGAAGAGTTACTTAAAAAAAACGGGGGGTTATTTAAAATACTTTAATCTAATGGGGGAAGACAGCAGAGGAAAAATATCTCTGTACAATTTAAAAAAGTATAATCTACAGAGAAGACCTGGGGGAAAAGGTGTTAAAAGCTTTTACTGTCGTGTTCACTATAGTTCTGTTTGTTTAGGAAGTATATGAACATGTGCACCTTTGTGTTACAGTGACCCTGGCAAAAGACTTTAATAGTCACTTTGTTTTTTACAGCAAGGTGTTTTGGTGAAATGCTGCCTCTGCTAGTTGTTTGCAGCAAAAGTTCAGTTTTGAAACTAGGTATTGGGGCAAAGAGGAAGGAATTCAAGCAAGTGTGAAATTTCAGCACCATTGCCTTGAGGTGTCTTTTCACTGCTGGTCTGTGGATTTGAATTACGGTAAAAATCCTAAATGTGTTTTTATAGGAGAGGGCAACTGTGTCCATATGTTTAATTAAGTGTTTGATTGTTTGAGGAGATTGGTTATGTTTTAAATAGATGTATTAGTCTTCAATTGACTGGAAAGGTAGGTGTACTTGCCATCCAAACTTGACAATGTGCTTCTCCAGGAAATGACTAGGGAAAGAATTCCCTATTTCTCTAATCAAGCCTTAGCTTACATTCTGTGAGTGCAAAAATACATATTTTAGACAGAAATCTGAATGAACATAAAATATGGTACTTATTTGAAAACTAAATACTGAGGAGAACGTGCTGTAAATCCAAAGTCAAAAAAACCCTATTTATGCTGGAACAGCCACCTCTGGCTGGTATTTGGATACTTATTAACACCCCTTGCTTAGTTTTGTTTTGTACTTCTGCCAGTAATTGCTTCAAACTTAACTAATTTGCAGTTTTTGTAATTTTTTAGAGTGTTAATTAGCATGCCTCTTTCACAAGCTCTTGTTTTCCATTCGTTTTGATCAGATTGCATTTGGCAGCAGTGGAAAAAAATAATTCTTTTTTTAATAGATTGGAAAATAATACAATTAAATCCATGTTTTAATTAGTTTTTAGCAATTGCTTTGGCTTTCAGGTTGGGAGTACTACTACGTGATTTATATCCTATTATGTTTCTAGGTATTACACTCCTAAAAATCTGATTTTTACTGATGAAAAAGGAATTGCAAGGCCTAATGGAAACCCTAGATAATAAGCATTTTCTCTTTCAGCTTTGTAAGGAACGCTCCATTAAAATTTCATAGCTTGATTTAACTTTTCTGTGATGAAATTTTTATCAGCTCTTGCTTAACTAAAGTTTATCTGCACTACGTAAGCTCTTGCTCATATTCCACTATGAGAAAGGCAGCTGAACAATTGGGTATCCATATCTGGCTCCAGAAAACATAATCACCCATCAATTTTAATATATTGGGGAGGAAAAAAAGAAACCATTCTAGAAAGAGTGAATATTCTGTGGCGTATTACACAAAAATTGTACTTCCTTTAAAATATTCCAGTTTTTTATCTGTGTTTGCCCACATAAATTGGTTATTAAAGCAGTAACCACAGGGCAAAGTTTTGCAACTTGCTGGCGCTACAATGGCCTCTGCTTTTATAGCGCAGATGGATGAAATCATCATGGTCATGCTGCAATCAGAGATAAAATAATCATTTTGTAAATACTTAAAGTCTAGGGAAGGTTAAGCTTTGGTTTCAGTCTGCTGAGACAAACTCAGAGAGCTTTTGAGTTACGCTTTCTACCAACCCAGAAGGACAGAGCATGGGGTTTGTGCTCCCTCCTGCACGTTTCATCTCCCCTGGAGCCATGATATTGGGTGGTTTATGTTAAACAAAAGTGTATGAGGCAAGGGGAGAATCAGCAGTCCTTTGTGACACAGAGAGTTGCGTCGAAACCCAGGGTGTGATTTATTACTGTGCTGCCCAAGGGTTGCATCAGTAAGTGGTTTGTGAGTGTGGTGGTCTGCAAGGACAGGGAACCACGTCTGAAGCAGAGAATATTGGGGTAATGGAGTGAGTGAAAACTGCAGAGGTGGATAAAATACAGTGTCTTGTCTATGGCTGTTGTTGTCAGTGCAGGAAAGGGTTTACAGCTACTGCATTCATTATAGCTATTTCTGCATATTGAATTAAATACTCTTGAGAAGTGCAAGACCTGTTGATAACCACAGCTCTGAGCTGCTGCTTTTTTTTTGTACTTCTGCCCAAGTGTAGTGAATTAAATGCCAAGGGACAGCGTTGTCTATAGTGAGGTTTTCAGGAGCTGTGCATTTGTGATCATCATTCCCTGTCACAGCCACCACACAGGTAATTTTTCAATCAACACTTACTGAAGTACATTAAACTTCATTTTATACTCAGATGGGAGTACATTCAGACATCCCTAGCTGTACTGCTTGATTTCCAACTACTGTATATTCCTGTGAGTATTTATTTTAATACAAGCCACCACAGTTAATCCCAACACAATAAAGCTTTCTGGAGTATTAATTCTTTATGGTTTATTATATGGAGTTTTTACTGAGATACATTATGATCAAGAAATAATATCGAGGCTTTTTTTAAAGGCCTGGTTTTGGGAAGGATTTAGAACAGCCTTTGGGGCATGTAGCTCTCAAAGCTGAAGTCCATGGTCTTAAATTTCCAAAGACACTGGAAGAAACTCGGCTCTTGCGAGTTCAGATGCATACAAAACCTCATTAGTGCTGCAGGTGGTGTGGTGGTGCTCCACACAGGAGGGGGCACGAGGGGAATGACACAGAATGGAGCAACTGAGGTGTTCCCGCTATGTCAGAAATGCACCAAATACAGATGTAGAAACTTTCAGTCCGTGGAATTAAAGCTTGCACAGTCTAAGACCACAATAAAATGCCAGTGCTGGTTCTTTCTAGCACTGCAACGTGAGTCTTAGGAAGTTAGTCATCGTTTCACCCTCATGGGGTCACAGTGTAAGAGACAGCACCATGTGCTGAGATGTCTTTGTGGCGGGAATGAGGCTCACAGGACCTACAGTAAGCCAGTCAACACAAGTCAAAAATTGCAATTAATGTGTTTTCATCAGAGGAAGCCAGTCTCAACAAATGAACAGCAACACACCTATGTTGTCCAGGTAGCTTGGTATGAGAATGCAGTGTGTTTTGGAAGGATTTTGAGCAGTGTAACTCTTGCAGCAGCTTTTAATTACATCAGCTGGAGCAGCTGGATGTAGGTTGCTGCTTTCTGTGAATTCAGCTGGCCCTTGAGAATTACTTGAGATGTGAAGAGAAGCTGTCTGATTCAGGAATAAGTTCTCATTTCCAGAAATTGTAAGCAAATTTTGGAATGCTCACATCTGTCCTTTGGAAGTGGCCGTGCAGATAAACGCATCACTCAGAGCACACTTCAGATGCGATTACAGCGATGCGTATCTGGGGAAACACATGAAGACCCCAACAAAGGACAATTATATACGATTATATACTGCCCCAGTTGATTGACTGATGGCACATTTCATGAGTATACGTTTACAGCCCCTGCTTAAGAGCAAGCAAGCGTGCCCTTCTGCCATTTTGCAGTGTTGGAGTGGCCGGTGCCGCCTCGGGAAGCAGCTGCAGGAATTCATGGGAGTGGGTGGCTGGCAGGAGCAGGGCTGTGAGCTGTCAGAGCAGCTGTCTGTCCCACAGGACTGATCAAATTAATCAGTTGATAGGCAGTATCTGGCTGTGCTGAGAGGCAGCCACTCCTGGATCCGGCCCCGCTGCGTTCCTAGACCCGCAGGAGCCAGGGGGAATTGAGACTTCCCTGGTTTCTGGAGCTGGCAGAAACTTCTGCTGAGCACAAAGGCTCCAGAGGCTGCTGCCGGGGATGGCAGTGTGTTGTCCTTTGTGAAGAGTCTGTCCATTATATATGACATGATGGGGCAGAAGGGGTGGCTAGCTGAGCTGAAATGCTAAATTAAACATGATTTAGCAAAGGCTGTGGTGCGGGAGAAAACCAAGCAGCCTCGTGTTTGGGACAGGAGGTGTGGCTTTGGGTGTGGGATCACAGCTCCTTCATCACTGAAAGAATGGGTTTCAGGGATGCTGAAATCTCTCCTATACAGGGTGCAGAGTTAGAGCATCTCCGTAACGATGCTGGCCCATCAAGTTAGATACTGAAATAACTTTAGCTAGCTAACCCCATCTAAAGCATGTATTCAGACTGGCAGCTCTGTGCATGTTATGGAGTTAATGTAATTCATGGGGACTTCTAAAGAAGCTAAAGTTTTTTGTTTTGTTTCGCTGTTGTTGATTTTGGGGGGTTTTGGTCACCAGGTTTTTGATCTCAGTATTGGAACACTTGTGCATGTTCCAATGGTTTTCCTTCTAGGAGAGTTTCTCGTTTTTCTCTCCTGATTTCCTGCTAGTGCCATAGTGAACTAGAATATTGTGATTTTATTTATAGTTCTCTTTAGCTAGATAGATTTGACTGTTGGAGCTTCAAAATGTTGTGATTTTGTGACATAGGAGGAAAGCATGTGCACATCAACAGAGATGTGCCTCGGGCTGTGTGGAAATGAAGGCTCTGATGTGCCCTAAAATATGCTTGGAGAAGGAAATGCCAATGTAATATCCCTTCCTAAGTGCTAAATATTTACCTTTAATTAAATACCACTGCTTGGCCAGCTGTGTTGAGCAGTACGAGCACAGGAGACAGAAGTTCATCAGGATTCCAGAATAAAGAGTGAATTTATTGCATTTGCTTTGACATTATTTTTTTTTTTTTTGGAGCTCACACTAAATCAGATTTGCAAATGAGCATAACAGAATGAAGGTAAAATAAAGGTTTTTGAAGTAAGCAGTTGCCTCTTATACCACCTGGTGCTGTTATGCTGACCAGAATGTCAGTTGAGACACTTAAGAGAAACCCCAAAACTGTAAAAAATAACGTTAAAAAAAGGTTTATGGGATGCACTTTCTGCCTTTTACTAATACTTCACGCTTTAGTAAATTGCCAAATACTGCAGCAGTTTCTCAAGAATTGTCTCTTCTTACTGCCACTAGGCTGATCAGTGTTTGCTATCAACAATAGACCTTTACTTCTTAATCCTAAGGCAATTTAATCCATTTCTTCAGGACTCACCATATTACTAGCACTTCTGAAATTTACAATAAAGATGCTTTCAGTTTAAAGTCAGAACATTATTTGAAAGGAAAAGCAGTCAGTTGTCACAGTTCAGGTGGGCTTAACTGTATATATTTCCACAAATCTGTTAAATTTGGCCGGTAGCCTTTAAAAAGCAGTATATTAACAAACCTCCTGCACATTTGGTGCTATTTTTTTGTCTTTTGCTACTGGTTTACTTTCCAGCCAGTCCTCACTGCTGTTTTCACTACCACAACTGTATTCCATTGACACAAAGGTTTTCTGACTCATGGCCATTGTCCATCTCATTTTTTGTTGTTTTAAGGGGTCACCCATTTTTTCCAGAACTTCCACTTGGAGAGAAGTTCTGCACTGCAGCAGTGTAATTCTTTGTTTTCCTGATTCTCTTCCCTAGTCTGCCATCTTCAACTTCCAGAGTCTTCTGACTGTCATCCTGCTGCTCATATGTACCTGTGCCTACATCAGATCCTTGGCTCCCAGCTTACTGGACAAAAATAAAACCGGGTAAGTGGCCTGATCATTCCAAACATCCACAAGCTGTGTGTGGTTTCAACTGCAGCCTTTCAGCATCTCCAGATGAAGTGTGGGATAATGCAGATCCTGCTTTGAAAATTTTCGCTCTTTAAAGATAAAAATCTTAATTTTGTACCTCACAATAGAGTGCAATAAGGTATTGGCAAGCGCTTAGTTGCAATTTCTCTGAAAGAATTTATTAGCTTGCTAACCTTGCTAATACTGCATTATTAATCTTCTAGATTTGTAGCTTCGTTGTTAGATGCTTATTAGAGATACAGAAATAAGAGACAGAAATAAAACATTCTCCTACATGTGGGTATTGTTGCAGTGATTTATTTTTGATTCCTAGGGTGGGTAAGCAACCAGCAGAAACTGGCTTTTTGTTTGTTTTCAAGATAGGTGTTTTGCAGATTCAAGTTTGAAACAGAGCTTTAGCAATAATCTGTAACTAAAAAAAAACCCTAAAAATATTTTTTTAAAATAAGCAACACAGTCATCTTGTGTGGTCTGTTAACATTATGGTTTTGTAGTCTCTAAAGTGAGGGAGTTTCTAGAAGAGTTTTTGAAAGCTTCTACAAACCTAACTTTTTTCTTTTTTTTTAATAATCCTATGGATGCTAGCTGTGGTCAGCAGAACTGTGATTTAAATGTGGTGGGTTTTGAGTATTGGGCAGTTGCGACACAGAAGCCTTTGGGGCTGTCCTCAGAACTTCAGTAATGCTGTCACCTAGGGTTAATGCAAAGGAGGTGATATTTGTAGGAGGTACTTCTAGGTGGAAAAACAGACAGGCTTTTGGATGCTGAGTGTTTGATTTCTCCACTTTTTCCATTAGGCCATTTCCTGTTAAGTAAAATGTTCTTCCCTCGGTGTCTTCCATCACTTCTGCATTCAGATTCAAAAGTGTCCCGTTTTAAATGGACTGTTGTGACCAAGAACCCTGAGTGTTTGTCTTCTGAAAACCTTCATTGTAATTAACCTCTGGGGCTGCTGTTTTATTACCCAGTTTTTAATTTTAGCAGTGTAGTACACCCAAAGCATGCCAGCTCTTTTTTCCCTTAATTTGGAGTTCTAACATGAAAATACTTGTGTCCTTTTATATGAGGCCATGCAATTGCCCCTGACATGAGCGAGGTTTCTTTGGATGGAAGTAAAGATGGAAGAAAGGATGACTTCATGAAGGACAGGGAGTGGGGGGAAGAGGGGAGTTTGGATGTCTGCTGGTGGAAGATAACACAATAGTCAATGAGGTATACACAGTAAGAAGTAAGAATGTTTATTTTACTGATTAAAATTTTAGTGCTGTTCTTGGCAAGGAGTATTTCCTTTAATCTGGAGCTACTCTGTTTATTCTTGAGGCAAATCTGTCTGGAGTACAATAGAACTCTCTTCATAAAACATTTCCAGAGGGTGCTGACACTATGGAGGAGTTGGGTGTTTGATGTGTAGGTTTGTATTTATGTAGATGTAGGACATACCATTTTTTTTTGGTTTTTTATATATATATATATATTTAAAAATTTGTAGACTACTTTGTACTGGAGAATAAAAAAACCTAGGCCTGGAAGCAATGAAATTTGTTTCCTGTATGGTAGTTGTTTACATGGAGCTCATATGGTGCTCAACCCCTGTCCCTCCCTTCTAACCTATTCCATGCTCCAGTGGAAATGTCTGGACATGTGGGATAAAACAAATTCTAGTGATACTTCAGTTGACCACAGAGATGCTCTTAGCTCATCATTCCTGCTCCGAATTAAAGGCATAAAAATCTAGCAATAAAATACTAAAGTGATGGAGAGGAGGAATGTTGATAGTTATTCACTGTATTTCTGAGTGAGTGGCAACTTTGCTGAGGATTTAGGTCTGTTGATAATAAGTGAAGAAACATACTTCTGTTGGTTGAGAGATGCCGTTGCACAGTGATGTCACCCATCCTCATAAGCCTGTATTTCCTCCCCCTCATTTCTGCCCAAGTGTGTCTTTCCCTACCAAGCCAAACAGAACCTTAAACCTTCATTTTCCCTGAACGTTTCCATGTGCTCAGTCTTGAGCAGCAGTGTTAAAGGCTGGGAAAGCAAGTGGAGATTTACTGTTTCATGCTAACTAGAGGAGAATGTGCACCACAACATAATTCTCTCCTCCCTGCTAACCAGAAAGATGTGTTAGCTGATGTGCAGCAGAGATCCCCTTTGATTTTCCATCAGCATTGCAGTGGGGATGTCTCACACTCCCTCCTGCAGTGGCACTGGGCTTCTCCTGGTGAACACATGGCATTTTAAAGCACACCCAGCCTTAGCAGTCGTTGTCTAAGGCTCCACCAACTCCCCCTCAGCTTAAGAGGTTCCATTTATTTGAGTTTTCTGTTCTCCAGACAACCACCACCACTTTTCACGTGCACATTTGGGCTGTGGCTGTGGCTGTGCAAACAGCAGGGGTCCCAGCCAGACCCTCACCTTCACCTGCATCCAGGCAAGGATGGAGCAGAACACAAAGGGCAGAGAAGGAATTTACACTGAGGGGGTGCTGCAGGAGGAGCTGTTTTGGAGCAGTTACTTAAGGCAGCATCACTTTTGTAATAAGAAAGCAGGTTTTGACTTGAAGAGGTTCTTGTTAGGCACCTGGGATGAGCACTGATAGAAAAACTAGGGGAGCAGGAGGTCTGCACAGGCTTTTCCTGCAGTGGGAGCTCCCCAGTTCTTCCAGAGGGTATATTACCAGAAGGTCCAGAATTCAACCTGCTTTTGCTCAGCAGCAGGTTGTGTGTACAAACAGAGGTACTGAGCAGTTCCAGCAGCACAACAGCCTCTTTAAAAATGTTCTGGTGTCACCACGGGAGGGCTGATCAGTCCTCATGTCAGTGCCTTCAGGTTCAGAAATTGTTAACTCCAGTTGTTAAGGCAGCTGGTGAAAGCCATCCTCTGTTTTGTACCTGGCACATCAGGTAGGAAAATTTCTGTTTTCACCAAGGGGGCTTTGTAGGGCAGTGTGCAGCAGTGGCTTCACATTAGTCAAGAAATCCCTGAGAAGACAAGAAAATACCCTTGCTGGGATTCTGAGGCAAATTCAACAGACTTCCAGGCTGCCTGAGGGGGTTAATACCCTTTTTCCCATGCAAGATTCTTCAAAAGTATATGAACAGAAGAGTAATGTTTTATTTCTTCAAGCTCCTGGGCAAGCTTTTGAGAGATGAGAACCCTTTTCTCAATATGAGAAGCAGGGTTGTGGAAGTTTTCATGTTGGTTTTGCAGTGTGCAGTCGGTAAATTCTAATTTTACAGAGAGTGAACATCAGTTTTGAGAACCTGAGGTGCTATCAATGGAGCACTTCAGGGCTGTGTATTTTGCTCTATGAGATTTACACATGAATGCCTTTCTACCTGCACACATCTTCAAAAAGTGCATAGATGTCTTCAGGTTACTTTATTGTATGACCTCTTAGCCTGGAAAAGTGTGGTGGTCTGTGTGCAGGGATCATTACTTCTGCTTGTGGAGCCACATAAAAGGAGAAAGAATAGAGCTTTGGCTGTACAGAAATACAGTCAAACCCAAATATGTATGTATGTGTGTATATATATATTTTGCTTGAGGTAAAACTAAAATCAAAAGCACAGATGAAAATGCTTTCTAAAAACTAACATTTTTCTGAAAATGTTTTCTTAAAGTGGCAATGGAAGTGTTGTTCATGATGTATTGGTCAGCAAGGAGTACCTAAGTCAAAAAGCATTTCACTTTGAGTTTGAACACCTCATTCACTTGCTGCCACACCTGGTTTTCACCTGCCCAGCACTAAATCTTTGTCCCAGAAATAGAGGAGGCTGCTAAATGGGCAGAGAGATGCTAAGTAAACCCAGACCGTAAAAGAGGACATAAAGTGCAAGGAACAGAGAAATAAAAGTGCATGATACGTTGACTGCTCAAGCATGCAGGAGCAAGTGGCCCAAGCCTACCTGTCTGCATTTAAATGTGTTAGAAGTAAGCAACTTTCAGAGCCCAAAAAGGGGTAAAGAGAGACAACCAAACCTTTGTGGGTCTGACTTCAGAACATTATTTTGGGGGATTTATCTACTACCTGCTTGATGGCAGTTCTCTAAGTGCTTCCCCACAGTGTTCTGTGCCATGCTATGAAGGAAACCTTCCTGCAGACAAGCTCTGAAGAGCTGAAATCTGTCTTCCTGCACAGGGACAACTCAGTATTGTTCCCTTTGTCTTCCTCAGATCATAAAAGCAGTCCCTTCTCCTCTGAGGGGGGGGGTCAGTATGAGATTGTTTTAGTTACACAGAGAAATTGTAGGTTTGTGACATGCCTTTGGGTGTTCCTTGTGTTGAATTCTGCTCTTCCCTGTTGCTGTTTCACTTGTGAGAGGTGATGTCCTGGGCAAGCAGCACAGGAGAGACTTGAGCAGGATAAACATTGGTAAAGGAATAAGAAAGAGCCAGAGGAATTGGGAAGATATTTTTCTTCACAGAATTTTCTGTCTGGGGTACCTTATTGTAGATAAATACAGGGTTCTGATAAACTCTTTAGATCTGGAAGACGGGATGGGTTAAATGCATCTTTGCATGCAGAAAGACTCCTGCTAGACTTAAAATTTGCCACTTCTGTAATTCATTGGGTTCTGTACCCTTATGTGCAGGTATCTGCTGTTTTCTGGTGTTCAGAAAAGAGTCAAGTTGAGAAATTACTGTCAATTCAGATTGTTTTTTAATATAAACGAAAGAAAATCAGTTGATGTGGATGTATTAAACCAAGAGCCTAACGAATTTATTTTATCTTTACAGATTGTTGGGGATATTCTGGAAATGCGCCAGGATTGGTAATTCCTTTTTCTCTTTCAAAATCCTTAAGATCAGTCCTATTTCTAACATAATTTATTAGGATAATATTGCCATGTAGCAATGAAAACCATACACATCCTTTTTCTTCAAAAATGCAGGTTTGAAATAGTGGGGCAGGATATTGCTTTCATAGATTAGCATCATGGAAATCCTGCATCTTCTCATGTCAGTTCATGTGTCTGGTGTTATATTTTCAAAAGTCTTTTGTACTTTTTGCCACAATTAAGGGTGTGTTTCTAACATGCAGAGAAATCAGTGATTTCTTATAAACTGCAGTCCATTTGAAATTGCAATGGACTGTTGGAAAAAAGCCAGATATTTACCTCATAGTAGTAAAAGAATATGGAGTTCATAATGCATTAAGGTTCTGTTTTAAGCATAAATGTGGTTTTTTTCCCTCTCCTTTCTTTACTCAGCTTCTGTGCGCTTTTGAATTACACAAAGCTGTTCGTTTCAAGTGACATCTGCACACAGGCTGATCAGCTCTATCTGATTCTTGACATTTTCCCATAACATTGGTTTTATATTTATTTTAATCCTTATCCTGAATTTATTTTGAGAAGGAAATTGGAATATGCAACAGAAGTTTAGTCTTAACATTAAGGTATATCCACGATTTAGGAAAAAAAACCAAAAAACTACAAACCCGTCATCAGTGTTCAAATTGCGCTGTTAATTCAGAGCAGGAACTTTGAACTTGTAATTCTAGATCTTCCTACTTGTCACTGAACCTAAAGAAAGCCTGTATGATTCCCTTTCTGCATTCCCAGGCAGAACATTTTACAGGATGTCAAAAAAGCATTGACACAAAAAAAGTGAAGACCGGTTGTTAAAATGATTGCAGATATTGTCCTACTTAGATAATAGACCTAGCAGAACCAATTTTAGTGCTGTAATTGAAAGATACTGGGAAGGTGGCAGCTGTCAAAAAAGAATTTTCAGCTAAAGCAGTGAAAACAAATTTTAAAATTTAGCTGCATTAGGGTTTGTTCAGAGTTGAAGAGAATTCTTCACTTAACCTTGCCTTTGCCATCTTCTTTGTAGTTAATTAAGTTCAAGGATATTTTTTTTCAATTAGCTATGTTTCTTTTGCAATTGCCATCTAGAGTGGACTACTTTGACTTTCTTTTAGAGTAAGAAGTGAAAATGAGCTTTGGAGATGATGCCTATAATTTTACGTGTGTTAGCCATAAAGGCAAGTAGAAAGTGTAGGTTTCAAAAATGAAAATGTCTACTGGCTTCCTTTACATTTCACATCCCTGGTATGTTTAAACAACCTTTTCACATGTACATAAGATCTTAATCACAGGCAAGTGGTTACATATTTACAAAGTTGTGCAAAATAATGTTTAATCCTGCCACATGGTGATTTTTCTTTTAAGAAAATTAAGAGCAGAAAAGCATAACCCATATGAAAATTGTAATACCCTGAACCGTAGGAGTTGGACTTCCTCAAAATTTATTTTAAACAGATGTGAAACTGCAGACATTAATTCGTTCAGTTATTTGAAGTTTAATTAAATGTATGGCAGATCATGACAGCATCTTGTAATGTTACCGGGCAGTCAGTCCTGTGTATGGGAGGTGTCACTGCAAGTATTTCATTTTCCTTTTACTGTGGAAAGTTTGTTCCCTCTGTGTTTAAAGGTCCTGCTGGTAAAAGAAAATACTTTTTTTTTTTTTTTTTTTCTTAAAAATTGCACCATGCTAGACTTGGGAGCCTTGGTGGGTTTTCTTCTTTAATGTTTCTCTGAAAACCGTATCTCTGATAAGGTGGTTTGTAAAGACAAAAGACCTCACACAGCAGAGGGAAATTGAACTTTGCTTAAAGCAAACAGCCCCTGTTTGTCTAAAAAGAGGGATCTTCTCACCTTAAAGACACATTTCAGTATTAATACTCCCTGGCAGTTCTGTGGGCTGGAGGTACCATCCACTGTTGGTCTCTCCAAGGAGAATTCAGTGGAACCATGAAGAATTAAGTGTAAAAACGTCTTGCTAATTAATGGAGGAAGTGCTCATGTAAGTAGGTGCCAGTCTAATTCAAAGACGTTCCCCTGGTTGGTTCACAGTTCCCCATCTGAGAATCTTTATCTGCTTGGTGAAAAAGAGACTTCTGTAGCATTCTGTACTGGACCAAATGGGTGGGAATAGATCTCTCATAATTGTTTTTGCCACCAGATGAAAGTCTTTTGATGGAGTAAACCTAACTTTCATCCACAGTTTGCCCTGGGAACTGTGACACCAATTTGAAAGAGTCAGAAAATAGAGGTGTCTGTGCAGCTTCTGTGATCTGCTGACCAATTTTATCACAGAAATGTGTGGACCAGACTTACTCCACATGTTAACAATGTTATGTCTTCTTAGCAAAGCAGAAAAAGACAGGCATCTGTCCCTGTCTGGGCAGTTTTGAGCTCACAGCTCTGGCTGCTGCATGACACCCTGCTCAGAAGATTCACACTGCAGGTGACGGGTACCCGGCCCAGACAGCACCAGCTGTACATCAGCTGACACAGAACAGCTCCTGAGCAGCCACAGAGGAGCAGAGCCAGGAAAAATGGGTTGTTCTGGGCAACATTCCACTGCCTGCCCCCTGACTCTGGCACTAGGAGGTAGCAGCAACATAAAACTGCACCTCAGAAAAGGTGGTTTGTTGTGAGATAGAAGCCCTTGCATGGTTTTACAGAGACCCAGAATCACCCATTCCCACCCCAGCCGTGGCAAGGACACATCCCAGTGTCCCAGGAGCTGCCAGCCCCAGTGTCCAGCCTGGCCTTGGGCACTGCCAGGGATCCAGGGGCAGCCCCAGCTGCTCTGGGCACCCTGTGCCAGGGCCTGCCCACCCTGCCAGGGAACAATTGCTGCCCAAGATCCCACCTGTCCCCACCCTCCTTCAGCCTAAGGCCATTCCCCCTTGTCCTGGCCCTCCATGCCCTTGTTCACAAGTCCCTCTCTTAATGTAAAGAGCCTCAACTCTGTTTTTATATAGCAAAATAACCTGTCCTACATTTGAGTTTCCCCACTGCCCACGCATGTTCTGTGTGAATACAGAGCTGTACTTGTGTCTGCCTTTCTCCAGATAGAAATGTTGAATATCACTTTGCACTGTGGCAGCATTGGATGAGCAGCAGGTGGGTCTGTTTGGCCATCTCTGAATTTTTGTTTCTTCTGTGTTCTCTCCCCTCCTGCCAGGTGAGCGGAAGAGCCCCTACGTGGCCGTGTGCTGCGTGGTGATGGCCTTCAGCATCCTGTTCATGCAGTAGCAGCTGGAGAGAGTCCCCAAGTACCCAGCAGCAGATCTTGTGTCAGGAAAGGATGGGAAGCCTCACCACATCTCCTCTCACACGATGGATAGCCTGTCTCCTGGCAGACACCCCTGCAGATGAACCAGCATTAGTGATCATAACCCAGATGAGACGTGTTTGTTAATGCCAGGTCAGCACTGACACTCCTGCTGTAACTCCTGGAAGGGTGTCTGCTGCGTGTCTGATTTTCAGGGGAGCTTTGTTTGTTTTGTTTGGCTTTTTTTTTTACACCATGGTGTTGAAAAGGCTTGCTGTTTTTAATTCTTTAAAATTTCTTGTCCAGTAGACCTGTTGAATGAAACCTTAAAATGGTAAATCAGTCACAGCAATAAGACCACCTTTGAAGAATAAGGAGCATTTTGACTCTAGGGGATGTTTATCAAAGTATTTTTTAGTTCTTGCTGCCTGAACAATTCCTCTCAATTTGTAAATGATGGCTCTGCTCTCATCCTAAAAGTATGACCTCTGACCTAAGTTACACTCAGCTATTTGTTTCTAAACTTGTAATTCTCAAATAATCTATCAATATCTCTGTTGTTAAGATGTGAAATAAAGGCAGGGACCATAATTGTGGTGATGTCTTATTAGTTGCTGTGAAGGCACAGATGTGGCATCTGAAACACCTGGACTTGCTCTCTGTAAAATACCACATATACTCATTTCTAGCATTTTAGGTCTCTCAGGTATGTAATTTCCCAGCTTCTTCCAAAATGTTGCAGAAAGGATTCAAAAGGCTCTGCTGTTGTTGCATGTATGGAAAGGTTTCTAAATTAGTAGAGTTAAGTTGGCTGCAGATAAGGAAGTTGCATGTCATAATATAAAGGTTGAAGCAACTAAACTACACTCACCAGTAGTAAAAATTATATTACTTTTAATGATACCTTCCATTAGCACTTATTTCTTAGTTTTGCACACTCAGTAATCTAGTGACTTCTTCAGGAATGCCTGACAGGTGTGTGTTACATCAGACAACTGTGTGACTTCATCCTGGCCCATTTGGGAGAGTTGTCTGTTTGCAGTATTTGTTGTTCTGGAAAGGCTTGTGATCAGAAGGAACAAAGCTAAAAAGTAAAATATTGAAAGGTATGTTAACTGTTGTCATTCTTGTTTGAAAACCTTATTTTCATCAATCCAAATTATCCTGCAGCTAGGAAAAAAAGTGGTTTTGAGTTATGACCTTTGTGATGTCTCACATGTATCTGCAAATCTAAATCACCATCAGAAATAGCCATCCAAAACTTTTCTAATCTGGGTTCAGGAAAAACAGATTTCTCTAGTTTGGGCCAAATAAATTCCCGTGGCTGTGAGCCAGAGCAGTGCAGGGCTGTAGGACTGTAACCATGCTGTGCACACACAGAAGCCTGGGACTGGGCAGGACACGTGGGGAGTGCAGAATTGTTCCTGTAACTTCAAAAGTGGCTGCTGCTCCAAACAGGACATCAGAGCAACTCAGATTTGGATTTCAAAAGAGCTGCTCCTCAACAGAGGGAAGGGAGATTCCTGAGGAGTCTTGGGTTTTGTCTGTCAGGTGTATACATGCTCAAAATATGCAGAGAATCATCTGGTAACTTTCTATGTTGAGCAGTTACATTCTTGTCACTACTTCTTTTAATAAATAATGGCACTTTTATGATATTCAGACATTTCCTAGTCATCCAAGCTGTTCTGATTACCATATGAATTCTTAATAATCTCTGGGGTTTAGCTGCAAGTAGGAATACCAGTGAAAGAACCCAATGAAATTTTTTGTTGTGGGTGTCTGAAAACTACTAACATGGAGAAACTGGGTTGCAAAAACCTCCTCTGTTAAGGTTTTATCATCTAAGAAGGCCAGACAGCCCTCTTCCTGTTTGTTATTTGTTGTTCAGACTTAATTTGTTAGATGGCAGCTCATCCTTTTGGCCTAGAGGCAGGTGATGGATACTTCCTAGTTGGGATTTTTTTTTTGTTTGTTTCTATTTTTATTTTCCCCCCTAAATTACATTTTTGGGCTATTCAGTGTGTGCTAGCTGCATGGCTGTTCAACAAAACTATCAGGAAACAAGATCTTTAAACTGACAAACTGCAGTTGTTTTAAAATGTCTGCTTCAGGCAGGTGTTTGCCTCAGGAGCAGTGCTGTGCTTTTCAGGATCTTGGCTTTGAAGAGATTGATACCTCATCTAAGATCTATAGGAAATACTGGTTTCCCAAGTTAGAATCTTAAAATCTGTTTTGCTTTCTTGGCTTTCTTTTTGCCATGCAAAAGAGTTTTCACCCACAGCAGGTCTGTACACACCTTTCCCTGTCTGAAAGGGACATTGATAAATCTGACTGAAGGTAGTGGTGTGCCTGCTGCTGGGGAAGGGTATTTCCACACTGGGACTGCATCATTTTTTTTCCTAAACAGCATCATGGATGTTGTTGATGCCCAAACATCTGAAACTACAAGATGCTGCCCTTGGAGTACTCAGAGTATTTTATACCCTTGCATGTACTTGGATATGGATTAATACTATATTAATTTCCATCCACATCTGTGCTTTAAATGACCTCAAATTCAAAGCAGGGATTTAGGAAGGCTGAATTGAGCAGCAGTAATTGCCATGTTGGGAAATGAGTAAAGCATGAGTAAGAGATGGGATCACTGTGAAGGTCTGATGTTCTGGAGGGACTGATAAGCAGCTGGACAGACGTGGCTGGTGGAGGAGGAAAGACAAAGTGGAGTCCAAGGATGACAGGAAGATTTCCTGTTCTTGGAACAATGTCCTTGTTCTGTGAGTGCCCTTTCTACCTCAGTAACCGCAGCAGTGAGCAGTGGAAATACACTGTCACCAAGAGGTGAAGCTGCACTGTGATGGAGGGAATAAATGCTCTGTTAGGGCTCTGAGGCTTTTATTATTTCAGTTTGTCTCCAGTTCTGTCCCACTGGCATCAGGGGCAGAGCCCACTCTCTTATGCCTAGGAAGTCTCTCCATGACTGAGTCATTCCTCCCCCCTTCTCCCTCTCATAATCATCTTCCAGAGAAAAGAAAGCAAAACCAACGTCTTCCTAATGATTTAAAATGCTGATCTTGGTGGAACCCACCAGAAGCCAGGAAAGTGTGATCTAAACCTGCTTCTCATACTCAACAGAAACTTCACATTATCTAATCCAAACATTCCCAGCAAAGAAAGGTTTTCCAGCCAGGTTTCTCTTCCCTCTCTTTTCTCTTGTTTTACCTGAGCATTATTACTCATTCCAGACATGTTTGGGGAGTGCTCCCAGCATCCATCACAAGGCTCATGTAGTTCCACATGTATTTGATGGCACTTGGCTGCCTAGAGAAGCAGGGGGAGATTGATCTACACACTGAAAAACAGGTTTTGAACATGAGGCCTGAATTGTTTATCTGGCTGTTTTATAAATAGCACCTCTTTTCATGATACCCCTAGGCCAAAAGGCAAAAGGAGGTGTAGTCATTCTGCAGGATCTAATAGTTGGGGAAAATCCTCCCCAGGTGCAGCATGACCTGTGTCACACAGCTAACCTGTACTCGGTGTTTTTTGACTGCCATTTCAAGCCTGAGGGGCTTGTGTGGCCAAAGGCACAGCTGTGTTTTTCAGTCAGTATCTGATGGATATAATCCATCTCCAGAGCCTGAATTCCACGAGCTGTCCCCTCTCTCACATGGCACTCAAGCATGAGCTGTCTCTTCACAGGGTACCCTTCTCTTTGGCTGTGTGACGGGTGGAGCCCAGGCTCCTCTGATGAAACATCAGCCAAGCTCAAGCTTCAGAGACCTCAGAAATAAAATCACCTATGGCACTGCAGCTGCCTTATCTCTTCCTGCTTCGCCAGCTGAAGCAGCAAGTGCAGCTGCAGGAAGGTTGTCCAGCTCTCCCTGAATCTGAGTGAAAAAGACCTTGAGAAGAGTGTGTTACTAACTCATGTAATCCTCACTGGTGTGGAAGGGAGATGCCAAAATTTCCTCAAGGACCTGGGTATAAACATTGCCAGGGACACAACTGCTGCTGCCAGCTCCTGGGACATCAGGAGGGGAGATAATTACGTAATTAAGGAGTGAGAAAGTTCTTTGCTGGCCTGTCACATTCAGAATTTATTCTGTGACAGCATCTTGTCATTTATGTTGTTGGAAAGGGCTCTTGGGAAGCTGTGCCACAGGAAAAGAGGTTTTCCCTCCAGCCCAGCTCTCAGTGAGTGGGAAGCAGGCAGTGCCCATCCCCAGCTGCCACATTTCAATAGATGGCAAATTTTTGTGCTTCAGCTGAGGACCAGCCCTCCAGTTTGTACAGGCACAATTGAGCTCTATCATCTCTTTTTCAAAATAACACAGATAATGTAAACACACTACCCTGGGCTCCCTGACACCCTCTGCATCACCTGTTTACATAGAGGAGCCTGTCACATCACTGACACCACATAACAACACTTGCCTTTGACAAACTCAGTGGTTAAAATACTGTCTTCTACCCCAAAGGATGACTAGGAGGTTTTAAAAGGGTAAAATTTTATAATTACATATATTATATTATAAATATATCATTAAATAATTTATTTATTCCTGGGGGAAAAACAAAAAAATGGAGGGGGGTTTGCTTGTTTTAAAACACAAAATACTTGTTTAAAGTGAAGAAGTCAAGTCAGGTCAAAATATAAATGTACCCTTTTCAATTCTAAAATCTCCACAGCTGGTCGTTCCCACATGCAAAAACTTAAATAACCTTTCAGAGCTGTAGTAGGGCTAACGAAAACGCCAAGCAAATGATAGATGTATTTGGACACTTGGATGTATAAATGTCACACCCAGTGGAATTAAGAGGAAATAAATAGTAATTTGACAGCATTGGCAAGCAGTGTTTTTGACTGTGTAGCACCACCAGCATATTTTACATGTGTATCACAGTCGTGAATAAGCCAGCCCAGACACACATTCACAGACCAGTTTTGATTTCCTATTAAGCTACATGCTCATTTTCTTTCCCCCACCCTTTCCAGCTAATAAAGAGCCAAGGGAACGCACTGATCCTTGTCTCTTCGGAACAAATTACCTCCAAATTCTCACAATTGATTCACACAGGCTGGTAAAACTCCAGGAGACAGGGGGAGGGGAAAAAAATCCCTTCCAAGTGATAAGGCATTCTTGACATTTGAATTGTGTGTCATTTACTAAGGACATCAAACCACGATACCAAAGACAGCACTTGAAATTATCATCATCACTGGAGACCTGGGGCTGGGGTTCCCTGCTCCAGTTTCTTTTTGAGGACAAAGAGTCAGTGAGTTCTCCCCCCACCTCTGCCCGGCACAGAACGTGCTTCTGCCTGCCCAGGGACACATTCTGACATCAATCAGATCACTTAATAATACCCCTCCTGCACACACCGGAGGCACAGAGAAGATTTCCATCTCTGAATTCACCCTGGCTTCTGGAAGTAATAAAAATTGTTTCCTCCTTCTCATGAGGAAGAGCAAACCCTTTGAAATGCATCTGCTTTCAGGTCATAGCTTGGTTGGTTGGTTTGGCCACCTCCACATTCATATAATCACAGAATGGTTTGGGTTGGAATGGACCTTAAAGTCCATCCTGTTCCATGGGCAGGGCCAGTTTCCAGTGTCCCAGGAGCTGCCAGCCCCAGTGTCCAGCCTGGCCTTGGGCACTGCCAGGGATCCAGGGGCAGCCCCAGCTGCTCTGGGCACCCTGTGCCAGGGCCTGCCCACCCTGCCAGGGAACAATTGCTGCCCAAGATCCCATCCAGCCCTGTCCTCTGCCACTGGCAGCCATTCCCTGGCTCCTGGCCCCGCAGCCCTTGGCAATTGTCTCTCTCCTTCCTTCTTGCAGGCTCCCTTCAGGCACTGGAAGTAACATACTGATTGTACATCTCCCAGTCTCTTCAGGGAAAGCAGAAGGGTGCCATCCCTGTTCCACCCAAATCCTCCCCTGGAAGAGTTCCACCCCTAACACCATCCCTGTGCCAGGCAGCAGCACAGAGCATCACCTGCCAGGGCTGGAGGGGCTGCCCAGGCCACGGATTTGGGCCAGGAAGAGTGAAATCCACTCAAGACAGCGCTGGGCCAGCGCAGACACACAGCAGCAAGCTCCAGAGCTTAGCAGCAGTCATACTTGGACTTTCCTTGTATCCCTCTAAATCCAGCTCCAGAAGCTGCATTAGAGGATCTGATCCTTGGAAGTGTCCGAGCAATTTCTGTTGAAGTCCCTCCTGTGTTTAAACAGATTGCAGATTTTTACATTTTTTTTTAATGAAAAGTTCAATCCCGAGAATTTTGAAGATAGAATAATTCCGTCTGAAAACACTCCTGCTTCGAGCATACCATTCTATTGATGGGGAAACTGGCAGAGAGACAATTAGAGACCTCATCAAAGCAAGTGGAGTTTCCAGCAGATGGGTTTGCTGTTAAGCAATTCCACGGCCCCATTAGGAATCCTGAGGCATCTTTACTTGAAGCTTTCAGGAATCAGAGGGAAAAAAAATCCGCACCGAGTTACGTGCGATCTTACTTCATTTTAGGAGGTCGCCTGGGTTCTTTTGCAGCCCTGAATTCACGCAGTTAAACACCAGACCATGTCTGTTTCCAGGGAACCTGCTGTGCTTCCAGCCACCTCACCTGTGCCCTGCTGCCTGCAGGTGTTTGGGCAGCTCAGCTCTTCATTAATGGAGCTGTGGACGTGTCCTGGGTGAGGACCATGACCTTTTCTCCTTCCACCGTGTCAGAGCACCCACCAGCTTTATGGGGAGCAGCACCCAGCACAAAAAGCACAAAAAGAGCTCAGGGCAGGAAAGGAAAACCTTACCCAGTTTGTGTTCTGAGAGAACCAAGACCATTGATGAACTGTTAATTATCACTAAGTAAGATGAAAGATGTATGTAGAGGCACAAAGAGTGGGACCTACTCAGAGTTTAAATCAGCCAAGTGATTTAAACTGTAATCCAGATCTCAGTCATTAAACAGCTATAGCTCCAACATCTCTAGCAAGATGTTTTATCAATTTGTCACAAATCATAACTGAAATTCTCAGGACTGTGCTATTCTGCTGTGATGCTGCTACAGATTTTGGCCATTTCCACCTTCCAAACTCTTATTTCACCTGGAACAAACTCACTTGGGATGGCTAAATAAGCTTTACTTCCAAAAACCTCTGTTCCAACAGACTGCTGTTTTATTCTCTTGAAAGCTTTATTCTTAGATTTAAGACCCTTATCAAAACTTTCTATCTCAGAAAAGACATTATTAGCCCCCATTTCAACATAAAATGTTCTTGTTTTGGAGGGAAAATAAAGATTTCGATGTAAATGTAAAGAATAATGCCTCAAAACGTCTACAAAATTTACAATTCATTAATGTGTATGATGCTACCAGATGATACTCGTAGGGAATGACAATAGCAGTGTGTCCAACTGGATATTATCCCTGTTCCAAAAGTGCAAGCTAATCTTAGCTGTCTTTATGATTTACAGCGTCACTAATGGAAGCAGTTTAGCAACATTTTCTGGCAAGCAAGAGCATGTACACCAGGGAGAGGGAGAAATATCCTGCACTGGAGGGAGAGGATGTGTTTGCTGAAGGGGAGAAGGATCCTGTCAATGTAAAACACACAAATAGAATTAAATCATTCTGGGTTTTCCTCTGTGTTTCTGTATATCCATTAGTGAGTACATAAATTAGACTCACGGGGGCTGAGAATTAATCTAAAAAATATTGGTAATATCAAGGCCCAAACAGGGACAAAATTATTTTAACTCGTATTTTGGTTGTTTTCAGCTGATCCAAAATTGTCCCAATGTCATTAATTTGAGGCAAAGATGCCCCCAGAACCCATTAAGCCCCATTTCTGCCATTTTGTGACAACAATGCTCAATTCTGTGATAGTAATTCTTCCTTGTGTTTATGTCTGGGAGCCTCTCTTCCCTCACAGTTTCACATACAATTCCTTTCTCCTCAGATACTGGATTAATCACCCATTTGTTCCTGCAGGATAGCTCACATGACACAATTTCTGCTAAGTCTAACAGAAATAGCACCTCACCTGGGCTTGTCACACCTGCCAGCTGATTTTCCCAGTATTTCCTCCCTTTTCTGGAAAAAAAACCAAAACCAAACAGTCAGCTATTGAAATGTACAAGGTAGATAGATACTCAGCCTCTTTGGTTCTCTGGTGGTATCACTGAAGAAAGAATACTGGTTCTGTTTTCTCAAGGATTAGTTTTTTCTTGACCATTGTTTCTTGTTCTTTTGGCTCCTGCTTGGTGGCTCCTTTCCACAAGCAGCCTGGAAGAAAGAGTCAAGGAAAGCTGTGAGGCCACCAGGGAAATCAAATGGCATCATTACAAGTGACACAAAACAGTAAATTAAAGTCTTCCCTTCCTCAGGCTGTTTACATTTCTAAAGGCTTGGGTGGCTGAAATGCTAGCATTAATTCAATTTAGCACCAGTCAGTTCTGCAGGAGTTAAGTAGATCTGTTTCATAATGGCATGAAAAGTGAAAAGACTAGAAACAGGAGGATATTTCTCTTTTCTACCACATCTGGTTGAAAAAGAGTATGTTTTTCTAGGCAAGCATGAAAATGGAGATGAAAGAGGAGTTTCTTTCCACTTAAAAAAAAAAAAAAAAAAGAAAAAAAAGGCTGGTTGATTATGATTATGGAAGTGGTAGGAAATGAATCAAACCAGGAAAAGCTGCTGCCAACCTGCACAAATGTTATGGCTGATTGTCAAAACTGAGTCACGTAGGAGGACAAACACCAGGCTGTTTGTCTCTAATCAGAGTCTGCGGGCGACAGGGCCACGCTCATCATCGGGCTGGAGTGGGCAGCTCCTCCTGCCCTGGGGGTGAGCCTGTGATCCCCAGAACCACGGGATCATCAGGGCTGGAAAAGCTCTCCAAGGTCATCAATCACAACCAACAGCGCTACCAAGGCCAGCACTAGGCTGTGTCCCCAAGTGCCACCTCTGCACGCCTTCCTCGTCCGTGCACGGGACACAAAACATCCCCTGGCACTGTAGGAATCAGTTCAGACAGCAAAACTCAAGAGGCACAGCCACTTTCCCAGGAAAAATATCTCATTTCTGCTGCTCTCTGCTCGCTAACATCACTTAGGGAGAGAATATGTGCCTCCCCCTGGTTCTCCAGCCCCAGGCTCTTGTCAAAGAGCGAATTGGCTGCCACGTTGTGCGTAATCAGGACGAAAATGTTAGATTTGCTCTCCATACAAAAGTCACCTCGCCTTTGTTACTCGAAGCTTTCACCACCTGCCCCTGGAATGACGGAGGGCATGCAGATGGTGGTGTAGCCTCACCAGTCTGTTCTCATGGAGGGCTCAAAAGGCAAGTTCCCATCTGCCCCTCGGGGAAAGACACGAGTTGTCATTTTAGAGGTGCCTCAATCCTCACCTTTTTGAGTTAAAACTTACCCTTGACATTTTCCAGGCCAAGCTGGTCAGGGCTTGGAGCAACCTGGGGTAGTGGAAGGTGTCCCTACCCATGGCAGGGGGTGGCACTGGATGACCTCCAAGGTCTCATCCAACCCAAACCATTCTGTGATTCTGTTATTCATATTACATTTACTTATAATAGGCATTTTTTTCTGGATGTCTGGGCATTAAGACAAACAATTTCAGAGATAAGAGTTCATACAGATTTCCAAAGTACACAGTTTAAGAGCTAAGAATTAGGTCTTCATTGGTTACAATTATACCCACACTTTGGATTAAGTGTCTTTTGCAGACTATGAACCACAAAACCCAGCATCTTCACCAAACCACCATGAACCTCAGCAAGAGCAGGACTCTGCCCTTTTTAGGGTTCCTCAAAAGTGCAAAACTGGCATAAACCCTCCGTAAATTTTGTCTCTAGGAAATATTTTAAACCTGAAACATTTCCACCGGAGTTGCTGATGATGGATTCTACAGAGAAACATTCCCATCCCCTCCCACTTGGGAGGTGCCCAAGGCCAGGCTGGACAGGGCTTGGAGCAACCCAGGAGAGTGGAAATGTTAAAAAACATGTTAGAAAATGCCAATTAGACCAGCTAGAAAACACAGATTGATATAAACTGCAAAAGATTATAGAGATAGTCTTCAGCAGAGGAGGTTTCCATGGAAAGGGGGCAATTAATCCCGCTGGGGCAAGAGATGGAATTTGGGTAACACAATCCACACAAGGTGTCTCAAACAAGGGTAGGTGCTGATAAAACACTATTTATGGTTTAGGTGACAAGAACTACACTTCTTCCTTTTTCTGTGGAAAAGGTTGCATACTAAAGTGTACTTTGTTCTGAAGTGGAACAACTGTTTGGGGCAAAGATAGTAATAATAAAAGTCTAAAAATACCTTTTTGTAATGGAATTACTAGTTTATTGGGACAATCTGAAAAAAAAAATCCGAGCAGCTGAAGAGACAGACAAAGGCAGAGACCTGGCAGTCTTGGGTGGAGAATGGATAAGCATGGGGAAGTCTCACAGAGTTTCATGAGGGAAACAGAATTTTAGTGGGAAAGCCCCTTATGTTTCGGTGAGGTGGCAGTCAGGAGAGATAAACCCACTTGGTAAACCAAAATTAAAAAAAATAATAAATTAAAAAAATTAAAATAAACCAAATTAGACCTTAGTTTCACTTAGATTAACCGAGGCAGAGTGTCTTGATGAGGAATGTGGTGAGGATCAAGGCTCAAGGCCTCAGCAGAAGGAGAGGAACAGCAGGAAGGCACATCTGTGCTCTATCTTGGTGCACAGTGAAGCCTAAAAGAACTTCCAGAAAATTTATGAGGAACTCCCAGACACCTTTCTCACATTTGAGAGTGACTTTTCACAAATGCTATCTCCCAAAGTCTGGGGATTGCAGGAAAATCGAGGTCAGACATTTTGCCCCAGCTGCAAAACACAGACCTGTGTTTTTCCTTTCCTGGGGAAGGAAAACAACAGGAAGGAAGGTGACAGCTAAAAATGCCAGGTTTTCTTAGGACAGCAAATCCATACAGGAGCACAAACAATGCTGCTCTGATTTATGCTGCTGACTCTCTCCCATAAGGGGTGCTGACATCAAAGACTCCCCACCTAAGAGTGCCTAACAACCCCTTTCCTCCCTGCAGCACAGAGCTGGCAGGAAATTCCAGATATCCAGGGAGCTGAGCTCCTGAAATGAAAGCTGCCATTCAGAAGCAGCCTGAGGAAGGCAGCAGCACTGAAATTTAGAATCTGAGCCATACCTGCATTGTAAAAAGCTTTCAGTTTTACCGAGGTGGGATTTTGGCACAGGACAACCAAAGTTCAGCCCTGAGTTGCTGACATATTAAATCTAAACATACCAATAATTGTGGTGTGAAACCACAGTTTGGATTCCAGTTTTAATTCTGTTGTGTCTAGCAGAGGTATTTCTGATGCAGGGATGTAAGGTAGGGTTGGCTTCACAATGCACTTGAAGAAAAAAAGAAAATTCTAAAATACTTCATTTATTTTTTTTAATTTTTTTTTTTTTTAAGGCCAGTCTTATCCCATGATAAGACTCCTGCTGTAGTGATTTATGGACATCCACACAGCAACTCTGGGAAAAAAAAACCAAAACCCAAACCCTTGTGTAACAAACCTTCAGATAATCCCAAACCCAAATGTAGAATTCAAGATTGTTCCATTGCCAGTATTTTCATGGCCATTTTTATAGCGGTGGGTTGTTTTCTCAATTATTTTCCTGCAGTAAATCCTATTCCAAACAATAGGCAGGGAAAAGCATTCTGGACTGTAAATCACTGCAGCAAGCTTCAGGATGTGGAGCTTTACAGGGAGCCCACCACAGAACTGCTGGCTGGGGAAAACTGAGGAGATGTTTTCAGCCTCGTGTGCGTTAAAGTGAAAAATTCTGTGAAGCCACCACCAGGACACATTACCAGATGTTTATGTGTATCCAAAAATATTTCCTTTTTTTTCCTTTTTTCTTTTTTTTAAGCCTTCCCAAAAGACTGTAAGTTCATGCCAATGGTAATGTCAGGTGACAAAGGTGTCAGTCTCTGACATCAGCACTGAAATTCCATTTACAGTGTAGATGAACCTTTATTCACACGCTCAGCTTCACTATTCAGCTGTCCCCAGCTATCAGGAAAACCACATGTACCTACTCTTTTTCACTCTTGTCAAGTTCACCACCCCCTTCAGCTCTGAAACCACTAAAGATGGGTCTTGTTCTTATCCCAGGCCCTTGCTAAAACTGCAATCTGTCTCTACTTTCTTGCTGCCTCTGTCTGTCTTATTAAAGTGTTTGCCAGGCTGCTTCAGAAAATAAAGTGTCAAAAATGCACAGACCAACGAATCAGATGTAAGAAAAGGTTTACATTAAACATTTACATTAATAAAAATAAAGCAGCCTGAACCTGCTTTGTGATGTTCTTGGACTCTCTATTATGAAGGGTATTTCCTGGTGAAGAAAACAGATAACCCCTCTATCTAAAAGACAATTTGTAAGCAGGGACAGGGAGTTTAATCACGATTTCTGCAGCCTGCTTTCAATGCAAGCTCTGTGCACAGTGATCCTCTGAGCCAGTGAATAAACTGATTTTTAATATATTTTTAGATGAGATGGAAAAAAAAAAATACTTTGGATAACTTCATGTATAGAATATTTAAATTTCCTGGCCCAAATTACTACGGTCTACAGTCAAATGTTTATGGCATGAGTTAAGACTTTGGCTCATGAGCTAATTCTTGGCTTTCTCAGCAGTGACACAGCTTTCTCAGTCATGTATTGAGCATTTATAATTAATGACCAGGTGTTAGTGGAAACAATTAGCTCCAAGCTCCTTACTGAGTGTTTTCCAAGCAATAGATCCATATTTTTTAGCATCTCATCAGAGCAGGGTGTCTCAGCAACACACATTATTGTTGTGGCCATCATGCCAAGTGGGCTGCTCTCATGAGAGGGTTTGAGAAAAGACCATGCCAGGCCCCAAGTCAGAGCCTAATTTAAATCCAGATCTAACTTTTTTCTAGTTAAGACCTAATACATACCCTTAAATCAAACTGTTAAGGGGAAAAAAATTGTATTTTATGAAGATTTGTTCTCTTAACTCCAACCCCTGTGATGTCACACTAGCACAGGCTAGTGTGCATGGCTTTCCTCACTTAAAAAAAGGTAACTCAGCTTTAGATTTTTTAAAAATACCTGAAATTAAATAATACTGTGGCGGGATTTACCTTATTGCTGCAAGCAAATACAAACAATGCTTAAAACATGCCAATATTACAAAGATAACATAATAGCAAGCAAAAAAAAAAAGCCATTTTTAAAGGGGAAACTCATTTTCTCATGTATAGGAAAAGTCCTAAAGGAGTTTCAGCTGGGATTTTTTAATTTTTTTTTTTTGTCTCTTATCAGGATCTCTGATAAGAGGATGCTGATGAGAGCCCCATGGGCACGAGGGGAAGGGCAGAGCAGGGCCATGGGTCAGGGATGGAGCTGTGTGAGCATCCACAGGCACGGGTGGTGAGGCTTGTTGGAGGCATCAGGGGCACTGAGAGTGTGCCCTTATCTCTGATACCTGGCTCTGACACCCAAAAACTCACTGAATTCCATATCACACCATGAAAACAACTGTTAAATAGAAAAACTGTGTAAATTAGAGAGTTTTCTTAAGTCACTGGGTGAAAAAGTTAAAGTTTGGAGTTTAAACAAGTTTGGAAAACACAAGACAAGATGGAGGATTTAGGGTGTTGTCCCTTCTTCCTTCTTCTTTCTTCTTCATCTTTTTCTCCTAGAGGTTTTTGGGTGGCAGTGAGTGATTGGGCAGAGAATGCTGCAGTGCAGCTCAAAGGTGAAGGATCATTGGGTCACTAAGAAGAATAAATGACCTGGAATCTGTTAATTGGGTAAATGGAGATATAAAAGACCTTGCAGAAGATCTTTGTTGGCCATTTTGCACCTTTTCTATCTTAGTGCACTCAGCTCCTTGTACCCTGTACCCATGAAATGCAGATAAAAGGAGAATAAACAGCCAAGTCTGAACAGGAGAAAACTGCCTCTCTCTCATCAATCCCAGTCCAAGGGGGAAAAGAACCCAACCACAAACGTCCTAACAAAACAAGGCTGACAGGATCAGCCCCCCTGGTGCTGCAAGAGCCAGGCAGAGGGTAAAATACACTGATTTACCTTAATTTAAATTACTGGTGCCTGAAGAAGAGCTCAGGAGGACCAAGTCTGTGAGCAGTAAAAGGTGGGCTGGGAGGCATGACCTGAGCAGCTTGCAGACCTCCCCAGAAGGTTCAGAGACAGAGGGGATTGAGCCCCTCCAGAGCTTCCTTTGCTGCAGGAAATACATCCACAGCACCAGTCCTTCCCTCACTTCTGAGCTCTTGAAAGGTACCAAACCCTACAGCTGAACACTGGCATGCACGTGGTCAAAGAAGTTGAATTTTGGCTGTCAATTCTTGGTATACTTGGGCAATTCCAGGCAGCTCTGGCTTGCTTCTCACCCAGCAATAAAAGGTATTTATATCTTCCTTTTCTCAGTGTAAATAACTTGCTTGTTTGGCCCAGTTATTTTTCCTGTTCTTGACTCCAGCCCTCCCATTAGTGAGTATTATAATGTTCAGGAAAAGAAATCCAGCTGGTGAAGGCTCTGCACAAATTAAATGGGAAGCTTGCAGCATGCCTGTTTCTCATCTAAACAGCATGTGCATTTAAGTCAGGGTTACAAAAGCTCCTACGTCTTCAAGATTTCATTTATAGGCACATCTCACAAAAGACAGTGAAAAAATTTTAATGTGTATTCATCTATTTTATCTCAAAGTAGCCTAAGGAAATGTAAATTTAAAACTATCACCTTCTCTTCAGGATCAGCCATCCTTCACAGCAGAGATCAAGTTATTCAGGAATTTTCTTTCCCCTAAAAAAGTCCCACAAGTCTTCTTAGGGTCTTCAAAGAGTTTATGGTCATGGAAGAATCACAGAATCACAGACTGGTTTGGGTTGGAAGGGACCTTTAATCCCCTCCATTCCACCCCAGCCATGGCAGGGCCAGCTCGCAGTGTCCCAGGAGCTGCCAGCCCCAATGTCCAGCCTGGCCTTGGGCACTGCCAGGGATCCAGGGGCAGCCCCAGCTGCTCTGGGCACCCTGTGCCAGGGCCTGCCCACCCTGCCAGGGAACAATTGCTGCCCAAGATCCCATCCAGCCCTGCCCTCTGCCTGTTCAAACTTGTCCTAACCCAAAAAAAGATGACCATTTTGCCCATTTTCACCAACTTCGCTCAAAAAAGTTCCTCCATGCAAGCCAAAAAATGCAAGAAGTATTTTACAGCTTCTTAGTATTTTGTACAATATGTAATACCCAAGTGGTATTTTATAAAAATTATTCCCTGAACAGAAACTTCATTTCATCTTTTATCAAGGTTTTAAATTATGTATAAAAGCAGTTACTTGAGGCTTTTTTCTTCTTTTTTTTTTTTTTTTTTTTGTAATTATTTCTTTGTCTCCTTTTTCTTCCTTAGCATAATAACATTTGACAAGAAATCTAGAGACAAAACTAAAATTACATCATATCTTCTTTATCTTCGTTTTGTATTGTACTGGAACAGAGCAGAGCACTACAAAGTGTCTTCAAATCAGGTTTTAGAAAGTTAAAAATAAAGGATGGTGATGGAATTAGAAGACTCACACATAAATTTTATAGGAAGTAGTGCCAGTCACAGAGACATTGTGTGCTTGGAAAATCCCTGCCTCCTCACCAAATCATACAGTACAATTTATTGTCACTAAAATGCAGTAGAAAGATGGAGAGGTGAACTATCAGAACTTCTAATGATGTGCAGGAGGCCAGCTTTGATGCCAGCTGTTTCTGAAGATAAATTGCTTTCTGCAAAACCCCCTTGATTTTGGAGTTGCACTGATGGGTTGTGGGGATTCATTCCAGTGGGACATTCCAAAATCCAGATTCTGCTCTGTGCCAATCCCAGTGGGTGATGCCCTTATTGGTGGGTGGTTACCAGGAGTCAAGATAAACTAATTAAATTTCTCTCTTATCCCCCACAACAGCCCCTTCCCTTCACCATTTCACCTGATCCTGAGCAAAAACTGGTTTCAACATTCAAAAATTAAGCCACCTTTATTCCTAAAGTGTAAAATCCTGGACTGGGAGAAGGAGAGGCATTTTCATGGAAAGAATCAGGGTTTCACCCAAAAAAAAGTGTGATGCTTTGCAGAAGGCAGGGGTTGTTTGGAATTTTTTGTGACATCTTTTCCTCCTTTCCAGCTGCCCACAGGGATTCCCATCAGCTCACTGTCCTTGGTGGTAGGTAGGCCTGCTGTGAGCTAATTGTGACCAGTGAGTTCACACATGAGGAATTTTGTTCTGATTCAGGCAGCATGAAAAGGCTTTGTGGCACAAGTTTTACTAACAGTGAGAGTGGGAATCTTATTTTCTCTTGATCTTCTGTTGGTGAATTTTGAACTGGGCAAGGCAAGAATAAATGGGATAGCAGCATGGATGGAACAAAGCAACAAAATGAGCAAAAATGAGTCAGCTTTCATCTGGCTCTTCTCCTATAAGGGCTGAGGTTTTCATATTGTATACATTGTGTTGTTCTATTCATGTTTTTGCTTATAAAGATGCCACAGAGCATTTCACTGCTTCCATTAAACCTTCATGGCATGACAGGCATTACCAGGCATATCCACAGGTATCAGCCACACACACTGGTGTCTCCTGCAGGCTTCCAGACAAACCCCAGCTAATTTAATTCAGGGAGAATTCTTAATTTCTCACAGCTCCAAATGGACACCGAAAGGGGAGGCACCTCCTGTCAGGTCTCAGGGGCTCCTCAGCACCAGTGCATTTCCCAGATCTGGGAACACCTCACAGGTGTTATGTGACAAGGAGATACCTTGGAAACTTGCTCCTGTTTCCCAGCACCATCCCTCCCTGGGGTTCTGGGAAGAGCTGGGAGGGGGAAAGGCTCACTGGAAAAGGGAGGCTGTCAAGAAAGGAGGTGGAAGAAATGGGAAAGTTTGAGGTAGATGAGCTAATCACCAGGCAGAGGCAGAAAACATTCCAGGATAAATATTGGGTCCTTGGTTCCAAAGAAAACTTCTTGTTCGGAGTCAGACAGTCTTTCCCAACATCAGATAAGGTCTTGGCAGGAGGAAGCTCCAAGCACCTAAAGGACATCAATTCTGAATAGTTCAGAGATTCAGTATTTGTGAAGAGCAAGGCTGGTGATGTCTGAAAAAAAAAAAAAAAAAAATAAAATAATTCTCCCCCCACAGAAGGAAATTCCCCAGAAACATCCCTGACCTTAAAGGGGAAAAAAAAAAAAATTCCAAATACATTTAGAAAGAGCACACCAAGTATTATGTAGATTTTCTATTTACCCTATTTATTTGAGAAGTTGTAGCACAGAGAAGAGGAATCAGTACTTTTCTTTCTTACAGGGAGCATTGATACTCATTAGAGTAATTGTTCTCATTAGAGACTCACTCATTAAGCAGAATAGAGGAAAGCTGTGTGTGTGTCATCTTTCCCATTCCCAGCTGTTGGTGTGTAAAGAGACCCAGCCCTGGAAGGAGGGAGAGCTGGAAATGTTAACTGCTACACTGACATTCACAACCATGTAATTTCTGCAGGATATAGGAAATCATAATTTATTTTTACTCGCGGCTTATCACAGAAAATCGATTCTTTCCTCGCTTTATCCAGAATGAGACGCGGACAAAGGCGCTGAGAAAACAAAGAAGTAAATTAATGTGCTTTTTGTTTTGTTTTTGGAGGAGCTAGAACAAGGATTTCCCTGTTGCAGGCGGCGGTGTCATGTGCAATAATTGGTCATTGTAAAGCCAGATCTGGCCCTAATTCCCAGCCCAGCACCAGATGTTCCCAAGGCGCGTTCCCTTGCAGAGCAATATCGCGGGGATTCCGGCTCCCGTGTCCCAGCACCTCCTCACGGCTCTTAGGGGATGGGGAGAGGGATTTCAGGGCTGTCACCCTGCCAGGGAGCCAAGAGGGGCAATCACAGGAGGGCTGGGCTGGTGGCTGCAAACTCGGCCTGACCCAGGCTCAGCCTGTCCCTGTCCCAGAGCATCCCAGGAAGGACTGGCACCCCTCCAGCCACTGCTGGCCACTCTCACATGGATCAGGCCATGGGAGGCTCTAGCCCCGCTCATTTGGAGGGGCTGGGCTCTCACTGGGGCTGTGAGGGTTACAAGGGATGCTCTGTGCTGGGGATCAGCCCCTGCCCCACGGGGCTCCTGGCAGTTGTCACCTGGCTTCTTTCCCTGCCATGTCCAACAGGTGCCCCCAGGCTGCTGACACAGGATGCCTCAGGATTTTAGTTTTGTTATGTTTCAGCTCCTGCAGTGCACTGGTGCACAGCTCCAAGCTGCATGCAGAGTGTCAGCCACTGTCCTCACACTTTGGTCACACACAACAATCCCTCTGGGCCCGGAGCTCAAGGACACCCCACAGCCTCAGGCCCCAAAAGCACAAACAAAAGTGACTTGGGGACAGCAAACTGGGGCTAAATGACTTCATTAGCTGAAGCTGTAATTGCAGGGTTAACCCTGAGATGTGAATGGACCCAACTCAGAATTGTCTGAAACACTCATGACCATTGTTCATTTTTGAGTGTAACCCCTGTGGAGGCTTTGCCTACCTTTAATGTACCTGAGAGCCCTTCATTAAATATATCTGCTTTTAATCTCTTAACTCTGTACGGCCTCTGGTTTTAGGTAAGCCCAAAAAGGGCACCACCCAGGAGAACTCCAGGTCTCCAGACCTTGCTTCTGGTTGGGTCAGAGTGCCCCATGTCACACCAGAGGTGCCACTCTCCCCTCCCAGGCACAACTTTTCTCCTTTCTTTCCTGCCCAGCCTTACTGATCCCCCCCTCTTCCAGCTCCAGCTCTGCATTTGGGGCTGTTCTGCCCCAAAAGTGACTCCCTCCTCCCACAGAAATGAGAGTGGGGGGCTTTTTCCTGCCACAAAACCTCTGGCCATTGGGATGGTGGTGTCAGGCCCCTGAAGAGGGGTGCAGACAAGATACCTTCTCTTTTTTCTTGTTACCCATACACCTTTGGGGTGCACTGTAAATTAGGATGGATCCTCCTGAGCATATTTTCCCCCATAAGGACAGTGTAGGGGTTCCCACCAAATAAACTGTAGCTTTGTGACACCTTCCCCTGCAGCTCCTGGTATGGTATGCTCTATTTTTTCTGACCTTAGATTGTCTTTTCCAGCCTTAATTCCATGAAAGTGGAATGCTGATCTTCACCCTGTATGTTATATTTAAGTTCCTGTACTGCTTCAGCCAAACAAGTTATTTTCAAAACTTATGTAAAATTGTGATGTGAGTAAAGGAAGACTCTGGCATAAAAATTAATCACTTCTCATGACATCTTACACAGGAAGGAACCCAACTGTTGATGAGTTATTTGCACTGTGAAGTCTCCAGAATAAAGAAATAGCAGTGTTGAAATGCATATGGCTCCTTTTTTTCTTAGAGGAAGAAGCAATTTATAAATATCTGAGAAGATCTGAATTTCAGGGCTGTAAAGCAGATGAAGAAAGTTGCAAAAATGGGCAATTACAGTTGGTGGTGGTACATGCCATGAAGATGTGCATCCTTTGCACAAATACTTTTCATTTCCAAACATCTTAGTTGTGACATGAAGTCTCAGGCATGGAAAGTGTGGGCTCACCTGAGATTCAGCAGTTCTACAAGAAATCAGGTTTGCCCTGCCTTGTTTCCAGAATGAAATGAGCCTGTTTGCTCAGCAGAATTTCTGGGTGAAACAGAAGTGCTTGCCCCAAGTGCAGTCACGAGGTGTTTTTATTGCAACAGGATGGACGCAGCCAATCCCTGCCTTGAGGCAGAGACATTTCTACAATGAAGTTGCTGTTCAAAACCAAGAACACAGGGAAAGCATGGACAGTTTCCCTGAAATTTGTCAGCCTCTGACCAAAACCTTTATAGGTTCTAGAAAGTAAGTGTACTCAATGACTAATTGTACCTGTCACTAAAGCAAACTGCTAAAACTTGTCTCTTTTTTTTGCTTTTCATTGGAGATTTTTGTGTGTGTGTGTGTTTTTGTTGTTGGTGGTGGTTTTGGGGGTTTTTGTTTTGGTTTTGATTGTTTTTCCTTTTTGGTTTGTTATTTTGGTTTGGTTTTATTTTTTTGTTCGTTTGGTTTTTTTGGGGGGGAGGGTTGTTTTTTTGGGTTTGGTTTTTTTTGTTTGTTTGTTTGGTTATGTTTTTTGTTTTGTTTTGTTTGGTTAGGTTTTTGTCTTTTGGGTGTTTTTTTAGGTAAAAAAAAACCTTTAAGTCCCACCAGGGTCAGGCTGGATTTTACTGAGGATAGTAAAAGCAGTAGGACACCATCCTATTGAGCAGCTCCAGGAAACATTATCAGGGACCAGGAAAACAGCACCTGAAGGAGCCAATAGTGACAATCTAATGGAATTGAAGAATCATGGAATGGGTTGGGTTGGAAGGGACCTTAAAGCTCAGCTCTTTCAAACCCTTTTATCATGGGCAGGAACAGCTCCCAGTGTCCCAGGAGCTGCCAGCCCCAATGTCCAGCCTGGCCTTGGGCACTGCCAGGGATCCAGGGGCAGCCCCAGCTGCTCTGGGCAGCTGCCAGCTTATTTTGAGTGGGTTTTTTTTCAGCACAAAGGTTTGCAAACCCTTCTGTCTGGCTCCAGATCTGTAGCCTCACTGGGTTGACATTTAAGAGATTCCCCCTCAGAACTTCGCTTCAAGTCCTGACCAGGCTCACACAGACACAATAATGTGCCAGAAACTGCCAGAATCGAGCAACAAAAACCATCTGCCAAAGCTGAAATTCACACCAAATGCTCTGACAGATGAGATTTCTCATATAAATAATATCTCATAAAATTTGAACTGTTATTCCATGTCACCGAGCGCTAGTGCATTACATTCTTCTTTTCCCTTCAGGGTCACTTATTGGGGAGGAGGTAAGAAGGAAAAAAAAAAAAAGAAACCTCAAGCAAAAGCAGGTTAATTGTCAAAATAAGTAAAGGGAAGCACAGTGGGTCAACAAAAGACACGTGGCTGTGCCTGTAGGAATCACAGCCTCTAATCCAGGACCTAAACTGACTCTGGTACCTCCTCAGCATCCAAAATCCCCACCTCTGCCGTCCCTAATGACTGGCTGGGCACACACAGGCACAAGCCTTGGGGGGCTTTTGTTGCTAAAAACTTCTGTGAGAAGGTGGCTCTGGTTTCCTTGTCTTCTGCTTCTCCATCCCCCCTTCCTCCCACCCTTTTTCACTGCTGTGGATGGTCTGCCTGGAATTGTTCCTGCCCTGTGCCACATCAGAGGGCCAAAGGCCTCCTCCTCCTTCATGGGGTGAAATCTTTTTAACACAAACCTCTTCATCTAGTGGGCCAGAAAACACAGCAAGCTGTTTCCTAGCCTTGCTGGGCCCTGCAGCCCAGCCTCTGCAGCTCCTTCAGCTTTTATGGCTGTTGTCTGCCCTGCCCTGGTTGGATTTTTCTCCCCCTAATCAACACCGTGGAGTGAAGAACTCCTGCCCTGCGAGCCCCTGCGCTCTGTCACAGCACTCAGGCAGCTAGCTCCTTGTCAGCAGAGTGCCACAGAGCCCTGCAGGCATTAACTCATTAATCCTCACACCCCCCTGGCGATATGGGCAGCTATTATTATCCCCCTTTCTCAGGCCTTGGCGGAGAGAGGAAACTCTCCCAGATTAAACGTCTCAAGCCAAGGTCACACGGGAAGCACAGCCTGGCCTCTTCTTCCCTTGTGTCCAGGTCCTCCTGGAGGAGCTGCAGTGCCTCCTCACAGCTGGGAAATGCTTCCAGAGTCAGGGCTTACACCCACACAGCGGGAAGCAGGAGCGTTGAAATTATCGGAGGGAGTTCGGGGCGTTGGCGGAGGGCGTCAAATGGCGAGGTCTCAGCAGACCAAACCTGGGCAGATGGTTTATTCTGCCCCATTGCTCACACTGCCAGAGGTGCTCACCACCAGTGGAAAGCCAGGCTGTGCTGGGATGGCTGGGATGAGTCCTTGGAATGTCCTTGGAGGGGAGGGGAAGTGAGCAGCCCAGGATGTGCTTTGGGTATCACTCCCACCTTCCCCTGCACAGCCCCTCACTACCCCAAATCACCCCAAATAAAACCACCCCAGGAGAAACCACACCTGTCACGTCACAGAACTGACTCTCACGGAGCAGAAATGTCAGAAATTCTGACATTTGTCCTAATTCTGACAATGTCCTAATTCTGAGGACAGCAGAATTATGGTCAAGCCCTTTTCATTCGCAGAAATCAAATTGCTCAGTTTCTTTCTACCTCTGTTCTTGCTGTCTGTGAAGCCATCACAACAGTGGCATGAGTTTGTTGCAGACCTGCTTTTCCACAACACAGTATTCAGGATCAGAATTTATTCCTCCTCAAAGTGAAAATGAAATATTGAAACCTCTTCTTTATGCCGGTGCCAAACGAAATCTGTGTTTTATAGCCATGTCTAAATATGGGTAACTTAAGTTTTCAGACTAATTGGAAACATGAAATTAAGGCACCTTTGAACAACTACTTTTGGAAATAACAGGCAGAGATTTAATCTTTCATGAAAGACTTCAGCAGAGACTTTTGCCCCCTCCACCAGGATAGTTTGATGCTGTCCAGATGTTTGCTGTATGATGGGTGTGTACCTTCTGTCTCTGATGAAGAAACCAGCCCAGACATCCCTGGGTTCCTTTCTTTTTTACAGCTTAAGAGGATTTAAACCTGTTTTGTCCTAGACTGCCTACTCACATTATCATTAGGGATGGGCAAATCACAATGGGAGGGAAAGGCTGGCTTAGGTCAGTACTGGAAGTTTTGTTGCCTAGGCAAACTCAACCAAAACACTCATGAATTCAAAGGGTTTTAGCCTGTGAGGAATTGTAAATCCATAGCTTTTAATTTCTGGGGTTGCAGCAAAAAAAAAAAAAGAAAATATTCAGAGATCAACTTTTCTTGCATGATTAGTCTATTTTTATTCTGGATAAGAAGGCTAGAGATAGTGTGACAGCAATGACAAAAAATTATTCAGTGGATTTATTTCAATTCCATCATTGTGTTAAATCCCCTGCATGACTGCATAAATCAAAGATTTGTATTTGGCTGAAGAGAAACAATATTTATGTCACCAAACCCACCCTGCATATTGAAAATGGTGGAATTACAAGAAAAATTCCAATTAAGCTACAAATTAGCATAGGTAATTGCAGTTTCCCTTTCAGACTGGTGGTGGCTTCTGGTTTTGATCATAACAAAGGAAATAGCACAAACAAAGAGGAGAAGCTCTGAGTTTAAAATAGATTTTTCCTACATCTTAGGTTAGTTATGCAGTACAAAGGCGGTGTCTGGTGTGTACTGGCAAATCCAGGAGGATGCATAATGTTAAAGCTACCAAATCATTAGTAATAATTTTATTGTCACTGCTAATACCATCAGCTGTGCTGGTAAGAACCTGCAGAAATTGGTGCAAAACCAGACAAGCCTCCAAGTCACATTTTTATAATTAAAGAAACATCCATGTGGGAAAGGAGGAAGAGCAAAACAATGAATAAATTAATGAATAAAATTATTTGCTTGGCATTTCAGAAAGCCTGTAGAATCCCAGAGTGACTGAATTATCACACATATAAGCAAGATAAGGAAATAAACCAGTGTGGGGTAGACAAGTTTATTCCTGGTGCCACTCGACCCTCTTGAAATACAGAGTTTTATGATGGGTAAATGCATGCACTTTGACTCTATTGTGGAGCATAAGACCAAGCCCTCCCATATTAACTCCTGTGTTATCCTTTCCCTGGTGAAGAGGGGAACTGGAGAAAGGATGGGTAAAAGCACATTTACCCAAGGCATGAGACTCTGCCCTCGTGAGGTTTGCTCTCTGTTGTGCTTGAAATTGAGAGAGGCCCCTCATGAGTGGAGAGCAGCAAACATTGCACCCATCTCCAAAAGAGACTGGAAGGACCTTCTGGGAACCAGCAACATCAGAATTATTGAAGATGGAAAAGAATTCTGAGGCCCAGCTGTGCCCCATCCCCACCTCGTCCCCAGCCCAGAGCCCTGAGTGCCACATCCAGGAATTCCTTGGGCACCTCCAGGGATGGGCACTGCAAACCTCCCTGGGCACTTCCAAGGCCTGAGCTCCCTTTCCATGGGGAAATTCCTGCTGCTGTCCCCCCTGAGCCTCCCCTGGCCCAGCCTGAGGCCGTTCCCTCTCCTCCTGTCCCTGTTCCTGGGAGCAGAGCCCAAATCCTCCCACCTGTCCCCTCCTGGCAGGGACTTGTGCAGAGCCAGAAATTCCCCCTGAGCCTCCTTTTCTCCAGGCTGAGCCCCTTTCCCAGCTCCCTCAGCCCCTGCTGGGGCTCCAGCCCATTCCCAGGGGCTGAGACGAGGAGAATCCCTTCCCCATGGATGCAGCCCCACACTGGAACCAACCCTCTGAAGCATCTGTGTTACCTCCAGCCTTGGAGGTTTGCACAACCTGTCTGCCAAAATCCTGGAGAAAGCTGGTACAGCCTCAGGGCTGGCCCTGCTCTGGGCAGGAGGGTGGCCCAGAGGTCACCTCCTACCTGAAAAATCTGATTTTCTGAGTTTTCCAGCCATCTCCAGAGGATTCTCCACCCCACAGAACTGCAGCAGCCAGGCTTTCTGTCGAGAAACAGGTGTGGCAGAATCTCACCCTAAGTATATTTCAAGACCTTAGTCAGTGAGGAATAGCTCAGAAAAGATTACTGAGAGGATCCCAGCTCAATGTTTTTAAAATTAACAGCCATTGTACAAAGAAATGGAGCGGCTGTTCCACTCTTCCATCACTTATTTCTCTCCAAAAGGTTTTGAACACAAGTCAAATATGGGTTGTCCTGGCTGAGCTGTATTATGAATAAATAACTTCAAATAGGAAGATTTTCCCCTTTTATCTATCATCATAATATTGGCCAATTGAAGAGAATATGGGAAATTAATAAAAAAAGGAAAAATGGTCAATTTCAGAGCATTGCTCACTTGCACACTGAGTGAAAGTGTGCTTCACTTGCAAGTGAGTGAAACAGGTAACAGGAAAGAATTATGGAATTATTAAGACCTCCAAGACCATCAGGTAAAAATTTAAACCAAAAGTGAAGGGGGAAAATTTAGGGTCATTCTGGGCCCAGATGTTGCCTAAGACATGGAAGCACACAGAGCCTCCTTCCCAAGCTCCCCATTCTCTGGGGCTCTGTGAGCACTGAAAGGCTCAATCCCAGAGTGTTCTGACCAAATTCCTGCCCAAATCCCCTCCTGGTGACTCCATCCCTGGGCAGGTGTCCGGGGTCTGTGGCTGTGAGGAAGAGGGGGACACAAAAACCCCCGACAGCAGCTGGGCTCTGTTCACTGCAGGGGAATCCCCAACCAGCTGCTTCCATCCTCTTCCCATCGACAATGGCCAGGAAAAACAGAGCAGGGGCCAGGAGCTATTCAAGTGTTAACTGCAGGCTGCTATCTGTGCTCTGTAATTATGAGTGTGATAGAAACTTGGTGCTTTTCCCCCTTTGCACTGCTGCTCTCCCATGCCAGCATGTACACAGCAGATTTCTGTGTTTTAATCTTAAAGCATGTCATTGCTTACTTGCTGCCTTGGAAGTCAGCTGCCAGGGTGGGAAACTAAGACAACCAGATGTTTTGCTTTTCATGCTGAGGAAGTGAAATTAGAGATCATCTTTCCTCAAGATTTCTATGGAAGAAAGTTCAGAAATATAAGGGAAGCTATACTTTTAATCCTGTGCAGTTTAGGGATCAAATCCAGTTGGTTTAATCATTGGCTTAAAAAAAGTAATTGCAAAAAATTAGTAAGAACAACAGGGGAGGGAGGGGGAGAAAACAGGAGTAAGAAAATGGAGTTAATATCGCCCTTTGTTCTTACTTACGGCTTGAGAGCTAATTATCTCCTTAATGAGGGGCAGGTAAATCTCTACCACTCGAAAAATTGCCAGTTTAAAAGTCCAACAATGTTTGTATTTAGAGCAAATTATTTCTACTTCTGCTTCTGACACTTCCAGGCACCCACTGCTAGAAGAGATGCACAGCTCTTGCTGCAGACTGCCCACATCTTGTGGCTGGCATCCTAAATACACGGAAATGCAAAAAACCCCAGCCTTTTCCTACAGACTCCTTTTTTTCCCAAGGCCTATCTGACAGTCTTCTGGAGGGCTGCTGCACTGTCAAGGCAGAGGGGTGGGAGGTTTTTAGGCAGGCAGCCTGGAGTGGGGAGGTTTCATGCCTTGCCAGCTCCTGGCAATCAGGGCTGTGTGAAGGAGCATTGGTGCCACAGCCCTGTTCAGCTCCTCGGTGTTATCACCAGTGGGAAATTAAACATTTTGTCTCACAACAGAACACGCTGGCTGGCTTGCACCCATACCCCTTTAATTTCATTTGTGCTAGCTGCGAATCTGTTTCTCATTTAGCTTCGGCTTCTTTCTCAGCTGCGTCTCACTTTTTCTGGTGTGTGTTGTGCTGCAAGTGAATTTGTATTTAGAGGTGAGCACTGCCTCCAGCCACAACTCCTAATTCTAGCCCCATTCAACTCTGTGACTGCTTAGATTTAAACTTTAGCCCAGATCTAACGTTTTTCAGTTGACTTCTGCCTTTGATACAGCACAAATGTAATCCCCTGAGCTGAAGAAGACCTTTGGACTATTGCAGGGTTGAAATATGAATCCTTACCCAACCCACAGCTTGAGCTGGTTTCTTGGGGGTGGTGGCGAGGTCCACTCACGAAGCCTTGCTCATGCTTCCTGTCACTCTTTGCTCATGCCTTTAGCACTAATTCACCCATCACCTTCTCACCTGGGATTTTGCATGTCCAGGCCTCCCAGTCCATGTCCTGCCCGGAGATGCTCCAAAAAGAAAATCCAGAAGTGACCCTGCGTTAGAAAATCTGTGTTATTTGAGCCTCCCCCTGAAATGCAAGGCTCAGATATTGAACAATGCAGCCACTCTGGGCCTGACCTTAAATCCTCTGGAACAGCTCAGGGAGCAGCACAGGAGAGGTCCTGAGCTCCTGGAGGGGAGCATTTTTATGCACAGCAGGAAGGGGAGCATCTTTAACCAAACTGGAACCAGAATCAGGGCAAGCAGAGAGATTTTCCCAGCTCCCAATTCACTGCCTGCCTGCTCATGGCAGGAAACTTACAATTTTCTTCTCCAAAGCAGCACAACAATAGGTGTTAAATTGCCAGGAAGATAATAACATATGGATTCTTCTGTTTGTTTTACTTTCTAAGCATTTCATGCCTCTTTTTCTAAAAAAATACGGTGCATTTTCAACCCTGCAGTATGTTACTGCTATTTAAAAAAAATAAACCAAACACCAACAAAAGCATCAAAACAAACAAATTTTAAAAAGCCTGTGAGGCTGTTTTCCCCCTCGATGATGTAGTTATGCAACACACCAGCCCAAGGGAAACTTGTCAAAGGGAATGACAGAAAATAAATATTCTTTGGGCCCCAGGGAAATACAGGAAGTTTTAACAACAAATGATGGCGTTCCTAATTTTCTACATTAAAGAAAACTTCCCCTTATATTATTACAAAAACCAGTCTTTACCTAGAAATATCTATTTCTGTAATTGTAATTGTCCTGAACTGATTTAGGCGGTGATGGAGCCCTTTCTGCAGCAGCTCTGCTGCTTGGTGCATTGATCTCATGTTCTCCTTGTCTCTACCTACACACAGATGTGGAATTTTTACTCCCTGAACACTCAAAAATGGTTTTATCCAAGCACTTTTTAAAAAAGACAAGGAGGCACCAAGGGTTTCTTGAAGTTTGCATGCAAATTTATTTACTTGTCTTTAAGATCTCAGGGAAAATATTGAAATAATAAAAAAAAAAATATGTATTTTAATTTCTTTTTCCAGTACATGGGAAAGAAATGGAATCTTTACTCTCCTCCTGCAGACATCAAGGAAAGAACTGGAATATTTCCAAGTGCCTTCTCTTGCTAAATATGAATTGCAGTTGTTTTTCTCCTACAAGTGCCTGTAGGTTTGAGCATAAGATGTCACTACAGGAAATTCCCATTTTCCCTGCCCATCATGATGATTTGCTGCACCTAAGCACAGTGGCTCTTGCACAAGAAGGGGTCTGTGCAGCTAAAAACCATCACAGACAGGAAAACCTGGCTGGAACTTTGACATCTCTTTGCGTCTCCTCACGTTTTGATTCCTTTGTGTTTGACAAGAAATGCAGTCTCAGGGTGGGTATCCTCAGCTGTCCACAAGCTGCAGTTATAGTCATTAGTCCAGTTTCATTTCTCATCAGAAAAGCAGTGTCCCCAAAGCATTGCAAAGAGAAATTCACCAAAAAAAAAAAAAAAAAAAGTGTTTTCCTCTCCCATTTTACTGAATTATTTGGGAGTGGCAACGATGGACACACAGCATTTTATCACTGACTTTGTAATGGGAGAGCTTGGCATGTCAAATTAAAAATTGTTTTTAATAAACTTCAGGCAGAAGGAAAAGCTGGAAAGCAAGAGGGAGTGTTTGTAAGCTAGAGAATGGATTCTGGGACAGCTCAAAACCGATTCTTTCAAAGTGTGTCCTTAAGTCCTCAAAATGTTACTTTTTTAAACTGACAACTGCACGGAGGACTCCTTGCAGAACAAATTATAATGCAAAAAAGCTTTATTAAAAGCTAGAAATCATCTGTATGAACTGCTAATCTAGCAGTTAATGCTAATTTCACAATATTGCATGACTGTTAAGACTGGAAAAGACCTCTAAGATGTTGGAGTCCACAAATTTTAAACCTGTGTTCACCAGTGAACTGTGACATTTAAATTTAAAGGTGAGTGCCTAATGGTTTGCAGTAATTTTTTTAGCTTTAAAATCCCTGGGAAAGAGGTGTGTTGCTGAAAGACATGTCAATCTAAGTCACAAGAGGGGACACCTCATGGATTTATTGGGGGAAAAGATGTAAAACTTCTCAGAACAGCTAAAAAAAACAACAAATAAACCAAAAACAAAACCAGGATTTTTTTGTTTTCTGGTTTTGTCACAGTGTTATATTTGACTGTTATATGTATATATATTATATATATATAATTATACATATATTATTATATTATTATATATATAATATTATATACATTATACATAGTATATATAGTATATATTTTATATCTTATATATAATATATTACATATATTATCTATATTATCTATTTTATATAATTATATATTATATATAATTATATATTATATATATTATATATATTTGTATGTAGAATAGAATAGAATAGAATAGAATAGAATATACATGAGATACATTTTATATATATATATATAATTTTTATATCAGTTTGTTATATTTGACTGACTGTCACCATGAGCAGGAACAATTGTAGGTGGGATTAAAAGGACTGATGGGATTAAACCCATCAGTGGTTATTATGGGGTGGCTCCAGGTGAGCCAGCACGCTCTGACTGCCCTAAAACCCTCCAGAATAATTTTGGATGAGCTTTAGTACTATTTTCTACACTAATTGCACTCTAGTGTACAATTTTGGAAAGAAAACAACATCCAAAAAACAACAGCCAGCAACAACAAAACAACAACCATCAAAAAACCCCAAAACAAGCCAAAATAAAACAACAAAGCAAGAAAACCCTCACCATTTTTCCTGTAGTGTTTTTTTTTTACACATTCTGTCCTTTTCACAGATTTCAGAACAAAAATGTTTTGCAGGAAGGAGGCTGCTGCACCCTTAACACCCCAGCCTCAGCTGTGATGTATCCCCCTTGGCAAAAAAATTAAATTAAAATTAGTTTAAACCTAGGACAGGCTTAAAATTAGGTTTTAAATTAGTTTGAAATAGGAGAGGAATCCTGCAAGTCAGAGTGACCAAAATGGTGCAGCTGAGTCCTGCAAGACCTTGGGTAATTCTACTGGTATTTGTGGGATAGGAGGGTCCTTCACCCATCACTGGATTTTGTCCCTCTGCAAATAGCTATCCTGAAGATCCTCATGCAAAGGAACCAGTCTGGCACCAAGAATTTTGATGATTATGCTAACTTTAGGACAAAAATCAATTTTACCAATATCATATTATGTTATTTATATTATATTGTATTATATTATATTGTATTATATTATATTATATTATATTATGTTATGTTATGTTATGTTATGTTATGTTATGTTATGTTATGTTATGTTATGTTATGTTATATTATGTTATATTATATTATATTATATTATATTATATTATATTATATTATATTATATTATATTATATTATATTATATTATATTTTGTACCATTCCATCCACCACAAGGCATAAACTGCACTTGAAAGGGCTGTGCTTAACTAATCAAAAGGTTTATAAGATCATTAAGTAAATTGCTGATTTACCGTGTGTGTTCATTATTGACTGGGGCAGAACGACCACAGCTGTATCAAGAACCAAAACACATAAATGATGGATAAAAGATAAATTCTTCCTCTTAAACCTGTGTCTATGAAATCACAAATGCAATTTGCTCCTGCCAGACTGGAGTCACAAGAGGCATCAGGTTCAGTCCTACTGACTTAAGGCAGATATTCACACCCAGGTCAAGGGGAAGGATTTGGTGTGGATTTGAGAGTGTTTTACCTCTCTGTGCACACTGGTTGTAGCAATAACCACACAGCAATTAAAGCAAAAATTGCTTCCAGAGGTTGGGGAACCATGAAGATTAAATCCCACCAACAATTGTAAAATCTCCAGAAGAATCAGGTGCAGTGAATTTATAATAAACACCTACAACCCTGTGGAAATATTTATGGCTGGACATACAAAATGGCTTTTCAGGAGAACTTTTGGATCTAAACTGGATCCTGGGATTCCATGGCAATCCTGTGGATCCTCCAGCCCCACAGACCATCCTTCCTTCTTTTATTTTGGTGAAAGGACACCCAACCATCAAAAGTTGTGTTCTGCAGCAGGAGCACCCCAAACCTTTCAGGGCTCAGGGATTTTTCACCCCTCAGGCTGGGTGTTCTCTGGGCTCACCCACCACCACGGAAAATAAAGGAAATATGATAAACCAGGCTTTCCCAAAGTCCATGCTGCTTCCAGCTGAGCATTTTTCTTCCTGAGTTATCTCCAGTCTGGGATGGAATTCCTGCATCTGAGGAGGGCTGTGCCAGCTGAAACCAGAAATATTGCACACTGCCATCAGTCTTCATCATCAGGTGAAAAACACCTTTAAAATAAAAAAATAAAAACACCTTTAAAAGAAAAAATAAAATAAAATAGAAAATATAATAAAATAGAAAAGAAAGTAAAATAAAATATAAAATAAAAAATATGATATGATATGATATAATATATTATGATAAAATAGAATTATAATATAATATAATATAATATAATATAATATAATATAATATAACACAATATAATACAATATAATACAATATAATACAATATAATACAATATAATACAATACAATGCAATACAATACAATACAATGCAATACAATACAATACAATATGAATTATGCTAACAGCACGGATACCAGGATGTCACAGACCTGTGCCTGTTTAACCCAAATGCAGCAGAGCAGAGTGTATAATTCCTTAGAGGAGGGCCAGAATGCAGCCCTCTCTTTTTCCATCACATTCTGTTTGGATATAAAATGTTTGGAAGAGATCTCAGGATCTTTTCACTTCAAGCACAACTTGTGCCAAGCTACCAAACCAAATTAAAGCAGGGGAGGTGCTGGGTGCCACCCAGCTGAGAATACAGAGACATTCCCATGAGCAAGGACATTAGCAATACAAGCAATATAAATTATTATTTATAAACTATATCTATATTATCTAAATTATATATTTATATTATGCAATTCCTCATTTAGTCAGAGCGACTAAAATTTTCACTATCAGGCTCCTGAGGCCAAGGGAATACCTTCAAATTTAATACACGCAACAGGACCCGAAATGTAGCATTTAAGAGCCACCAGAAAAAGCCCTAAACCAGATAAATATTACCCAGGCCTAAGCCCAAACAGTTCACAGTATCAGAACAGGAAGCTCTTAAAGTTTATTGGGAGGGAGTGAAAGTAACTCCTCTCTGCATGGGATTCAAGGAAAAACAAAGCCAAATATTTCCAGGGTTGCAGTTCTACCAGTAGGCTCTGTCACTCATTTCACCACAGCTTAGAAGACTTTAAAACACATAAAATTCATTGTTCACACTAGACTTTGAGTACTGTTCTGTGTGAAAAGTGAATTAATTTCAAACTCCCTCTGTAGGCAGCACCAGATTTACTGAATAACATAGCAAATGAAAAACTATTATTTTATTTCCCTTTATTTTAAAGAGAAAAATTCAAAGTTAAATTATTTAAAGTATTTCAACTGACTTATTCATATTTTGCTTGCAGTTTTTTTTTCCTACAGAAAGTTGCCTGAAGGCCAAACTTTTCTCCTCATGCCTTTCAGCTAATGCATGTTGAGACCAAAGTGGAATACCAAAAACACCCTGAAGAAGGCCTCTTTTATAATGCATTATTTGGATTTATTGCTGTAGGATTTTGATGGTGCTAAGTTGCTTTAAGGATGCTGGTGTTCCTCCTATGGCATTTTGTGTATTATTGTAGAGCCTTCAAAATTCAGCTTGAGCTGGTTTTATGGGTAAGGAATAGGTGAAACCACAATCTTGCTGCAGATAATCAGAGCTGTGAGATTTCTAAACAAACCATTTATCTGATGGAAAACTGTAGCAAACAGACAGGCCTGGTTTTATCAGGGAAGAAAGGGAAAAAAACCCCAACATTGTTCACATTAATACATTAGTATGTTACAGCAAAGGCTTACATGTCATGGAGAGATTGTTACCACTCCATGATTTAAATGCTGAAATAATTAACTTGTCTGACTGAAAAAAAAATTACAAAAGGAATTCAAAGGAAACTAGCCCGAGGCAATTATTGTATTAGCAGTAATATCCTCCTTTGAAAAATAGAAAACCTGCTTTAAAATGTCCTGTGGGCTATGGATTTTCTTCTGATGTCAAGAGAGGGAAGGCAACTTTCCTTCTGGCCCTTTGAAGAGGTGCAGTTCATCACTGCCTGAACTGACACACAGTCATTTCATGCCTTTTTCTGGAGTCAGCTCCATGGGAGGTGCTCAGCACAGCTCCTGCTATTACAGCAACTTTCCTGGGAAGGCAGGAACGTGGGGTTTGCTGCTCCCTAAAGACATCTCATCCTGGGAATTACCTGGGGAGGCCAAACCCAGCGCTTGCCCAGCTGCAGCCAAATCCATTTGCACAACAAATGCCTACAGCTTCCCCTGCTCAGGTTCTGACATCTCTCCCCTGCCACCCACCGAGCTCTGAGCGCTGGGATTTCCACTCCAGCACAGGTTCTACAGCCCCAGAGCAAGATTTTCATCTGGAACACCAAAGGAAACCGAGCCACTGCTCAACCACTCAGCAAAACCCGCCCCAGATTCATTCTTACTGGGATTTTCTTTTTTCCTCTTAAATTAAAAAAAAAAAAACCTGGTGAAACTGCACATGCAGAAGCAGAAAATATCACATATTGCCATGGAGGTAGGTCTCATCTGGCCACTCCACCTGCTTCACATTTCTTTGTGCTGACAACAGGTCTCTGTTGTTCTGGGAATCTTCCACGTCACCAAAGCCATCCATACCTGAAAAACCAACCTGGAAAATCACAGTCCTCTGGTGCTCAGCAGATTAAAAGTTATTAAAGGAAGGCCTGCACCCATTCCTTCCTCACCCAAAACACAGGGGAAAGGAAGGGAGGGGGGGGAAACAAAACTCACCAAAAAAATGGGTTGTTCCCAGCAACAGCTGAATTCCTGAATTAGTCCCACGTGCCTGGGTAAACTCTGTCTGCAACATCCCAACTTGACTGTGCTTCCTCCTACCTTGCTCCCAGTCCTGCCATTCCTCCCCAGTGCTCAGTGCCCAAAACACAGGCAAGAATTTGGGTTGGGTCCTGTCAGGTGACAGGGTTACCAGTCCAGAAATAAGGGATTATATCGAACAAAATTAAATCAAAATGTTCTTGATGGGCGAGAACGAGTGCAACAACCTTCTTCTCAAAATCAGAGTGAAAAACGTGAAAAAACAAAACAAAGCAAAGAAACCAACTGCCCAAACCAAAACAGAGCAATTCAAAGCCACAACGAGTTAATCTCGTGGTGGGCCACAAATCAAATAAGCAAATTTAATCTGTGGGGGAAAGAAAGGCAAATGACACAATTTTACTTGCCGCAGCAAGGATGCCCCCGTGGAACCTTTCCCCTTTTTCCAGGGACCACCAGAACAGACCACTGCTTTCCTCATCAGGTCTGGGCTGTGAATCTGACTCCCTGAGCAGCTCCTGAGGGTCACTAGCAGTTGTCTGCCTCAATAAATCTCCGAAAAAGGAAAACAGAGATGCATTGTTTGAATGTGCACTGTCACCGTAGGAGTAAATAAGCGCGATTAATGCTTTGCTTCAGAAAACGTCTGGTTTCTGTACCCAGAAAAGAAAGAAAAAAAAAGGAACAAAAAACCTGGAGTGTATCTGTTGTTCAGCTGAAATGTAATAATACAAATTGGTTATAAAGAAAGTTGTTTATACAAGCCTTTCTCCGCCATTATTCCTTTCCTCTCTTCTCTGCTATTATTTATTTTAATTTCTAGTTTAAGTGGATTAGATTTCATCCATATCCAGTATGTGACTGCGAGTTGCCACAATGCCAGCTCCTGCTAGGACCTCACTGAAACCAGCAGCTCCCCACCCTCCTTCTTGATGTACAAGAGACTTTCCCATGTTTTCCTTTCTAAAATGATTAAGAAGACATTCTAGTTCTATTACACTGAATTTCTTAAGGGGTATTTCACAACCAGAGCCTGGGCAGTGTCAAATCACCTGTGTGACTGCACAGACACGACACAAACCTGCTGTAAAATAACTCCAGCCAGGTTGTGTGCTCAAAAAATGGGCACAGGTAGAGTTTAGAGCAGCCTGAGCCTCTGATTAAAGGCAGTAGCATAATTTATAACAGCAGTCTATCCCCACTCTGAAGAGCTTCTGATAGGGTGGAAATCAGGTCTGGAAGACAACATCCCATCTCCATGTGGTGTGAGTCACCGTGCTGAGGACTTCTGAATGGCTGAGCAGCCTGCCTTGCCCTGCAGCTCATCCTTCCCACCCTCTTTGCCACCACAGTTTGTCACTTTCAGCAGCATCTCTGCCCAGTGCCCATATTCCCTGTCCACACACAACTGCTCCTTGCGTCCCCTTTGACAGTTCTTGGCTCAGCACCATCTCCTCTCCTCTTTTCCTGACCTGCACTCATCTCAGGGGGCTCTCATTTATCCTCTTCTTTCACATCTCCCTGACCAGCAGGGAGATTATTCTGTTAAAAAAAAAAATTATTCCGTTTTTTCCCACAAGCCTTTCACCCCCATCATCCACATTTCTCCTCCATGTCATGGCAGGTTCAGCCTTTTTGTTGTCCTAAGCTGAGTCACCTCTCCCACTCCTCCTTTCCTAATCCCTTCTGGGCTCCCAAATTCTACTTCCCTTTCACTGTTTCACGTTTCCACCTCCATCCTCTCCTTCCTGGGCTCCTTATCAACGTATTTTTGCACTTTCACATCAGCATCCACATCCAGCAGTCCCTGCCATGGTGCTGGAGCACATCAAGGAAGCACAGGAGAGACTCTCCCCTTCATTTTATCCTCTGTTTAACCAAAATCCAGCTCTAGAGGGGATTACAGGTAAAATTCCAAGCCCTGCCGAGTTCTTGACTTTGGCAACTTCAGCATGGACAAGTATCTTCATCACTTCCAGAGCTGTACTACTAATATCTTGAAAATTAATATTATAATTAATATTATAATTAATATTATAATTAATATTATAATTAATAAAGGCTTTATCAAAAAAACGTGCATCCCAAAAAGAGCTTTTCTGCCAGCACTCAAATTGCTGTGACTTCTCAGAGAAAACTTGCCAGTATTCCTTCCAACAAGAACAAAATAATATGGTTTTATTCATTCCTGGTTTTGGAAAAAGAAAACCCACAAACAGGTATTTTCCTCATAATTACAGTCAGCCCGAGGCACACATCTCACCTGGAAAGCTGAAGTTGAAATGATTAATGCTGAGCAGAGTTTAAAGCAGCAGGGAACTGCAAGCAGTGAAAATAAAGACACTTTTAAACCCTGCTGCAGCCAGTCTCTCCTTCAATGTTAATTATGAGTTTTGCTTTTTGCTTTTAGACCGAGGTTCTGGGTGTCACAAATAAAGCGCAAGAGTCGCCAAGAACTGGGTCTGCTGTAAAATAAATAAATGTAAAATAAATGTCATCTGCTCTCTCCTGAGCAGCTGGGATTTCCAGAACACATTTTGCTTTGTCTGAAAACAGTGTTTTTCTTAGAGAGCATCTAGGGCTGGTGAACTCTGTGTCTCCAGTGCTGCATCCTCTCTTGTTCAGCCGAGTCTTTAGTGAGCTCTCAAGGCCAAATTGTTTTTAACTTAGATTCACTGAGGCCCTGTCGTGCTCTTACAAAAACCCAACACCATCTTTTTTTCCTTTTTCCTTTTTTTTTAAGAAGGAGTAGAGGGAGGGAAAAAAAAACCCCAAACCCCATAACCTCACATCCAGCTCCTTGTCCCCTCTTATCTCTGACAACACGTGCAGGAGGATGCAGCACAGCAGAGGAGGAGAGGGCTGGGATTATTGTATTAAAGCTCTATTTATACCAGGGAGTTCAGGAGGAGCTGTCAGAGCAGAGATTCTGTAACCTGCCCCTTGCATTAGCAGGGTTTGGAGGCTCAGTTCAAAACCCCTGCCATCACATCTGCCTCTTGGCACACGTGAGGAAGGCTTGTCAGGAAAAAGTGCACTCCTCTATTCCTGTTCCTAAATGCACCACTTTACCCCAGTGCCTCTGCAGACAAGAATTGCAGCAGAGAAGTGGGGGGGAAAAAAAACCCCAAAATTTTTAAAAAAATAGACATTTTGGTCTTTCTTTCATTTTGCAGCATCCAGCTCCCTGACTTTGTAAGGATTTGATCTAAGAAGGTACAACGTGCTTTGGGTCCCAAACAGGGAAATCACTTTTTCCTGTTAACTCCAAATGTGAACAAATGTTCCAAATCCATGTAAAATCAGAATTCTCAGCTTTAGGCAAAAATCAAAATGCAAATGAGAGTGTCCCCCTGAGATTGTAAGAAATTTACTGTGTATAACACAACGGCCTGATGTCCAGGAAAGACCAAACAGGAGTTCACAGACAACTTCAGTCTCCCTTGGTGATGTGGAAAATCAGAGCAAGCAAGAGAAATCAAGGCCAGGCAATCAGACAAGGTAAAAGCTACACATGAGGAATAAAAGAGGAGCCACCTCTACCCAAAAAAATGGCTTCTGGATCAATGAAGTTTTATGCATGTCCAGAGTATTCTGGAAAAATAGGTTTATTTGCAATACAAATAAGATTATTTGCAATAGTTTGAAGAAGTTTCCCATATAAAACTTACTTCAATCATTTTCCCAAACAGAACTTGTATCTGGGCTGCTGATTGAGATTCTGTCTTTCTGTGGAGTCTCTGTGAGAACCCCTCAGAGCACTTCTCTGAGCAGAAACAGATTTTTTTCTGCAGCATGGAAAACACAAGGGACTATTTTGTTGCATCTCAATTTACTCTGACTGGAAGCAATAGTTATTAAACATACAAAACTCCCATGGACTTAAATGTCTTGAATTTTTGAATGCCATAAATCTCCAGGAAGGAAAGCACTGTCTCCCTCCAGGCAATGTGGCAATTGCAGACAATTTAGAAGTCAGGATCCTTTTTTCAGCCAACTGAAATTATGAGCACTTCTATATCAATTCGAAATCTGGTCTCTATTGCCTACCAGTGCACAAAGCCACTGAAATTAGAAACATTCTTTTGAATTTATGTCTAACTACAGGATTGTTTTGCTTATTGAACTTCCCCTACACTTGAGAAATAATAAATGAAGGTTGATCAAAACAGCTTGATGCTCAGGAATCAAGCTGGGTTTCCAAGTTGCACAAATAGGAATTTTTTCTCCCCATTCACTTGCAAATTCAGCAATAAAATTTATAAACAATATTGAAATACGATAAAGAGTAAAACCCACAATTTCATTCTCATTTCCAGCTTTGCAGAGCAGAATTGCATGAATTTATGAAGCTGGCAGGCTTCTACACAAGATTTCTCTGTATTTGCTTTGAATTCTGAAACAAAATTACCAGAATGAAGCTTTTTTCCTTCGCTGTTTGTACCATTGTGAGTCCCTTCATGAGGGAGACTCTGGCATGTATTGGATGCTCAGAAACCTCTCTCTGCAAACACAGACTTATCCAAATGACTGCAGCCCTGGAGAGGGATCAAAGCACATGGAATCAAGTAGCAAAAGAACTTCTTGGCATTTAAAACCACTGGTTCAATAAGAACAGCTAATTCAAAACTGCAAGAGGCGCCTCCCACCAGCTAAATCCTGGGGTTTTATTCCATTACAACCAGATTAAAAACTTATTCTAAATGTATTCTAAGAAATTAACTGCAATCACATCACAGCAAAGGATCCTGTTGGGTCACCCTGGTTCAGCCTGTCTTGATTTCAGCATCAAATTCCTTGGGTTAGTGTAATCAACTACAACCACCCTTCCTCCTACCTTTAAAAAAAAAAAATCACTTAAAAGCAATCTTCATGTGAAAACATCTTAGGGGAGGAATCCTGGTAAAGCTTTTAAGTTGACTTTTCATCCTGATTCAGTCTGAAATATTTTCCCAGACTGAAAGCTAACTCCCTGCTTCTATTGAATTAAGCATTTCATTTTCAGGGGTGGAACGAACCACAGCACAAACAACCTCACAGAGAAGTTTTAAAAGTCTAATTGTAAAAACATTATCTTTTAAACCTTTTTTTTTTTTTTTTTTCCCTTCTCTCTTTTTCTTTCAGTGACTCAGAGAAAATTCCACTCTTCTTTATGTAATCTGTGACTCCCATTGAAGTCATGAGCACGAGTGCCCGGGAGAACATTAACCAAAACTTTGATGAAAGATATTGTTTGCAGAATTCACAACAATATTGCATTTTATCTTTCAGCAAAGCCCAAAAATAACCTCCAGAACCCTCTGCCATTTTCTCTAAATCACTTTTTCTGGCAGTACCACATGCATACTACAGGGAAAAAAAACCCACCCCTAACAGCCACAGGTGGGGAATACAGCCAGGTTTCCTATGCATTTTAACACATATATTAACTTAAATCCTAATTTGTCCTATCCTAGCTGGAAGTAAAGCATGGGAACATAAAATAGAAACCCATTCCTTCCTTCCTGCAGCCTTACCCTGGCTGTGGCCACATTTTCTGATCTCTCACTCTTGTTCAACCCCAGCTAGAGGGTACAACACCTCTGCTGGCAGCTGGCTCTGGCTTATGCCTGTAAAAGATTCCAAATCTGGAGATTTCTAAGGGACATTATGTCCTCCCAGACATTCAGGACCTTCATAACATGTATGCACTTCCATTTATTTCATCAAACCAGGCAGAAAGCACCATCTGAACACCACACAAAAAGTAGGCCGGGGTTGTAAACCGTCTTTAAAACTAATGAAATTTAATCCTTCATTCCCCACCTTCAGAAAATGACTTTTAATCGTCGAGTTACGGCCAACACAGAGGAAGGAACAGGGATTAGAACCAAGAATGTGTTTCCAGGAGCGTGTCAGCCATCGGGCTGTGGGTCCAGAGCATCAGGGGAAATGAGGGGAAAATCAAGGGCTGGCCTTGCGTTTTCCTCTGCAGAGTGAGGGGGCATCACAAGGGTGTGGAAATGAGGGACAGCCTCTGTCTGGAAAGCTGGACAGCTCAGCTTCTTGGAGAAATCAAAGGCATCTCCTCCTCCTTCCCAATCCGTGATTTTTGACTCTTCAGTCGCTTAAGGCGGGACAGCAGAGGCAGAAAACCAAAGGCAGCAATTTCAAGTCTCGTGGTAATTTTGATTTCCTGTGTCACACTTGGGCTGGAGATTCACTAGGGCAGAGTGGTGTGGGCAGGAATGACAGTGGGGAGTGCTGCAGAGGGAGATTTCAGGATCCATCACTTCTGGAGGGACCTGTATGAGGCTGCCACTGAGAGCTGAACATTCCCTGCAGCTCATCCTCACCAGCCTCATTTGCTTTCAGCTGCTTTGTAAAAAATAAAAAGTAAAGCTACGTCCAGGAAAGATAAAGATAAAGCAAATCTGAATGCCATATTTAGTTAAAAGGACCAAAGGCATCGCACAGATCTTGTTCACACCCACAAAGCCCCGGTGCTGCCTCTGTATGGTACAGTTCACAGAAAACAAAGCAAAATCCAGATATTCTCACTATGTATTTCTGCTTAAAGAAGATCACTGCCAAACACATCATGTCCCAGGAGAAATATGTCTAAGGGCTACCACACCAGCATCCTAAGGGAAAAGTGGGTTCTGCTGTGTACACACAGGCAGCCACAGAGCTTGATAAATCTGTTTAATTGCTCATATCCCAATTGTTTTTGTAGTTGCCATCTGCAACCTACAACTCCAAGCTACCACGGAAAAATAAAGCACTAATAATGAATGTCTAAGAGCCAGTCTGGAAATGCATCAAAAGCAGAAACATGTCCTAATAAGCCACCTGTCAAAACTTCAGCAAACTAAAGAAGACAGAAGCCAACACAGTTTTGATGGGATCAAATAATTTTTTGGCTGTTTGGTGGTGTCTGTGTGTGTCACCACGGAAGGGAATGTGGTGATGGGTGAGAAGAAGCCTCAGTGACACCCCTGCAGTCCCACTGAGCTCATGGGCTGGTCATTGCATGGGTGTAGCTCAGACCAGGATATGATCCATCATACCCCGGGCTCAGGGGTGGAATTCAGCCTCCAGAGAGGCCAAAATCCACCTGGGGATTATGGAAACAAGCAAGCCTGAGTCAGAATCAAGCCCTTTTTCCCCCAGTCTCTTTAAAAAGATTATTTTCAAACTCTTATAAAAAAAACTAAAATATCCCTTGTGAAAGGATGAATGCTCATCTTTCTTTTGCCAATTGCCAACAATTTCTAAAGATTCCCACTTCTTTCTCTCTTTCACAGTGGCTGTGTTCATAACTATCACATTTGTGGTGTTAAAACCGGGAACATCAGAAGTTAAAGAAAGAAAAAGGAATCCGAAAAATAACTCTGTATTTACTGATAATGTCACACTAATTATAAAACTAATTAATGTGTTTTGTGATATAATTGGCTACCTACAAACTAGAATTTTTCTCTTCTGTGCCTGGTACACTCCAATTCAGTGGCCCTGGGTCAGCTGCCTGCTGAGGCAGGGTAGAAAAATTGTGCCCAGAAAAGTTTGAAAGGACAAATTTTATACTTTAATGTGACTTTATTTAAATTTAGAGCAACAGTAGGAGACACTATGGAAACAATTTGATGGAAATTGATGAAAAATTATAATTTCCAGTTAGAGCAGCAAACTGAGGATCCCTTTCACTTTTTTTTTTTTTTTTGTTTGTTTTTTGTTTGTTTGTTGGTTTGGTTTTTTGTTTTATTTAAAAGGATGAAAAATGCTGTGGAACAGAGGGCGTAGCTGCAATGGCTGAACCAGTCCTCACATCAACATTCTGAACACCAGTGCACCAGAAGAAAAACAAAAAAAAAACCAAAACCAAACCCCAAAACCCCAGAGTTGCTGAGTTTTCCTTGGAGAAAACTCTGTATTTGAAGGGGAGGAGTGTTGCAAGCCATTTTTGGGCTGCCCATGACAATGGGGTGCCTCCAGAGCCCATGTGAAGCACAGTGCAGCAGCCCTAAATACTGGCCCAGGGACCTGGAGGTGCCACGATGATTTTTTGCCTTTTTATTTTTATATACCTTTATCTACCCTCAGTATTCTTAACATAAACACTTGTAATAATTTAAACCTACTTTCTTAACACAGTCCTAATATCCTGCTAAACCAGAAGACCAAACATCCTAAAAACCTCCCTGTTAAAAACCAAAATAACCTTACACTGATTTAAAAAACCAAGACCCTCTCTAGAACATTTTCTGGAAACTAAGACCAAAGCCATCTAGAAAATAAGAGTTTAGAACAAAGTCATGTCGTGCCTTTCACTTAAACCCTCCCTTTAGAGAATCTTTGTCAGACACGCTGATTTACAAAGTACATAAAATTATATACGCGATAAACCACGGGTGTGCGTTGTGGCGTATTCCACCTTGGCGAGTTGGAATACAAATACACCGCACAAATCCTCATTAAATACTTCTACCCCTAAATAAATAAAACCCTTCTACCCCTTCACCGTGCCTAATTCCTAATTCTAAATCAAAAATAAGCCCCACCAATTTCCTCTGCTGTGACAGCGGCAAGGATAAAGCAATTCCTTTAAAGCAAAGCCCCCTTTTCCAGCTGTGGTTGAACAGAAGTACTGCTGCACAGGACACCCCAGGCAGGCAGGGTGTACCTGGCATCCCTCAGCAGCTCAAGGTGTGCTCTCCAGCCTGGCAGTAGAAGGCAAGGCATAGAGCACAAAAAAAAATATAAAATAAAATAAATAATTCCAATTAAAAGTTGCGCTGACATTAGGAAAATAAAAAAACAACCAAACAAAACCAGTTTTAGGAAATGGTAGAAAACAGCGATTCCAGAATCCAGCCAGAACCTGTTTTGGAGTTTTAACTGGTATGTTGGAGACCAGCTATGCCTTGGAATGCTGGACCTTATTAATCTCAGAATAAAAGTTGGAAAAGACATCCAAGATCCTCAAGTCCAGCCTTACCCAAAAATGCCACACCCTCTTGTCTTTTGGTTTTGAACACTTCCAGGGATGGTGACTCCACCACTTCCCTGGCAGCCCCTTCCAAATCTTCACCAGCTTTTCAGTGATTATTCCTAATTTCCTACTGGAACCCACCCTGATGCAGCCTGGGGCCATTTCCTCTTCTCCTAAGGTGAGAAAAGGGAAGTGTGACTCTGCTCAAAGACTGGACAGTTAGTTATGTTTTAAAAGAAGATTTTTTTCCTTCAAATCTCCCACGAAGAAATGAGAGTTCAGGAAAGCTAAGTGTTACCTCTTTGCTGTCCAGAGCTACAAAGGGCAGTCCTCTGTCTGTGCCTCACGGTGGCAAGTGGAGAGTGCCAAGTGCTGAAAGGATCCTGCCTCTAAAATACGAATATTGTGGAGTACCAAGGAACCTCCTCCTCCTCCTGGCAGCTTTTCACCATCTCTAATCACTCCTGGGGAAAAAAAGGCTTGACCAACAAATAGTAAATTTCACCACAAGCATTTCTTCTTTCTCATGGTGGCACAGGGACCACAGGGGGGTGTCTTTGATAAGCATTTACATCAATTATATATTAGTAAAAAGGGTAATTTATGCAGGTTTTATTCCAGCAAACAAAAGCATGTTCTAGGCACGTGTATTTAAACCCACTGAATGTTTAAATACTCACAGTTTTTTTTTTTCATCACCCTGATATTCACAGTATTAATCTCAGACGGATGGTGGGGGTGTGGAAACAGAGTAGTTTAGAAGTGATGTGTTTAATTTCTGTTTGAGTGGTTAAAAAGAAATTAAATCCTTTTGCTAAAGGAAGATCACAGACGTTAGATTTCATCTTAGCTTTAGAACTATGAAAATGTTGCCTCTGCCTTAATCATAGCACCATGAAAACAGCCCAGGCATAACCAAATGCTGTGGCTGATTTTGAAGTTTTTCCTTTGGAAAAATGGTTGCAAAAGCTTAATTAGATATGCAGCATTAAGACTCAAGGTTTGCCTCTGTGAAACCCATTTTAATCTAGATAATTTGCTGCAGTGCTTCAGTGTTGGAGACATGCCTTCCCCGACTGGGTAAAATGTGACCATTAGAAAAGCAAATCTTAAAACTAACAGTACCCAACCTGTAGGAAAAAAAAATGCTGTAGCAGAGGGACCTACAATGTTTTTTACACAGTAAAAATTAGAGGGAAGGAAAGAAGTCAAACCCTTATTCTGACATTGTATAAATCCATGCTAATTTCCAGCTTGAAGCTCCAAGTACTTTTAGTCCTCTGTCTTCAATAATAGCAAAGGGAATGTTAATAATAGAAAAGGGAAAATTGCAGGGAGCAGCAATAAGGCCAATCAGATGTTGGCAAGACAAGTAACTAAACACTGCAATTCTTGAAACTGGAAGAAAGCAGCATAGGGCAACAGGAAGCTGACAGGACTGACATCCATTTTACCGTGCCTGATGTGGAATAATCATCTTTTTGAGAACATGAGAGGGCATCAAATGAACCCAGCTGCCTCTCAGGTTCAAGAAATTCTTATCAAACGTGCAGACAAGCTGTGGAAACCACAAGATACATCAAGCTGAAAGTGTTTATGGACACAGGAAAACAATATGTTCCTGGAACTGGGAAAAAAAACATATATCAATATTCAAATCTACAGAAAACTGGCACCACACTTGCTTCAGTGTGCAGGGGGGCTGGAATAGTGCTCTGGAGCAGGACACCATGCAGTTTTCAGTGTTCTCTCTCTAAAATGCTGTGATGTGAGATTACCAAATGTCCCTGGCCTGTGCCCAGTGCTAATCCAAGTAGATTGCATTAACTTGACCTCCTTGGGTGAAATGCTGAATTACCTACAGTGGATTTGTGCTCCATTTTTCCGTTACGAAAAGAAACCATGTTAAAACTCCCTCGATGCCAGATTTATCCCATGCACAATCTTCTGTTTTTACTGAGCACATGAAGACACCAGACTTCCTCTTTTGGATATCCCCTGGAATTGTTTTAAGAACTAGAGCAGAATCAGCCACTTTTCTGTTCCTCTGGCTCTACCAGCGATGCAATCCTAGAGCTTTCTAGAACACAGACAACTCTTGTGAACCATTTTACCTGTTCATGCTCCAGTGGTTCTACCAGCATTTCAATGCTGGAGGCAGTTCTTTCAATTATCTTCTATGAAGAGGGGCTTGGTGTCAAAATCCCCCTTTTTTTTTTGCATCTGAGCACAGCTCTTGAACCTCTACTGGCTCCATAAAGTTTTCATCCCACAAACTCCCTATCAGTCTGATGCTGGTGTATTCAAAGAAGGAATCTTTTCACATTTGCTGTTTATTTGGACTTGTTCAGACTCTTGGTGATGTTCAGCTGTGCCACTGCTCCCTGACAGATATGTCTCCCAACTTCATCTCCCCAGACCTGTGTCTAAATTTGTCCCTTTTCTGGGAAGTTATGTTGATCCAGGAATCTGCAGTTTCTTCAAACTTCAAAAAAGGTGGGCATTTACACAGGTCTATTAAAAGGGACAGAAAGAAAAGTAATCCCAGATGTAGCTGGTTCCTGATAATTCCTTATTCATTAATGAAGAATGTGATTATTTTAACATCTAAGCTTAGCACCATTTCCATACAGAGACCGCCTACATTTTTTAAAGTGCATTTCAGAGGAAAGTAGAACAAATCTGAGTCACTTACAGAGACCAGCACACCTGCACAAGCCTGGCCCAGACAAAGAGACAGGCCCAAGGACTTTCATTTAATACAAGCTGATATCTTCTCTTTAAATCCCTGACCTGAGCATGCAGAAAAAGCATTTTTCCCCACCCACTTGATTTGCTGCTAACTGCGCTTTCTGAAAGTTAGGATTTTACTTCTGCTGATCCTGACCTTCATTTAGAGAACAAAGAAACAAATCAAAGGCCTTTTTTTAAAAAAAAAAACAAAACAAAAAAAAGAGAGATAAGTAGCAGGGCACAGGGTTAAAGGAACCCAGTTTACAATTTTGTGGACAACAGCTGTGTTCTTGCAGGCTGAATTAAAAAAAAACACCTTCAGACAACACCTCCAGCCTTCCCTCCCAATCTTAGCAGGGAAAAGGAACTCACCTGGACAGAGTAACAACAGAACCATCCAAATATTTGCAGCCAATCAATGAAGACCCTGCCTGGGCTCCACAGTCCATGCTTTGCTGTGGTAAGGATGTCAAACAGTGCCAAAGGATGCCAAGGGACGGATGGGGCTTTGAGAAACCTGGCCTGGAGGGTGCCATCCCTGCCCATGGCAGGGATTTGGAACAGGATGATCTTTAAGGTCCCTTCCAACCCAAACCCAAACCATTCTGTGACTCTGTGACTCTATGGGTGATGGCAGCCTGGCCAAAGGTGCCCTACACATCATCCCGAGGATAAAGGCGTGAGCAGCAGACTGGGAGAGGACAGAGGAAATCAGGGAAGGACTGAGGTGCTCAGGCTCTCCACTAATTATCTCATTGCCAGAACCCCTGAGCAAAGACACCTTTCTGGTGTGCCTGGTTTTCTCAGAGAGCCCCAGCAGATCGTCCCCACAGCCCCTTTTCTCCTTTATCACCTCCAGAGGATGGCTGCAGGCTGTGGAGGGAATACAGCGACACACAGCTCAGCAAGAAACCCACTCCCCACTTGAGTGGCTGCCTCAGTCACTACCATCTCCCAGAGGGGTTTAAAATGTCTGCAGTTATCTTTATTCAGCCTCTCTTGCAGTCACACTTTTATTGTCTTTAAAACTTTGCTTCTTTCAAGCGCAGAGCCCACAGACGAGCTCGCAGACCCTGGCGTCTGCTTAAAAATGTATTATCATTCTTATTAATTTAAATTACATTCACATCCAGTTTCAGACACCTTCCTGCTGCAGTCAGTGCTGCTGAAGAAGAGGTGGAGGGAGCAAGGCATATGTGTCAGTGCTCCTGGGCTGACAGACCCTTTTGTCCCAGCTGTCACCACTCAGTTGTTGTTCCCTCCACCTTCTTAGCTAATTCCCTGGACCTGTCACATGTGCTGTGTCACCTGGCCCACAGGAGAAATTCATAGCCAAGGTTTTGAGATTTTAATAAGCCAAGACTTCTGGGATTTACTTCCCTGTGTAGCAAACAATAGGGGACAAAACTCAAGTGCACACAAAGTATTAAAGCAGCAGTGAAGGCAAACACATGCCACTTATTTCTCTTAGTTTTTTATCTTTTTTTTTTCACTTGAAGGTTTTTTTTTTACAGTTTGGTGTTGTAGCATGTCCAAGTTCACAAGAAGAAGGATTCACACCTGGAGATAGGTGTGAAGGATGATTCCTTCCTAATTCCTCCCTGCTGCATTTTTTATAATTGCAAAGCACTATCAACCTGCAGACACAGCAGATAAAATTAATGTGTGCACCGTGACATGTCAGAGCACATTTTGCCCCCAGCTCTTTCACACTTCTCCATTATCTCATTAAGCATCATCTGTAATGGTACTGAACCATTTTCTGGAGATTAAAAATTGTGTCCAATCACCATAACACTTTTCTAGGGGTTTCAGCGTTCTCAAGCCATGCTCTGTCAAAGAAATTTAGCAGATGCCAGGTAAAACCAAACTTCAGCAGGTTTCACCACTTCATTGCTACAGAACCTAGAATTTGAATCTAGTGTTCTTGCAATCATGACAGATTTACTGTAGTTTTCATGTAATAAACTAGGTGGGTATGATAACATCTGTATAGCTGCTGGAGCTATACTGCATTAACTGTGCCTTTACCATGGCTTTATAATCTTAAAAAATATGGGTTTGGGCCAGCGTTTTATTGAGTGGCCTTGCTCAAACGTGCTCTTCATGGCAAAAGAGTAATTATTTTTCCTGCTCCAGCTCCTGGAAGTGTAACTTGAACAGGAAATACAAGGTTCACGTGCAACCACAGAGGGAAAGCAGCCAGGAGTTTGTGCTCCCTCTCCAGAGCCCAGGGAAAGGTGGATCTGCTGATCCTACACGTGAACAAAAAGGGAAAGAAAGGAGCAGCCAGTGATGCTGGAAGAGTGATCTCTGCTCCCAAGGAGCAGGGCAAGGCTGGGAGCCTGGAACTGGATGTTTTTCAGGTCTCTCCCTGGGTGTTGTATCATCCTGAGCAATCCCTGCAGCAGAGCTGGGGTTGGAGAGCTCCCATCTGCCAGAGTTTACAAACAGGGGAAAACGCTTCAACCTATTGAAACCAGATGTTCCCATTCATCCTTCGGGCCTGTGCCTTGCTCTGCCTGTATTTCAAGGTGAGGGAAGTTTTCCTGGGTACCTGGATTTACATGGATCCATAAATAATACTTGTAAATGGATCCATGTATTTAAATGGATATTTTCATTTACGCCTATATCTCATTTCCAACCTGAAGAACTCCACCCAGGGCTCTGGATGAGGACATGCAGTATTATATACTGGATTATATATTGAATATGTTTGGGTGAATGTGTAATTATCTATATTTATCATGAATACGTGGCTGGTGCTCCAGCCATGCTGCATTGCACAGGCAAGCAAGAAGTGAAATCCACGTGATGAGCAAGAGAAAAGTGGAATTGCATGGCTGTAGCTGAAATCAGCTTTAATCCTGCGCATCCCATGGCTTGGCTGGTGCAGCACGGAGTGGGGTTGCCAAATGGAATTCCACTAAGGATTACTTTGTGACTTTTGGGCATAAAAATGGAAAAATCTTTCCTGCCCATCAGCAAGAGGTGGTCTGGTGCAAAAGGAAACTGATTTGGCCAACCAGAGAAAAGTCTGTGTCTTTAATGTTGGGACAGAACTGAAATTGGGGTGAGAAAAAGGATCTGGTAATGAAATTTCCTCCAAAGACTTTGAAAATGAAGGCTCAGTTTCCTGGTCTGTCCCAGGGCACATCCCTTGGTCCAGATCAACAGGCACCATTTGGATCCATTTCTCTGAATTTCAGTGACCATATTCATGCATGAATTTCATTACCAGCAAAAGAACAGGAGTGAAAGGAAAAGGATTAAAACCAGAAGTGAATTCTGCAGCAAGTCTGGCCCTAAAATTCATGTTCATGAACAACAGATACAGATTTGACTCCTTCAAAGTGGCCCAAGTTGTGCTCTGCTCATCATCCAAACCAACCCTGGTGGGAATGCTGGGGACCCATGGACAATTAAGAAACTGACATATTTATAAAAATACTCTTCATTCTTTCTTACTCCCGGCAGATATTTATGTAGAAATATAATTAGATTAAAAAATATATATAAAGATAACCATAAAAATATTTAGATAAATAAAGATAAAGGTAAAGATAGAGATAGATATATAGATAAAGATGATAAATATAATAAAGATAATAAAGATAAATATGAAGATAATATAAAGAAAAATATAAGATGCTAAAGATAAAGGTAATGGTAATGGTAAAGGTAAAATTACTTCTCTAATATGTGTTACCTTTAAACAAGTGCAATTTTGCTGGATTCCAAAAGTGATTTTTTACTTCATAGACTTCTAATTGATACCTGTGGTGCTGGGTGCCATTAATGATGTACACTGGCTTTTTCTTCCTTGAGTCTGCTACTCAGAATTTCCCTTCCAAAACCTTTCTGAGAGCTGGGACATAACTAACCTGGACACTGCTGCCTTGGTGCTGCCTGAAAAGAATCCCTTATCATTCAGGGGCTGCCATTTATTAGACATTTTGATAGATAATTTATTATTATTTGTGATGTGTCTTGCCCTTTGTTGGGGTTCTCTGGGAGAACGTGATGCGAGCTGCAATCGAGCACATCCCTTGTCCAGGCAATTCCAGAGTTCAAACAGGCCAGAACCAATTCTTGACATGTGCTTTTGTGTGTGTGTCTCACGTGTTTCTTCACTGGGAAAACCTGTGTGCATTGCTGGATGGACAGGTGCTCGAGGGGATGTTTTGTGTGCTCACCAAAAGGCAACCCCACAAGCCCTGCTGATCTCCTGCAAGGGGAGAGCTGTGGGTGACCTGTTTGGAACTGGTGGGCATCAGGAAAAATCCTCCAGAAGCACATTCAGAGGGAGCAAGAGGCAGGGAGAAGAAGGAGGTGGGAAGAGGCAAAAAGCTGTGGTTACATCCGTCCTCTGATGGCCCTGACTCTTCTGCCCTGCCCCAGCACTCCAGAAAACCTCCAAATCTACTAAATCTGGTCAAGTTTGGCTAGCAACGGATGCCTGGCCTTAAGGAGCTCTCTGAGACCATTTCATGAGCTATTCATTGCCAGTTAAGCACTGGCTGGTGTTTTGCACCATTTGAAGTCTGTAGGCACAGCGTTCTGAAATCGGGCCTCCTCCCTCTCCCCGTTCCAGTGAACCAACAATTTGCACTTCAACAAACAGAAATTCTATCATTTGCTGTGTTTGATGTGCAAATGCTGCTGAGGAAAAATTCACCCTTGAGGGAAGACTCTGGTGATTGCTTTCTAGTGGGTTTTGATATCACCTTGTGGACTTTGTCTAAGCAATCAAAGCAGAACATAAAAATGTGCCCAAATAAAGCACTGAGAAGGAGAGGAATCTGTGTCAGGGTCTGAGACCAGAACTCAGCCTTGAGAAAGGAAAAAAAAACCCAAACAGACAGGTTGAAATACTGGCCCCAGTGAAACTGGTGACAAATCTCCCTTTGCTACGCTGCCCCCACTTGTGTTCTAATGTTTCAAAGGAAAATTGATTTTCCTAGCTTCGCTATTGGCATGATGCTGATAGGGTAATAAGGAACTATTCACATCCAGCATACATACTCACACTGTGACAACCCCACTCAGCCCTTCACAACCAGAGGCAGGGAGAAAGTGGCAATTGTTAATAAATTTCCTGCTCAGATTTATTTTACCTGCTGACATTTTGAGAGGCAACTCAATCCTCGTACTCTCAAATCCAACTGTGCCTGTGGGACACGACCAGCTTGCATTAAATCATGAAGCCCTATCCTGGCTCGAGGAGGATAATCACAATTTGTGTTTAGGAAAATGGGTGAAGTCATTTGGGTTATTAGGAACAAATGTTTAACAATTCAGGCTTTTCAAAGACCCCTCTGTATTCTCTCCAGGAGGGTTTCAGTCTGTGCTGCCACTGTGCCCTCAGGAAAATCTGTGTGTATGACATGCAGCACACACTGCTCTGACCCGAAAACCTGAGTGCTTTCTCCCTCTCCGTGTCCTACACTCAAACTCTCTCCTTTCCAGGTGGAGCTTGTCACACTTGTGAGCTTAAATCAGCTCAGGACAAAGGCAGCATGTTCTGTTGAAGAAGGGGTCACTAATGAAGCCTGGTCTCCATGAGGAATCCAACATTTCCACACAGAAACGCTGCCTGTACAGGGGTTATCTCCTACATCACACACCAGGGGAAATGTGCTGTAAATCTGGGCAATTTCTCCCTCATATAACCCCAAAACAGGAACACCAGTGGACCTTTTTGATAGATTTCACATCCTGGATTATTTTTCTTCTTCAATGTAACTGGAAAAAAACCAAACAAACAAACAAACAAAAAAACCCATCAAAACACCCTTGGTGCTGGTTTTCTGGTTTGGTTTTGTTTTTTTGACCCATCTGGCCAATCCCCAGTTAGTAAAACTCTCATCAATGAAGCTATAAATGGTAGCTTGTATTTCACTGCTGAACCTTTCTGCTGCCTGTAGCCTGCTGTGTTAACAAGAGAGTGGCAGGAGATGCAGGCAGCTGCTCTTTTGGAGTGGAAGTGCACCAGGAGATCTGAGAGGCCAGTAAACATTTTCTTTGAAGTTATTTTCAATGTTTTTTCAACTTATTTTGGGAAAGGAGAGGGGGGAAAAAAAAAAAAAATTATATATATGAGTAACAAAATGAATTGACAGCATCTTTTCATGTGCTACTTCTGCCCCAGACTGATGTGGGGCAGGGAGAAACATTCTGGCACCTTGTTCTAATAAATCTTCTTCAGTTTTCTCATGGACACAACACACAGTAATTTAGAAACTTGGCAGGGAGGAAGTCCAAGTGCAACATCTTCAAAAGTCTGTGGCTTTAGTGAAAATATAAGTGAATGAACTTGGCTGGAGTACAAATAAGAAATGTATTCCTGGACGGTAAGAGCTGCAGCATTAGCTTAACCTTAGCACCAGCTCTGCCTGTCCAGGAGAGTTTTGTTTTGTTTTGTTTGAATGTACAAGATCAAAAAACACAAATAGATCGGACTCTTTGCCACTGGGTGGAAGTAATATCTCAGGCAGCTTTGCTTCCAGTGTGTAAAAGAATTGCAGTGTGTAAAAGAATAAAAGAAGTGCACTTCTAGGTGAGGTGAGTTGAAATTCAGGTGTTGTGGTGGGTCTTTTATCCACACATCTGCAGCACGATGCTCTGGCTTTATGTCCTTGGTTTTTTCTATGTGTTTTTGTTTGTTTGTTTCTTTGTTTGTTTGTTCCGCCTGTGGCTGTTTTTCACAGCTTTGCCAGTGGATGGACACTTGTGGCCAAACCATCACAAAGAGTTTTGGTTATAAAGGGCGCTGCCTTTATGCAGAAGACGTGAGAAGAACACACTCCTTAAAGTGCTTTTTCCACAGGGTTTTCCTTCCCTCCTCCACCCCCTTACACCAGAGGGGGACAGCAAATTGTGTGGCTGAGGGGTGTCCAGCATTAAAAGCAGGATGGTGGAGTCAGATTTACTTTCCCTTTCTCTTTCAGTGGTATTTTCTTTGCCCAAAAATTCCAGCTCTGCGTGAGATGGATGTTGCTGTGCAGGAGCAGCAACTGATCTGTCAAGTTTGTCGAGTCTGTCTGTGCCACCCAATTTATTATGCCACAAAACAGAGAATGCTTTATTTCAAAAGCCACAAGCATAAATGTTTTCTTGGTAAGAATTTGGATCCGTGCACATGAGCACTGTGAATTAGCTCATTGTGTCCCCCCCTCTCCCTGCCACTGAGTCAGACTTTGCTCTTCGTGCCCTTTTTCAGTGTCTAATGATTCTTGTGGATTTTGCTGTAGCTTCCAAGGACTAGTTTGAGAGAAACACACTGATGCCAGCCTTGACCTAGATCTGAGGGAAATCCATAACTCAGTAGCCACAGGGTCAGTTTCTCAATAATATGATATTATAATAATATGATAAAATGAATAATAATTTATAAAGAGTCTTTGGGAGATTCCAGGTGTCTGTTTCCTCCAGAATGTGTCAAATCTGGGAGTGGAAAACCTTTTGTGAAGCTGCAAACACATTCAGAATCCAATTTCACCACAAATCTTACCTGTGCCAAGTCAAGTTACAGATTTGAGCCCTTGCATCCTGCCTCACGCTGGGAAGGTAAAATAAGTGCAAGTACTTAGATGAAACAGCTTAACAAGTATTTGAATGTTATTTCATACCAACAGACCCACATGTCATTCTTAGTTCTCATTCTCAAAAGTACAGAAACTGTCTGAAAATTATTTAGGGCATCTTTTCCACGAAGGACTAAGTGTGGTTGGGTTATGCCATCTCCTAGAGAAAACTCCCAGAGGAAACTTTGTGCTTGATGTGGTCAAGGGAATCACAGCTCTTCTGCCATCAAAAGTGAAAATATGAACTTGCCCATCTTGTATCTGGAAGGAAGAGGCAGCATTTTAATACTATGGGGTTTTATTTTAAATGTAATTCTTTGTTCCCTCCCTGCTGGAGAACCCGATAACACCCTGCGCTCTACATGACACCAAATTTCTGGACATGATGCTATGGAGTAAAATTCCCATGTAGTTTGGTGGAGCTAAGATTTTTTGGATTTAGATGGGGTTTTGGTGGTTTGTTCTTTGTTTGTGGGGTTTTGCTGTTGTTATTTTTGTTTGTTTGTTTTTCCTGTGCTCTCCAAGACTGGACTGTCCAATGGCACCAAACATGAGAAGACTGTTTCCCACCCAACAGAACAAAAATCAGCCTTGCTGGTGGAGTCATCTCAGGGAGCCACGTGCTGGTCTCAGCTGGATCACAGCCATGCTGCATTTGTTGGTTCCATTTCTTTTGACTAATTTATTTTTATTCAAGTATCGCTGTTGGTTTAGTGGCCCTCAAGTTGCTGCTCCAGCTGCAGCCACTGAGCTCAAACCTGGGCTTTTTGGGGTGTGTGTGGAGTCTTTTATTCTTGTCTATCAGCTTAACACCAGACACATCTCACAGTATTTTTGGGACACCATTCTCACAGCAAATGTCAGTGGATCACTTATTTTCACTGCAGCCTTGATTGTGCCAGGAATTTGCAGACAGTTGCCTATGTGTGTTTTGCTTTCCACTGTTGTGGCTTTTCTCTTTCTTTTTCCTTTTAGAGCCTTATCTCAGGAAGACCCAAACAGAAATAAAACACGAGGCCCTGCAGGATCAGACTGAGTAACTGCTAGCTTGATGGGTTAGATTGCTAGGAGGAGGTTGTTTTTACCAGGGCTCAAATTGACATCTGCCAGGTCTCTCCTCCCCCTCCTTGGATCAGCTTCAAACAGCAGTTCTTCCTGTGTCTAAGAAATCAAGCATTTTAAGATTAAAAAGCTTTAAAATTGCCTCCAGCACAGGCTTACCTTGCTAAATCAGCACAGGCTGAAATGGACAGACCAACTGTTGAACTCTGTGCAGGATTTCCCTCCCTGTGCTGTGCTGGCACCTTGAAGGATTGGATCAAAAATCACACGAGAGATTAAGAAAAGAGTGTTGATTGTAAAGAAACTCTTGGAAGGAACCAGTCTGAGTAAATAATATAAGGTACCATTCCCACCACACACTGACAATCAGACAAACTTCTCTTGCTTTTTGCAGTACCACCTCATTTTTGGGGGTCCTTGGTGGTTTTGCAGCTGCCATCATAAAGTTCAGTCACGGGAAGAGTGACTGGGGATGCACAGCTCAGGGTGGGGATCTCCAGGGTGGGTGGCACCGAGAGGGGCTGGGCTCGATGCTCTTCACAGGGCCTCATTTTCCTGCCCAGGAACAGGGCAAGAATTATCTTCTGCTTGCTTTCTGCAGAGTAATGACTGTGCAGTGACTTCTGCTTCACTTTCTCGAGGTGGCAATGGTGCAAGAGAGCTCCAGCTCTTCCTCATCCACCCTGAAACCATGAGGGTGTTGAAACCAGGGTACTGAGTTCTCCACACTCAGAGCATGTCCAGCCACCTGATTCCTTCCTTGGGAAAATGCTCTGTACCAGAACTGCTTTTCTGAGCTAAAGCCCAGGAATTGTGCAAGAACTGTGAAGGGAAAAATGTGTGGTGAAGCTCAGGAGGCAACAAAAGCTCTGCACTGAAAAGGAAATAGAAAAGTTGGTGTTCTCACACTGTAATTCGCTTGGTTTGCTCATGCAATTTTACTTTGAGTTTATTACATTGGAAATAGATAATCGATCTCCTAATGCTTCTTAAATTATGATTAGTAGCCGACTGAAATCAAGTAATGAAGTTCTATAATACAGGAAGAGTCAGTAAAGACATTGTGCTCTCAGCCTTAGAACGCATATTTAACTTAAATCCTGACTAATAAACATAACTTTTATCACAGTATATCACACAATAGTTTCTAAATGTGATCAGGTTAACATTGCTTTTGAAATCTTCATGTTGTTCTTACATATTTCTTACATTCAATTTCCTAGTAAGTTGTTAAGTACAAAGCCCTCGAAATCTGTTTCTTATTAGACTTGCAAAGTTTATATATTCTCCCTAACCAGGTTCAAGTTTCAGCTGTGTTGTACTGTAATTTGGGAGGTTTGGGGGGGGGGGTGTAAGTGTGCTTTGAGTTTCTCTTGCTTTTTTTTTTTTTGCTTTTTTTCTGCGACCTTTTATTCATGTTAATGGACAGAGGAAAGGGAGGGAAAAAAAGGGGAGAAAGAACAAGAGAAAGGGCAGAGAGAAAAGGAAAGACAGGGATAGACTGAGAGATGAATGGGAAGGGAAGCAAAAAGACAAGGGGAAAAATAGGAAAAGAAAAGATGAAAAGGAGAAGAGAAAGAAAAAGAGAAAAAGAAAGAGGAAAATAAAAATAAATAAAAATAAAAAGAGAATGAGAAAGAAAGGAGGAAAGGAAAGGGGAAGGGGAAAGGAAAGGGGAAGGGGAAGGGGAAGGGGAAGGGGAAGGGGAAGGGGAAGGGGAAGGGGAAGGGGAAGGGGAAGGGGAAGGGGAAGGGGAAGGGGAAGGGGAAGGGGAAGGGGAGGGAGGGAGGGAGGGAGGGAGGGAGGGAGGGAGGGAGGGAGGGAGGGAGATTAGAAAACATGTATTTTTTCTGTCATGGTATGGAAATATCAGGATAAAAGGGTGAACCCTAAATACATGCACATACTATACCCTACAAATAGCAGAGCTACAAAGAGGACAACTCTTGTGCCCTGGAACCCTGCTTTCTTTGCAGACCACAATATTTCCCCAGAGGGAAAAGAGTAATAATTCAGAAATAACTTTTGTTGAGTGAGAGGATTCAAAAGATACGTTCTAAAAAGATGTTTCAGCTAAGCTGTTTTTTAAGGGTGAATGGTTGAAGTAAATTTTAGAAGCAGGATGCTGCCTGAAGAGCTGTGATTAAAGAGAAATCTGTGTCAATAAGCTCTAACAGAAGGAAACAAAGCACCCCAAGGTATTAAAAAATCTGATCAAAAATCCTAACAGATTTCTTATCTCAGTCTCACTTTTCAGTCTCATGGTAGTTTTGATCCCCTTCTCCAACACAACATTAACATGTGTTCATTTAACAAATGCATCTGCACTTCCAAAATGACAAAGAAAACCTGCTGAAAAGAGATCCATCTTTGGTAAAAGTGGAATTTGAATGTGAGGTCAGCATCAGTAAAAACCCAAGGATACCAAAAGAAAATTCAAATCTCCCAGACTTCCTAAACTGCAAAATTTCCTTGAGCTTGTTTTCCTGCCAGATGGGGTTCTTATATTAACAGACCTTGAGCTCCTGTTTCAGCAGCATCAGGATAATGCCATGCTCATGGTCTCATACAGAAAAAAAAAATTAAAAAAGCATAAGAAAATTATAAAATTTCCAGCTCATTCAAATTAACCCTTATGCAATGTTTGGATTAGGAAGGAAATGATGGAAGAGAAGAGAAAGAGACTTTGGGACATCATTCTCTACGTCCTTTAGGAAAATGAAGCCAAGGAGAATCATCTTGCAAATCTCAGTACAAAAAGCAAAATGAGCAATTCAGTGTTTCCAGCCCAGGTCTGAGGTTAACTACCTGGGTGACCTGTCATACACTGTCAAACATAACCAGAGCTCCAGATCTCCAGCCTTCTGCTGCATTTTACAGTATATTTTAATTAGTTCTCAGCTATAAGTCCTCCACTTCCACGGGTATTTAAACAAGCAAGAGCATATGACTTGGGAAAAAAGTAAACAAGTAGTATGGGAAATCCACTGAAACAGATTGTCTGTCATTTCACTTTTGTTCTATTTATTCTGTCTGTAGTTCAAACCTCATTTTTCTACAGCTTGCCTAAACAAGTTTTGGGTTGTAGTTGCGACTTCCTCAGCACAGGAGAAAAATTTCAACTCCTTATTCTTAGGGGGGGAAGAAAAAGCCCAGTGTGTTGTTTCTGAAGAGTATTGGAGCCATCTGTAAGGACAGAATGTGTCACTGCACATGAAGCAGCTCAAGGATCAGGCCCTGGATATTTCTACAGAGGCATTTGCTTGCTCTGGTGGTTATTATGTTGTGACATTTCTGAATGTGATACTTCAGCTGAACAGAAATACAGGAATGAAATAACCTAAAAAAAATCTCTCTCGAAAGGTTGTGGCAGCACCTCAGCCATATCTGTCATACTCCTGGAACAGAGCTGTTCCTCTTGTTTTCACTAAAGGGATGATATGTTTTAGTGTGCTTCAGACTCAGGAAATACACCCAGGGAGACAACCTAGAAAAAAACAACCAGACAAAAAAAATTCCATACTTCAGCATGGATAAATAAGAGAAGGTGATGTAAGCAACAATGAATTGTTTCCATGACTGATGAGATTAATCTCATGGTCAGATCTGAGCAGCCTGGGGTAGTGGAAGGTGTCCCTGCCCATGTCAAGGAGGTTGGAATGAGCAGAACTTTAATTTCCCTTCCAATCCAAACCATCCCAGGATTCTGTGATTCCGTTCTGTGATTGTACAACACTCACAACCTTGCAGAGTGCACGTGCAGCAGCTGAGCTGGAGTTACCAGGAGTGTTCTCAGGAACCAGCATCAAAAAAAAAAAAAAGGTCCTGATTTGCCTAAATGTGAAGGATTTAACTACTTCCAATTCAAATTTCCTTTATTTAACGTGTGCCTGTGCTTGCCCAGCCGTGCTCCAGGACAGCTTCACACAAACTGGAATTCAGGTGCCCTGGGGCTTCTGGAAGCCCTTTGGTTGCAGGGGTGTTGGGATGCTGCGCTGCCACATCCAGCAGCTCCAAAACTGGCAGCACCACGGAGTCAGGCAGGGAATAATTTACATTTAGACAGCCACAACCCTGAGGCCTCCTGCCCTGTGATTTCCAGGGTCATACGCTTGAAGCAGAGGATATGTAATTTTCCTGATGCTTTAAAATGGAAAGTTATTCGATACCTCCTTCTCCTAAAAGGGAGCAGAAAATACGGGAGTGGTGAAGTTGTTGAGCACAGCCTCTTCCAGTCCACAATTGGGAACAGATTCCCAGACTCCTTTGATGGTGGGAAGGCTCACTGAAGGAACAGCTGTCGCTGCTCCTGGGTTCACCAAAGATAGCAGCAGCAGCCACAACTTCCAGAAGAGATTAATGGCAAGGCAGAGAGGAGGAAATATCTCCTCCTGCAGCAGCAGCAGCTGTGCCATCTGCAGGCAAGGCAGGAGGGGCTGGGCAGCCTTCTCCAGGCTCCAAGGACACAGCCTGGATGAGACCTGCAAAGAAAAGGCACAGCCAGTGCCTTGCCAGGTTGCCTGGCCAAATTGTTTTTGTGGTTTGGAGCATGGCAATCCTTTCTGGGAATGGAGCTGTGGTTGCACCCTTCATGGGTGGGGGGTGAGGAGGGGTTTCTTTGCTCCTAAACTCTTGGGGGAAGCCTTACATCAGCAAAAATAGGGTAGAAATTTGTTTCAAAATATGATGGGAAGAATGAAAAGGAGAAAACTTAAGGAAAACTAATGTTGGGAAATTCAGCATTTTCTGAACTGGATCAGCTTTAGGAAGGGAAAGACGGAGACAGCGGGAAGGAAAAGAGGTGCTATGAGATGAGAATAGATGAGGCAAGGGTAAGGAGATGTCTTAAGGGTCTTTTTTAAAGTAAACTCTCAGAAGGAGCTCTCTGTGTAAAGTCTGATCTCAGGTTTACAGCTCACTGAGAGGGTGATGGTGCAGCTGTGGGCAGGAATACCAATTCCCCAAGGGCAAGCAGTGGTTCAGGGAAGTGGAAAAGCTGCAGCTCAGCTCCCTGCCTGCACAAGAGTTCTGAAAGTGGCACCTTTCAGCTTCCACCTCCCTCACCCTTCCTGTACAAGCTGGGGTTGGGTTGCTCCACAGCCCCAGCAGCCCCAGCTGCAATGCCACTCTCTGCTGTAGGAAAACAGCCTATCACAAGCCATTGGGCATTTTTTAAGTGTTTGTTTTGTGGTCAGAACCCTTGCTTGCAGCTTAAATGTGTCCCCCAGAGCACCCACTGGATTTAAATAGGGTCAGCATTCATAAGGGACCAGCTTTACCCCACCGTGCATGACCCCAAGGGTTGTCTGAGGAAATCTTCGGCCTCCGGCTGCTCCCGTCCTCAGCAGCTTTAGTGATTCACAAAAGGGGATTAAAAAGCAGCAGTGACATATTTCTTCATTCCTGTGTCAGACTTATGGAGCCTTGGTGCTTGCACAAGCTCTTGCCTCAGCAGCCCTCAGACCTTCTCGGACCCAGAGGCTTGCAGCCCTGGCAAGCAAAGTGCACGAGTAATAGGAATAAAGAATAAAGAATAGAGAATAACAGATAAATTATAAAAAATACATAATAAATAATAAATAATAGATTATAATAATAGGAAGAAGAAGAAGAAGAAGAAGAAGAAGAAGAAGAAGAAGAAGAAGAAGAAGAAGAAGAAGAAGAAGAAGAAGAAGAAGAAGAAGAAGAAGAAGAAGAAGAAGAAGAAGAAGAAGCTGCTGTAATAACCTTTCTTGTAGCTATTTAACCATCTTTCCTGAGCTAAATCAGCCACCCCACAATGTGAATATAAGATCCCCTTCCAAGGATCTGCTGATGGATTCCTCCTCAACACCTGATGATTTACCTTTTTGCTCTGCTTTTGCTTAAATTTAAAATTGCTGTTTTAAAGGGAGGAGTGCCAAGGAGCAAGAGCCAAGTCATGCACTAAAGACCCAAGAGATCATAGTCAGATGGAGAATGCAGGAATTCCCTGCTCCTGTCACTGCATTCATCCCTGTCCGTCTTTCTCAGCCACTCCTTCTTGTTTCTATAAAAAAAAATAAAAACCTTTATGTTTAGAAACTCCACTACAAGAAATGGATAAAATGACCACCTTACTTCCTTGAAAGGCAGAAATAAATTGAAAGGGGCCATCTTTCCTCCTGCAGCTGAAATGAGCTCCTCAGAAACATGAAGACCACAACGAGGCCTTGGAATCCCAGGGAAAAAAAGCTCAGCACCAGCAGCAGCTCACAGGATGGTGTTCACTAAACCTTTCACTGGACCATGGAATATTTTCTTTTATGAGTATTATTTAAAGAAAAGTGTTAAGAAAATAAAGGAGAAGATGGTGATGAAAGGATGCAGAAAGTGGGAAAAAGAATTTTCTTCTCTTTCAGCCTTTCAGGTGGACCCTTGTGCCTGGAATTTTTGAAATGCCAGTGAAATTTGGGGGATGGAAGGAGAAATAAGGCTCCTGCTATACTCTGTTTATCCATTCCATGATGCATCTGATTGGTGGTTTTGTGTGTTCTTAAAGAGAAAATGTTTGTTCAAATTCTTCTGGCCACCGACCAGTTCCTTCTATCAGAGTTTTCATCAGCTTAAACCTGCAGAGGATTCCTCTGAGGTTGCAGCACCACATTTGTGATCTCACAGCAGCTTTGTGAGACTTCTGCAGTGCTCCAGCGTGGCCAGAACCATGTTTTGACTGTGGGCTGCAGGCCTCTGTGCCCCTCAAAAGGCTTGCTTTACCCAATAAATTGTTTTGTCTGTCTGCAGAGGTCCCACAGCCAGGGGTCCAGCAAGGAGCCACCTCCTAGGAGGTTCTGCAAGGAACTGAGGATGTGGCTTGATAGGACATTGATGGCTGGGTTCTTCTTCCTCCTTGGACTGAGACTGATGAGAGAGAGGCAGTTTTCTCCTGTTCAGACTTGGCTGTTTATTCTCCTTTTATCTGCATTTCATGGGCACAGGGTACAAGGAGCTGAGTGCACTAAGATAGAAAAGGTGCAAAATGGCCAACAAAGATCTTCTGCAAGGTCTTTTATATCTCCATTTACCCAATTAACAGATTCCAGGTCATTTATTCTTCTTAGTGACCCAATGACCCAAAACCTGTGAGCTGCACTGCAGCATTCTCTGCCCAATCACTCACTGCCACCCAAAAACCTGGAGAAGAAGATGAAGAAAGAAGAAGGAAGAAGGGACAACACCCTAAATCCTCCATCTTGTCTTGTGTTTTCTAAATAGTTTAAACTCCAAACTTTAACTTTTTCACCCAGTGGCTTAAGAAAACTCTCTAACTTACACACTCACACTCTTAGTTTTTCTATTTAACACTTGTTTTCGTGGTGTGATATGAAATTCAGTGTTTTCTTGGGTGTTAGAGCCAGGTATCAGAGATAAGGGCACACTCTCTGTGCCTCTGACTCCAGCAAGGATGCCAAATCCACATTTCTCTTAGAAATGAGCTCTGTGTCCTTTGTCATCACCACACATGGGTTTTCCAGGCTTCTGTTTCCACACTGGTTACCATGCTGGAAGAGGAAGTGAGGCCTCTTTTTTTTTTTTTATTATTTTGGTAATATCTGCGTGTGCATGCAGGGTCCCTGACTTTGTTCCCACAGCCCTGGTGGATGTGTGCACAAAAGTGGCCCAGTGACTCATGCCAGCCCCAGTGACAGCCCAGGCCTGCACAAAGAAACTGCTAAATAATGAAGTCTGGGAGAAAAGTCTGGCAGGGGACCAGGCCTGTAATTCCACTTGGCAAGATTATCCAAGCCAGCAAGGAAGGCTGACTTTTTAGTATAAACAATTAACTGTGGTGCTAAAGGATCTACCACATACTACATCACTGGCCAAGGAGGATGGGGGGAGGAAGAAATGGTTGGTGTCTTTCGATTAATTTGTTCTCTGCAGATTATTCAGCTTTGGGGTTTGATGGATTTGTTTTGCTTTATTAATAAGCAGGACACACAGGAAAAGGAAAATGCAGTCCATCCTGTGGCTCAGCAACCAGTTTGTTTTTTTTTTTTTTTGCATGCTCGCTCTTCTCAGTCTCAAAGCAATATTTCATTTGTTATGAGCAAACTTTATCTTCAAAGAAGAATCCGAGCAACTTAATTAATAGCTGATACTCGGAAACAATGGCAGGCACTTTTCCACTGACATCTTGGCAAGGCAATGTGTAAACATAGGAACTGATGGAGATTGCATATTGAATTATCCCTTGATTTAGAGAGAGACCCTTCTTGATACTGCAGTAATATCCTTCATAATTATTTAATGAAGAGGAGGGCTGATTCATGTAGGAAAAAGAAAAGTTAATCCATATTTTGTTGTTATGATATTAGTAATGATTTCTGACAAGGATTTAGTATCTGGGCTTCAGGATAGATTTTTGTTTTATAAAACTTCCTTATTTTTGCTGGATTTTTTCTTGTCCTTTTTCCAGTACATGCTAACTACTACAATGCACTAGTCTAAGTTCTTCAAACTTTGATAGTCTTTAAGCCACAGAAATAATTCCAGGTCTTTTCTAGCTAATTTGGACAAAGACTTCCATTTTTTTTTTTTCAGTGTGGAAGTTTATTTAAAATATACAGTGAGTTGGAAGCAGCTTTATCAGAGGAGCAGCTCTATGAGGAATTCAGGATGGGAATATTGCAGGCCAAGGCACCATATAACTCTGAGTTTATGCAGAGCGTGACAGAGCACAGCCAGGACATGGGGCTGAGTAACAAGATTTGTCACTGCTCAGGGATTTTCAGTAGCTGTGTTCCACGGCCACAGCACCTAATCTGGGACTCGTTTAACCAAGCAGGGACAATCCTGGATCTCTGTACTTGCAAGACTGGCTTTGGCTCTGAAGGAGAGACCTGTGAGGTCGCCCTGCACAGAGACCATCCCAGCTCTGCTCTCCCTGTGCCTCAATGACAGCACTGAGACCATCCCTGTCTCCCTGTGTGTGTGCCTCGATGAGCTCAGCTCCACAGGACATCAAATCCACTCCCTGCCCCCATTTCACTTCAGCTTTGGTGGAAATGGAGGCCATGTGAACTAATAAACCAATGCTTTATACATCAGATCATCAATGGGGAGACAAAGACACCGAAAGAGAAGACTGCCCAAGTGTGCAATCACAGGGAGTTCTGCTGCAGATCACCAAGCAATTAACCAGGCTTAAAATATTTCCTGCAGAGGGTCTTTTCTTCACTTTTCCCACCCCAAATGCTTCATGATCATCCCATCCCCACCTCCTTTTCCTCTTAGGGGTCTCAGGCATCCCAAGCCATGTGAGTCCCATTGTGGGGCTGGCACCCAGTGTAGGATCCATCAACACCTCACCTTCCCGAGGCGGTGACGGGCCAGCACAACATGCTGACACCTTTCAGGCATCCCAGCCAGGCAAACAGGGGCACAAAAATAGCCAACACCCCACCAGCAGAGCTAGAAAATCGTGATTGCAGCGGGGCCAGCTGTTGGAGGCCACCAGCCAAAATGCCTTTGTGTGAGTTCAGCAGTCAGATGACAATAGCTTTTAAGCCAGCTGTGCCTGGTGGTTTTTCCCTTCCACTTCCCACAGCAGGCACCAATAAATGGAAAGGCTATGCCCTATCAAGGTACAGAAGCAGAATTTTGTTCAAAACCTTTACAGCTCCTCTAGTTCTTTTATTTGGAGGGATGAATGACTGCACCTCGCTCCGACGCAGAGTGGAGGATGTAAAGTCTGACTCCAGGGCGTGGTGCCTTGAGATGTGTGAGAGGGGACAGAGATATCTGCCCTGCTTTGAAGTAAATCACGTAAGAACCACCATTATCTCATGGAAAGTTTTGAAAATGCCGTTTAAAAGCACTTGTGTCCAGATTACCCCCCGTGCCAGAGCCAACCGGAGGAACCTCTTGATTCATTCCTGTCAGCCGAGTGTCTCACAACACGTTTGCCAGGCTGCTGAAAGAAGGTAGCGTTTCCTCTAGACACCACATGTTGTGAACTCTTATAAATACACTGCAGAGCCCGGAATCAGGATCAGATTAGTGAGCTTGTGAAACAGTAGTGCTTTACTTTCTTGTCTCATTTATTTGAGAGGTACCAAAGCCGGTGTTGAAACCGGTTTTTCGTGGGTAAACATTCTGAAACAGCAGATGGAGTTCATCTTCAAAGGTATGCGCTCCTCCAGCACATATGTACAGACAAGGTGCCAGAATGTGGCCGTGCCTCTGCCAGTCCAGCTACAATTTCCTGTTCTCAGTCCGTGCCTCTGCACCCGGGAGTGCTCCCAATTAAAGCCATCCCAGAAAAACAAGGGGATGAGAGCCTGCCCTCCCTCCCCAGCTTTTCCCACAGACAGCACCCAAACCAGAGCACCCAGAAACTGCGTCCCCAGGAGCTTGGTGCAAACCCCTGGCTGCCCAGCCCTAACAAACCCAATCCATCTCACACCTCAGTAGCTTCTTCTCCCCAGCAAGCTGCCAGAAACAGAGCTCCATAGCCTGGGGGATGGCTGTGGCGAGGAGCACGGCGCAGAGGGCATGGCAGGGGCTCTCTGGGCTTTTTAATCCCCGTGTTTTTCATCTTTGCCAAGCTGTGCCTTGCTTGCAGGAGTGCCACTGCTGGCTGCAGTGCTGGGAGAGCCTTGCAGGTGTGGATGGCAGCACCTGGGAACCTCATTTTGTGCCTCCCTTTGTACCAAAGTGCTCGGCACCCGGGTGCTCCAGCCTTGGTGAGCACCCTCACCTGCGGGATTAAATCATTTCTGCAATGAGAAGAGGGGCAGTGGATTGGTAGCAGGGGAGGCATCACCCAGCTCTGCCTGTTTCTTAGGTCACCTGCAAATCTAAATTTCATTCTTGTGGTTTGCAAAGGTACTGGGCTCTGCTGGAACAGACACTTCACATACTCTTTGTTTTCCTCTAACCCAGCCATCTGAAAACCTGTTCTCCTGGAGGGCAGTGCTGAATAAACCACTGAGCCCTTATAAAGCACCAATAAATATCAGTATTTTTCCCAAAAGAAAAGGATTTTTCCCTGCTTCATGGGCAAAAAAAAATCTGTACTGAAAATGTTGCCTTTTCTGTTCTGAAAACATAAATTATTTTGGTCATTAATCAGCTATTAATCCATGACTAACAGAAACATTTTGATAGGAGCTTTATTTTCTGGAGTTATTTTAAACAGTAAGAGTTTCTTTTTATTAGTTTTACTTTCTTTTGTTTTTAGAGAGGGGCATTTACCAGATATTTATCCTGGATAAAATATATATATTTCAAATGTCCACAATTCTCTGCTTCTAAAGGATTTAGCAAACAAGTTCAGCCAAGTGGAAAAATAGAGGAAATTTTGAGGAGATATTTTGAGGAGATATAGGTTGGTTTATTTGGTTTAGGCTTTTAAATCCTCCACTGTGGGGACAGGAAAATTTTAACACTGACAGCAGATTCGATAATCTACAAATTGGATTATTCAGTAGGAGGCTGCTAATTATTCACTTCATCATCTAAACTCATGGAATTAACACTTCCAAGTTTTATGGGTGCTGCTTTCTCCTGGCAGTGTTTTCTTTGGGAGCCAGGGGTGTTGTGCCTGCGCTGCTATTTCCAGGTCCAACATTCCAGCGATAAAAACACAAGTCAGGAATCTGGCTGGCAATTATTAATAGTTACAGGGTGTGCTACGCCTTCCAAATGAAGCAGTGGCATGAGTTACATTTCTGACATCCACAAGAATTCTCTTCCTAGAATCAGGCGGGGTGGAAATCTGTCGAATGCGCAGTAACTGGAGATTTTTTGCTTCCTCGGGAAAATCCAAAGCTTCTGGAGCAACATCCAATTAATTGAATTATTGGAATCTCACCTTCTTTTAGTTTAGGGGGGCCCTGAAATCAGGTCATTAGCATGGTCTTTGGGTGCTGTGATTTTGGAAGACAAAATCAGAAAGAACAACCTTCAGTTCTAAGCCCTACAAAGTTAGTTAAAAAAAAAAAAAAAGAGAATAGCATCCACAAAACTCTGAGGAAAAGGGTATTCAACTTGTTAAAAATTCTTAGGTGTGCATAATGGACATGAAAAAAAGATACAAAACAGCTGGCTTAGAACTGGTTGCCACCTCCTTTAGAGAAAGATAACAATGTGTAATATTGAAAAATATTTAAATGTAATGTGTAATCTCCATGTGTGCTTCATATATTTCCCACTTAGGTGAAGGCAGAGGGTTGCATGACATTTTCTTGGTGCACTGAAGGGCAGTGAGTCAGCTTTTCCCTCCCAAACAACTGGGTTAGGTGGGAAAATCCAGATTTTCATCATTATTTCACCAGAGCTTTAGGGCTGGTAAAGGTCTCGTAGCTGTGTCAAAGATCCCCTGCCACAGTGCCCCATGATGGAAACCCAGATTTATCTGCCATAAAGTGAAAACAAGTTGTGGCCCAGTGAGGCAAAAAGCATAAAAACCAACAGGCTTTTAGAGCTCCTTGCTAGAAATTTACCATTTCTAGTAATATAATTATGAAATTAAGTGGGGCGTTAAAGAGGTGGCCAGAGGAGCCTCCTGGAGTTCAGAAAGTTGGGATTTATCAGGGCTTGCCCAAACTGACCCAAAGCTCTGGGGGTTTTGTTTGCTGTCCATCACCAACAATAGTGCAAATGACCCCATTAATTACATTTCTGCAGCAGGGATGGGAAGCACTGTCCAGGAAACCGGGATGTAACCCATAGAAAACAAACAAAACTTCTCTCTGCACAACCTCTCAGCAGGTTTGTTTGGGCTGGGTTTTTTTTTCTCCCCTGAAAACCAAGCTGGAAGAACCAGTTGTTATCCTGTTGTGTGAAAGTGGGGTTGAAATGCTGCTCATTCATTTCACACAACATAAAAAAGCAGAGCCAAATATTGCAAATTAAGGAAACCCACAGCAGTGCCCGTGCTGGTGGATGGGAGCCTCTCTCATTAACAACCTTCAGCTAATTACTGTCATTTTTCAGAGCTGCCATTCCCTGGGCACAAGTTTGTGGACAAAAGACTGCAACAACCTCGATTTTTCCAGCCTGTGTGACACAAAATGTTGAAAAACCTAAGCAGTGCCTTATGATTTATTTGCAAAATAGTGATGATCTTGATGGACTAAATCTTATCTCCTGGCCTGCCTTGCCCATTTCTGTTTCCACATCCTACATTTGCCTGCTTTGGAATTCCCTCTGTTACAGTACATATAGCAGCATTAAAAGAAACTAAGTGTTCATTAAACACTATATTTTATATATATATATATATTATTTATACTATTTTTATATATATTATTTATACTATATATATATAAAATTAATATTATTATTACTATTACTACTATTACTACTATTACTATTGTTATTACTACTATTGTTGCTATTATTATTACTACTAGTATTATTACTACTATTACTACTATGATTATTATTACTACTATGATTATTATTACAACCACTATTATTATTACTACTGCTAATATTACTATTATTATTATTATTAATAATACTGTACTATTATACAATTGTGTATAATTATATACATTATTTTATCTTTTAATATATATATTTTAATATATTAATATTATTTTAACATCATAATATATTTTAATATTATAATATATTATTTATATTATTAATGATGAGTATAACTGAGGAAGTGCTTCAGATTGTTCTTTCCTTGCTTTGTGGAGGGGATGTGCTGTCACTGCTTATTGTAAGCAACAGTGATGGTTAAAAATAACAACATTCACATTTCTGCTTTCAAGAACAGAAGGAATTCTGGAGGATGAGTGGATTGATTATTTCCTTTTCCTCCACTCCTTTTCCTCACCAGCTCCAGGCCTAGATAATAAAAGCTGATTTTAGAAGGTGAGGAGATGAAACCTCTGGCAGCACACGCCAGGTTTTATTGATCCTTCAAAATTAAAGTGGGGGCTTCCAAGGGCTGCCTGCAGCCAGGCTCTCAGTTAAAAATTCACAGGCACAATTCCCTCTCTAAGATACAGCTTCTGTGCCTGCTTGGAAAGAGGATTTCAGGAACCATTTTCTGATGTGTCAGGTACCACAGACACTGATACATGTGTATATTTATAAAAATAGCTGATCCACAGGGAAAAAAAAATAAAAATAATTGTAAAATTCCTGTGAAAATACCATTTTTCTTAGCTGCCACACCAGTGTTTCTCAAAATGGTGCATAACACTTGTATAAAGCATCATTGCATATAAAGCAGCAATGCATGCTTAATGCATTATAGATTATACACATTTTTCAGGAAAACATTCTCAAAGCCTTCTGGTGTTTCCTATGGAGAATTCAAAAATTTCCCTCCATGCTTCTGTTTTTGATTTATACTAATTATTTATACAGTAAAAGATTAAATTATTAATGCTCGTTAATGCATCCACATTACATAAAACAGATGGAAATATTTAATTTCCATTTTTTAACCAATATTCATCGCTAATGGGGAGAATGGGAAAATACTGAATTCAGCAATTACCAGCTCATTGCAAAGCAGTCAAGCTGATCAAAAATTGGCCTCAAAGGATCCACAAGTGGATCTTTAGACACTGAGAAATGATGTCATAGATACTTTTAAATTTTTTTTTTTCCTAATTTGACGGGGAAAAAACCCCTCCCTTTCCAAAATTTCCCTTTTTGATGAGTGGAGCTTGCTCCAGCAGAGCAACAGATCATCCACCTCAGTCACCTGTAACAAAGGCTCAGGTGAGATGCAGTTGTACGTGGCTTTCTGCTTTCAAAATGGATTTTAGGATCAGTAAATTGGCCAGGGCTGATTAATGTGCTACGAGTCCCTAAGCAAATAACAACACTCACTAATGTACATCACTCCGTGGCTCACATTTTTTACATTTGTTTGGCCTAAATTTTTATATGCTGATCATTCATTATTTATTGAAATAATAATTAGAGATATACACAAAGGTCACAGCAACCACAGCAGGAAGATTTTTCTGGATTTATTTCTTGTGAGAGACAAAGTAACTCAGAAGAAAATGAAATGCTTCTTGATAATATTACTGTGTATATTAACTACCTGTTCAGGTAAATTCAGAAACCCACTGCAAGAAACCCTAATTTAGTGTAGGCTTCAGTGAGGTGATCAACAAGTATTTTACCATCCTGTCATTTATTATCCTAAATAACTTGTTTCTTTTTTCTATTAGTGGGCAATTTGGACAGAAAATTTGGTTTCTGCAGTACTCTAGTCTAACTCCATCCCTTCCTGCTGCTCCAGCCTGGAGCAACCTGGGCTGTGTTTTAAACAGGAGCAACACCCAATATTCCTTGTTCTGTCCCCAAAAACAAGGTGTGTGTGCAGTGCAGTGCTCCTGCTGGAAAGTAGAAAGTCAGAGTTAGGGTTTGACAGCCAGAAAAGAGAGTGCTGTCTCTTTCAAGGGCCCCTGATTCATCCCACACCCACAGCCCCTGAGAAAGCACTGCTGCCTCTTGCATTTTGCATCTGCCAGCTCTCAGTCTGGGCACACACCCTGAATAAATGAGGATGCAAAAACAGCAGTGCAGTCTGACAGGCATTTTGGATATCTTTTATAAAAAATATTTATCTATTTTATACATTTTATATATATATATTTATTCTATTTATATATAAATATAATATATAATATATAAAATATAAAATATAATATACAATACACAATATACAATATACAATATATAATATACAATATATAATATACAATATACAATATATAGAATATATTATAAAATATATTATATTATATATAAAATATAAAATAGAATTTATAATACATATATTATAATATATATTATGCTATATAAATATATTATATATCAAATATCATCTATAATAGATCATATATTAATTATATATTATATATTATAGTATCTATTATATAATATATGTTATATATATATATATATAAATTTTTTTTTTTTAAATTTTTTTTTTTTTTTAATGCAAGATCTGTATGCCTTCTCTCTGGAAAAGAAAAAAAAGCCCGAAAAAACAAAAAAGGAAAAGGTCCTTTATGAACCATTTCAGGAAATTCAAAGCTAAGGAAATATTAATGCTCCCTGTGGGCCACATCCAGGGTAGAAAAGCACATTGTTCTGTGCCCATTTTACAGGGCATACAACAGCTTGAGGCATCAACAAGTCTGGGTTTCAAAATCTGGTTTTAAAAACAGCTCAGTAGGCTCAGCCTTGCAGTGAAGCAGGGGGTGATTTTTGTTTCTTTTCCAAACAGAGGAGAGCAGCAAGGATAACTCTTCTGCAGCGTGATGAAGTGTTGGAGTCTGAGACACACGGGGTGTGTGCCCTTGTCTCTGGTGCCTGAGATCCAGGAGAACACTGGATTTCATATCACATGAAATTTATGGGTGTGTTTTCATGGTGATACATGAAAACAACTGTTAGAAAAGCTAAAAGTGTGAGTGTGTAGATTAGAGAGTTTTCTTAAGTCACCAGGTGAAAAAGGTGAAGTTTAGAGTTTAAAATAGTTTAGAAAGCAGAAGACAGGATGGAGGATTTAGATTGTTGTTTCTTTTCCTTCTTGTTTCTTCATGTTCTTCTTCTAGATGTTTTTGGGTAGTATTGGTGATTATGAAAAATGTCACAGTGCAGCACACAGGTCGTGGGCCATTGGGTCATTAAGAAAAATAATACACATGTCTATTGTTAATTGGATAAGAGTAAGTACAAAGGTACAAGAATAGTGTAGTTTTAAGCCATTTTGTGCTTTCAAAGCCAAAGTGAGCCACAGAATGAGCCACGAGGCCATTCTGTACCATCAGAAGAAAATGAGCCAGATTGCAGTGAACTGAACTTGTGCAGAAAGTCTGGAGAGACCTGCCAAGTTTTGTAATAACTTCCTAATAAACACGAGAAACAAGATTCTAACAAGGCTGAGAGGTTTCTTCAAACCCAGAGAACTGAGATAAGCAGGACTCCCCACGAGGGAGGATCCCAGAGGAGCTCAGCTCAGAGGAGACTGAGAAATCCAGGAGTGGAAAGAAAAGTGCAGAAGTGCAGCAGAATCACAAGAGAGAAAAAAAGAAACAAAAGGAATTTTAAAAAAGTTATAAAGGAGCATTCCAGAAGCAGAGGAGGTGCCTCAGTTCCTTGCAGGCTGGAGATTTGTCGCCGTCCTTGTGCCACTGCTGTCCCAGGAGCCAGCCTGGGGTGGCACAGGGCGCCTGCACCCCTGAGATCACAGGCAGGTGGTCTAAAAACAGATTTTGCACCGCAGCAAACACAGTTTTTGAGGTGACAAAATTTAATGTTTCTTGTGGGTCTTGCCTTTCCTCCAGGAGCCCAGCTGTGGGTTCACAGCACTTAATACTGAGAGGATGACCATTAGGAAATAAAGCTAGAGTGGAAAAGAAAGAAGCAGCTGGCATTTCCAGGATTTTCCAGGGGGCAGCAGAAAGAGCAGACAGCAGATAGATTCAAGCAGCATCCAGCAGAAACTTGAGAGGGATTACTGACTTCCTCCAAACCATGACACATTTCAATTCAGGACACGTGGAATAAATCAGGGCAGACAGCGTGGAGCTGGAACACACAGGAGAATCAGTAATAAACCTGGAGGGTAGTCAGAGGTGCTTGGAAGGCTGGGGGCTGTTAGCAGCCAGCTCTGCTGCTTTTCAGCTGAGCTGGGATCAAGTGGGCGCTGGGCAGACCTGGCAGAGACACCAGCACTGTTAATTTGCAGCCACGTGGTGACTGAGGCTGTGGTCACCACTCTTTCCCATCCCTCTGCCTCCTCCTTGGAGCTGGGATTGATGTAGGATAAGGGTTCTTGTCTTGCAAAGGACTTTTGGATTAGGTTCTTTTTCCCTTTGAACTGAAGATTGAGGAGAGGGAGGCAGTTTTCCCTTGTTTGGTCTCAGTTGTTTATTCTTTTCCTATCAGCATTACAAGGTACAAGGAGCTGTGTGCACTATGATAGAAAAGGGTAAAATGGCTAACAAAGATCCTCTTCAAGGTCTTTTATATGTCCATTTACCCAATTAACAGATGCCAATTAAATTATTTCTCTTAGTGACCCCATGACCCAACACCTGTGCACTGCACTGTGACATTCCTTATCCAATCACTCACTACCACCCAAAAACCCCTGGGAGAAGAACATGAAGAGGAAAGAAGGACAAGAGACAACACCCTAAATTCTCTATCTTGTCTCCTGTTCTCTAAACTACTTTTTCACCCAGTGACTTAAGAAACTTTCTAATCTACACACATTTTCAGTTCTTTCTATCTAACTTCAACACCTGTTCTCATCTATCACCATGAAAACATGCTCATGAATTTCATATTATATGAAATTCAGTGTTTCTTTGGATCCTAGAACTAAGTATTAGAAACAAGGGCACACACTCTGTATCTCAGACTCCAACAGGTTCTGGCACGAGTGACCAGTGCATAAAGCAGGTATTTGATCCATGCTCTGGGTGTTTGTGGCACCCGTTGTAGCCTGGCCCTGGCACCCTCTGCCTGTGACTGCTGCAAACAATTAATAGCTGAAATTAAATTAAATTCATCAAAATCGTGGAATGGTTTGGGTTGGAAGGGATCATCCATCCCACTCCTGCCATGGGCAGGGACACCTTCCCTTATCCCAGGGTGCTCCAAATCCCAGCCAACCTGGCCTTGGACACTGACAGAGATGGCCATAAATTATATTATAACTGATAAACAGAATATAAATACATATGTGTGTGTGTACATATATATATAATAATAATATTTTATAATACATGATATCACAATACATTATAATATACATTATCTAAAATAGATCTATAGTATTATATATAAAAATACAATATATTTATAATATTTTAATTATATATAAATTATTTTGATATATTATATAATATAATATATTTATTACTATTCAATTATAATATATAATGAAATATATAATTTATTCTATTTAAATATATATTATTATATATAATCTAATTTTAATGTTAATTTTAATTTAAACAATTTAAACATTATAAGATTAAACATTATAAGATATCATTTTATATAATTTTTAATTATAGTTTAATATAATATTATTATAATATAATATAATATTATTATATTGCTTACTATAATTTTATAATTACTATATGATTTTACATTGTTTTATATAAATGTTTTGTTATAAATTATTTATTAATTATATAATTATAATTTAATTTATGTATTGTATATACAATATATATTATATATTATACAATTATTAGATTATATGTAATACAATTATTAGATTATATTATTATATAATAATATAATTCTATTCTATTATTATATAATAGAATTCTATAATATTATATTATAGAATTATATAATTAGAATAGAATATTCTATATATAGAATTATATAATATATTATTATATATATTATTATATATTATATATATAGATATCATCACCATGTTGAGCTTATATTGCCACCCCAATGTAAAAATGCAGGCAATTCTCCACTCTTGCTACAAACAGGCCAGGAGAATTCCGTGTGGGAAAAAAAAAAGAAATTGGAAAAAATTAACATGTAAATAAAACAGCCCTGTTATCTTTCTCTTCTGGCAGATTTATTTATTTAGGCCAAAAATATTGAATTTTCTGCCATAATCCTCATCCTGTAGCTACTGGGTGGATTTGGGGAAAGCACACCTCTCTGCTTCACCTCTCTCATGGGGAAGAGGAAGCAAGGAATGGAAAATTAAAGTTTGAAAGGAACTAACCCCTGCAAACACAACCAGGACTTTTTTTCTCTGAGTACACCACAGCACCTTGTGGGTTCATGTGTCAGTGTGGGCTCAGGGTCCATGTGCCTGAGCTCAGGAATTCCTCATATTCCCCACACTGCCTTTCCAAACACCCTGACCCAAACTGAGGCTTCAAATAAACCCTGGGCAGCTCTGGATTCACATCCATTCCCCTTTTTTCTGTGCATGGATTGATTTGGTTCAGACAAAACCTCTTCCTCAGCCTCTGCTGGGATGAGTTAATTCTGATTTCTGCCTGACTGAAACCTCTGTTTTGAGGAAATACTGAAATTGAATCAATATCAAGCACAGATCTTCTCATCCTCCAGAGAAACTGTCTGAATTTCTTCTGAGGAGCAGGGAAATGTTTCTAGCTATGCACCAGACAAATAAATGACTACAAAGATCGCTGTAAAATGACACTGGCACTGGATTCAGCACTGACACTCAAGCCAGAGTGGAGAGAGAGCTGCATCATGGGCCTCTTTGGTTTTAATTAATTAATATGAATGAACTAAATAAATAATTTTAATAACTTAAATTAATTAAGGTAATTTAATTAATCAATTATAATTATTTATGTTAATTAATTAATTTGGAGTATGATGAGATAGGGGTTCCTCTGACAGACAGCAAGAGCATCCCAGAATCCACATACAAATGATGCACTTGCCCTCAGCTTTAATTAAAGATTCACAGATGCAAGCACTGCTTTGAAGAGGAAATGACAGAATAATAACTTTTCCCTATGTTTATTCTCTAATTTCCTACATATTCCCAAGGGTCATCTGTGCCCACCAGTGCACACCCCACCTGAACATCTCTCTGCAATCTGCTCAAGTTCCAGCACCAGACCATTTTCTATTCCTCCCATGTCTTCCTCTTCTCCCCTATCACTGCTACATAGACTATGACTTCCAGAAATCATTCCTACAAGTGTTCAAACGCTTTCCTTAGCTCATGTCCTGTTGCTGTGTTGTTTTGGTTTTCTTTTTTTGCTTTCTCAACTGTATTTTTTGTGCTATCAAGCCTCCCAAAATTAGAAAGGGATGCACATCTAAACAGTAGATATATTTTCTTTTATTTTGTTTTCTTTTATTTCAATTTTTATTTTATTTTATTTGCAGCATAACCAGTAATTTAATTCTCCTTTGCATTATTTAATTTAATTCAGTTCTCCTTTGTATTATTGCCATATTGCTATAATACAATTGAAACAGAAAGGGAGTATATAAGTATTAACAAAATAAATATCATAATACGAGTCAGCAAGAGGTTGGGTTGTGGTTTTTTTCCAGTATGAAGCTACAAAAAGAACAAAAAATATAGTAGGCCATCTTAAAATATCTGACAGCAAACCCATAGTATTTCTGCTGGTCTTTGGGTCAAATGGCTGTTAAAATATTTCTGATTGTGAGCAGAAATATTCCTTTTAGGCTATGAATTGCTGAACTTTATGGTTTTAAATGTTCTTATTTAATTTCTTTTTTTTTTCTTTTTTCTTTTCTTTTTTTCTTTTCTTTTTTCTTTTTTTTTTTTCCCCTTTTTTTCCTTTTTTCCCTTTTTTTCCCTTTTTTCTTTTTTTTTTTTCTTTTTTTTCCTTTTTTTTTTTCTTTTTTTTTTTTTTCCCTGATTAGGGAACAGCCAGATTTTAATAACAATTGATTCCCAGCCAGTTCATTAGGACTGGGAGCTGATCAATGTTTCAAAGAGAGGATTGCAGTTAGCCTGGTTTAGCTCTGGTTAAGGGACTGTGGTTGCCTAGAGGGAAAGAGTAACTAAGACATATCACCCCCCTCTTCCAGCCCTCATTGTCTCTGTTTTCAAATTTTTTGGTACAGAAACCAGTGCCCTCTCAATTTAATCCCTGCTGTGCCCTGGCTGAACCCTTGATTTTTGCAGCTAAGATACAGCAGCAGCAACAACAGCAACAAAAAAAACCTCTTATTTTTCTCTTTCAAAAGATTTTGGGAAGCAAGAAGCCAAACTGTCAGATGAGACAGAAAATGAGAGTTACATCAGTTTCTGCCATGGGCAAAATTCTGCTGCTCTCAGATCTTGAGCTGTACCTCATGTTGATATATCCAAGTGAGACACCTGACTGAAGTCAGGGCTACAAACCCAGGGGAAGGTTTGTAGCCCTCACTGTCCATCTGATGTCCTCAAAATGGTGTGAAAATCGAAATTTCAAAACGTTTTCCAATATTTCTCCCACTCTCTGCAGCTTTTTGATGTGCCAAGCCCTCCAAATGGCAAACAACAATGTGCCCAGCTGGGCAGTTAATTATCCTGTGGGTCTCTTTTCATTTTATGACTTCCACAAATTGGTTGACGGACCTTTTAAATAAAATTGATTTTTGGCTTCCAATGCAGTCTAGATTTGTAGAGATGCCACTGAGAGTTTGCAGACCCCAGAAAGAACAGTGTTGAAACAATCATCTGCCAGCCCCTAAATAACAGAAAAGAGAAAAGAAGAGAAAAGAAGAGAAAAGAAGAGAAAAGAAGAGAAAAGAAGAGAAAAGAAGAGAAAAGAAGAGAAAAGAAGAGAAAAGAAGAGAAAAGAAGAGAAAAGAAGAGAAAAGAAGAGAAAAGAAGAGAAAAGAAGAGAAAAGAAGAGAAAAGAAGAGAAAAGAAAAGAAAACTCAAAGTTAGAGAAACAGAGATTTAAGAAAACCTCTTTACCTTCTACAAATACACCAGCTAACAGGAAAGTGCTTTTTCACTCCCATCAAGACTGTTCATTTTTAAGTTCTAGATTGTTGTCCCTCAGCACAAAGTTGTCTGCTCTAAGCAGGGCCAAGGCATCAGGAATTGCTATTTAGTAGCAGCCACACCTTCTCCTCCTCACAAAAACCCCTACAACCCAAATCCCCACAGTCAACACACCTGATTGTAGTCCTTAAAGTAAGTCTTAAAAGTAAATTAAATAAATCTTCAGCTTCATCTTCTTCTGATACACCAATTTTACGCCATGTAAGAAATTTTAATTTCAATTTTCCCCTGCTGCGCTGTTTTGCTCGATTTGTATAATTATATATATACTGCAAACAGTGTCCCCCACTTCATTCTGGGAAGCCCAGCTGCAGTGTCAGGTTCCCACCCCAGGATATTTTGGGGTGGTCCCCGCTGTGATAATGAGATAAAAAGAAACTGCCGGTACTTCCACATAAAGTAAACTCTTTAAAAGGGCCTTGCAAGCACGAAAAGTGACGGCATTCGAGATTATTCTCATTTCCCTGAGTGCCCATGATAGAGGAAGGAGCTGCTTATATTTTAAGCTGCATTTATCTTTGGGGACATCTGTCCAGAGCACAGATATGTTGTGTTGTCTCCATCACATGTGTTAACACTTTACTGGTCCAGAAAAGAAGTGAGCAAGAAAGGGGACAAACACCATTGTTTCTAAGAGGTTTTGTTTGCAAACAAACAGCCCAGCAAAGGCACATGGGAGTTATATTCCATTTAATTCAGAATACACGCATCTGTCCCTGCCAGTCAGGTCATCCTGAACACAAATAAAAATGTTATTAAAGCTCCATCACTCCTACAGCTATAGTGCCTGTGAGACTCCCAGAGTGCAGGATGCAGCAGATAGAGCTGAGCATCCAGCCTGGCTCCTCACAATCAGGATTATAAATGAGCCACGAGGGGAAGACTTGGGTCAACTGAAAGATTTTATTAAAAAGCGACTATTTGTATTAATAATGTCAAGCCTGCAGATACAGTTCTTAAATAATGGTCACATCGTGAAGAGGAATCAATTACACACAAAAACCAGAGTATACTTTTTAAAATTTTCTTATTGCATTTCTCATTTTTATGGTGATGAATGTGGCAGGGGGTTTTCAATAGGATCTTTGGGAGGCAGATATTAATATTCTGAATGCCTCAGGCCTGATGCTTGTGGAGGCATAACATCCTAATTGAAATTCAAGGTCTTGTGGTCAAAATCTGCTGAACCAGAGATCTTCACACTACACCTACTTTTAACACATTATTCCACATGGATTGTAAAATGAGGAATATTTGCTTTTGTACCCTTCTCATGGCAGAACTTTGATATTTCCTCTGTTTCTAACGATGGCTTTTTCAGGAGGCTATTTAACCACTTGACATAAAAATACTGACCATTAAAATGTATCTAATGTGATCATGACAAAAGAATGGTCATGACACACAGATCCCAGTTCCAGATTCCAGCTGGGATCTATATAAATGCAGAAGGATCCTGCAAGCTGGCAAAGACATGGAACTCCTGCACGAGGCACCAGACCAAGAGAACAATTAAAGTCCTGATGAGAAAGACCAAGATCCCTGAGATCACAGTCAAGACCTGCTCACACAAAAGAAAATTATTATTAAAAATTTATTATTAGGAGCAAAGTTCTAGAGCTGTAAATCTGCCACTGCATGATGATGAAGGATAAAAAGAATTAGCTTCCATTGCACCTTTAGCTTGTAAATTCACTTTTCGTATGAGAGTTTGTGCCACATTGGGATTTATCATCCTTTTTCAAGCGAAATTTCTGTTTCTCTGGACTAAAAGACACACTTTGTAAAGAGGGGACAATCCCAGAAATCACTCTCAGACAGGTGGGTCTGCAAGAGACCTCTCATGCAAACAGAAACAAATAAGACTTCTGTCAGTTTTACTTAAAGAAGCAGATGGGAGGTCAGCAACTAAAAAAAAATAAAAAAAACATTAATTTGAAGAGACCATTTAATGCATTCAGGTGGATTTCCAGACAGTGATGCATTTACTCATCTATTTACAGGGAATGAGTTGATTTCTTTAACAAAAACTACAGTAGCATGAATTGGATATGCCAGGAAAGGGGTATTTTGAGGTATTTGAGGAATTTTTTTTCTCCCCTATTTACCTAAAATATACTTTATCCACTTTATTCCTAGTGATCACCTTTGGTGAATCTGCAGCCCCAGGCCAAAGAAACCCAAATAGTTGTGTGGGGCCTAGTGGTATTCCTCTGCCACTCCTGAAATGCCATAAGAAGTGGAAATCTCCTGTGAGAAGGAGACCAGGTTTCACTCCAGGCAGGTGGTGTTTGCTCCAAGCAGACACATCCACGCACAATCCTGCAGGAAGAGGTGGTGCTGGGGGGTAAAGCCATCTGTGGAAGATGGAGAAGAGGGGAGGAAGCACCCAGCCAGTGCATTTTTGTGTATAAATGCATGTATTTGTGATATTAATGGATGTATATGGAAATAGAATCATAGAATCATCTAAGCTGGAGGAAAAAAAAAAAAAATCCCTTGAGATCACAGAGCTGCCTGGGCTGTGCTCCCTGTTTTCTTGCTGCTGTTAAAGTCCAGGATGAAAATAAAGGTAGACAGCTTTAGGAAAATAAAGGTAAAGCCACTGCCAGCTTGGGACAAACAAGGGGAATTGTCTAGAAAAAGAACAGATTACAAATATAAAGCCAAAAAACAACAACCCAACCGAACCAAACAAAAGCAAGCCAAAACCAAAACAAAGCTAAGAAACAAACAAAACCCAAACAAAAAGAAAAACAAACAAAAATTATTTTGACTGGAAAATTAGCACAAAATAACCAAAGGGGCATTTAGTTTTAGTTGTGGCAGCCCATGAGGATGCTCTTGGCCCAGGAGCCAGCTGCAGGCAGAGGGCAGGAGCATGGTCACCTCGTGGATGCCACCAGCTCAGTGACACTGTCCTGGGTGTGCCCAGCACACAGAGCCCCCAGGGCCATGCAGAGGCTCCTGGGTGGGGTCTGTCCCACCCAGACCACATCTCCAGGCATGAATGGTGCTCTCTGCTCCGTGTGCAGGAGGCAGTGACTCACCCTGGGAGCCTCCTCTTGCCAGCAGCAGGGCTCCAGAGCTGGCTGTTGCCATGGCTTTCACTATTTCGCTACAACATTTGCTCATGAAAGATGTATGTCATCTGAACTGGGGTAGGAAAAGGGCCTTGCATTGTTCCCTGAGACTTACCTTTCTCTTGGACCAAAACTCATGGCTATTATTTTTGGATGACAGCAGGAAACTCCTGTCTAATTCAAAACAGTGTCACGTATTGGCACACGTCTCCCCTCACCTCTGCCTCTGCCAAAATGTCAGTTTTGCTTAGGATGCTTGTTCTACTGTCACCACAATGAAAACTGTGTCCTCCCTGGTACAATTTATCCTGCAGGGTTCAATGATGCAGCGTGCCAAGCAAGGAAGGAGAACGTGAAACCTTATCACCATGGTGTTTATTGACCAGTCATCCTGCTTTGTACTCATTTCCTCCCCTTAATTCTCTGCAAGTATACATTGGCTCAGAATCAAAAGGAATGCAATAGTTAAAAAAAAAGCATATGCCCTGGGATGAATGTATTATTCCATAGATGCTGATGGTGCAATTATTTCTCTCCTGTGATAACTGAAAACGTTTGTTAATAAAATCTGTTCCAGAAAAGCAGAGCATTAATCCATTATGCTGTTAGAATCTGGACAAATTAGCCTTTTTTTCCCTTGGAAAAATCAAGTTTTGCATCTGAGACATCATCCTGAGAGCGACTATTTACACACATTAAAGGAGAGAGGGTGTTACACAAACAAAATAATAAAAATACTTGGTTTTGCCAGTCCTACTTGGCCAAGAAAGAAGAAGACAAGGATCAGAGCCAGAACATGCTGTACCCAGCTCTTGCTGGCTCGTGATTCCCTATAAAATTAACCCATCTGACCTACAGCATCAGGCTGGAAAGCAGATCTCCTGAAACGGTGCCAATTAACTCCATCACCCAGCTTCTTCCAGAGGTGCCCAGCAGAAGGGCACCACCTCTCTGTGCAGAAACAGCACAGGAAAGGAGAACAGTAACCCCCTTCTCAGTCCTGGTGTCCCTTTTCCCCTTCTCCTTCACCCCAATTCCTCCCAGCCCTGGGTGCTCAGCAGGGCAGGTGCTCTCCGTGGAAAGGGCAGCAGAGAAAAGGCAGCAGCTGCTGGCCCTGATCCCCTTCTGTCCCTTGGGGGCTTGGATGTGGCACAGGGGGACACGAGGTCACACTGGGGTGGGGTGACTTTGCCCCTCTGTGGCCCTCAAAGTGACAAAACCCCAACCCAGCGCTGTGTAAGAACAGGCAGAAGAAAACAGAGAGGGGAAAAACACGGGTAAAGGTAAAATAAAGCCCTTTTCTCGGGCTTCCATGGAACTTGTTCATTTAGAACACAGTCTGGCCCCACAGTCGTGTCAACCTTCCCCCAGAGGAAGTTTGACAAGTTCTGTGTTCTCAATTTATGTCTTTTTTTTTCCCTCAGTGCAGCTCTGAAGGAGAAGCACAGACTGCTCCTTTTGTTATGTACCTTTCTCCCAAGACAGGACCTCCAATAAGTGCAATAACATCAGGAAATAAACATTTTGCTGATCTGCCTTTGCTTGAAAATATTCTCACAGCTACGCTACACAGAGGAAGAAGGAGGAGGTGATGATTCAGGGAGAGGCCAAAGAGTAAGAGAATAAAATCTCTTGGGGAAGAAAGCAACTAATGAACAAAAGTCGGGAACAGAAAGAAGACTGTTATGCCACAAATATAAAATGTATAGTCACATAAGCTCATAGGAAAGAAAATGAGAGCTGACATCCTACAATGCTAGATTGATTAGGGAGGGCTTGGAAGAGGACCAAGGTCTGGGAATGGCATGGGAAATCATTTCAAAGGAGAAAGAACCTCGCACTCTGTTACGGGGGATGGCAGCAGTACAATAACACATGAAGAGGCTGTTGGAGAGCTGCCACAGACCCTGGGCTGAGGGGAAGCAAAAACATATGACAATGTGTGCAGTTATACTGGATACCTGTGTGGCTTGCAATGGTGATTTGAGGGATCTGGACCTTTAACTGCCTGGAAAGGGCCGGATTTGAGAGACCAAGGGTTGTCTTTCTCTTTGTCTGTCTGCCTCCTCCATTTGCAAGTACTTCCACATCCTACTGTGCCCACAGTACGGCAGCCTAGAGTGATATTGCCACACTTCTGAATATATTCCTCTCTGAATTCTTTAATTCATCCATTTTCTCCTTCTGTCCAAGGGCCAGGGATTATCAATGACCGCTTCTTTGTTGTTACAGACACAAAAGGGATAAATATCCTCTAGTAATAGAGGCACGTACAGAAATAATTTATGCAATCCAGGTACATTTATGGGCACGTATTCACAGCTTTTCTCCATGGACAAGGCCAGGCTACCTTTGAAAGAAATTTTGTCTGATAATCAAGGATAGTGTTGTCTTTGAGATTTCATAGGATCGTGGAATGGTTTGGATAGGAAGGGACCCCAAATCCCCCCATTCCCACCCCAGGCACGGCAGGGCCAGCTCGCAGTGTCCCAGGAGCTGCCAGCCCCAATGTCCAGCCTGGCCTTGGGCACTGCCAGGGATCCAGGGGCAGCCCCAGCTGCTCTGGGCACCCTGTGCCAGGGCCTGCCCACCCTGCCAGGGAACAATTGCTGCCCAAGATCCCATCCAGCCCTGCCCTCTGCCACTGGCAGCCATTCCCTGGCTCCTGACACTTCAAATCCCTTGCAAATCATCCCTCTCCATCCTTCTTGTCATCTCCCTATTCCCACAGGAATCTTAAATAAACTCCAGCTTCCACAATGCCCAATTTAAACACTTAGTACCATCTCACAACTCACATCTCACAACAAGGGAAAGACTGAGCTGTGAGTGGCAATATCCCCATCACTCACACTCATTTTGGGAGGTCAGAGTGTGCCACACCTCTGCAAACCGGGCAGTGCTCAGGGGACATTTCTTGCTGAGCTATCTGTGCAACACCATCCACGTGTTGGCATCCCCCAGAAAACTTCTGCTTGTTTGATAAAAATGTGCCATCAGACCTTCCCTCCGAGTGTCCTAACAAGGCTCACATGGAGCAGATGTGCTGGCCCCCACCCAGAGGGAAAATGTAGGATATTTGAACACACCATCATACCACTGCTTCGGGTTTTGCTCCTCCAGAAACCAAGAGTAATTGACAAACAAATAGAGTAAGGGAAAAATATTACTAGAGGAAAAGCCATCTTCACGTCTGGATTCTTGCTTATTTTTAAAAAGGGAAAGCATTCAGTGATTTGCTCAGAAGCCAAAATGAGCGTCTTCAAGGTTTAGGTCGGAAATCGTAAAAATTTGAACATAAATAAAATGTAAACACTAGTTGTCCTTCTAGTCCTGAAGGAAGAAGCCATTAATTGCAAAAAGACTTATCATGACACCCTGACCCTTAACCCACCCCCAAACCCAGGTCCTTACAAACACTGAACACTAATTATGTTTACAATGACTGAATGGTGTTCAAATACGCCAATAATCTGGAAGAGGGATGGATAGCATGCCAAATAAACTTGGAGACTAACACCCAGCAAATTTTGTTTAAGTTATTTGGAACCAGAAAACTTTTGGAAACAATGGTCATGTGAAAAAAAAATAAAAATAAAGAAGATTCCTACTTAAAGACCTACATCTGTCAGTGCTTTAGAATATGAAATTTTATTCAAGTTTATTGTCCTAGGGGAAAATATATCTGGGGAAACACTGATAAATCTCTTCTCCAGCTATTAATTACAAATTCAAAATGAACCTCATTTGGCCTTTCAGAAACCTTTTTTGTATTTGCTTTCCATTCTATGTCTGGTTTTTATTTATTTTAATGTGATTAAAATGCTGCCATTCAAAACACAGCGTTTCTGCAAAGATTGTCACCCTTCATCAGTCTGGGGGTATATCCACTGAAGAAATAATATTTGTCACGTATATTTTCTCTTTCCATCAAATCCTGTTTGGCACTGGTGAAAGAAATACCATGTATTTCATACGTTCTGCTCTAAAATCTTCACTTTCCTAACAGCTGTGAGGTGGCAGACACGAGGCTGGCCCGAGGGGATACGAGGCTTTTCTGTACAGATTTCAGAAAGAAGAGAGGCTGAAGCACCTCCTGTTAGAATTAATTGATGGGATCAGTACAAAAATCTGGGCTAAACTAGTTTTTATCTTTGGTTAACAGCTTATTTTGCATCAGACTCCTTATCCTGGCCTGAAAAGGTCGCTGCACTGTAAGTGTACAGTCCAACACTTCGGGGTGAGCACGGCTGTGGCCAAGGGGATGTCAGGGCAGGCTGAATCATGGCCTTTCAGTCCTCTTTTTATTTATTCCCTTTTTTTTTTTCCCCCCCTACAAAAACAGGCTCTGAGTTCAGCACGGTGTCCTGGGTCCTTTCGGTACTGCTGCGCTTCGGAAAAATGCTGTTCATGGAGCACTTAAGAAACAAACTGTGCTCCTTTATTTTTCACCAGGGGAAGGGAAACGACCCAAAGTGTGGCGTGTGTTACGAGGTCCGTGTGAGCACAGCCAACCACACAGGACAATGAGCAAATCGCCTCAGCTTTATGGCTTCCAGGAATCAGCTGGGCTATCTCCCCTCCCAGGGGCTTCCTTAACCTGGAGAAACCCGTGGCGAACAAGAGACAGACAGTCAGGAGCAAATCACAGCCCTTGGCCTCCTCCTCCATTCAGACAAATTTTAAATGTTAAATAAATACTGAAGGAATCACTTGTCACCACAAATTATTCCTTTGAATGTTTACTGTTCATGCCAGCTTCCCTGGGGTCCTTCCCATTTAGAAACAGCTTTAACAAGCAATCCCATAAAACATTGACCATTATTCCCCAAGAAGTTGTGCCTAGTGACTTGTTACACAGAAATATGTTTCCAATTTCTCTTTGAAGCACATTAGAAAGGAGTCCTCAGTGCTTTTTACACTAGCATTTAGTGCCATGTGGAAATGGCAATTATAAATTGCCACGAGCTGTGCTCGCAGCCCTCAGTTTAACTGTTTGCGTGGTGCTGCGCAGCTCACTTCCCCTCACAGCCCTGGGAGATGCTTTGGTTTGCTACTTGCCTCGGCAGGGACGGGACAAGGACAGTAACAGGGCACAGAGCTGTGTCATTGTTCCATCCCTCCTCCTCCTGCCAGGTAGATGTGGAATGAGCGAGTGGCTGCAGGAACACAGGACAGCTGAAGGACCTCAGCTCAGCAAAGCCTCCTCCAGCTCCAGGACTCTGGGAGGGGGTAAACCCTGAGATGGGGACCACCAAATTGGGGCCAACACAGACAGCAGACACAGCTGGGGATTTTTGCCTCTTCAAAGTTTCATTTTGATGAAGCCCAGCACTCATGGAGACCAGACCCAGACTGGTGTTTGGGGCTGGGACAAAACAGCTTGAGATTCATCTGAGGCAATAATGCATTTATGTTAGGAAAACCCCAGAAGTAGGTGCCCGTCCTTTCTAGAAGAAAAGCAAGCCTGCAAGCTCAAAAGGCTGAGCCGAGTTTGCTGTATTTTGTCTCCAATTACCATTTTATTGTGCAGTTTGGTGAAAAGAGGCTGCAGGAAGGAGGTGAAGGCCAGCTGCAATGGAGAGGAAGATGGTGACACCAAATGCACCTGGGGATTGACAGAAAGGCACAAGCACCAGCTCCAGAAGGGTCCACACTAAATATTTCCGTTCCATTTCCTAATTAGACTCTGTGGAATTAGAGGCCAACAACCCTTGTTGATTATTTTGTAAATATTTTTGTATTATTTTGTATTATTTTTGTAAAGCAACCCTTGTTTTGCCCAAAGGAACACGGTCAGCTACTCTCAATTTTCATAGTAATAAGTACTCCATGTAAGAAAATACACTAAAAAGAGGAAATTATTTTGTCACATAGTAAAAATTTCAAGTAATAGGATTAATTTTAGGAAAGAGCAGAGGCCCTGAAGCAATATTTAAATAAAATATTTTAATTTAAAATTGGTGGTGGGACAAGGTGGGACAACAGAAGATTCTGAGGTGATCTGGAAGAACTGAAATGGGTTTGAGAAAAACGTGTCACGCTGCAACGGGACCTGTAAGAATGAGGCAAGCCATGAGATCTCAGGTTGTTAATACCATTCCTAAGTGCTAACACAAGAACTCCTGTGAAAGGGATGATGTGTCAAAATTATCCCCACTGATGGGATTCTGATGTCTGTGCCATGTTCACATCACTGTGTCTTGAGGACCAGTGGAAGTGCATCTGAACAGGTGATGCTCAGGGTCCAACATCTCAACTCTACACATTTCTGGGGTTTTAAATTTCCATTCTTTCAGAAAACACTCAGTGTGGTCTTGTGAAATGGTTGCCAGCCACTTGTGTGAGACCAAGATGCTGCAAAGATGCTCCTGGACCCCTTTTACATTCATTCAGTTTCATCCAAAGTGACCTCACCCACCTTGATGCATGTGCGTCCTTCCTTCAAGCAAAACAAAGCACAGGATAGGGAGATGGTTGGGAATTTCTCTTCAAAACAGGCCTCCCCATCTGAGCAGATCTGTGATGCTGCTGCTGGTCCAAGAAGTCCTCAGACCTGAGCTGCTCAGTGTTCACCTGACACTAAAGAGAAGATGCAGGAGCCCTCCAGTCAATTTATTAAATCCCTGCTCACTCAAATAGACTCTTCAGCTTCAGTGATTGATGTGAATTAAATATTAATCCATGAGCACAGGAATAATGTGGTGGCTGGTTTCCCTCTGTGCAGTTACTCTGGTTGTTTCTAAAGAAATTTGTTTTTAAGGGATGCAAGATAGCTGTAGACTTCAGACTGCTTTTAGGATCCGAACTGAGTTTAGCTGTAGGAATTATAGACCTGTCCCTTTGAATTCTTGCTATTAAGCTTGGGAGCTTAATTTTCTAACACAGTGGTTGCTCTGGCCTTTCTCCAGCCAAGCACTCAGGCTGTGGGGTGACTTTTAATCCTAGGAATGGTTTTCCTGTGCTCAGCAGACTGCTTGGGCTGGCACTGGGCACAAACTCCATGGCTGCAGTGGGCAATCACTGAGTGTTTGCAGGATCACTCACAATTTATCTGAGGGCAAAGTTATTTGAGAGTTCAGAAAGCACCGGAAAAGGTTTTTGCCGTGACGTTTCCCAAGTATTGTAGAAATCCTGTGACCCACTCGCTGGTGTGCTATATTTGTATTATCTCGGAGCGGATGCACTTCTCACTTACTGGGACTTTCACAGCTCATAAAAATAGAACTTCTGAACTTCCAAGGGCCCTGTGGATGGTGTGGGCGTGTGACATGTCTGCACTGCAGCAGAGGTGAAAGGGTGTGCGGGGGTCAGAGCGACATGGAGCCCGCGGCCTGGTGCAGGCCGCAGCCAGCATCGGCCACCGCATCTCCAAATAAAACCAAACAAACAATTACTGGAAATGCAGGCAGCGAAAATCCACTTGGACTCACTTCCACACATGCTGTCTTCAGATAAAGCCGGTGCTAAACAATAGGAATACAGTGTTTCTATTTTTTTTTCCCACCCCCCTGGGAATTCTGTGGCAAAATTGTGCCTGACTTCATCACAGTCATGATTTTATCCAAGGACTGAACCTCCCAGATGAGTTTTGCAGGGAGCTCTTATGGACTTCTGTGGGATGCTTTACATCAGCGATGCCGCTAAGAGGCTCTGAAGTCGTTTTGAAACAAGATAAACAAAATAAATCACAGGGTTTCAGGAAGACGAAGGAGTGCAGAGACTCCCTACCCCTGTTCCAAGGGACATGCCTCAAGCTTTGAAGAGCCCTGTCCTCCAGTGGGAAATCTCACTGGGATGGGGAAAAACTGCAAACAAGCCAGAGTTAGGCTAAGTAGCAGCATTTTACTGGGATGCAAGGAGTAATAGGATATTTATGCAGTGGTTTGCTGGCCTTTTGGGGGCTTTTGTGCCCTCTAAGCTGCAGAGAGTGCAGCAGGGACAGGCCTGTGGTGGGCTGGTTTGCAGTCTCAGCAGTGTCCCTGGGAGGACGAGAGCAGAGCCAAATCCCTTCTCACCGTGTTTATAAATGGCTGGCAAGGCCTCATTGCCAGAATTAATTACATCTATCTCCTGACAGAGTCTCGGCTCGATTAACTACGTTTGTAATTATTACTCCAGGAGAAGATAAAAAAAAACCAACCCACCAAGAACCTGCGACTGTGTGAAAGAAAAGCTTCCTGATTTATGTTCTTGGCATGTGCAGTCCAAACAGTTTCAAAAGGTTTCAGCTGTCTCAGCCCAAATAAAATGATGCTGCAGGGCCTGACTATAAAAATGCTGCTCCAATGAGCAATGCACACTTGCACAGCCAATTTTTTCTGTATGAGGAATATATCCATGATCACAATAGCTTCCTCCTCTAAGGAACTTAAATAGGAAGGATGGGGTTCTTATTTTGCTGCAGTTGTGTTAGCCCTGGTTTCAGTAAATTGGAAAAAAAAAAAAAAAAAATTTTTTTTTTTTATGCTCTGGAAATCTGAACCTGAGTGTAGAAAGTGAGTTCTTGCCTGCTAAGGGCATTTTGATTTTTCTGAGGTTGTTTTTGAAGTTCAAAGCAGATAAGGGCCCTATCTGGGGATACAAGCCACTGTAACATAACACTTATCCAATTTTCAAGGATGTTAATAGCTTCAAAGTTCCCTCCAAAGGCAGACTAAGCTTCCAGACTCAGCTAACCAGGAGTAAGCTGGTAAGAGACTCAGCTTCCTCTCTTGGCTGCTGTTACGTCTGTCCTCTAAATTACGCCAAAACAAGCTGTAGGGCTAGGAAGGCAAATACTAATAAAAAAATTAAATAGAGAAGAAATGTAAGATAGGGAAAAAAATAAATTTATCTTATTAAATTACAAAGGAGGACCATTTTACCAAAATGGAAACCCTACAATAGAGCATCTGGGTTGGTTTTGAGGTTATTTTAATTATTTTATTTATTTTATTGAGTTTGCCTTTCTTTGTACCCCATCTGACTACAGAGATCAGGAGGAGGAATCTAACATCTAGAATAAAGACCTTCTTATCTCTTGTCCTCAGAGAAACTATGCCTAGATACAGATACACCTTGCAGATTATTTATGGGGGTGAAAGTATCAGAGAATTTACCAAGCACTGCTTACAAAAAGATTATTTTCTCATGCTTTTTTTTTTTTGTTTTGGGGATTTTTTGTTTGTTTTTTGGTTTTTTGTTTGTTTGTTTGGGTTGGGTTTTTTGTTTGTTTTGTTTTTTAATTAAAAAACCATGATGGCTGAAAAATCAAAATATTCTGTGTTGGTTTTCAAATTATGGAATAGGGTTCAGTGCAAGGAAATTACACCTAAGTAATCCAGTGTGGTGCTGCCTAGAGGTATAATTTATAGCTCTCTTTAAGATCTAAATCAAAATAGCCCAATGATCTGCCTGGGTGCTCTTTTTGGATCAGAGCACCTTGATTTTTAATTCTGCTAACTGAAAGATTGCCACACAAATGTAGTGGATAAACTAGTACAAAGAGAAAATCAGTCAGTGACTAACAAATCATGAAATGTCATTTATACATATTTTTCCTTATGATGTAAATTATTGATGTGCATTACAGCCACCTGAAAAAATAGTGTGCTTGCCAGTCATGGGGCATTTTTTTCTTTTTTTAAATCATATCAGAGTAAAATGGGAAATTCTCAGAAATCTGTGCAAGCTAATAATGTCTACAGTTTTTATTCTTTTTTTCCACTGGGCAATGTAAAGCAGTGTCCCTGGCAGTTATTAACTGAGGAAGTGATCTCATTCCTACGCCACTAAGAGCATTTAAATTTAAATTTAAGTTTGAAAGATCCACTTTAGTCTCCCTACTTAGAAAGGGGCAGCCAGCCAACCTGGCTGCAGACCAAGAAATCAGTGTTTCTCTGTACAGACAGCTCCAGAAAGGACCATTTCGGATTTCAGCAGAGAGTTTTCAGAAACCAAGCAGTTAAATAAAGGACATGGAGAAGACAGCACCCTTCTGATACGATGCACATATCAAGATTGTTCAGTGACACAGTGGAAGAGCACTGGCTCAGACAAAATCTAAAGAGACTGAGAAAATAAACAGGAGGAAGGTGGTTTGGCAGTGTAAAAGTCTGGGTGACAAAAGATCAGCTTGGTCACGTAGCCCATTTTTTTGGCTTAATGGGCCCTAAATATTCCAGTGGAAAACAAAGCTGGCTGTAGATATTTATATTCAATTGATATGACCAGGGATAACTTGGCTTTCAGCTTTTAAAGTCAAGTTTGGTTTTGCCTTATAATTTTTGTTTTGTAGTCCTTAATAAGACAATGAGCTCCTATATGTATATTTTGTATAAAATTGTTTTACAATTTAAATGGTATGTAAACTATTTTATAGATATTGTGTGGACTATAGTCACCAGCTGCCAGGAAATAAGAGGAATAAAGGTCCACCTCCCTAAGAAAAAAAACCAACTATTTTTTTTTCCCCCTGAACATATTAAATCCCCCACCCCACCGGTGCTTGGTGAAATATTGCTTTATTTGTGCAGGGCACAGCTGAGAATCCTGCCCAGCTGTAGCATCAGGTTCAGATGAAGGTTTCAGGCTTTGAATTGCAGAAGCTGCTCTCACTCAAAAAGTGGGCAGCTACTCCTAGAGGAAGAGACTGATAAGCAGATAATAAGCCTTTTTTCTTCTTCTTTTTTTCTTTGTTTTTTCTTTTATTTCTCTCTCTCTCTGAGCCTAGCAGCAAGAAGCCAAGAGCCTCATTGGCTCATGTTGCATACCCAGCTGTAAAAAAAGAGGCTGTAGCTTTGCTACTTTCACAACATGGTTAGATGAATAACATCACACTTTGAAATGGTCAGGGACTATTCGTGGACAGTTTTCTTTTCAATAAGTCACACTTAAAGTCAAAGTTAATAGTTAATTCCTCTCCTTTTTAATTAATGCACAGAATTACAAAAACCAAACAAATAGCAAAGCACAAAGCAAACACAAACCAACTAACAAACAGAACAAAACAAAACAAGCAAGCAAACAAAAACAGCCCAAAACCAACCAAAAGACCCACATCCTACAAAAAACCCACAACAGAGGATGCTTCAACCAAGAGTCCAACACACTTAATAAAGTTCAAGAGACCAGACTGTGCTGCTCGTGGGCCTCGGCATCAAGTTTAAATTCTGTGCTGAATCTGAATCTGATGCACTGGGACAGACAGCAGTGTAGTTGATCTTAGGCTAGTTAGGATTTGTACTTTGACTTTTGCTTGAACTAATATTTAATCAAGTTTGCTGCCTCATGTGCATCTTCAGCATTGGAGGGAGATTTATTTTAGTAAGGTTTTGGAGAGTGATAAATTTGTTACAAAGAATTTGCAAAGATAAGACAAAAGAGCTGTTCTGTAGCCCCGATAAGGAAGGCTGCTTTGAAAAAGCAGAGACCATATGAAGTCCATTAAGGACTGGAGAACTGCACAAAAACAACGGCAACATCCTTTCCTGTGACTCCTCGGAATATAAGAGCTTGCACTGTGCTTCAAAGGGACTTCAACAATAACATAATTGGGGCTCATGGTCAGGCACTTAAACCCATGTAGGGTGGTGGGAAGAGTGAAATGTGTTCTCTCTTTGTTGAACCTCCCCTGCTCCTTATCTTATTTTCTCTCTCACTGTATTTACTCAGCGTTCATCCTCAGCCAGGCTGGTTTGTAGCACATGAATGAATGAAGACGTCTTTGAAGTCGCTGTGCTGAGCAAAATAGTTGAAGCTTTTCTTTGATAAGTTCACATGAATAGAGGCATTTGCTATTAACACATCTTCTACTGATGCAGCTATTATGCCTGGGGAGAATTAAGAGTCCTTTTCCGATGCGTGGTTGCAGCTCCCATTAGGGCTAACGATTCTGCAAACACGTATTTGGGGCGAAGATGTGCATAATGGTAATTGCCAGGCATTTGCATGTGCATTTAATCCGGAGAGAGCTCGACATGCTTTACAAACTCCACCAGCACAATTACACATGTTGTAAATGTAGAATCACTTTGTCAACAGCTGCTGCGCAGCCACCTCGAGGTGAGGCCCAACAGCTGCGCAGCAACACAAAGCTGTATGCTCTTTTATTAAATTGCCTTATCTGGCTGAAAACACCAGGAGAATTCTAGGTAAGCTACATGTAAATTACTCGAATTGAAAGTTGGCCGGAGCTCTGGAGGTAACACTCCTACTGTCGGGGCGGGGGGAAAGTGGTGTTTTTAATGATGGCAATTTGCCTGAACCTCTGTTTTGTGTCTCCACCGAAGGACAGCACCTCCAGCTGCAGGGTGATGGCCAACAGAGGCCAGGGATGGCTCTGGGCTGAGCCAGACCTGAGTGCCACCAACAGCACAGGCATCTGTGGGGCTTGGTGATGCCCTGTGCTGGATCCCGAGCCCCAAAACTCCCCCAGAGCGCCAGGTGGAACCACGCTGTCACACTAGACTGGGAACGGTGAGAAGCACGACGTGACTCTCTCAGCTGCATTGTCCAAGAGAGCAAGGTTTACTACTCCAGATCTTCCTTTATAGGCATGTTCAGGAAGAGGTAAAACTCTCACTGATCACTAAATTTACACATCACCATCACTGGTTGAGTGGAACACCACCCCTTGACTGTTTCTTACAAGTAAACAAGAAAGATCTTGAACAACACCTGCAAAGATTGTTGTCCTTTACCAAGGACTTTTTGGATTTTTCCTTATGCTTTCCCAGGCCAGAGTGAGAACCTTGCATGACCCAGTTTCACACAGGCTCTGTGCTCCCTGCCTGCTTTCAGCATCCATGCCACACGGCACAAATTCCACTGAGAAAAGCACACAGGTTTTTAAAAGGGGAGGCGAAAAACCCAAGAGTGATGTCAGTGTGATGTAAGAAATTGAAAGCCTGATGATGATTTCATCATCCCTACAGGTTGCATTACCTTTCATGTGGAATAATAAGTGGGCTTTCATTGTCTTGGCTGTAGGGGTGGAGAAATGTCTCTCTTGGCTGTGGATGCTTCATCTCTCCACGGTTCAAAGGTACACTGTGAAGCAAATCTGGGGAGTCTTCCACAGCTGGAGAAGACACTGTGATTGAAACAGACCGAAAATGCTTGCTTCCTGAATCATGGAAATGTAATAACTCTTTGCTCAGGCTTTGAGACTCTGGAAAATTTTGGCGTGTTTCCCATCATGATCTCCTTGAAGAAAAATTAGGGAAGAGTGGGTTTTCATGCCACCTGTTGTCCTTCCTGCCCACCATGAGCCTGCTCCTGCTTTAGTGGCTCCTCATCCCCAGCCCGTGCCTCCAACCCAGACCTCACATTATCCTCACACACTGCCTTGGGCTCTTCCTCCTTCCTGCTGCAGGAGAACAGCTTTTCCTTTGGCAGTGGGGCCCATGGTAAATGGCAGCTGGTGTTTTGGCCATACAGCCCCACGTGGCTTTTCTGGGCAGCTGTAAACGCCACTCCTGGATATCCTGGCTGGGAGGGAGAGCAGGACCCCAGGGAAGATGCTGTGTGAGCACCACATTTTCCAGCCCTCTCCAGCCCTCTCCTGCCCTGACAGAAATTGCCTCCCGCACAGAATCCCAAACAAAACACCATTTTGCAAAGGAAGGAATCCTTCCTACCCTCCCTTCCGTTCTGAGGAGGGGGAAGATGCCTGGAGAGAGGATGGGCACCCAGGGGAGGGGCTGAGGGTTGGGCTGGGGGCAGCTGGAGCAGCCCAGGGAAGGTTTGTGTCACTGCTTCGGGCCCAAGAGTCATGTCAGCACAAACAAAGTGGGAAAGAGCTGGCCAGCATGTGTTGTCAAGCTCTCCTCTTCCGACAGCTCCAGATGGGGACCACATGGAGCCCAAAGTAAAAGTGCAGCAAATGAACCTAATCCTCTAATTCTCTGCCTGCAGTGAAATGGGCTCTCACTGCTGCTCTCCTAATGAAAAAACTAGTGAGCAGTCATCTGTCTAGGTCGCTCTCGTTGCTTCTTATTGGCATAACTGAGTTTTACCATGAGGGGTTAAAGCAGCAGAAAGAAACAAATTATAGTCTATTTTCTGAGCCTGTTTTGAAAGAGAAATCAGAAACCTATTCTTCGTTTGGGAGGACGGCGACACTCAGCTTTATTTTTTATTCCTTTATTTGGCACAACTTTGTTTTATAAGAAGTGATTTCCCCCACGTTTCTAATTACCCACCATAGCCCTTTGATGTCCCTCTAACCTTGCTGTTAATTACTTCTCCAAGTACAGCAGTAGCAGCAGCTTTTCATAAGACTTTTATTCTTCTTAGGACCAGATACAACTGCCATCAAAGTGAGTAAAAGCCTTTCAATCCACTTTAGACAAGGGGCCTTGTATCAGGCCCTTTGTGGGAATGCATGATCCACCACTGAAAGGAGAGCAGTCACTCCTCCATCCTTCTCCTTCTGCTGGTTTCAGTGGAAGTGAATCAGCACAAACACAGAAATCCTAAATACTGATAGAAATTAATAGTGTTCCCAATTCGAAATAAAGTACTGCCTGTTTCTCATGCTAAACATCATGTGCAGTGTGGCTTTACTCACCAGAGTGACTGACAAACTCTTTGGTTTTTTCAATGGCATGTCCTGGAAAATAACGAAAGGCCGGATTTCCACATGCTGTTGCTCATTGCTGTCTAGACTACACTGTGAAATGTACATGACAGTTCTTTGGAGGTGAGACCTTTTTGTTTGCTGACCATACAGCTGGAAATCATGTTCTGAATGTCCTGTACATTCAGGGCTAAGTACAGAACTAATGGCTATAATGTATTTTTAAGTGTCTGATGAAATTACGGCTCAATCTTACTCCACTCAAATTGTAGCTGCCATTACAACTATACATTTGATGCAAGGAGGGTTGAGACCAGACTTACCTCAACTTTCTTCCATAAGGATTTCAATCTGTGTAGCTCAGTTGTTAATAAAAATTACGCAGTCATGGGAAAATTTTTGTTCTGGGAGGTGTGGAGATAATCATCTCCTACTCATTCACTGAACTCTTAAAATCCCAGCTAATCACAGTGTTGTGAAGGGCCCCGTCTCCATCTCCCCAGTGGCTTTCCCCAGACTCTGAGGCTGCTGACACTACCCTCAGTCCAGCTGGGATCAGCCCCAGTCCCACAGCCTCTCGTCACAAAGCCATGGAATCCCAGAGTTGTTAAGGCTGGAAAAGAGCGCTGAGATCAGCCTGCAGCCACCAGGGTCACCTCCACCACCAAACCTCCTCCTCTGCTGCCACAGCCACACGAGCTTCCAACACCTCCAGGGACAGACACTCCACCACTGTGCCTGCTCCAACACCTGAACACTCTTTCAATGAAGAATTTTAAATTTATATCCCACCTAAACCTTCCCAGAACCATTTCCTCTTGTCTTCAATTATTGTTTGGGAGCAGACCCCAACCCCCCTGGCTGTCCCCTCCTGGCAGTGACTTGTGCAGAGCCAGAAGGGTCCCCTGAGCCTCCTTTTCTCCAGGCTGAGCCCCTTTCCCAGCTCCCTCAGCCCCTGCTGGGGCTCCAGCCCCTTCCCAGCTCCGTTCCCTTCTCTGGGCACGCTGCAGCCCCTCAATTCCCTGTGCTGAGGGGCCCAGAGCTGGGCACGGCACTTGAGGTGCAAAGGGCAGAGATTCCAGTCCCAACCACTGTGGAGACATCCCCAACCTCACTCTGGTTCACCCAAGTCTTTCCCAAGCTGGACATCCCAAAACAGGCGTCCCCTTGATCTTGCACAGGTCAGGGCTTTGCATTTTTGCCTTTTGACTTTGGTGTGACTACTGCAGTCCCATTCCCCCAGACTGGACTCCTTTGGCCTTGTTCTTGAGGGCATCCTTTCTTTGCCCAGGCTTGGTGTCACCTCCAGACTCAGTGGAGAGCACTCCATCATTTCCCACAGGTGGCTGACAGCAGCTCTTCATCTGGAGCTTAAACATTTTTTGGATGCTCACTGTCAGTTCTGGGAGGATAATACCATCTGCAAGGCACACTGCCAGAGGAGATCTCATTTCCCATCCCAGGGGGGAATTAACACTTAGATTTTTGGAGGCAAATAGCAGTTTCTCCTCAGCTGATCTCAGCCAAGGTAATTCCTCTACTGCTACTTTGCCTCAGGTCTCCTCTTTATCACCCTCATGGGCTTCCCAGCAACTCTCATCAGTTGGCTCTCAGTGTCCTCATCAGGGGAAGCTTCTCTTCCCAGGAAAACACAAAGTGGAAGGGACCTTAAATCCCCTCCATTCCCACCCCAGGCACGGCAGGGCCAGCTCCCAGTGTCTCAGGAGCTGCCAGCCCCAATGTCCAGCCTGGCCTTGGGCACCGCCAGGGATCCAGGGACAGCTACTCTGGGATCCCCTTGTCTTTTTCCATTATCTTTTGCTCCCATTAAGTTTTTTCACCATCTCTGCTTCTCTCCTTTTTCTTCTTACTGGCACCTTCAGTTTCCTTCCCTTCCTGTAACTTCCTTTCCTTACCTTTTGCTGTTTTCCCTCTTTTCTTCAAGTCTCATCTTTTCTGTCTCATCTTTTCTCATCCCTCCTTTTCCTCCCATTTCCTGCCCTCACCCATAACTTTCCTCTTTTCCATAATTCCTGCCCCTCTTAATGCTACTCTTTGCTTTCCTCAAGAAGAGCTTTCCTTTTGTCACCTCCTCATAGCTATACTGGTGGAAGATACTTTGATTTTATCAAGCCAGAGTCATTCCCAAAGGTTATGACCTTTTCTTATCAGCGCAGACATCAAACACGGGCAAGCAGCCAAGCCAAGGCTGCACTTTGTGAGAATACAGACTCCCAAAGGCACTGTCAGGAGAAAACATTCCCTTGGGTTCCTCATCTGTCTTTGTCTCAAAACATTTCGATTTCAAGTTCAAAATCAAGTAGCAGGCAAGACTAAGCTGAGCCTTTATGAATCCTCTTTTGTGGCTTTTTGGAGTCTTTTAGTACCATTCTCCCCCTGCTGTGGGACTGGCTCTCCTGAATTATTCAGTTATTCCTGAATGGCATGCCCTTTATTATTTATAAAAGCATTTATATATTTATTATTTATATATTATATCCATAATATCCATAATATCCATAATATCTATAATATCTATAATATCTATAACATCTATAACATCTATAACATCTGTAATATCTATAATATCTATAATATCTATAATATCATAATATCAATAATATTTATAATATCTGTAATAGTTATAATATTTAAATATTATATACAATATTTATATAATATTTTCTATTTGTAAAAATATTTATATAATAATATATAATAATTTTATAATGTTATTATATTATTATATAATAATATTATATATTATATTAAAATATTAACACTATTTATACTATTTATAATATTCATAATATCCATCATATTAATCATATTAATAGTATTCATAGTATTCATAATATTTATAGTATTTATAAATACTATAAAAAACTGTAAAAAATTCAGTGATAGCACAACTGTAGGCTGCAGCTCGGTAACGCTGAGTCCATAAAAAGACATTTTTATAACCTAATAATTCCACTTGTGAGCATTTAAATGGCTTCAGAACTGGTACAAAAATACAGTATTTTCTCTGAAGCTTTTATAAAACAAATGGAGCAAAAGAGAATCACAGAACAGAGGTGGAAGGGACCCACAAGGATCATCAAGTTCAACTCCTAGCCTGGCACAGGACAGGACCAAAAAAAAGCCACAAACCTTTTAAATTTTGATTTAAAGGCAAGTAAAAACCATAACTGAATCAAAATTCTGAAGAATCTTGGTCAAGAAGAGCATAGTTTGTATTCTAGAAGACTAACTAAGCTTAATGGAACTTATATGGCAAATTGGAGCTGGTCTTACAAAAATAATACTTCTAAGACTTCCACTTCAAAGAGAGTTTTCTTTCAAAGTACAAGTACAAAACAAAATTGTGGGAGAAACGTCTTGTAATGACTGACAAAAAAGTTCTACCAGCAGAAAAGCGAAATTTTAAGCTGTAAGACACAGAAAGTAAAAATACCGCATAAAATTAAAGTATTTTTAAGTGATAGCAAAATTATGCAAATTTTAATTTTCATTTTGGAGTCAGATCAGATTTACCCTGGCAGGGTTGGCATCTGTAGAGAACTCACCATGGGCCAAGAGAGCCTCTGGGTTTGAAATGAACATCATCTGGAATCTGAACCGTCCACCTTCCTTAACGTGCTTGGGGTTTGGAAAAATGAAGTGCATAGACAAATCCAAGTAATGCAACAGGTTTTTGACTTTAAAAGGTATAAACAGATTTTGAACAGATTTTTAACGGTGGTGTCTGGTGAGATTTGTTTGTGCTTTTTGTGTGTGTGTGTGTTGGTGAGGATATATTGTTTTACAGACGTGAGCTTTTGGGTTTATATTGTACGTGCTGGATTTAGTACACTATATTCACTTTGGCTCAAAATCTACTTCCAGGAGCAGATCCAAACAATCTCAACCACTTGGTGTTATTTTGCTGCTTTTCTTGTGTGTTCTCTTCTGCAGAGCTAGCTGCTGAACCTCACTGTTTTTGTGGTTATCCTAGACACTGAGGAGCACTCCAGTGCCTTCTGGTTTTGGCACAAAGGAGCATTCTCTATCCCTTGAAAGGAAAGGTGTTCACAACATCAAAGGCTCCCTTCATGTCCTTTGGGATTGTTTACCAGGACACAATTCATGCAAGAAAACTCCTCCCCACAACTTTTGCAGCAGTGTCCTCCTCTCCAAGAGCTATCAGGGCTTGCTCACCAAACCTCTCTAGGCACTGGAGCACAAATGCAGTTTGGGTGCACCCCAAGTCTGCCTCTTCTGCCACAGGAACCAACTAGCTGTGCTAAATCCTTACAAAACTGCTTATTTATTTATTACGACTGAGATAAGTCAAAATCTTCCAGCTGACCCAAAATCTTTTTGCTTTGAGAGTGCAGAGAGGTTTAATTTATTTTTTTTTCCCCTGTTAATTCTAGGCATGGGTGTTGTAGGACTTAAAATTCAATGTCTTTCCCCTTCATTCCTCCTCTAAACCAAATTTTTAAAGAGGCTTTTTTGCCCTGAGTATTTAGAAAGAGAAGATTTGCTTTAAAAGCACGTAATACATGTTACACACATAAATGTTGTGTTTTGTGACAGCAAGAAATGTTCATTGATCTCTACTGATTCACAGTGATACAGATGACAACAATACTCAAACCAGCACAGAAATATGACCACGACAGGTTTGTGCAACTGCTGGATTTGTCATTTTATGGACACAGCAGATAAGCAAGGTTTATGAGTGACTTCGAAAACTTCTCTTTTGGCAGGGGAATGGTGGATTTAATTTGGCTTAGATGTAAGGCAGGGGAGCTTTGTGGCTGCTTTAACCTCTGCCAAATGGGGAGCCACGCTCAAAGCCCTTCCCTGATCCAGGGCTGGGGAGGGCTGCAGGGAGCACACAGCTTTTTTTGGACAAAAGGACACAGCTGGAAAGAGCAGAGCAACTTTTGGGCACCCAAACCCCTTGCCACTAAAGGGCAGGAGCCTGTCTTCACTCATAACTGGTGCAATCGAGGTTTAGCTGCAGATTATGCTGAGAAAATAAAAGTGTGGATTCTTTTAGAACCAGTCCACCAATAGGGATCCATGCTGTGTGTGCCAAAGGTTTGAAGTGCTTTCAAAATGGATCTGGGAGGGACAATGTTTTTTTCCCTTCTCAGAATGCTGGAGCAAAACCCTGCAGTGATGCCCACCAGTGGGAAAAGAAAACCCAAAAGAGGCTGCAAAGTGACAGGCAGAGTTTCCCTCTTGCCCTCTCCTGCAGCTGGTGCCAGGCAGGAGGGAGAGCAGGGGGTGTCAGTGAGATCAGCCCCACTGTGCCTGGTTTTTGGGGATGGATCTGGCTGTGACCTCACCCCACAAAAACCACGTCTGCTCTCCAAACTCTGTGGAAGCTGGGCTGAATGGCTGCAGCTGTTGCACCCCCCTGAAAGGAGCAACCCTGACCTTGAGGGTCAGCAGGGCTTCTTCCCTTTGGGGATGTCTACAAAACATCCCCACCCTGATCCATTCAATGTGCATTAGTGCTGGAGGACACCAGTTCTGGTACAACACAGAGGAGCTCTGTATTCTCCTGATCACATTTCCCAGCTGTTTTTGACCCTACTTGAGGACAAGGATGCATTTTCAGATTTGTTGGTGGATGTTTCCCCTCCAGACCAAAATCAGCTTTCTATGGAAGCTTCCCTAAGCCCAAACAAGAGCCTCATCATCACCTGCTGGTTTCTCCAGGGCAACCTCCAGGACCACAGCCTGGCTTGTTCCCATCAGCAGATCTTTATGAAAAACTGGTGGTGCTTTTACACCTGAGACTGCCAGACAGCATGCACAGCTCAAAGAAAACCTTTTAGGGGACGGAAGAAATGGGCCTAGTTGATTTTCAGTACAATTTCTTGTGAGAGAGCATTAGCACTCACGGCAATCAGAGCCAGCTCATCAGACAAATAATTCCTTAGCAAAGGAAAACCCAACAACAAGGAGGTCAGGACCATGTGCATTTTGATTTTGAGCTGATTTCAGTTTTAGGATTGCTCTGTGCATCACTGACACGGCAAATGAAGCCTTTGGGCTGTGTGAGATTACTCCACCTTAGCAGAGAACATAAATAATTTCAAAACTCAAAGTTCACATGGAATTATTTTCAAAAATTTCATGTGGAATTAGCAACAAATAATTAAGTGTAAAATAATAATAGCAATTATTTCTTACTGAGATTTGCATGTAATGCTTGCTGCTGCAAAAACATTCAACTAAAACACTTTGTGTCTAAAACACAAAGTATTTTAGTGATGAGATGACAGCAAAGAGGAAAGCTAGGGAAGTCTTATTAGGAATCATTCATTGATCATGTTTGCAAACACAGTAATAAAATGTTCCTCCTTGGGTACAAAGAAGAAAGGCTGTTCCTAGAAAACAGACAACTTTTCTTAGAAAGCAGTGATTCAGAGAAGAGTTTATGAAACATCATAAATAATTGCCTTGAAATGTGCTCTGAACATCAGTTTGTGGGAACAGAGGTAATGCAATTTTTGCATAACAAAAGGAATGTCAAGAAAAGCAGTAGAAACAATAGCAATGCCACCTAGCTGCTGTCCAGGGCTTTTCATGGCAGCTTTCAAAGTCCAAAACGGGGAAGAATTAGAACAGAGGAAATGGTAAATATCTTTCTTTTGTTCCATCGAAATGAAACCACGAATCATAAATTTGGGGGTGTGGGGGGAAGTCAATTCAGAGTAAATGGAACATGTTATTGTTGTGAAGAGCCTAATAAAATGGAATATTTTATTTTAGGACCATTAGGATGCTTTTATTTCTCAGTCAAGATTGAATGAAAATGCCATTTTCCAACTCAGTTTCATTTGACAACTTTACGGGGAAATTTGTAAAATTTTTACATTTCCCTCCTGACATTTTGAAAAGAATTGGCTGAGAGTGTGTTTCTCATGGACCAGCAGGTCAGACCATGCTCAGAGCTGCTTTGCCTTGTTCCAAAGTCACAGCTTTGACTGAAATCCCCCTCCAGTGTCCTCATGAGCCAGGAAAAAAATTCCTCTGTGCACCATTTCCATTTTCCTCCTCCCTCCTCGAGCAGCTGATGGGTTTTCATGGTCCCTGGCAGAGGGCAGAACTCCTGCGTGCTGTCACCCATCCTTTTGGCGTCTGGAAGTCTTTCCCAACCTTTTCCATGATTCTGTGATTCCTGCTTTGCTGGCATGCCCAGAGCTAAAGAGGATGCTGTATTTGAGGGCTAAAAAGAAATCACTTCAAAGCCAGAGCACCAGAGGCATTTGCAGGTTTTTACATCTCACTGCCATGCATGGGACAGCTCAGCCCATGATTTTTATTTTTCCTTCAGAGAGGCTTTTGGAGTTTGGGGGTGCCTCAGTGGGCTCCCACTCCCCACTTTGTGCTTGGCTTTAGCAGCCAGGCTGGGACTCACCAGCCCCAGTGGATGCACCCCTCTTAGGGGATGATGGGGGAAACTTGGGACCTGTGAGGTCAGACTGTGACCTGACCTGCTGCTCCTTTGGGGTTTGAGATCCAGCACTTAGCAGGAATGCTCCCGTGAACAGGCAGGTAAAAAAAAACAGGTACATGATGCCCGTGGTTCTTCCTGCTCTCCTCAGGACCCCTGACTGCAACGACAACAGTCTGTAATTTCAGACAGCCCTCATGCATTAAATAATAAATCTAATAAAAGGAATTGATTTGGCAGTGCCCAGACTTTGTGCTCACACAAAACCACCCTTACATGGCACAGAGCCCCCTCTCAGCACCTTATCTGTAACGAATAGTTAATGCTCTTATTCCTCTTCAGCATAATTCCAGGGTTATAAAAAGCCTCCCCACGCTTGGGAGGTGCCAAAAGCCACACGTGACAACACTCCAGAGATGACATGCAAACACAAGGAGTTTTCCCCTAGAGAGAATCCATTTTGTGCTTTTTTCGGGGTAAAAAAATCCTCCTGGATTTTCCCACTGCCTGCAGCAAGATCATCCCTCATAACCAAGACATTCCTGGGTTTGATAACCCCTGCCTTGGGTCCTGGTTATTTCACAGGTGTGTGGCTCATTCTGCACTCCAGTGTGGCAGCTGTAGGGGGAGGGATTTTTGACTGCTGATAAACTTCACACTAATTAATTCAGAATAAATTCAGAGAAAAATTAATCCAGAATAGCCTTGATTTCTTGCAAGGAGTTTGTAAGGAAACCTCAGTCTAAAGCAAAGCCTGTGAAATTGGGGTGGGTAAATACGAGGGGCTCTGTTTCAACCCATTCCCAGCACCCAAAAATTGGAATATAGGGCATATTATACTTTCACAGCCTTGGAGACCAGGGTTCACCCTGACTCAGATTAAGGGGGACCATTTAGGCTTTGCCCATCTTTCAGCCTGGAGCACCATGACATGTTTTGCTGCCAGAATGTTGCAAAGATTTCACGGTGATAAAGAAAATTAAATTTTGAGCTGACGTGGGTTTTGGAGAAGAATTACCAACTAACAGAAAATGTAAGCCTTGAGTAAAAGTAGGACAGAGAAGTTGTTTTGATTGTTTAGCAGAAAAGACCATAATTTGGGCCAGTCTTCAGGAATGGTCATTGCTGGAGTATCGACTTTACAATAAATGTGGTAGATGCAACTTGCAGGGGTATTGTGAGGAATTGGTCTTTTAAATTCTGTTCTAATTAGTTTGCTTCTACCCATTCAAATCCTTTTGTTCCCTAAAATTTGGTGATTATTTTCCTGATCAAAAGGAAGTGGTGCAATTTTAAAATCTGCAGAGCTGCCCAGAACTGGTAGTGTGGATGAATGGCCTGTAAGTAAAATTTATTTTATATTCCTTTTGTTTATTGTTACAGTGATGTGATTCTGCAATAACGATACCATTGAAATTGCAAACTGAAAAGATAATTTCTTTTTAATTGGCAAGTTCTACAATGGGTATTTCTTTCCCATTTGAATTTCTCTCTCCTTGCTTTTCTCCCTTCCACTGCCAGGTCTCTGCGACCCTGTATCTGAAGTCAGTAACTCTCCAAATTTTCTCTTCATACTGGTACAGTAAATGAGGAAGTTCCCCCATTTCCACATTTATGAAAGAAGAATACTTCCAGAGAACTTGCTTTGTATCTTTGCTCATTTTATTGATGGGTGCAACACAGTAAACAAAGGTGGTAATTTAGATACAATTCACCAATTCAATTCCAAAATAAACTTCTTGGTTTCAATGAGGCCAACAAATGTGAGGAGAACGGACAATGAAACCATGGCTCTCCTATTTTATATTTTTTTTTTTGCATTTGCAGTAGCTTTGGGAGGTTCCTTTGGAAAGGAAGAAGAGCCAGAACTGATAATTGCCTTAATCTGTGACTTCATTGTTTCAGTGCAAAGTGTTGCAGTCAGCACACATTCCTGTCTGCTTGTGATCTCCACATCAGCTGACTGCTGATGGCACACTCTGATACGCTCTGTCCAGATTAAGATAAATTAATTTTGTGTCCCAGTAACTCTCACTATGGATTTATGGAAATAGTGCACAAATCCGGGTAAACTCTTGGGTGAAATTGCTTGCTCCCACCATGATCATTTTTCATATGCAGCTCCTATAATCCCCAAGAAGCTGAGTTCAGGACTGGAATACTGAGTTCAGGGCTACTGATCCAAAATTCATTAAATCCATTTCATACTACTTTTTTTTTCAGTGGGATTAAAATCAGGGACTTAATTACCTGAGAAGGGTTATGCAGCGCAGCATTGTGAATTATTGCATTTAATATTCTTGTGGCATTCTCAATATGTATGGTGGCATACAGGCAGCAAACTGCCCTAAGGGATTCATGAATCCATTCATTTATAAGGGATTTAGTTAAACGAATACACAGTGGAAAAATAAAAATATTATCAGGGAAAACATCATTCTTTCAATTCTTGCCCAGCGCAGTATTTCATCCTCGCAGCTCTTGCTGTGTAAGACAGGGAGTGAAAGAGCACAATTGCCTCATAGTGCGATGGACCTGTCATGTGGAGAAGGGTTTTTTTTCCCCCCCTAAAAGCCAAGAAATCACTTGTCAATGTCAAGTCAGCCATCCCCAGTGTGACATTTGCATTGTGAGCCCCAGCACAGCTCGGGGGGCGACAAAGCAGCGCAGCACACTTGGATCCCGAAGCTGAATGTGGACAAATGTAATACTCAAGTGTAGCTTTCATGATGAAATAAAAGATATCTCACCCATGAAAGGGGATTATTATCTCTGCCATGCAAGTGTGGCCCCTCATTAAAATATCCATGGTCAAGTCTATCTCTTCCAGTGAGAGCTTCTTTTTATTCCGTGGCATTGTTTTAGTTGTCAATGCCCACACTGCAGTTTTGAACCAGACTGTGGGAATTAGAAGTGAATCCGGTCAGATTCTCATGGAAGTTTTTTACCCACTCTATTTCATCCCCTGATTCAGGATAAATAATAATAGCTCTTTTTCCATGCAGCGTTTTACTGATCACTAATGTGATTTTGCAGAAGTTAGTATTGCCTGGGCTTTTTTTATGTTGTACAATGAGCCAAACACTCTTTCTGTTCAGAGCAGCTTTGTTTTAAAAATCTGCTAATTCAAGTAGAAACATTATTCCTGATGTAGGTCAAAATTCTGGATTATAAATAAACTCCTTTGTCTTACTATTTAATCTTAAAAGATGAAAACGTTGGAAACACGTTTCAAATTATTGTATAACCAGAGTTTAATAAATACTCAGATCTTTGTGCCCCTTGATTTCCCTGTCTGTTTTCACTCATGATTTACACTTGACTGAGAAGTTTTACCTGTAAATTGTGAATTTCTTCAATAATATGGAAAATTGAGCCATTAAAGCATGGAGTTCCTAAGCCATTAGCTGCCTGCAGTGGTTGGAGTGGAAAGATTTTCCATGTCTTAGTTACCCCCAACTAGTTAATGTCAGATACGTGGTGCTAATGCCTCAATACCACGGATATTTCAGTTAAAGAAGGGTGACCTGCTCCCCTTGTGTGGTCATGCCGGACACTGGCCTAACCAGCCCCTTGTCCTATTTTCAGAGAATTAATCTTTCCAGTCACACTGGAAACCAGGGAGTAACAGAAATGAGGGTAGGTAAATCTTTTAGCTGCCTACAAGCAAGAAAACCTGCTTGAAATAGAAAATTAACAGTGGGCAGAGAGCTGTCGGCACATGGTCTTGCTCTTAACTCCAGTGAGAAAGGAGGTTTTGCTGAAAGGGTCATGGAGACTGATTATTAAATGGTTTGGTGTAGGAGTCCCACTTTTTTAGAAATAGAAACCTGAGGGGATGACCTGGGAGAAATTTGGGGCGGGTCTAATTCCCACCTTTGCTTTGCAAGCAAGCAGAAGCTCTATTCACCTGAGCCAGCATCCACGAGATGTTTGAGGGAGCTGGGAAGATTGCAAAGGCAGAAAATTGCTCCAGAAGTCAGCAAGATGTCTGGCATCCACATCTGGTGTCCTGGGCAGGATGCACAGTGGTCCTGGCCAAGCTCAGGTGCTGCAAAAGGGGGTGAAGAATGGAATATCCACATTCCAAAATTCACCGTCCCCTCGCCAAAGTAGCAACGTGAATCACAGCATCCCGAACTTCTGCCCATTCTTCTCCTTTATTCCCTGATATCTCCTCACACCTCTTCCACACAATGAGGGATTTTACACTGAGGAGGGAGTTTAATCTGTGTAGGTAGATGTTTTACCCACTTGTAAATAAGTTTTGCTGACTTTCAAATGTATAGTAACAAAAAAAATATATATATATAAGTGACTTGTAGTTCTCCAGACACAAAGCACCCTTTGGCAATAGAGCACATTAATTCATCAACCTCCAAGGTATTATTTGTGAAAATACATCATTTCCCATATTGGATATCACCCCCAGTCAGCTGCCCCTTGGCCAGCAATGTGAAAACACATTTCTCCATTTGTAATTTTCTTTTGTATACATTCTTCCTCTGCTTCAGCTGAGGGGAATTTAACATTTATGTTCCACATCCTTCCATGAAGCCTTACCCCTTGATTCATATACGTTCTGACAACACTCTTCAAGTGCTTTATTTTAGTAAGGACTGCTCTCATTACGCTGCTGGGGACTTGGTGGGAGAAACACACTCTGGGGGTTGTCTGCCTCTTAAAAATGTAGCTAAAGGCCTTTCAGGTCCTGTTTCTTGGACATAAAACTTGTCTGCGATGATTGAAATGAGAATTCTGTTTGACCTCTTGTGACTTAATTTCATGCTTCATTTCCACTGCTGCCACTACTTCTCCTCGTGGGCCAGGGCCGTGTCCCCAGGACAGGGAGGGGAGAGTCTGTTCTGTGTCTGTTCTGTGTCCAGCCTCTCCTCTGTCTCATTTTGGACTTCGTGGTTGGGTTCTTTTTCCCTTTGAACTGAAGATTGAGGAGAGGGAGGCAGTTTTCTCTTGTTTGGCCTCAGTAGTTTATTCTTTTCTTATCAGCATTACAAGGTACAAGGAGCTGTGTGCACTATGATAGAAAAGGGTAAAATGGCTAACAAAGATCCTCTTCAAGGGCTTTTATATGTCCATTTACCCAATTAACAGATGCCAACTAAATTATTTCTCTCAGTGACCCAATGACCCAACACCTGTGCACTGCACTGTGACATTCCTTACCCAATCACTCACTACCACCCAAAAACCCCTGGGAGAAGAACATGAAGAAGAAAGAAGGACAAGAGACAACACCCTAAATCCTCCATCTTGTCTCCTGTTCTCTAAACTACTTTTTCACCCAGTGATGTAAGAAACTTTTTAATCTACACACATTTTCAGTTCTTTCTATCTAACTTCAACACCTGTTCTCATGTATCACCGTGAAAACATGCTCATGAATTTCATGTTATATGGAATTCAGGGGTTTTTTGGCTTCTAGAAGTATTAGAAACAAGGACACACAATCTGTGTTCCAGACTCCAACACTCCTCCTGACCAAACTAGTCAGTTTTGCTGCAGAGCTGACTTCTCAACTTCAAAATTAAGTGTTTTCAGCCCTCTTCCATTGGTTTCCCCCATCTACCGGGGCCATATGGAGTACAATAACTGTCATTCATTCTTAAATTATCTTGCCCTCTGCCTTTTAATGCTGGGGTTTTAATTGTAGCTTTTAAAAGTGTATTTTGCATCATCTGAATTTGCTGGTTGATCTGCTGGACGTTTCTGTAAACGTTGCTTTTGATAGTGTGGTTTCACTGGAGTGAACAGAGCTGTGACTCACATCCTGCTCTGCCCAACACGTACCTGTGATCAGCACCATCTGCCACCCCTGTAAAACCCCTGCTTCTGGTCCTGCTAAACCATTTCTTCTTCTTCTTCTTCCCACCCTTTGCCCAGCTCAGCCCCAGTGGAAACGAAAACAAACAGCTGAAAAACAGAGGGAATGGTGAAGCTGCAGATTATAGCAGAAGTGCCAGTGTCTGTTCTAAACCCAGGGCGAGAAATTCAGTTTCTCCAGGGCTGCAGAAGGAAATTGCTTCCTAATTTTGAGCCTGAATTGCAGAGGGCAGTGCCACAACATGGAAATCCCCAGTAAGGAATACTAATGGCATTTCAGTCCTCTGGACCTTCAGGTCCTGAGTTTAATGCAAGGAGATGGCCATGACTGATTCTTTGAAATGTTGTATGTCCTGGACCCATGTTATTAAATTGCCACCCACAAATTACCGGCACAGATTCTCAATTTTAAAATTCTCAAATTTAAAATCAGCCAGTCTCTACAGAGAAGCAGGGTTTTCTGTGTGTTTTTATGCTTTGCTTTTGAATAAGAAAAGCTTGCTGGAATTAAACACTGTTTATCCATAAATTAAATAACAAACAAGTTAAAACATCCAAGAACATTAAATGTTTGAACCAGCACAAGCAGAGGAAAAGGTGAAGAAGACTGAAAGTCGCTAAAGAGAGGTGGAAAAGGGATAAAACAAAGAGATGCATGGCTGTTTGAAAATAAGCATGCAGTCCTCAGGTTTAGAAGTTGTGGAAGAGAGGTTCTGGGGATGAACCACTCCAGATTCCACACCTGCATGGGTCTGATGATGCCAGGCAAACACGAGGCACCTGTAGCTGCCTCATTGCATCTGCTTTCTTAGGAATCTCAGTGTCTCTGCACCAAACCAGCCTCCCAAAACATGCACGGACACACCCCAGACACATCCCTGGCTGATGGAATTCCACCCAGGAAATCAAGCTCCAAGGGATGCTGAGGCTCCTCCAAGATGCCTGACCTGAGTAATTTTGAGCTTTGTTTCTGTTTGGATGAGGAAAGTGAGAAGAAAGGGAAGGAGACCAAGGCTGTAAACCCAAATTGGAAATTAGCAGAAGTGTTTCTGCAGCTCAGCAGTTTCCTGTTAACTCAGCTGCTGGGAGCAGCAGATCTGGGACCTCCTGTGGGCTCCACACCATGAAAACCCATCCAACTTGTACTCAGCCATAATCTGTGAGATTTTGATCCATGGGATCAGAATCTGTGAGAATTTAAATTGTAGAAGCATGACTGTTTTCATATACAAGTGACAATTACTGGAGTCAGCAGGGCTATTCCTGGGGGTGTGTCACTTCCAAAAGATCTGGAACACTGTTGGTGTGGTGAAACATGACTTTGCAGATGGGTTTGAGAGTAAAAAATGAGAGAGAGAGAGAGAGAGAGAGAGAAGGAGAGAAAGAAAAGAGAGAAAGAAAAGAGAGAAAGAAAAGAGAGAAAGAAAGAAAAGAGAGAAAGAAAAGAGAGAAAGAAAGAAAAGAGAGAAAGAAAGAAAAGAAAGAAAGGAAAGGAAAGAAAGGAAAGGAAAGAAAGGAAGGAAAGAAAGAAAGGAAAGAAAGAAAGGAAGAAAGGAAGGAAGGAAGGAAGGAAGGAAGGAAGGAAGGAAGGAAGGAAGGAAGGAAGGAAGGAAGGAAGGAAGGAAGGAAGGAAGGAAGGAAGGAAGGAAGGAAGGAAGGAAGGAAGGAAGGAAGGAAGGAAGGAAGGAAGGAAGGAAGGAAGGAAGGAAGGAAGGAAGGAAGGAAGGAAGGAAGGAAGGAAGGAAGGAAGGAAGGAAGGAAGGAAGGAAGGAAGGAAGGAAGGAAGGAAGGAAGGAAGGAAGGAAGGAAGGAAGGAAGGAAGGAAGGAAGGAAGGAAGGAAGGAAGGAAGGAAGGGAGGGAGGGAGGGAGGGAGGGAGGGAGGGAGGGAGGGAGGGAGGGAGGGAGGGGAAGGGAAGGAAAGGGAAGGGAAGGAACAGGCTGATTTGGCCCTGCTCATCAGCAATGGTGAGAATTGGCACTACAAACAGATCACAATCCAATTACAGAAATAAAAATCACAAGCAAAACAAACTGCGTTTAATCCTATCAGTTATTTTTACCTCAGTTTCCTCATTGCTCATTTACATGTAGTCTAATTAGGTCATTCAGGGTGGGATATTCATTAAAATCCTGTCTCCACTGAGGCAACATTAGCAAGGGATTCATACTGAACGAAATACAATTAGAATGCTTATTAATTAAGTCACCAGTGTCTTTCACTTTGGACCATTACATTCAGTTTGGCGTAGTGAGTTCTCCTGGACAGCACAATTTAATTTAAAATTTGGCATGTAAATGCTACCTAAGTATCCTTAAATACCCAGTACTGTGCTTGGGAAAAGGAAATTAATGCAATACATTTTTAGTCTGTACAGAAATCTCAATGTGTTCACTTGTCTTTACAGGACTAGTGAATCTGAATATATCCTCCCTCCCTCTCGCTCCAGTCTTGCACTATTGTCCTGCTTAGGCTAATTTTAGTATTAAAAATAACTGTAATTGTAATTACAACAGAGTTTTAAGGTAAAGCATCTTATTTCTTTCTGTGCCTCTCCCTGGCAGTGTACCTTCATGCAACACTTTTAACTGACTTTTCACTTTTTAAATAGTCAGCAGGTTCTATCAGAAATGTCCCAGAGTTAAAGATGAGCCAAAAATTACCAAGGTAAAACCAAAAAACATTTATTTTCTTGATGTGTTCAGATCCAAAGTTTTCAATAAGAAGATATTTCACTGAGAAAAATACTCCTTTATTATAAAAGACATTAAGGGGGGATGTTAGAGACCAAAGGATGTACTTTCAAATGTTGGCTCTCTTTCTCTTGTGCAGATTTGGAGTCTGGATTTATTACTTAAGATTTTAAAGGGGTTACAAAAAATTTTTAAAAATAAATTAAAATTTTTTTAAAAAAAAAAAAAAAAAAAAAAAGGTGTTGAGGGTATTTAGAGGTAACAGAAATGTCAAATTCTGGAAGTGAAGAAATAATTTGTAATATTTCCATAGTGGCAGGGCCCTTCCCATCACTCAAGATATGAAAGGTGATGCTCCAAGTCTCAACAAAGCTGGACATGGAAGAAGCTTGAACCCAAAATCCAGACAATTCCCACCCTAGAGGAGTGTCCAGAACATCCTGAGCAAGGGCAAACCACTGCTCTTCACTCCCAAGACAGAAGGTGGCACAGAACTCACCAGACTTCAGGACAGCCAATCTAAACACAGAGTGAAAGCCTTCACGTGGATAAATCTCCTCTTTTCCTGCTGTGTAATTTGCTGATTACCCAGATGAAAACTTCTCATCAACCAGCTAAATTCAAGCAATTATTAACTTAAGATGGCTAACGCAAAAGCCTGATGGATATTTGCATTGTGTATCGTGCAACATAAATACGTTTATAATTGTTAATAATGTATAAAATAAACAATGTCTGTACAAAAGTCCATGGAAACACGGGCAAGAGGCTGGAGGAAAAAGCATGCTTCAGCTGCTAACACCAAACTGCATTTGAGAGGTTCTTGTTAATGAATGCAGCCTGGGACACGTTGAAACCAACTCCAAGCTGAGGATGTTGCTAAAAACACATCCTCAGCAAGGCAAATGGACAGAGGGAATGCCTTCCTTCAAGAACCAGAAGAATAAAAAGAGAATATCCATATTGAAGTTGTCCTGGCTTGCATGAGAGCACATGTCACACAGACTGGGGGAAAAACCTCTCTCTGATAATGCAGAAATAGTGAAAAGCCCACCCAAATTCTGGGGGTCATTTTCAAAGGGTTAAAATCAAAACTTAAATGATTAAAATCAAAACCAGCATGACCACAGGAAGACGTTGAGGGAAAGTCCCACCAGCCAGCCACCCCTTAATGAACAATCATTTCAGAAGGGATACAACATTAATGATGTAGCATTTATCCTTCTTCCCAGTGATGGGAAGCAGAGACAGATACCAAAACAACATTACCTCAGTGAACTTTGTAAAACAAATCTCTGGCTTTAATCTGGGGGGTTTGGGGTCTTCTTTATGCCTGTAAGCACAAGAGCACTGTCTCTTCAGTTCCCACAGTTAAAAAGGTTTGGGGAACAAAGAGAGGTCGCTGACTGATGTGGTTATATGGTCACTTTCTGCAGTCCCTGCTGTATCTGGAGGAATGAGAGAAGTCATCAGCTGGGGCAGACAGAAAAATCTCCTTCTCTGCCTGGCACTTGTGCCCTGCTGGCCACAGACCTCTTGGTTTATGGCACGGTCTCTGCAGTTCCTCCTGCAGGGCAGAGACAGGGTACGAGATCTGCTCCCAGAAGGAATTAGATGTCAAGACAGAGCTGCACTTCAATGTGCTCTAGCACTTCCCCATGAAACCCACAAGAGCCATAGCAAAGAAAAGGGTTTGTTTGCAAGGTCAGAGCACAGAGCAGCTGGGTGGTGGAACAGCCTCTCGGCTTGGGTTACTCCAGGAAAGGCAGGAAAGCCCTGTTGTGGGCACTCAGGATGGATATCAGGTGTCCTTCCTCCAAAGGTCACCTGGCTGATCCCATTGTCTGGAGTTCTTGTCAAACTGGTCACAGGGAACAGCCCTGGAGGAACTTCCTGGAGTCCTTCCACCCTGAGTGCCTCCTCAGAAATCCCAGACAGCCAGGGCAGGAAGAACAGAAACAGGCAGGTATCTGTTGGCAAAACAGTTTACACCTCAGTTTACACCTGATGTGGAAAAGGAGAAGGAGGAAAACGAGAAGGAAAGGGAAAGAGAAAGATAAATGGAGTAAGGAAACAAGGAAACTAAGAAATAAGGAAGGAAGGAAACAAGGAAGGAAATAAAGAAATAAGGAAGCAAGGAAACAAGGATCAAGGAAGGAAACAAGGAAGGAAGGAAACGAGGAAACAAAGAAGGAAACAAGGAAGCAATCAAGCAAGCAAGCCAGTTCTAACAACGGTGTGCTCATGTTAATTCTGAGTTTAGAAAGAATTTGAATATTTGGCACATTTTTGTGTCAGATCCTCGGAGCAGAAAAGAAATAGGGTGAAGGTCAGGCAGCCACATTAATGCAGAGGAGTGCTAGGAAGACTGAGAGAAAATTCTCCTGCAGTCGTGAATGGTACTGCAGCTGAGAGTGTATCATCCCTGGGAAACCTTTCCCATTAATTAAATCTCCCATCACCATTTCTGTCTCTATCAAGTGGCTGAATCTGACAACTCTAAATCTTCGGTGTCAGGCTGCTCGTGGTCCTTGAATGACTCTTGATGCCTGTGCAGCACACAGACATTTGCAGCTTCAATACAGTGCCGTGATCAAAAGAACATTAAGTGACAAGATAAGTAGTCCAGATAATAGCCCTTGGCAATCCTAGGTGTGCTCATCTGAAGCCCTTCAAACACCAGCTTTTTATGCATTTCATCCATTTATCTCGTGCACTGCCACAGAGAGCGGGGGACGATAATGATTTTCCTGAGATTTCAAGGTCGCAGTGCCACCCTGCATATTTTCTGCTTTCATGTGGAAAACTCTTCAGCAGGAGGCACTTCACCAGTGTTACTCCTCTGTGGTGCAGCCATCGAGGCACACAAACAAAGCCCTTGTGGCTGAGGAGTAACCTGAGTGATTTGGACACAGAGTAAGTATGGTTAGACTTGACAAACACCTCTTGGAAAACATCCTCCCAAAGCTGATCATCCCAAATGACAGGGAATCTTCCAAAAGCCACGTTCAGTGGTGAAAAACAGTCACACAAAAATCCCTGCAAAAAAGACTAGCTAAGTACTCTCTTTGTTTAATTTATTTCTATCTTCCCTTTTTGACTATGGGATATTATTATGCACTTGAATGCCTACAAAAGAACTTAAAGACATTAATTATAGGCCAAAGGCAAACTGCCTTCTAAATTTCTCTTTGATGAGATGAATGGGTGAATTCCTTAGATTTCCTAGAGTAAGATTTTCTAACAGAACTCAAATCACTGTGATAATTATGGCCTTAACGTCACCCCTTTTTTTTTAATTCCACTCATCTCGTGCATGTTCTGAATATCCCACCTACTCCAGAGTATCATTTATTTTCTTCTGCTGAGCTAAACTTCCTTGTGGAAGGAAGTTCCTTCCTTCACTTGCATTGACAGTGGTCAGTTTCGTGGACAAATCTGGAGCAAAAAGTGCTATTATCTGCCCACAATGAAGAGACCAAAGTTTGTATTACTTCACCTTTACTTCGACTGTAGCTAATAACATAACAGCATAACCTCTGTTTTAAATTTATTAGGATGGATCTCAGTTAACACAGGCTATGAAATATTCCTGAGACACTTGGCAAATCTCTTGGTTGACAGTCTGTGCTTGTATAGCCACTCCCCAAGCAGTAAACAATTTAATTAAAGCTTGTTTGGGTACACCTCTTGTGAAAAGCAGGTAAATCTTTAATAGCAATGTTGCTTTACAGAATTTTAGTGTTTTTGCCCTCAGAAGCACCCATATTTCAAGGGTGGAATTGAGGGGCTTGAGTGTGTCCAGCGAAGGGAATGGAGCTGGGAAGGGGCTGGAGAATTCCTGAGGGAGCTGGGAAGGGGCTGGAGAATTCCTGAGGGAGCTGGGAAGGGGCTGGAGAATTCCTGAGGGAGCTGGGAAAGGGGCTCAGCCTGGAGAAAAGGAGGCTCAGGGGGAATTTCTGGCTCTGCACAAGTCCCTGCCAGGAGGGGACAGCCAGGGGGATTTGGGATCTGCTGCCAGGAACAGGGACAGGAGGAGAGGGAACGGCCTCAGGCTGGGCCAGGGGAGGCTCAGGGGGGACAGCAGCAGGAATTTCCCCATGGAAAGGGAGCTCAGGCCTTGGAACTGCCCAGGGAAGTGGTGGAACCACAGTCACTGGAAGTGTTAAAAGGATTGGATGTGGCACATGGGGACAGGGTTTAGTGGCAAACAGGCAGGGCTGGTTTAATGGTTGGGTTCAGTGATCTTAGAGGTGTTTCTCAGCCTTACAGATCCAGGGGAGGATGAATCTAAAGCTGCCTTAAAAGAGGCATTTATGATGAAATATCTTGGTGTCTGCAGATGTGCCATGAGAAAAATCTGTCCTTGTCCCTCTGGGAGCCACTACTGTGTCAGATGCTGTTTCCTTCTTCAGGTTAAAAACAAACACTTGTGTGAAGAAATATGACCAAAAAATTAAAGGATGGCTTTGTTCAAGAAGCTTTTCTATTTACTCTGAGGGGAATTCTTTGTACAGGACAGTGAGGCATGACTTATGGATTATGTCATGTTCTGTGAATTCAGCAGAGCCATTGAAGTTACTGGAGGTGTGCTGAAATACTGACAGCATATCTTAAATGAATTCTGTGGCTGAATAAACTCCAGATGTTAGCTTTTCATACCATCTCAGACCAGTAGGTGCTGAAACATTTGGCAGATAGAGAGCAGGAGCTTGTTGCAGCTGGTGATATCCTTTGATGAGATCAAGCTTCAGGAACACAATGGAACCATTCAGTGTAGGAATTATGTCATTTACTGCCGGTGAGATATGGTGCTGTCTTTGCACTGATCTTTGCTCATTTTGCAGTTTTTGGAGCTGTTCAAATTCATCTCCTCCTAAAATGCCATCTCTCTGTGTCCTGAGAATCATGCAAAAGACAATTCAGCAGGGTCCTGTTCCACACCTCCAATTTCTGCAGCCCCATACCAGCAGTCGTGAGGGATCTGCCACTGTTAATTTACTTCATCAGTTTCTTGATTTGCAGGTAAAAACTGCTTTTCATGTCAAAATGAGACTGCACATCTTGGCTTGTCTGTCAGTATGATCTTTTTTTTATGTTTACTGTCAGTGTTGTCATTCCAATAGTTGGTCTGGCAACAGAAGCCAAAATCTTTGGGTTAAATTTTCTCCTTTCCAGTTCCTTTTTTAGTCATCACTACATTGACCAAAGCAGTGTTTAACTAACCTATTGTGAACATCTTTTAATCTGCTTTTATCATCTTCTTCCAAGAATGAAGCTCTACAGAGGAATTAAGTGTTTCTCATTCAAACACAATTATTTGTGCTGCAGTATTTGCACTCCAACCCAAGGCTGATTTGTTGGTGATGCTGAAGAGCTGTCACTTGGATGTACTTTAAACACCTAAACTGGGACTAATTAACATCATACAGGCTGATGAACACACGGGATGAGGAGGAAAGACATCACCTTAAGGTAACAGAGCATAGAGATAATTTAGTTGCTTCAAGCAGTTTGGGTCTGATGAGTGCTCCTGGAGGGAGCTGAGAGAATTGGATTAGGAACCTTCTGAATAATTATTTCTCAGAAATTCCACAGTCTGTGTGTGAAGAGCCAGAAGAACTGAAAGGGAAAACAGACCTAATGGAAATGGAAGAGTGGGACAGGAAAAGAGAGATACCAGATTAAATATTCATTCTCACTGGTACCACCCAGATGCCAGAAAAAAACAAAAAGCCAACCACACTGATTAACAGGCAACAGATTTCTCTAGAGGAAACCAAGAAAAATCAAATAAACCAGCCTTTGCCATGAAGTTTGTTACTCTTAGAAAATACAATTGCTTATTATAGAATTTAATGCCACTTAATGTAGTGTTCCAAACAAACTCTTGAAGAAAATACTATTAATTTCTCATAAACTTGCAGAGTTATGGTTCCTATTGAGTATTTATTTGTGTCTCCTCTTAAACTGAAATAATATCTCAAGTAAGGTTCTACACTTGTTTTTTGACATTTTAATAATTTGATTGTAATTATTTTCAATTGGTTGCAAGTATTTTCCCAAATAAAATTAATGAAGGGATGAAGTATGCATATTAAATCCGCACAAAATAATCCTCAAATAGATGCTGGTTAAAAAGAGCAAACTGAAAGTTATATTTTCATTTTGAAAGGAAAAAAAAAATAAGGATGAGAAATATACTTCTCTTTGGCAGGACAGAACAAGCTTCACAAGCAGAGGGATGGGGTTTGTGGTTGGAGATAAAAGAGTCTGGGGTTGGATGGTGGCTCACAAGTTTAACATTTTGTAACAAAAAAGAGATAACACTATCATGAGACATCTGAAAATGGCTTGCATTCTGAAAAACAAGTGAAATAGTCCTGCTGCTCTACTGGATGATCTCCATCGGAATTTTGTGCAGAACAAGAAGGGAGAGAAAAAGGAACAATCAAAGTTCTAAAAAAAACCCCAGAACTTGAAAGGAACGACAGAAATTCTAAATAATTTCTTTGAAATGTTTCCTAGACATAATATCTTGGGAAAGGCCAAGGCTCAGGAAGGTCTGGAGACAAAACACCATGAATTTGCTTTTGAGCTCCTCAATGAAGAAATGAAAGGTCATGATCACAATCTCCACGTGGTTGCATCCAAAGGAAAAGCTGGGTATTTCTTACTGTACTTATGCACTGACTGTTTTTATCCAATTGAAAATGTCTTTTTTTTAATGCACTGAATGTCTTTTAGCTGCAACCTGTAACTTCTCAGGGTTTTTCACATCATCACGTGCCTACCACTCTAACTTGTAATTATTGTAGAGATAGCTATTTCACCTTACAAATCTTTTTAATAAAAGGAACATATTTATGAATCAATGGACATTAATATCTTCTCACAATTCATTACTAAGGAATGAATGGGAATAGGCCTCTAACATTTTCAGGTGTTCAAGGTACATCCACAAATATTCCAGCTTTCCTCCAAAAGATGATCTGAAGAGGGTAAGTGCCTCATGGGACCTCTTACATGTTTGACAGCCTCAAACAAATGTCTCTTGACACTCACAGACATCTAAAACAGAATCAGAAAGACATAATTAGTCACCTGAATCATTCTGATTGATAACATATTTTTAGCTAAAGAAGAGTTTCATTTAAGTCTGTTAATTTAATTTTATTTACATTTCATTAAAAAAAAAATTAAAAGCTGTGATCCTTTACTGAAACCTCAATTATTTACATTGTCCTTTGTCATAAAGGCAGCACAACAGCACAGAGCAAATCCACAATTAACACCTTTAGCATTCCTCAGGTCTGCAGTATTTTGGTGGCACAGGGCAAGGCTGGGTAGATAATTCACAAATCATGGAATTCTTTTTTTGGAAGGGACCCCAAAGCCCATCCAGTGCCACAGCAGGGTCACTTCCCAGTGTCCCAGGAGCTGCCAGCCCCAATGTCCAGCCTGGCCTTGGGCACTGCCAGGGATCCAGGGGCAGCCCCAGCTGCTCTGGGCACCCTGTGCCAGGGCCTGCCCACCCTGCCAGGGAACAATTGCTGCCCAAGATCCCATCCAGCCCTGCCCTCTGCCACTGGCAGCCATTCCCTGGCTCCTGGCCCCGCAGCCCTTGGCAATTGTCTCTCTGCACCTTTCCTGCGGCTCCTTCGGGCCCTGCGAGGCCACAGGGAGCTGAGGCCAAAGCTTCTCCTGTCCGGGCTGAGCAATGGCAGCTGTGGCAGCCTTTCCTGGCAGCAGAGCTGCTCCGTCCCTCTGCTCATCCTGGAGCCTCCTCTGGGCCGGCTCCAGCAGCTCCAGCTGCTCCCTGTGCCGGGCCCGGGCTGGGGCAGCTCTGCAGGTGGGGTCTCAGCTGAGGGGCAGAGGGGCACAATCCCCCCTGCCCTGCTGCCCACGCTGGGGCTCAGCCCGGCACCTTTGGGCTCCCAGGGCTCCTCTGGGGCTCCCTGAGGGCCACCAGTGGTCACTGGTTGTGTGGGGAGCTGTCTCTGCAGAGGCAGTGCACGAGCACAAAGCTGGGAGCTGCTGTGCCCCAGGAACAGCATCATGAGAAATCACCACAGGGCACCCTTCACCCTGCTGAGGAAAGGGCAGTAAACAATTTCTTGATTGAAGTCAACAACAATAATCCATGGTTTAATGATTTTAGAAAGGGCACGCACATACCTAAGTCACATTCAGAGGAGGACACTGAAATGATTATTACCCAGGGGCTGGCAATGAGGATGCCTTTGAAGCAATTCACGTCTTTCTTTGACTGACGCCTAAGTGTTCTCGTTCCCCTGCTCCTTACGGATGCTGCATTCAAAGGGCCTCAATTCACTGAGTTTTCCTTTCTCTGGAGGAGTTTAAGGTTACACAGACGTCCAAACACTCATTGAACATCTTCAATCTATCTTAATGTTAAATTCCTTAATGTTGTAGGGTTGGCAAGCCCTCACAAAGGTACACACAAAGCTGGGACCCCGAGTCTCAGTGCTACACTCTCAAAGACACACAAGCATCCCCTAATTCTTTGTAGGATGGGTTGTAAATATCTGCTGTTCTGTTCTTAGTCTTCCCAGCTGACAGCCACTGAATTAATTCCCATGGTTCATTATCTTGGCTGAATAATAGCTGTTGATTTTAAGAGTGCACAAGTTCTTCCACAATGTCCCCTAAAATTGCAGGTCAGGTTACTTAGCCTTTCAAGCCCTGCACATCTGATCCCCAAGAGAGATCAGCAAAGAAACCTTTCGCCCTCCTGCCACCAATCATCCCTCCAGGACTTCAGCAAACAGCGCAATTTGATTTACAGCAATGAAGTGTATCGGGAAGAGGCAGGAATTGTCAACAGTGGATATTACCACAACCAGAAGCCACTAATTGCAGAGTGGTAAATCTGCTTCCAGAAGTCATCACAGTGCCCAGAAATGCCACAGGTTGCTGAGTAGCAATGGCAGTTGTACATAGCAACTACTTTTCCTGTTTAAATAAACCACAAGTGCCCAGAGACTGTATCAATAAATCACAGATGAGAACTGGAACTTCATTCAAGGTGCTGTTTTGCATTCACGGCCAGCTTTTACTTGGCCTTTCACTTTATTTTTCTGCTAATATTTATTTCTTCTTACCTTCAATTTGGTCAATTTCTTTATTTGGTTTCCCACACAGACATCTCTCATACTTCTGCCAAAAAGCCTAAACCAGAAAGTGTTCTTTTTCCATTTATGTTTAAACAACACCAAGCAAGACCCACAGTTGTGTCTGTATTTGTTAGCTACCCTGAGCAAAATGGGAGTTTATGGGTTTGATTTTAACTTTGTTTTTCAGTGTCACAGTTTCCACTAATGCACTCACTATGTTTTTTAGCACTGTTTTATATTTTTATCCATGTAGCAAATATATGAAAAACTTGGATTTACTCATGTTTGCCTGAGTCCTTGTGGAAAAAAACACTGCACACCTTGCCATTTATTTGTGTCTTATTTTTTTTACAAGTTTCTACACAGTTTTTCTGCTATGAAATAAGTCTCCATCTTTCCTAATCAGAGAGATCATCTATGACAGTAGAGAGCACAGGCTCTGTGCACCTTTGATTTACACTGAAAACTTCCTTCAGAACTTATAGCCCTCAGTTTTATTGACAAAAAAACCAAAAACAAACCTCTGAATTGATTAGCTGATATTTCTATGCTTGCCTGTTTGATAATATAATGAAAATGTGCTAATAAGCACATTGGTAGTTTTTAAAGAAAAGAGAAAAAGTGACAGTAATGGAGTGAAGCAAAGTTTTGTCCAAGTACCACAATAAAACAGATAGTTTTGTCAGTTTCATCAAGCTGATAATAATAAAATGAATCAGGAAAATCAGAGACAATGCATTCCGTCACTTGTAAATAGTGAGCAATAACCAATGTAATGTACCAATACATGCCTTAATTTTTCCTCTCTGATTGGCATTCCTTGGCACTGCTCTGGGGAGTTTACATCTGGTCCTTCCAAGAAGAAAAGAGAACTCTTTCCACCTTCTGCTGTCCCATGAGTTCCTCTGAGCCACAGCAAAGCGCATTGCTGGCAGCAACCTGACAATATTGGGGGGGGTTTCATGGGTTTTTTTGTTTCTTTGGGGTTTTTGTTCTCGTTTTTTTGGGTTTTGGGTTGCTATTTTTTTAATGTGAGGTGTTTTTCATGGTTAAAGTCCTATAAATTTGGTCAAAGGGGTGGTGGGGGACTGCTTGGCCAGGGATGAAGAGGCACAGGTTTGAGCTGGGGTGAAAAATGTGTCCAGCTGCGGGTGAGTTCCCCTGCAACAGCATCCTTATTATCCATCACCCTCATTCCTGCTTTTCTTCTCCCTCTGGACACACCTGGCTCTAGCCCCAGGCAGGTGAGAGCCTCCAGGTCAGCCTCCCTGGACAGGGGCTCCTCAGCAGGACACAGGGGGAGATCCCCGAAGCCAGGAGATGCTCCCAGGAGGAGAAAGGTGGGAAAGGAAGAGGAATCACAGGAGATGAAACAGAGCAATGGCCTTTTCCCTTCAGCAGTGCCAGGAAAGCAGGGGAAAGCTGCCCCCATCCCTGGGGGAACGTGAACCTGGACCCTCTCCCTGGCAGGGAGCAGTAAGATGAAAGGGGAAGGGAGCAGCAGCTGAAACAACAGGAGCAATGGGATAGAGCAGAGGGGAAATGAAAACGAGGAGCAGTGGCTGCTGGAGCAGACAGAAACAATCCAGGCTTTATTCCCCAAGCTTTGGGACCTCCTCAGTAAACTGCATTTTTGGGAGCAGCAATGAGCTGTGAGGAGATAAGGATTGTGAAGTACCGTCCTGAGCACAGCTCTTTGCTGGTGGTGGATCCTGTGCACCCCCAGGTGTGTTTTCATCACATTCCCTGTCCAGGGAAGCAGGGCACGCAGCACACTCGCTGTCCCTGTTTTCTGGGATTTGTGGTTTTGACAACGTTTTGCTGCTGAAGCCATCAGTGCTGTTGCTGACCATTTGAAAGCAAAATGTACTTGCAGTACAACCAAGTGGGTTTGAGCCACAAAGAAAGAACTTCTGACAGCTCCCTGCTTGAAAATGGTTGATGCAGTTTGTTTTTTCTCAGAAAACTGAAGAAAGAGCTGCCTGTGATTGCCAAACAGCACTGCTCCCCTCTTCAGACCATTCTCTCATAATATTTTGAAGGGAAATGACTGCAAACTCCCACAAAACAGTAAATATTAACTGACCTTGTTGGTTTCTCTCTCCATCTCTCTAAAATATTATTTTCCAGCACAAAATTCTTATTTCTTCTTGTTGTGATAGTAGTTTCTTCTAGTTGGAATTTTTTTGCTAGCATTAGGTTCCCACCTGAAGCGGTGCTGCCAGACCACTCCTTTTGCCAGTTCCTTGAAAAATGTGATTCCACTGTGCTACATTTCAAAATTCTTGCAGCTTTTTTGATAGCCTTTGGACATTTTTCTATATTCTTCTATATTTTTCCAGTGATACTCTTTTTTTTTCCCAGCAGAAGGCTAAACCCTGTTAAAAATATTAATTTTACAAACAACAAACATCCTAAAGCATTGAGTGATTGACATAATAATGGTATCTCCCAGAAAATGGAAGAAGCTTTAACTGGAAGCTCAGGTTTTTCCCCTGGGATCAGTGCCTGCGAGGTGAGGAAGATAAGGCAGAAAACATTGTCCTCTCTGTTCCTCTCAAACTGAATATACAGGAATTAGGCTACCAGTATTTCACCAGGATTTATTCTTCATCACATGAGTTTTATCTTCATTTTTCCATCTTCCTAGCCTTTGAATGTTCCATTCTGCATGAGTTCTGCTAACGTTTCTTACCATTGCATCACAATCATATAGACCAAAAAAGAGATATTCTTACACCAGAGGAAAGGAAAAAAAGTAAAAACCCAAACTAAAAAACTTGGTCCACGGTGTTTGCATTCATCCTTATCCACTTGCTTTGAATTTCATGGGTTTTTCCTATTTTATGATTATGTGGGTTTTGACAGATGTTCCTTGGATGTTTGTGTCTGGTGAACTCCAGTAATGTTTTTTTGTTTGTTTGTTTTGGGTTTTTTTTTTTCACAGTTACAGTCCTATAAAGATTACAAGGCTCTCAGGTGAGCTCTTTTTCTTTAATTTTAAAACCAAGTGCCTAAACATAGCCACTCCTGTGAATAGGGGTGGGTTTAAACACCAGACTCCAGGCTTTCCTGAAACAGGATACATTTTAGGGAAGCGCCTTAACTCAGCTGAGCTCACTGGACAACACTGACCTGCACCCCAAAAACATTTGTCCCCACACAAATTCTCTGACATTACAATCCACCTGCCTCCCCTCCCCACCCTGAATGAGGGTCCAGCAGTGTGAGCAGTGGTAGTGAGTGATGACAGAGGATCATGGCACACAGAGTGAGCACCAAGTTACCCAAAACCTCGATTTTACACTTATTAACCGACAATTTTCACTGGTTGAGGCTCATCTCCCAGGAATATCTGTGGCTGCTTTTTTCCCCCTCAGTGTAGTGGAACTTCTCTGTGTGGGTCTGGAGATAATGTCCTTTCTTTGATGGGGATAAAGTCCTTCCTCCCATCTGAGTTCCATTAGGTGACCCCACCAGCACAGACACCAACAGACCACAAATACAAGCATGGCACTCCTCAAATAATAATTCACAGAAACTTTCATCAGTTCTGCCCCCTTAAACTGCTGATCTGACTGCTTTCAGTTTCTACTTCAAAGGCAGTTTTTCATTTTAAAGGTTCCTTTCAAAAAAAACCAAAAACTGGTGGGATTACAACATAAACAAATTGTATGTTAGAAATCCATTTACAGAGGAAATAATATGCCATAAATCTTGAAAGATTTGATAAGAATCCAAAGCAGTCCCCACTCTGGTTATAAATTCACTATCTCACAAAGGCAAAATAGCTCATTCCACAGCTTGCTCACAAACTACTCATTCTTGGAAAAAAATCTAAAGTAATGGCAGCTGGTAAAATAATTAGGATCATACAGATATAATTACGCTGCGCATCTGCAACCGTTCTACCACCATCAGACTACATAGCAAAGTACCCAGAAAACAGCTGGATTTAGTCTGCCCTCAACTCGTTTTTTAGGATGTGAAACTGACAGCAAAATGCCTCCAGCTTGATAAATTTTCCTGGGCATTTGGATGTAGTCACAGAAGTAGCAGGAAGAACAGGAAATATTTAATACCTTCTACCTGGTGTGGCAATACTTATTCCCCTGGCAACACAAAACAAGGGAAATTATATCTTTTGGTATCTCACTGCTTCAAAGGCAAAAAACCTGATCAGACCTAATTTTTATTTTTTTGAGGGTTGCGGTCATTATGGTGGGCTCAGGCTGGGGAATGATCAGCTATCACTTCTGATGAAATGTAAGGTGAGGCCACAAAATTCTGTTTCCCTAATTCTGCCCCAGTCCCTGCCTTCATGTTCAGGGAAACTTCTGCCACAGTGGCTTCCCAGCCACAAAAAGCTGGCCAGGTACTGACAGAATCCTGCCTTGAGGGGCTTGCACGCAGAAAGCTGGGTAAAAAAGCACATAAAAAACCAGCCTGCTCAACAAAGTCCTCAGAAACACAGCTACATATCTCAGTAACGTAACATTTTCATAACAATTTTATGCTGCTTACCAGTCTTTTGCACATTTTGACCCATCAAAGTCTTTCCCCTCTCCTGCTCTCTGCACAAAACACTGGCCTCACATCCACTGTGTATTTCTCCAGGTCTTTTGGCACACCACAATGTTTGCCTCAAAATGGCATTTCCTGGGATGGGGTCCTTCCTGTGATCATGGGGGCAAAGGGACAATTAATTCAATTAATTCAAAATACGTTGCTCATTTGATGATCCAAACATAGGCTCTGGGAAATGTCCAATATATTGTAAAAGTCACAGGCCTCAGTTATCCACCACTGATCAAAACAAATTATTTTCCATTATTAAAGCCTAGAAATCTCGCAAAACATGCAGAAAGATTTTTTTTTTTAATGTTATTTTGATGATGATATTTTATCATATTTTTGCTTTGAAGCAGTAAGGAATGGGGGATTTCCCATCTCTCAATCCATCAAGAAGAGCAGCTGGCTCAGGACCCACAGACAGCATCAGAAATGTATTTTCAAGGGTGGCAACACTGCAAATACCTGAAACTGTGGAAAAAGAAGGTGACAGTATCACACCATGACAAACTCCATAGAACCCAAAACATACCCACAATCCTAAGTTTGGATATTCAACAACCTAAAGTCCTAACAATGTATTGTTGAAGACCTCAGTATTATCTGAAAAAGAAAAGCAAAGTCTTTTCCCCGAACTCTGGGGATTTGGTGAGGGGTCTGTTGCTTACAGCTTCTCTTCTCTTCTCTTCTCTTCTCTTCTCTTCTCTTCTCTTCTCTTCTCTTCTCTTCTCTTCTCTTCTCTTCTCTTCTCTTCTCTTCTCTTCTCTTCTCTTCTCTTCTCTTCTCTTCTCTTCTCTTCTCTTCTCTTCTCTTCTCTTCTCTTCTCTTCTCTTCTCTTCTCTTCTCTTCTCTTCTCTTCTCTTCTCTTCTCTTCTCTTCTCTTCTCTTCTCTTCTCTTCTCTTCTCTTTTCTCTTCTCTTCTCTTCTCTTCTCTTCTCCTCGAGTCTCCTCTCCTCGAGTCTCCTCTCCTCTTCTCTTCCTCTTCTCGAGTCTCCTCTCTACCTCTTCTCTTCTCTCTCTTCCTCAGAAAATTCCCCAAAACCTGCAGAAATGCAAAGGGAGACTTTGCATTTTTATACAGTTCTATACAGGAAGTCATGCTTGACAAAGAAAAAATTACATCTATTATCATGTTATTGATTTACATACGGAAAGGAATAATATTATTTATATACAAATTGTTAGAATAAGGTGTCAGATTGATAAGATGAAGAGCATTTTCCCCTCCTGCTTTTCTCAGCAACGAAACATCTTTTTGCAAGTGGTTGGTGGGGTTTTATTTCCCTTTGCCTCTTTTCCCGAGGAGTTGAGATATTTTCTGCATCACCAAGCTGTCTCTGGCACTAGAATTTCACAGTTACAAGAGGTAACTGGAAGCCTGTGACTCTTCCACATTTGTGCAAGTTGTAATTTGGAGCGCAACAAGAAGAAAATTGCATTTTTTTCCCTCACTTCGGTCTCAGAAAACCTCTTTAAGAAAAGTACCAGAAGGCAAACCAACAATTGGAAAGTACTAGTGAGAATATTTTGATAGCTGCTACTACTACAGATACCTTTCTGACCACACCCACCAGGAATATTAATTTTCTAGACATGAACACCATTGCCAAAAGAAGGTTCTTTCTCCACATGGTACTAAACATAAAGCTTCTCATTTAGAAAATACAGTTTATCACTGCTGGAGACAGAAACCCTCTGAGGAGTGTTTTTTGTTGAAGCTTTCCTTGCACAAAGCACACCTGGGAGATTAATAACCCCCCTCCCTTTTCTCAGACACAGTTTCTCATGTCAAGACTTTCCCCCAAGCAATAAATTAGCTGCTCAGCCTCCTTTATAATCTGTTTCTCTGGTAAATAAAATGTGCTGATAGAATCTTCTGAACAAGAATTACCTCAGGAACACTGAAAATTATGAAATATAGAAAGTTGTCACACACTGTAATAAAGGAATAAGAAACAGCTACCAGAAAACTCTCTAAATGTGACCTTGGATGAAGTCAATATTCTAAAGACAATAACGTATTAATTGGATCAATAAATGTAATTAGGCATCCAGGCTGATTAAATGTCATATAATATTATTTCTTATAGAAAAGAGTTTTGCCTACAGCAAGGACAGCATAAAAATATGCATCCTGGGACTCAAAAAGTTTTTGCTCCTTTGTGGATGGTCCAAAGAACCCGAGGAAGTCTCAGAAATTAATGACACTGCTTTTAGATAAAACAGTGCAATTAAAGGATGGACAAAGCCAAAAAAAATTGCATTGTATACTGGGCTGAGATGAGTTTTTGGCTTTCCAGCTGGGCAGCAAGACCGGTCTGGAAGCACTGCTGGTCCCAGCCAGCTGGTGTGGTGGGATGAACACCTCAGCTGTCCAAGGAGAGACTCCACGAGGTGCTCTGGAACCTGTCCGTGGAAACCAGGAGGAGTCTGCATCTCTCCCTGGGCACAGCACACAGCTGGGACTGGAGCTGTTGATCCTGCAAGTGTTAAGGCAGTGTTTCAGTAAATTTCAGATGTGGAGGTGCAATTGTCAGATTTTACCAGAAGAATGTGGGACAACTCTATCCTGGATATAAAATAATAAGTCATTTTTGCCTGCTTACAGAAAGTGGTGCTAAGTTTGCTTTCTTCCAGGTTTCTTCAGCAATACCGACCTTCACAGATGAAAAAAAAAAAAAAAAATTTGGAATTTCTACTGGAATTTCACCTGGGTGTTATAAATGATGCTTGGAATGACCTAAATCCAGTTTCTTTTGTACCTGGTTATAGAATAATAATCTTAATGCAAGCTGTCTTGCATTTGCACCACATGTTGGCCCAAATATCTTATTTCAGACTTAATTTTTATGTCCTGGACACCAAAATCCTCCAGTTTGATAAAGATCCAAGCAACACAATTACCAGGGACTTGGACTGAGATTTTTCTAGCCCAAATTTTTGCTACTGACAAGTTCAGTTTCTAGTGTAAACGACTTAGACTTACCTAGACTCAATAGGCAGAAGTAACCAGAGGGAAAGATGGATAATATGTTCCGTTTTAAGACACATAGGTTGAAACACTCCCTTAAAAGCCTGACATTCTCCAACAATTATAGAGACCTCAATAAATTTATTTTGCATTTGATACTTACCTTTGGGACAAATGAAGGTTGTTGAGGTCAACACCATGAAAACCATTAAAGGACGACTTTACCTGCTGTATGCATGCAATGAAACTCTCCTTGCATGAAGAAAAACCACAGGAAAAAACAGTTCATCTCTCCTCTGTGCCCATGTGCTTCCCTAGCAGGGCTGGCAGAGCAGCCCTTGGATTCTGATCTGATGTGAGACTTGACACAGAGGGTTTCTGTCCCACGGCAGCAGCAGCATCAGGGAACACACACTCAGATTGCCCACAATCTGCCCCAAAAGAGGTGCCAGAAGGGAAGAGGCAAGGAAACAATGACAAAGTTTTTTCCATGACAGAAATCAGGCACAGCACACGAGAGCATAGTCATTGTTTAGATTTTGGCATGTCACAGTGGAGAAATGGTGGTCCTCTGGCAAGGGGAGCACCGTGCAAGCGTGAGGTGCTGGTGGCAGAAAGCAGAAGGATGTTCTGAGAACTTGTGATTTGTACCAGGCCTTTGTTCTCCCTTCTTTTGTCTGAAAACACATGTGTTATGTAGATATATCTTATTACGGCCACACATTCAGCCACTGACTGCTGCTTATTTTTACAACGAGGGAAACATCCGCCCATTTGCTAAGGTGAACAGGAATATCTTGTTTTGTTTACAGCTTCAAAAAAAAAGAAGAAAAAAAAAAAAAAAGAGAAGAAATATCTTCCCCCCTGCCATCCAAGAAAAGAAAGAAAAATAAATAAATCTCCATATCCACTTTCAGGTTCACGCTGGTCCTGGTACGTAACAGGCTTCTTCAGCAACTGTGAATGCTTTTCATCATCTGCTCTGCTGGGTTTGTGTGTGGCAGCGAATTCATGTGAGCTGTGTGACAAATGCAATGGCCTGAACTTCCTCCAAAGACAGCGACAGCAGTGCTTGGTGCCTCCTGTCTGAACTGAAAAATGATATTGCAATAAGGTTAGAGAAAACTTACTCATTTGAGTTTGAAATCCAGTGTGAAAGTGAAGGTGGACTGCAAATGTGGCTAGTGCCATTGTAGAGGCTTAGGTCTCTGTTAACAGAAAAATTAGGTTTAGTGCATTTCTACAAGTCCCAATTAGAAAGTTATCCATAGATCCAACAGATTCTGTCCCCCTAATGCAGATATGAAATATTCACAAGAGCAATTAAATGAAAGGAGATAAAGAGTTTTCGTATGTGTCCTGATCATCTCACATCAGGCTCAGCATTCTCAAATGCTAAAGTGGTAAATGAAATTACTTTCAACTATTTGGGCAGAAAGGGGTTAAGAAACTGTTACTGTCCAGGGCTGAATATGGCCCAGACCCAGGGAAAGGGTAACGAGGACCCAGAGGAGACGAAGAAAGTGGGGATGAGAAGAAACCTCTGAGATTTGCAGCAAAAAGAACAGTGGAAAAGAGAAACCTCAACCCAGGCAATGCCAGGAGTAGCCAGGACGCTACAAATTCATAGGCAATGGTAGGTAAATATTTCAGCCACTAAATGTTGGTTTAAATATTTGCCAGTGTTTAAACACTGGTTTCCAAATGAGGAAACTTAGATGATTCCCACTTTTCTTCCAGCTTCTCACCCCTCACTGGTGTCCTTAAAACAGGGAAGGGGCATTTAGTTTGCAGGAAAATACTCTGAAGAGCAAAAGCATCTTGGACAGGAGAGTGTTTTCCAGTTCTGGTTCTGTGGAAGCAAAATACACACTTGTTTCATGCCAGGAGAAGTTTTTGGTAAACAGAGACAGTTTACAAGATTTCTGATAAGGGCACTTGTATTACAGGAAGTCACCCAAGTTTTTTCAGTTGTACTCATTGTACTGCTCTAAAAACAAACTTTGTGGAAGGAGAAGGCACCTCACAGTGAACCTCTACTGCTATTAGGTGCATCCACCTGGAGACATCCAGAAATGTACCTCTTTTCACAGTCCCTGAACATCTTTAGGGTTTTTGGAATTTATAGTGCACTGTCACTATTTATGAGTTCAAATGTCTTCATCCTGGCCATAAAGTGCATTAACTCCCCTGAAACTAAATGCTCTACTGAGTTAACTCCAAGCTCTCGTTGGGCAGACTCTCCAGAAAAGGAAAAGTTACATAAGAAAAAAAATATAATTAAAAAAAATTTTAAAAAAATATATAAAAAAGGAAGCAAATCCCAGTTTATCAGTCTGCCATTAAACAGCCTGACAGAAAGCAAGAGTGAGCTTTCATGAGAACCTTGGTCTCAATTGATTGCTGAAGCAGTTCTGGCTCTGTTTCATCCACCCAAGAGCTCAGGGAGATGAAGGGGATGTGGGGAAAGACTTGCATTTAGGACACCAATGGAGACCTGGCACAGCAAAATATTCATCTGTCTTGTCGTTTGCCCTCCTAAACTTCCATTTTCCTTAATACTACCCCATGTGGTGTGAAGAGCTGACCTTAGAACAACACAAAAATACCTGTGCCTGCCTGCCACCGGTGGCATTAACCCAGAGCACGGTTCAGGATGAGAGGTTGAAGTGGGAAACCCGAATTCCTGGATGCAAAGCTGCTTGGCTGACATATGTGGAGCAGCAGCAATCATGGTTTTCCCAAACTGGAGGATTTACCCCCCTTGCTGCCATCCTCTGCCTCTCCATGTGTTTGTTTTGCTGACTGTCAGGGACCACATGCATCTCCAAAACCCTTAGCTCACTTCCAAGGGTGATTTTTGAGCATGCCTCTGGGGATGGCAGGAATCCCATGGTTTGTGGATGATGGGGGGGTTTGGTCTGTGAAACATCGCAGAGGCGTATGGGCAGGGTGGCTGCTGCAGCCACAGCCCTTAGAACAACCGCAATAACAAATTAAACATCACCATCGCTTGGCTGTCACACATTTGGAACAAATTGGAGACTGAATCATGAACTAAGGCAGCCTGAGCTGCTTGCATCCTGAGGGAGATCAACAGCATCACAAGTGCAAACCCAAACTGTTCATTGTAAGAGGTGAAGGAGATGATCCCTGCGTAGCCGATGCCTCACAAAAACCTGAGAGAACTTTCCTGGACCTGTTCACCAGGGCTTGGTACCTGAAAATGTGTCCTTGGGCATCATCCATTTGCTGTGGCAAATAGTTATGAGTTTTCAGAGGCAAAGCAGAAGGAAAACTCCGACCAAAACGCTTGGAGTAATCTCTGAAGACATCACTGTCAGATTCACTGGATGACAGATTTAACCATGGGAGTTCAGAAATCCCAGCTCAACACTCTGACATAGCAAAGGGAGGGAAAAGCCCAGTGCTCTCTAGCAGAGCACTAGATCTTTGACACAAGCACAGGCTGTGAACCAAAACCAGCCTTGGCAATGTTTTTAACAAGTGAACGAGCCCTGCACTCAATTTTCACCCACAACTGGCACACATTTAAGGAAGGTCTTAAGGAAGACCTTCAGCAAATTGTACTCCTCATGGTAGGAATACTGCTGCCATTTCCCTGTGACTGCATAGGTGTTGAGTTTGGATTTTCCAGAGCATCTTTATTCACAGCAAGCCAACACATTTACATGCATTAAATTCCTCGCTCCCAAGTCTTGATGCAGATAAGAGTGAAAGACCCCAGCGCAGGCCCTGCTGGAAGCTCCTGGCTTGTCGGTGCAGGCTCAGAGGGAAATAAAACATATTTGTCACAGCTGCTGAGAATAACATGAGCACAGAGCTCCAATGCACTGCTATCTTGTCCATCTAGGGGCAGGTTAGAGCCCAGCCAGATAATATTCATAGAAAGGTTGAGTATTAAAGTTGCAGTCAGTGTTGGATTCTGAGCCTTGCATGCTGACTCCCAAGCCGAGGCAGGTGGTGCAGTTTACATTTAAAAGGAAGAAAAGTAAACATGTGAGACCAAATGAGAGGCGGGCACACTAAATACAACACAATAAAGCCAGGCATAGCCATATTTCCTTTGGGTATCAATCCCAAACCTCCAGATATCCCTGGACAAATGGCTGGATTTTCTTCTGCAGCCTGGAACTAAGTAACAGCTCATCTCTAATTGGGCTTCCAAATTAATTCTTACCAGTGTGGCCAGCATTAGTTGCTGGTGCATCATCAATCATCCCATGTAATAAAAGGGTTATCCATGCATCTTTAAATCACTTGGCACAGTTAAAATCTCCCATCTGCTTTCATTCTTCTTCCCTCTAGTAAGTCTCGGTCTCTTGCAGAGATCCAGTAGTAGAAATCAATTGTGTTCCCCTTTCTGTGCCACTATTTAGCCTGGTGGCTGCAGCTGATACTTTCTGCAGCCTCAGGCCTGGAAGCGTGTGGTAGGCTTAATTTTTTAGATTAACAGTAAGTCTCCATTGGTTGTGGTAGCTGTGAGTCATGAAAAAATCCCTGCTCAGTCTTGGGGTGTTGGTTCCCTGCGATGATTTGTAACATTGAGTAAGCAAGCACGAGAGATTCAGAAATGGGAAACCTTTTAACTGTGAGTGAGCTGCTGATAAAAAACAAAGTGCTCTTCTTACTCCTTTGCTTTAAAGACAATTGGGCACCAATCAACATTTGCAAATGCTCTTTTGCCATGAGAAAACTACGGTAACATACCAATATTTTCATGAGGTTTGTTGACAAAGTCATCTACAAAGTCTGGACTTTAACACAAAGAAAGCTTCTTCAATAGATTATCCCCTAGTGTTAGTGTCTTGATGCTCAGTGCTTCCAAAACTAAACAGAAATCTTTGTTTAGTCTCAGTGTGATCAAAAGATTTATTTTGCAGGGGAAAGGGACAGGTTCTGCAAATCGTGGCCCCTGTGAGAGAGCCGTGATACCCTTGCAGAGTAAAAGACATACATTTTTTCATTTCTTTTTACACTGGAAGAGGACAGTGGATTAATAAATAACGACTTGTTTCTTTCTCCCTTACTCCCTGAAAATGCTATCAAAACAAGCTATTGTTCACAATTTATGTTGGAGGAATCAGCTGTAATCAACACCGTAATTACTTTGTGTGCAGGACACATTCAAATGTGTATTAAAAGAGAAAGTGCTACGTATCTCCAGCTCTCCTGAGACTGGAGTGAATCCATAAAATTTAAAGAGAGGTGTCCTTTGGCTGCTGCTGGTTTCGTTCTGATGCCATAAGGAATACAATGCCCTGTCTTTGGGCCAGAAGTGAGTTCAGCCTGCTGCTGAGACAGAGGCCACCAGGAAATGTTTGGGAAAGGCATAAAATCAGAGGTGGACATCTCCCTTGTACCTGCCCACCACAGTGAGGCTCACTGAACTGCTTGCTCCTTGATGGGAAATTCTGTTCTCCCTGGATGGACATTTATACAAATTTAAATTACCAGCTGCCTTTGGAAACTTGCTATGGTACTTCAGGTACCCATAATATCCATATGACCACTTAGCTATGCACTAGAGAGAAAGAAAAAAATAGAAATATTCATTTATTTTGTCTTAAAATCTGTGTCTGATGGGATTAGTTTCTTGATCTGGCTGCAAGGGAGGCAGTGGGATGGCATTGCCAGGGTCAGTGAGGGAGGAGAGGAGAACAGGACTGTCACCTCTTGAAGCAGAGTGGATTTAGAACCATTCAAGACAGACAGCACCACGACTGAAGGAAGCTGCTGTGACTCATCCACTGCAAGAAACTCCCTGAGCATTTCCTCTGTGTGCACAGATACAAACAATTAATTTAGATCTCTGCCAGTTCTTATCTTCCCCAAGCACTTCCATTATCCTTTCATCTTCCACTGGCCATGCAGACAATTGGGAAGATATATGTGTTTATAAAAAAGGTTATTAATATTTTTGCCTTTGGAACTTCTTCCTCAAGACCTTTCTGGTCACTTTTCTCTTTGTTTTTGATGGAGATTTCCAGCTTGCCTCCCTTACTTATAATTCTTTTGGGTTTCCCTGTTTGTCTGCTACTTAAAAGAAAATTTATTTCTGTTCCTGATGGACTCCCCTATGAAACTGCCTCATTTACACCATAATTTAATTGGTTTTTTTCCTTCCAAAATTGTATTATTTGCTTTACTTTTAGTGTCATGTTACACTGGGCCCCTCTAAAACATCTCAGTATCCCCCCGCATGTATTTTATTTACTCTTTTGACTGCTTCTTTTCCTTTTATTCCCCATTTTAATTCAACTTGTTTTCTTTTAGTTAACACTACTGTGTTCTTCCTTTAAAAACAAAACAAAACAAAAAATACAAAACTCCAAAAGTCAAAAGCAAAACACTCAACAAAACACAATAAATTCAGTCTCGGGGGTCTTTTCCAACCTCAGAGATTTTCACCTGTCTGACTGGTTTTGTTTTCAAGAAGCTGCTGTATTTTGCTTCTTGGTTTGTCCATCATGTTTTGATGACATTTATCATCCTGGGGATTTTCCATTCCTTAATTCAGAGATTTCCATTCCGTGTGTTCAGAGATTCACTACCATTTAGTGCTTTTTGTGAGAGACAAAGCTGAGCCTTATAATCAGACTGCTCAAGGACTCGTGAAACAGCTGGAAGAAAATTAAGTATCATGAATAATAAAATAAGGTTATGAATACTTTTAATATCACAAAAGGAGAATAACTTATAAGCTTCAGAGCTTGGCGGGCCTTTACAGAGAAAAGCTGCTTAGGCAGGAAACTTTCTCTGAAAATTCAAAGCTCTCAGACAATTTGGACACAACCAGTGCCAGCTTTCCTCGTGGACAAAGATTCAGCTTTCCTCCCATCTTTTCTTTCTTTCTCTCTCCGCCCTCATTGTGAGCACCCAATCAGCTCTTTCCTCTTGCCAAACCTGAGGGCTTTGGCCTGGGTTTTAAAGCCTGTCACCCTTGAAAGGAGAAAAAGGCTGAGTGTTGGGACACGACCAGTGTGATGGGAAGGGTCGGTGCAGTGGGTAGGTCCACGACCAAACCATTATAAATGTTGGAATCAGATCTTTTCCACACATCTCCAGCTAGGTCACCTACTGTTCCTCTGAAAGAGAATCCAGAATGGAGTGGCATTTCCTTTGAGGAAGGTGCTCTGTATTCAGAGGTAGCTTACGTCTCATGCGATGCATGAGCTGCTGTTGTAAAGGACTTCTTTTTTTTTTATTGAACAGTAATGCATTGTAAACTCCAGCATAAAACTCCAGCTGTCCCTTTACACACTTGGCTTTTTGGCAATCATTCCACTTTCTTTTTTTTTTTTTTTTTTTTATCCCCTTTGAATAGTCATAATTCATATACAGAGCCAGCCACACACACACACATTTCTTTTTTTCCACTGGCTTTGTCCTGGTTTTGGCTGCACAGTCCTTTGGGTAAAATGGGTGAAGTTGGCTTTATGAGCTATAAAATGGCAGGATGTAAGGATTCACTTGGTTTTGATGTGTTAGCAGTATTTTATGGATAAAGTGTGAAGAAAGCCGTATAATTGGGTTACTGGGAATAGCACATGTGGCCAAAAAGGAGGAAATGGATCCTTAGATCTGGCATTCCTTCATGCAGGGGGTATGGGGCTGCTGCAGTGCTAGAACTGGTCCAACTGATGTGGCAATGTTCAATTAAACGAGCAGTGAGCTCTCTGCCCATTCCCTCCCAAGTATTGATGGTTAATCAGCACCAGCAATAAGTGTCCTAAAGAATGAAATTAATTGAGTGATCATTTCAGTCAGAGATGGACATTCTGACCCCTTCTGCCAGAACTACAAATCTTCAGGTCCCCTGCTAAAAGTGGAGTGAAGACAATTCTGCAGCAGCAAAAGTGGAAGAAAGATCAAACATGCAACAACAAGACTGAAAAAACAGGGCTCTTCTTATACCATCCTCTGGGAAGTCTCAGTTCCTTGTAAAGTATTTTATACTTCATAGTTTGCCATAGGCAAGGCAGTCAAGACAGACTTTTGGCTGAAGCAGTACTTGTGTTTGACTTGCAGTCTTCAACTAGGATTTATTTATTTTTTTTTTGTCCATTAAAATAAAAAAGGTTTCATCCAATGAACCGTTATTTAATAAGTAAGGGTATATATTCCCCTCCCTCCCAAATAATTCTGCTAGAGGCTAAAAACTGGGAAAGTCAGTTAAAATCACATAGCACCTCCCAGAACAAGCTCTGGTTGTCACAGAGAAGCTAGACAGAGGAAGGGTTTAGACTGCTTTATTTCACATTTGTGGTCTTTCTGAGAGGTTACTGTAATGAGTCCTGTTCTCACTTTCAGGATGGAAACCCAAAGGTCTACCTGACACAAGCAAGACCCTGCCGTGAACTCCTCCACCAGGACCACCTCACCTCCAGCTCCTCTGCATGTCCCAGGGATAAGGAGATAAGGGATGAGGAAATACGGGATGAAGAGATAAGGAATAAGGAGAAGGAGAGGCCAAACCACACTGCAACCTGCTTGTGCAGCATCAACAGCTGCTGGGCACAGCCAGCACAATGAGCTCTCACCCCTGGGCACAGCCTTCTCTTCTCCACTGCTCCCACCAGGAAATCTGGGTGGTGCTGACAGCATGGTCCCTGGGGACTCCAGATCCCAAAGACACAGCAGTGCTCATGGCTCCTGTGTGGATCAGGATCAGGATCAGGAGAAGGCATTTTCTCCTTCCCTGCCTCTGAGATGGGTTCAAGGACAGCTGGAGCCACAGAAAGGGACAGCTATTTTTACAGAGGGCTGTCCCTGAGCCCCAAAGCCCTGTCAGGCTGAAAACCTTGATGGTGCTACCAGGACCCTCCAGTGTCTGTGTCACCACCACTCAGAGGTGGCTCAGTCACACCTAGGGAAACCTGGACTGAGTCTGCACATCAAGCCCAGCACCCGTTTCCCAGTCCTTTAACAGCTGCTCTCACTTATTCTTACAAGCACAGCATCTCTGCATATAATTTACATTCCTGCAGATGTCCTTCTATTTTTTGGCATCACTGAACTGCTTCCAAATTTCTTTTCTATTTAGTCTAATAGACGTAAAACATTATTTAGATTTTCACTCATAAAAGTGACCAAAAGCAGCTGTATCTTCACAAGCTGTTGGATGCAAACCAAAGCTAGAGGTTGCTCTCACATACACTGATGGGAATTAATTTCAGAGCACAGTCCCCATAAAAAAAAAAGAAAAAAAAAAGAAAAAAAGGCTGCATTTCATCCTACCTGAAAGATCTACAGCTACATACTGAAGCAAAAGCTTTTATTGGATTTTGTTAAGAAATTAGTACTCCAAAAAAGAGTCCATTATGTTGAGCTGCTGTAAAGATAGACTTTAACTCAATGAAGAAGTCCATCTGGGAGCTTTCCTGGCTTTCTCCCCACGGAAAACACATTGCTTGTGGAACACATTTTGTTGGTGGGCTACAAAGGTATCCCAGGGGAGGAACCAAATTTTTTTCCAGCCTCTCCCCGGCAGCTGTCCCTGAGAACAATCCTGTAGTTCCACAGAGGGCAGGAAATCTGGATCCAGGTGCCTGCACACACACACTGCTGACTGACACTTTACCCACCCTCCAGGGCTTCGCTGACACTGCTGCAGGGATGACTAAATGTCCTACTTCTGAGGGTCTCCTCCAGAATGTTCATAGAATATTTTGTCGTGTAAGACTTGAGTAAAATCCAAGACACCGGTTTTTTTTCCCCTCCAAGTGAGGAATATCTGTAGAGTTTATTCAATAACGTTTTTCTTCCAAAATCAGAAAGACACCAACCACAGGATTTAACTGTGCAGCCAGGTGATCCAGCAAAAAAGGAGGATCACACAGATGAATGTACACAAAGCTGGGTTTCTGGTCACAAAGGGCTCAGCAAGGCAATGTGAAATGAGAGGCACCCCCACAGCCTGGTAACTTTGCTCTTTTCCAGTCACAGGCCCCCATCTCACCCAACATTGCTCTTGGAGGAGCCCTGTGTGAGGAAGGATTGGGAAGGGCTGTCAGGACTGCGCTGGTGCTGCTTCTTTGTAGGAGGAAAAATCCTGTGTAAACAGTTGCTTCATTTGCAATTCTCCGAGGGGCATTTGGAACTGGATGCGGAGATTGAACCATCTGCAGTTTGTTTAACTATTTCCATTTCAAAGGTGAACAATAGCTTCAACAAAGCTGCCATTAATAACAACAATTGTTGTGCCAGAATTGTACCTTTTACTTTCTTGTTTTCTTGCTTGCTCACTTTCTCTCTTGTTTTCTTTCTCTTTCTATTCCTTCCTTCCTTCCTTCCTTCCTTCCTTCCTTCCTTCCTTCCTTCCTTCCTTCCTTCCTTCCTTCCTTCCTTCCTTCCTTCCTTCCTTCCTTCCTTCCTTCCTTCCTTCCTTCCTTCCTTCCTTCCTTCCTTCCTTCCTTCCTTCCTTCCTTCCTTCCTTCCTTCCTTCCTTCCTTCCTTCCTTCCTTCCTTCCTTCCTTCCTTCCTTCCTTCCTTCCTTCCTTCCTTCCTTCCTTCCTTCCTTCCTTCCTTCCTTCCCTCCTTGTTTCCCTCCTTGTTTCCCTCCTTGTTTCCCTCCTTGTTTCCCTCCTTGTTTCCCTCCTTGTTTCCCTCCTTGTTTCCCTCCTTGTTTCCCTCCTTGTTTCCCTCCTTGTTTCCTTCCTTGTTTCCTTGTTTCCTTGTTTCCTTGTTTCCTTCCTTGTTTCCTTCCTTCCTTGTTTCCTTGTTTCCTTGTTTCCTTCCTTGTTTCCTTCCTTGTTTCCTTCCTTCCTTCCTTGTTTCCTTCCTTGTTTCCTTCCTTCCTTCCTTCCTTCCTTCCTTGTTTCTTTCCTTGTTTCCTTCCTTGTTTCCTTGTTTCCTTGTTTCCCTCCCTGTATTTTTCCCCTTCACTTTTTCTAAGTGCAACTAATGGGGTAAAAGCATTGGAAAAAATGCAGAAGGACTGGAGGAAAAAAAACCCAGATTTTGTGACACTGATTCAATTTTTGAAAAATAATGTGTCACTTCTCGGTGACAGTCATCCTGTCATACATTCCATCATATTTGCCACAAGGAAAAAGTTTGATTACCCACAACTGGGGAAATATCATTTCCACACTAGGCAATTCAGCATTATTGTGGTTAAAGTTATCATTAATTTTCAGGTGGGGAGGGCTTCCATATTGTTCACATTTATGCACCACGGATAATCCAGGTCTCTTTCAAACACACTGCAAACAGAAGCCATTCAAAGTAGCTCAAAGGGTTTGCAGTGTTTGCAAAGTAAATAAATCCAGAATTTTCTTGATTGCCAGCAACAGAAAAAAAAGGAAACCAGCCAAAGTCAGAAGGGGTTGAATTTGCACCAACTTCTGTTTCCCCAGATTGCCACCATATAACTCAGCTGGAAAGGAAGACAAAGCAAGATATTTGTGTATTATCTCAGACAGCTTTCAAAGTCACTGCAGAATTTGCCCATTTAGTGATGATTCCCATTCAAGTGGGTTTGAAACTTGACAGACTTCCACTTTGGGTCACATTTCCTGAGGCAGCCCCAAAATGGAAATTATCAGATTGCACAACCCTGCTAGACCTGTTCCAGCTGCAACTGCTTGGCAGGGACACTGCAGTCTGGGAACATGTGACAAAAAAATATCCCAGATAGTGCCCACAAAGGCAGAAAATGACCATTTTCCCTTTGGAGAAGATCTTGTCAGGACAGTGCATATCCCAGGAACAAGCACAGATAAGAAATATGAAGGAAAACATACAGAATAAATAGGAATAAAGAATTAACTACCAATTATCACTCACAGGACAATTTCTTTTTCTGGATAGTCGTCTGTTGTCTCCCATAATCAGCATTTTAGGGACTGAGATAATGGTTGCCTAGGTGCAATAGTCTTAAACAGCCATTAAATTATATATTTCCCATTCACATATCTCAGCCCTTAGAGAATTCATTTCTACATCTCTCTTCCACAATGCCCTGCAGCAATTTGTTCAATTTTCAGGGAGATACCCAAAAAAATTGCCAATCCTTTTTTCCTGATTAGTAATAACTAAATTAAGAGTTTGTCTTTAGTGTAGGATTTTCCTATAGGCTGAATATCATCAAGTTTCCTAGTAGCCAATCTTGAAAAATATTTCTAAGAATCATTGCAAATAGATATAAATTTATCTTTCCAGAACCAACTGCATATCAGCAAACATAATTATGTCATTTGTTGTTCCTGTTTCATACCATTCATGAATAAACTGAAAATCCTGGATCCCAGCACAGACTTTGAGAGACTTTGTGAGAAGTTATCATCTACTCCTCTTTTTTCCTGTCTTTTTATTCCTCAAAAAGATTTAGGTTTTTGTACCATTGCAGACCCTTTTCACCAAGACACTCCAGTCAGGGACCAAAAGTTGAAATGCAACATTTTCTTCCCCAATGAGCTTAAACGTATTTTAAAATATTGAATTTTTTATTTTTTTTTTTCACTGACAGGTGAAAACACCTTTGCCAAAGTGAAACAGCTCTGGAGTTTTCAAACACTTATGTAATTTGTCTATTTAGTGTCTGCATGGGTCATTTTTGCCAGGCTAAAATTCTGCAAGAAGGGGATATGGAGAGAGACCTTCTTACCACTCAACATCTGGCAGTTTTGAAATACTTGTGGGGAAAAGCATCATGCAACAAAGGAAACAACAGAAAGCAATGAGACAAATACGTAATCCAGTAAACAAATCAAGAAATTTCCAAAGTGCTGTCTGCTGAGCAGTGTTAGTCTTCAGGAGATGGCTAAATGACTACAGATCCATGTTAAAATTCACTTCACTTATCCCATCTCCAGAGTGTTTTCAATTACATGTTCGAAGATAAGGCTGCAAAATCCACAGGAGAAATTATGGAAGTTTCCTTTAAAAGTTTAGTTCCAAGCTAGTCTCTCTCACACATGCTAAATCTGGAGATATTCTGGTAACTGAGAACAGATTTCAGCTTCATCATTAAGGCATATTCTGTCTGAGAAGGAAATAACCAGAGTCATTAAATAAGGACTCCAAAAAACACACATATTGCTGTGTATTTGCCCAGTCACCATATTAATGTGATGCATGGTTTTTTTGTAAGGTAGAAGCTTTTTCATAAAGTGTTTCAGACTGCCTTTTATTCCTCAGGCTGGCTCTCCATGTAATGAAATGTAATGATCACCATCTACACTCCAAAACCACATTTAGACCATGAAGGCCTAAAATTACTGTATTTTTTTTATGCAATATGAGCATGACTATAGCCTGATCCTTTTCACGTCATGAGAATTAAATAAGTCATACTCAGAAATTATTGGTGCTGTTATTGAAATTCAAGTATCTGTTAAAACCCAGTGGAACAAATAGAAAGGTAACACCCCAGCAGATCACTGGAGCTCTTCCTACCTGAAAAGCACCAGATGTTTTGCAAGAAGAAGCAGCAGCCCTCACTAAATTTTTGCCATGATTCTACAGGGGAATGCCCTAAAAGATGCCTTCAATAGTCCATGTGTTCCTGAAGAAGTTGCCACAGGGTTAATTACCTGAAGAAATACATATGAGAAAGTGATTTCAGCCAAATCCAGAGAGGCTCCTTTGGCTTTAAGCTGAAGGAGAGTAGATTCTTACTGGATATTGGGAGGGAATTGTTCCCTGGCAGGGTGGGCAGGCCCTGGCACAGGGTGCCCAGAGCAGCTGAGGCTACCCCTGGATCCCTGGCAGTGCCCAAGGCCAGGCTGGATGGGGCTTGGAGCAATCTGGGATAGAGGAAGGTGTCCCTGCCATGGCAGGGGGTGGGACTGGGTGGGCTGTAAATTGCCTTCCAACCCAAATAATCTCATGGTTCTCTGATTTCAACTAAACCAATAAAACCATGGGCAACTCAGACAAAGTCAATACTCTTCTAACAGCACAGATCACTCTGACAGGAGATATATCCAGAAAAACAACACAAATGGGGAAATATGAAACCCAGGTTTATAAGGAAGCACTCTTAATAATTCCAACCAGCCTCCAAACTGTAACCAGAATAACAAAAGCTCTCCAGTGATTTAATCTTACACATGGGTCTTAAGAACGATGCGTTTCACACCAGGTTCCTCTCTGTACGTTCAGGTCCAGCTTTGATGTATCAGCAAAACAAGCTCAGCTCAGCAGATACTGTGAGGATGCAAAACACTCGTGGCCCCACTGTCTTTCAGGCCAGTATCACCGAGGCAGGAGGTGACAAGGGGCAGTGCTGGAGGGAAGGGAAGCCCACCTAGATGCAGCCAGCCCAGGCTCTGCAGCTGCAAAAGCAAGAGGCTTGTCCCGGCTGCAGCACCCCAGCCTCTGCCAGCCCCCAGCCTCAGGTCAGGAAAGCTCCTTTTTGCCTGTGGTGCAGAGGAGCCTTGAACTGTCTCAGCGTGGAACCAAGTGCAGATGGAGCTGATCCTGCAGCTGTGCTCCAGGAACCTCCAGTGGCTCTGTTCATGTTCTCCTGGGCATGTGCTCCACAAGGTGGGTTCTGCAAGGTGCTGCTTCGCCCCTGGAAGGGGAGCTGGGGGAGAAAGAAGAGCTGCTGGGACTGCAGCCAGAGCTGGGAGCCTGGGATGGAGTGAAACTCAATAAGCAATCATTTACTCCAGTTTTTCCTGTGTTGAAGAATGACCTGTCTGTAGCCTGTGCAGCTCCTCCTCATTTTAAGAGTTTGGAAACTTTCCTCCTGCTCTATAATGCACTCAGTCCATAAAGCTAAAGGGAAAAAAAAAATTCTATTGTCTTCTCTGTGCTGCAAAACATGCAGAGGAAGGAAAAAAAATATGCTGCTCCACATTGGGAGGGGAAAGAGAAATCAATTAAAGAAAAGAAAAAACATATGTGGATGTTTTGGAGAGGGACCAGTTTGTTGAATAAGTTATATTGATAAATTAGGCCTAGATATATTATGCAAACCCAGTAGTAAATCACGATATGCCACATGTGTCTTTCATCCCAAGTACTACAAAGGCTTTACAGCTCACGAACAAACCTGAACACCATCAGCTACAGATGAGTCTGGGTTGAATTTGGCAAAATTTGGTATTATGATGTGTGCTAACCCGTGGAAAAAGGTATCTCGCTTACTTTTGCAGATTATAGCAGACTGCAACTGGGCCACTTCGCAAGAAAGTACTCACATTTTGCAGGATTTCTGCAACTATGGTGATTGAAATAAGTGTAAGACAAAGCAATGATACAACGGTAAATATATGATAGGGGTACCAGATGTAGATTAAAAACCCAAACTGACTATAAATAGGAGGTAGGGAGTGACTGACTGGAAACCAGTTGTGAATCCAGGAGCTGGGGATTGTCCTAGGCCACAGATGAATCTGAAAGCTGAAAATCTGAGACGATGACTAAAAAGAGAAGATGACAGGAAATAAAGTACTTCAGTGGTGTAAATCCCTACCATTTCCCCTTACACATAAGAAATATAGTTATAACCAGTCTGGGATAATGTAGGCTAAGGCAGTGGGCAGCAAAATACAAGAGGTAGTTTGGCCAAGCCCTAACATAAATTCACAAAGGATGTTGTTTAATCTCTAGTTCATAAGTTCATAATCTCATCTTAAAATGAGTTTAGACTAATATCACTGGAAAGAGATTAAATATTGTGCAGAAAACTAATTTTTTCCATCCAGATTTTATGAAGAAATTTCACACATTTCTGCTACCTCTGGCTGAGGCTGGAAGGACCAGTTAAAGATCTTTTGGTAGATGCATCTTCCAAAACCAGGTTCCACAAAAAAAAATTGCCCTCTGTATATTGAATATCAGCATTGATGGGAAGAATTAAACCTTCCAATATATTCACATAAATAACTTTTGAGGTGATTTCTGAGTGAGTGGTGGAAAATAAGCAGGTCAGAACATGGCTGAATAATGACAGGGAGTGAGGTCTTAGGAAAATATTTTTTATTATTCTGCCATGTTTGAATGACTCTCTTTCTTTTTTCTACTTCTTGACCTTTTACCAGGTGCCACCATGGAATGATACAGTTTATGAAATCCACTGTTTAGGAAACACAACAATGTAGAGTTACTCCACATGTGAGCCACAGCAGCAGCTACATCAATCAAGACCCTTATTCCTGGGTTATTTGTACTCCTCAGTGTTTAAAAGGAACTGGCCTCCGTGATTCTCAACACCCCAAGCACAAACAAAGCTGTAATAACTCACAACTTAATGAAAGCAAACTCTGTATAATACACACAGACCCTGAAACTCACAGGGTCTTTCAAGAGAAAATCTTAGTTCAGCCAAAACACGCAGACAAAAGAAGAGGTTTAAATCCCTTCCAGACGCGGAGGCATGAGACACAAGGATATGTTCTGTTTATTTAACAAGCCAGAGCTGGAGCAAGGGCCCTCACAATACAATTACAGTGGTAACAATAAAAATGCAGCAAACCAAGTCCTGCAAGCCCAAGAAAGTCCAAGCCAGCAGCAAGATTATGGAACCTGCACACCCAGACGTTTTAATACCTATGCCAGACATAGAGCTGTATGATAATACGAACACAATAAAACACAAGGAATCTAAATCCAAGGAACAGATGGGAAGGCATAACTTCTCTGGTGAAACTACTTTTTGTTGGAGGCTTAGCTCCCAGCTTCGTGTGGAGCAGCCACCCATTCCAAGTCACCCTCAGTTCATCCTCCGCAGCATCTTGGAAATGCTGCTCCTTCCTCTGTTCCATATGTGAGGAAGCACAGGGCTAGATTGTTCTCCTGTGGAAAAGACAGAGTATTCCTTGGATGATGTCAAGATTGACTCTGTGATCCACAGGCAGCATGGCAAACCCATCAGGAAGAGCTGACTGAAGCACACGTGCAAGATGAGTACGTGAAGCCATTGACCAAAAATGTCTCCAGGGGACCAGTCCTGCTTCTATGACACAGGACTTTAGCCACAGCCTTTTCTCAGAGCCCTCTGACAAATCCAGGACTGGGAATGCAAAGCAACACAAAAGGTGGGACCAGGGAAAGTTTAGACCTAATGGGCAGCTGAAATTAGAATAATGGTCGTGGTTGCTCCTAAGTGATAAACAGTAGGGGTTTTTTTTTGCCCCAGAAATATGAACCGTAGAGAATCATGGATCTCAATGTAGAGAACTGTCATTTCAGAACTGCACTGTCTTTGGTAGCTAGGCTCTGCCTGAAGAACACAGGTCTGATGGAACACTGGTGCTTCAGAGGTTGGATTTTGCTTTGCAGAAGAATGCAAGGAGGATATTTTTTATTGTGTCAGATTAACTCCAGAACAGCAACAGTAGGGCGCTCCCATAAATATATGAAAGACATAAATTTATATAGCGTGCCAAAAAAAAAAGAGAAAAAACAAAAGGAAATGCAACGGGTTTGTGATAAAAATGTTGTTTCGGGACATGGTACAGTAGTACCAATTTAAGGGCATTTTTAACACTTTTTATGCAGAGACTTGCTTTAAATGGCCCATTCTTCAGTTGGTCAGCTTAGAACTAGAAGTAGCAAGAAAGACGAATCATTTTCTTTAGTTCAGCTAGCAAGTAGAAACCAGCAGCAATGCAAGTTGGGCTTCTTAATGCCATCCATGCTGAATTCTGAGGATCTGAAGGCTGAAGTCAAGAGGATCTTGATTTGCCACCACCCCATGAGGTATCCAAGGCAGGACTGGATGTGGCACTCAGTGCTCTGGGCAGGGGTAGCAAGGTGGAGATTGGTCACAGTCTCACTTTGAAAGCTTGACTCTACATTTATCATAAAATAATAATACATGTCTGTATATTTAAACACCACGCAAAATTGTACAGGGAGAAGATTTGGCCTCCCAAACCTCTATAATTTTAAATTTTTTTTAACTCTTCTTTTTCTTCAATTTCTTCCTGCTTTTTATGTTCACTTACCACTGGAGATGGCTCCTGCAGAACCAACAGGGCACTCTGTCAAGCAAAGCTCACACGCAGGTTCATGTTTGGGGTACCCACTGCTTTAATCAAAAGGGAGAATTTCCTCTCCTCTACCGGTCAGCACCAGACCCAAGGAAGGTCTAAACTCCATGAGCCCTAGAGATCAAAAAAGCGCTTTCAAGAGGAAGAACAGCGGATAACTGAAAAGGAAGTTACAGCTGTTTGCCATTTAATGAAGTTAAATGCACATGTAAATGTTTATAGACTCCAGGCTGAACTCAATTTTTTTTTGGAAGCAAGACTTTTGCAACATAATTATATGCCCCATGATGTTTTCCTGGTGGATTGTGAGTTATGCATAATTCTTTGTGATAATCTATAAATGGGTCACGGATCTGAAGAAGCTGAGACACCCCATTATCTGGCTCATTCACATGAGCACTACTGTCATTTTTTTCCAGAAAATAACATTTATACAGACCTCTCACACTTAACGTGATTGGTTTGGGGTTTATATTTTCTTATATTTTTTTTATATTCTTACGTATTTCTCATATTTTTCCTCCACTCACAGTCAGATACTGTTGGAAAACAATAACAAGGAACCTACTCACATTACTGGGTAGCGTCCAAGCACTCCTTGAGGATTGAATGAATGTCTTCCACTAAGCCAGGAAAACTTTCAGTGTTTCATATTATGATATGAAAATATTATGAGAGCAAAAGCTCAGGTCAGCTGTTACCTGCCGAGTCTGAGACTGTTATCAGTTGATTTTTTTATTCTTTCACATGGGGGAGGAAGCAACACATACAATTCAGAAGAAGAGGATGAAATGGCCTTTGTAACCAGGTGAGTGTGAAAATCTAAGGCAGTTTAAAAACTCCCACAGAAACCTGTTTCAATTTAGTTAAAGTCAGGGGAAATATTTTAACAATATGGGATCTTTTCCTTCCTCCAGTCTCTAAACTGTGTGTTCAGCCTAGTGAACCATCTCCATCTACACTGAACGTCAGATGTTTTACAAAGAGACCTCCAAGAAGCCCCCACCCTCTCTCCTGCATTGCTGCTTGCTGGCTTTCCTGCAGGCATGCAGCTAGGAAGAAAATTTCCATAATAGCCATGAGATTAGAGGCATTTTATGCTTGAGGAACCAGAGTGCATAGCAGGCAGCACCAAGGTAAGTGTCTATAATTAAGTAGCAATTATATAAGGTATCTGAGCAAAGATGACAGCAAATTTCTCTCCATAAAAGGCTGATTAATCCCAGTTACAGCCACTATAGAAAAATCAGATGGGCCTCTGTTTTTGCCATTATATCTCACTCTTGGCTTCTCTCTCAAAGATTTTCTGCGCTCTGCTTTCGTGTGATTCCCCTGTCAGAGCCCCGGCACGCTGTTTCTGGGAGAGGAAAACAGTCCATCATTCATCCCCTCTGGCTGTAGCAGTGAAGAATTGCTAGCTCCTATAGTGGCACTGGATATTAATGCCATCCCTGTCAGGGAGAAGGGGAAGCTGGCTCCCAGCACAGGCTGCTTTTATATTTTTCAGATCCTGTGCTGCTTCAGTGTGTAACCCTAAAACTCCACGGCCTGTCAGCTGCTGATCTCCCCTTTTATTCAGACACAACAAATCCCCTCTAGGCCTGAAACTCAAGGACACCTCACTGGCTCAGGCCCCGAGAGATGTAAACAACAGAGAATTGAGGGGGGGAAATTGGAGAAAATGACCTGAAGCTGTAACTGGAGAATTAACCCCTGATATGCAAATGGAACAAACTTTTATCTGTATGAAAAGCTCGTGACCACTGCCCATTTTGGGTGTAGCCCCTCAAAGGTTTCTGACAGCCCAAGGTATATCTATTGAAGGTCTTTAATAAATATGCACTTTATTATCTTTAGCTTAGGCTCTGTTCCAGGCAGCCACTCCAAGGCATCACATTTCCCCTCACGGCCTCCACCTCTGTCCCCCCGCGGCCTCTGGACACAGGCCTGGCTCAGCTCCAGGGCCCGGCCTGTCAGACCCACAAAACCTTCTGACTTTTGGTGCCTTTTTGGGCTACCTAAATCAGAGGCCAGGCCAAGTGACTGGAATAAAAAGCAGCTGGATTTGCTGAAGGGCCTTCAGGTACATTTAGGGCAGAAAAAGCCCCCCAGGGCCGCACCCAAAATGGAGCAGGGCTGACGGGTTCCCCACTTTTCTAAGTCTGCTCCATTTGCACACCGGGGGTTGATCTCCCAATTGCAGCTGCAGGAATTGATGAAGCCATTCAGCCCCAGTTTGCTGTCCCCAGCTCCCTTTTGTTTGCATTTCTGGGGCCTGAGGCACTGAGGTGTCCTTGATTGCCAGGCCTGGAGAGGAATTGCTGGGTCTGAGCCCAATGGGGAAGCAGCAGCTGACCCTGCACATGGGGTTTGGAGTTGTGCCCCAAAGAACTGCAGGGTTACAAATGCATGGGAAATATAAAAGCTGAAATCCCCAGGCAGCACCTAGACCCCCCCCCAGCAGAAGGCAGGAGAGCGGCACCACGGCCACTCTCACTCCTCTCTAAATTCTGTGCACAGATCTCAAAATGGCTTTGCCAATCCCAAACAATCACCCCAGCTCTGCAATGAAACACTTCCCCTGGCCCACCCCCTTCCCCTTCCCTCTCTCCCCTCGAAACAAAACACCCCTGTGTCTCTTTCCGTCAGACCCGGAGACTACAACAGACATATTTAAACTCAGATACAATAAAGGCACGTCCCTTATGGCCAAAGTGTAAAATGTCATTTAAATAAACTTTCACACAAAAAAAATAAAATAAAATTTTTTTTTTTAAAAAATTTAAAAAATAGAAAAATCACAAAGTGCCCTGTCATAAATGAGTGATTCTTAGTGCAGCCACTGATCAACAAACTCACTTCCTAATTAAGTGTAGGAGTGTAATGAGGAACAGGGCATCCTTTGTTTCGCCAGCCCGTGTGAACTCCAGCCACAAGTCCCCAGACTCCCCTAACTCCTGCCTTCAGAGCTTGTAATTAGTACACGAGGAACCAGGTACTGCAGCAGCAGCCCCTCGGACAGTGGCTCCATTCAGCACCAGCCAGATGTGAGGAGCGTTCAAAGGGCGCCGACTGACTCACACATTGCGTGGTCCTGTGTGACACCATAATCTCTGGTTTCCAGCCCCACAGTCAACAGCCACTGTCATTTTTAATGCATTCTAATTAGCTGGTAAGCTTTACAGAGAGGTTCAGCCGGCAAGTAGAGCTACTGGTAGAGGACAGGTTGGTCAGTATGCCTCATATTTCCTAAACTACCCCCGGCTTCGTTAGATATTATATATTTATGCCAGTATGATAAAAATCGGACCATGGCATGTGCAATAATTTTAGGGCACTTTCAAATGTGCTTGTTTTAAAAGTTAGCCCACAGAATAAAAGGGAAAATTGGAAAAATATACACAGAAATCATCAAGAGGAGCAAAAGTGACCCTCTGCCTGAGGTACCAGGAAGCCTCCAAAGCCTCAGATGTCCCCCTCTGTTATCCCTCTCTGAACAGTGAGCTACTGCTCCCTTAAGTTTCCATCCCAGAAAATCCAACCTCTGAGGCAGCAGACAACATTCAGAGGTCAGGCCTCACTCTTACCTCCCTTGCAGAGCATCTCAGCCCAATGTTTTGGATGATCCCAGTAGACTCAGCCAGGCTGGCACCCACCAGCTAAAGAGCATATGCTTTTTAACCAGTCAGTAGAAGGTAAAAAGTGATAATAAACTATTTTATTGAAAAGAAGTATTAACTATTAACTATATAACTATTTACTATGTGGTGTAAATTGCTCCGCTGGCAGCAGGAAAATGGATTCCTCCTGTATCTTACAGCTTTACTGCCCTCCAGGTAAGACAAGGTGTGTGTGTGTGTGTGTTCAAAGCCCCTTCCCAGCCACAAAATTAGTAGCTTTCTCTTTTCTCTCTCTCTCTTTTTTTTTTCCTCCACTAAATAAAATTTCTCATACAGGGTTGCTGTGTTGCAGCACTTAATGAGCAGAGTAACTCATTTAAATTATTTGAGTAAGCACCTATAAGAATACCAGTACAATACTGACCTAAACAGGGATGTTACAGAAATGTTTGTGCAGGTTTCACAGCCCTGCTCCAGTCTGGGGAAACACTGACACAGGGTATAAAAGAGCAGCAGGTAAATTAGTGACAATTACTGAGAACTTAACAAATATTAAGTAATATTATGTAATATTAACATAATTAACAAATTATGAATTGCAAATGAACCAAGTTAGCAAATAGACTGAAGGGCCACTGGCTATTATATGCCCACATTAATAATTTGCTGAATTAGTTGGAAAATAATAATCACACATTCAAATAGAAACATAAAGTTTGATTGTAAAATAGGACAAAAAGCGAAGTAGATTTGTTGAATGTAAATTGTACCATTTCACTTAATTCCAGTTAGTGGTGAAACAGAGATGTAAGGGAGGACATTTTCTTAATCTGTGTGCAAATATCAGATGCCATCAGATGAAAAATCCTTTTTGAAGAAATTAAATCTCTATTCTTATCCTGTGTTGCAGCAGCATCCCGGTACTCATACTTGCAGACAAGCAGGTCATTCATCCAGAAGCAATCTTCAAACTGTGAAGCATTATCAAGTTGTCCATTCACTTTGTTTCTTTTGCAGATGAATGAGCCCCAGCTACCTCTGGAGTAATGTGGTGATGAAACCCTTCATCTGGTCTGTGCCTCTCAGCCACTCAGAGATAAATTGCACTGCCCCTCACCAAGCTACCCCAGGTTAGTCTGATTTGCTGCAGGCTGCTGCAGCACAGAGGATCAGAAACAAAAGGCTTTCCCAAACACCATCCCTGAGACCCACATCTGGACAGAGTCTGAGCAGGAAAGGGTTATGAAAAACCTCACAACTCCAATCCTGTGGCAAGACCCATTTATCCTCCTAACCAGGCATACCTGTGCCTCCAGCCTCTTTCCTCCAGTGATGATCTAATGATTGATAACACAAGTGTAAGGGTGGGGGGAATGCAGTGATGAGGAAGACAGCTTTTCAAGTAGCACCTCTCCTCCAGAGAGGTGATTACACATTCACCACAAAATGAATAATGCTGCTTATAATGTGCTAAGGAACATCAGGCACCACTCAGATGCATTACTCATCTATTTTTCCAGGTCAAAATCAATGTGAGGAAAAGTGATGTGACATGGGCATTATAGACTTTTTAACAATACTGATACAGAAGAATTATTAATGACCCACCCATTGACCTCGAAGGAGACTGGTGTTTGCTCGATTTGAATGTGCAAAAGGAGATGGGCTGCAGGAGCTCAAAACACATGTTTTCAGGATCTGACCTGCCTTTTTTCTGGAAGTGTTTCCTCCTGTTGTAGTGGAAGGACATCAGAAGCACACACCCTGACCATCTAGAGCTGAGTGATGTCAGGGGAGAGCTCTGTACAGGGATCCACTGACCCATCCCAGCTGCCACACAAGAATCATAAAATCATACTCAAAGGAGCCTAACACATAAACAGGAATTTCTACTTTTTATCAAAAGACAGGTGTCCCAAAACCTGGCACAGTCATGTATTCAGTATATGACATAAGAATAAAATGCCTATAAAATGAAACAGGCACAGGTTTGTTTAATTCAGTGGATCTGCACCGCAGAGTTTGACTTGTTTTCCTCTTGTCCCTTTCTACTTCTTTCCATATCACCTGTACCTGTGATTCACATTGAATGCCTTTATTTGGTCCTGTCTCAATTTTTCCCCCCTCTTTTCTAAAGTGGATTCTGAACTCAGAAGGGTTGACATTCAGGATGGGCTCATGACTCACAGAATCACAGAGCCACTAAGGCTGGAAAAGACCTTTGAGATCATCAGGGCCAGCCCTAGACTGAACACAACCAGTCACTAAACGTGTCACAAAGTGCCACATCCACACTGAACACTTCCAGGGATGGTGACTCAAGCATTGCCCTGGACAGCCTGTTCCAATAATTAACCACTCCTTCAGTCCATAAATATTTTCTAATATCAAATCCACATGGTTTGATATTAGAAAATATACTACAAAACAATTAAATATATAAAACTTCTTTTGAGTTAAAACTAGCACAGAAATCACAGACTTCTGTCAACCAATGACAGATTTTTATTACCCTCAGTGTTGCTGCTCAAAACTGCATCCCAGCAGATGAGATTTTTGCAGGGCTGGACTTCCCTAACCAGGAACCATTGAGGCAGTAGGATATCTCCACCCAAAGTGCTTTCTTGTGTCGATATCACCCTCCAATTCCTGTCCATCCTACCTGCTCTGGAGCAAAGAGCAGGGGTGGGCTCCCAGCTCAGTTATCTACAGCAGATTGATGGATCTCAACTGATGCCTTCTTCTCTGACCCTAAAAATACCAATCAGACACAATTAGGGTGCTGATCCTCCTTTGTGTGAGGATCCTCAGGTGCACAAATCTGCCAGGTAGAGAAAGCCAAAGATGCACACACACCCCCATAACACATGTACAATTTTTGTAGATTCTGCAAATTAGCATATCTGACAAGAACCCCCCCTGAGGAACCCTCCTGGTGAGGTAATTCCCCCAGTTCTAGCACCTTCCAGATTCTCTCCCCTTAGGATGAGACCTAAGGGTTTATAAATGTCTTGGAAAGCTGGTTTCAGCCTTGGTGTCTAAGGAGAACCAGGATAGCAGAGGGATCCTGGAATTTGTTTTGTCTTTCTGCCTAGGAAAGTGTTGAAACTAAGCTACAACATGAAGCTACAAAGCTACAAGTATATGTGCAAAGGATAGAGAATATATGAAAGAAAAAGAGTCTAAAACCCAAAACAGCATCACAACCATCCATGTGGAAAAGCCTGGAAGCATGAAAAATGAGGAGAAGGAGACATCCCTGAACTGGAATCTTCCCAAACCTATTTGGGGTGTGCTGACAGGCAGTAGCTGGGAGGGAAGCTGTGGTTATTGCTACGTTAACAGGTCTCTCTGTAAATCCATCATATTCTGGGGGTCCTTACGTGACGTGTGGGAATTGAGATAGGTGGAAAACAGGAAATACACACCAACAATAAAACTGGGTTTTAATCAGAAACATACTTGGTGAGAGCAAGGGGTGATTTCAGCTTGAAGAACTGCACACAAACCCAAGCTAGGCTTTTTGAAATGAGCCACAGCAAACTTTAAAGATTAGACCAGGAAAATATCACACCATGAGAAGATAAAATCCCTCTTACAGGGTGAACCACAGCAAATCTGAACCAAATCCTTATTGTTCCAAATAATGCTTGCAACCTGATTGAAGAAAACTGTGTTGCTAATAATTTAATTTAATTAACTTAATATTGCATTATTAAAACTTCTTTTGTACAAGGCGCTTGAAAAGCTCCATAATCAAGAATGGCTTTTGGGAATAAAACATTAGCTTTTAAATGTAGTGACAAGTATTTGTTGAACTGATTTCACAGCTGTCATTAGCAGGAAAATTCCACTTAAATTTGATTAGAGTTCTTATTAACAGAATCATATTTTTAAATGACACATTTAAATCAGCTTTTTCAATTTTTGGAACCCCAGTTAGTGCCAGATTGCAGACTTGGGGAGAGGCATGTCATGGAAGTCCTTCAATGTTTTTAAATTCCACACTCCTTTGATAATTTCCACATGTTAATAGACACATGTACTAATAACTTTGGGGCAGTTTAGCAACTGACAGATGCACTTTGCTGGTAGAAGTTCATTGTTTTACCCAATATCATATGACCATAAAAGAAAAGACGTATGCAGAGAGTAAGGGAGGAAGAGACCTAAAGAAGGAACAGAAGTGATGGTTTATGGTAAAATGAGGTGTGAGGCTGGCAAATAAATTATATTAGAATATTAATCTATACAGGTCTTCCCTTGACCACAGCTCCCATAAAGAGCTGCTACGGAAAGAGAAGGGTGAGGTTCCCAAGATTGATATTAATTGATCTCTAAATGAAACAAAATATTGTAAGGTCTCAATGATCCTCTGATCACAACAACAGCCGTGCTAATGAGTCACACTGAAGGCGCCAGAATCTGAAGGATTTAGCCAAGAAAATAGACATCACTGAGGAGTGGGGTTTTCAGGATCTCTTTATCTACCAGTCAGCACCTGGAGCCAGCTGATAACACCGTGGATGTAGATGTTTGTCTGTCCATACCCAATATCCAGACACACAGAAAGGTTAAGCTGGTCTTCAGAGAACACCATAAAAGTATATTTTCCTGACAAAAAATAAAATAAAATACTAAAAACACGTACACAATGCCATATTTCTTGTCCTGAGTCAGCTGCATGCACAGTTCTGTAAGACCACAGCTTTACGTAACTGTGCTTGAGATCCCAGTTCTGAAACACTGCAGAATTTAAAGTGGAAATTTTAAAAGTACAAACTAGCTCCCTTCCCACTGCCTGCTGGAATTCCTGAGGGAAACTCTTACTCTTCCAGACTGTTCCAGCTGTTTGAATAGACAAAAGAGAAATGCAGAAGTGCAGCTGGCATGGCACGTCCTCCTTTTTAAATGACAAGTCATATCTCCACATGATTTCAGACCATTAACTGAATGTGCACCCATAAAGCATCTGGTTCAAGAGCTGTTAGCTGCTGTTCCAATGCCCACAGCAACAGCTACAGGGCCCAAAATAATCAAATCACTGATTTTCTGAAGACTTATGAGGAGGTGTCTTTTTCCTCCACGTCAAGACAATCACAATCTCCTCGGCTGGCTTTTACATTCACAATTCCATCTCCCAAAAGCCCCAAGAGTCAGTGTCTTCTTTCAGTTTAAAGAATGGTCATTTTAATCAAAATTGTGTCATTTTAATAAAAATGGTCTCAACATCTGGGCCAAAGAAAACTAAAAGAAGGGCTTGTTTCCTGAACTAGCCACTCAGATCCATAAAGGCTGATATGTCCTGGCCAAGTTCACCTGGGTGACCTGTGTTAACCATCTGATTTATCTGATTTAAATGCTCATCTCCTCCCACTTGCCCCTTACACAGTCACAGACTGCTTCAGTTTGGAAGGGGCCCCTGAGGACCATCGAGTCCAGCTTCCTGCTCCTCCCAGGACTACCCAAAACTAAACCAGGTGGCTCAGAGTGTCATCCAGATGCCCCTGGAATTCCGACAGCCTTGGTGCCGTGACCCCTTTCCTGGGGGGCCTGGGAACTGGGAGTTCCCTGGAGGAGGCAGTGGAAGGAAAGTGCTGACTTTTTGGGATCACTCAGTGTTCTGTCCCTCCATAATTAAAAAGGGAGTTCCATTCAAGGCAGCTGCAACCAGCTCTGTTACAGAAATTTTTTGGAATTTTATTGAATCTCCATATAGGAAATGGAGTTTTTAGGAATTAGAAGAACGGGTAAGGAAGCATCTGCTAATCAGATGATGGTGCTCAGCAAGCTGGGACAAAATCTTCAGGATCAACATCTGGAGGGTGTGCAGGCTCTCTGTCAGCTCATGGGATGTTCCCTGGGTGGTGACTCTGGATTGCAGCTCCTGTTTCAGGAGGAGTTTATGCTGAATCGCTTCTTTCTTCACTGATAACCCTGAAAGATCTATCAAGCCTCAGAACAGGGCTCAACTTCAGTAGTTATTTCATTGTAAGGCTAGAGTGTACATATTTCAGTATTCTCTAAGGATAGCAGCAAAAAACTTTGCTGTAGTGACAGGTATTCTAATACCACACATGGGTGAGGAGAGTGCTTCTTGTTTTTATGACAGATTCACCATCAACTTGTTATCAACCTTATAATTTTACTGATATTTGCCTTTTCCCCTGTGTTGTCACGGAACATCCCTTCTAGAGCAGGAAAAGGAAATCACACTTATTAAATAGCAACTTATGCTGTGTTGCAGGCAAAAGGAAATCACTTCCAAGAAGCACCAGGAGGGTCCCTTGCACAAAAGTTTGAGAGCAAAATTAAACCTGGAACTCCCAGCATTGAGTGCACTTTTCAGCAGATAAATAATTTAAGATACACAGGGTTGCTGTTTCATACTAAAACTACTGCAAGGTGTGAAGCATAAATCCTATCCCTGATTAAGGTGAATTACCTAGATTATTAAATGTTTTCTTTAGCTCACCATGGGGATAAAATATCACCGAAGATAGCAATGACAGGGCCATTGAAAAAACAGCAGGTAATGTTCCAACCAGTTGTGCAAGCAGAACAGATATTGAAAAAGAGCTCTGTGGAGTTCTTTAAAACAGCTTAAGATCCTTCTGATGCCTCAGCGTCCACACCACTCTGAGAGACTTTTTGGATGCCAGACTGTGTGATTATCTGTTATGAACTGGAAGGCAGAAGTGATGAGAACTTGTAAGGAGAAAGAATTATCCTTCTTGGTTGGATTAATTTTTAAGCCTTTATGTTTCTACATTTGGCATTTGCTCATGTTGCCTTGTGGCTTTTAGGTACTCAGAGTAAGTGGGTTTGTAGATTTACATTATTCAGGAGAGGGAGCCAAGAAAATGTTGGTGCTGTAAGGAGAAGTAACAGAAGTGTATTTTTTCTTTGAATTTGCTTTGAACGATAAAATCTACTTGTAGGAAGGGACTTACATTATTGAAAGTTTCATTTTTCACATGGTAGATAAATCTGAGGCATTAACCACACATGGTTATCAAATAACTCATGTAACTTTCCACAGAAGCAGCAGTATTAAACTGCCCTGGGTCTATTGTGCCTGAGGGGTGGGAAAATAAAAATCCTTGATGTTTGACCTCTCAGTTTCTTGTATGAAAGGACACTTGATGGATTCCTGACAAGGGCCACAGGGCACAGCCTGTGGCTACAGCAGCACAGGGAGATGCTCCTGGAGCTGAGACACATCCTTTGCTCCACCAAAATGGGGTGTGCCTGGGTTGTCGCATTTTTTACTGGGATTTCAAGTAAAAACCTCTCCTTCGTGGTGCTTCAGGGGGGCTGGCACATCTGGCAGGATGGGATGGCCTCTGGTGTGGGAAGGGTTGTTGGGTGGACGCCACCTCCTCATTTTCACCCTACAGCAATAGTTCAAGTGTCAGGTGTTGGCTTGGGGGGGTCCTTTCACAAGCACAGCCGGAGGACAAGGAAGAACTGAAAATAAAACAGCTTTGAAAACACGAGGCAAATCTGAGTGGGGTGGCCTGAAACCTTAGAACCACAAAAAAATTGTTCAGAGGGGGCTCGTGGGTCCCTCTCCAGCGATGACACCTGCGGTGGATGCGACGCCTGCACCCCGTGTGTGATGTGCTCCTCAGGCACAGGGGGTGGCTCCTGCCATGGGGGTCCTCCAGGCTTCCCCAGGCTGTGAAATGAGAGAGGCACAGCTCAGACAGGGCAGGAGGAGAGGGCAGGATCGTGGCAGGGTGGGTGGCAGGGATGTCCCAGGGACCAGAGCGAAGCCGCAGCGCTCGCTGCTGAGCAGAAAGTCACCCAGCTGCCACAGAGCCAGGCTCACAAGGAGGCTGAGAGGCTGTGGCAGCCTTGTTTACAAACCTTTTTATTCCTGCAGTCTCCTCCCTAGCTGCTCTGAGCTTACATTCCTTAAAAGATGCATTGAGCTATTTTTTAATTTTTTTTTTTAATTCTAATGAATCCTGATGTTTTGTTCTTAAAAGCCTTTTTTAAGGGAACTCAGTGCAAGGGAATGCTCCAAGCAGACCCATCTTGAGCCAGAGATCGTCTCATGACACCATGAAAGGGCACAGAGTCCTACAGCTGATCCCAAGTGGATTCCAATTAACAGAAGCAATTATTACACACCCACCCCTGCCCTTTATTTAACCTGATTAAAACTGTGGCTCAAATAAGTGAAAAGCAGAAATCTGTCGATGAAACATTATAAATAGGGGTCTCCTGTGTCTTTAAACTCACAGTACAAACACAGTAGCTGGAGCACCAAGGGGAAACAATGGCAAGAGAAATGCAGCCATCTCCTCTCGAAGCCCCTCACTGATCGATCCTTTCTCGTATCATTTCGCCCTTCTGTCATCTCTTTGCTATGCTAATAGCCAGAGCCTTCAGCTGTCTCTGGTTTCTGAGCATCAGCTTAAACTGAGAACCCTTTAGATGTTTTCCCATTTGAAGAGTTTTTCTCTGCCAGGGAAAGAATTCAAAACATATTGTATTTGACTGTTTTAAATTGACAATTACCTCGTCCTGCAGCTTCCTCTCTTATTCCACACTCCAGTTGTTGTGGGCTGCAATTGTGTGGCAGTGATGAGCATGCTCTTATCACACTCAAGTCAATAAAACAAGTCTTTCCTATTTAATAATAATTAAAATTACTAAAAAAATAAATTAAAATGAGGATCCCATCTCAGGAAAGGAGAGAGACAGAGAGGTACTGCCAAAAGGAGAGAAAAAAATAGTGGTAAAGCTTTCCATGCACTTATAATACAAACACCTGTTGCAGGAGGCTTTGCCCCAGATCTTGAAATGCCCTCAGAAGCAGATTAGCAATTGCTCTCCCTCCTACTCTGAGTTTTGGGAGAGAAAAGAACTCCTGGGCTACATTAGCACAGCAATACAAATTCCAGGCTTCTGTCTTCCCTATGCCACATGCACTAGGTTGTGCTGACAGGTCCAAGCCATCTCCACCTGTGTTTTGGCAGGAGTTCCCACCTTTACACCATGCACACACGGCCAGCAGGGCAGTAAATACATATATTGCCACTCTTCTCACCCAGTGCTGGTCCACAGCAAATGCTATCCCCTGCAAAACTGGAAATCTGCCTTTCCTGTTGTGATAAAATAAACCATTAACGTTGTTTTGAAAAAGAAGTGGAGCACAGCACAACAGGAGAGAGTGGCTTTGTGAGAGGACATGGGGCACGAGGGATTCTGGAGCTCTGAGCCAGTTTGCATATCTCTGCTGTTGAAGGTCAGGTGAGGCAGGGCTGACCTGTCCCAGGTGAGGGCCTTCGTTTTTCCTGGTTCCTGCCCAAGACTGCAGCAGGTTCTGCCAAGGAGTCACCTTCAGTACCACTCACAAACGGCACTGATGTGAAATTAGAAAATAAAATTACTTAACCTTCAAAAAGTAATTAGTGTTTCCCCATCCAACCATCATCCATCCATCTATCATCCATCCATCCATCCATCCATCCATCCATCATCCATCCATCCATCCATCATCCATCCATCCATCCATCATCCATCCATCCATCATCCATCCATCATCCATCCATCATCCATCCATCATCCATCCATCATCCATCCATCCATCCATCCATCATCCATCCATCATCCATCCATCCATCATCCATCATCCATCCATCATCCATCCATCATCCATCCATCCATCCATCCACCCATCATCCATCCATCATCCATCCATCCATCATCCATCCATCCATCTGTCCATCCATCCATCCATCATCCATCCATCCATCCATCCATCATCCATCCATCCATCCATCATCCATCCATCCATCCATCCATCCATCATCCATCCATCCATCATCCATCCATCATCCATCCATCCATCCATCCATCCATCATCCATCATCCATCCATCCATCCATCCATCCATCCATCCATCATCCATCCATCCATCCATCCATCATCCATCCATCCATCCATCCATCCATCCATCCATCCATCATCCATCCATCATCCATCATCCATCCCTTATCCATCCATCCATCCATCCATCATCCATCCATCATCCATCCATCCATCCATCCATCCATCCATCCATCATCCATCATCCATCCATCCATCCATCATCCATCATCCATCCATCCATCCATCCATCCATCCATCCATCATCCATCCATCCATCCATCATCCATCCATCCATCCATCCATCCATCCATCATCCATCATCCATCCCTTATCCATCCATCCATCCATCCATCCATCATCCATCCATCATCCATCCATCATCCATCCATCCATCCATCCATCCATGCATCATCCATCCATCATCCATCATCCATCCATCATCCATCCATCATCCATCCATCCATCCATCATCCATCCATCCATCATCCATCCATCATCCATCCATCCATCCATCCATCATCCATCATCCATCCATCCATCCATCCATCCATCCATCCATCCATCCATCCATCCATCCATCATCCATCATCCATCCCTTATCCATCCATCCATCCATCATCCATCCATCCATCCATCCATCCATCCATCCATCCATCCATCCATCATCCATCATCCATCCCTTATCCATCCATCCATCCATCATCCATCCATCATCCATCATCCATCCATCCATCCATCCATCCATCCATCCATCCATCATCCATCCATCCATCCATCATCCATCCATCCATCCATCCATCCATCCATCATCCATCATCCATCCCTTATCCATCCATCCATCCATCCATCCATCCATCCATCCATCATCCATCCATCATCCATCCATCATCCATCATCCATCCATCCATCCATCCATCCATCCATCCATCCATCCATCCATCCATCCATCATCCATCATCCATCCCTTATCCATCCATCCATCCATCATCCATGCATCATCCATCCATCATCCATCATCCATCCATCATCCATCCATCATCCATCCATCCATCCATCATCCATCCATCCATCCATCATCCATCATCCATCCATCCATCCATCCATCCATCCATCCATCCATCCATCCATCATCCATCATCCATCCATCTATCCTCCATCCATCCATCCATCCATCCATCCATCCATCCATCCATCCATCCATCATCCATCCATCCATCATCCATCATCCATCCATCCATCCATCCATCCATCCATCCATCATCCATCCATCATACATCCATCCATCATCCTCCACTGGGATGAAGAAACAAAGCCCTCAGCGTTGCATTGTCTCATCTCTTGCTCAGCAGACAGTAATTCCACAGCTTGTAATGCAGCAAATAATTTGGTTTGTGAAAACATGAGTTTCCAGAAGCTCAAGTCGTTCTACCCAAGATACGAATTAAGACAACAATATAATAATGAGAGCATAACATACACCACATAAACCAAATTCTAGTCCATAGGCTAGATAGTTATGAAAGGGGAAAGACTCCTGAACTGGAAAGGAGACAGCAGATTTGCTATGGGTTGAATCAGAGTGGGGAAAAATTTAAATGATAGATACTGCAAGTGGTAAAAGAGCAAGAGTAGCTCTTTCGTCAACAAAGAATTTGCAAGACCAAAGCAGACTGCCAGGAACACTCCAAATGTATTTCTCAGTCATTTGAAGTGCCACATTTAATAGTTTCTTATCAACAGAGGCTGAACCCCAGGAAAGACCAGATCAGCACGTGGATGTTAGAGCTGACTCAGGAGGTGATCCACTCTGAAAAGAGCCATTGTGCTGTGACTGAGCACAGAGACCTCGCTGCTGTCGAAGGAGACAGAAAAACCTGTCACCAAGGAAGAGCTGCACGTGCTGTGGAGAAAACATGATGCTAAACATACATTTTTGTATCGTACTCAAAGTCACCAAAGAACCCATTAGGACAGCCCTGCAGTCACTGACAAATTGCTTGAGCTGATTATTTATGTAGACCTGTATCCCCTAACTACTCCAGTAACAGGGTTCATGATTGCAGTGCCTGAAACTGAGGAAATACTGTCTGGGTATGGGAAATGTCAAAATATTTTCAACATCTCATGCCACAGGTAAAAGCTGCACAGCAAAGTTACAAGTTGCATAAGGTAGATCAAGTCACTTTGGATCCAGCTGCCCAGCCAAGATGAGTGATGATGCATTTTGTAACCAAACTCACAGCAGAATTGTTTCAGTGCCACCAGAGGAGATGTCACAGAGTTGTCACAGCCCACGGTGACTGAGATGGGGCAGTGGGGTAACTCAGCTTGCAGCAACTAAAACCTCACCCCAGCCTGCCTGCAGGACACAGGGCAGCAAGAAATGAAACACAAACAAGTCCATGTCACAAAACGTTGGTGGTGTAAAGGTAATCCAGCTTTGCTGCTCTGAGGAGGAGCACTCAGTTTTAGGTGTACCCTGCAGCTTTGGAAAAACAGGATAATAAAACCCACAAAATTTCCACACACAAGTGAGTGCAGCTGCCTGAGAAATGTGCTCTTTTCACCCTCAGAATAAGAGAAAGACATTCTTCTCTAGCTCTGAGGCTTCTTTCCCTTAAGTTCTGCTTCCTACTTCAGTGCAGGAATTTGCTTTACTCTTTTTTGGAGTGTTTCTTTATCCTAATGCCTGCAGGGAACCTCCAGCACACATGGGGACGTCCCCAGCTTCATGAATACAGCTGACAGTGAGCACCTAAAGGAACAGGAGGTGGTGAATATAAAAACTATTGTGCAGAAAAGCTTACTTTTAAGTGAATTGTTCCTGTTTCGCAAAAGAGAGTGACAATTCTCTCTTTCTTGGTAAATGGAGTGGAGAGGCTACTGAGAAAAAGCTCAAGATTAATTCAAAGTTTTGTCTTGAAAGCTAAAGCTGGAGTCTCAAACAAAATACATAACAAGATAAATATAAATGAATAGAGGGATGATTTCTTTTTTTTTTTTTCCTCCCTGCGGAAAAAAACCCCAAAAACCAAAACAACCCAAACAACAATAGCATCTCTTAATTAAACACTGATGTTTTTCCTCCCTTTTTATTTACTGTGGTTTCTTGAGATCCTGGGGTATTTTGACTGCAGACAAATCTCTGGTTTATAGCACAAGCTACATATCAGGGCTGCCATCGAAACACACCTACAGCCACTCTGTGCCCTGGATGTCTGCTGAAGGCCAGGTGTGTGGGGAGCAGCAGAGGAGCATCCCCCAAGGAATAAAATGCAGATGTGGGGATGTTTCCTGCAAGGCACGAGCTGATGAGACACAGCAAAGCCCCTCCAAACCCCAAATGCTCGGGGTTTTTTGGCTGCTGTGCAGGAGGCAGGTTTTCCCAGGTAGGGATCAGAGCAGACCTGCTTTGAGGAGTGTCCCCTGAGCCATGGTTTGACTGCTCCAGGGCTGGAGCTCTGCCACCCACCCCAGAGCACAAGGGTGGCAAGGGACGTGTGACACAGCCAGAGCCACCCACGGGCCCTCCTGCCCCAGCAGCTGACACAAACCACCCTGGCAAAACCCCAGCTCACAGCCACTCCCGTGGTTTTAGTCCCTTGGGGCTGACAGCTTGACACGAGGAGCCAAAACAAAGCAAGAAAAAAGCTTTTTTTTGGGGGGAAAGGCAGCATTAACTGTGCCACAGCCACTGAAGGAGCAGGGGGGAAGAAGAAAAGCAGAGAAATGAAGAGAGCAAGGTGGTTTCGCTGCCTCTGGTTCTGGCTGTGCTGCCAGTCCTGCCCATGGGCTCTGTCCAGGGCAAAAGTCACAAAGTCACAAAAAAAAAGCCATTTGAGATTGTTTTTACAAGGAAAAAAAACTCCATCCAACTGAACACGTGAAGAAATAAAAGAGTGACTCTCCCAACCTCTAATTCAAAACTCCAACCTCCATTATTAAAATTTCCATTATTAAAGAGGAAGCTCCTGCCCATCCAGGTGCTGGCAGGTGCAGGCTGAGCTGCTGCTGGTGACCTGTCCCCAGGCACAGCTCTGCTCTGACACCTGTCCATCAGTCTGGGACACCCCCAGACTGACTCAGCAGAGACAATTCCACCGTGCCTGCCAGCTCTGGCAATGGGGGATTTTATATGGATAGCTATTCATTAAAATCTGGACTAGGACCAGGCAGATACAGATGGAAATACCCTTTATTTTTTTCCTTTTTTCTTTCTTTTTTTTTTTTTTTTTTTTTCCTTTCCCCCTCATGGACTTGTTCCAAACCTGAGCCCTAGGTCCCAGTACACACCCTCTTACCAGCAGGTTCCCAAAGAGAAAGAATGGCTTACAACAGTTTTATAAATCCCAGCTGTTTAGAAAACTCAGATCACTCACCCCGCCCCCCAAAACCCATGGATAACAGCCCAAATAACATATGTTTTTTCACTAGTGACAATGCACAATAGCCAGAGATCACCAAGAACACTACACTGGGTAGCGGTTTATTAGTGAGTGAACTTTTAAACCCAATTCCCTGCTTTGTTGCACAAGCTAAACACAGCTATTACACTCCAGAATTACCTGATATCAAGTTATCCCGATGAGAATTGGCACAGAACAGCCAACAGACAGATGCTCTTCCCTGTGAAAGGCCTGACATGAAGCAAGAGTAAATGTTAACTCCTTGCTTGAATGCTGAACTTCTGTTTCCAGCTGTTGTAAGCAGAAATAGCAGCAACTGGAAACCAGGGGAAAAGTCATAATTTTATTTTTTTATTTCTTTCTTCTTTATTTTGGAGACCTTGTCTGCTTCTTTGGTTGGCTTCATGCGCTAGTTTAGGATTCGTAGTCCCTGCAGGATAATAAATACGTTCAAGGCAATAAATATCCAGAAAAGAGAAGGAGACACATGTTTTATAAGGAAACTTCACGCTTAATTGAGGTTTTTCTGTGTCAGTAGAAATCAGGATTGAGACTTTTACACGGCCCACCAAATAATGATCAGATTTAGGCAAGAAGGCAAGAAAATGATAGATTTGCCAGTCCCTGGAACAGTCAGGCATGAGGCTAAAAGGCTCATTAAACACATTTCTCCAGAGAAAGGTGCGAGTGCTTTAAAATCACCAGGGTTTCAAGATAATTAATGTGTCTTTTTTATGGTGGGGAAAAAAAAAAAATTAAAACAAAATCTCAGAACTATATTTAAATGCAGGAGGAACCCTCACCACAGTGTGCTGCCCTGGATCCTCATGCAGGGATGGGGAGCACCAGCCCTTAGCCAGCTGCTCTGAAAGGCTTTAATGAGCCTCAAAGTGTGTTTTGCTCTCTTCATGGATCACGGGAGCAGAAGTCCTGGGGGCAAAAACCGGCTTTTGTTGTTTCTGCCGCTGTGAACTCGGCCCTCAGGGGTACATTTTCACCGCAGCTCCCGTGGGTTTGGCTGCTTGAGTCCCACTGATGCTGATGGCACTCGTGCAGCTAAAACCCCACCAAGCGCTGGCCAACGTGTCCCTCGCTGTCTGTAAAGCATCCTTGTCTCTTCACATCAAATCCTCTGACCCAGCCTGGTGGTGGTTCCCATCCCCAGCCAGGTCTGAGGGTTAGAGGAGTGCACAGGAATTTGAGGAGTGCATTTGGGAATTCCTGCTGCTCCTCCCTGGCCCTGGTCTTCTGGGTCAAGGCAGCAATAAATGCTGTAAGAGATTATAAAAGATGATGCCAACTTTCTTCAAACAGGCCCAGTTCTAGTCTGGAAGTGTCACTCGTCCTGGCTTGCAGCACGAGTGCAATTCTGGAGGCCCACAGAAAATACAGAGACACGATGATGTCCCTACCCTCTCCTCCATGTCGTGGTGGGAAAAGGGAGAAGTTTGATATAATCTGTCTTTTTGCAGTGGATTGGCACATTGAAATGTCAGTGAGCAGCCTGAACTGGAGCAGTCCCATCCAGGCTTGCAAAAATCTTTTTTAAATCGTTATTGACATTGAACCAGGAATTAAAGCCCAGCTATTTGTCTGCTCTCCAGTTTGTCCTCATAGCCCATAATCAGGATATGAGACGGGTTAATAATGCTTCCAGTGCTGATTGTGGGCTACTCAAAAAGTCCATCTCAGGGCACAAACACTTGTGAACTGCTTCACATGGTCTCAGGTCTGCGAGTCCATCCTGTATTTTAGAGCAATTTAAGGTTCTCCTGCAGTGCTGAGACCTGAAATTGCTTGAAAACACACGAGTTCTCAGGAACAAAAAAAAAAAAAAAAAAAAAAAAAACCAAAACACATTTGAGGGAATACCGAGCAGGGCAGGGAAGGAAGAAAGACAGCAATGGGATACTAATACTAGGATAGTGGGGGTTTTTTTAATTGCCCATTTGTCAAAGTAATATGCATAGAAATGCCCACATGGGGTACACACAGTATGGAAATGTCTGCTTAAGCCTGCAGTGGAACAGCTCATTAGCACATGGTGAGTATCAGTCACTGCAACAAGGGGAGAATAATTGGATATTACAGCTGGAAGAGCACAGGCAAGGTCCTTTTCAAGGGGAAGGAGAGCACCCTAAAGGATCTTGAGCTGATGACAAGGAGCAGAAGAGGGGGACCCCAGTCCCCAGTGATGCTGGGATGGAGAGGCAGATGGGCTGAACCCCTGAGGGTCTCAGTTCAGCTGCACAGACTGCTCATGGGCATTTCCTACACCTCTATCCTCCCTTTTCCTTTTTGCTGTCTGTTTGAGCTTCCTTTCGTATCACACAAGAAGAGAGGTCAGGAGCTGAGGCCATGGTCAAGCTCAGAGCTGATGTGAGAGTCACCCAGGCTGAGTTTAAATGTATGGGTAAAGGAAAACCCACGACTTTCCCAGACAGCAAAGCAGGTTTGAGTCTTAGGATAATTTTGTTCACTTAAACAGGTGAACTGTATTTTAATTTGGTAATTGGAAGCAGGTCCCCAGTGTCTTTCCTCCTCTATAAGCACAGAAAATATAGTGGAACAGGAGATGCACTTCTAAACTCCAGACATTTCTGACAAGGAATTCCCAATTATCTGATAGATGCTTAATTAATTTGATATAAATTAATATTTATCCTTCAAACAGAGGATCTTTTTTTTTCAAATCTGGCAGTGGCTATAATAATCCTTTAGACATTTTCTGAAGAAAATTTGCCACTGTTGACCCTTTGTTGCAAACCTGAAGCCCAGAGCAGAGGGGCCAAAGGCTGGCTACGGGTCAAAAACCTTTGGAGGGCACTTGGGACAAATGTCTGGCTTATGTGGAGCCTGGATAAGTCAAATGATCTAGTGTGGCTTTTTTGACAGAAATTTGAAATATATTGAAAAATATAAAAAAATGAAATATATTTCTGCGTGAAATTTCCAACATTCTAAGTACTTTTTTTTTATTATTATTTTTTCATTTCCTTGAATCTTTTAGTGAAAAGAGTAAGGTTTGCTTTTGAAAAATGCCAAACAAAACCAACTTTTCAAAGACCCAGTGGGGATAGGTTGGGTCAGGAGCAGCAGTTCTGCTGCAGACAAGCTCGTGGCAGCTGGGTGGATGAAGATCCTGCTGTGCCAGTGAGGAAATTCCACTCTTCCTAAACTGGGGGATATCTCACCTGGGATGAACAGTGTAAGTTTTCCTCCCTTTCCCATGGAACCTGCACAGGGATGGTGCAGGAGGGACAACACATCCTCACATCCTCCCCAGAGTAACAACACCTGGTCTTCTCAAAGCCCTCACTTTTATTTTATTTTTTTTGCCTAATCTAGCCCCAAATAAATGCTGCAGCCACAAGGCCTGTGGTGTGCCATCTGCTTTGTAAACAGATCCTTTATTTGTGCTATACCCACCCACCACTGTGGCCAGAGAAGGGTTTCACCAAGCTGGCTTTCCTGGCTTGTTTTCCTCTTTCCCTCTGGCTCTTCCCAAGCTTTACAAGCTCTTGCAGAATGACCAAAGCACTTAGAAACTTTGTGAGACTCCTCTGGAAGAGGTAAAAGAGCATTATTGTTCTTGGGCTGGCACAATAGTCCTGAGGTTTGTTCTTCCTCCCCCAGAGTGATAGAATTAGTTTTGCATCCCAAAAAACTTACCTTATTTCCTGTTCCAGCCCAACCTGAGAATGCTGGAGATGGCAGATGCTGCAGCAATCTCACTCTCAGTATTTCCAGACAAAAAAAGACAGATGGGTCCTCCCAGTGCAGGTGAAGCATGGTCTGCTGTGTGATCTTTGCTGGAGGCAGAATGGCAAAAAATAAAATTTTTTTGGAAAATGTGGTTGAAGCAGATTTTCGGATCAAGATCATGAGCTGTTTGAGCATTTTTGTCTTCTTGTGAAAAGATATAAAACCCCTCACCTCCTATTAAAACATGATTGTCTTTTGGGAGAGAGAAACATTGTGTTTGTCAGCTTTCTTTATCATGGTGTTTATAAATCTAATCCTATCTTTTTCTTCATTAGTATTTTAAAAATTACTTAATGCTACTGAATAACTATTTCCTTCTATTCACTGCCATTTGTTTGCCCAGCTGCAGATGGTCATAGGAGTTCTCTCTGACCTTTCAAATCAGTCTCTGCTCCCCATTCAATCCAGATTTGTCAGAAAAAAACAGTAAATTTGAAAGTCTTGTCTCATGTTCTGTGTGTTTAACTAAATGAATAAACAGATAAACTCCACCCTGTGAGGGGTTTGATTAAACCTTCCGCATTTCCTGTCAAAAGTGGCCATCCAGGGATGGGTGAACAGGTTCTTCCAAGGCCCTGGTTATATTTATATTTATATTTATATTTATATTTATATTTATATTTATATTTATATTTATATTTATATTTATATTTATATTTATATTTATATTTATATTTATATTTATATTTATATTTATATTTATATTTTTTATATTTACATTATCCCTGTGCTCAGGAGCCTCACTGACAGAGCAGTCTGTGGTTGAATGCATAATTTCTCAATTCCTTTAAAAAACAGCAAAGACACATCTGAAAGGGATGACATCCAGAAGGTCATGATCACAAGTGAAGGAAAATAGTCATGGATCTCCTGCTGAAATGCCTTCAACAAGCTCTGTGCCACCACAAAAATATATGTGGTAAAGAGGGAGCCAAAATTTCCCCCTTCTTCCCACCCAATTCAAATAAAGAGCAAAAAAATTCAGAACCAGAAATTCATATATTCATCCAAAGGTCAAGAGGTAGAAATAAAAGTGTTCCTTCCTAATCATTGAGACTGAAATGTACATTGAAAATGGATTGTAATAAAATTATTAATTATATATATATATATATAATATATAATATATAATATATAATGTATAATATATAATGTATAATATATTATATATAATATATAATATATTATATATAATATATAATATATAATGTATAATATATAATGTATAATATATAATATATAATATATAATATATAATATATAATATATAATATATAATATATAATATATAATATATAATATATAATATATAATATATAATATATAATATATAATGTATAATATATAATATATAATGTATAATATATAATATATGATATATTATATATTATATAATATATATTATATATTATATATTATATGTTATGTATTATGTATTATGTATTATATATTATATATTATATATTATATATTATATATTATTATGTATTATATATCATATATTATGTATTATGTATTATGTATTATGTATTATGTATTATATATATAATGTAAATATAGTTGTGATAGGACACTTCTTGCCAGCTCTTCAGAATCTTTTTCAGTGAATAGTAAATTTATAAGAGGAAACTTTTTTCCTGAAGAATGTAATGAAAACAAGAAAGAGTGACAATGCTACAGTCTCTTCCAGATGTGTCACTGGAAATGATAAGTTTTTGGATCGCTTAATTGTTGTTTTCTAATTAGCTCCTTTCCTATTCTCACACTTCAGTGCCCAAAGCACCCAAGAGAACAGAACACCTGCACCTGGCTCACCCCTGGCATTATTCCCATGCTGAAATTCCTGGGTATGGATGAAAGGAACTGTGCAGCTCTGGAAGTGCCCAGGCTCCAGCTCTGCCTCTCCTCTTTGTTCTGACAAACCCATTGTGGTGCAGCTGGAGCTCTGGGCACTCCGCTCTCCAGCACATTGTGTGGCTCTGTCTGCACAAATCCCATGTGCTCCAAACACGAGGGGCAAAATTACGGTTGCAGGCTTTGTGGGGACGTGGAATGTGATCCATGAAAGCCTGATCAAGGATGCTCGAGGAGAGATGAGGGAGGCTTTTGTGTATGATAGGCTTTTTTGGTGGTGGTGTTTGATTTTGTGAATTGTTCCAAATCTGTGAAGGAAGGAGGCTGTAACGTGGCCAAATCCTACTGGATTCAGTGTCTGACATCCACAGGGACTTCTGGAGCAAGACAGAAGAAATGCTGGAGCTGATGCAGGTGTGTCAGTCAGGAAATACAGATAGCTGCATGTTAATACATAAAAAAGGCACAGCAGAAGCTTCACTTCCTTTCTGGCCTGAGGGGGGAGGAAAAAGTTCAGCAGGGATTACACGGGTCACTTCACACAGTCCATCAAACTTTCAGAGCAACTCCCTCTGAAACCCAAAACCCCCTGGGTTTGTTCAGTGTGGACAGCCCTCAGAGCCCATGCAGTGGGACAGTTCTCACTTCCCCTTCTGCAGAAAAACAACACCACCACCCAGCACAGCTTCACTGAATTTGGTGAATTTTAGTCCCTCCCAACCCTGGCTGGAGCAGCCAGGCTCACTGTGTGCTCCTCAGCCCACCCCGAGCCCTGGCCCTGTGCAGACAGGAAAAGGAGGCTCACAGGTGAGTTTATCACTCCCTGAAAGGAGGTTTCAGTCAGGTGGGGTCGGTCTCTTTCTCCAGGCAGCACTGACAGAATGAGAGGACACAGCCTGAAGCTGTGCCATGGAAATACAGGTTGGATGCCAGGAAAAAGCTTTTTTCCTAAAAAAAAAGGGTGATAAAGACCTGGGATGTTCTGCCTGGGGAGGTGGTGGAGTCCCCATCCCTGGGTGTGTTAAAAAAACATTGGATGTGGCAGTGGTCTGGTTGAGGTGTTAGGGCATGGGGTGGACTCGATGATCCTGCAGTTCTCTTCCAACCCAGTGATTCTGTTCTGCTCTAGACTCAGCTGCAGCTTCCCCTCCACTCCCCACCTCTGCACTCAGGTCTGGCCACGCTTTGATTCCTGCTAAACTGTCAGAAATGTCCAGAAATGGCACCTCTGGATCTGAGGGCAGTCATCCCTCTGGAGCTGCAGGACCAGGATTTAACCTTCACCAGGAGATTCCTCTGAGAGCATCCCCTGCTCTCAGCCCTGCTGAGGGGAAGGAGGAGCTCAGCACTCCTGGGACAGGGAAGGATTCAGGGAGAAATCTCCCACCAGTCCCTGTGGAGGGGGATGCAAGTTCAGCCTCCACCCTTGCAGGGAATCCAGCAGGGTGATGCCAAAATGTGCAGTCTCAGGATGTAAAAATGACCACTTCACACCAATGCTGGAAGCCAAAGTCCTCAAAGTCCTCACACCTGCCTAAAAATCTTTTTGGTTTTTGTTTTTTCTTTTGGTAGGTGAATCTTGGTCTCCTTGAGAGCACAAATACTGGTTATGGTGTCTCCATTCAAAAATTCTCACTCCTTATTTCCCTCCTTTCCTTCCCTTCAATGATTTATGTAAAAAGACAGAAAATATCAGCTGAGTCCCCTCTGTTGTTTCTTGGCTTTTTTGTCCCATCAATTTAAATTGTCTTGAGCAATGCCTCCTGTGAATGATTATTTTTCAGCCTATTTTACCTCATTAGGAAGCTTTTTTTTTCCCTTGACAAACATCCCAACCCCTCCATTTCTTATTTCCACCCCATTATGTCCACTTATCCCCTTACACAAACACTTCTTTGTTCCCCAACTGCATCTCAAATACCCATGATTCAGATACCAGTTTCATACAGAATATGACATATTCAATTAGCTCTTTTCTTGTTTTTCCCCTTCTTCTGTAAAAAACTTTTTAACCCCTTGACTCTGGTTGTATAACAGGAATAAGGGGATATAAAAATGTCCTCATCTCTAACCAAGCAAAAGGCCTGCAGCAGCAACTGCAAACAGAAGCAAGGTGAAAATAAGAACTCCTGGAGTGTGCAGTCACATGAATTTTGTGAGTAATTTACTTGGCAACTACTTGCAGTAGGTTTAATTCAGTTACTGATTTATTCAAGTGAGCAGCAATTTCTGAGAGCTGCAGCATTGTTACTCTGTCAAATTTCACACACAAGAGCATTTGCATGAGAAAAGGAAAATAGGTTTCCTCACCTCTGCTGCTGGCACAAATTCAATCAACAAACCCCAGCATTCCCTACATAAAACAAGGAAGTTTTCATCAGCTGATCTGTCCACACAGCTTTCAGCCTGGGCTCCCTCAAACACTTTTTGTTTGTGTCTCAGCTTCTCACTCACCTGTGACAGAAGGCATCACTAAAACTTCTCAAAGTGGCAGCTTTGATTCCAAAGTGGCACATGAGACCAAAATATCGACTTGTAAACCAAATTCACAACCCAGAATTTATAAACCAGGTGCTAAGCCTGAATGATTGTGGTCTGTAAGTGCATTGTCAAAAGGGTGATTCCCATTATTTTATCACTCTAATTTATAGATCTGATCTCAGTTCTGAACTCTTTAAATCTGCCCTTTCAAAATTAACTGTTTTAGAAAACAGGTTTTAAAAAACTGGTTTAGATAAACATGTTTTAGCAAAAGACCTCCAGAAAAATTGTCATACACTTTCTGTCACTTGAAGTAAACTATAAAGAAACCTTTTCATCTGTTCTGATGTTATTATTTAGTGTGTTGGCTCATCACTAATTATTTCCTTAGCATTAATCAAGATTATTCTTCATTTTCTTTAAAATAGCTCACCCAAACCTTAGGAGCAGTGAGCTTCTCTTCAGAGTTGCTTTTGGAAAGAATGAAAGCACTTGACACTTTGGAACTTTGACTCATTCAAAGGTTTGGTACAACACAATTTCACATTGATTCTTTTTTTCCCCCTCAAAAAAGCAAACTGACACTGATGTCACCTGTAATAACTCATCAGTTGACTTAAGACACAGTGTCCTCGAATTTGTAAATATTTTCAGCTGTGTCAGACAAGTGGCTTTTAGAGCAAGTGGAAAACACCCAGTGCTGCCCATCAGCGAGGTCCTGTCAGGGTAAAACACAGACAGGGGAGAAAGGAGACCTGATACCCTGTCCTTATGATTCAGGAGCTTGAGGGAGCTCAAAACACTTCATCTTCAAAACATCACCTGTCTCCCTACAGCTTTCCTGGCTTCTGAAAACCCTTTTACAGTCTGTCAGCTTCCCAGTCAGCAGAGCCAACACCACAATTAAGAAATTTAAGGGAAAAAAAATATTTTAAGCTTTTTTTTGTTTTGTTTTTTGGTGGGTTTTGGTTGTTTGTTTTTTTTTTTCCAGGGGTCTTTTCTTCTGTGGTTGCATGTGTCTTTAGCAAGGACAGCTCTGGATGCTGGGTGGACCCTGCTTGGATTAATGACAGATGGAGCAGCTGAGGTTGCAGTGTACACTCCCAATGAAGCACATCCACACTTCTCCTCCTTCCCTCCCTCCCAGCTTCACCCTCCTCTGTAAATCAAGCAAGAGACAAACCAGATCCCCTCTGCCTTTTGTTATCAGTGCCGTGGATAATCCCCCCCTGGTAACAATCCATGTGGCCAATAATCAATCCAAGGGAGGGGATTAGCAGCAGTGAGAAAATGCACCGTGACCAAACACTTCTCCTTGCACCCTTGCTGCTGCTCAGAAAATCGTCGGGACAAGCACCTTCTCAGGCTAATTGCTGACAAATGTGAGATAAACAGCCTGCTATCACAACCAGCTCCCCTCCCTCTTTAAGGGAAGGGGTGCAATTAAAGCCTTCAGCATTACACAGATCGTGACATCCGTTTATTGTTCTTGCTCCGCACAAATGGAGCTTTATCTCCATTTTTCATACACCAGATGCTATTACGAAACACTCACATTTGGGGAAGAGAGGCAGGCCTGGGAAATTCTGGGCCAAGAAGTTGCAGGAAGGGAAAGAAATGCCTCGATTCATCTGCAGGCTGGCAGGTTCTGTGGCAGAAGGTGTGGGACGAGTCCGGGTTGCTGGGCTTGGAGACACAACAACCCAAAGAACAAATACCCCTGTATTTCTCTCCATAACTTGCTGGAAGAGCTGTGCTGTGCTTGGAAATAAAACATGTGAGGAGAGAGAAAAAACCGTATTGAGTGCAACCAGAAGCTCGCTCAGACTCTCATCAGAGAATTTTTCTTCAGTGGGCATTGCCCATTGTGGTAAGAGGTGAATTCTCCAAGTTAGTAAGGATGAGTCAAAGGTGAAATCCTGATGTAAACGGTTTGAACAAAGACCAGGGGTATTCTCCCTGCCATCCAGCTGCTCCTGTGGCTGGCAGCCCTGGATTTGTCACTGTTTATTCTGCACTGAGAGGGTCTCAGCCCTTGGCCAAGCTCCCCTCAGCAGCCCTGGGCTGTGCAGAAACCCCTCCAGTGCCAGGATATCTCACAGATGGACCAGAACTCCAATCTTTAAGGTTCCTCCCAGCCCAAAGCTTTCTGTGATTCTGTGTCTCCTGTGGACAAGCCACCAGGCTGTGAAGAAGAGTGAAAAGTGGGATTCACCACTTCTTGGCTATGCTAGCAACAATTAAACCAAGCAGTTAATTCTTGCATCTCTGAACTACTCCATCAGGAATTATACCCTTATTTCACACAGCCTGACTCATCATTGCACTTAATTTCATGTGTTACTAATCATTTCATGTACTACTAATCTAAATTACTAATTTAGAAACCTGGTACCTCTAATTTCCCTCTATTTCCATAATTTCCGCTTTGTGATAGCAAGAAGAAAAGTGGATAAATATTATTGAGCAGACCCATGACAAAGGAAACAGAAACCTTGTAATGCCTTTTGCAGACTTCATGTTCTGCCTCCTGCCTTGCCTCCTCCACTCCCAGCACAGAGGAGCCCTCAGCAAAGCAGATGGGTTCATCATTTCTAAGTCTGGCAACCCATTTCAACCCCTTCTACATCAGTTTATTAAAATAATGCAACATATTTAGTATCTGAGTGTACTTTTTAATGTGCATATGCTCTGCTCATGCACCAAAAAATGCTGCCTTGTATCTGTACTTTACACCAACCCAGCAGGCTTATGTTTGCTAAGAGAAGGGCATTTAAAATTTAACCCTCGTTTGACTTCAGATGGGGATAAATCTCCTATTTTATAGCAACACTTGGAATACCCTTACAGTAAATTCTTACAACTAAAACCCTTATGATGCTGTGACTGATGGAGCCCAGAGCACAGACTCCCAAAATCAATTAAAAACACTTCTGAGGGGGTCGTAGGCAAAGAGGAGGTGTCCCCAAGAGATGCTTTAAGGTTCCCATGCCCTCTGAACACAACCATGATGCAGGGCTCACGATGGAAGATCCCACACGTGTCTCATGCCGCCCTTGTATCCAGTCAGGTCATGTATTTTCTATTGATCAACCCCAAAAACATGGTAGAAAGTCAGAGAGGTCTCTGGGAGGGACTTTTCTGCCTGTTCCAGTCAGAAGTCTTGCGATGAACAGTTCGGTTCTACTTAATTCCCCTTCTCAAAGTGACTCTGGCATGACTGATGGGAGAAAAACGGAGATTTTAGTAAAAACATCATCTTACCCCATCCCTGGCAGTGTCCAAGGCTGGTTTAGTGTAAGGTGTCCATGCCCAAGGCAGGGCTGGAATGGGATGTGTTTTAATGTTTCTCCCAACCTAAACCTTTCCATGCCTGTGATCTTCTCTAGGAAGAGGCAGACCATTAAAACACCTCTGTGTCTTCCAGCTGTCTGTGATTCCCTGGAGAATATTGTCTCTGGTTTGCCTTAAACACTCAGAGTGAAGACAAATCCACCATCTCTTGGGTAGTTGTTTCACATGTTTCAGTTGATTCAGTGAATTTTTTCTTTTGACTACCCCAAGATATGCTCAGGCCCTGTTTGGGGACAAGCCTAATTATGCTTTAGGGTTTTGCACAGCATCTATATTGCTCAGGGAATTTGCTTTTTTGGGGAATTACATCAAGCTTCACATCTCAGAGCACCAAGCACTCACTGGAGTTGACCAGGAATTAACCTACAGGCAGGTGGTTTGAACTCCTAATGAATTTTTCCTTCCTTTTCAAGCAGTGTGAACATCTGTCATGGTGGGAGTTGTCATCCCTCTCATCTCCTGGGCTCCTTTCCATGCACAAATTTCCTACAGCACCAGAGTTTTTCCTCCTGTTCAGGAGGAACTTTGGTGCCATGAGGTGCAGGGGGCCGTGGTAGCAGAACACAGCTGGACACCTGCAGATGTGGATCAAACCTGCAGCAAAACACTCCACTTTTATAAATGCAAATGGTTTTAAAGCTTTAACTTCTCGAGAGCCTTTCCCTATTCGCCTCAGCAGGTGCCACAGGATTATACACACCCTGAATTTAAAATCTCTCAGATCAGTGGGGTCATTTTTCTTCCACCGTTGTTTGCAACAGGGATTTTCATACCCATTCATGGATCATCTGACCCTGCCAATGCCAGACAGGAGCTGCTGTGCTGGAAAAGGCTTTATCTCACCCAGAAACAGCTCCATCTCTGTGGGCACAGCCAGCAGTGATTATCCTGGTGCTCACAGATCACTCTGTGTTTGGCAGGTGGGGTTCCTTCCTGCGGGCTGATCTCCCAGCAAAGAGTGGCTTGTGGTGATTAATGCTGTGGGATGATATTATGGATTAGGATTTGTCCTTCCTTCCCCCTCACCCTTGTCCAAGGCTTTCCTAAATGACAATCCCTCACCTGTTCGTGCTCAGGGCAAGAATCAGACTTGTGCTGATGTCCCTTGCCCGGGACCCAAAATGTAAGAAATTGTATTTAAGGGATAAGTGGTTTAATTAACGCTGCAAACTCCTTGGATGATGCTGTTTTCAATGTAAGGATAAAATTTCTTCCAGCTTTCAATTTTTTTTAGACAAAGACAATACTCCTCTTTGCACCTCCTGCTGCCAGCCTGTAGTTCCAGCTGTCCCAGACCATCCTGCTTTCTCATGTGCCATGTTCTTCATAAAACAGGCAGAGATGTCCCTCCACACATGTCTTTCTTTGGGAAAGAATGAAAAAAAAAGGGTCATTTGCTTCTTTAGGGGCAAAGGCTTTGGAAGCAAAATAATCTGAGCCAAGCTTTAGAAGGTTATTAAAAAAAAAAAAAATATAAAATAAAACAAACAAACAATCAAGCCAAGCTTGCTGCAGATGGCTGGGAGCAGCACCTCATTTTTCATTATGGGGGGTGGCTGGTGACTTTATTTTTCTTGGCCCTGAGAAAGACCAAGCATTCCTTGAGCCATGTAAATATCCAGCTACGCCTCACTCAGTGCAGGATGAGCACACACATCAGTGGCTTTTCATCAGACACATGCTGCCTGCTCTGGGGCCGAGCTCTCAGGGGGGTGGGCAGAGGAAGGGCCAGCAAAGTTCATGGGAACGTCTCCAGTCCCCTCCATTCCCAAAGCAGCCCCTGCAAAACCTTGTCAGCAAGGTATCTGTGATGCTTCCAGGGCAGAAACCTCGGGGGGGGGACCTGGGGAGCTGCGGTCTCGTGGGACACCTGGCCACCAAAGGTGGCCACTTCAAAGAGAGGTGTCCACTCCTCCAGGCCACCCATGGAGAAAGCTTATCCCCAGCTCTTGCTGGCCAGGGATGGGTCCAAGGTTTTGGGAATTCTCTCTGGGGGGGACACAAAGCCATTCACCTCGGTGGTGTCAGAGGAACCACCACGGGGAGGGCGGGATGTGGCTTTAAATGATGATCTGGTGGAGCGGCTGCACATCGGGCATTGGAAACACATGCTGCACCAGAGAGCTGTCATTGTTAAGTGATATCACAGCTGGCCAGGAGGAATTCTCCTCTGGTGGGCAGAAATGCCTCTCCTGACTGGTTTTGTGGATGCATTCCTCCTCCCCGTTGTTCATTGTCTGAGCCGAATGAAGCTGCCTCTCCAGCCTGTGCTGCCTCTTCCTTGTACCAAACACATAAAACAAATGAAGGAAACAAAATTAGCAGCACCAGACTCTTCCCTGATACTTTGAATATAGAAAAAGATGTTATTTTTGAATGGAGTGAAAACATTTTATCTGGTAATTCCAAGTTAATGGTCGCTTTTCTTGAAAAGAAGCATCTGGATCCACTAGGCACCTCTGCAAAAACCAGCCTCAGTCTAAACGTGGCTGTAAAAATCAGATTTGAGCGCTTGGCAGCCCTTTCTTCCTGGAATCCCAAGAAAAACTCTTATCTGAGTATGAGGGCAGGAGTCACAAGGCAGTAACAGAGCAACTGACTGAACATTTACAGCTAAATTTTGCAAAGTAGGGAAACTTCAATATTCTCCTCAACAACTTTCAGGATCTGTATCAAAATATCTCCCTAACATTTTTATTTTTATTTTTTTTCCTAAGCATTAGAAAGTTTAGCCCAACAAAGCAGCTGTTTTGCAATGGGTTCTCTTTTTAGTCTCTTGGCTTTGTGTTCAGGAAGATGTGAGACAAAGACAGCTTTTAGTGTGGATGAGAGCACAGGAGATCCTAATTACACCTGGGGAAAAACAATTCTTGTCTTTCCATGAACAGCTTTTTTTAAAAGAGGAAGAAGACATGCTTAGGTTGAAAAGACAGGTCTCCAGGCATTTTCTGTTTTTTAAAGATCACTCCAAAAACTTTACATTTTGAGACAAGACACCTCTTTCATTTAGCTCAGATCTTTTCATCTTCTGAACTTATACAATTAGGGAAAAAAAAAAAAAAAAGAGTAAAAAACCAAGACAAAACAGAAAAAAAAACCCCAAAGGCTTTATTTTTAAAGGACAATATGCTTTGAAACTTTTAAAAAATTTGCTTAATGTATTTCGAAGTTTAAGAAAACATTCCTTTTCTTAGCTAATTTATCAGCTGGATTTGCCTGCAAGTCCATCCCGTGAAAACCAGCTTTTGGCACTTGTATGATGACATGGTTCTATTCCCACGAGTAGAAGAACCAGAGATTCCCCAACAGAACTCTAAACTATGACTAAGCTTGGTGATTAATTAACAGCATTCACATTAATTGATCCAGAGCCTCCTTGATGCTACTGTGGGAGGAGGGCACAGAGCTGATGTCCTGATGGGACACTTGTGGTTGGGTTCTTTTCCCCCTTGGACTGGGATTGATGAGAGAGAGGCAGTTTTCTCCTGTTCAGACTTGGCTGTTTATTCTCCTTTTATCTGCATTTCATGGGCACAGGGTACAAGGAGCTGAGTGCACTAAGATAGAAAAGGTGCAAAATGGCCAACAAAGATCTTCTGCAAGGTCTTTTATATCTCCATTTACCCAATTAACAGATTCCAGGTAATTTATTCTTCTTAGTGACCCAATGATCCTTCACCTGTGAGCTGCACTGCAGCATTCTCTGCCCAATCACTCACTGCCACCCAAAAACCTCGAGAAGAAGATGAAGAAGGAAGAAGAAGGATAAGAGACAACTCCCCAATTCCTCCATCTTGCCTCTTATTTCTTAAACAAATTTAAACTTTTACTTTCTCATCCAGTGACTTAGGAAAACTCTCTAATTTACACACTTACATTTTCAGTTTTCTCTACTTAACTCTAACAGTTGCTAAACATGGTGCTGTGTAAAACTCGGTGCTTTCTTGGGGGTCAGAGTTAGGCATCACAGATAAAGGTATATATCTTGCATCTCTGACCCCAACATGCTGAATCACAAACAACCCCTTTTTTATCTCACTTTTTCATTTCACTCCACCTCTGTATCAGCAGCTGGACATCTCCTCTCCAGAACTGGGTGGGTGAAACGAGAACTTTTTACCAAAACTGGCCGAGGCAAAGCCAGCTGAGCAGGGAAGGCAAGAGCCAGGCACACGAGCAAAGCCAGACAAGGAATTCTTTCCCTGCCTCCCCTCCAGCACCTCCCGGAGGGCAGGGCCCCCTCACCTGTGCCTTGGGGAGACAAACACCAGCCCTGCCCTCATCCCCTTCCTCCCCGCTCCCCTTCCCACTCCCAAACCGTGTGATCAGTAATTAGCAATGGGTGATTAGTGCCGAACGCTGTGGAGCAGGGCTGTGCTCCGTTCCGGTGGCCTGTCCTGGCTGTGTCCCCCCGAGCTCCCCCAGCCCCTCCCGGCACGGCCACACCGGGGGCAGGAGAAGGCTCTGGGTGAGCTCAGCAATAAAAAAACGTCCAGAACTTACACTCACAGGTAGTGAAAACTGGTATTTTTCCTCTAAATGAGTAGACATAACAATTCCCCAGCATGGTGGACAGGAAAGGAAAATAACGCAGGTGTGTATCCTTGTTCCTCAAGATCACAGTGATGTTGGACCTTCCACTGAGAGGTTTGCAGTCGTGCCCTAGAAGTTCCTCTATTAATAATTAGATTTCAGGATGCCCCCTGATCTGGATTCAGCAGTGTTTGAAAGGAAAGATCTCACAATCAAGGCAGGGCACAGCCCAAGAACTTCTGTTATTAACACCTTTTTTGTCTTTTCGTACAGTAACTTCTCTTGTCTGCCCAAAGAGCCAAACAAATCACATTTTAAAGAGGATGGATATTGGGATGACAGGAGGAAAATCTCACCTAAGGGACAGAGAAAAGGACACAGACCATAACCAGGAGCAGGAAGCAAGGGGGAGGTGAAATTACTGTAATGGCACCAAGAGCAGGAGTCATGTAACAACACTGACAACATATCATCAATAGTAATAAAATAAAAATTAGTGCTGCATCCTCACTTCCCTTTTCCCCACAATATAACTCTTCTTCTGGCTGAGTTGTTTCATTAGTAATCAGGAGAACGGTGAGAACTTAAACAAACCTGTTTGGTGAGGAAACTCCCTTGAAAAATACTAAAAAGAAAGCAAATTCTCAAAACAGAGACAAAAAGAGAGAGGAGAAGAAGAATAAAAGTCAACTGAGAAGTCTCCAAGGGAAAAAAAAAAAAAAAGAAAAGAAAAAAAAAAAAGGAAGACTTAATTATGCACTAGTTTCTTTTCCTAGCATGTTCCTTGACTTGGCACAGCTGGAAAATAGAAAGCTCGCTGCCAAAATATCAAATGTCGCTGGTGTGGGCTCAGTGCTCGTAAAGTTATGTGTGTGTCTTTCTCCCCCTCCTCGTCTGATTGCACAGAAAGATGAAATGAGGGGCTCAGTGAGATAAACACTGGCAGCTGTCTGGAAGCTGGCTGCAGTGGGCAGGGTCCCTTGCAAGGAGCCACAAGGGGCTTTTTCAACTTTTTCTTTTGGCGGGGGAAAGAGCGATTTGCGAAACCGGGTCTGTGCAGAGGACACTGCTGTCGAGTCCCCAGGTCCACTTGCCATTTCTCGGTGATGAATTGCCACGCTGTGGACATGCTGCTGCTGAGGGATGTGCCACAGAGCTAAAAGCTGTTTTGTTTCGTGAAGGAGTGGGCTTCTCTTTGCAGCTTGCGAACAATGAGCTTTCTGTACAGGCAGTCCTAGGACAGGACTGTAAAAGGATATGAAGTTTAGCACAGAAATAGGCCCCAAGCTCTGTAGGGCAATTCACCCATGGAAATGCTGACCTCGTCCATTCAGATATTACACAGAATTTATATATCTAAATCGGGATTACATACCATTTCTGAAAGAAGATGGAGTTCTATGCATGATAGATTTTCCAGATTTCTAGTCACTGGGACCAGGAACAGCATTTTTCTGCCCAATTAGTCTATATTTCTTCAAAGAGATCTTCCCCAGATCTGATTTCATATGCCTTACAATCTTTTGTGACTTCACTTCCTTTTTCACCACTTTACAGCAGGGAATATTCCAGACTGTTACAGCTAAAAATAAAAACAAGAAATATTCTGATTTATCTTGAGACTTGCAAGGATGGTGATATATCCTTGTGACACTATGACAGATATAAAAATACATTTTCTGTCTGGTAACAACTAGCTTAGCCCTGACCATATCACCACGGGTTTTTTAAGGTGATGGAATGGTGCAGGGATTTGCAAAATGGATGTAGGGAGTGCTTTTTGTCAGGCAGGTTTCAGGATGGGATGGGACGGAATAGAAATAGAAAAAAAGAGAAATGGAAATGGAAATGGAAATGGAAATGGAAATAGGATGGGGTGGGATGGGGTGGGATGGGGTGGGATGGGGTGGGATGGGATGGGATGGGATGGAATGGAATGGAATGGAATGGAATGGAATGGAATGGAATGGAATGGAATGGAATGGAATAGAATAGAATAGAATAGAATAGAATAGAATAGAATAGAATAGAATAGAATAGAATAGAATAGAATAGAATAGAATAGAATAGAATAGAATAGAATAGAATAGAATAGAATAGAATAGAATAGAATAGAATAGAATAGAATAGAATAGAATAGAATAGAGAATGGGTTGGAGAGAGAGAGACCCCAAATCTGCTCTTGTTCCACCCCCTACCACCTTCCACCAGACCACATGGATGATGATGCTGGGAACAGGGAGGAAACACCAGCTGGACCCACGGCACTGAGGAGAGGCAGCTTCAGACACAACAGAGGGGTTTTTTTACAGGTATATTTTATATACATGTGTCAATAACCGGCAGCACAGCCTGGCAAGGTCACATCACACATTGCTCCAGGCACAAGATGAATCAGGCTTGGGTGAATTAGGAGGGTCGTTCAGCACCACCGAAATGCCCTTGGAGGCACACAGAGAGGCTTCTCCCTCCCTCCCTCCCTCCCTCCCTCCCTCCCTCCCTCCCTCCCTCCCTCCCTCCCTCCCTCCCTCCCTCTGCTGACACTTTTAAAGCCTTTGGTTCCCACTGGCTTGATGAGTTGCACCATTGGTAAACATTCTAAACCATAGGAAAGGCTGGTCAAAGTGCTTTTCCCCGCAATTAACAACTCCTTTGGTAATTACATTTGTTCTTGAAGTTCTTTGCAGAAGGCTTTCCCACCATTATTTGTGACTCCTCTTTATCCTCTATCATGTGATTGTTTTATTGCAGGAACGTGGGCTTACCCCATTATGCATGGCACCTCCCACCAACACTTGGCTTGGGATGATTATTTTGCTCATATTTTCCTTTCATGTTTCTCAGCCATCCCTGGCTTTTTTCCACTTGAGCTCTGGGAACAATGATGGAACTGAAATGTGCAGAAGCAGACTGAAATAGGCAGTCTGCTGACAGAATAAGATGTGATTAAAAAACAGTTTGAAGAGTTTCAATAACCCATTCTTCTAGAACTTCACAATACCACAAATGGGACACAGCACAAACGGTCTGAAGGAGATGAGTCAAAGGATCAGCTGGATTGCTTTTGGAACCCTGCAAATGGATCAGTGCCTCACCTGTTTACATTCTGCATGGACCAAACACTTTGAAATGTGGAGTTTGCCAGTTCTTCATTGCCTCTCAAAGAAATCCCCGAGGAATTCCATGTGCAGGCATAGATAGGATACAGTGAATGTGCTTTAACTGGTGGGTGTGCTGCCCTTGGGTTATAACTGAGACAACATTTGCAGAGAAGAGCCAATAAAATAGCTGGGGTAGCCAGTTAACTTACACAACCAAGATCTTTTCCCCTTTTTTCTCACTGAAACAGCTAATATTAACTTTTCACATAAACCTGCTGCAGATGTAAATTCATCTCGGGCAACAAAAGATCTTGCCAGGAGAAGAGAGGGACAGGCTGGGTTAACATGATTTATTTGTATTTCCTATTGGGAAAAGCTCGTTCAGGTGGAAACTGCCACATTAAACCCATAAATGCAGCAGAGTCATTCTGCTGCCCCTGAAATGTCAGGAGGCACTTTTGAAAGGAAAATAGATAAATACTCTGTTTCTGTCACTTTTTTTCCCCCTCCACTTTCAGAAGCCCCTCATCTCCAGCATAAAAGAAACACAGCATATTCCCACCTGTGACTTTTCTCATTCAGCAGAATTATCCAGGCTTAAAACATGGATAATTCTGAAATTAATTATATTAATTAATAAAAAAGCCCATGCTGAAAACCACTGGGCTTGGGAGTTTCCTACTGTGAAGGTGTTTCCAAAAGAGGAGATAAAAGATGCAGGGAGTTCCAGTCTGAGGCTATTAATAAATGCATAAATAAATAAATTAGATGAAAACCAAAACACCACAAACAAACAATAAGCAGCAGGGAGGGGAGGTGTCCAACACTAAATGAAGTTGAGTTCTCACCTCGGGTAAGCCCTGCAGCAAGGAAATCAACAAAAACTCACCCATTTCACCAGAAGTGTCCCCCAGTCCTGAGTTCAAGACTTAAATGCTTAAAATTTAAGAAATGGAATCACTACAAAACCAGTGAAATGTTAGAAATTTAGGCAGGATTTCTTCTGATTTTTTATATGTAACATTTTGAGAAGCAGAGGTCCTTCCAGGCACAGTCCTAAAGCACTGCAGAAATAACTAAGAATTAAAAGATGCTACAGTTTGCTTATGGCAATGGTTGATTTTATGGTTGATTTTTCTGCCCAGGGACAACAATACACCAAAAAAGCCAGACCTTAGGGATAATATTTCCCAGTATTTGTGGCAATATGTGTGGAAGGGCAGGTTTGTATTTGCTTTTTTCTTAATGAAAAAAATTAAAATAATTTATTTTTTTTGCAGCAGAACTTACCCTTCTGCTGCAAAGCATTGGCCTTTTGAAATTTTTTTCACATTTCTGCTGAAACTTAAATTATAAATTGTGATTCAGTATTAAAAATTACATTCTAATCCCTTTTAATTTCCACACATTATGGCAAAAATTATCAATGCTCCCTTGCAGTAGGTCACTATAAATGAAACTTAACTTTTTATTAGGAATAAAAATTATTTTGAACTCTGAAAACAGTATTGTTTTCATGAAAGAGCATTTTTTTATTGAAGAGCGCAGGCCAGGTGCCTCCAGCACACTAAGGATTTTATTTTTTTTTTATTAACACTAACCTCTTTTTAACACTGAAAGTGCGCCTTGTGAAGATTAAATCTGAATTTTTCTCCAAGATAATTGCATTTCTGCTCCTCTCTGATGCCACCATGGTGAGATCTGGGGCACTGCTGTGGTGTTAAGCAGAAAAGGAGCAAATTGTGTTGGTATTGACCAAGTGGTGGGTGGAAAAGTTTCCAGTTCATTCTTGCCCAAATCACTCCCCTGTTGGTTCCCAGCAGTTTTTCGGAGTGTACCCAGGGTGCAGAGCATCCCCAGGCAGGTTTTTTGGGTGATTTAACCCAAAAAAAGGCTCCACCTGGAGCATGAGGTCTCCGTGCTCTTCCCTCCGCCCTGAGGAGCCCCAGCGAGCTCCAAGCAAGGACAAGCACTACAAATCCACCCAAAAAAAACCCTTCAGGCACAGTTCCCCCCTCAGCAATCCCCCTCTGTGACATCTCATCAGGGATTAGACCTTGCTGTGGGGTTCCCTTCTCTGTGTATTTCACCAAGAGCGAGTAATCCCATATTTTATTTTATTTCTTTTTTTCCCCTAACGTCAACACCGTCACTTTCCAGAGCAGCTCCTGAATCAATCAACATTTCAGCAGTGCTGGGGGACAGGAAAACTCAGCTGCTCTGGCCTGGCTCTGAATTAACTCCTGCCCTCAGAGGCTCTGCTCCCCCCCAGGGAATCGCCCTTATGGAACAGGGGCGACTTTTAAAAACTTTTAAAATATTTGTACAGGATTAGATTCCGTCCGCCCCGCGTGCCACCGAGTCACGGAGCTCGTGGTGGCTTCTGAGAACAAGGATCAAACTCACAATTAAACAGCAGGAACATCACCCCCTCTTTCCTGCATGGAAAAGTACAGAAACAGGAATGGGCTGTGGAACGTGGATGTCGTGTAATTTTTAAGGGATGGGATTGAAAGGCCCCCAGAATCACTCCAAGATTATTTTTTGCTTCAGACACATCAAACAAATAATCTTGACTTCGTTCATGGAGAAATTAGGCTCCCTATAGGAAGATGGGTTACTGAGAGTGCAATTCACATGTAATTTGTGCACATTATTTTTAATTTCATGGATTAGAGCTGCTTCTCCATCCTGAAGAAATTGTCCTTCAGATCGACCAAACCAAAAATAAAAAACAAAAACAAAAACTCATAAAGAAACCAAGAAAACCACAGGAAATTAAATAACTGTACAGTGACTACGGCCCAGCAGAGTTATTCACCACAACCTCATTCACACTTTTATTCCCTCCTACACTCACATTGTTCCCACACCTCCTTCCTGCAAGAGGAAGAATTTGGGATCAACGTTCTAAAAGTGCAAAAGCTGGGATTTAACAAAACCTCTGTAAGCACTTAACTGGATAATATTTGGAAAACTAACCTGAAGGAACAAAGTCAAAAAAGAAGTTCAAAATGTCAAACGTGGGTGTAAAAGGCAGGTAACATCATTTATATTGCATTGCTATACATCATATATATGCCATATAAATTATATACTATGATATATATATATATATGATGTATTTTATGCTGAATATTACCTACTACTCTGTATAAAATTGTACATTACAAATTACATGTAAAAGAAAATTAATATCGAAATATGACAGCTATAAATATTGCACATGCTATAGAAATGCATAATATTATGCTGTAATATTAGTTATATATTACTAATTAATATGTAATAATAAGAAAAAGGCAATATATAATATAAAAACACATCTATTGCATTGTAATAAATGGAATCCTATTTATGACACTGTATATCATACATTATGCAATATCATTATTAATCATATATATTTTATATTTTATATTTATATATTATAATAAGTTATGTATTACTTATTTTGTGTTTTGCAGGATACATTATGTATTATATAAGTTATATAATATATAAGAGATCTATATTACTGCTATATAATGCTATGGTTTATTATACTTAACATATAATGCATAATAAATAATATATAATTTATGATAATGGGCTTGTTTAATATAGCACTGATATATATATAATACAATTCTCAAATTATAAATTATAATAAAGAAATTCTCTAATGGCCCAAGGAACAGGTGGTGTGTTAAAAACAGTCTAAGCTTCAACTCAGCAGCACAAGGAATGAAGTGAAACCTCACAAAGATGCTCATTCCACAATGAAATGTTTTGCTGAAACTTGTTATTTACAAGGAATAATGCCCTTAAATTTGAGTGTGGGGCTCTGCAGAAGGATTTCAGAAGGGCTGGACAGTAACACAGGGAAGCACCACCACGTACCCTGTAAAAATCTCACAATTAGCTGTGTTCATACAGGATTTCAGGATGAGATGGTAGGGATCCCTGAAGAGCCAGGAGGCAGCTGGCCTGCAAAAACCCTCCCTGGTGCTCCACGGAGCCGTGCAGGACGGGAAATGAAGGCACTCTGGTCATGTTCAGCTCCTAAATTCATCCTCAGCCAGGTCTGAGTGAGTGGGGGTCCTGCTCTTGGCCCTCGAGGCTGGCTTCAGACAATCACCGAGTTATTTCAGGCTGGAGAGGCCTTTGAGATCATCAGGCCCAACCACTCCTCCAGCACTGACCTGTGTCCCAGGTGCCACATCCACACACTTTCTGAGCTCTTCCAGGGACAGGGATTCCATCACTTCCTCAGGCAGCCCATTTCAATGGTTCACAGCCCTTTTATCCCCTCCTGCTGTCCCCCCTGAGCCTCCCCTGGCCCAGCCTGAGGCCGTTCCCTCTCCTCCTGTCCCTGTTCCTGGGAGCAGAGCCCAGACCCCCCCCGGCTGTCCCCTCCTGGCAGGGACTTGTGAAGAGCCAGAAATTCCCCCTGAACCTCCTTTTCTCCAGGCTGAGCCCCTTTCCCAGCTCTCTCAGGAATTCTCCAGCCCCTTCCCAGCTCCGTTCCCTGCCCTGGGCACACTCCAGCCCCTCAAAGGCCATGAGGGATCCCTCCACCACCTCCAACCTGAGTGTGTGCTCTCCGTTTTCCACCAGCTGTTGCACTCTCACTCCCACCCCCAGCACCTCGTGGGGCACACACAGCAGGCAGCTGCTGGGAGGAGGCAAATTTTACAGGGAAAAGTGGAACTTTCTTGATGCTTTTGATCTCTGCTCCTCAAGAAAGCCTCCTTCACTGTGCTCCAGCCATCCCTCTGAGGGCACGGCTCAGCTCAGGATGTAAAAAGCTGTAAAAGTAAAAAATGTGGTGTAAAAAGCCTTGCTGTGCTGCCCTGAGAAATCAGCAGCAGAGCACACCCACTCCCCAAAAAACCGATATCAAACCTGCTCCAGATTCCCTGGCAGGAGGTCAGGAGAAGGCAGAGAGCTTCAGAAAACCCCCTCCAGGATGTTTGTTCAGTCAGGCCACAATCCGAAGGTGATAAGGGAGGTTTTGTTTGGCTGGTGCTCACCTGTTTATCCTGGGAACTCAGGGTTTGTTCCACTCGCAAAGAAAAGTCTTGAGAAAGAAGCTAAAACAGGAGCAGACACTGATAATTCATCTGGTTCTGCCCATCACTGCTGTGTCAGGAAAGTGCAATGTTCTCCTCAAATTATGTGTCACTGGTAGCCCCGTGGAAACTTGTTAATTCTGTTTTCTCTCCAGTTATTATTCCAGTTTGGTATTAGAAGGTAAAAGAGGAGATGATAGCCTAGCTAGGCTGAGCAGCAGTGGGAAAATCTGGGAAGGACCTAATAAGAAACCAGGAAATACACCTTGAACCCATAATCTTAATGCAGATCTTTTACTCTGAGCAGGGATCAGGCAGTTTCAATGATTTGTGTAACAGCAGGGACAAAGTTGGCCTCAAAAACGCTGGAATAAACTCTTAAAGGCACCTGCAAGCTGGACAGAGTGGTAAGAAACACATTATAAAGAAAAAATGTATCTTGACTGAGGAGTGGATAAAAACACATCTCCTCCACCATTAGGATATGATTTTAAAAGTACACTTCAAGTATATTACTCCCCAGGCCTAATGTTTCCTTTACAGTTTGGGATGGTTGGTTAATCTGAACAGAGACTGATAAGGGGTGAAAACAAAATGCAAGGGAGAGAACAAAAAAACCCAAAAAAAACCAAAAAACCCCATGTATCTGCTTCCATTCCAACTCTGTGGCTCCTGTGTGGGGTAATTTATTCACACCAGTATTTTTCTCTCAGGCCAGGCTGCTTCCCTCTGCTCAGAGAAATGAAATGAAATGAAATAAAATATAAAATATAAAATATAAAATATAAAATATAAAATATAAAATATAAAATATAAAATATAAAATATAAAATATAAAATATAAAATATAAAATATAAAATACAATATATAAAATATAATATATAAAATAAAATATAAAATATAGAATATAATAAAATAAAAATATAAAATATAAAATATAAAATATGAAATAGAAAATATAAATATAAAAAATAAAAAAATAAAATAAAATAAAATAAAATAAAATAAAATAAAATAAAATAAAATAAAATAAAATAAAATAAAATAAAATAAAATAAAATAAAATAAAATAAAATAAAATAAAATAAAATAAAATAAAATAAAATAAAATAAAATAAAATCGGCTGCTTGTTCTAAGAGCTAGCTAACCATGGTTCAGGACAGGCCCAGGGAGTTGAAGGAGGAGGATGGAGGAGCACAGGCTCTCAGCATCCCCTTGGCTGGGCAGGGAAGAGCAAACCCACCATGGTTGTTCCACCGACCTGCAACCTCCCTTGCAGAGCCACTTGTCATTCTGCTCTGAAACAAAACGCCCCAATGAGAGCAAAATAATCCTTTTGAAGTGGCTTGATTCCCCTTGAAGGCTTCCAGCAAGATGCAAGGCTTTCATTCTGGTTCCAGCTGTATTTTGGAGTGGAATTGTGCACTCGAATCCTTTTATTGCTGTTTTGGGGGGGTAACTCTAGCCTAGCCTGCCCTCTAGTGCTGTCTGGATCTGGCTCCAGGAGTGAAAACCATCGGAAATCCTGGAATCAGAGGGTTCAGGGTGCATGTTTGGATATATTCGGATCTTGTACCAGCAGCAGTCTGCCACACACTCCCTAATCAACGCCTTGCCACATCGTTTCATCATTTAAATACAATTTAAATGTACCTGGAATGGTACAAAGGCAGCCTGTAAATACAGGTTTGTGATCAGGAGGAACTGGCCTCTCCTTTTTTATTCAGTCACAGTTTTGCAAGCCAGCTCTATACAGAAATCACAGATTTGGCCACTGCTGGCACATCACAAACAGGTGATTTTTTCCCCCCCTACCCTTACGAAGAGGATGCCCCAAGCATTTTGTGCACATCGCACACAAAATACGACACTGCTAACAACCTCATGTATAATTCATCTGGAACACGTATGGACGTAAAGAGGATTTTGATTCACAGTATCTGGAGGTTTTGGTGCCAAGGCTGTGGGTGTAGCAGCAGAGATCTGCAGATATGGCACTAAGAAGAGTGATAATGAAAGCAGATAGCTGGAGCAGCAAATTTCTGGTGTCGAGCAGACGCAAACAAACACTCTCCTAAATTAATCAGTAAAATTTTCAGGTGGGCAGCTCAGGTGGGAAATACTCCTCTCCAAAAAAAGGCCCTGGTTTGTGAAAGCATTTACACTGAGTTGTGCACATTCTTGGTTTTATTCTTTCCTAATCTGTGGTAGAGGGAATAATTTAAATAAATAAGTTGCTGCCGATTTCTGACTGTTGGTCTTCTTAGTATAATGAAAAATGTTATTTTCAATAAACTAATGAATTCTGTGAACAGTTCAGAGGTGGTTTCCACAGTTTTCATTATTTTTATATAACATTGAATATAAAGATATATATATGTAGGCATCAAATTCTTTTGAAAATATAAAACGGATCCACCGCAAATAATTTGAGCTAAACCCAACCCCAATGTTTGATTTTTTTTTAAGTAGGTTTTTGGACCATCTAAAGAAGGACAGATTGTTTCCAGTTTTTGCCAGGGAAGCAAACTAGCACACGTAGTCACTCATTCAGGGGACTCTGCCTGCTCCAGATCCTCTGCTCCTGTTTCAGGATCCAGGACAACTATTTCTCCTTCTCCACCAGCCAGACGAGTGAAACCCACACCAGAAGCCTCCATCTGACCTTGTTTTCATTGAAAAAATGAAATCATTGGGAAGGGAGACGATGGATTTCAGCCCGTCCCCGTGCCGGTGGCAGATGGTGGCCCTTGGGCAAGGACCTGAGCCAGCAGGAGCCCGCCACCCCAGGCCACCCCCAGCACCCCAGCACTGTCCCCTTGGCAGCTCCCAGCTCCCACCTGTGCAAACCAGCTCACACACACCCTAAAACGCCCTTTTTTGGGGGGCAGGAGTTTTATTTTTGCAGGCTGGTTTTGACTGGAGCGGGTTTAGGGGTGCGAGAAGGAGGGGGGAGAGCAGCCTTCACTCAGCACCGCCCAAAAAAACCAATAAATCTACCTCTGACCCCTCCACCTCAACTCTCTCCCTTGTCCAAGGGGAGAAATGATTCCTTGTAGTGTTTGTTTGTCTCCCCAGGATTGGGGAGGTGGATCTCCCTACCTGGATTGGCACGGGGATGCTCTCCTCCTACACCAGGAGCAGGGAGCTCTGTGCTGCCCCGAGTGCCAGAGCACATAGATTTGTCTTGTTTTCCACCAGCAAGCCTCCAGTAGATGGGATGTAGATTTCCCGAGTTTCCTCAGCTTGTTGCAGCTCTTCCACAGGGAACATTAATTTTCCCAGTCGCTTTTCCACGTGCAGCAGCTGGAGACTGAAGATGTACTCGGCACAATTTGGTGTTCCCACCGTGCCTGAGCAGCAAAAAGAATGGTGTTCCTCGTCATCCTCCCTGTGAAACATCTCCTCGAGTGTAAGGAGCAGCCAGAGCTTGGTCCCTTTTGGGGAAGGGTTGTACAAACACGGAGCACACGTACACGCGTGAGAGCAGATTTCACTCCCTCAGAACCGGCACTCACAGCCCATTAATTCCTCTTCTTCCCTCAGGTGTTTCTCCACCCCGTGTCTTCACTTTTGTCTCCACAGAAACTCCTGTCATCCTCATTTCAAAACCTGCACACAAGTGTCAATGAGCTCCTGAGCTCTGGAGGTATCCAAGGCACTTGCAGGACACCAGCACCTTCCTAACGCTGAAAATCCCCAACAGCTGAAAATCCCAAATGGCTGGAAATCCAATCAGCTAGCAGAACAAGTTGGTTCCAGCTATCATTTACCACCAATTCTGACAAAAATAAGGCAAAAAAATCATAATTTCCCCAGCACCAACAGCAGTCATCTAAAGATCTCTATTTGGGGCCTCAGAGCATTGGCAGGAGCTCCATGAGACTTTTAAAAATAGTGGGGTTTTTTTTTGGCATAGCTTTGGACAGAGACAACTTCTTGTACACAGGTTTTTGAGGGCCAGCAATGTTCCCTTCCCTTTCCCTTCCCTTAAGGGCAAAATGTGGTTTTAACCTCAGTGTAAAATTTGGGAGCTGAGTCTTTAATCCTAAAACTGGTAAAAGCTTTGAAAGCACTGACAAAACTGCTGTCTTTTTCTGCCTTTTTGCAGTTCACACATCCCATGGAGGCCACTGACATGAGAGATGCTCTGGAAAATTTTCAGAGCGTGTTGCTGACTGGTTCTCTCATCCTGAAAGTGAGTAAAACACGTCTCTGTGCCTCCTTGTCACCATCCTTCTACGCCTCCTTTCCAGCAGGCATTTTCAAATCCGGCTTTCCTACTTCTCTGCCCATTTGTTTTCCTGACTCTTAGATCATTATTTGCATTCTCCTGCTTTCCTCGGGCGACAGACGGATCTGAAGTCAGATTTTAAATAGTGGAGAATAACATCAAGATCAGATTCCACATCTATGCTGCACGCTGTGTTGAAATAACCATGGGCTAATGGGAGCCTTACAAACGAGCTAATGAAAATCAGCCAAAAGACGGGAGAGAAAATGAATCTATTAGCATTATCTGGAAACTTAATCTTGAATTTTGGCTGCCCTTTTGTCAGGTTAATATAATCAGATAGGGCTGTGAAAATACAGATAGTAATTAGCATCTTTAACTTGGAATAAATGAACTAGTAATTCAATACTGGAAATATATTCGGTTTTGTCTCTATTTGTGCAGAATATGACAAAAGATTAGCTATCTCCAAGGCTTCCCAGTTGCAGCTGAGAGCTATTCATAATAATGGGAAGACTGTGGTATTTTATTTCTCACAAAACAGTAATGTGACTTCTCCTGTGCTGAGGTATGGTGGTTTTTGATGTACAAGGAGTCCCTGTTTGATAGATCACAGAGCACAGCTGGCTGCAAAATTCCTTCATATTTCCATCCTGGCAACTAGTGACACTCTACTCATTTGGGAAAAGAGAGGACCTTATATATATATATAGATATATAGATATATAGATATATAGATATATAGATATACAGATATATAGATATATAGATATATAGATATATAGATATATAGATATAGATATTTATTTATTTATTTATTTATTTATTTATAAATACGTATTTCTATATTACATAATTATATATTTATATATTTTACATGTATATTTTTATATAGTATATATATCATATAGTTATATATTTTACAAATATATATATTTTTATATTTTATCTATTTATATATGCATATATTTTACAAATATATATATATTTATATATATTTATATATATATATTCATATATTTTACAAATATATATACATTTTTTTCTTTTTTTTTTTTTTTTTTTTTCTTTACTCATTTCCTTCATTAAAAATCCTCACTTGCAGCTCAGGTGCCCCTCTTGAAGATCTGTCATTCCCATTAATTCCACTGGCATCACCTTGCTGGCTCCTTGCAGACATTCTCTGCTCTGGTATTTCTCATTTTGCCTCATTTGATGTCCCTAAACTGTTTTGTCTCCTCTCAGGCCACCTCTGTGGCACGTTTTTGTGAAATGCCAGCTGCCACCTCCGAGGAACTGGAGCAGAGTTCTGCCTCCTGCCTCACCTGGGATCTCCTGGTCACCCCTGACTTTCACTGGGGCCAGGTCAGGCATCCTAAATCCCTTTGTGCTTGTCATTTCTGGCAAATGTAAATCTGAATTTGTTTCCCTGTTAATCTGAGTTTGTTCCTCTGTTAATCTGAATTTTTTTCACTGTTAACCTGAATTTATTTCCTCTGTTAATCTGAATTTGTTCCTCTGTTAATCTGATTTTTTTTCTCTATTAACCTGATTTTTTTTCTCTGATAATCTGATTTTTTTTCTCTGTTAATCTGAATTTTTTTCTCTGTTAACCTGCACTTGTTTTCTCTCACTCCTGGCAGTGGCAGCACGTTGTTTCCCAGCACATGGGAGCCCTGTGGTCCCTGTCAGCCGTGTTCCTGCAGGAACCATCCCTGATCCTGTGTCTTTCCCAGACTTCACAAGATGGTTTTCCCTCTCTTCTGCCACTAGATTCATGCTTTGAAGCTGGTTGGGGGCATTGGCTCTCCTCCCCTCTTGTCCACATGTGTTGCTGAAGACCCCTGCACTTATGTCTGATGCTGTTACATGAGAATAAAAGCCATTAATGCCTCAACTGAGGCTCCAATTAACACCCACATTTAATTATTGTGCGCAGACAAAGTACAGAAAGGAGACTTTTTTAGTTGCCAGTGACAAAATGGACTGACTCCTTCATTTATGAGGCTGTTGCTTGGGTTTCTTTGTCCTCAGATCCTCTTTCTGAATTTAGAGGTTAAAAGAAAACATTTGTTGAAGCAATTGGAAAGGAGGTTCCCTGTTTTTTTCAGCAAACACAGCTTCAAAATCAGAAGTTGTCACTGATGAACCCTGCATCAGGTTTGGCTCTGTTCCACTGTGCTTTCCTGACAGAACAGGGAGCAGGGTGGGGATTCTATTTCAATTTCTGAAATGTTTATTTTTAGGTAAACCTCTTGATTCAGCAGAAAGCACAGGAGTAGAAACCTCACACCAAAAAAGAGAGCTCACACCTAGAGGAGATGTTCATCTTGTTCTGCTTAACTCCTCTCTGAGCTACCTGAAAGTTCCCAGCTTCACCTGCACCTGAAGGAAAAGCGCTGCACGTGTGGAGGTGTGACCCATGGGGCAAATCAAGGGGATAATCAAGAGATGCTAAAATCAAACTGCAGAACCTAGAGAGGTGTGCTAAGCAGGACTGCCAGGATGGTGGGCACAGAGCTGGCGGGTCTCTGGTGGGCGGCAAGCAGCACACACAGCCCAGCAGCTCCAGCAGGCACTGCCCTGCCACCTGCCAGAGGCTCTGATGCCTGGCAGGAGCCAGAGACCCTGGCACAGGATGGGGCCCAGGTGATGCCTTGGGATTCTAGCTTTTATTCGGGTTATTTTATTAATTATTGATTATTTTATTCAGATTGCTCAGCTCCTGCAGTGCACTGGTGCACAGCTCTGAGCTGCATGCAGAGTGTCAGCCACTGTCCTCACACTTTGGTCACACACAACAATCCCTCTGGGCCCGGAGCTCAAGCACACCCCACAGCCTCAGGCCCCAAAAGCACAAACAAAAGTGACTTGGGGACAGCAAACTGGGGCTAAATGACTTCATTAGCTGAAGCTGTAATTGCAGGGTTAACCCTGAGATGTGAATGGACCCAAGTTAGAACTGTCTGAAAACCTCTCATCCATTTTGGGTGTTGCTCCTGGGAGGCTTCATCTGCCCTAAACGTACCTTTTGAAGGCTCTTCAATAAATATATCCATTTCTACTATCCATCTGGCCTGTTTTTAGGTAAGCCCAGAAAAGGCAGCACACCTGCCCTGGCACAGGAGCGGTGTCACCCTTGCCCAAGCCAACAACTTCACTTTTTGACATTCACACAAAAGAATCAGAGAATCATGTTGGAAGATACCTTTAAGATCCCCAAGTCCAGCAATTAACCTAACCATGTGTCCCTTAAGCAACCAAACCCCTTTCAGGCAGCATCAAAAAGTGACAAGAAAACACACAGCGTGCAGTGCTCGGGTTTCAGTGCACCCACCTGTTGAAGTCAAAATCTGAGTTAAAAACCTCAAGGGTAAGAAGTAAAATGTGTAAGTAGATAGTAAAAGTAGATTTTTAGTGTGCCATCCAAGGAACTGAGCAACCTGGTAGCAAGTGGGATGAACTGAGTCTCACAAATGAGATTTTGTGCAGGTACAAGGAGAAATTTTGCCTTGTCCTTAGCTCCAGTACCCACAGCCCTCTCCCAGAAAACTTCAAAGCGAAGACGGTTTTGATACGGCTTTCCCACAGCACAAAATAAAACTCAGGAAGCAATCCCTCTGAAGATTCCAGGGGCTTGCAGAAGGAAAACTCTTCGTGTGTGCTCACAAAGCCTCCTTGTAACACGAGGCAGAGGAAGCTGGCCGATGCGAAACACAGAGAGCATTTTCTCGTGGCCCCCTTTCAAAGAGATGAAAAGCATGAGTAGATTAACACCTGTGCATCCCTTTCCAAGGGGGAGCAGTTATGTGGAGGTGACATTAAAACCAGTGAAGGGTTCAGCCTCGCCTTCCAGCTTCCAGAAGTGACTGCTGGAAGACAGGAAACAATAATGTTTTAAAGAGGCCTGTGAAAGGGTGATTGTTGCTGGCGTTTCTCCACATTAAATCACACATTTGTCAGTGTGTCTGTAGACCACAAACCACCCCCAAACTCAGAGCTGCAACCTGGAGTCCGTATGGCAAAAAACTCAGGTCCCCAGGAGCCCACTTCACAGGATACCTTTCTTTGTCAAAACAAATATACTATTACATATTTTCCCTCGGCAAAACAAAAGCCATTGTTGTCTCCACGAGGCCTCAGGCTCCATGAGGTGGACAAGAGCCCCTCACTACAGCTGCACCCCTCCAGCTGCAGACTCCAGCTGTTTTCAGCTTGCCCCACCGTCAGTTTTGCTTCAAAATTCAGCCTATGAAAGTGTTGGTTTGTTTTTCTCCTAGGGGGAGCTGAGTGCTGAAAACCCAACCTGCTTAAAATAGTGAACTGGAAGTAAAAGTAATCATTGGAAGGCCAAGCTGCCCAGTGAATTGGTTTTCTGTACAGCAGATCAGCGTACAATGCCTCGTTATTTGCTCGCCTGTTAAGTTCAGAGGCAAGAGAAAGGAAAAGAATCATCTCTCCTCAAGTCCAGTGGCTTGGCACTGAAATTGCAGGAATGAAATAAACTGCAAGTAGCTGCATTCTCCCCCAGAGGCATCACTGCACCCCCCCATGCCTTAAATACAGATGTCAAGGAGGCCATGCAGACCTAACCCCTTTCTCTCTCCTCCCCTTAAAACACCTTCTGGTTTACTGACCATATTTACACCCTTTGGCAGTCTATAAAAAGTGCTACATGATCTTAGCTGCACTAAAACCAGTCAGAGTTATCCCCTATTTCACACTTATGGTGAAAAAACCCTCATTTCCTATGGAGGGATTGTCAGAGGTGCCTGAGGGCTGGACCTACAAAGTGATTTTAAGATGCTAAGCCAAATTTCCAAGCACAGCTGGCATCTCCAAAAGGGTTGGATTCACAAAGGGGATTTAGGTTCAGCTTCTCGGCAGCTCGCTCCTGCCAGGACCCATGGAGGGTCCTCACAGAGCAGAGCAGGAGCTCCACAACAAGGAGGAGCTCCTGGATGAGCTTGAGAAGAGTTCAGAGCATCATCCTCTTCCCAGTGCCTTGAGCATTCCAGGCCAACAAGCCCATGGGTGTTGACAAAAGAGTGACAGAGCCCTGTGCCACACAGCAGGGGCTGCCATAAACACACAGACAACTCCCCCACGGCAACAGTGGCAGGGAAAAGCAGAAAAACGCATTTTAATCAGCGTTTGTCGGTTTTTTTCTTTTCACCAGAGATGCCAAAAGAAGAATTCCATGCTCTTTCAAAAGTGAAATGCTCTTCAGAGCTGGTGTCAAACTTGGAGCTAGGCACTCGAACTTCCAGCTGATGGAAGTGCAGGTTATGATTATCAATACCTCCAATTTCATGGTCAGCTGCCAATCTTTCCAAACCTGATGAACGAGGTTTGAAAACTGAAAAAAAAAAAAAACCCAAACTTTGGCCAGGGTAAAACTAAACAGGCCGTGTGGAAAGGAAGGATTTATTTCCGTGCATTAATGAGAAGGGTAAAGGAAAGATAAAATTTACTTATCTCAATAGGATTAAACAATTAAATGCAAATAGCGTGCAACACTTACTCTCTTAACATCTGCCAAGAATTATCTGCTTTAAAAAGATTTAGCATAGCTCAACAGAGTTAATTGTGCCACAGAGGAGCCATTTTGAGGAAAAAAAAACAGGTTCTATTTGCCAAGATTCCTCTAAAAAACTATCAGTATTTTACTGGCTTCAGAAGCCAGTCGCTCCAGGATGGGATTCCTCAGAAAACTGGGGACCCCAGGTAGAGCCAGATGCCTCCGTTCACCTCAGATCCATTTCCCTCTGCAGTCCCACTGTCCCCTGGGAGCACCAGGGAGGGATTTACCTTCAGCCATGAGATGAAACAAAACCTTAAAGCACCTTTTTTTTTTTGCCTTCCTTCCCTGTGGAGGATACCCAAGGTGATTAGACCAGACAGAGGAGTCCCTAAAAAAGCCACGAAATGTTGATGTGTCCTGTGCCCTGGAGCCTTCCAGGATAACTAACTCTGCATCTAGATGGTGGCAGCTTGAATAACCCTCTCCATGGAATTTCCTCCACACCAGGGGGCAAAGAGACAAAGCTCTGAGAGATTGTTTTGGCTGAGGTTAGGGTGAGCTGAATTATGAGCCTGCTGCTGTGTGAGGGTGTGCAAAGAGGAGCTGGAAAAGCAGGAGCAAAGAGGCAAGGAAAGAGGCCAGGGGAGAACACCCAGGGCTGGCAGTGTTGGGTGGCTTGGGCAGACACAGAAGATGCTTTTTTGGAAACATGGACAATGCTCACAGCCCCAGTGCCCTGCTAGGGCAGAAGAGAGGCAGATGGCACCCCAAAAAGGGCACCCCAAACGCTGCAGGTTTGGTGGGAGGCAGGGCTGTGGAGAGGCACAGATTTCTGTCAGAATGGTTACATTTCACACTCTAATCCTGTGCAAACAGGAGATTGGGTTTTACTCAAATCTGCTGAGCCAGCCCTACTCCAAGGCATTTCCAAGAGCCACTGAGCAATCTCTTCAGGAAGGGTTATTGCTTTTATGTGGCTCAAAGCCACAAAGAGAGGGGCAGTTTGGAAGTGTGAGAGCTCCTCAGATAGGCTTCCCTCCCCCCAAGGGATGAGTAATCAGGGTTCACATGACACCAAATTTAAAGGGTCACGAATTCAAGGTGCCAGATTACAACTGCACTGAAAACACACAGCTGTTTTCACCCCAAAGCTAGCTTATGCTTTTTTGCCTATTTTCCCAGACCTGCCATTGACTGGAAGTGGCTCTAAAAGAACAGTGCTGCTCCGAGGCAAACCAACCATGTAGCTGAGAAAGTTCTCCTATCTGATCATCTGAGGGGTTTTTTATCAGTCAGCCAGAAAGATGTCAGCCCTGCAGGGGATGAAATGTGTGCGTTAATTTCTTTCATTTCGTTTCATTTCAATTTCTGCTTTGTCCTTTGCTGCATCAGGAGACGGGAGCAGCAATCGTGTCCGTGTCGGTGGATGGGCAATTCAGCTCGTGTCGCATCCTGCACCTACCAAAAGTTTAATAAGTTGAACCCTGAGCTGTCTCCTGACTGGGCAGCTCCAGAGCTGTCAGACACACTAACATTTCCCTACCTTGGTGTGGAGTTTAAAGATGTTTTTTAAGGAGTTGCTGCATACAGGGATGGCGTCAGCGGCACAGAATTAGTTGGCAGAAGGAAATCCACGTGCCAGAGCAACCTTTGTTGTTCCATCTTGTGTACCAGTCAACAACAAACCACAGACAGAGTGGAATAGAAAAAATATAATAAACCTGAGACAAAGCCACAGGAGGCATGAGGGATTGTGTGCAGTCACTGGAGAGAACCCCCGAGCTCCAAAAATGCCCCCTGCTTCACCTTTATCGTATTGAATTCCCAACCGGCCCCGGTTTGATTCTCGGCTGCAGATTTCCTTGACCTCTCAGTCACTTTGTCTCAGGCACTTTGTTTCCATTTGATGATGATGGAATTAATTTGGCCTGTGTGCTGGGATGCTTACTTACAGGCTGGAGCTCCAATGGCTTGAGAAAAATCCCACACAGCCTTCAACTTGAGCTCTTTTTTCGTGAGGCGCACAACAGAAGAGCTGGGAAAAAAATATGTGTAAGAAAACCAAAGGGTTTGTGACAACTGCAGCTCTGCCCGGCAGAGAGAAGGTATAAATGCTCCTGTAACTCAGCTCATCATCTGTTTATAGTGTGCAGGTCACTGTGAAACAATCCAGTGAAGGGATTTAATAATTTCTGTGGAAGGATCTGTTCCAAAGTCATTTTCTACCACAGCTGCTGCAGGACTGCTTTTACATCCAGCTCTTTCCTTTTGGGTTTTGCCTTCCTTCAGCAGGCTGGGCAGTCCAACCGTGCAGAAAACCTGGCGTGTTTGGGTCTGAGTGGCAGAGATCAGAGGAAGTTTAGGTCCTTGTATTTAGTATTTAGAAAATACTAAATTTAGAGAATACTAAATTTAGAAAATTCTAAATACTTACATATTTAGAAAATACCCAAACCTGCTGCGCCCAGCTTGAATTTCTCAGTTTCCTTTCACTGCTCCCTTCAAATGCTGAGCCCTGCTGACTGCAGAGCAGCAGAGACGAAGTGTGAATTGCCCAAATTATTGCCCAAATTGGCTGCCCCTGCATCCCTGGAGGTGCCCAAAGACCAGGTTGGACAAGGCTTTGGAGCAGCCTGGGGTAGAGGAAGGTGTTCCTGCCCATCAGGACTACCCCAACACACTAAATGTAGGCTGGTGCTGGGAACTGAGAACGAATTTGTCCTGGATTTTGCTAGTAGAAAAAATTAAATTAAATTAAATTAAATTAAATTAAATTAAATTAAATTAAATTAAATGAAGTGAAATGAAATAAAATGAAATTAAATGAAGTGAAATGAAATAAAATAAAATAAAATAAAATAATTTATTTTTATTTATTTATTATATAAAGTAAAATAAAATAAAGTAAAATAAAAAAATAAAATAAAATAAAATAAAATAAAATAAAATAAAATAAAATAAAATAAAATAAAATAAAATAAAATAAAATAAAATAATTTATTTATTTTTATTTATTTTATAAAGTAAAATAAAATAAAGTAAAATAAAAAATAAAATAAAATAAAATAAAATAAAATAAAATAAAATAAAATAAAATAAAATAAAATAAGAAATACCAGTCACTCTGTGGTCGGTGAGAAATGAAAATTTGTGTTCAAAGTTTGCTGGGTGTAGCAGCAGCTACAGGAGAAAGGCACAGAATCACAGAACCATGAAGGCTGGAAAAAACCTTGAGGCCACCAAGTCCAGCTGCCAGCCCAGCCCCATCCCTGTATCCAGCATTAACCACAAATCCACACGTTCCTGAACACTTCCAGAGAATCTACCTCTCTCCATGAAGAAATTTTTCCTGCTGTCTAATCCAAGCCCAAAGCTGGGAGTTCTGGTGAAATCGTTGTTCTGCAAACCACAGACAACTTGCTGCTTGGCAGGGGCTGAAGTGAATCAATCTCACCAGAGCAAGGTGAGATTTGCACCTAAAATCCCATAAATTGGTTCTGCCCCGCCGCGGACGACGGAGCAAGGACTTCGTGCAGACATCTCCTGTCTGCCTCAGGTTCTGGATTTGTGTGAAGGTAAAAAAATAAACTGCAGCTGAATCAAAACTGCTGGGCTTCACAGGGCTTCTAGGAAAGCTCTGGGGACCACGGCTTCCTGACTATTTTGACACAGAACTTTACCTCTGAGCTGCTTCTTTAAAAAATTAGTCCAAAGTTTGCTCAAGAAGTAACAAATGTTTTGATTAAACCAGTCTGAGGTTGAAACCTAAGTACAAACTCGAGAAGTATATGTAGTTTCAGATCTCCCATAAACATTTCAGATGGATTTTTAATTGAGCTCTCTTTATTTCCCCTCACTTCATTGAGAAACAGACTATTTAATTTTTAAGAAAGACAACTTGCAAGAAAACAAAGCACTCGAGGTGCCCACAAGCCACAGTTTCAAAGCTTGATAGGACAAATGCGTGTTTCTGCCACACCTGATTTACTTGTAGCAAGGATTTTCACACACAGAACTGCACATTACTTGAATGCAGTGAGACTTTCTTAATCCTGAAAGGTCTGGTGAGTTTCACTTCTGCTTTCTTTTCTGTTCCCTGGGACAACGAATAGCATGACAATTATTTCTTCACCACCACCACCTTCTGTAAAACAAAAAACAAAACAAAAAAAACAACAACAAAAAAAAAAAACCAAAAAAAAGAAAACAAGAGAAAAAAAAAGAAAAAAAAGAGAAAAAAAAAGAGATTGTATTTCAGTGCCTGGTACATGGGGGCCCTGGAGGGTTCTGCTGTGATGGTGTGTGAGCCGAGTTCAATTTGGTCATATATTACTCTCACTTGATATTTACGTGCTGCTGTACTGTGGGAGAAATTAATCACACTGCATTTATCAGAGATAAGCTAATCCAGGCAAAGCCCTTGGTTTAGCAGGCACAGAGCTTCAGAGGACAGCAGTAAATTATAACTGGATTTGATTAAGAGGTAATTAGCTAAACCTGTTTACCTTAACCTTTGCTGCAACTGTTGTTTTTACTAGGAGGAGAGTGTCATTAGATTGTGCCTGGGATACAAGTCCTGGAGCCTACAGCACTTCTCACTGTCCAATTTTCATCTGTTATTCAAGGAAGAGGTAGAAAGGTCAGGATCAGATTGCTATTGTACAATCCTCCTGAGATGAGAGCAGAAACTTTCCTTGACAGAGACAAAATAAGCCATGAAGAACAGTAGTTTATTTTTCAGTAGGATGGAGGGGGGAGTCAAAAGAACACATGTCTACAGCCCTAGACAGACTTTTGCAATAATTCAACCGTCTCAGTGGATTTGAGAGCCATTTGAACTCTGAGCATTCTGCAGAACCAGGGGAGAGTAATGCCAATTTGCTGCAGACTGCAAAACAGCGCAGCTGAGAAAAAAACTGGGTGAATATATTTTCCAGTGCACTGCATTTTCATAAATTATTCCTAAATGTATTCACCCAAGAGAGTTAGAAGAACCATAGGAAACTAGGCCTTAAGTTGCTTTATAGTCATTTAATTGACCAGTTTAGATAGCTTGGTTAAAATAAGGGCTTAGATCAGCCTGAACTCTTGGCTTATTCATGGCATTCACCTAATTTGTAATCACATTTGAGAAGGGTGCAGATTTCTGTTCTTTGCCTGAGGGAACATCAGCTTCATAAGAGAAGGCAGAGGGAGCAAACGTGGCTGCTGAAGGGACAAGAGATAAGTCTGGTTTGCGGTGCTTTTGGTCAAGCACGTGCAGATTTAATTCCCCGGTTTTGATTCCTAGAACCATTCTGAAAGAGCACTCACCTCCACACAAGCACACAAATAATGTTTTTTACCCAGCCTGGAACAGGTCTCATCTCCAGTCACAGGATTTCCTCCCATCCCAGAAAAACAGAGGAGCTTTTTGAGCCCACGGGGCCTCACCTCGCCCAAGCTGTTTCTGGGAGAGGAGTTTTAAAGCTTTAAAGCATCAACAACCCAAAAAAACCTTTTTTTTTCTGCTTACCCCAACAGGGCTCAACCTCAAAGACCCACAGCTTGTATTGCTATAAAAGAAACAAAAGGCAATTTCACACACAGTTCAGGCATTTAAGAGAGAAAAAGGATGCACCAGTTGCACACATGCTCATGTAAGCTCTGCCATAAAGCTGATAGTTTAATTGCATTTTCCTACCCAAGAGCAGTTCTTATTGCTTGACATTTTTTTTTGTAACTTTTCTGTTTTTGCAACTTTTTTTTTTGCCCAGCTGAGGAGAGAGAACTGCACAGGGTAGCCTTGATCTTTTCTCAAAGGGGTGCCACTTATTCCTTCAGCAGAAAAGTGTTACAGGTCTCCCACCTGCTTTCCTGGAATCTTAGTGGCACCAAAGGGGAGAAAGGCTTGAAATATGGTAGATTCTTGAAAAAAAAAACCAAAAAAACCCAAAAAAAAACCCAAAAAAACCCCAACCAAACAACCATAAAAACAAAAAAAAAAAGCACCAACCCCAAATAAATAAAAAACCAAAAAACAACAGCAAAAATATTTAAAAAAAAAAAAAAAAAAAAAAAAAGAAGGAAAAAAAAGGAAAAAAGGGAAAGGGGAATTGACTTGCTGGTCCATGAGTTTCCTGTGTTGTTCAGCTTTTTTTGTGGGCTGGGGGAAGCACTCCAGACCTCCCATCAGGGGTTTGGGCTGCTCCTTGTCCCGAGGAGCAGAGTTTTACATCCCCTGGCATCGTGGGCATCCCAGCCCAAACCTGCACTGAGCTGGCTAAAGCTGATCTTCTCTGTGGGTACTGGGAATGTCAGTGTTTCGAGCCACAGGAAGGCGTTTATAGGCTAAAAATGATCAATTAATGGCATATTGTCACCATTTCTTTGGAGCAGGGAAAAAGGGGCTCTGTCTTTTTCCATCTGCAGGGGTTTTGTCATTCCGGTCAGGCTTGCTCTTCGGTGGAGCCTCTGGTCAGAGAGGACAGAAAAGACTGGAGATGGCACGTTTTTTATTTATTTGTTGTGTGTTTTTTTTTCCTTTAAGTCAAAATATGAGACTAAAAGCCAGAGGGAAATTGTCTGTGTGTGTGCAGAGGCACAAGTGAGTCTTCTATGCAGGCAGTAACTTGGTTTCCTCTCCAGATGAAACTGAACTAGAGTTCACAAGAATAGTTTGGAAATCAGGTGATTATCAGAGGAATTTCAAAATCCTTGGGTGCTTTTATTAGACCCCTTTTTTAATTTATTTTTTAATTTTTTAATTATTTTTTTTCAGCATTGTAAAGAGCCCCAAATTCATCTTACAATTTTTTTATTTTTTTTTTTTTAATTTTTATTTTTTTGGTGAAGGCATGAATTTCACTCAACCCTAGGAATTATTTTAAGCGTCAAAATTCAAAATGACTTGTTCTGAGCTTTCTGGGAGAATTAGGAATGCTCATAAGTCTCAAGGGTGTCAGGTAAATTGCTGATATGTCACAGGCACTCTCTTCTCCTCAGGAAGTGGCATAAAAGTCACTTGATACAAACTCAGTTGCTGAAACTCTGTGATTACAGTGATTCCTGCCAAATTATACAGGCTTATTTTTCACTTGATGTGAGATTCTGGAGGGAGGGAATCATCTTTTCATTCTCAGAAGTGTTCTTGCTTCTTGGCCACTTCAGTTGTGCGACTGAAAACAATAAATTAGTTTTTAAACAATAAACAAAAATAGTAAAACAAATATAATACATTTTAAAATATTTCAGAATTCCATAATAAAAATGCAATGAGACTATCCCTTTGATGTGCATTTTGCTATGACCAGATACAAGCAACAAATAGGTATCAGCATAAAATTAATACTAATGTCTTCCAACCCACAAAATTAAACAAGATGTTAGCACCAATTTTGATTTTTTTTTTAATTTTGGGGTTTTTATTTTTGCAAAGCAAAGCAATTAATTTTGAAATCAGTTGTGTTTGGATAAAACTCTGTGTTCTTAGAAAGCATTTCCTAAGTCCTGGCACCTTTAGTGGAACAGAAATCCATGCCAGTATGACAATATTAATAAAGTCCACTAAGTACAGCCAAAACTTGTTATTCATCATAAACATAAATGTTTAGAGGCAGAAGGGTAGATCTCAATTAGGAAAAAAGAAAAGTTTAAATGCTTTTTTACACAAAATTTTATCATTTATGTTAAGAATTTAGAACTAGTGTATTCACGCTGGATTTGATTCCTGGCTCCTGGTTCTTTAGGCTCTGTGGCTCAAATAAGGAGCTTTTCACTCATTTAAAAAGAAAAAAAAAAAAAATCCTACTAGTTTCAATATGACAAATATTTTAAAAATCCAGTAAAACTGACAGAGGTGAGAAATAGATGTTGTGAGTCCAAATTTCTGTGTGTCTCTTCTTTTCATCCTCTGTGCAGCCAACTGACCATTCAGAGCACCAAAGATTGCCTTTTGTGCCAAAAAAGAATTGTGAAGGGACATATTTTGGCTGCTCATGAGAGAGGTTTTATTGGAAGCAGTAGGACATTTCATGCCTGTTCCCCCTCTTTTTATGTGTGCTCAGCTTCCATTTTTTCACTTAATATTGTTAATTATTCCTCAGGCTGGATGTGTGAACTGCATTTGCAGTTGCTCAGGTCCTTTGAGCGTGTGACTTTACAGACCCACACCGGAATTATTTCACATTTTCCTTTGCATCAGCAATTTTGTGCTGGGTTTCGAAATCCTTGGGTGCTTTTATTAGACCCCTTTTTTTTTTTTTAATTTTTTTATTTATTTTTTTTTTCCCTTTGTAAGCCAGATCCTTTAAACAAGCTTAGTCAAGGCTGAGCCTGCACCACTGGCTCCCAGTGCCAGCTCATGGGGATGTCTGGGTGGCAGAATCAGCTTTCATGTACATTCCCACTGCTGATTTCCACCCAGGAGTACGAATTTGTGAGACTTGCATTTTTTCTCATGTCTCCACTTTTTATGTTTCGCTGTTTCATATGTTTCACTATACTGTTTTAAAGTACTATTTATGGGACAACATCAAGAAACTCCTTCTTACATCAGGATAATCACCAAATGCACAGTTTCTCTGACTTTTAGATCAGTGACTTTCACAGAACAACCAATGCTCAGAACAAGACAGTTCGATTTTAAAGCACCCCTAATACATCTGGCAAGAGGTGTTGGATATTTTACACCCAGAAACTCTGATTCATTTCAAATTTCAACTTCAAATTTATGAAATTTTCCCACAGAAACATGAGAAAGCATCACATGGGATGGGAAGACCTCTCTCCTTGAGGTGTTCAAGGGTTCTCTAATTGAGGAAAATCAGAAAAATGGAAGTAGGAGTTTCTTGAAGCTTTCCCAGGCCACAGGCGTGGCAGACAAGGTGAATTATTGATTGCAGTCTCCACTTTGGTGTATCTGGTACCTGAGGTCCAGTGCACCTGACTGTGCTGGTGCTGGCTCCAGGGGGAGGAGGATGCCTGCTGAATTTAGGAAAAACCCAAAAAAATGCCTGCTGAATTTGGACAAAGCCTGGAAGCACCTTTTGCTCCGGTGAAATCTCTGCCCAGGTCACAGAGGAACAGACACAGAGACTCTTGTGCATGCTGTGGGAGAACAAGTGTGAGCTGCAGGAGGAATTGCACCCCAAAAACAACAGCTGCTTTGGGCATCATTAAGTGTGAAGGGAAACCTGGTGGCCTCCTGGCTCCCAGGACAGTGACACCACTGCCACAGCAAGTGTCACGCTAAGCTGCACCTCCACACCCATCTCCTGCAGGCAAGCCTCATCCCACCCAATTCCATTCACTGGAAACCCACAGCCTTGCCCACACCAGCAGCCTCTTCTTCCTCTGAGGTCAGGGGGCAGAGACATCCCCTTCTGAGGGCTGATTCATCCAGGACAGGAGTGAAAAATCCCCTCTGGAGGTGTGTCTGCCTCTCTTCCCCCAGCTCCCAGCCACTGCAGCTCAGCCCTGCCATGCCAGGAGGGTCAGATGGGAACCACAGGATTATTGAGGGTGGAAAAGTCCTCTGAGGCCATCGATTCCAACCATTCCCCCAGTGCCACCACAAACCCACGCACCCAGGTGTCACATCCACGAGCCTTTTGACCACTTCCAGGGCTGGTGACCCCACCACTGCCCTGGCCAGCCCATTCCAGTGTTTGTCAGCCCTTTCAGTGAAGAAAACATCCAGTCTCAACCTCCCCTGGTGGGAAAGGCCCTTCCCTCCTGTCCTTGATAAGAGGAAACTTTATCTATTGCTTGATACTTTGGAGGAAAGACTGACTGGAAACTACGAGGAGAGATGAACCACATGGTAAAATCACCCCCAGAAACATCCCTGGAGATGTCACAGTGACCAAGGTACCTGCCCTGGGTTCCAGCTGCAAGGAAGGCTAGGACAAACTCAGTTTCTTTTGTGGTATCAAAACCAGACTGGCTGTCTCAGCACGTCCCTGTGTGTCCCCTCCACATCCTTCTGCCACCGTGGGGCACGTGGAAGGTGCTGAGAGCCCTAACCCCACAGCAGAGCTCACCACAGATAAACTGGGTGTTGCAAACAGCACCAAAAATTCATTTACCTTCAGCAAACTGGGAGCAGCCAGCCCTGGCTGATGCCAATTATCCCAAACCTGAACAACCGCTAATTACATCACGAAAATCACAGTATTCTGCAGCAGAACCAGAACTTCAGAAAGCTTTAAAGGATGTTTAAAATCCTCCCATTTGCTAGCAAGGAGAGGGTGCAATTAATCCAAAGGCTTGTCAGACTGCAGGCTAGCTTCAGGCTTAGTCTGAAGACAGCTTGCTCACAGGCAGGGCTTTTTGGACTGGTTTACACAAGTATGTTTTGCTTCCCACTGGCTTTCCTAGATGGAGAATTCAGAAATAAATAATATTAATCTTTATAATATAATATAATATAATATAATATAATATAATATAATATAATACAATACAATACAATACAATACAATACAATACAATACAATACAATATAATATAATATAATATAATATAATATAATATAATATAATATAATATAATATAATATAATATAATATAATATAATATAATATAATATAATATAATATAATATAATATAATATAATATAATATAATATAATATAATATAATATAATCATCACGATAATAATAATGTAATAGTAATAATAGTAATAATAGTAGTAGTAGTAGTAGTAGTAGAAGACACATTTTAAGCAGTCTGGCATGCTGAGATGGGACCCACACTAAAACATTTCTCAGTATTTTCACTCAAGCACATTGCGTAAGTGGAGTGAAGTTAGAGGTATTTCAGGCCCTGAGTTTCAGAGGTGTTAGTCAAACTCACTCTCTTAATTTAATTAAATTGCCATAAGAAACTTCAGGGAGGGTCTTGGGAACTGATATTTAAGGAGCTGTTTTAATCTGTGTTTCCAAAGCATTCTCTACCCTAGCCTGGTCTCATGCAGAGATAAAACCACTGAATTGCTAAACACAAATATTTGTGGGCTTTCAAGATTCTTTGCTTTTTGCTCCAAACCTATTAGAAGAGGAATCTGAGCTATGAGTTTGCCAGATTTTAGTTTTCCTGTGGCAGGTTCAGGCTGAAGTTTGGGCCACACTCAGTTTCCTTCCCATGAACAGATACTGACAGGACACGGAGAAAGGCAGTTAAAGAGAAGAGATTCAGGCTGGATGGTAGGATTAAATTCTTCACTCAGAGGTTGGTGAGGCCCTGGCACAGGGTGCCCAGAGCAGCTGGGGCTGCCCCTGGATCCCTGGCAGTGCCCAAGGCCAGGCTGGATGGGGCTTGGAGCAGCCTGGGATGGTGGAAGGTGTCCCTGCCCACGACTGGGGGCAGAATGAGACAGACCTAAAGGTCCCTCCCAACCCAAATCAGTCTGGAATTCTCTGATTCTTGCAGTATTTCTCTGCTAAGAACGATTTGGTGAGACCACGCGGCCTGCTGGGGCCCTGGCACGGAGGGCGCTGTGGCCAGTGGAATTTCTGGACACACACAATGCACAGAAAAAGTGAAAAAGGGAAATCCAGCAGGTTTCTTGAGTGTCAGCACTGTGGTTCCCCAGACCCCTCTGAGAACAGCTCCACGATGTCTGTTCTGAGCGGCTCCACAGGCCCATCCTTGACAAGGATCCTTGGCCCACTTCATGCCACGCTGTTGTGGCTCTCCCAGCACACACTGCCCAACTTAAACTTCTCAAAAACAAGCTCTGGTCTTTTGCTCCCCATCTCCTCCTCCTTCTCAGCCTGATTTCCAGCATCACCCCGGGTGATTCCTGCACCTTCCCATCAGAAGTTCATAACCTGAGCTCTGCTGTCGTTCCACACTCTGCAGGCCCTTCACCTGCCACCCCCAGTTTCAGAACAGCTGAAGATTCAATCCTCCCTGCCTACACCTTGTTTAGGACTGCATCATCCCTGGGAATGTCTACAGTGCTGTCAGGCAAGCGCTGAATTTCCAAGGTAGATGGGCAAAAAACCCTCAAAACCCTCCAGAGGCATTTAAGGAGTGCTGTGCCCACGCTGACGTGGCCTTCTCTGCTTCCCAGACACCAATTGCAGATTTTCCTGTGCTCGTGACACCAGCTGTGCCACTCTCACACTTCTCACCTCCACCCAAAATACTGCTGGTCGTGGTCCTCCAGGTCCTCCATCCTCTTCATCCTCCTCCTCCTTGTTGGAGTCTGAGATACAGAGTGTGTGCCTTGTTTCTGATACTTAGTTATAAGATCCAGAAAAACACTGAATTTCATATGACATGAAATTCATGAGCATGTTTCCATGGTGATACATGAGAACAAATGCTAAAGTTAGATAGGAAAAGTGTAAGTGTGTAGATTAGAAAGTTTTTTAAATCACTGGGTGATAAAGTAGTTTAGAGAACAGGAGACAAGGTGGAGGATTTAGGGTGTTGTCTCTTGTCCTTCTTCTTTCTTCTTCATTTTCTTCTCCTAGAGGTTTTTGGGTGGTAGTAAGTGATTGGACAGGAAATGCCACAGTGCAGCACAGAGGTGATGGGTCATTAGGTCATTAAGAAAAATAATATACATGTCTATTGTTAATTGGGTAAAAATAGGTATGAAGATAAAAGAACTGTGTATTTCAGTGCCATTTTGTGCATCAGACACGAAGTGTGCCACAAGGCCTTGTTTGTACCATCAGAAGAAAGAAATGTGCCAAATTGCAAAGATTAACCTTGTGCAGCCAGCCTGGAGACACCTGTTAAGTTTTGTGATCACCTGTTAATAAACACGAGAAACAAGATTCTAACGAGCTCAAGAGTTTTCTTCAAATCATAAGAACTGAGATAAGCAGGGCTCCCCATGAGGGAGGATCCCAAAAGAATTCAGTCCAAAGGGGGCTGAGAAATCAAAGAATAAAAAGAAAAATACAGAAGAGATGTAGCAGAAACAAAGAAACAGAAATCGGACTTTTTAGAGAAAAGTTACACTCCTCCTCCTCCTCATCCTACAGGAATGCCTTCTTGCAGCATCATGCCTGACCCCTCGTCACACAGAAAGCAGGAAGGCTGTCAAAGTTGTAAGCCAGACCCACAACACTCAGAAAAACAAAACAAAACAGCTGACTGTCTTGGAAAGAATGAAATCAACCATGTTTCACAGCCACCTTCTCACTGGTTTTCCACGACCTGGCACTCATGAAGAACTCAGGTTAAATTCTTTAAACTGTGCCTTACGGGGCACGGTGCAGCAGCTGGATTTTTCAAGGTTTTGCTACTCAAAACTCACACTTTGATTAATTTAGAAAGCTTTTTCCAAATTTTACTTTTCTGTTATTAACCACAAGAAAGTCTGTGTAACATAAAAGCAAGCAGCCTGACACACTAAGAACTTGTTAAACTGCAGATTTTGAATATTTTTACTTTTAAATAGTTTGCTAGAGCAGAGAATCACAGGTTCAGAGTCATGAAATGGTTTGAGCTGGGAGGGACCTTAAAGTCTATCCCATTCCCACCCCAGGCAGGGCAGGGCCAGCTCGCAGTGTCCCAGGAGCTGCCAGCCCCAATGTCCAGCCTGGCCTTGGGCACTGCCAGGGATCCAGGGGCAGCCCCAGCTGCTCTGGGCACCCTGTGCCAGGGCCTGCCCACCCTGCCAGGGAACAATTGCTGCCCAAGATCCCATCCAGCCCTGCCCTCTGCCACTGGCAGCCATTCCCTGGCTCCTGGCCCCGCAGCCCTTGTCCCCAGTCCCTCTCCAGCTCTCCTGGAGCCCCTTTAGGCCCTGGAAGGGGCTCTGAGGTTTCCCCAGAGCCTTCTCCTCCCCAGGCTGCACATTCCCAGCTCTCCCAGCCTTTCCTCACCAGGGCCAACAACACGAAAATTAAAACCATTGGGTGCCAATGGGATTTATTAATTTAATTAATAAATCAGCATTTCCTTCATTTTCCTTTTGAAGGATTAGCAGCAGCTGCTTTGTTTGCTCACGAGGAGCTCCCAGGTCTCTCAGAAGGTTTGAGAGGAGTTTCTTCTCCTTGCTCCTGGCTGCCTTTCCCCCCGAGCACGCAGGGTTTGCAGCCTTGGCTGGGTGTCCAAGCTGGAGCCAGCTGAGTTAATTCACCACGGCTTCTCATGACATCTCGGTAATTAATGCCCCAGATCTCCCCTCTGAGGAGTGCAGCTCTGATTTAATTGCCTCATAATGTACACCCAAAATGAGTACTTGACTAATTGTGCCTAGGCAGATCCTTGGATGAAAGTCTGTGAGAAGGCATATAGGCCGCAACACCGAGGAAGAGCCCAAAAAGCACAATAAAGCACAACCTTGTAACTCTTTGTTACTCTCCAATATCGTCAAAACAATGGATTTATTTTTAAAGATATTCAAGAAACAAATTAAGGATAAAATCTTGCTACGTCCTCTGCTTCCTCACCCCCTCAGCTATACAGAATAAGGCCTTGAGGCAGATTATATATAAATATATAATTTTTATATATATATTTATATATATATATTTATATATAGTATAATATAATATACATATATAATATATATTATATATAATTATATAATTATAATTAATATATATAATATATAAATAATAAATATATAAAAATACGTTTCTTTCGTGTGACAGCTTCCCCAGGAAGGGATAAAGTTTCAAAGCACAGTGTGATGCTTGAGCTGTGCTACTGCGGTTTGTGTGGCAGAATTGTCATTCAGAGGTTTCTAATAAGCCTTTTAAAGGGCTGAAGTCCCGAGTGAGGGCAGAGATTACCAGAGATTCGATGGCTGCAGCAGCAGGGGTGTTCTGCCAACACCCTCCAGCCGTGGTGCCAAGGCTGCAGGTGAGGAACGCACCCACGGGAATCACACTGCAAATTAAAACCCCACTGTCGGTGTAGGACACGAAATTATTCAACACACAGTGTATGATAGGGGAAAAAGAATGATTTTTATTTCCATGACTGCAGTATTTATAGATTTTTGACAATGACCTGGGATTGGGTAGTCAGGTTACCACCTTCCCAACCACACTGGTCGTGAGAAATGTCCATCAAAAGACATTTCTTTAAAAGATCGTATAAACATCTGTGTTTATAGTTACTTTCCTGGGAAAGTGGCTAGAAACTACGAAAACAAGATCAGAAGGTTTAATTCTCAGGGTGACATCTCACGAACGCCACAGACTGCAGTCAACAAATTCAATATCCAGCAGGATTCAGAATTATTCCAAATGCACTTGGCACCCCTGGTTCTGAGCATCACCGCAGCCCAAAGATTCCAGGCCTTTCTCTCTCCAACCAGTGGGTGCAGGAGGGTTATAAAACCACTTATTTCCAGCTGTCTCAGATGGCTCAAACAAGTAATGCTGCCTCCATAATTTCTGTGCTACAAAGAGCTCCCTATGGACTGGCTTCTCTCTCTGCCTTCAGTTCTGTGCTAGATACAGACCCAAGCCTGCCCCTGGACTATTTTACTACTTATTAATTAAAAAAATAGTTAAATAAATAAATAAATAAAATAATTTTTATATCATTAAATGAATTTATTAAATAAATAAATAAATAAGTTACATCATCATTACTATAAATTAAAATTAAAATAAAAATAAATGTAAATGTAAATATAATATAAATATTATATAAGGGATATATAAATATATAAGTATATACTTAAATCTAAATCTAAATCTAAATCTAAATCTAAATCTAAATATATATAAATCTAAATCTAAATATAAATCTAAATATAAATATACAAATATATAGATATAGATATTAATGTAAATATAACTATATGTATCTAATAAATATTAATATATAGATGCAAATACAAATATAAATATACATATGAATGTGAATATACATATACAAATAAATATTACTATATTTACTATTTTGCAACTATTTTAGTGTGGGCAGAAACCTACATTAAAACCCCTAACCTACACCTCAAGACTTAAGATCATGATCAACTGCTTACAAAGGATTTTAACCAAGTAAAAGAAAGAAAAATTCACATTTTCATTTCAATTTTTTTTTTTTTTTTTTCCCAACAGCGCACATGAATGTTTCACTCTTAAATGCTTTTCTGTCTGGTTGCTTTTTTTGGGGTGAGAGTGGGTTAAATTAAATACTAATTAAACTGCTGTTTAAGCTAAAACAAATTTTGATTTTTATTTTTTCCATTTCACTTGAAAAATTCAAATATATGCAGGCCAAATGTATCCCCATTATACTCCCCACCCCCAAAAAATTGTGTTTTCAGCTTCTCAGCCCATCAGTAGAGATGGAACAAGCAGCAAAAATCCAGCCCTGGTTGTAATCCCACCTCACAGCCAAGGTTTATAGTGACACTTCAGTAGACACTCAGAAATATCAGATTGCCCAGCTGATCTCCTCAAACCCTGACATGGATGAGATAGCTCGTACCACAGATGCTGAATCACAGAAATGCACAAAGTTTGGTTGTGCTGCTCCAAACCCACAGCTGTGAACTCCTGCAGGCGACAGGAAAACCCTCTATTAAAACCAAACCTTCTGGAACTGCATTAATTGCAAATGTCTCGTGATAGTCTGCATCCTAACAGGTTTGTCGTAGGGTTTTGGTTTGGTTTTTTTTCCTTCTCAAACTGCTTGAAAATGTCTTCCCTCCCCATATCATACATTTGAAATAAATCTGCTACAGGGTAAGCTTTTATTAACATGACCTTGGTAACTTTTCAAGGAACTCTGTGCATAATATTTAACAAGAAAACAAAACCACTTGGCCAAGCACTCCTTTAAACACGGGCTAAAACTCATGAATTAGATTTGTTGGTAATTCAAACGGCAGAAATATTATCCTGTCTGCAGTCTGTTGTGAGACATTACATATGCTCTGCTGGGAGTCAGATGGATTTAAGGAACAGGGCTTGTAACTTCATTTACTTCAAAATGCAGTTCATGCAGAGTACACATGTAATGTGCACTTACTGAGACGTTAAGTGCTAGAAATGAGCTGCTGCTGTGACTTGGAGGGGCACAAGGGGGTCCTGCCCCCACCCAAAATGAGGATTTTGGCAGACTTTTCCTCTGCAGTTGTTTCTACATGTGCTGGGAGCTCACGAGAAAACCCCAGTGAGGAATTCAAAACAATCTTGCAAACACCAGAACTTTGCTCCCTAAATATTAACAGCTTGAGCAAAAAGATGCTGAGCAACGTGGGCAGAGGAAAACAGATGTTTTTATTTCTGAATATTGTATTTATTTTATTTTTGAGGATACATCTGACTTTGGCTCCATAATAGCCTGTCTCTGTACTACCTTTATCCCCAGTATCAGATCAACACCTCATCCAAAAATTGCAGCTGGGAGGGGATTTTTTTTTAAAGAAAATGGCATGACCCCAGAAGAGTGCCCTCCAAATAAAACCAGTGTGGACAGCTTTTATTCTTTTCCTTTTGGAGCTTTCTCTGGTAGGTCAATTCCCTGTAAGAATTTTCCATAGAAACAAATTATTTTGTGTTGTAAAGTGACTGGAACAATGTGGATTGAGAAAAATCTCAGATTCCTATACTGAAAATTTGTTAATGAAGATATTCCTAGCAACTACCACACAATTTTAAAAGACAAAAAATTAAGAAGTCATGATGAAATCTTTGTTCTTCTGAGGCAGAAAAAATTATGGTTTTGCTTTTGATTTAATTCAAATTTAGAAGGAAAATTTAATTTTATTCAAGAGAAAAAAGAGATGCAAGTATTTAATCTAAAGTCAGATCTCAACCTTTCATGGAAGAAAGAAAATTGAATTTTTGATTTCTTAGCACTGTAAAGTTGTGTACATTGGAAAAATACTGCTGCACAGTATATTGCCACCAGCACACTAACCTGGAAAATTAGGAAAGCTCTCCCTTAGGAAAGAGAAGAGAGATTTTACAAAACTATTGTCTTTTTGTCTACATTTGGAACCACATTTTTTGGCCTTCTGTGCTACTATTCTTACCATAGATGGAGGGGTTGTGGGGCACAGTGTTATCCTTTTTAACTAGCTACCTGGATTATTTAGATAATTTAATTTATGTACAATGGCTTTAATTCAGATCTGTCCATTCTGAACTTATCTAAAATTAAGATAGTTTTTTATTTAGAAAAATTCACCAGGGAACTCCTGCAGTCTTCCCTTGCTTTGTTCTCCACCCAGCTCAATCATTACCCTGCTAAGAATTAAGAATTTAAAGTTATTTAAGAATTAAATTACCAGAAACAGGCACAGTTGTCAGTCTACAGAAGACAGGTAAAATCATACCTCTCAGGACACGATGCAGAAAGTTAATATTTCATCTGGAGAGCAACCTGTCCTCTTGTCCCCTGGAAAATGTTTGTGGTGCAGCACAAACCACGGCTCTGTGACAAATATCACTGGCATAAAACAAAGAAACGAATACCCTGAGGAAAAAAATTGTTACCCTCATTTTTACATGTAATATATAAATAAATATAAATATAAATATAAATATAAATATAAATATAAATATAAATATATAAATATATAAATATATAAATATATAAATATATAAATATATAAATATATAAATATATAAATATATAAATATATATATATTTCAGGTTTCAATGGATTACTTTTCATAGGAAATGGCAGACAAGGAGAAGGAATAATTAGGAGAGAAATAGATGCTTTTCTGCAAAGGCACTGTACTTGGCAGTAGAGAGCTTTTCAAGAACATCTCTAAAGAAGGAATTCAGGTATGGTAGAAAGAGCCACCAGAAGAGAAAAAAAAACATTTCTGAATAGAGGCAAAATTATTCCAATTTGCTGAGATGAGAGAAGACTCAATTTGGAAATATTTGAAAATACACCAGCTCGGCAGGTGAAAAAGACAAAGAACTGTAGGTACTGTAAGAAATAATGTCTTATGCAGCAGGAAAACAATTAATTTAATTTAAAAAATTAAATCTGGTGACACCATGGAGAGATCTGTACAAATATCTTTTGAAATGTGCAGGGACAGATGTGGGGTTTTAAGGACATTTATATACAAAGCACAAGTACATAAAATTATACAATTTTATAACATTTATAACAAGGGGTTATGGAGTCACTCAGTAGATCAGCAGAGAACTCGTCCCAAACACTGCCTACTGCAAAAAACAGAAGGGTCTCAACAGAATGGCATAAAAACATGGAAAGGGCTCCATAAGAAGAGAAACTGACAATATCTGGCACATTTATTGCAGAGTAAATTACTGATTGACACATTTCAAGCGTGCATTGGCTGAAAGAGTGGTCGCCTCGTGTTTTCTCAAAATAATTCTAAAACTAATTATAAAAGTAATGAATAAAAATATAAAAATAATTATATAATTAATAGAAATGTAAAAATAATTATAGACTGTTCAAGGACCTGGCAGCAATTAATTAAAGGCTATAACACTTTATTTTATGGACTACAATAATAAAGCTGTGAAATCAATTGTCACTGGGCAGTATTGCAGCCCAAAACATGCTACAGGTCCAAAATGCATAAAACTTCCTGCAAGAAACGTAATAATTACCTCAAATTATACAAAAATCAGCAAAGCCACTCTTAGTGAGACTCATTCTCCTCAGAATCACTGAGCCACTCTTAAAACATTTTTAACTGGTCACACAGCTAATTGTATATCAATTTATATATTGTGTAAGCACCTAAGGTTAGACAGTTATTTATAACCCAGCTGAGCCCATTATAGCATTACAGCCCAAATATTATATCTTTATTGTACATTAGAAGGAATAAGATAATGAAAACATCTTGCTTTCTAAATTAAAATTAAAGATAACTAGTATTGATGTTCTACATTCACCAAAGAGAGTCAGTAATTCATAATGAGTACAACAGGAGGAAAGGAGCTCAACTAATAAAATTCTTAGATTAAACAATTTATCTTCATTTTGTGTGTATGAATTCTAAACTGCTCAGATCTTAAAATTTAAAATTAAATGATAAATTATAATTAGCTGTGGGGGATAGTTCTGTTGTTGTTTGGGTTTTGGGTGAGTTTTTTTTTTAATATTGAACTGAAGATGTTTCACAAGCTTTCTGTTTGATTGTTTGGAAAATCAGCAGCAAAACCCAAGGCACATTTATTTTACTGGACACACACATATCTACACTTTCTGACCAGTTAAAAATTACTCTTGAAGTCCATTTCTTCAATTTGGCCCTGGAAAACTCTTCCTGTACACTCAAAAGCTACCTTACACAAACCCTCCCATAAAATGATTTAAATTTTTTGGAATTTTTCAGACTTGTGGAGCTTGCTTGTCAATGTGTCTATTCAGCAGGAAAGCCAAGCAAATGGGTGCAGTGCATTGCCAAAGAAAATTCATTTTTCGCTAGAGGACTCCAAGAAAATGTTGCAGCGCTCACCCCACCCAGGTGACCCTGAGCTGTCACCCAAATAATTGCACTAATTCCTGTGGCCTCCCACTGGGAATTGCATCTCTCCATACTAATGAAGCCCAGCACAAAGTCCAGCTTGGGCATTTGCATGCTAATGGGGCTCTGTGCACCACGCTGTTTGTTCAGCGCTGAAAGGAAGGTGTTAACAGAAACCTTTAGCCAGAATTAGACAGGGCTAATTAGGACATATGGAATGGGATCTGAGTAACAAGAGGCATTAAAATTAACCCTGTTTATCCAGCTGTAGCTGGACAAGGCAGGGGGTGGGGGAAATCCCTCCTTTGACCCACACAAAGGCCTTTTCTGCCCCCGGATTTAGGGGCAGTGTTTTCCCACTGGCACAGCTCCACCAGTGGCTGGGGTGTTTGCATGGAGGTGGTGATGTGGGTCCATTACCCCCTTCATCCCTTGCCTGGCTTCTCCCAAAACACAGCATCAAAACACAGGAATGACCCTGAGAAGGTGAAATTATCTATAAAAGCAGCGGTGAGATATTTTTGGCAAAACACTATGAGTTTCAGGCCAAATCTATAAATACATGCCCTGACCTGCACATTATACAGGCATTTTTGATGTTAGAGCACTTGAGCAGACCTTGAGGACAATAATGGACTTTGGTTAAAGAGCCTTCATCCATGCCTGGGTCTTCCAGGATTTTTAGAAGGTAATTGAACGGTTGTTATGATTAAGTTAATGTCATAGTGAGAGGAAAAGGCAAAATAAAATTAACAAAATGACTCCTGAGTCTTTTAACAGCACAGTTTGATCATTCCACAATGGTATTTCAGACTCTGAGCTATAACTTGGTTTCAGGACAGGATGCAAAATGAGCTTTTTCTTCCCTTTTAAGCAGACCATGCTCAGTGACTCCTTCTCTAATTTAACACTTTTTCCCAAGTATGTAAGGTGTTTTGCTCTGTGCTGAGTTCTGTGGATAACGACCCAGGGTCGCAGAAGGAACAGCTGACCACTATTTCCACTAGCTCAGCTCCCAGATGTTGCTGCCCTCTTGGCTCACAAATTGGTAATTGATTATTACAATCAAGGCAAGATCAGGGCATTTGGTTACTCCATAGTTGAGTATTTCACACTCATATTTCAGACCGTGAAAAGCCTTTTATTTTTCCTTTTTTCATACCCTAAAGCTTGTTTCTTCTAATAATCTACCAGCTGATTTAACAAATACTATTGCTCCTCCCTACAAACTTTATTTCTATTCTTACATCTCCCCACCCACAACAACACTGTCACTACCGTATTTCAAAGCAGAATTTAAAACTGGATGTTCAGTTCCTGTTTCTCACAGAAAACTGATGCTTAAAAAAGAAACACAGCTTAAATTTTTCCCTTGTCTTTTTATTCTGGTGTGTAAGCCAGTAAATGCTGCTTGCTCAGTGTAAGCAGAACTAGGTTTGACTGATTGATAAGAAGCCTCTGCTTGCTCAGAGCAATGTATCTGTCACCCTGCAGGAAGCCAAATGACAGAAGTGACAGCCAGCATGCAGGACGATGATATCAAGAGAGATGCTGTGTTCCTTGATCACAGTGCCACTAAAACGGAAAAGGAAAAGTGAAAAAGGCTGGGCTGAAACATCCAACAGTCGCAAGCATCTCTCTTCTCAGCGCAGAAGCAACTGCTGCACTGTCCACTTAAAAACAAATTTAAAATTATGCAAAGCAGCAGCAAACTCCTGCTAGGAATGAACAAAGGCAGGAACACCTTGCTCCCAACTCTGTGTTGCACGAAGGGCTCAGGGCTCTGTGGTGGAATGCACAGATGGCCACGGAGCCATCTGTGGGGAGTACAGGTGTTATTCCTGCATGGAATATTCCCTGGGCTCAGGCCTCTTGAAACCTACCTGTGTTGGACCAACTGGAATCCCATTCACACTGCAGAAATTGGCATAAAATAGAGAATTATTACCATGTCAGTACTGGGGCTATTACTATCAGCGTGGAGAATCAGTGGCTGAAACGTGGAAAAGAAAGTTTCTCCATTTTTTGAAAACTGCCTGTGTTTCATGGGAGGGGGGAAGAAAGAGGCAAAAAAAGGGGTGAGATAATTAAAGGTGCTGAGCCAGGCTCCTGATGCCTCGGAGTGGCTACCTAGAACAGAGGCTAGGTTAAGAAAATAAGAGTAGTTATTTGTTAATGGCCTTCAAAAGGTACATTTAGGGCAGATGAAGTCCTGCCAGGGGCAACCCAAACTGGATGAGAGTTTTTCAGTTATAAGTTGGGTCCATTCACATAATGGAATAATAATGATAATGATAATAATGATAATGATGATAACGATAACGATGATGATGATGATGATGATGATGATGATGATGATAATAATAATAATAATAATAATAATAATAATAATAATAATAATAATAATAATAATAATAAAGCTTCAGCTAATGAAGTCATTTAGCCCCAGTTTGCTGCCCCCAAGTCACTTTTGTTTGTGCTTTTGGGGCCTGAGGCTGTGGGGTGTCCTTGAGCTCCGGGCCCAGAGGGATTGTTGTGTGTGACCAAAGTGTGAGGACAGTGGCTGACACTCTGCATGCAGCTCGGAGCTGTGCACCAGTGCAGTACAGGTATTTGAAAAATATAAAGGCAAAAATCCTAAGGTCACAGGCACTGCAGCTCGTGCAGAGCAGGCCAGGAGCTTTACCCAGCAGAGCTCTGCCCACAGCCACTGTGCACACAGCAGCTCCTGCACAGACACCACTCATTTTAGAAAATCTTCTGTGTTCTCCCAGGAACCAGAGGCACCTGTCCTATGCTCCCCGTGGCGGTGGGTGCCTCGGCAGCAGCACAAAGGAGGCTTTTTCAGCCCAGGAATGAAGCCACAGAAATCCCTCTCCCATCCCTCTGTCTGTGAGGAGGGCACCTTTGATCTAAGGAGCAGAGCACCAGCAAACCCCATCCAAGGCTGGGGCAGCCCTGGGGTGTGTGGCTGCCTGAAGACCAGGGGTTTTGTGGGGAGCTCCTAGCTGCGGGATCCAGGTGATTTATGGGCAGCACTGACGGTTGTCTGCGTTGCTTGCCATGACACAGGCCAGTTGTGCTCCTGATAGATGGAGGTCACGGAGGGGGAGTGGAAGAAGGCCTGTCATATATCCTTCATCAGGTTTTCATTTGTCTGTGAGTTAGGGCTGTGGTAGCAGTGGGAAAAGGGTCTCATCTGAGTGTTTATTTTTCCAGCCTGAAGGGCTCTGTTCCTCAAACATGCTTGTGTTTGATACCTGAAAGGGAGACATCGGCATGAGGGATTTGTGACTCGACTCGCTGACCTGTGCTGCCAGTCAAATTTCAAAAGTAAAATCTAGAGTTTGGGAGCTTAAAAAAAAAATAAAAAAAAAAAAAAAAATACTAGGCAGAGCAGCGCAGGTCTTTGAAGAGGCACACAGACCAGGCTTTGAGCACAGCGTGCCCACCACATGTGTGCCCCATGCAGATGCTGGGTCAGTCTGCTCTGCAGTGCAAAAACACCCAGAAAACCTCTAAAGAACAGACCCAGATTGCACCTCCACAGAAAATGCCAACAGGACTACTCAGGGTTTGCAAAACCAGGACCCTCACTTGTTTCTGGTGGATGGAGCATTTAATTCACTGCTCTGCCTCACATCACACACAAATAAGTACAGTCAGTCAAAGATCTTGTTTGCAAAATTATGCCCGAAATGCAGTGCTCCTCATTTCTAAAGTGCCACTCCCTCCAGTGACAGCGAGATACATTTTATTATCTCAAGAGCATTTTTTTTAAAAAAACAGGTAACCTCTTAAGCTTTAATCTCATTCTGTTACTTCTACAGCAGGTCTGCCATCCCAGACGCACACAAATCAAGGGGGAGGATGGTGCCTTCAGCTCTGTATTCCCTAAACCAGCCTGGGAAAGCCCAATAAATTTAGGAACCATGGAAATGGTGCCCAGCCAGGGCTCCAGCACTGCAGCCCAGGAACAGGAAACAAGCAGTGGATGCAAAATGCAGGTTTGGCATTTCAGACATCTCCTAGGAGGGTGTGCACGGACCTGTGTGTGGTGAACTTTGTGCAATACCCAGGTGAGACCCTTCTGCTGGCACAAAACAGCTGGAGAACAGCCATTAAAATACCAGCCTGTGTCTGACATTTGTCCACGTGGCTCTGCTCCTCCTCCAGCTTCCCTCAGGAGAATGAGGACTAATTAAAACCAGTCCCTTTTCCACACAGCTCCAACACTCACCCAATGCTCCTCACAGCCCAGGTGTGTTTCGCTCTTATTAATGACTTTATATTAATTAAGGAGAGGAGGGAAGGGGGTGATCTCTCATTAGCAGCAGACTCGAGGTGGTGAAGCTGCCATGCTCTGCACTGGTGCTATCCTGAGCTTTCTGCAAAAGTGGGGGTGCTTTCCCCCAAGGACCTCACTGACCATGCCCATCCCTTCAGCATTTAGTGACCAACAGCCCCCAAAACCTCCCAGAGACACTGCAGCCCCTCAGAAGGAGGAGTCCCCCCGTTTTACACCGAGGCACAGCCAGAGCATCTCTGCTGAACCTCAGCAGAGCCCCAGCTGTGCCCTGTCACCTCCTTACACACAGCTCCGGGGGCTCCTTTTGCTGCCTAATTGGGCAACCAGGGAAATATGAAAGCCAAAGCAGCCAGGTAGAAATAGGAATCCTTCAGTTACTGAAGGAGCTAATAAGGCCTGAACCTCCTCTCATTTGTACTTTATCAGATAAATGAAAAGTGGGGGGGGGGGGGGGGAAAGACACACAGTTTAAACATATGCTTCCAATTTTGTCAGAACTATTAAATGGAAAATACTGCTCTGTCATTAACCATTTTCATATTTACTCTGCAATATATAAGGTTAGAGGTGGGTCATGTTTCTGTGGCAACTATTGTGGAAACAAAAATTCTTTGTGCCATAGTCTTATGTTAATTAAAACTTATAGCATAAAAACACCTCAACTACTTTAATACATGTTTAGTTATTTAGTTCAAATTCAGGACTGAGTTAGTCATTCAAGTCAATTATAATTTGAAAACCCAAGAGAAAGACATATTAGGATTTCCTCAAAGAGAGCTCCCTTTCTTAGCTTCCCTATTACAAGAGAAACCTGAGTTAAAATACTCTTTTTTAAATAAAACGTCACTGCTATTAACCCAAATGGAAATCCAAGAACCTGCCAAACAAAACCAAGTTTGTTGTGTTTCAGGTAGAGAAATTAACTTGTAACCATTCATTCAAAAATCTATTCACTTTTAGATAAGTCAGAACAGGTATTAACAAGGCTTTTTTTTTGGGGGGGGGGGAGGGCAGAGGTATAGATATCCACTAAATCAGACAGAATTTGTGAAATTATGCTGGAAATTCTTTGTATTGTGAATTTCTGAGAATTTAGTACTCAGCAACTGATCCATATGAGCCCCCACTGCACTCTTAGACAAATTCCTGTGCTAAGAAGTTCTGGAGAACTTTGCAGCTGACACTCACAGGGGTCTGTATGATTTAATGGCTGTGATTCAGGTTTGTCTAATCCTCCTGAAGTGGCATCATTTTTTAGATCAGATTTAATGCTGTCCAAACACATGGGTTCAGGAAGCCTCTTCTTGCTCAGACTGTCAGAGCAAAGGCAATTTTGGGCTCAGACTTCTGTGAGACAGCAGCTGCACCCTACTGAGAGGAAACTTTAACATTCCTCTGGATTAGAACATTCCTTAGACCCATGAAAGGCGTAAGATTTTGTAGGTGAAACGCCTCCTTTTGTGGATAAAATACCTTATTTTTTTGACCAAAAAAAAAAAAAAAGTTAAAATCCTAATAATGTTTAATTCTCAATGCCCCATGAAGAGGAACAGAGGCTGTGTCCTGAGACTGTTTTCTTTGGTCTTCCCGAGGTTCTTTTCAGATTTTTTTTTTAAAAATCTCCTTTGAGAAAAGGAGATACATGACGTAACACTGACAAGACTGTAAATCCAGCAGTGATGTCATCCAGGAAAAATCCCAACAGTTAGGTACCAGGAGCTGCTCACTTTCCAATGCTGGACAGCAAGATGTTCTCAGTGGTTGTTTTGCACTGGATATTTCATGCATTTCTTATTTGCTAAAGTAGGTGATCATCAGTTTCCAATGACTTGTTTTGACCTTATTCAGTGGAAAATGAGGTGCTATTTCTGGCATGCTTATGAACCCTACTGTTTAGTCCTGAAAGTTTTGCAAGAAAAGGGATAATAAATAGTTATTCACTTCCACTGAACAGCTTTGTAGATTATGTGCTGAGGGCAGAAACAGCTGCTTCTCGTTACCAAAAAGGCCTCCTAGCATGTGTACTGCTAACACACCAAGCTAAGGTCAAGCTGAGTAGCAGGTTTGGTTTTGGTGTTTTTTTTCCCCAGCATTGTTTAAAAACTTTTAAATAAAACCATATTAGAAATACAGTCACCTCTGGTAACTGATTTTCAAAAGTGAAGTCAGAAGAGCTGTGAGGTTTTTTGTAAAAAAAATCTTCTTTGTTTCTGATTTGGAAGGGTTTTTTCTTTCCCCTGTTAAAGGCTCCCTTTATGCCTCTGGGAATTTTTCTGGTGATTTTACCTCACAGTTCCTGAAACCTTTTTCAATTACTTCCTTTTTTTTTTAGTTAGTTAGTTAGTTAGTTAGTTTGATTTGGTTTTTGTTTTGGGGTGTTTTTGTTTGGTTGTTTGTTTGTGGGTTGGGGGAGTGTTTATTTGGTTTTGGGGGGTTTTGGGGGTTTGTTTGTTTGTTTTTTGGGTTTGTTTTTTGGGGGGAGGTTTGTTTTGGGGTTTTGGGGGGTTTTTTTGGGTTGTTTGTTTGTTTGTTTTGTTTTGGGGTGGTTTTTTTTTTGTTGCTCTACTGTGTGTTTTCTTCACAGGAGCACTACCCTAGCCCATATGGTTTTTCTGAAATTTTACTATTGCTAATTCTCCCTTCCAGACACAGAGCAGGGTTGGGCCATTCCCATCCCTGTCCTGGGGGGCAAGGCTGAGTTTGGACAGGAGGAGGAGGAGGAGGGCATCCTCAGAAAGCAGAGCTGACCCCAAATCAGAGCAGAGAACAGCAGGGGAGGACAGTGGCCTCCTTCTAGAACCATCTTCTAGATGCCACCACACCTCCCTTGATGAATGGTTCAAGGAGGGATGAGCACCTGCCTCAGTGGAAGCTCATTAAGGGGCTGCTGTAATTAATAAAATTGTGCAGTCTCTTGGAAGCAAGAACCACACTCCTGACAGAGGGTCCAACCCGAAAGATACAGCATAAAATCTCCTCTGTCCTGGGGGAAGTCTCTTTTTTTGTAAAAATTTGTATTTTTGGCCCTTTAATTTGCAGGGAACGTGTGAAAATAAAGCAATGCATTGCATCAACTGTGACAGAGAAAGGAAAAGCTCTTTGTACTGATAGGAAAGAGAAAAATCTGAAGCCATGACTCTGCTGAGGTCTCTAATTATAAATGGTCTTGTAGGGGGTGCTAAAATCTGTGTAAGCAAGTAGAGATTCTTAACAAAGCTTCCAATTAGTATCACTCCCTTATGACCCATGACATTACCTCTTCCTACACCAAAATCCACTTAATGCTGATATTAACACAAACATTCATCATTTTTTTCCCCCAGTTGTTCCCAGCTGTTTCTCAAAAATGGGAGGAAGGAATAAAATTTTTTTCTTGATGAAGCAGCAAACATTTAGATGTATTCCCTACCCACTCTAACATCACCTTTCTGTGGGTAAAAAAACAACCCAACCAGAAACTTTTTGCCCCTTATTTCTCTGCATTTAAGTTTCCAAACTACCAAGACTTACATGACAGAAATAGAAAAGCAAAGATATGCACTGTTTTATAAGCTTCACGAGTTATTTGCATCTCAAATAACTTCTGTAGGACTTTCAGCACTTATCACTATGTTTTTACTTGAACTCCAGTTTTTCTAAAGACAACTCCAAATGGTTTAGTTCACCCAGCCATGAGTAGGCTGGGAAAATTGTCAGAAATTGCTGGATACCAAAAAAAACAAAGGGAAAGAAATCAGGTAATCTGTTCTACTAGAATAAATTAATATATAGATATATAATATACTTACATAAATTAGTATATAAAATAAATTAATCTGCTAGATTAAATGAATAAAAAGAAATATATAAATTAATGCCATAAAATAATATAATTAATAATAAATTACTACATTAATAAATTAATAAAGAGAAATTAAAAAGTAACCAAGGGAAACACAAAGGATAATGGGGATTTCCTCATTAGGGAAGGCTTCCCCATGCCAAAACCTAGTTAATAAAGGAGACGATAGTGAAATAAATACTTGTACCAAACAGGGACACTTGCAGCAGCAAATGAAGAGACAGCCAGGTGAGAGAGGTGTAGGGCTTAGCCACGAGAGTAAATGAGGAAACAATGTAAGTAAAATCATAACTTATGATTTTTTCCAATTCCAGATAAGGATGGTGTCCATCCCAGTGAAGGAGGAAAAAGGTCCCATGTCATCTCATTGCAGAAGTAGATATTGCAGATAGATGTTCTACAATTGAAGGAGTTACAGTAATAAAGTCACACTTATTAAAACAAAGCCATCAATAACATAGAGGGAATAACCGAGCTCCTTACAGGTAGAGAAAATGGCCTTTAATGAAGTCCTGGATGGCGATGAAATTTCAAAGGTCTGGGAAAGAAAAGAGTGTTGTGCTAGAATTTAATAAGCACACACAACATACCACAGGAAGTCACAGCCCAGCTACCATGGTTTTGATCTAAATAAAATGTGTGAAAGGCTGATATGAGAGGTATGGACTTAGAGAGCAGCAGCATAGTTCATGTCAATGCCAATCATCTTAGTTCTACGGGAAAATGCATCTCAGCAGGAAAAAAAAATGTATTTGTTATGAGATTATTACTGATAAAGGTAAATATATTCACATTACAGAAACAGCTGCACTACAGCAGCTGACATTCTGCCCTGTGCCCAGGGCATGAAAACTCGCTTTTAGCCACAGCTTTGCAGCAGCCTCTTAACAGAGGAAATCCATGAGGAAGAAAGCAGCAAAATTCTTCCCAAAACCTTTATGTCCACATGATGTACCCGGTGGAACCCTAATCAGAAACAACGGCATGCATTTACCTTAAGCTGCATCCTGCCCAAAAAATTTCAGGCCCATGGATATTTTAATTTTTTGGTATCGTGGAAAGCCACCAGGAAAGAAAATAACGAAGCATAAAAGTGCACTGAAATCCAAGCCACAAACCACAGTACATCTCTCAGTATGTAGCAACCATGTCAAAATAATTTTGTAAAAAAAAAAAGTGGGGGAAAGGCTTGCAACCTTGTTAAGAATTTTCACGCTCTAAATCTTATTTTCTTTTTTCCCCTGTGAAACTTCACCAGTGCGAAGGATTCTTTGAAAATTGCTAAGTACAGGCTGGAAAAATCAACTGCACCACGATGAATCAAGATACCATAAATATATTGCTAATCTACGTGGTTTGGAAATTCAATTAGAAGGAGATTACGAATTAATAATTCTTGCATTCCACAAAGCAAAATGTGTTTTTCCCTAAATATCCCCAGAGCACTCCTAATTTCCAGACATACCACAGCCTTCAGCTCATGCAGCATGACTGTGTGGCTTTATTCCTGTTGTATGAGTTGTGTCACACTCATGTTTCATGGGCTCTCACCAGTCTCTGGGTGTCCTGGAATTCCTCTGAGTTTATTATGTGGGAATGGAATACTGAGCACATAAATATTTACTGAAAGCAGACAATTTATTCTTCTTTTTTTTTTTAATTTTACAGAATTATGAGGGTTTTGGACAAATACTTTCACCAAGTGTTTGCAGCTTCTATGTAGAATGGTTCTGGGCTCAAGAATATTGCTGCAAATAGCAATTGTTGTGAAAATTACTCAGCTTTTAGTCATGGTTGAGGTGGATCTGAGTTACACATTTCTTGGAGATCTGCTGATTCCTTGTTTGAACCTGGAAATTATTTCCTCTGAATATGTGTGAATGCTGTGACATTATTCTGCACCTGCCTTCACCTTCACAAAAAATATTCACCAGAAAACATTTTTTGCTGCTCACCTGGTAATTGTTTATTTTACTTATTTATTCAATGCTTTCATTAACTGTCTTTGGAGGTTGCAAATAGGATACATATGTCTGGAGATACACACACTGATGTTTTTTCTTGACATATTAAAATCTAAAATTCCAAATTCTGCAGGAGGAAAATGTAGTCAGGAAGAGTATCAGGATTTCAAATTAAATCCTGGAGAGAGAATGAGGTAAAAGCTTTCAAAATATCTCTTTCCCTCTCTACACAACCGAGCAGTTCACTCGAGAGGGGGAAACCACAGAGTTGCTGAGCAGAGGCAGATTGGGCTGTGGGAGGAAAATTAGAAAGCAACGTTTCTCCAAAGGGCATTCCATGGCCAAAAATAAACGTGTTTTCAACTTAAAAAAAATACAGTGTAGAAGCAGAAAGTGGGCCACCAAGCTCAGTGTTGGCCAAGCACTCCCAGATCTTTATGCAGAGTATGCAGTGTATCCCCTGGAAATGAAATCAGACGTTTCCCTGTCTCAGTGACTTTCCAGCTGGCATTTTAAATCTGGCACAGGTGATACCCACCACACTCCACTCCCCCTGCCAGAAAACAGCTCTGGCAATACCAGACAATTGAGAAAATAAACAGCATCCAAAAGCTGAGTTGCCATCATACAGAAAAGGGCAAGGGCTAATAAAATAGCCACAGCCTATTGCAGAGAAATGCATTTTCTCGAGGAAATTGATTTAACATGTTGTTAAATTTGGAGGGTACTTAAATGTGGACAAACTGAATTATTTATCACTGAATTTATGATCAATTTGGGTACCTACTTTCATAGATTACTTATAATTGTCAGCTGCAACCAGATGTCAGTTTGCCTTTCTTTCTGGCACAAAATCAAAATTTACTATGAGAATTTAGGCTGTAGGTGCTGGAGGCCTGAATTAAAGCTGAGCAAAGGAGAGCTTTGCCCTCTTGCCATCCTGATGCAAGAGGCATTTTCTTCTGGATCATTTAGGGGAAGTAATGTCTCCAGAGGTAAACGGCTGCAGGTAGGAACTCGACATGAAATCAGACAAAAATCAAAACCACCCAAACTCACCGCGGGCTCTTCCTCCAAATGCTTTCAGAATGATTAAACCCCATTCAAACCATATTATCATTTTCTGGCTTCTCCAGCAGCTTTACAGATAAACCTCCAGTTTGCTGAGCATTTCTGATCTCTGAATTCCATGGAGCTTAGGATAATCATAAACAGCCAGGATGGATGAATGCTGCGAAGTCCACACCTTGTAATCTTCCCAGACAATTGTTTGGCTTTCCAAACTAGCACAAATATATAAAATCTCATTCCTTTAATCTACACCATTTTCTTTCCCAAGAGCAATTCAGTTTTAAAACAAAGGCTTTTGTATCAATAATTAGGTGTAAATAACGTAGAGAATCATGTATGTATTCCTTCAAAATAAGTAGGCAAAGTGAATTCCATCTAATTTCAGATGTGGATTTCTTTTCTCTCTCTACCTTTTTTATGGTTTTATGGGAAAGGAGAGAATAATATACCTTTTTGTTTTAGTGTCCCATCATCTTTCCAATACACTTTTAAATTTGTATGTTATATTGCCCATAAGCCTTTTCTTCTCTTGTTTTTCAGTGTAACCACTCATGAAAAGCATAAGCTCCAGAAAATCTTTGCTTTAACCAAACTTTTAAAATCCATATGTTTAGGGATGTTAGACAGAAGCTTGATTTTTTTTTTTAATTAAACTATAACCTTCAGAAAGCATCTTTATTTATGTATGGAAAGGTAAAGAGGTGATGTGTTGAAAATGTAGCCCAAGGAGGTGAGCTCTGGAAAGGGCTCTTTAAGCAAACTGAAATCTCTCATCAATGTATCAATGCAGCATCCACAGAGGAAGATGCTGGCTTACAAACTGTGTCCCAAAAAGTTAATTAGTTATATGCACATATTTTGCACAAGCAGCTGGAAACATTGCAATTTGGGCCGTAAGGCATTTTAAAAATAAGCCTGAATTATTGGGAGCTTGGCATACAGCAACTCCTCATTCCCTGAACCTTCTCCTCAGCTGAATTCCTAAAAACTCACCTGCCAGTGGCCCTGTGTAGCCACTGTACCACAGCAATGATCTAGCAACATTAATTTTTCCTATCTACACTCCAAAAAACCCTGAAGACCTTAACTGTTTGCACAGAACTTCATAAACTTGCATTAGAAGAAAAATTTGCTCCTGGTTAGGTCCATTTTACCCAAACTGTAAATTCTGGATCAGGAGATGACTACGAAACAGCTAATTCCTTTTGAGGTTTATCTCACTTCACATGATATTTTAGTCATATTCTCCTGCTTCAATATCCCTGTATTTATTCTTCTGCTTAGGTTTACAATTGTTTATTTATTTTGCCTGGGAACACATTGAAAAGTACCTTGAAATGGATATTGAGAATCTGTGACCCCAAATTCTGCCACTTGCTCTGTCCATGCTCTTGGGCATGTCATCAGTGAAACAGGAACACTGACAATAATAGAAAGAAATGGTAACTTTCTCATGGTTAAGAAAATTTTTTATAAAATCTTTAAACCCCTAGTATTGTATGAAACCACCATGCATCCACTAAACAAATACAACTCAACTTTAAAAATTACTCTGGTACATGCAACCACTAACAGTTGATTACTTATAGTTACTATTCTACAAAAGCAGTGATGTTTTACAACAAATGAAAGCTTATGTTAGCAGCTCCCAGTTGGTAGCCCAGGAAAACCTGCAGAAAATGAAGTTCCTGAATGTATTTGAGCTAAATAATAAAACATATTAACCCAAATTATAATCTCAGGCCTTTCACACATGGAAATTATTTTTCCTGCGGACATCCTACAGTTGAACAGGAATGAAGATCTAAAAATATTTTTCACATTCAATTCACAGATCTGGCAAAGAAACTGGTGAAATCCTGAGCTCTGGCATGGAAAGGTGTCTCTCATGTAGTGATGCAGTGCAGCTTTATTCCTCAGTGGACAGGGCAAAAAAAAAGGTAAAATTCCTAAGAGATGAAGACAGAGTAAACTGCAGAAAAGTGGATTCAGTATCAAGGAGCATTGTTAGATTCTTTTCCAGTTTAAGAAAATAATGAAGTGACTCTAATAAGCTGAGTCTTTCCCTTTTTGGGGCTGTATCACATAGCAGGAAAGGAAATCAAAAACATTTGCCTAACATGAGCACAGAACATATTTAATGGCTTCCGTTCCTCTGAAATGTATTTGATGCTGGAGATGAGAAAATACATTTAATTTTTTTTTTTTTTTTTTTTTTTGGGGCTGGTGTGACTCAAAAGCCTGGTGAAACAAGACACAGGGAAAAGAAAGGGAGTCACAACATAAAAGTTTGTTTTACTGTTACACACCTGCTGTCAAAAGATACGTCAAAAAGGTACATAATTCTCACTCAGGACTACAACTCTGATTAATCTCACCACAGCAGTCACCAGTGAAATAATACATTTCACAAATTTGAAGCAAATGCCTCTGAAAAAGCTTTAATAACAGCTGGAAAACTCCCAGAAATTCAATATATGAAGTCTGAAATATTTTTAAATTGAGTGTTGGCAGATACTACACAAAAGAGTTCCAAATCTGTGAAGCAAAATAACATACTTTTCTCCTGGTGACTACTGTGGCTCAAGAATAAAGTCACTGAAAGATGAACAAGTTTTCAATATTGGTGTGGAAGGGGATGGACCATCATCAAAAATAACCTCAACTCCAAAAGTGATGAGAAAAAAACGTCTATGAAAGACAGGTACAACCTAGAAAGTGGTCAAAAAATGAAGTGGGATCACAGTTTTGGAGAATACATGTGACATCTACAAACAGCATAATTTGTGTTATTTTTTGAATATAAATAAATAACTTTATGTGTATTTTCATATCAGCATTTTTGCATACATCAATGTAAATGTGAGGGGTAGAGGGAAAGACGTAAGTCAGCACCCTAAGAGCTGGAAACAGCATCAGAAAAACAGCCAAAAAGTACCTTTGTGGCACCATACTGGAAATATTTATTTGGAAAACCGCCATCCCACTTTCCACCACTCTTTCTGCAGGGTTTTGTCAGAAAAGACACAAGGAGTCTGATCTGACTGAGAATTTCAAATGCAGGGAAAGGCAAATTTAATTTTTGCTCTGAGAAAAAATTAAAACCAAAAAAAAATACCCCAAACCTAGCTGGATATAAGCACAGTTGATTCAAAAAAAATAGAGCAGAAAGAAATATGTATTTGATTGGCAAAGCCACAATTAATAATATTGATGAAACTGCAGTAATTACAGACCAAAAGCTAAGTCTTTAAATTGTGTTGACTTTTACCTCATTTAAACACACCTATTTTAATGGGATTCTTGCAAAATATTAAGTATTTCACAAAATCTGTACCATACAACCTTATTAAGGGAGCCATATTGGCCTCTAGTGGTCTTTTTATTACTCGTACTACGTCATTGCTATTATTTTCAGGTTCCCTGTTTCTTTATGGATCTTTGGGACTTGCTGAAATAATAAAACATCTGAGCAACCTCACTCAGTCAATACCTGGAGAGTACCTTGGACTCTGCACAAAAATTACTGTACAAATTCCAGTGTAAAGACGTTGGTCAGTTGAAGAACGACAAAATCACACAAGAGGCTTTGAGCAAAGAACGTCCTGGAAGGGATGTAAGATACACCTGAAGCTCCTTTAAAACAAGAAGGGAGTGTAAAGTAATCTTTCTCCTTAAAGCAGTTTATTTTCTAATGAGCAATAACTTTAAAGGGTTTGATTACACTCCCAAGTACCTTTAAGAATTGACTAGCTCTAGCTAACATTCATTCGTGCTAAACATTACAGGTGGGCTTTTTATAGTAAGTTTCACCTTTTCCTGTTATAAGTAACAAAATATCCATCAGAGGCAAGTCATAGGAAATTGAGATAAACCCCAGTTCTGAGCTGTTACATTGAACACTAATCATTCTTCTTGCAAAGAAGAATGCTGAAGGCTGGCCATCAATACCTGTTATTATCAGAGTTCTCAAAATATCTGATGACCTCCACTGACTAATTTCAAGAAACTCTGAGACACAAGAAGGTCCAAGCCCCATCCAGAAGCAGCAGAGAACACATCACTCAATCAGATTTCCTTTCCCCTCCAGGAAAGTGAAATAACCCATGGGTGACAGCCAGCTTGGAACCCTCACAGCTCCTGCTGAGGGGGTTGGGGTGGCAGGGACCCTCCTCAGCTGCTGATCCTGAGAGTAAAAAGTTTTAAAATCATAGAAAATTTGGGAAGATAGAAAGAAAGTGAGGCTTGGCAAGCTCTGGGAAACATAGGTCTTGGGAAATGCTAGGCTTTGTGCTTGCTAAAGACCAGGTGAAACTGCACCTGTGTAATCAGCAGATGATCATGATACAATTGTTAGATGTGATCAGATATAATTATTGTTTAAAGAACATGAGGAACAATGTCAGGGGGTTGAGGGGGAATCACGAGAAATCCATGCTTGGGTAAAAACAGTGCATGGAATTGAACAATGTAATTAATAATTAATATGTAAGTTATATAAGGATAAAAACATGTTCAGCTCAAAACCAAGTCGGGTCAGATTTGGGTCTGTGTACCCCTGACACCCAGAGCTCTTAATAAAGCACCTTCACATAATCAATCTGTGATTATGTGTGTTCCTGAACGATAACAATCCCATCCCCCTGGGGGGTCACAAACCATCACCTCCGGGGACCCCACCCCTCACTGCCACACAGCCTCAGCAAGATAAATGTTCCTTACAAAGGAGCACTACAAGCATTGGAGCTTCCTGTGTTATCCTCCGAAGTTGGACCCAAGCCCTGGCACTTAGATTTAGATTAACTGTCTCACGTTTTATTTATTTACTGCTTCCTGAGTTATTAATATAATAAGCTTTTCCCATTTAAAGCCACCACACACAGGCCAAAAAGCACAACAAATACCTTGTAAAATGGCCCATTTCCTGTTGCTGTAAGCACACCTTCTCTGTGCAGTTTCCAAGGCTGGCATAAAGTGATTAATTACATGTGCACATGTTAGAGACCGCACACGCCCATTACTTTTCCTCCTCACTAAACTCTCACTGGTACCAAGATAAAAACTACCACAAAGTAAACACATTAACATCGAGGAACAGGATCCCCTGGGTCCAAAGCACACTTGGAGTGACTGAATGCCAAGATTTTGCATCTCTGGCCCTCAGCTGTCGGACAGCTTGAGGGTGACACTGACTTTTTTCACTCTTGCGGCAACTCCTGTCCAAAATTTGCAGAAAGGGTTTTGAATTGTAAAGGTTTAATTCTTACCTCGTACCTGTGAAGTATTGATCCCTTGTAAAGCTGGGCAGGGAGAAGGCTCAGCTTGCTACACTCAAAGTCATCCCAGTTTTAATGTAGGTATTAATTGACAGTAAATGAGAAAGGGAGAGGGAGAGTGCTCTGTTTGACTGTGGGGAACTGTGAGGAGTTCTTTTAAAAATAGATGTCCTAGGATGAAATTAAGTCAAAGGAGACAGCATTCGTATCTGCGAACCATTTATTGACAGTGGGGAAAATAAAAGGAGTTGCCCTACTAGAGGGCTGGAAAAGACAGAATAGAGGGGAAAGAAAATGGAAAAGGATGGGGAGAGAGGAAGAGAGACTGAGGAAGAAAGAAGGAGAAGTGGAAGGGGGAAGGGGGAAGGGGGAAGGGGGAAGGGCGAAGGGGAAGGGGAAAGGACAGATGAGGATGAAAACTTCATCCCTCCATGCATGCCAATGCATCCCTTTGACGCTCTCCATCAGGTCTCCTCAGTGCTGAGGGTTCCCCTGAGAACATCGAGTTCAGCCACTGACAGACACCTGGGCCAGGGACAGCACCCAGGGACCTGCCCTGCCTGGGGGAACCTGGACACAGCCTCGTGCAGCAAACTCTGCATCTCTTGCATGGCTTTGCATCGCATGCAGTGCTGTGCTGCAAGGCCTCAGCAGTGAGCCTGGGGAGAGCTCTGGGGACCTTGCAGCGATTGTGACTTGTCCTGTCTCTTTTTCTTCTGGTTATTCTTGGTCTTATTCCTGGTCTTCTTATTGGTCATCTTCTTCTTCTTCTTTTCGTTTATTCTTCTTCGTCTTCTTACTCTTTGTTTTCAGTTCTTAATCTTTTTTCTTTTTCTTACTCTTATTCTTACTTATATTCTTATTATTCTTAAAAGCATTCCTATTCTTGTTCATTTTTAGTAGTACTGCTTCAGCTTCTTTTTTTTTTTTCTGTTTGATGATTTACTTTTTTTTTCCTATTATTGTTCCTTTTGTGTTTTGGGGGTTGCTTTTCTTGGTGTGGGTTTTTGGGTTTCGTGGTTTTTTACTACTATTTCTTAAATAACAACCTTCATTTGTTTTATCCCAGTAACTCCCAGATTCTTCTTAGGAAGGCTCTTGCTCAAGGCCTTCTCTCCTACCTCATTAGAGCTACTGGGAGTCACCGGCATCTCCTGGGGATGGCTCTTCCCCAGCATTGGCTTCCTCTTGAGGTAATTCCTCGTTTCCAGGTTCCCCTTGGGATGGCTCTGGCTCAATGGGGGCTTCCCCTTGGGACGCTTCCTGAGGGGTGCCGGCATCTCCTTGGGATGGCTCTGGCTCAAGGGGAGCTTCCTGTTCAGTTCCTTCCTGGTTTACTTCACCTTGGGAGAGCTCAGGGGCAGGACCCTGGGGCTCCTCCTGGCCTGGTGCCTTTTCCCCTTCAGCAGCCACAGGCTCAGAAGCTCCAGCCGTGGCAGCAGCCGGCTCAGCCTCTGTGGCACTGCCCGGGGCAGAGCTGGGCTCCTGCTGGGCTTCTGTATCTTTCCCTGCAGGTGATAGCTTTGTCTCACTCTCGTCTGTTTTCCGCCGGAGCGTCTTTTGGGTTAGCTTGCGGTCTCTCTTGTCCTCTTCACATGGGCAGATGTCAGAATCTTCATCGGAAAGAGACAGTTCCGACAGATCCCTTGGGCACAGCAGTATCATCTCTTCTTTGCACGGAAACAATGTTTGGCACCTGTTCTCCTCATTGTCGTCACATTGGCACAGCTTCTGCCCACACTGTGCCCATGGGCACAGCTCTTGGCTTCTCATCTCTTCACACAGGCACAATGCTTGGCATCTGTCATCGTCATCATCCCACTGGTGCAGCTCCTGCCCACTCTCTGCCCAGGGGCACAGCTCTTGGCTTCTCACCGCTTCTTCGCACAGGCACAACTCTGGGCATCTGTCATCGTCACCATGGCACTGGTGCAGTTCCTCCACTGCCACACACTCTGGGGACAGCTCATCTCCCCAATGCATTCTCACATGGCAGTGGTGCAGCCCCGGGTGTCTCACCTGCCAGGGGCAGAATTCCTGGAATGCCGCTTCTTCCTGCTGGCAAAACTCTTGCAGAGTCACTTCATCCCACAGGCAAAGCTCTCGTCTGTTGACATCTGCCCACGGGGAGAGCTCTTCGTCCCCAGCGCATTCCCACTCCTCGTCCATGGTGACAAAGGCCGGCTCCTCTCAGGCTCTGACAGAGGCAGGACTGAGCTTCCCACTGTCCCCAGCCACTGCCCACTGAGGTCCTGGTCTTGTGGCCAGCTGGGCAAGGGGCTGGGGGTCTGGGAGTTGGGGCTTGCCTTTTCCTACTCCATGTCTGTAATGCTCCGTGACAAACAGGCCCCTGGACGCAGCCGCTCTCCCGGGACTGACCCGGGCCCCACAAGCCCTTTATATACCCCCAGCCAGGGTGGGGCTGCCATGTCACAATGGACTGGGGGCACCGCAAGGTCCCGTGTCACCGAGGGCCCTGACGCACCGTGCCTGTGTCACAAAGGCCACCCCGGCAACCCTCCAACCGCCCGAGCACCGGGAGCGGCCTGGAGCAGCCCCGCCTTGGGGGATTGCTGCCCCTTGTTCCCCGTTTCTCAAAATGTTCAGGTGTGGAGGGCTTTGGGCCCTCCAACCTGGAGACATCCGCCCTCCCATGGAGAGGACGAGGCCCAAAGGCCAGCAAGGTTAAAGTGACCCCTTGAGTGGAAGCCCTTAGGAGGGCACAACTCTACCTCATGGGGGCACGAGGAGCCGCCCCCAGCGGGCCTTGCAAACAACAGGCCTTAATTTATTGTCCCTTAGGTAGATTCTACACATGCCATGTGTCCTTCTCCTTTTCTCCAGCCCTGAGCCCTCAGCTAACCAGTTCTGATCCTCCTGTATAAACCCTGCACGCTCAGACTTCCCCTGGGGCTCTTGTTCCCGGCACCTTTTACAGAGTGCCCCTTTTTAATAAAGGCTCTCTCTGGTCTCCACGTTGCCCAGAGCTGCTCTGCGGGCCCAGCTCATTGCACCAGGGTTTTCTGACTACACAAAAAGTAGATGGGATAGGACAGAGAGGAGGGAGAGAGAGACAGAGAGAAATAGGCTGGGAGGGAGGGAGGCAGAGAATGATCCTGATATTCCTGGTATTGATCTTGAGAGGGATGATGGGCTTGTCTTTACAAACGAGCAGTGGGTCTGCTGATAAAATGCAACTATCACTGAGAGACAACAGAAACAATGGGAGAGATTCCACTGAAAGATGAAAGAGGTACTGAAAGAGCACCATGAATTCCACAAGAGTTAAGAATTAAGAAAGGATTATGCATTGGGGGTGGGGGGAAGGTACCCCAGGTATCATTTGGGGAAGTCTGTACCTCTCAAGTCCCTCAGACTATGGGGAAAGAGAGAAGGGACAAGCAGCCGGGAATTAGGATAAAAAGGAGGCTGTGCCTTCCAAAAATTTGAGAGACCCCAGGGGAATGCCCCTTGGCCTCTCCCTTCGTTCAAATAAATTTAAAGGACTCCTCTGTCTCCTTTTTGGACAGAAACCTCTGGTGTTTGTGGATTAATTTTCCTGACAACCTGAACGGAAAAAGTTAAATTTGAGTTTTTTCAACACAAATTGACTGTGTAAAAAATGAAATTATTCAGACATAAGAGGTATCTAGAATAAAGAACCTCAAAAATACAGGAAAGCTTTCATGCTCATTTGGCTCACTCATGAGGAGGAAAAGTATATAAAAATCTATCAGATTTAGTAATATTTAAAATGTAAAGAAATATGTCTTCTAAAAAAAAAAATCTAGATAATTTGTATATAAGCTCATGAGGAAGTCCATCAATATTAATTTGCTTAATGTTTTTATGTTTCCCAAAAATATATCTTGAGTTCAGATCTTTGGCTGGCCAAAGAATAAAATGTTATTTTACATCTGAGGCAGAATGACTTTGTGAAGGGATCAGAGGGTCCAGGTAGGTAGGGGACAGCCTGACTGGTTTGGATGGATGCTCTGATGAAAAGGACTGGGAGGCTGGGTGGTCACCGGGTTGAAAATGAGTGAAAAACAGGTTTTCCTGTAGAATAAGGAAAAGCCCATAGCCAGCAGGTCAGGGGAAGGCATTATCCACCTCAGGACTGCAGCAGTGGGGCCATAACTGAAACACTCTGCTCAGTTTCTGGGACATTTTGAGAGCAGTGATGGATTTGTTCAGCAGTGGGTTAACAAAATGGTTAGGGACAGAGATCTGACCTATGAGGATAAGTTAAAAGAGCTGGGAAATGTCTTGTTTATTCTGAGACAGTGCAGGCTAGCAGTAAAATGATCTGGCAGGCACCCACAACTAAACATGGGATGATGATGAAGATACACTTTTCTGGGTAGTGTCACACAATAAAAATAGTGGTGGTAACAACATGTTGTAGCTTAGGAAGTTCAAAGTAGACATAAAAACCTTTAGGAGTGAGGGGAGTGCACTAATAGGAGAGTTTAGCGGGAGAAGTTGTGAAATCATAAAAATCACCGAGTCATAGAATGATTGAGTTGGACAAGACCTTTAAGATCTTTGAGTCTGACCACAAACCTCATGTCCCTCATTGGAGCTTCTCAGGATTTAGATGGACAGCCATGAATACAAACATAGAAACAGTCCAAGATTTGAAAAGGAGCCTTCAAAGCTGCTCCCCAGATGCCCCTCCCCAGCAATCTCTCCTGTTGTTTCCCTCCTTAAAGCAGTCTGTTCCTTTTGGAATGCTGTGTCTGTAGTCTCTAACACCTTGTCAGCCAATTGTGCGCTCAGTGAAATTTCAAGGTGCAACATACAATAGAAGGTTCTGCCTTTTTCTCTGCTATTCTTTTTTTTCATAACTCCTGTAATTTTTATCTTTTTCACTGATTTGCCTCTACCGACCTGAGGTTTTCACAGTCTATCACTTTACGTGCATCTGCATTTTATTGCATCTGCATTTTATTTCATCTTCATCTTAGTTATCAGATGCTCCAAACCAAAGACCTGCTGGAACTCTTTGCAAATGTCTCTTTACTAAACAAAATGACTTACTCATTCACAAAAGGCATGAGTGTCTACATGACCAGGCAGTACACCATAAATGCTGTTTCATATTAATATAAATCTCTAGAGTTGACTTACCTACTTTGAAGTTCAAATCTATTTTCCTTTTTCTTAAAGAAGTCATTGTTTCTCCAGGTGAAAATCTTCCCCTTCTGTGATCCTGTAATTCTGATTCTAACCAATGGTGGGTTACCTTTTTCAAAAAGATCTGATAAAGATTGTAGCTGAACAAACTGTTGAAAATGGTATGTTTAGATCAGCTGGATATTCTCCTTGTCCAAACTCTCACTATTAGCCCAAGGAACTCCACAAGGTTTCCAAAACACAAAAATGGACAAAATTACATTGGTTTTGTTTTCAGAATAATGTTGCTGTAACTATGAATTAAAGGATATGATTCACACTGTAGTCTGTGCTTCTACAATTTTATCCTTTATGCATGCAGGTAAACAGGACAGGGCACTGACAAGCTGTAAAGAGTTTTTGTGCTCATAAAGTTTATCTTCTATACCTTGGTCTTAGTGAGAAAAGAAGGAAAACCAGTATCAGATGAACAAATTCAAGTAACTTTTGTTCCCAGACTTCACAGGATTTTAGTCATTGGCAAAAATCTATTTTGCCTTAAAAGAGAGAAAGAGAGAGAGAGAGAGACAAAGAAAGAAAGAAACTAAAGAAAATGAAAAAGAGAAGGGAGAAGGGAGAAGGGAGAAGGGAGAAGGGAGAAGGGAGAAGGGAGAAGGGAGAAGGGAGAAGGGAGAAGGGAGAAGGGAGAAGGGAGAAGGGAGAAGGGAGAAGGGAGAAGGGAGAAGGGAGAAGGGAGAAGGGAGAAGGGAGAAGGGAGAAGGGAGAAGGGAGAAGGGAGAAGGGAGAAGGGAGAAGGGAGAAGGGAGAAGGGAGAAGGGAGAAGGGAGAAGGGAGAAGGGAGAAGGGAGAAGGGAGAAGGGAGAAGGGAGAAGGGAGAAGGGAGAAGGGAGAAGGGAGGAGAAGGTGCGGGAAGGGAACGTAGGGGAAGGGGAAGGGAACGTAGGGGAAGGGGAAGGGAAAGTGACAGATTACAATGAAAATTTCATCCCTCCATGCCTGCCAATGCCGTCCCTTTGACAATCTCCATCAGGTCTCCTCAGTGCTGAGGGTTCCCCCAGGAACATTGAGTTCAGCCAGTGACAGACACCTGGGCCAGGGACAGCACCCAGGGACCTGCCCTGCCTGGGGGAACCTGGACACAGCCTCGTGCAGCAAACTCTGCATCTCTTGCATGGCTTTGCATCCCGTGCAGTGCTGTGCTGCAAGGCCTCAGCAGTGAGCCTGGGGAGAGCTCTGGGGACCTTGCAGCGATTGTGACTTGTACTTCTTGTTCTTTGTCATCTTCTTCTTCTTCGTGGTCTTGTTCATCTCATTTGGTTCTTGTTTTCTTCTTGTTTTCTTCTCTTGTTCTTGCTGTTCCTCTTCTTGTTCCTATTCTTGTTCTACTTGCTCTGTTTTCTCCTTCTTTCTCCTTCTTTCTAGCCTTATCCTCATTCCTTATTTTCATTCCTTATTGTTATTTTTTCATGTTTTTGCTTTTGCTTTTTCTTATGCTTTATATTTTTTCTGATGCTTTTTGTCTTAAGCTCTTTTTAAGTTTTTCTTATTCCTTTTGTAATTTCTACTGCTGTTTTTATTTTTTTATTTTTATGCTTATCCCTTATTCTCTATTTTTATTTATATTCTTATTAATTTGAATTTGTTTTTCTTTTTTTCTTATCATTTATGTTTTTCTTATGCTTTTTGTCTTGAGCATAAGACAAATGCTCAAGACAAAAAGCTTTTTTCTTAAGCTTTTTCTTAAGCTTTTTCTTATCCCTTTCCATATTTCTGCTCTTATTCTGATGTTTTTCTTAGTTTTATTCTCAATCCTATTTATATTCATATTTTCAATCATATTTATTTTCTTATTCTCATTCTCATTCCTATTTTTATTCTCTTATTTAGTACTGCTACATCTGCATCTGCTTTGACTGCTTCCTGTTCTTCCTAATATTCCTAAACAGGCCTTGAGCTGGCTGCTCAGGACATCGCTGCATTCCCCACTGTCCTGCACCAGCTCTTGGTCACTGTTGTCATCCCAGCTGGACCTGGAGGATTTTCTCTTTGCTTTGCCTCCGGTCACCTGCTGGCCAATGCACTCCTGCCTGGCTGAGGTTTCTTTGTCCCTCCTGGCCATTTCCTGGGACAGCTCTTGTTTGTGGCCAGCATCCCAGTCAGAGAGTGCCCGGCAGCTCGTGCCTTCTCCTGGGGACAGCCGCTGCTCAGGAGATTCTTCCCAGTCTGGGAATTCCAGACAGAGACCTTTCTCTCCCTGGCACAGCTCTTGCTCCCTGCATTCCTCCCACTCAGAGAAATCGCAGTAGCGCCCAGAATCTTCTTGGTCCAGCCTTTTCTCAAGGCCTTAATCCCCATCAGAGAGCTCCAGGGAGCTACGGCCATTTCCTGGGGACAGCTGTGGCTCAGCATGAGCTTCCCCTGGAGTCCCTTGCTGGAATTTGTTCTCCTCCTCTCAGGAGAGCTCCGGCTCTTCCCCAGTGTAGAAGTTCACAAAGACGGTCTCCATCCAAGGCTCCTCTCCTCCCTCTCCTTGCCCTCTCAGCCTACCCCTGCTGCTCCCTCAAGGCCTGGGTGTAACTTTGCTCAGCCCCTTAGCTTTCGCTGCCTGTCTATGGCAGCATCCTAACATTGCTTTTAATCTCTCCCCCCTTTGCTTGGGGTCCCTCCGCAGCTCGGCCATCCCCCCGTGTCTCCCTGGTCCTTGTGGCTCCTCCTTTTGGACAGCCTCTGAGTCTGCCCCTTGGACTGCCCCCAAACCCACCTGATGGGCAAGTATCTCTGGGGTCACCTGCTGGGCAAATACCCCTATGTCCTCCTGTAAGAGACGGTCCAAAGATTCCCTCATCTGTCTCACAACCGTCTCAAGGACAGAGACTGAGACCCTGAATATCACAAGGGACTTGGTTTGGGGGTTTAGGCCTAGCTGAGATGGATGTTTGCTCAGTGATTGTTTGCAGGAGGTTGCACGGTACACTGCCCTCGTTCCTGCTGGTGAGCAGAGGCTTGTGTGTGGTACCCTGTGCAATGGGTTTCCACAACACCTTGTCCTTGTTCTGCTGGTGAGCAGACTTGCAAGACATGGATCGCTCTGTACCCTACACCTGCTCCCCACGCAATGGAATTCATCACAATGATCATCAATCTCATCTGGTTTTGGCCCTGCGCCCCTCGCTTTGCAAAAGACTATAAAATTATACCCCAAACTTACCTTCCTTTGAGATCTCCCCAATGGACAGAAGACTCTGCGTCGTTGGACGGCTGAGTGGACTTTGACATTGGTAGCTGTAATCCCCTTACTCTCTTTTCCTTATGCTTTGCTTTCTCTTTTCTTTCCCTTTATCGCATATTAGTGCTGATGAGCACTCAACAAAGTGTGTTTTGCTGTTTAAGTCCTTGGTGTGCTGATAATCTCTTGTACTCTAAGACCGGCTAAAAGAACCACATCACGAATCCTACCTTGAAGACTGTGACACCCCCTCCTGGGCAGACACCCCTTCACCAGCCTCTTCTAACATCACCTTTGGGTGGTTAGATTCATCAAAGGGCAGGGTCAGCTCCCTCCCTCACTCTGGTTCCTCTGACCTATATAGAGAGTGTGGGATAGGGGGCTGTTCTCAAGGTGTGGTTTCAGAAACAGCATAGACTTTTTCTAGCGTTTTCTCCACCTCCCACCCCCTGCAATTTTCTCGGAATACAAAGATTCCAAAAAGACTCCATACAACCCATCATGTCTCTCCATGCAAATTTTTAACCTACAAACAATATAACAAACTGCTCACTCTGCTTTCTGAAATTATCAGGAAGATCTCCCAGTGTTCAGCCTTCCCCCGCATTCTTCCCTCCTCCCCCGTGTCCTCTGAAGGGATGGGTGCAGGAAGGACCACGTCGCTGGGGAATTTCTGGGTTTCCTGCACTTTCAGAAAGGGCAGCTCATGCACCCACATTCCTGGGGTTCCTAACTCTTCAAACCTCGTATTTACCTTTTTCCCCAACACCCTGGGTTCAAATAATTCCTCCTTAGAGATACTCAATCCCATTATCTAGACTGGACACAGCTTAGCAGACCTGTTGGCTATATTCAGATTACTGACCAGCAGAATACAATGTTCCCCGAGTCCCTAGCCCTTGGAACTCTGGAATTTGACAGCAGATGTTTTTCTCCAGATGGATTTCTTTCAGGAACTGGCTGCTCTGATCCAGGCAAGTGTTGATCGAAGCTTCTGTAAGTTCTTTCTGACATTCACTGAGCACCATTCCTCACACAGCGCGCACCATTTGTAACTTTTTCTAAAAAATTCTTTTTTGTTTCTTTTTTCTCTTTCTTGATTCTGCTGCACTTCTGCACTTTTCTTTCCACTCCTGGATTTCTCAGTCTCCTCTGAGCTGAGCTCCTCTGGGATCCTCCCTCGTGGGGAGTCCTGCTTATCTCAGTTCTCTGGGTTTGAAGAAACCTCTCAGCCTTGTTAGAATCTTGTTTCTCGTGTTTATTAGGAAGTTATTACAAAACTTGGCAGGTCTCTCCAAACTTTCTGCACAAGTTCAGTTCACTGCAATCTGGCTCATTTTCTTCTGATGGTACAGAATGGCCTTGTGGCTCATTTTGTGGCTCACTTTGGCTTTGAAAGCACAAAATGCCCACAAATTATACATTTCTTTTATCTTTGTACTTACTCTTATTAACTCTAATTAACAATAGACACATGTATTATTTTTCTTAATGACCCAATGACCCATCACCTGTGTGCTGCACTGTGACATTTTCTAACCAATCGCTATTACCCAAAAACCTCGACAAGAACATGAAGAAACAAGAAGGAAAAGAAACAACAATCTAAATCCTCCATCTTGTCTTCTGCTTTCTAAACCATTTTAAGCTTTAAACTTTAACTTTTTTACCCGGTGACTTAAGAAAACTCTTTCATCTACACACTCACACTTTTAGCTTTTCTATCTAATAGCTGTTTTCATATATCACCATGAAAACATGCTCATCTATTTCATGTTATACGAAATTCAGTGTTCCTCTGGATCTTAGAGTTAAGTGCCAGAAACAATGGCACAAGTCTGTGTCTCAGACTCCTACACTGGGCTCTCTCATTTAAAAGACAAGGGCCTGCTAAGGAAGGCAGGAGCCTTCTTTGCAATGGGAAATGTAAACCCCTTGCCTCCCGGCTGTTGTCATTTTGAAACTAAGGCGCTCTCATCACGCGAAGATCTGACAGTAACAAACCTTTCTAGGTGTGTCAATGAAGCGAACAAACAGCACCAGGGGCCCGTGGAGAGCCACGAGCCCGGTGCCGCCTCTGGCCGCAGGCGCTGTCCCCTGGCTGCAGTTCCAGGCACGGCCGGCAGGGGCGGCTGCGGTGACGGCCCCGCGGTGCGGGGGGCGCTGTGCCGCGGGCTCGGAGAGCGCGGGAATGGCGGCTCGGCCCTGAGGGGAAAGGATGGCGCACAGGCTTTGCTTCACCGACCGTGGGGCAGGCGATCCCCGTGCGCCTGCAGGACTCACGGACACGGCTGAGCCGCGCCGGCAAGAGGGATGGGCAGAGCCGGGCCGGCAGGAGGGATTGGCAGAGCCGGGCCGGCAGGAAGGATGGGCAGAGCCGGACCGGCAGGAGGGATCGGCAGGCGGGGGCTGCACGGCTACCGAGCAGCCAAACTCGGAGCAGTGCCCGATAAGCGGCGGGGCCGGGGCAGCAGCCGCCCGGCTCCCAGCAGGGTAGGGAGAGGCCCGCTCTGGATCCCGGGTACCCAGCTCGGCACTGCGATAACTCTCCCTTTTAGGGAGCCAGCTGATCTCAAAGTCAGTCCCTGATAGCCCCAGCACAGTGCTGCTCTCACAAGCACAAGCTCACACCACGGCAGGAGAACCGGGAGCCAGCCGGGCTGTGGCGGCAGCAGCCAGTTCCTTTCCCCAGGCAGCAGCTCCGACCGTCCTGCAGGGAAGGCAACAATAGAGAAAGGGAGGCAGCAGCTGCCCCAGCCCCGTGCTTCAGCTGCCCCACTCTCCGTAGGGCTCCCCTCAGAGACAAAGCCCCTGGTTGTGGTGCACAACAGCACAGACCTGAGAGCGACCTGCGCTTTCTGGTCCCGGAGCTCACTGCTAAAAAAGGCTGGCGGCTGTACGAAGGGACAGGCTCTCCTTTGGGTATCCAAAGTCATTTCTTCAGGAACAGGGGACCAGGGACACAAAAAGCTTCCAGTGGGTTCAGGGATGAGGCAGAGAAGCGGCTGGAGGGCACAGGGTTAAATACAGGACAGAAGGGGCGGATCTGAGGGCTAAGGACCAATAGGGATGGGGTAAAGTGGTGCAGGGGCGTGGCTAGGAACCAGGGGAACAAATAGGATGACAGGGGTGGAGCCATGCAGCAAACTGGAGCCAATGGGGATTGAGGAAAGGAAGAACATTCTAGAAAACTTTCGAAGAAGGTGAATGGGGGGTTGAACAGCGTGACATAAACTCAGCAAACCAGTGGGGGAACAAACTTAACGATACATCAACACATAACTGTGCGGATCTGTGTGAGAGAAGCCTTCTCTCACCCCAAGCTCAGGAGGAGTTCTTTGTTGCCTCCTTTCCAAGACCGGGGCATGGGGATTTTAGCCATACGCCCTTGGGCCTCCACACACCCGCCTAAGAGATGTGCAAGCCAATGGCCTCCTCCCCTGAGATTTGGCCGCTTCTTCTGTTTCTGAAGTACCCAGTTGTTAATGTACCCTAGTAGCAGGGGGGAAAAAACAGTGAGAAAAAAGAAACAAAAGGGAAGAAACCTAACTCCCAGCAATGTGGCAAAGCCAGCTGTGTGGGTTTTATTGAACTGTTAAAGTCAGAGACAAGGGGGGGAGAGAAAGTGAAAGAAAGAGAAAGAGAAGGAGAAGGAGAAAAAGAGAAAGAGAAAGAGAAAGAAAGAGAAAGAGAAAGAGAAAGAGAAAGAGAAAGAGAAAGAGAAAGAGAAAGAGAAAGAGAAAGAGAAAGATAAATGTTGCAGCCAGGAGACTGTGACCCCCCCTCCTCCAGCTGGGCTGGATCACTGCAGTTGGACTGATTCTGGCAATACCCACATGAGCTGAACACAAAACAGCATCGATATTTGCAGCTGCAAATTGTGTTACAGTCTGATTAGACTGACAAAGATAATAAAGTCTAGCATCCAGAGAAATGACCGACAATCAGCATTGAGACCATTATTCAGCTATAAATCCAGAAAATGGTTTTTTCCAAACCTCCTCTTTCATTTTATTGCGGGGGTACTTTTACACCCTAGAGATAAATTTTGGGCAAGCAGAAACAATGCATTAAAATGATTTTTTTCTTCCAAAGTACAAGACAAGTTAGTAAAGTTTACTCCAATGACTTCAGGAAAGCAAAACTCATACCCTCATTGCTGTGCTTGCACTCCTGAGATATAAAGTCTATGTACTAAGCAAGAAAACTTTCTATCAGTCAAAAAAGAACAGATTACGATTTTTTAAAATCTGTTGGTTTTTCATTCTATGTGTTTTCATTATTATTTCACTAGTTGTGGCATAAACAATGTAAGTAGATTTATGGGAACGGCTGTGTTAAGGAAAATATTTATTGTCCTGCTTATTGTGCTGCCTATTTTCCTCTTTCCACCATAATCCTTTCCTAATGAATCAAAAGAAGACATGCCTCTAGTCACTCTCCTTTGGGAAAGTCCTTATAGAAAAGTTTAAATATTGATGGTTTTTCTCAAAAAAGTGTCATGGACTTCTTGTCCACCTGTAGATAAAACCTCTGTGTGTGTGTGTTGTACATGTATCCACACATATGTACATATTTGAATTGATAAAAATAGTAAAAAAGATATTTCTCACCCAAGTGCAGCAGGAATTTTACAATTACCTCTGTAAAAAGAGCTGTCCAGAGGTATTGTTGCAGGGAAGATAGCTCAAAAATCTTAGATTTGGATAGCAGATCATACTTTGCCCTCTCAAAGTGCATCTATTTGCTGGAAAGAGTTCCAAATGGTACTGACAACATGAAAATCCTGGTTCTCTCTCTGTGTGGCCAGTTTTGTACCATTCAAATTCATCAGTGCAGCTTTCACATCAGCAGAACTGATGAGAGGAAAACAGAAATCATGCTGATTTCACAAGGCTGAAAAGCAAACCACAGCCCCAGCGGTTTTAACTACTGTTCTTCAATTACTTGTATGAGATTCACCTGCAAGGGAACAGGACAGTGTAGAACACCTTGTTAGAGTGTCATCAAAGATTACTGCCATGTTTTCAGGCTACGAGATCAGAAAAGTGTCTTTCCACCTAAGATCTTCAGTTTGGATTGGAAGAAAATTGGATCCATTCTCCCCCCCTGCCTTGGGACACCTTCCCTGTCCCAGGAGCTCCCAGCCCCGATGTCCAGCCTGGCCTTGGGCACTTCCAGGGAACAATTTCTCCCTTAAACTGGTTTAAAGCCAATCTTCCTTGTCCCCTCACTCCATGTCCTTGTCAAAAGCCCCTCTCCATCTCCCCTGTGGTCTCTTTAGATGTTGGCCCTTGTCTTCGGTGCACATTGGCCTGCAGAAAGGAAAATCAACTCTGCAGGTACTTTGTTGGATTCTGCACTGGCAAAGACAGTAAATCTGTGTGTTTCCAGGTGAATCTGGTTAAATTGTAACCCTTTATAGACTGTGATGGAATCTGAGACTAACCTGAGACTTCTCTGAGTTATTTATAAAGCCACGGGGATCTCACTGAAGCTTCTGACTCAACAAGAGGGACCAAAACATGAAAATACTGCAATAGTGGGTGACAGATTTTAGAATTGTTATGTAGAAACTGTATTGACAATAAATCTAATAATAGTCATCTTCACAATCATAATCACCTCATCCCCAGCCTGGGTCAGCCCCAGGGGTTGCCCTGCCCCAGGTGCAGCACCAGTACTTGTTGAACTTCAAGAAATTCCCATCTTTCCAAGATGTCCCTCTGGTTGCACCTCTTCCTTACAGCACATTAAAAAAATTCAGATCACTAGTAAAAATGAACTGAAATCATAATCAGGGAAATTGCAATTCCCCCCCCCCGCCATCCCAATCCAAATTACCTGGGAAAAAATCAGCTTTTTTGTCCACCTACATGGGCAGTGAATTTTTAATGGAATTCTTTATACTGTATGTACAGCTTAAGTTCATCAGTGCTCGCAGGAGCACTGTTACTGAAATTTATGAATCTCCCAAAGCCATTAGATCTTGCTTTGAGACATGCCTCATTTTTATGAGTGTTGAAGTGCTTTTCAAAGTAGGAATCGCAGATGCTTTGCACATTTAATAAATTGATCTCTCCCAAGTTTTAATTTATGCTTTGTTAAGTAGTGCTCCTGGCTCATGCATTACTGAGTCTCTGTCTCTGCAGATTTGACTGGTTCCAGGTCAGCAGATCTTTCTCACTCCCTGTAGCACACTTCTGCTTTTCATCCTTGTAGCAGACACATCATTACAGAACTGGGATTGCAAGATGTCAGGGGGTTTCCGTGGCAAAAGCACAGACGTGTCATTCCTGTTGCTGATGCACAAACTATACAAATGTATGAGTTTTGTACCTTCAAACAGGTAAGTCTGCCTGAGGAGAATAAAACACTTATTACTCTGCTTCTGAACCGTCAGAAGGAGAGAGGCGAAAATGGAAGCTGCAGATGAATAAACTGGTGGCAAACTTTATAAACAGCAACTTTATATATAAGTATATATTTATTTATTGTTTAAAACAGACAAAAAATACTTACATTTTCATTTACCTTCACAATCAGGATTGATTAGGTAATTATGATCTATATTTTTTTAAATGAAAAATCATTTTAATATAGTCTCAGTACAAAATTAGGGTGGTATATCACAGCCAGATTTTTTCTCTTTTTAAATTAATCACTTGGAACAATGTAGAAAGTGAAAAGCATTTACAGGTAAGTGCAGAGCTGATGAAGCTTCAGGTATCTGACAAACAGTCTTTCACTTTTGCACCTCTCATGCTACATATGCTAATTTTCTCTCCAAAACCTCTCAATCTGCAGAAAGCAGCTTCTTGGGCAGCAGCACTCTTGCCTAACCCAAAAGAAGGAATAAAATTAAACTGCTTTATTTTATTTAAAAGAAAACAAAGCCAAAAACAAAATAACCATTGGCTGGAAGTAGGGCAAAAACCTGTCATTCCCATCTTCTAAAAGTATTTCTATTTCTCTGTGCTATTCCCCAGCTGGACACAGGCACATGCAAGCAGCCAAGGCAATGAGTTTTCCTAAAAAAGGTGTTTCAAGAGCCCTACTTAAAAAGTAAGCAAAAAGAAAGATGGAACAGCTCTCACATTCACCTTGGGAGGTTTAGTGGGACGTTGTCTCTGCCCTAAGTCATTCCCAGACCTTTGTCAGTGGCTCTGTCAGGTCAGCAAGTTCCAGGTGAGGTCCAGGTCAAGCCTGACTTTCCCCAAGGTTGTCTTCTGCACAGCTAAACCCTTCCTTGATAACCTCCAGACCTCTCAGGCTTATCTCTGCAGATAACTGGCAGTATTTCACATTTTGTGTCTTCCACCAAGATCTCGACTTCCTTACTCTTGCTTAGCCCAGGATAAATCAAGAGGAAAGGTTTTGGAGCAGGACTGTATAGTAGTGTTAAATATAAAAAAGTAAAAAGCAGGGATGTATATTAAATAATAAATAGATGTTCCCAGATTTTCTTAAGACTGTTACAGTGGCTGGCAGGAAGGGAAGAAAAGCTTAACCAATATTAATACAGCTTGATTTTTACATTAAAAAACATTACCAGTGTATTTTCTTTTTTTCTGTTTTGTTTTGAGTACACTTTCAGAACTACTACTGTTAGGACTTTTTTTATTACTCTATTACTTTCTAGCCTTGGGTATTGTCATTTTTTTCTCCCCCTCTAAATACAAAACAAAATTATTTCCTGGAGTTTGCAGTAAAATGGGGTTTCTGCAGTTTTTCACTGAGCTTTAAACTAGCTCCAGCCTGCACAGGGATGTCCTTCATGCTGTCATGTACGCTGGCCTTTCAAACATGAAAATGAGGAAAAAGTATTTACAAGTCTCCAACAACATGAGGAGAAAATAATCCTAATAATTCTTAATAACCAGGTACTGAGTCCAGCCTGCCCCAGGGGAAGGGATAAAGTACACAGCACAGCTACTGACTGTAGATCCCTCCTCAAGAAATGGTGACACTGAGTGCCATGAGGAGCTTTTTTTATCCAGACTTTCCCCATCCTCAGGTTTTCAGGAAGGATTTTCATCTGTCATTGTTTTCTGGCCCAGGATGCACTGACAGCCCGAGAGGTCCTGCAGCCTCCAGCCCTGAAAGGTCTGTCTCTTCTCATATCAGTCTCAATTTCTTTTTCTCACATTGGAAGGCCAATAAAAACTTTAAAGTATCCTGGCCAGGACTATCTGCTTTAAAGATAACTATCTGGGCCCAAGTTTCCTAAACTGTAATTTATACTTTGATATATGCTTTGATAGTGCAAACTGAACCTTGGTGTATCCTATCCCACCATCTTATTCCAGAAACTGACTTGCAAAATTATTAGAAAAATTGATTAAATGTCAGTAAACACTACTCTATTAAAGGATCTTATTTTAAAGACACTGTGCAGTTCTTTTTCACTTTGGCATAAAACCCAGAGTATTGGGTATATTTCTGTATATCTATCACTCCCTTTCCCAAGAATCTTTGTTGTGCAGGCATGATTTAATTAATCTTCACAAAACCTGCCTGAAACATAATTACTACTTTTTGAAGATAAGGACAGATTTATTAAAATAGCATGTCCCACTTTAATTCAAAACCATTTTTTCCCACCCACAAAAACAAAGGTAAAGAAGAATGTCACTTTTATGCTGGATAGAGAACATGTGCAGGAAAAGGATTATCTTTGTTTATTGACATGCTGTTGAATCCTCCACTTCTAGCTGAAAATTTTTCTAAGCACTCTGCCAAAAATCTTTGGTGTTCTCTGTAACACGGTGCAGATGGACACTGTGACGTGAGGAGGAGAGTGTAGGAAGTGGCATCCATCTCTGAAAAGGTGATGGATTTCAGGCTGATTATAGTGACCAACTTCAGACTAAGTTGGTCTCACTAGAATGAGACCAAATGGAAATACAATCAGTTTTGGTTTGGTTTGTTGGGTTTGGGGTTTTTTTTTTTGTTGTTGTTGTTGTTGTCCCTTCTTCAATTTCTGAATCCATTTGCTTCATTGTGATGGAATCAGTCACGGGTTCTCGACACACCACAGTAACTTCTGTCCATAATCTGGCAAGATGTGTCATTTCCTGCATAAAAATTTTCATAACCAACCATCATTATGGTGTTTTGAGTCAAAATCATTTAGTTTCCTCTTTCTGGGGAATAAAGATGCTCAGAAAGAGGAAAAAACTCTCTTGGCTTTCCTTTGAAAAAGGTAAAAAGTATTTTGGAAATTTCTTAATAATTTCTTAAAAATTTTCAAATATTTTTCCACATTCTATTGAATTGAAATTATCTCCCATTTTTCCTCCACAGCAAACTGTACCTTTTATTTCCTTTCATTGTTGGAGAAAAAGGATTGACCTCCTGGAACTTGTTTGAGCAGCACTGCTTCCCTCAGAGCATTACTGAATGTTGTTTTAAAAGGGTGCAGCTGATCCTACTGTCCTTGAACTCAATAGACATGGATTGGCTAGGGAAAAACCCAAAGAAGGTAAATTATTTATTTTATTTTATATTTCTTTAACATCCATCTCCAGTTAAACCCTCTGGTCCCCTACACATGCCTTACCAGAAGATTTTTCCATTATTGCAAGAATAAATCACTTTCAGTGCCACACTTGCTTCTCAGTTGATATTGTCATGAATTCAAGTCTGCAATATTAAATAACTCAAAGAAAATATTAATGTTCATATCAAATAACTTTTAATGACTATTTAACAAATTCCAAGTACTGTTTATTCTTGTGAGTCACTGCAGCTCCCCAGATTTCAGCAAACTTACAGCATTGGCCTTCAAATTACGCATGGAAGGGCCAAGTATCTTGTTGATTTTGGACTGCAAGGTGCCAGAGAGTTCTGAGAATTTAATGGGTTTATGTTCTGAAACACAGGTGACAAATATTATTCATGACTTTGCATTTTGGACACTGCATATCCTATTTCCAACAGGCAGCAAGTTTGGGGTATCTGAACAGTAAACAATCTATGTGACACTTATATGAAGGAACATGGCAAGACGTTGTTGAATGTAATACAAAAGGCAAAAATGGTTTCATATTTATCAGAGGAATCATGGTTTGGTTTGGAAGAGATCATGAAACCCATTCATCCCACCCCAGGCAGGGCAGGGCCAGCTCGCAGTGTCCCAGGAGCTGCCAGCCCCAATGTCCAGCCTGGCCTTGGGCACTGCCAGGGATCCAGGGGCAGCCCCAGCTGCTCTGGGCACCCTGTGCCAGGGCCTGCCCACCCTGCCAGGGAACAATTGCTGCCCAAGATCCCATCCAGCCCTGCCCTCTGCCACTGGCAGCCATTCCCTGGCTCCTGGCCCCGCAGCCCTTGGCAATTGTCTCTCTGCACCTTTCCTGCGGCTCCTTCGGGCCCTGCGAGGCCACAGGGAGCTGAGGCCAAAGCTTCTCCTGTCCGGGCTGAGCAATGGCAGCTGTGGCAGCCTTTCCTGGCAGCAGAGCTGCTCCGTCCCTCTGCTCATCCTGGAGCCTCCTCTGGGCCGGCTCCAGCAGCTCCAGCTGCTCCCTGGGCCGGGCCCAGGGCTGGACAGATTAAAATATAAGATTGAGAAATTCATCAATACAATATATCCCTGCAGTTAAAAGAATTCCAAAGGCAAAAATCTCCCCCACTCACCCAGGATGGGACATTTTCTGTTTAATAATAAAACAATATGAAATCTCAGGTATCAGGCATAAACAGATCATTTACTGCTTGTGGTGAAGACGTAGTTTATCTTCTGCAAAAATTATTACGAAATTACTTTTGTGCGCTCCATGCATTTCCAAAGGTATTTTTACATTCTGGTTGTCCATTCATAGGGGGACTGCAAAATAGAAAAGACCCTCCATAAAAATGTATGGAATTATACTGTTTGAAATCACCAAACCCGACGACATAGTTAAAAAATAAAGTGCAAATAGCTTGCAGAATGTTTTGCCTCAGTGCCAGAGGAGGAAGAGGCTATTGTCAGTCAGCTGTTTGGGCTGCTGGCTCATGACACACAAGGTATTACATGTGTCAGTAGAGCAGGGGGAAACCTGTGACCAGTTCAGTCTGAAACTTTCAGAGGAAAAGAGGCTTTGTGAGGATAGGTTTTGACCAGGTTCCATCACATTTGTGGGCTGCCCCCAGCATTAATGAATTACAGACCCCCCAGTGCCTGTAGCCAAATGTGTCAGCAATGCAGGGAGCAACAACTTGCTTTTAGGTGCACAGGTCTATCTCAAGTGGTGCTATTTGCTTTCCAGTACTAATAGAGATTCATGGATTTATTAAGAATGATCTCTCCTTGATTTGATAAAAAATTAAGATTAGTACCAGCAAAATCAATTAATAAATCCAGCTTGGCTGTATGTAGAAAATAAAATTAACAATTAAATCTAATTTTAGAAGGTTCTGTAGCTTCTACAGTGAAGTCACAGAATCTTTTGGATTGGAAAAGACCTCCAAGATTTATAAAGCCCAGTTTTTGAGCAATCTCTACTTTGTCAGCCAGACCAGAGCACTGAGAGCCAGGTCCAGCCATTCCTCTTTCTCATTCCAGGCATCCACAGTTCAGAACACAGGACATCAGTCTAAATATACTTTATTTTCTTCCTGTTTTCCCTCGATCTGCATGCTGGCCCACTGTTCCTGATCCTCACCAGCCCCTGATCATTCCTCAGTTCCTAAGTCACACAATTCAAACAATAAACATTCCTTTGTTAGTATCTTCACCCTTTTTTTCTTCATTGCTCTTACCAGGATAATGAATATTGAACCAGGTCAACAAATCTTCCCTCGTCTTTGTTCCTGGGGTGCTCTCTACCCTCAGTTTTTTCCCCACATCATCTGTGGCTAAAAATTTACCTTTTTGTCATCTCCAGGGTGTTCTCAGAGGTTTTCACATCTTCTCTAAGGTCTTTCCCACAGGTGTCAGGCAGCTTAACTCTGCTACTCCAACACATTCTGCCTCTCAATTTTCAGCAACAGAATTCATATTATGGACCAGACTGTTTCTTTAGTCCCCTAAAAGATTACATTTTTTTAAACCTGCTTCAAAAAAGTGACAGAACACTGCTTTTGATGTCTGGTGGTGTGTGAAGATTGAGTGAGCAGCTAATCAGGGCCCAGGTCCTCTCTTTGACTTGTAAATGTCTCTGGCTTTCTTCCAAACTCCTTACCACAGATTTACAACACCTTTAGAGTGAGAGGTACAGCTGGCCTAGTAAATCCAGTAAGGCATAAATGCTGAAAGATGACAAAGTTGTCACCATTTAAGTGAGTTACGCTAACTTCAGGACTTCTGTCTGTGCTGGGAGAAACGTGGAGCTCTATATAATAACATCCACCAGTTTAAGGAGTTTGCTGCTTTTTCTTGTCAGGGACTTAGCAATAAAAACACAGAATGTTGTTGTACTCCATACAACAGACAAGAACAAGTCCCTGTGCCCTCCAGCTACGGTCTAGATCACATCAGATTTCTTCCACAAGGCCAAATCAATGGCCTATGTGACATCCTTCTGCTGAGGAATGGAATTCTGCCACCAGACTTTCCTCTAGGCTTCAGTAGACTTCAACAGGAACAGTGTGTTCCCCTCCAAAGTCAAATTTGACCCTCACAAATTGTGCTGTTCCTCTCTGCATTTTGGAGAGAGCATCAATGCTGTCAATAAAAGGGGGAAAAAAGAAAAACCACAGTGCCAGGTTTTGCCAGAAAGTTTAGCAGATTATAGTATGCAACAGCTTGGACTGGGTATGTGTTAGAACTGTGAAGAGGAATCACTACAAAATCAAAAGTGGTTATTTAGGGGGGAGAGGGAAGCTAGACTAACAGACCTAACAAAAATATTTTGTGAAATGTGTGTTGCCCTGAGCTCCACACCCCCAGGGCAGGACTGCTGCTCCGAGTCCAGCTCAGTGTTCCAGCATTTCACAGCGTGCCCAAAGGTGCAGAGAGGGACAGGACTCAGCCATCCTGCTGGGGAATCTGCTGGAAATAGGGATCTGCCTGTGGGATCTGCTCAGGAAGCCTCAGCCACGGTGCCAGTCTGGTTAAGGAAAACCATTTCCAGCAGAAGGCAAAACAGGTGGAGGAAGGAAGGGCCTGGAAGAGGAACACCAAAAAACATAGCCTGCAGCTGCTTAAATATCCTTCCTGAGCCTAGGGTGATGAGGTCCTAGCAATATATGACAACAGCATGGGACCCCAAGATTTAATAGAAATCGCAGCACCACGGGCAAAATTTATCTTTTCCTCAGTACCTTTGTCTTTGGTAACTGCTGCAGCACAGGCGTCCACCACAAGGACAAAAATCAACCATGGAACATGTCACCAGAGTCTTGGCCAACATTATTTGCTGGTAAAGGCACGGCTGTTTTCTTCCTCCTGCTAGGAACACAAAATTCTGTCTCATCCCACACTAGCTTTGCAACATACGGAATTTTAAAATAATCCTTCAACACTATCGGTTCATAATTTCATTGATATTTCTTACTTTTGCCTGGTAAATTTTACAAACAGTTTGCTCACAGCACCTCTAGTCAATGCTTTGTCACCCTGGACAGCAGATCAAAAACTCTTTTCCAGATTTCCCAGCATTTCCCTCCTCTTCAGCTCAGAGAAGCCCAGGTGATGCTCTGCAAAGCAGAGGGACCATTTGGCAAGGGCAGTAAGAACAAGAGTTGGCAACCAACTGCCAGCAACAGAAGGGACCTTTTCAGTAAACATTTCCAATAAATTCACAAATAGCCAAGCCAAAAAGAGAGGGGGAAAGTGCAGTCGGATTTGCAATGGCCTGGAGATTAACAGTTTGATTGTTATTTACAGGATGAAAAGGATGGGGCCGGAGCTCTGTTACAGATGCTCTGAGGTTTGTTGTTTTTCTCTCCCTCTGATCTCACTCACTTTTACATGTTGTCATTACAGGCACCCACACACCAACAGTCTGATAGCAAGCATGCACAGCTCTTTCAGGCAGCAACTGCTACAGCATTTTCTTGATACTCTCTCACAGTGAGGGATTTGCACTTTTGGAAAAAAAAAAAAAAAAAAAATCAGCTTGGTTTACTAAACATACCAGTTTGTGTGCTCGATTAAATAATGTGCCAGATACAGTGTTGCTCCACGCAGATCTCAAACCTCAGGCTACATTTTGATTAGAACCAAATACTGCAACACCAACTGCATGGGAGGAGAGAAAAATGGCAACTTTCAAGTTGGAATAGCTCTCTCTTCTTAGCCTTGTGCTTTGGGTTTATAAACTGACAGTGGTGTCAGTGCAGTCACTAACTTCCCAGGTGAGAGAAAACTTCAAAACTCAGCAAGACACCCCTAGGAAAGGGATATAATTGGCAAATTAAAACCTCCACTCCTGCTCTCTCAGCCACAAAGAAAGCAGGATGCTTCAGCTCACCAGTCAAAACACTTCCAAAGGAGAAGTGCTCAAAAAGAAAAATCAAAATACAGTAACAATAGCCTCTGATATCTATTTCCATCTCCGCTCAAAGAAGGCACTTATGGTCTTATTTCCTTAGGAAGGAGTTGGAACAATAATTTTAATTAGTCTGTCCTCCAACCACAGCAAAATAACATTTTTCTAGCGTTTAAAATAAAACCACAACCCATCTAAAATTACAGCTTGTCCAGCAAGAAATAATCTGAGACTACTGAACTGCAGCAAAAGGAGTCCACAGCGGGTGGTGAAAGATGGGAGAGGTAATGCTGCTTCTAAAACATGAGACTGGACAACACATGGGTGATACAGCTTGTCCTTTAGGGGAGGGAAACCATCAATAGTGTTCAGCCATTATCCCTTTTCACGTCTTTTCATTTTTATCTCATGGGTGGCTTCAGTTGTAACAACTCTGTAAGGAGCTGCAATTCATGCCAGAAGGTTCACTCTTAAAAAAAAAAATAAAAAAGTTAAAAATGAAAGAATCCTAATCCTCTGATAAAAGGAGAAGCCAAATAAATGAAAATTTTGGCAGATGTGTGGGGAGGAGGTCAAATTCATCCTTGGTGTAACAATAGTCTGCTTCGTCTGCATAACTGCAAAAAAGGATACGAGTCACTATTTTAAACATGATGAGCAAAAACTGTTCATGTTTTACTGGATTGCAATTGATCAGCACTTGAGATGCTTAAGGGGGAATAAAACCGAAGTCCAGCACTCCAGGTTTTGTAATACTCATCACCTTCACTAAAGATGAATGCAATGGTGTTTAATTTTTGTAACATTTATTTGGCAATGAACACAGGCAGTGGTGTGCAGGACCAAGTGAGCATCCCCAGAGTGCCAGCATGTCTTTGAAAATCACCCCTCTGGGCCCAGGCTGAGGCTCCACAGCAGCTCAGCTCCCTGGGAGGAGCCAATATTCCACATTTCTGCATACCCCCACAGCGAGCCCAGGCACAGAGATACTGCAGAGGCAAACAAAAAACCCCCAGGCTACGAACACAGGGTAATTGCAAACACAGCCAGGCGTGTTCTTGCTCACAGAGAAGCTTGGATCCTGTGATTCAACCAGAAACACTGCTGCTTATGGGAAATTATTTCAGTACATGCTATAAAAAGGGGTTAAAAAATAAAAAAGTAAATAAATAGATAAGCCCAAAGTGTAGACCGTTTTATCTAATCAGCTGCTAATGGTTTTGCTGCTCAGACAGGGTTAATCAGACACACAAAATTATTTCCTGGCGCTTTTGGAAAGCTTCTCCAGTGATGATTCCAACAAGACGAAAGGTTTCAATTTTGCAGTGTTTATATTGGCCTAAAGCACTTTAGGTTTTATTTTATCACACCCTGTGGGACATATTCACTCAAAAGTCTTTTTTAAGACAGCTTAGAGCAAATCTAGCAGCCCAGTCTGCCTCTCATCTATGAACACTGGAACAAAGATTAATAAAAAATTAAACAATGAAGTAGAAAGGAAAACCTAGAATAAGTACATTTTGTAATAACAGCATAAGTATTTATTTTGTGCATGCTTTACATGGAGTTTTCTGGTCAGAATTAGACACCTAGGAGCACTGCTAATTCTATGGAGTATTGTGCTAAAGCAATCAGACTGCCTGGAAAACGCAGCTGGAGCAGCATTCCCGAGGTCCAGCAGGAAGATCCTGAAGGAAAACTGAGGAAGAGTGTGGGAAATGGCAGGTGGGGAACTTCTGCCCTGGGAATATCCAGGGTTCCTCGTGCCCAGCCCCAGACAAGCCCTGTGTTCCATCTCCCTGGGCTTCAACTGCCCCAGCCTTGCTCTCCCTGCATGCCCTGGAAAAGGCAAGGAGGTGTCAGTGGCACCAGAGCCATCCAAGCAAGAGGTCCATCATCAGTCACTAAAGTACAGCTTTAAAATCGTCAGTTTTATGTGCACCTCCTGGTGGATTTGCGTCCCTGGAGTGGAGCATGAAAAACTGATACTCCTCTCCAGACACCAAGTTTTTATGTGTCTTTTGCAATAAGCTTATAGACTCGTAGAAACTTTCTTTTTTAATAAAATTGCTGCTTTTTTACACATGCTTCTATTTAGAGATTAACCCCCATGAAATTAAGGAACTGTACTGTTGGGATGAAGGTGAACAATTATCACAATTCCACATTTTCCACACACTGATATAAAGCCAACTGTATAACAGCCCTACAGGGAAATAATGAATATACTTTTGCCCTACAGGCAAATCCCAAGTACAGCTTTTCAGAAATATGTTTAAAGCATTTTCCTGTGCATACAGTCGAGTTCCTTGAGGTTTTAATGAGCTGTTTAATTGGGCAGTTACCCCAATATATTAATTAGATGAAGGCATTTGTGGAGCAAATGTTATTCCTCCGTACTTCGTAAGTCATAAAAAATTAGAGAGCACTGCCCTGGTGTTGCTGTGTGGAAGGATCTAGACTTGTGATGATGAATTAAGATACCTTCAAAGACACAGAATCCCGGGATATCTGGATTGGGAGGGACCTGTGGAGCTCACACAGACCCCAGATCCTCTCTTTCAGGTTTTGTAAGGCACACCAGAAGCCTGGGAATTCTCCCCCAAGGAGAAGGAGGGTTTTTCAGGAAAGTGCCCCCTCTCCAGCTGTGTCCTGTTTCAGCTGCTGCTAGGACACTGTGGGATTTCATTTATTTATTTTTTTTAGCACTCCTCCAAGTCTCTACCCATGGCTCTCCTGTGTCCCTGGAGCATGCAGCAGCTATGGAACAGACCCATCTTCCCAGACTCTTCAGACTGAAATTTCTAATAGTGGCTATTAAAGTTTTGTTTTCTTAAGATCATGTTGGAATCCCACAGCCACCCTTTGGGCTCAATTAATGTTTTCTGCACTTGGAATCGGGGACTCTGGCTGCTGGACATGGACTCTGTCAGCAGAACAACATCAAATGCATAAAACAATGGGTGGAGACTGTTCCCTCCTGTCCTCAACAATACAACAGCCAGAAGAAATAAACCCCTCTGGGCTCAGGGAATAAGAATTGCTGCTGTACAGGAAGAGAAGAAGACAAGTGAAAGTGGTTTAAACAGGACTTGCATTAAATGGGATCATGATACTCAACATTGTGAGGCTGGGCTGGTTTTCTCTTGATGAATGAAGTTCTGTGGGAACACTTACCAGCTTCTGGTTATTACACATAACTATATTCTCTATAATGCAGTAATATTCTGGCACCTTCCACGCATGAATTCTTCTCTTCTTTAGTTATATGGGATGCTGACTGATTTTTAGGGGGAAAAAAAAGGTGTGAGAGGGAGGTTGATGCCCATGGGTGTATTCCAAGAGATGATTGTAGCAAGTAGAAGTCATTTTTTAATTCCTTATCTAAAATTCTGGGCATATGTGCTGCACAAAATTCACCTGTGAATTCTTTCACAGCTCCTGATTCTCCCAACTGCATTTTCCTTTCCCTCTAATGACCCTCCCCAGCCCTCTGACTGTCAGTCACTGTCTCTGCAGCACGACAGGCTCAAACAGGGGTGCAGGATGGCCACAGGAGACCCAATTTCAGTGCTCTCTGGGGATTCTGGCTCCCTCAGAGCTGTGCTGGGCTACCAGAGCAAGGAAAGAGGCACCTGCAGCTCCCCTTCCAGCCAGGGCAGGGGCTGCCAGACCAGAAGGAAAAGAAATCCCTCCCTCCTTTCAAACTTGGTTTGGTTTGTGGAGCACAACTACCAAAAACAGGCTCTGTGACTCCTAAACAACAGCAGACAAAACAAAAGAACAGAGAACAGTTATTGTTGCTAGTAGGTGGGGGGGGGGGGGGGGAAAAGCCACTGCTCTTTATTTCTACTTATTATTTCTGTTTATTCAATTGTATTTTTCATTTTTATTTCACCAGCATACACACAAAAGAAACATCTGCTTCGAGAAGGAAGCAGATCTTTACATCTTTACATCTTTAAGTAGCTCCTCTTGTTCAGGATTTTTGCTAAAGTATCCCTGCTTCAAAAGTTGTTTTCTCAGAGAGCCATAAACCTAAATACATGGCCTCTGGTGATACTCTTCCTTGGAAGAAGACATCATTTGCAACTTATCAGAAAGAAGAAGCCCCACCTTTATCTCATCTAATAACATTAGAATTCGGGGAGTTTTTATCTTCTTTATTCAGGCAGGAAAGTTTGAATTCCACTGTCCCCCCAAAAAAAGCTGCAAAAAACTTTCCAGGTGAGTAGAAGCATATGTATTGTTCACCACTCTTTTAACTTCAATCATACTTCCCCTGCCGTATTTTCAAACAAAAACAATGACTAATTGCAATGTCTCATCAATTCTAGGTATTTTCCCCCCCCACCCACAACATTGCATGTAGTGGTATTCATCCGAGCTGAGCTACTCCCAAAAGAAATTCTCAGTTTCCACATATCAAATGACCTTTCCTAAATCCACCATGGCTTTATTGTTTATATTTTTATATATTATTTGTATTTATATTTATATTTATATTTATATTTATATTTATATTTATATTTATATTTATATTTTATTTATATTTTATTTATATTTATATAATATTTATATTTATATAATATTTATATTTATATTTATATGCATATGCATATGTATATGTATATGTATATTTTTATGCATATGTATATGTATATGTATATTTATATGTATATTCACTCCACACCCTCCTTGTGAGCCCAGAGCCATGACCAGGTCAGATTCTCTCCCATCCTAACCCTGCTGCAGCATTTCTGCACGGAGAGGCAGCAGGAAGAGTGAGCGCAGCTGTCACGAGAATTTGTGTTCCCCTCTCCTTACCCATGTGATATTCACCCCAAACCTCAAAATCACCTGTTGGACCCACAGGACAGCTCATTCCTTGCTGGTATCCTCCTCTCTGGAGCAGGGATTAGTGAGACACGGCCACCAGCTTTAGGTTGGCTGTTGAATAACCTAAATAATAATAAACTAATAACTAATAATAAACTAAATATATAATAAAAATATATTATTAATAATATATAAAAAATAATATTATTATTAATATATATAAAAAGTCTATTATAAAAATATAATAAACTAAAACGCCTAAGTGGAGCAAGGAATGACTTCTGCAGTCACAGAGACTCCAATAAAATGTTAATTTCAGCAAATTCTGAGCCACCTGAGTGGATAAGGGTTGTTCATCACAGTCTAGGAAGAACAGGGTTGGATAGGTTGTGTTTGCAGCACATGCAAAGACCTTGCCTCTCCTTATTTTGATAAAACTCTCATTGCCAGAGATGGGGCTCCCAGAACTTCCCACAGGAAAAGTCACAGGCCATGTTCTGGACAAGAACACTCAATTAGAGCAGGAGATTTTCCGACCTGACTTCTTCCTTTAGAGAAATGTCAATTCCATGAGATCAGCATGCTCCCTTGGAAGGTTTTGATTTCATCAAGTGCTTTGAAGGAAAGCAGCTGCCTGGTCCTGGGCCAGTTTCCCAGCTGGCCCAGCAGCCCACCCTACAGACAGCCAGGATAAAAGCCACAGGGTTCAGGGCTTCTCCACTCTGCTCACAGACACTCTGCAGCCAAAATCCCCTGATTGCACAGCAAAAACCATCCAGATACCAGGGCTGAGGGGATTTGTGAGGGGCTGCATCAATATTGTTTTGAAAACAGGTGGAAGGAAATGTTCCGTCCATGAGAAGTTGTAAAGGTTTATGCTAACACAAACCTATTTTTTTTTTTTTTTTTAATTAATTTCCCACAGACCAGACACATTAAATGCCATCTGACTCTGTACCACAGGATGCAGTCATCACTGGGTTTGGTTTGGGAGATATAAATACATTAAATTTATAGGAGGTAGTTGGCATCACATTTACAAGAGACTCCAAGTGCCCTGTAAAAATGCTGGAGAGAAACACACATGGACCTGTAAAGCCCAAGTCTAAACGAGCAGGATTCCTCTTTAATACACACCAAATGAACAAAGATGATACTAAAAATAAATAAAAAAAAATAATAATAATAAAAAAAGGAGATAAATAATTACTCAGAATAATTAATTTAATAAACCTTAGAGAGAGAGAGAGCCATCTCTCTCTCTCTCATTGAAAGAATAGGTGTGAGTTATTAGCAACATGAAAGTCATCCAGGAAAATGTCTTGGCTGAGCCTGTGGTTTTTTGGGCTGTGCTTCAGGCCCTGCAAAGAGGAATCCCATGAGTGCTGAGCAAAGGCTGTAATGAAAGCTGAGCAAGTGGAAACCTCTATCAGAGAGTCCAGAGTAGCTCAGAAGTGAGAGGAGACAGAAATACAGATTATTTCTCCTGTCTTCCAGCTGCCGTACTTACTGGTCACTAAATGATGGCATAATTAACAAAAAGGTAAATGGGGCTCAGCACAAGACAGTAATTGCCACTTCACCTAATTTATTATTGAAGTTATAATTTAAATTGTGCACACAGTGGAAGATGGGAGCAGGAACCAGGCCTGAAGAGGATCAGGGAAGCCTTTTTCCCCCACAGCTCACACCCAGGGATATGTGTCACCTTTGCTATTCTGCTGTAAGGGGACAAAAATTATCAAAGAAAATAGGAAAAACTTGCAGCTTTCCTCCTGCCAGGGTTTCAATTAGAGCCATAGAATCATTAGGGTTGGGAAGAGCGATTGCTTGCGAGGTGAGGGAAGGGTTTGCAATGGAAAGTGCTGATTGCCATGAAAAGCCATAAGCAAGGAACACTGCTGGGAAACTCAGGATGTTAGCAAGGGATCTTCCCAGCCTTTGGGAAGCTGTAGGGACCAGCATTACAGACAAACAGGGCTAAAAGGCTCATCTTTTGAAGGGCTGAAGCCCAGGTCATTGAGAACAACTCTTACCCTGTAACTGTTAAAGACCTGATCAAACACAGCTGCAGAAATCACACACAACCACCACCATAACAGGGCTCAGCTCTAGATTTCTGCTGGGTTGTTAAGATAGATTAAAGAGATCTGAAAGAGGGATTCCTCTATAAAACACTGGAGTTGAGTGCCTCCAAAGGGGGATCTCAACCAAAGAAATCCCTGGGCACTCCTATCCTCACAGTCCAATTTCTCCACCCTTTCCACCATGGTTTTGACCAGAACTGATAACCGAGTCTGGAGCCTTCCCATCCTTCCCTGGGCCCTTCCTCTGTCTCTGTTTGGGTGGTTTATCCTTTCATCTCTAAGGTGGTAGCTTCTCTTAATGAATGTGTCTCCCTCATCCTCAGAGCAGCTCTGGGGCCCTTTTATTTTCTAGGTAAAAATTCAGCAGAACTGGGTGAAAGTTCACTGCCTGCAGCCCGAGGCTTGGGCAAAGTTAGCCTCTACTGCTGAGCAACTTATGATGAACAAGTTCCCTGCAAGTGCTAAAAATGTTATATACAAGTGCAAACCAAGTCCTACCTAAGCAGTGCACCAAAATCACAAACAACTGAATTTGTTCATTGTCTGTCATTGACAGACCTGGAAAACAAAATTTGCCTCAAATCTGAGGCCACAAGAAAGGCAGAGAGCAGAAACTGTGTTGAAAAGAAAGCCTATGAATTAATCATGTACGCGTACTAAAACATTATTAGTTTTGAACACTGAAGGTGAAAGAACATTTGTTCACCAAAGGTCATTCTCCCACCTCAGGGGGGAGTTTTAAAGAACACATGTTGGAAAATTTTCCTCAGTATTCATGTTATTTCACCCCTGGGCATCGTTTGCAGCGTAAAGAAATTAGTCTGGTAGCCAATGAGCATCCTGGTGTTGAAACCCTCCAGGAAAAGTCAGCATCACTTAAAGTAACAATACCTCACTGCTGGTTCTCACAAGTATTTACTCCTTATTAAAAAAAAAAAAAAAAAAAATAAAACCATCCCAGGCAGGAGATTGAACAAGCCAGACTGATATAAAATCTACAGATCCGCTGCCAGCAGGAGAAAGGGAACTGCAACTGTGAATCTCAAAGCCATCACCTTTGGAAAGGGGAGAAAATTAATGACAGCATTGTTTTAATGGGTGGAGGAGAGTGTGAGCACATGTCTGGAAAAGAGGATTTTCTGAAAGCAGCTCGGTGTGAACGGGGCACCCCACGCCCAGCTATGGATTTCTGGGGAGGAAACACATTTACCGTGGCTGTGACAAAGGACATGGTGAAACAACTGAGGAGAAAATCTGACTGCAATCCAACCTCCTTTCACTATTTCCCCGACTGTCAGTTTCAAAGGAAAGTTAACATAAAGTAGCTTTTTCCCATTTAGTTTTATTTAACGGAGGCAATGGTAATCTCCTTGGAATTTGGTGCCTCTCCAATGTTTATCACACCATTTATCATCCAGATTTCCAACTTGCAGAGATGTATAATACGAAGCACAACTGTTAAATCATGTTACACTTCTGGCAAGAGATACCATTTATCGTACATGAAAGGAGTCCAGGGGCTGATTTATTCAAATGGCTACATTAGTTACTTAATGTGACCAAAAAGGCAACAAAAAAAAAAAAAAAAAAAAGCTTTAAACTCCGATAAAGTACCCTGTATGAACTTTTCTAACATGAATACTTACTGAAAGTTATTTTTAAAGCCAATGTACTGTACTACCGTGGAGCATGTTTTTTTCAAATGTACACTCCATATACTTGGAGGTTTTGCCACTATAATTTTATGAAGCATCCTTTACCATCCCAAATGGACACTTCCAAATTCTCCCTCTGCAGAACCCGAATCCTTAAGAAAAACCCTGCAAAGGATTTGCTGAAATAATGCATACTGACAGGCTGGCTGGCCCATGCTGGGTTTTGCACACTTGCAGCTCCTGGAAGATGCCTTGAAGGTTTTCCTGAAAAAGTTAGATGCACGTGCCTTATAGACTCTAATACTTCAGCAAAAGCTTCATTTCTCTTTTCCTTTTTTTCCTTTTTCCTGCAACCCAGCAGCAGAAAAAAAACAACACAAAGCAACACAAAATGAGGGCGTGGCTCAGCTTGTTCTGTATAAATTTCATTTTAGAAGAGCTCAAAGGTCAAGGGAAGAGGTGCAGCCACTCAGATAAATGTGGAGCTGGTAAGACCCTGACAGGCTGAAGGCTGGGATGAGTGATTGGCAGCTTCTTGGAAGGATGAAGTCTGTTTGTGTGTTTATTTCATCAGCAGGACGAGGGGAAATGGCCTCAAACTGCGCCAGGGGAGGTTCAGGTTGGACTCTCCTCACTGAAAGGAAATTCTGGAGGAATTTCTTCACTGAAAGGCGTTGGAAGGGGCTGCCCAGGGAAGTGGTGGCAAAAAAAAAAAGGTGTTCAAGGAATGAGTGGTTCTGGGTGGGATGACAGGTTGGGGATCTGTCAAAGGTTGGGCTCGGTGACCTTGGAGGTCTTTCCCGACCTCAGTGATTCTGTGATTCTGTTTCCAGAGCCCCTTTCACCAAAGGAAGGGCTCTGGAGTTTGCTGTGTGTGCTTGAGGTTTGGGTGAGTCCTCCCTGAGCTCAGAGCTGCCCAAGCTTCTGCTCCAGGAGCTGAGAAACAGCATCCAAATTTGTACACGGTAAGGCAACGCTGGCTGCCACAGAGACACAAAGCAAAGCAGAATCCCTTTTAAGAATGACAAGAAAAAAGTAGCCCGTGGTAACCACTAGGCAACAAAACTGTCAAGATGTTTGAAAGTAGAGACCAATGCTGCAATTTTTTCTCACCACACCCAGGATGGCTTACAACACTTCCCAGCACAGCCACAATTCCCATATTGTTGTAAAGAAGGGTATAGCGGGGATTACAAAAATTTGGGACACACACAGCACCCTTTGCTGAGCAGCAGATGCATTTTTACTCCAGATCTACCATTTTCACTGTTGTAGTTATCAAATAGTCACCTCTGCAATAAAACACTTCATGGTAACTGCAGCAAGCAGCTGAGGGGAAAGAATTATACAGTCAGGAAATGGGCAATAATCACTGAGGCAGCAGAGGAACCAGATGTTAATATAGGATTGTAAACCTGCTAAAAAAAAATGCCCATACTCAGCTCTCTGATGCAAGGGCTGTCAGTGCCAGGAGGAGGGGAACAGGATAACTGCATGGATTGGAGGCAAACAAAGCATGACTGGAGGGTAAAACTGATGTTTCGCTGATATAGCTGTGGAGCAGTGCATGTGTTGAGAGATCTTCCAAGCCTCAGTGCCAGGCTGGAGGAGTCCAGGGCCTCTGCACAGGGAACAAATGGGCTGAGGGGATTCTGCCCTTCCAGACTCATCTTTCTCTGGCCAAAGAGCAGCAGAGACAAGAGGCTGAGTTTGGTGTTGGATGGGGCTGGTGCCATGGGGCTTTTGCTATCCAGGTCCTCTCCTGTTCAGCTGCTGAAAGGGCAGCAAGGGCTCTGTGCCAGAGCAGGGAACCCTTGCTTGGACCTCTCAGGTGAAACACAAACCCTTCTTCTGCCTGCACACAGGTCAGGAGTGATGTGACCTCCTTTACCACAGACACTGATGTCTTTTTGGGTTTACCTAAAATCAGAGGCCAGGCCAAGTGACTGGAATAAAAAGCAGCTGGATTTGCTGAAGGGCCTTCAGGTTCATTTAGGGCAGACAAAGCCCCCCAGGGCCGCACCCAAAATGGAGCAGGGCTGACGGGTTCCCCACTTTTCTAAGTCTGCTCCATTTGCACACCGGGGGTTGATCTCCCAATTGCAGCTGCAGGAATTGATGAAGCCATTCAGCCCCAGTTTGCTGTCCCCAGCTCCCTTTTGTTTGCATTTCTGGGGCCTGAGGCACTGAGGTGTCCTTGATTGCCAGGCCTGGAGAGGAATTGCTGGGTCTGAGCCCAATGGGGAAGCAGCAGCTGACCCTGCACATGGGGTTTGGAGTTCTGCCCCAAAGAACTGCAGGGTTACAAATGCATGGGAAATATAAAAGCTGAAACCCCCAGGCATCCATCACCACCATCAGCTTCCTCTCACCGCGTGCCCAGGCTTCTCTTCTCTTGCACACTGACCTCCCTGAGCTGCTGCCCTGTCCTGGGGCAGCTCTGAGGGCTCCCAGGGATGCTCCTTCCCTCTTTTCTGCAGACTGAAAGCTGGAAATGAGCTTTCCAAGGGTTTCCAGAACAGCAGCCAGCCCTGAGTCTGCAAGTTCTGAGCTTTTCCTGGGTTGGGCTTTTCAAGGGAGGAGAGTGCCATGAGAGAAGCTGCTCACTGAAGTTATTCAGTGATACTTGCGATCGCTGAATCATGAAATCATTGAGGTTGGAAAAGACCTCCAAGACCAAGGAGTCCAAGTTTCACCTGAACACCCCAGTGTCCACTAAACCACATATTGCATTGGCACATCTACTCTTTTTTTTTTAATAATTTCAGGGAAAGAATGACATGGAGTCGCTCTGAATTGCTTTTACAATCATTATTTTGATATTTGATACGTAACTGGGAAAAAAGAAAAAAAAAAAAAAAAGCCAGAAAAATAATCACATCTCTTTTATACTTTGGTCCTTATTCTTTTATATTTGCACGCACTCATTTTCTAAAACAACTCCAGAATAAATCTTTTAGAAGTATGTATTATTTTATGTACTATTGAAAGTAAAAATGAAGCTGCTATAGGCAGGGTGGGGGGAAGAAAAGTGGGGTAGCTGGAAAATCTTTAAACAGTGGCTTGAGAGTAGAAAGATGGATAAGAACAACCCAGTTTCAAAAGAAAAAGTGCAAAAGCCATGCAAAAAGCAGAGTCTTTAAGTCCCATTCTCTGTCCTATGAATTGTTAACCTTGGCAGTGAGCAACTGACTCACTGTACATTGGATCCCAACCAAGTAAAATAATAAGCAGGGTTTCAATCAATCCCTACATGCTAATAATGCTGAAACAAATACTGAGAGAGATGTACAAACATAATCTATCATTGTGCAAGCTCCTTTTCTTCCCTTTCTTTTGTTTTTTTTTTTTTTCTTTGCTTTTTCTTAAGGTGAACTTAATGCTTACAAATGCTTCCAGATTTATGATCCCAGACTTCAGTTTTCTGGCTTTTCACCCTACAGGAACAGAGAAAGCATCCAGCATTTAACTAATCAGAGTCACCAACATGGCTGGAAAGCACAAAGAGCTGCCCAAAGACCCAGAGTCCTGTTCACACAGAGATCACTCTGCTCCTCCTGCACCATCAGCTCAGGAACAGATGGAAAAAATTGTGGTTCCTTATTGGGGAATAAATTCTGCAGCTTATGACACTTCAGAGCTGAAAGAGTTGTTGCAGTTGAATGTATTTTCTAAAGAGAAAATTAAAACTTTGGTTGTTGGCATGTAGAAAAAGAGGCAGAATAAAGCAGTGAGGTTTTTCCTGCTGATTAATAACCAGAGGAAAGAACTTTGTTGAAACCACACATGTTCACAAGATGATCCTGTCTTCAGAATTAACATCACTCGACCAATAAAAATTTAATGTGACATTTTGGCCCAGCCATGAAATGAGAGAGGCTCTTGATCAATGATACCATCATCTAAAAGAAATACATCTTCAGCAGCTGTTCAGATCAGAAAGAAACCAGGACTTGTGAAAAACAGGACCAAAGAATGGTGAATGAGACAAAAGCACCACGAAAAATAGTGTTCCTTGCTGGCAAAAGAAATTCACAATCACTTTCTGCAGAGGGAACTCTCTGAGGAGCCATGGTCCTTCACCAAAAAAACACAGGGCAGGGCACACAGGAGTGAAAAGGGGGTGCTGTGGTTTTAAGTGAAGGAAATGAAACACAAATAATGCTTCTTGTTGTAAGGAAAGAAAAATCATCTCCAAATAATGCATCAGGAGAACACTGAATGTAATTTGAGAGTAAACACCCATGGAGATAAAATTCTGGGTAGAAGTAGATGGGGCTTGCCTAGAACAGGTCTTTATAGATGGAATCATAGAACCAGGGAATATCCTGAGTTTGGAGGAATCCACAAGTTTGGATCCCCAAAGTCCAACCCTGGCCCAGCACAGGACACCCCAAAAACCCCACCATGAGGCTGATGAGGTCACAATAAACTTATCACAGGCACTGAGGGCTGAAGGGGGTTAGAAGGGTCACTAAAAAGGAACAGAATATACTTCAGATGCTAAAAACACAGGTAAGGCATGACACAACTCCTGGAGCCCCTGAGAAGAGAAGGTATTGCAGTGCCTCTGCAGAAAATTTTAAAGATTTGTCAGTTTTCTGAAAGATTTGTCAGTTTGTGCAGTGTGGCCTGATGCACCTCAGGATGCCATTGTTGAGGCCTGAGGTTGTTTCTGATATCCATACAGCCAGCAGGAAATCAAATCCCATCTGCACCCTGCCAGCAGCATGGACTGGAAATGTCTCTCTGCTGCCCCACTCCTTGTGCTGCTCCTCAGCCAGATCTGGGCTTTGGAGCCCCAGGTGATGCTGCCCAAAACACCGACCCCCAGAGCCACAGCAGTGTCCCCCACGGTGAATCCCACACCCCTGCTGCATCTCCACCTTCCCTGGGTGCTGCTCCAAACAACCACGTGAGCTGGTCCTTCTTTCAGCCCCAAATCTGCAGGAATGGGCCACTGTTACAATAATTGTGGGGAGCATTTTGGAAATTATCTCCCTTTTGATACAGGCCCTCTCCTGCTGTGCCTCAGAGGATGCACAATTGCTGAGCCCAGAAGGGTAAATCATCCTGAGGAAGAAGTGACAGCTCCTTCTTTGAAAGAGGAGACAGCCAGCTTCAGCACACTGCTAATCTTTGTGATTTCATGTCGCAGCTTTCATTTAAGGCAGGCTATAAAATAGACATCTGAAGAATCATGAAAGAAATTATTCTTCTCATAGCTTTAGAATTTCAAAAGAATTCGCAGTGATTCTGTTAAACATTTGTCCTACAGCCTTTCAGAGACGAGAAGCCAAACCAACCTCATTACAGACAAAATAATTTAAGTGTGGCACTTAAACCTGTGTTTGGAACTCCAAATAAAAAGTGCATGATGGTGACCTCCAAATAACCCCTGACTTAAATGCAAACCTTAGTCTCAGCTGCTTTAATAGCTCCATAACTCCAGCACAGCCAAGTTTTCCTCCTGGAGTTTCGTGATGATGTTCATTTATTCTGGGGAAATAAGCAAGACATCTACAATGACATCATAATTTTCCCTGTGCTGTGCTCTTTGGGGAGTGCCCTAGCAGCAATAGCTGGATGTAAAAAACCCAAGTGGAACTCTGACATCGCTCTCTAGGGACAAACAGACTTTGTGCTTTTGGTTTATAACTTGGTGGGGTTTTTTTAATATTTCTCAAAGAATAATCACCAAAGATAGAACCAGGACTAGGAAATAACAGGGGGGGAAAATTAGGAAGGTTCAGTGCTCCTCAGAAAAGTCCCAAAACTCATCTTACAGCAGGCAGTTTGTTTTGTAGGAGATGCTAATCAGCACTTGACAAATAAATTGAAAAACAGATAAACTGGCAGACAAATAGAAGATTACTCTTTCCCTTGAGCAAGTCAGTGGCTCAATTGCTATTTTACAAGTTCAGGAGGCTCCACGTGTTGTCTAATGCTGAGCATAATTATAACACTTCTCTCCCAATTCCTTGACAATTTATTTTAAGAAGTGTCCAGTTGACAAGCCTGAAGAGCTTCCTCTAATATTTTCCAGCCATTTTTGAGGTCACTTATATTTTTTTTAGGGCTTTGCATTTCCCAGCAGTGCATGGGCACAGTGCAGCCCTCGCCAGCTGAGATGTCCAACAAGTGACCCAAAAAAATGGGGAAGGATTCCTCCTGCCCCCTTCCCTTTATGAAATCGATGATCTCTCATTTCTTGCTTCAAGGAGACAATTAAAATCCTTCAGAAGGCAGCAGGGTTATGTTACCACTGCCACCTGTACTGGGCTGCCCCTAAAAGTGGAGTCATGAAGCTCAGGGTACATTGTACAAATTAATTTTTTTTTATATTTATTTATGTATTTGTGTTTTATATATATGCATTTGTAATTTTTTTATTTCTATAAACACATACATGCATATATATGTATTATATTACTTATTATATTAAAATTGTATTAAAAATATTGCATTTAATAATATATGTTGTTACTTATGTTATGTTATGTTATGTTATGTTATGTTATGTTATGTTATGTTATGTTATGTTATGTTATGTTATGTTATGTTATGTTATGTTATGTTATGTTATGTTATATTATGTTGTGTTATATTATGCTATAATATTTCTTTTAATTTTTATAGCAATTAGATTATTGGCTGTTTGGGTTTTTATAAAGGGGAGAACTTCTCAGCTACAGAATGATCATTGCAAAATCAGTTGTCTGCTGCCTGGAGTTATACAGGACAGGGGCTTCTGCAGAGACCAACATTGTCTACATGAAATTATTCCAGCGAGATGGGGAGCCTAAAACAAAGGGAAACTGGAAAACCAATTTTATGGCTGTGTGTAGCCTTGAGAGGGAGGAAATCCAGAGCTAAAGATCACAGGTTTGGATGTCTGAGCCAAGAAATTTCCTGGTTTTACTTGGTTTGTGCTAGGATTTGGGGATGAACAGGATTACCTGAGTGCTGGCTCTCTTGTTTGAAGCAACCTGCAAGTTCCCAAATACCAGCTAACCACAACTAAACCTGCACCTTACATCTGGAAAAGCAGGACTCAAGTGTGACCCTTTTTCTGGTGCTGTTGTTGATTAAAAAAAAAAAAAAAAAAAAAAAAAAAAAAAAAAAGGAAATATTACTTATATCTACATAAAGAGCAGGTAGGAATTCAACATCCTTACCCAGAAGCCTGCCATGCAAAAAAACCATTTCATTAACAGGGGTATAAAGCCAAAAACCTGGATTTAAAATAACTTCATGGAGTAATTTAGGAAGGCAGAAGAACGTGCTGAGAAGATCTCTTTCCACCAAAAGAGATGCTGCACTCCCTTCTCTCAAACTTCAGGTTGCTGGAGTCAGATAAAAGCAAAGTGGAAACAAATATAATAGCCAGCAGACTCTTGGAAATGTTTCTTATTCTGAAGTGAAGAGAAAACAAAACTTTTCCAAGCCTTCAGGAGAAGCAGCAGATGTTTGTCCTGGAAGAGCAAGAAAGAGCAAAGCCTGGGCTGGGCACTCCCTGCTCCTCAGGGACAGCCTGGGACCCTCCTGAGGAGAGGAGAGAGATAAAACTGAGAGTCCAACACCTCCCTGGCTCCTGCAGTGGTGCCTGCACCTGTTCTGAGCACACCTGTCAGCACCACAGGTGTTTTCTGCCCTTGCAGCACCTTCCCCCTGACACAGGTGAACTTTTGCACAGGTAAAACCTTCCTGCTTTCTCCCCCACTGCTTCCATTCACTGCTCTCTGCTCATATTTAATCTCAGCTCCATGACAGACTCTTTCCTTTAAGCAACATCATTCATAAAAGCACAGAAGGTGTGCTAACATTTCCTGAAGTTCATCAGGCTCTTTTAGCACTCACATTTTATACTCTGTATTTACACTCCGGTTTTTTTCTCTTTCTTTACCATTTTTTCCCCAATGTTATATGAAAGGAGCTTCTTATTTTCAACTTGAAGTTTAAAAGAGGAAAAAAAAAAAAAAAAGAAATTACTGAGGGTTCATTCACATCTAAGTTCCCAGCTACCTCATGTAACCACATTTTATTGAATGTCACTTGAGGAGCTGGAGAGATCAGCAGATTAGGCAGTCACTCAGGGATCAAATCAGAACTGCTCCTCCTGACATCCAAATGAACCTGTTACTCAACTTTTCTGACAAAAGGAGATTTTATCTCACTGAAGTCAGGGGGGAAAGAGCAATAGGGCAGAGTAATTATGTCAACTATTCTTTCCAAGCAGCATTACAATGAGGTTGACTTCTGTTGTTGTTGTTCTTGTGACTCATTCTTGGGATGTTTGAACCAAAACAGTGCTGACCTGCATCAAGAGAATCGGCAATTAGAAACAGGAACAAACATCTTGCAACTCTGGCAGTTGCTGAGAAAGGCACAGTTTTTTTACTTTGAAGTAGAAATTCTGCACATTTATAATCTGCTTTACAGAAATAAAAAGCAAACAAACACAGGAAGTAATAGAAAAATAGACAGAGAGCATATTCAGATGCTCAGCTGAGATGTACCAAGCAGACAAAGTTAATTAGGTACACAAATATTGCTGAACTAATATTTTAGTTTATCAAGCCAAGAAGACAACAATAATACATGCACATGATCTGAAAAAAAAAAAAAATAAAATAATTATTACTAAAATGATTCTATCCCTCTATTTCCTGGGGCAGGTGCCTTGGGCTTTAACATGGAGTTAGCCATTACCTGAAAACAAAGATAATGGAAACTTTGTGGAAAATGTGATCGATTTGAAGAGTAAAGCTGAGCCCAGGGAGCACTGCATGCCCCAGAAGAGGATAAATATGGGAATGTCTGACAATACCCAGAGCAGGACATCGTGTTCCCTGTTTTTGCACCAGTGATTCAGCCACTTAGGATCATTGGTAGAGGCAAAGAAGTGTCCCAGAATCAGTTTCCTGAGCTTGGGTCAGAGAAAAACCCCATCACACGTCCTGTCTGACCTCAGCAATGACCAAAACGTTTTTCTCCTGTTAAGACATAAAGGAGAGAGTGGTAAAAGCGAGAAAATCAGGGAGAGAAAAGCCCTCCTGGTGTATGGTAGGTATCAGAAGAGAACCAGCAGGACGTGGCACGGGAGTGCCAAGCTCTACCCCATCCAGTCATTTTTGGGAGCATTTTAAAGAGCCTGATGACAGCTCACAAGTGGTTTGTGTCACCTAAGCCACGTGCACTGAGGTTTGAAGCCTCTGTTCTCAATCAGCTCACCTGCCTTGCACCTGGAGGGGTGTCACCCCTGTCACCACTGCTTTGGGAGTGGCACATTTGTTATTTTTCACACACCAAACCGGGGCACCCAGTCTGGCTTGTGCTGGTGCTTGGGAAAGGGGGCAAACTGGACCAGAACCAAAGTAAGGGTGCAGAATGCCCTTTTTGCAGGGATTAAAGCACTCCCAAATTCTTGTTGTAATACTGTGATATCCTTTTACAGACCCCATCCCAACCCTGGCTGCTCGCTCACAGCACAAGCCTATCGCTCCATCAGGGAACACCCTCCATTATAAATAACCTCCTACTTCAAAGGCTAACAAATTACTTTGATGCACTTTTAAAGTCAATTCTCCAGCGTTTTTGCCTGATGGGAAATCATTCAATAGCTCAGAGCACCTTGTTTGCATTTCCAGCTGGTGCCTCTGTGAGGAGGCTGTGGCCCCTTTGCCCTCTGAGGTACCACTGACAGTAGCATCCACATCAAACAACCCCAGAGTAAACTGGAGGTCCAAACACTGCACGTGCCTGTATTTTTCCAGGGAAAGCTCAGATTCTGCTGTGGACATCACCAAATCAATGAAAAATCGTGGCTAGGAGTGCTTTGTAATCAGCAAAGCAGGAGTGTCACGAAAGCACAGTAACCAGCTATTAATCACATCTCTTTGATAACCCTGACCCTGCTAAAGCACAGCATCTGTCTTGTGTTTTTTGTGGCTGGGAGCCAAAGCCAGGATCAGGAAACAACTATTTCACTGGTCAGATGTTAACATAGCACAGCATGTTGACTTTTTAACCACCCTATGAGCTCAGAGAATTTAATGGAACTGTCTTTCATTTGGCTCAGCCCCATTTATTAATACTACTGGGGTGAGTAACTCATATGATCACACATGCACTTGAGAGAGACGTGTCTAGACAGACCCAGAAGTGCCCACTCTGTTTTCCACAACCAGGAAAAACCTGAAGCTCACAGCCAGGGAAGCTGGGATAGCTGTTTGAGCTCACACCAAAGGCACTCCCGTCAGGGTAGATACATGTGAACAGTAGCAGGCAAGGCCTTTCAACCGAGGACCAGATGGTAAAAATTAGTGGCATTTGTGCCAGCTGAACGGTTAGGGAGAGAGAGAAGTGATGATCAAAGGAGTCACATCACCAGAGGGGGAAAAAAAATAAAAAAAGAAAGTAAAATTAATTATTACAGTACTTGAAAGTGGAATTAGCTAGTAACTAGTAAATCCATCTAGGTTCACAAAGCCAGCTGCCACTTCTTGATAGCACTGTGGCTGCTGTTGGGCCAGCCCTGGTCTGCATCCTCCATAACACAGCCAAGACCTGGCTGTGAGATCCAGAGAGACCCAGAGCCTCTGCTCCACCAGCAGCTCCTCCTTGTCCCGTGTGGAAATCCTTCTTGCACCATTCCTGTTGCTTTGGGCATTCGGTGTTGCAGGAACAAACTCTGAAGTCACCAGCCTGGGCAGGGTGGCAGCAGCTGGCAGGGCTCCATCACCGCTGGAGATGAAGGGAAACGAGGGGAGATGATGAACAAGAGAGGCACCTGAGGGCTGCCCAAGCCCCTGGTGCTCCTGTTCCTCAGCCTTCCCAACACCCTGTGAGGCTCCCCAGGCTGAGCTTTCACCTGCCTGTGCTCTGCACTCACCTGGGCTCAAGCCAAGGGAGGGCACAGGGAGAAGCAAAAGGAAAATTCCCAGGTTGGCTGTGAGCAGAGTTTCAATTAAAGGTCTGTCCTCGTTAAGGCTAATTGCACAGCCCATGCATTATGGGGTTTGGTTTTTTTATTTCACATGAGATTTAGTTGTTCATGCTTGAACATAATATGCCCATTAGAGTAAAACTGGAGGTTAGATGACGCTGCCCCTCGCCGCGGCTCTCCTCGCCCTGGCTAGCTCTTGCTCTCTAGCCGCTGGCAGCGCCGAGAGTGGGGAACGGTCTGGGAGCTCGTTGTCCCAGACCGAACCTTCAGAGCCTGCGAGCCACCAAGCTCTGCGGTCTCAGGTGCGTCGTGGGTGCCCGATGAAGGCAAGGAGGAGGCTCAGAGTCCCAGGTTCTCTCCAGAAACCAGGCTTTATTCTAGGGTCGGGAGCAGTGGATGAGGGAAGGACTGGAAAGGTCAAGGGTAGGACGGTCTGAGCGAGGAGCACCTCCGTGCGCTCCAATTTAAGGTGGGGAGGGTACAAACACAAGAACCAATCAGGGCATCTCAGGGGAGGAGTTGGGGGGAGGGTTTACAATGTTGGGGACCAATAGGAATAACACGTGGGAGGGGCGGCAGTCACACTGCCAATGGGGCTTCGAGTGAGGGATAAATGACAGGGAAGGAGCTAGAACAAAAGGTGGGGTCTACATGGATTGATGGGGTTCAGGGGCAGGAACAGGGTGATGGACAAGGAAGGTTCAGGAAAAAGGGGAGGGGTTTACAAAACTGACAAGCGGGTAAAACCATCACAACTCATGGGGGGAACAACATTAAGAACAAACCATTTAAATTAATAACCAGAACAAAATGAACAGGCGGCAACAGTTAGAGAAAACAAAAACATCTTGCAAACGCTTGAACTCCTTCCAGCTCTTTCACCCACGATGCCTAACACAGGCTGCTAAACTTCCCCTGAATAGTCCTGTCTTTGTCTGACAGAGGCATTTCTCTGATTCTCTTGTCTCTCCTTTCCATTCAGCAAACTTCATCATTTAAACAACACAGGTGCAACCTTGCGTTGTTTTGCACAGGAGCAAACACCTGGGAGCCCTGTGCTGCCAACCCTGCTCTGTGCAGTCACTTCCATATGGTGCCACTTCCCAGACCAGAATCACCCTCCCAAATCACAGTTACCCTCCTCTAAAGATGCAAAACATTTAAGCATGTGATTAATTGGAAGCATTAGAGGCGAGTGAGCACTAAAGCGTTCTCCTGGGTCCCTGCTGGATGACAACTTTGGTTACTGGAGTGAGGAAATCATTCTGCTTCAGCAGCCTATTGCTTTGGGGCCTGATCCTTCCTTCTAATTGCAGGATAAATCCACAGGGAGAGGGAAGGGAAGGAGCTGATACCCCACACGCACCACAAAAAAAAGGAAACCAGTCCAGTCCATCACCTCAAGAGGTACTTGTGTCACTTTGTACCACAACAGTGTTTTCTGTGGAATCTACCAACTCCTTTTGATGGTGTTTCCCAAACATTTATGGTCCTGAAGGATCTAGCAGAAATTAGAAGTCACAAGGTAACCATTATTTCTATTTAATACAATAGGGTTAAGAGCATTTTTCCTTCCTTCTGCAGCCCCACTCAGCTCCCCACACAGCACCTGCAGCAGGACAAATGCCTGGAAAGTAAAAACACGTGCCAGGAGGGTATTTAGATAAAATCTGCAGTGTGTGAGCCGCTCTGACAGCACTCAGGTGTGCTCCTCACCTGCCACCCCTCCCATGGCCAGCCAGCCTGTCAGCAGAAGCTGGCAGGCAGGGGAGTGGGAATCAGAAAGCAGCTGGGCTCTTTTTTTTATATATATATTTTTTTCCTCTTTTTGGTTTTTTTTTCATTTGAGACAAGGGTATAATTATACAGATGTTCATTGCTGGAATTTGTTGTGGGGTTTTTTTCCTCCCTCAGCAGAACTGAATTCCTCATAAATCCGAGTGGGAAAGGGGATCTGGAGTGGTAGAAAAAACACACACACAAAAAAAAAAAACCCACCCAAAAAAAAACAAACAAAAAAAAAACCCCAACAAACCAAAACCAAACCAACAAACAAAAAAACAAACCAAACCAAAACAAACAAACCAAAAAAAACATTGGAACTCTTCTCACCCTCCCTTTGCTTGAGCCCAGGTGAGTGCAGAGCACAGGCAGGTGAAAGCTCAGCCTGGGGAGCCTCACAGGGTGTTGGGAAGGCTGAGGAACAGGAGCACCAGGGGCTTGGGCACCCCTCAGGTGCCTCTCTTGTCTAATTTGACTCCATTATTTTGGGTGGCATGCTCCTGAGCAAACAGGCAACCCCTGGGCTGGCCAGTGCAAGGAGAAGAGTATTTTGGTGATGCACCAAGTCCTTGAAGTAAAGTGAGGAGTTTCCCAACAAGAAAATCAGTTCAGGATCAATCTGCCCTAGACTGTATGGTTGCTCCTGTTTTTTTAAAAGACAGACAATTAATTTTTCATTATTTAACTCATTATATTCATTAATACTTCATATTAGCACAAGATACTGACATTTTAGGTTTAAAACGAAGTGCTCTTCCACAGCACAAGGCTTTGTGTGCCCACTGTATCCTTTCAGCACACGTATTCAAATGCTGATGGACCAGCAAAATGAACATAAGGGCCTTCAAACCCTGCAATTCCCACCTCACACCCACTTCCCCACAGTCAACCCTCTGACAGCTGCCTCAGCTGGCAACAAAAGACATATAAATACAGAGGCAGTGGATCTGGGGGTATCTGTGTTAAAGCTGACACAGCCTGGGTGTTTGGGCAGCACAGCTGCTTCCAGCTGATGACTCTGTGCCTCCGACCACCACCGTGCAGCCCCATCCCTTGGGGGAACATCTGCCATCCCAAACGTGCTATGAGTGTCCTGCCTGGTTCATTAGTTCATTGGTTTATTCATTGCTTTATTATTTATGAGTTCATTAGGTTGTTTTTATTATTATTATTATTATTAGTAGTAGTAGTAGTAGTAGTAGTAGTAGTAGTAGTAGTATTATTGTTATTGTTGTTATTATTATTATTAATAATAATAATGTTATTATTATTGTTATTATTGTTGTTGTTATTATTGTTGTTATTATTATTATTATTATTATTATTATTATTATTATTATTATTATTATTATTATTATTATTATCATCCTGGGCATCTCCAAGGACCGCTTGGACGTTCCAGACTCGCTGTGTACTCAAGGAAACCTGCGGGGCCTTGAGGGAGCAGCGGATTTCAGAGATGTCCTGTAATATTTCCTGGTGAGATTGCCATCCTTTCTGCAGGGATGCAGTAAAAAATGCAATAAAAAATGCAATAAAGCCCAGCCAGGAGGCAGTGAGGAGTGACTGTCAGCCCCCAGCCACACACAGGGAGGACAGGTAAATTAACACACAGGCAGGTAGGTACACACACACACACTGGGTGGCACAGAGATGCAGGAGGAATCGTGAGGAAGGATAATTTACAAGCCATCAGAAGCATCTGGCAGCCCACAGAAAGGTTTCTTTTTCTTCCCCTCTCTATCACAGGAGCCCAAACCTGTTGGAAAAACTCTTCACCAGCAGTGGAACAGAGGCTGGGTCCTTCCTTGTCACCTTGGTTCATTGCAGGAGTTGGGGGATGGAGCCAAGGGTGGGAAAAACCGAGATGAATCCACTCCAGAGGTGTCCATTCCCTGCAGGAATGCAGGAACAGCCAGGGCAGGGGAAATGGTGCCATGAAGAAACCCTGCTTGCCTGCTCCTGGAGGCAGAGGGTCCCAAATCTGAAGTGAGACTGCAGGGCTGATCCACAGCATCTCTGCATCGTCCCACCAGGCACACTGCTGATGCCAAAGTGCTGGATAAACTAAAAAAGGAAAATTCCAAAAGTGCCCCAGATTCTTTCTGCCATCTTTTCCTACTTCTGAAAAGGGTGGCAGCTGCCTGTGTGTGAGCCCCAGCAAATACTGCATTGATGTGGAGCTCAGGAGACACATCCTGGAGGTAATTCATCTGCCCAGGAGCACGCAGTGAGCTCCTGGCGTGTTGCTTGCACATATTGTCTTCTCAGACGCTGACACTTCATCTTTTTTCCACAATAAATCATCTTCTGAGTCGAACTGAGGATTTTCTTCTAAATAACAGAGCTGACAGTGATACATTTCAACACAACTGGATTATGAAGCTGTCAGCCCCAGCCCTGCCCCGTCTCTATCCCTGTCAGCAGTGGCTGGATGTGGAAGTTTCAGCCTGAAAACCACTCTGTTCTTGAGCAGGTTTCTGCAGATCTGCAAAGGGAAGGGGAGAGAAGAGCATCCCCTTTTCTCTGTGCTCAGTCTGGAGGCACAGACCAGGGCAACCAGACAAATTGGAATTACTAATTACCCTCCACGACATAAATGGCATTTTTGTGCACCTTGGCAGGCTGAGTGTTGGGCGGCTGCTGGCGCATCATTAATCCCCACCAGATAGATTTAATCACCATCCTGGATGGCTGCTGGGCTTGCCCTACCAAGGCAGTGGCACTGCTGTTGTGTTTGCCTTTCCTAATTGCAGGGGAAGCCATAAAATCCGCAGCACAGGAGGAAATTATTCCTCCAGCTGCCCCCCAGCCAGCCAACCCCTGTGTGCAGTCAAACCACAGCCACCAGCAGCCTCTGGAACTCCAGCCCCACCCCAAAAACTCAGCTGAACAGCCTGAAAAGTGAAGTCTGGGAGGGGTGGACACGGGCCCAAGCCACCCTCTGCAGCCACACAAATTCATCCCAGCCCAGAGCAGGGAGTGGGATCTCACCACAGACATAAACACATCTGCTCAGGGAATGTCAGCCATGGGGGACTGCAGAACAAAGCAGGGGACAATGTCCAAGCTGTTTAAAAACCATTATTAAATGAACTAGAACCCAATTAAACCCTTTTTCCCTTGTCCAAAGAGGATAGAGAAGCCAGGAGCACGCAGGAACTTATAAAGGAATTTTCGTGCTACGAGGGGTCTGACCAAATGTTTAAAATGAGGATTTACAATCTGTTGTATGTATCAGGATGGGTGATTTGCTGAGTAAAAGTCTCTTATTCATTGCAAGAGATTAGAGATTAATTTAAAACCCCAAGAGACTTTGTAGCCTTGTCAGAAGCATCTCTCTCCAAACGTTCTTTTTACAGCTGTGACCTCTGATTTTTCCTTATTTTTTTTAGACTTAGGAGCATCCCTAGGCAGTGAGTCCACAGGTGGGACATGCTACTGGATGAAGTATTTATTTTTTGTGTTAAAATCTTGCAGATTCAAAATTTAACACCTTCCCTCCTCTCTGTTACACAAAGGAGAGAAAAGCTCTCATCCCTTCTGAACATCCTTCTCCAAACTGTTGAGACCTTTTACCATTTATTTATTCCTCTCCTGCTGTCACAAACCACCTCAACCTCTTCAGCCTCTGGTCAGAGGAACGATTTTCCAAGTTCCCAAGCATTCTTCTCACTTTCTCCTCAACCACTTGTAATGTATAAAATGAAGTCATTTGTCCCAGAGCTGTGACCAGACTCTAAGACACAAGAAAAAGTATGTTGACAGGCTTAGTGAATCACAGTTTTTTTACTGTTTGCTTGCACCTCCTTCAGTAAATTTATTTAACCTCTTCAGAAAATGTCAATTTTCTTCGTCAGCAAAAGCTTTTCCACTGCAATGAACTGCAGGAATGTAGAGTTCCAGTATTTCTTTTTGTTAAGTTTGGGCATCTGATCCCTGGGAAATAGTTCTATTTATCTTTTTACATCAATACCATTCCATAGTTATTTCATATTAATCCTTCCTTGGAGAAAAAAAAAAATTAAAAAAAAAAAAAAAAAAAAAAGAAAAGAGGGATGCATTCCTCTCAATTATTCATCTAGGGTTAAAAATATGTCAGCATGTAACAAGTAATTACTGATTTTAGCAAGCTGTTTAGCAGGTGAAGTCCAGCTGGAAAAAACCAAGGACATACCCATGAAAGAAGAGTGTTTCCTGGAAATCACAGAATGGTTTTGGGTTGGGAAGGACCTTGAAGATCATCCAGCTCCCTCATCCTCCCTTCTCTTTGCTGAACCAACTCCTCTGACTGTCTGATTCCCCCTCTCCTGAGCCCAGGATGTGTCACCAAAAGGCAAAGCTACTCCAGACAGAAGGAAAAGGAAAAATGTTTTGTTCACTCCTGCTGTGTAATATGAGGGGTTTTTTTAAGCCTCTCCACACAATCACAGCTCTCTGGGCTGGAAGAGAATCTGTGAGCCCAGCCCAGACCCTGCTCCAGGGGTCTGCCAGCATCACCAGACCAGCTCCACAGTGGCTTTGGCCACCCACTTCTTGTCCACCCCCATGGGAGGGGATTCCTCTGGGTAACCCAGAACACTTCTGAAAGACCCTCCTGGAGGAGAAAAACCTTCCTGAACCCTGCCCAGGATGTTTGAAAAGGAAGAAGAAAGGCTTCCAAAAGCCAGGGTGTTCTCTTCCCTCGTTTCTCCTCCTCCAGGGCTGCACCTTCAGGTTCAGCCTCGGGAAACAGCTTCATTTACACCCCAGTTTTCCCAGGGGTGCCTGCACACCTCTCATCACCTGAGGGGCTGCTGCCTTTTTCCCAGCCTGGAAATGAAACTGGAGGTAATTTCAGTAGGGAGGCAATAAAAGAGTGGATCTTTATTTGGAGGCTTTGGGGGCAGCTATGGAAGGATGACCACAGAAGCCCACCCACACAGGGGTGAGTACATTTTTACAGGCTTTAGGAAATCGGTGTCATTGATAAAAAAGCAGCAGTTAGGAGGACAAGTGGTGATGCAATTCCCTCCCAGACCAAGTCCCTTCTCTGGAGCCCTCCTCTCGGTCCTGGCTGGGCTTTGTCCATGAAATGCATCTCCAAGAGCTGCTCTCAACCTTGGCAGCCAGCAAGGACTAAGATGGGATAGGGGCTTTGTACCTTCTGGGGCTTGGAGCTGTGGAATTTGTTTTGTCTTTCTCCCTAGGGAAAGGGCATGGAAAATGACTGGGAAAGCCAGCCACTAATACAACAGGACTGCAAAAGTATGTGTGAAGAATGCACAGAGAACAGAGAAAAGAAAAAGAAGCAAAACCCAAACTCAAGACCAAAACAAAACTCAAGACCAGCTCTGGTCTGGAGCTGAGATGAAGCCACCAAGAGTCACAGCTGCTGCCTTGACAACACCAGTCCTCACTCTGGTGATTGTTAACGAGGGGAGTTGGGCTCTTAATTGCAGCCTCTCCAGATGTGACATCACTGCAGTTTCCAGTGTCATTTCTTCCTCCATCAACAAACAGCACCACAGCTCCTGAGCTAAAATATTCACTGCAGCTACAAAAACAAAATACTGACAAGTAAAAGCACTAAAATAGATGTGCAACCAACATAGAAGGATTTTCCCATGAAAGATGAAGCAGAAAAACAAATCTGGAAAAGGGTTTGGAAGAAAACTCCTGTGATTTTTGTTTCTTTTTTTTTTTCTTTTTTTTACTACCCCCCGTTTTTCTAATGACAATAAATTTTCCACACAACCCAACCACGTGAAAAGTCTCTAGTCAAGCTCACCAAACAGAATAGTCCCTGAAGTCCTGAGAGGGAAAAAATAGGAAGAAAACAAAAACTCTTAAAACTCAATGGGCAGCCATTATTACGTTTTGCTTAGCAGCCAAAGCAGCTCCTAACAGGGGGGGAAAAAAAATTTTAAAAAATTGCTTTTCATTGCTGGAGGCTGGAAGCAGCCATGCTCATGGATCTCTTGCTCCCTGTAGTCAGATCAGAGTGACATGTCTGTGTGTTTTGCCAGCCCTCCTGGCTCCACGGCGGAGGCACCAGCGGTTCCCCCTCTGCCTTTTGCTGCTTTACGACCCCGCATCTCCTAAACCCCCTCAGCAACCTCCTCCTCTGCAAAGAGAAACAAACCCAGCGCTCCTCCTGCCTGGGGGATCCACCCTCCACGGCTGGGGAGGCTCTCCCAAGCCACCAGGGATGGCCCAGCTGCTGTCCGGGGCTTAGTGAGAGCGCTGCTGATCTCACCCGTGACCTCGTGTCGGGGGTTCCGGAGACGCCAGATGTTCCCCTTGCTCCCCTGGCAGTTGTGGTTTATTGTTCTTGCATTAATAGGATGTGACCCCGGCTCTGAATGGCACCAATATTCTAGATTTCGGTGCTTGCAGGTGGATGGCACCACCACAGCCACCTCCACGTTGCCTTTGGCACCCTGTTCCTCTCGGTCCCATCCCAAAGGTGTTCCATGTGGAGAACCATGGAAGATGACTGGATTTTACTCTCAGCTCTGGCAGTGGCTGGGGGGGAGGCAGGGCCAGCCAACATCAGCATGTAACTGGCAGATTTAAGCTATTCTTGATGTCAGTTGGGTTTACCTCACCAGCAAAATAGCACCCCACTTAAGGAAAGATTGCTGCTCTCCTCTTTACTTAAACTCTTTTTTATTATTTTAGCATGAAAGTCAACTGCAGAAGAAAGCATTTAAATGTGCTATTAAAGAAACTGCCTTCAATTTTCACTGCCACTCCTAGCCACCAAAGTGAAACAAAATGCCCAGTTCTGGTTTCATGTATATTTTTCATTTTCACGACTCAATTGCTGCGTTTTTTATGATTTAACTTTCGTGACTCAGTTGAAGCATTTTTTTTTATATTTAGCTTAGAAATGAAAAATTACTTCCAAGGGCACAAAAAAAATAGTCACAAGGAAAAGCTCAAAGGATTGGTAAGGACAGCACCTCTAATTGAAGGACTTATCATCACAGCCCAGCTCCTGTTAAAGAGCAGATGAAAAACACCAAGGTCACGCAGACAGAGGAGATTTAGGTACAGCCATCCCACCACCTTTCCCACAACCACCTTTATTCCACGCTCTGATAGTCATTTAGTTTGCAAAAGACAGAAATGTTGCTAGCTATTAATCCCAAGGAGAGGAATTCATTGACATTTCCAACACATTTTAAATAGGAACAGAATATGGAAACAGATTTCGCTGTCAGTTACAATCTTTGAGTTCAGAGCCGGAGAAGCTACTGTCATCTATTTCAGCTTCAGCCCAAGCAGGAGCAGAAACTCGTCCAAATTAATGTGCAAAGTATTATTTTTGACGTTCAGTATCATCTCACTCCACCACCAGTTTCAATCTAATTAATTCAGACTGGCAGAAAACAAAAGAATGGGACAACTACAGAGGTCGTGCCAAAAGCCATGACCCTCAACACTTATTATTTGTTGTTACTGCTACCCATAAATGGCCTTTTGTTCACTAAAGCTGTTGATAATCACACTAATACACACAATTGTGTGAAGTAAAGGAGTGAATCAATTCCTCTACATGCTGTCCTTCATTTGCTGACAACATTTTGTTGTTTGAAGCAGAAATCAGTGCCCTGTGATCCAGGATCAATCAATGCAGGGGAGCTGTGGAGATCTACTCCCATCAGCATGGGAACAATTGGCTAAACACGGTCAAATAAACAACTTTAGGTTATAATTATTATTTAAACAGAGATAAGAGCTCTGTTTTCTTAGGCACTGAAAAAGCACGTAGCAGTCCTCCTCCTAAAAGCTCTATTATTCCAGTTAAGGAAGGACTATTTATTGACTTAACATTTATTTCTGATTTAACATGTGCCAAAAGACAGCAAATGTAAACCAGTTTAAAGAGGGTCCACAAAAGGCAATTGAATTAAGATCAGTACCCTCTGACTGAGGATTGCTTCAGCTTGAACACCCTGAAAGGTGTCGCAGCAGCCACTTCCTGAGCACATTAAAATTAACTGCAGACCTGCTTAGGGCACCCAAACTCTGCATTTATTCACAGGAACACTTAAGAAAGCCCCAGACACTGAGTTTCTTATCTTTTTGGACGAATTTTGTCACAGAATCACGGAGCAGCCCAAGCTGGAAGGGACCTCAAAACTTCACTAAGTCCAACTTCTGTGGGACAGGGGCCCTCCATGAGATTATCCAGCATCCTGCCCAGTCACACCTCAAAAACACCCAGGGAGGAAGTGCCTCTCCAGAGATGAGAGATTTTCCCCCCAGAAACAGAGATTTCCCCTCCAGAAACAGAGATTTTCCCCCCAGAAACAGAGATTTTCCCCCCAGAAACAGAGATTTCCCCTCCAGAAACAGAGATTTCCCCTCCAGAAACAGAGATTTTCCCCCCAGAAACAGAGATTTCCCTCCCTCCTCCATTCCAGCCCCCAGGGAGAAGATGCAGTGATGGGCTCCTGCAGTCTCTCCTGCCAGGCATCCCTTTCCTCGGAGCCACAGAGCTGGGGAAAGCTTTCTGTCCACCCAGAAAATCAGGTTTGAGAGCAACCCAAAGGGATTATTATATTATTATTACATTATATATATTATATTAATATTATATTATTATTATTATTATATTAAGGAGATGCACCTGGAGCCAGTGCTGGGAACTGGGCTCAAACCCCAGGTGAGCACCCAGCTGCCCTTGGTCTGGCACTTCTGTTGTTGCTTTTCTCTGTCTTTTGGAGACAAAACTGCCTGGAAACAGAATGTGCTGGGCTGCAGCCTGGAGTTTACGCGCCTGGCCATGGGATTTTGGGGTTTTTTTTAGATTTATTTTGTACTGAGCGGGCTCTTTCTGGCAGGAGACAATGAGAGAAACCCACTTTGAATAACCAACAGCCCAGCCATCAGAGCATCTGCCAGGGACTCGCCCCAACGCTCCCTGAAAGCCAGGGAAAAACAGAGGGACCAGGAATGGTCACTCCCATTGATGTCTGAACACTGGGATCTTCCCAGGGCAGTCCCACCTTGGAGGAGTAAGCATGTTTTGGATATTTATATATATATATATATATATATATATTTATAGATATGAATATAAACAGAGAGTTATTCCTGGAAGAGCGAGGAGAACCTGCTTAAATCACCCCGACCCAAAGGGATTGCCGCTGTCCCCAGGGTGAGTGTGTGATGGGAACCGGGGTGCTTGTGGGGTTCAGTGGCATCCCACTGAGGTGTTAAAGGGTGCCTGAGGCTCCTCCTGATGGGCTGGGGTGCCTGGGAAAACAGAAAAGGGCCAAAAAGGATGGGAAGAGGGGAGAGGGGAGAGGGGAGAGGGGAGAGGGGAGAGGGGAGAGGGGAGAGGGGAGAGGGGAGAGGGGAGAGGGGAGAGGGGAGAGGGGAGAGGGGAGAGGGGAGAGGGGAGAGGGGAGAGGGGAGAGGGGAGAGGGGAGAGGGGAGAGGGGAGAGGGGAGAGGGGAGAGGGGAGAGGGGAGAGGGGAGAGGGGAGAGGGGAGAGGGGAGAGGGGAGAGGGGAGAGGGGAGAGGGGAGAGGGGAGAGGGGAGAGGGGAGAGGGGAGAGGGGAGAGGGGAGAGGGGAGAGGGGAGAGGGGAGAGGGGAGAGGGGAGAGGGAAGGGAAGGGAAGGGAAGGGAAGGGAAGGGAAGGGAAGGGAAGGGAAGGGAAGGGAAGGGAAGGGAAGGGAAGGGAAGGGAAGGGAAGGGAAGGGAAGGGAAGGGAAGGGAAGGGAAGGGAAGGGAAGGGAGCAGGAGTTCTGCTCCACCTCAGGGTACAGCTGGAAGCCTCCTGCCCTCTGCACAGACCAGCAGAGCTCCACAGGGGCAGATGAAGCCAGGGATACAGGGATATCCTTTGCCTTACAAAGGATAAATCTGTCAACCAACACTTAAAGCCACCTCTTTTTTTCAGCCACTTAAAATCACATGTCGAGATTCCCAGCAGAGATACAGGTGCCTCCAGGGATTTTTTCAACCTTGACTTCCCTGGAGGTTCAGGAGCCTCAGCTCTCTGCCAGACTTTTACACCTGGCTTTGATAAGCCTGGAAGGGGTTCCCAGGAGAGGAACCCACTCCTCTTGGGGTGCCCAGGGCTCTGCCCTCAGGGATGCAGAAAACACCTCACCCCACTGACACGTGTCCTACACCAGGGGGGAGAACCACCCCTTCCACCCCTAGGAGAAACACCCCTTTTGGGGTGTGGGGATGAGTGCTGCTGGGTGATGAGGCTGTGAGAGGAGGCATCACTCTGAAAAGTCCTTCTGGCCCAGATGTGCAGTCTGCCAAAACCACCCTCCTGAGTCCCACCTCTCTGACAATGAGCTCTGGAAAAGGAGGGGATTTTTAATATCAACTTCCTTCCTTGCAAAGCTGCTCAGGCTGGTGTCTCACTTCCCTGGCTTCCCACTGGCTCTTTCGAGCCTGAGCAGGACATTCAGTCTCACACCCTGAATAAAATCCTACCAGTCATCTGGAGACTTTCCCTCTCTCATATGGGAACCCAAGGACATGGTTATTGACCGGTGTGTTTACTTGAGAATTTAAAAATTCTTGCAACACAATCAATTAGCTTTGAAACACTTGTGTGGTGCTTTTTTGGGGTTTGTTTTTGGTTTTCCAGTTGTGGGTTTGTTTTTTGTTTTTTTTTGCTACAATGACAAACTACTTCCTGAGCAAAACAATGAAATGTCAGTATATTCACAATATTTCAACATTATGTGCTAATCCATTTGTATCCACAATGATGCTTCTAGAAAAAAAAAAATAGTAGGCCAGCATAGTGCCAAGGCTACTCTGACTTGGTTTTTTATTTTCCCTCTTTTTCCTTTCTTCTTTTTTCTTTAATTTTCTTTTTTTTTTTTTCTTCAAAATATTCCAGGCTTGCCTCATTCTTGGTAATTGAATAAGAAATTAAACCAATTTGCTTCTCAGGATGGGCAGTCAAAATAAACAAAGATAATATCTGTCAGTTCTAAAAAGTACTGCCCTTCTCCTGAGAGGAGAACAACCTCATCAGAGCTAAGGATGTAAATATTGCCTTTCCTTCTCTGTTCCAGACTCTTATCACCTCCCAGTTATTGCTCTGGAGCCTAAATCCTGGAGGCAGATTTATTTTCTCCAAAGTTTAGGAGGCATCCATATTCTTCAATTATCTTCTGATTTGGCTAGTTACACTAAAACATGAAATTCATCATGAAAATACATTGAAAACTGTCTTTTTCTACTTGGTATCTTACCTAGCACAAAAGAAACAAACCCTGCTAACCAACCCAGTAGAAAATAGGGCCCATAAGCCAGGAAGAATTATTCCCTTTTGAAGATCTCCATTAGGGAAAAACCTTTCCTGAGATTCTTTAAAAAAATGTGTTTGGGAGAAGGTAATCATGAAAGGAAGAAAGAAGACTCAGCTCAACAATAGAAGCTGGATGATTCCCACAAAAGTGATAACTGATCCTTGCTTCCAGGAAAAAAAAAGAAAATCCCCTCTGGATAAATTCAGCTTTCTGGAAAAGGGTTTAAACTTAACACTTCCATTTTACTGGTGTTTTGCTTTCCAGAAGAGATAAAAGATAATGAGTGACTGAATGGCATGAAATCTTCACGCTTATCCACACCTCTGGAAAATATGCTGGGCTCCACTTCCTTCCCTTCCCACATTTTCACCCTGACATAATCTTTCCCATGTGTTCAGAAAAACTGAAGGGTTCTTTGTATCTGGAGAGCAACCAAGCACTCTCATGGCCTGGTGATGCAAAAGCCAGTTTGATTCCAGGGAAGTTCTGCTGGAATTCAGGAGCAGAACCCCTGTCAGGAGTTGTTTGTGCCTCTCCTGGCGAAACACCCCAAAAAGCCTCGGAAATCCTGGCACAGGGGCAGCACCTCAGACCCTCCTCTCCCCTCTGTCACCTGGGGCAGGTCCTGGCAGCCCAAAACGTGTGAGATGATGCTGGAGGTCAGGTGAAGGCTGAGAAGGGAGGGAGTTTCTTGTAGTGCCTTGGTGTGAGAGCAGCAAAGTCAGCTGCACTTGGCATCTTCTGGGAAAGAGCCTGGGCTTGGGGTCTTGTTTGGTGTGATCCTGAGCTCTTGGTCACACCTCAGGATTTTAGTTTTGTTATGTTTCAGCTCCTGCAGTGCACTGGTGCACAGCTCTGAGCTGCATGCAGAGTGTCAGCCACTGTCCTCACACTTTGGTCACACACAACAATCCCTCTGGGCCCGGAGCTCAAGCACACCCCACAGCCTCAGGCCCCAAAAGCACAAACAAAAGTGACTTGGGGACAGCAAACTGGGGCTAAATGACTTCATTAGCTGAAGCTGTAATTGCAGGGTTAACCCTGAGATGTGAATGGACCCAAGTTAGAACTGTGTGAAACATTGGTGACCATTGTCCAGCTTGGTGTAGGCCCTGGGAGGCTCCTGCCAGCCCAAGGTGCAGCTACTGAAGGCCTTTAATAAACATATTTATATAGATTTATATATATATATATCTCCTTCAATAAATATCAACCTCCCAACACCTTCTCTTAAAAAAAAAAAATCACTTCCATGAGCAGTTTTTACTTCCTTCCTTAAATTCCAGTTGATTTAAACTAGCGACAACCCACCCATCCTTTTATTTCTGTGCAGCCAAGGCAGCAGTGTCACACCTGTGGCAGCCCCAGGACGGGGATGGATGTGCTCTGTGCTTTCCAGGAGGAGTGGTGCACAGCAGGACAGGTTCCCACAGCCCTCTGCTCCCCACAGATCCTGGGAAAGCAGCCCCCAGCCCGGCTGGAAAGGGAGCTGGTGACAAATGAGACCCTGGGACAGGAAATGTGAGGGCAGTGCCCGTGCCTCTGCGAGCTCCTTTGAACTGTGGGGACATTCAGTTCGCATTTCAGGCACCATTTATTTCACTGGCATGTGTGGTTTTGTCTTCATTTGCTTTTCCTCGCTGAGCATCACCCTTGTAGTTAAAGTATCAGTTCCTGGGGGATTTAGAACCAGAGGAAACGCAAACGTTTCTAAAGAAAAAAAAATAAAAATAAAAAAAAAAGATGCTAAAACTTGTGTGTTTTTACACTGGGTTTGATATTCCAGCAGTCCTCCTATTCCTCTGCTCTCTGAAATTCAGAAGGAAGAAAGGCAAAGAAGGAACTGCCTCATATCCCTGTGAGAAGAGTAAATCCATCACAACAAAGGGTCACGGCCACCACTTTCACTCCTTGAAGCGGAATTTCGCTGCCTAGCCCCTGCAAACCGAGGTTTTTCATCTCTTTTTGTATTGACATTAAAAAAAATACCCCTTGCCCCCAGGCTGCAGAAGCACTGCTGCTCACCCCGGGGGAACAGGGGGTGCTGGAAAGGTCTGGGTTTATCCTCATTTAGGGGATGGGAAATGCAAGGAGAGGCGTTCGCAGCACAGGAATGGTCCAGGCCTCTTCCTTTGTGTTTTCCCCAGACTCCCCGCTCAGAGCTAGACACTCAGGGCCGATTTCTGAGTGTCCCTGGCTGCAGCCATCTCACAAACCTCCGTTTGTGACAAAATCCTTTAAAGGGAAGAGCCGAGGCCACCGCGTCAGGGAAGCTTGGCACCATCCCCCGTTGCTCCATCCGCTGCTCCAAGAGCCTTCCCAAAAATCTGCCTCCAATTTCCAGGCTGCTGAATGGTGACAATGCACCAGCAGCTCCATGAGCTTTTCATTTTCCCTGAAGAAAGCGATTTTGCCCGGGATTTTGGAGGAGGATCCCAGCCAGCTCCCTCTCGCTGTTGGCTCATTGTTCAGGGGCTGTTCCCCCGTTTGCCCGGCCATTGTTCCGCCGGCACAAACCCCAACCACATTGGGAAGAGCGCAGAATTGAAGAGATGTCTTTGTCCGAAGCCGCGGGGCTGCAGGGTGAGCTGTCCCGCTCCTCTCCCCGCAAAGTGCGGGCGCTCCGGGCGCTCGCTGCCATCCACCCCCGAGGATGCTGCAGCCCCTAAAGGCTCCCCGGGGCTGACTTCAGCGGGGTTTCGGGGTGCTCCCGGGGTTTCCCCGCTCTGCTGAAGGCAGCCCTGTCCTGCTGAGCGCTGCCGGAGAGCGCTGCCCTCAAACGCAGGCTGTGGATGCCCTCTGCTGCTGCTGCGCTGTCACTTAGGGGCTTCTTCTCCCTCCTCCTGCAGAAACCCTGTGGCAAGGTATTAACCTTCTAGGTATCCCTTTCATCCCGAGAAAAACCCTCAACAGGCCCTGGCAGCTCCAGAAATCTGCTGGCAGGCAGAAGAGCAAGCTTGTTTGCGGTGTGAATTGTAGGTTTTCTGTTTCGCAGGGGGCGAGGAGCTGCGCTGGTGCCTCAGCGGCCCCTGCAGAGCCATGGAAAAGGAGAGGAAGGCCAAAATGGTAAAAACAAAAGTAGATAAAAGTAGATAAAAGTAGATAAAAGTAGATAAAAGTAGATAAAAGTAGATAAAAGTAGATAGATAAAAGTAGATAGATAAAAGTAGATAGATAAAAATAAATAGATAAAAATAAATAGATAAAAATAGATAGATAAAAATAAATAGATAAAAATAGATAGATAAAAGTAGATAGATAAAAGTAGATAGATAAAAATAAATAGATAAAAATAAATAGATAAAAATAAATAGATAAAAATAGATAGATAAAAATAAATAGATAAAAATAGATAGATAAAAGTAGATAGATAAAAGTAGATAGATAAAAATAAATAGATAAAAATAAATAGATAAAAATAGATAAAAGTAGATAGATAAAAGTAGATAGATAAAAGTAGATAGATAAAAATAGATAGATAAAAATAAATAGATAAAAATAAATAGATAAAAATAAATAGATAAAAATAGATAGATAAAAATAGATAGATAAAAATAAATAGATAAAAATAGATAGTTAAAAATAGATAGATAAAAATAGAAAGATAAAAATAGATAGATAAAAATAAATAAAAATAGATAGATAAAAATAATGATAAAAATAGATAAAAGAATAGATAAAAATAGATAAAAATAAAAACAGAGCTTGTCAAACGCTCTAATTCCACCAGCTTTTACAGACACCACCCTGGGCTGGGAGCAGTGAAGATCCAGGTGAGTGCTGTGATGGAGAGAGGTGAACCCACAGTATCCAGGGGTCCCCCAGCCAGGGGAGCAACCTGGTCTGACCCCCGAGGAAGGGCAGCAATGGGGAGAGAGTGTTAAAAAAATTAACTTCTGTGTGGACAAGCACAGAGCATGGGGAGAGCATCCCTGGGCTGCAGCAGGGGGAGGCTGGCTCTGCTGATCCCACAGCACTGCCACCCTCTGCAATTCCAGCAGCTATCCAAAATCTAGGGACAGGCATGCTGTTTCCATTAGGAGAAGTAATTGATGAAGAAATCAGATCCTTTTCCTGATGCACTGCTGTTTTTCTGCAGTGAATGTACAAAGCCCCATCTCCCTTCCCCCATTGTGTTCCAACAGCGGGAGACGAGACTTTTCCGCTCAAAACCCCAAAACTCTTCCCAGCCAGGACCCTTCCTGAGCGCTGCTTTTTGCCCTTCTCCTCAGGGATGCTTTGCAAATGTTGATTTGGCTGTCTGTGGCCTCCCTGCCGCCGGGCTTTGCACAGCTCCCAGGGCTGTGTCCCACTCGCTTTGTGGGGTCACCCCAAGCTCTGCACCCCTGCCCCCAGAGCCTGGCTCCTGACCAGCCCCACACCTGGCCTGCGCCTTGTTCCCACCTGCTGCAGTGGAAAAGAGCTCCCTCGGGGGCTGTTCTCCTCTTTCCCCACTCACAGGGTGCCCCTCCACCGTCCTGGGTGTGAGATCTCTCTCCAAAACCAGGCCTGGAGAAGAAGAATATTCTGTCAGGGCTCGGTCCTTGAAATACAGATTTCCCCCTGTTAGCAGGTACTGAATTAAAAGGCAGCAACCAGGTGAAGAGAGCAGCGTGGGGGGAGGTGATTTCTCCTTCCAGGTATGAAGAAATCTTCTGCTGCAGGACAAAAAAAAATAAAAATATTTTAAAAAAAAAATTTAAAAAAAAATAAAAAAAAAGGGGGGGGAAAAAAAGGGGAAAAAAAAGTCTTACAGCAAAGCAGATGAAATAAACCTTCCCTGACTTCTGCACCCTACACACAGCTGTAACTTCAGAGCTTTCTGGAGAAGGTCAGGGAGTCCATCTGCTAATGGGTTTCCTGCCTGAGGGTATTTACAGGGAGAGCACGTTTGATGGACAGGGGCCATCACGGGTGAAAACAATCTGACAGCGCAGAAGATGAGAGCAGAGAGTGACCAGAGCCGCTGAGAGCTGCTGTCCTTGGAGGACACGGCACAGAAACAGCTCGGACACCGCGCCCTGCTGGCCTCTGGACAGGGAAGGATGCTGAGGAAATGCATGTGACAAGGGCTGCCATGAAATCTGCAGCTCTGAGCAGGGGAGGGACAGGGGGAGGCAGGCAGGAGCCGGCACAAGTGGAGCCATGCCTGTGTCTTGAGGAGGAATTCAGCTCAGGAGATGCTTTTCAGGTGAATGAAAGGTAGATATGCAAGGAAACGAGGCACAATAAAGCAATGAAATAAACGTAATATAAAACAAAATAAAATAAAAATAAATAAAACAAAATAAAGCAGTAAATAGTTGATCGAGCTTTTATCAATAATGACATGATAAAACCCCCATTACTATTATTATTACTATTATTATTATATGTATTGCTTCATTATGATACAACATTTATATGTTATAAAATGTTCAGAGCTGGGGAAATTTGCCACACAGGAACAGTGCACTTGGGGGGTTTTTGTCCTTCAGAGCACAGGAGCTGCACGCTCTGACCATCACCCCCTGGCTCTCAATATTCATATTTTCTACCCCTTCAGCTGCCAGCCACCTGAAATTGCTCTGGCCACCCTCCTTTGTCCTGTGCCCCTGCACCTCCTTCTCCTGCTGTGGCATGAGCAGCCCCAAAATCCAAATTCCAGCGAGCAGCAGGACTCCACCTGACAATTCCCGACTCTTCCCTGCTCCCTGTGAGGGTACAGCCAGTGGTTTCTGTCCAGAAGAGATTCTGAAGCCCCCACCACTCAGCTGTGCCAGCCTTGGCCACCTGTGGTCACAGGAGCTGCTCTCCTGCAGAGCTTACCCACTCTAATCCTGCTTTTTATTCTAATTCCGCTTTTAAACCCCATCCAGCTGCCAGCCAAGCCGCTGCCAGGTGTGGAGCTGGCCTGCCTGAGCATGATTCCATGCAAACTTTGAGCTGGGCAAGCCAGCTCTTGGCTTTGCCCCTCCAGCTCCAGCCCAGTGGGAAGCAGTGAAAACCATATTGTCCAAGGAGATGTCACTGTCACTCTCCACTTGGCTGGTACCTCCAGCCTTTTTCTGTCATTGTTTGCAAAATGGTTTGGTTTGGGCCTTTTTCCATCCCCCTTGCAATAAACTCCTGCAGCTGGCAGTTTATTTGCCTTTCTCATGTTTCCCCCCATAGTAGAGGCATTGTTTCTCCTTTCCTCTCAGGCCACTCTGGTTCTCATTAGCCTGTGTTTGTCTCTTGTTTGTGACAACCAAGCTCCGTTATTATTACACTTTCAGCTTTCATCATCAATTCTTCGCTGCTCTGCTGCCGCCGAGGGCAGGAGCTCTTGGGTGCATCACCTCTCTGTCCGCAGCAGCCCAGCAGAAGGGGGATTCAGAATTTCCTGAGGCAGTACCAGCCTGATAATTCAGGCAGAGATAAAAATCCAGACTCCTGGATCAAGGTTTCTCCAGGAACTTGGGCCCTGCGAGATGGCAGCAGCTGGGGCTGTGTGATCGTGTCTCATTTTCCGAGGTGCAGAACGGGAGTGCCCCCAGGTTCAGAGGTGTCCCAGGGCACAGAGGGGACAGCTGGAATGCTGGAACCATGACTGTTATCAATGTAATTCAGCCAAATTTATCAATAGCAACTTTATTGAAAATTTTGCAAAATGGAGTTTTGGAAAACAACCACAATCACTGTCAGTGTCGAGCCTGGGGTCAGCGCTGGGTGAACCCCGAATCCTCTTCTGCCACACTGACTCCCCCAGGTTTGTCTTTTGGAGTGTTTTATACAGGTTTTTTCAGCTTGAGGCTATGCAGCTTCAGTTTCTTTCTTTTCCTTGTGTTGTTACATATTCATATTTCTGCTGCTGGACTGCTGATGAGTTTTCTGAGAGGGAGATGAAGTTTGGGTGGTTTTTTTGGGAAGCAGGCTTTGAGATGTAGAATCGTGGTGAGTTTTTTTCTCAGAAGGAGAGGGAGTCTGTGTAGTTTTTTTTTGGGAAACCGACACTGAGATGTATGGTCCTGGAGAATCAGATCAGGTCGGTATCAGGCGTTAATCACCGGGTGGTTAGAACCTTTATCTTGCTTGAATCTTTGAATCTGACCCATTTCTTCTCAGGGTTATCTTAACTGCTGGATCATTCCTCGCAAATTCCTGGTTTTCCAGCAGCTGCTTTTGCAATCTCAAATTGCTTGTGTTTTTTTTGTTTTTTTTACATAAAACACGCTTTTATACTTGATTTTATATGTGTACAATAAAAGATGGATGATAAGAACATACATTACAATGACCACGGGGGGAAAACACCTGTGTGGGAGTGAATGTGAGAGAGGGGCTCTGATTAATGACCCAAACACAGGAGCCAGCACAGGGCTCACGAGATGTCCCTGATGCAGTGGCACACCACCCAGGTGTCCCAGGTGACATCTCACATCTCACCTGTGGAGATCCCCACACAAACCCAGCAGAGGTTGTGTTCTCTGGGTTCTCCCTCTGCCTCTCGGTGGATGCAGTCTGCAGACACCAAGACTAGAGGAAGAGGGTCTGCAGGACTTCATCAGAATCTACAGAGTGCTGGTATTTTTTCTACTCAGTCAGCTTCTGTCGTTTCCTTTCTCTCCCAGCCCACCCCCCTGCCATTTTCTGATCTCCCTCTGAGGTTCACATTTACTGCCAAATAATAATCCATATGATTGACTCCACCATGCAGTCTCATTTGCACCTTACCTGGGGGCAGAGGCATCTCTCTAATAATTTTAACAGCCAGATCTTAACAGTGAAGGACCAGGCAAAATGCCCAGCGAAAGATTGATCAGCAGGGAAGTCCCCCAGGAGAGGGGAGGTCTTGTCCCTCTGTGACTTTTCAGGCCACCCTGAACCCAGGGGAGCCAAGAGCTGATTCGGCCTGACAGGCATTTCACCAAGCATCCTCTCCTCATCACCAAAACCACGCTGAGGAACGGGGCTCCAGGCACCTGTCAGCACTTGCTCTGTCACACAAATGTCTCAGGTTAAGCAGCATTGATGGATTTGGAGTGTTTTCCATCAGCACAAGCTGCTACTGGGCAATATCATTTTTTGCACAGGGGAAAAATAATTGTTTTCACATGAGAAAAGAAAAAAATAGAATAGAATAGAATAGAATAGAATAGAATAGAATAGAATAGAATAGAATAGAATAGAATAGAATCTTTAAATTATGTATATATTATTTATAATATATACATAAATATTATGTGTATTATTATAGGTATATAATATATACATAATATAAATTATTATTTAAATTTTGTATATAATATAGTTACATTATATTATATTATAATATGATATTATATTGTATTGTATTGCATTGTATTATATTATATTATATTATATTATATTATATTATATTATATTATATTATATTATATTATATTATTATAATTTATATATTTATAAAAATACAATAATATATAAATAAATAAGGAAATCTTTTTAAAGTTTTCAGGAGAATAAAGGTTGTGTGCGATTTATTAACGTTGCTCAGCCTTTTATGTGCTTTAAAAACAAAAGCAGCCTGCTGCAACCTCCCACCAGCTGATCTTGACATCCCAGGCACAAATCAAACCCTGCCCCTGGCACTAAATCTACCCAGAGCACAGTGGCTCTGCAGGTGTTTCCCACTGAGAATCTCATTTGTCTAGTGAACAATTAAATCATCATTCTGAATTTCTTCCCTACCTATTCCTCAATACAAAAGAAATCAACTCCTGTCACACCTGCTTGATTAGGAAACTGAAATCATTCAAATTTTTAAGGAAATTTAAATTCCTCACATTTTTGGATGTTGCTGAGACGTGGCAAAAAGCTGTGCAAAGAATTAATTAGGGAAAAAGAAACAAGAAAACATGTCAGGAGGCTGCTCTCTCTGGGGTTTGGTTTTTCTTTGCAAACCTGTGCTCCCATGTTTACAGAGTCACAGAATCATCAAGGCTGGCAGAGACCTTCAGGATCCCCCAAACCCCCTGTCACCCCTAAAACCTGTCCCCAAGTGCCACATCTGGACATCCCCTCAGACAACGACTCCACCACCTCCCTGGGCAGCTCATTCCAAGGCCTGATCTCTCCTTCAGTAAAAAAAAAAATATATCAAATTCCTAATATCTAATCTGAACCTCCCCTGGTGAACCTGACCCTCACCTGGCTGAAGAATTCATGGAATTCTGCAGCCCTGGTCCTGTGGGATGTCAGCTCCTCAGCAAGGGCTCACAGATCCAAAGGGGTAAAAGGAACCTCAGCTCTGGCCCCTCTCTGTGTGCCCAGAGGATGGGAAAACCCTCAGGATTCTAAATTAATGTCCACTGCTTGGTCCTTGAAATACAGATTTCCCCCTGTTAGCAGGTACTAAATTAAAAGGCAAGGTGAAGAGGGCAAAGTGAGGAGATGATTTCTTCCTCCAGGTACAAGGAAATCTTCAGCTGCAGGACAAAAAAAATAACAATTTAAGAAATCTGACAACAAAGCAGAATGAAAAATAAGCCTGCCCTCACCTGTGCACACTACACAGAGCTGTAATTCAGCGCTTCCTGCAGAAGCCCACGGAGCCCATCTGCCAATGGGCAATACACACCAAACTGAGGAGCAAACCTGCCCAAACACCAGCAGATGCATTCCAGCTGGTGTTCCTGAGCTCCTGGGTAGAGCTGGATCTCAAGAACAACCAGCAGCACCATCTGGGGGCAAAGGAGAAGAGGAGGTGGCCGTGCCACCCTTGTGAGCATCCCATCCCCAGTGGGCACCGTGGGCAGTGAGCAACCACCCAAACCCTGCTGGGCTGCTGTGGCTGGAGAAAAAAACCCCTGTGGCGAGCCCTAGGTGGCCATGGTTGCTTCTGTTTGAAGGAGAGCTCTTAGTGGGATGCTCAGTGAGGGAACAGACACTTCTGCCACGCTGTCCCACGGACTGCTCGGTTTTGGAAAGCATTTACGGCTTGAAATCCAAAAATAGCTCCAGCTCAATGACTCCTTTGTACCTGGTGAAGTTAATAACTGAAAGTTAATAAAGGCTAACTCAATTTTCCTTCAAACGAGAGCGTCAGGTCTGGTTTTAATCACGACTGCAGTCTAGACCAGGAATATTGTCTAATTAGAACCCGGATGCAGACAGCGCCGGGGTCGCGCTCGCAGGTGAACTTGGAACCACAATTTCCGCTCCTCTTCCCTCCCCCCGTTTTTAACCAGCCTGAGATGAAGGTTTCATTGTAAAATTATAAATCCTTCAGCCATCCTGCCCCAAAATTAAGCCAGCAGGAATGGTTTACAGCTTTATGATCACAGTCTTTCCCCTTTGCCCGTGCAACCAGAGAGAGAGCTGCATTTGCCATGTTTTTGATTGACCAACGCTTGTTTTCACCAAATTTCCCCAAATCAAATGCTCAAAGCCATTTTTAAGAAGGACAGAATTGCCCAGAATGGAGAGCCAGGGTGGTGTTAACAGCACGGGTGTACATCATCTGTATATAAATATATATTATAAATTGGCTCATAAATATTTTTAATCTTTTATAAGAAGATCCCAGCCCAGCACAAAACTTTAACTTAAGTGGAGTTCAACCAAGTGCAGACTTAAACCCAAAAATCATGCTGGTTTTTAGCCCTCCACCACTTCTGCTTCATAAAATCACCAGTGAAAGAAGAGAGTCATCACCCATCCACTCCTTCAGGGCAACAAATGTGTGAAATCATAAACAATTTTCCCACCTTTTTGCTTCTTTTAATGTGAGATAAACAATCAGATTTAATATGTATCATATTAAATTTCAGATTCTGAAATTACATATGACAGAAAGTGAATTTTTTTGCAGCTATGAGCAAATGAAGGGGACCTTGTGTTTTGTTGGGTATTTTTTCCCAAAGCAAATTACTAATTTTCCAATGGTCATCAGACATTCCTAATTTTAAAAAACCCCAAAAAACCCTCAAAAAACCCACAAAAACCTGAGCTTTAAATAGAGCTGGCATTAAATTAAAAGCATGACTCAGAAGAACTCAGAGGAGATAATGTGTGCTGCTTGACCTGGTTCACTTGTCAGAACTTATCCTTCATCAAAAGTGGTTTTCACGCAGGCTTTACCTAGAATCCTTTCTCCTTTTTTAATTTTTTTGGTTTGTTTGTTTTGGGGTTTTTTGGAGGGAGGAGGGAATTGTCTTTTTGGGGGTGTTTTGTTTGGTTTTTTATTATGGGGCTGTTTGTTTTGTGCTGTTGCTGTTGTTGTTGTTGAATAAATACGATCCAGAATTCTTAATCTGAGAAAAATACTAATTTTAACAAAATCAAATTTCTTTTTTTTGCTTCCCTATATGCATATAAGAATAGTTTCTTTCTCTCTAACAGGACATAAAATAAAGCAAATTCTTCTGTCAACGTGGCAGTACTGGAAACCAGAACTGGGAAATATTTATGTTTTTATCAATGCAGTGCTGCCACTGGGGAAAAAAAAAGAAAAATCTTTTTTCTTTGAATCTGCTGCTGAATCTGCCCAAAGTTTTCCCTCCCCAGTTGCACAAATAACACAGACAAAAACAAGCAAGCAAACCACACCTGTGACTGGAAGCAGGTAAAGAATTCAGGGTATTCAAGGGCGAAGTGAAAAACATCATATTGAGTTTGCATGTTGAATTATGGATATTTCTGCCAAATATTCTCCTCTCACTGGGCCCCCAGGCTCTGAATCTGCTGGTGCAACTCATTGACACAGCGGTGAAACCAGGTCTTGAAACTGGAACAACTGATGGTGAAATAGAGTGATTGAAACTCTGAGTTTATGTTTGTGTGAAATGACATCTGCCCCTTTGAAATTCCTGAAATTTCTTTGGGCATGGATGTGCATGAGGAAAAGGGGAAAAGGGGAAAAGGGGAAAAGGGGAAAAGGGGAAAAGGGGAAAAGGAGAAGGAGAAGGAGAAGGAGAAGGAGAAGGAGAAGGAGAAGGAGAAGGAGAAGGAGAAGGAGAAGGAGAAGGAGAAGGAGAAGGAGAAGGAGAAGGAGAAGGAGAAGGAGAAGGAGAAGGAGAAGGAGAAGGAGAAGGAGAAGGAGAAGGAGAAGGAGAAGGATTCTTCTAGAGAAAAATTAGAGTGACAATCTTTCCAGAGTAAAGAAGAGCCCCTCCTAATTCAGCTTTCAGCCCCTGGAGGTTCAAACATGGTAACATTCACCCTTATCCTCCTCCTGCTCCTCCTGCCTTGGCCACTGTGCTGTCTCTTTCTCTGGGTTCTGGCACAAAGTCATTCCACCTGTGGCCACATCTACTTAGTCCTTAAATTCACCACATGAAATTCTGCCCTTGGACTTGTCCCACTCATTTTCTTCTCATTTTTGGTTTCTACAGTTTAAGGACAGGTGTAACACCACCCTGGTTTAATCAATATTGACACTATGCATTCATTTGGACTTGAAATTACTGCAGACTCTCTTCAATTCCTCATTAACTCTGCTTTCCCTGCATTTCTTCATGAAAGGAGGGGTCATCCAAGCAGATTCAACCCTTTCCTTGCAAGGATTTACCCTTTGCAGGGATGGGAGCTCTGCACTGGTTTAAATCTCCAGAATTTTCTCTGTTCCAGTTCTCCACCTCCACCCCTCACCTCTGAGTGCCTTACAGCTCCCAGTGCTTGAAACTTCAAATCTCTCCTCAGCGCCCAATTTTTGACAAAGGGACAGTCACACCCAGTCCCAGGCACTGGAAAAATTTCTCCACCTCCCACAGGACCTGAGCTACACCCCCCAAACCATTATTTGGGCAATCTGTAAACACTGGCCTCTGCAGCTGCCAGCTCCTTGTGTGCTCTGCTTATCCTGGTCAGGTACAGGTGTCCCTCCCCCTTTTACCCTCAAAAGTCTCTCTACTCCTCATTTTCCATCCCAGATGCCACCAGTTGTGTGGATGGTGTGTCTCCCATCACACTCCCACCAGCAGGAACCAAAGCCCCCACTCCTGCAGTGCTCAGGAGCCCAGAACGCCAGGACTGCCACTCCAATCCCAAGATTTGGGTAAAACTCTGTAGTTTGTGTGCATTCCAGAGCCGTGGGGCCTGGCTGGAGCTGAGCAAACGCCAGCTGGGGTCACTGGCTCCAGCTGCACTGATGAGCACACCAGACCCTCCTCACCATCAAAGCCAGGGAAATGCATCCTCTGGCTGATCAGGCCAGGGATCCAGGAGACAGGTAAGCCATTAATGCTCTTTCATTAAACAGGGATGAACCCTCATCTGGAACAGCCTTTGCTGCTGAGCCATCTGTGCTCAAAGAGGAGCTGAGGCTGGAAGTGGAGCTGGCTGGATTGCTGGGACAACTGGGGAGGAGCCAGGGCCAGCACTGAGGATATGGGAAAGGCTTGCTTAGCATATCAAAGTGAGGGAGCGTGATTGATCTCTAAAAATACAGCAGTGGGTAAACCCTGGGGAGGAAGAAAGGCTGTCAGGCTAAATAACAGCACTGGCACAGCAACAAAAGGGTGTAGAGCTCGTGGTGTTGTACAGCTTCCTTCTGAGGGGCAGCACAGGGACAGCTCCCATCTCTGCTCCCTGGGACAGGAGCCAGGGAACGGCTGGAGCCGGGGCAGGGATTTGGGGTGGATTTTGGGAAAGGTTCTTCCCCCCGAGGGTGCTGGCACTGCCCAGGCTCCCCAGGGAACGGGCACAGCCCTGAGGCTGCCGGAGCTCCAGGAGAGCTTGGACACCGCTCCAGGGATGGCCAGGGTGGGGTTTTGGGGTGTCTGTGCAGGGCCAGGGGCTGGACTGATGATCCCTGTGGGTCCCTTCCAGCTCAGGATATTCTATTCTATTCTATTCTATTCTATTCTATTCTATTCTATTCTATTCTATTCTATTCTATTCTATTCTATTCTATTCTATTCTATTCTATTCTATTCTATTCTATTCTATTCTATTCTATTCTATTCTATTCCTATTCTATTCTATTCTATTCTATCCTATCCTATCCTATCCTATCCCATCCTATCCTATTCTATTCTATTCCTATTTATATTCTGTTCTGTTCCATTCCATCCCACTCCACTTAAAATCTGATGGCTTCCACACCAGGATTGGCAGAGCCAGTGAGGGGCAGAAATCAGTGGCTTTTAAACAAGGATTTGATTCTTAATTAGACCATGATAACAGCCTGGCCTTGGCAGGGTAGTCCACCATATCCTCTATTTCTTTTTTTTTTTTTTTACCTTACACTGACTCCCATTACCCCTGTTATTTCTAAACCTTTCATTTATTCAGGACTTGTTCAGACTAAGTGTGTATGGTTTTGCCTGGCTGGTAATGTGGGACATTATTTTATAATTCTCTAAGTTCCTACATATCAGTCATCAGCCTTACACCTCCTGTAAAACTGGGGAGGCTGAGAAGAAAATTCTGCAAGGCAAAAGTGTACAAAGTAGCATTCTTCTCAAAAAGCTAAATAAATTTATTTAAAAAAAAAAATTAAAAATTTTAAAATTTCCTTTATTTTAAAAAGGAATTATTTTGCATCTCAGCTTATTGAGTCCAGTACCACAAATGGCTTTATGATTTGGGAAATCCTTAATTTCCTTGAAATGGCATTTTGCTACCAGAGTATTGCTGGACACAAATTTTCAGTGTTCCAGTCTGAAAAAAACTTAATTATTCTTCTTGGAATTCTAAAATTTTCCTGAACCTAAGCTCTTTATTGAATTAATCATAAGTTCACACAGTCTTTGGGTCAAAAGAAAAACTTAACTGTCAAATACTCAAAACATTTCAGTCAATCTAATAATGCAATGATATACAAACACTTTTACATGACACAGAGCACGCCAATAAAAAGCAAAAAGAAAATAAAATAGCCCACACGTGGCATACATTAAATGGCAGATTTCTAAGTGTAATTGTAAACAGAAAACCGAAAAACAAGATGGGCTTTTACTGTGACTGTAGAAATTAGTTACTGGGCCTGTGCCACGCAGCATTTTGTGAATGACCCAGGGTAAACATTTGAAACTGTTAGTGCTGAACTTGGCAGGAGACAGAAAACTGGGGCAGCAGTAAACAACGAGGCAGGACAGAACTCTACAGACCCCCAGTGCTGAAGGAAGAATAGGAGAACCTTTATGGTCCCTCTAACCCAAACCATTCCATGATTCTGTGGGGATTCTGTGGGGGTTTTGTGGGTTTCTGTGTAACCACCAGCCCCACCTGAGGCCCAGGCTGGAGGCTCTCTGCTCCCCCAGACAGCAATTTCCAGGAAAAAGAGACAAATTTCTCCCCATCTCAGCAGTCCCTGAGCTCTCACTGTGCTCCAGGGGCAGGAAAAAGGGACAGAGAACCATTCTGTGACCTTCATTCCGCTTCTGAGGGCAATGTGTATTTGACTATTTCCACAATTTGCTAAAAAAATACCTTCAAAAAAATTCTATTTGTAGTCATGGTAAGGAATTCATAGAAATAAACTTTTTTTTTTATGAGTTTCTTGATTATTCCTTTTCAGATGAAGCAGACAGCGCTGTCCATAAGTCTTTTCTCTAGAAGATTCAGCTGCTTAGACCTTGGAACTGGTTAAAAGGAGTCTGTGCCAGGTTTCTGTTTGATCTGGCCCAAAGAGAAGAGCAAAGTTCTGCCTGAATCCACAGTAAAAAAAAATAAAATCTTCTGTAGCTGGTGGCACAGAGGAAATTGGATTAACTGGAAATGGCCTTGACACAAAGTTTGAACTCACATCTTTACATCCTGCTCACCTCTAAAACAGTGTTGCTCCTCAGCCCTGACCCAGCATTATTTAAACCAGATTTATTAAGATGAAGGTAGAGGTACCTAGGTAAAAATCAATATAACTAAAAAATAATATAACTGAAAATCAAACACGCTCTAAAGCAAAACTTCTTTTGTTCAGAGGGCTGCAGAAACTTTGATTTTACTAAGCCCATGCAAACAAGTTTGCCCCTGAAGACCTAACACTGGCTAATTTTGATTCAAGAAAAGTCCATGGGTTAACCAGAAAAATCAGGTTTTTGATGTCTAAGTTTACCCTTGAGATCAGCAAGCACCAGAATCCCCTGGGCAGTGAGGTGTTAGTTAGTGAGCTCTTGAGAAATTCAGGAAACACTGATTTGTACCTAAGAAGGGAGGCAGAAAGAGAAGAAAGAGCAGATGAAGCTGCTGCTTTTCAGTGTCACTGTTCTTTTGGCACTGATGCTGCAATGTTTTAATTCTGTGTAAGAGCTCCAGTTTGTCAAAAGAACACACATTTTTAAACTTGCTTTGATGAAGAGGCAGCATGAGCCTTCTCAGCTGCCTAAAGGGGCAAAGTAGAAATTCTGTAATCATTTAGATTTTATTAATTTTTTGTTCCAGCTTCTCTCTGGACCAAATGAAAAGTTAAAAGTTATCTGGCAGATGCCTCTCCATCTTCCCTGGAGTCCTGGGAAAAGTCACAGGGGAATATAATTAAGATGCAGAGAGGGAAATTGATACAAAATGTGGCAGATCATCCTGATGAAGTACATTCTGAATTTCAGGCCCCATGTATCAGCAAGGGCAAGGCTGGTCCAGAGCTGCAAAATAAATTATTGTTATTGTTATTGTTATTGATGTTATTAATATTAATATTAATATTCTTAACAATAATACATATTATACCTTTTATGTAGTATACAATATATATTATGTGCTATAATATTTAAGATATTATATATTATATTTATATATTTATATATTAAAATTTTATAATTTTATTTATGATTATATTTATAATTATTATTATCTATTAATGTATATGATTATAATATTTTATTGTATAAATTATTCTGTAATATATAAATTATAAATCCTATATTATATATAATTATATAAGTTATATGTAATTTTTATATATAATTAATATATAATATTATTATTATTGTGTCATGTATATTTTATATAATATACATATAATATTATAATAATGTAATACAATAATATTATATAATATTACAATAATTATGTTGTAATATTATAAAATATTATAATTATACTATTGTGTAATATTATAATTGTATATATATTATATTATATTATATTATATTATATTATATTATATTATATTATATTATATTATATTATATTATATTATATTATATTATATTATATTATATTATATTATATTATATTATATTATAATATATTATATTATATTATATTATATTATTATATATTAATATATATTATATTATATATATTATATTATATTATATTGTATAATATAATATAATTGTAATAAAGTACTATAATTATATATTAATTATATAATATATTATATAATATATATTATATCGTAATAATATATAAAATATTATATTAATCTCTTAATTATATAATAATTATATGTAATTGTAATTATATAATACTGTTATAATAATTCTAAATTAATTTTATTATATTAATTAGGCCAGGAATAATCCATCTCATGCTCAGCACACTGCCAGCCAGGAGTGGACTCAGACCTGCAATTTGCAGAATTCTCCATAAAGCATCACACAGAGCAGAACGGGGTCGGTGTCAGACTCAGACCTGAAGGAGGGACCCCTCTTCACATCACTCTGAGGTGGAAAATGCAGCAACACCCCCTGGCATCCTTCTGGCCACCCTCTGGATAAATGGTCTGGATTTGCCACTCCCAAGGTCTGTCTGCTCCTGCTCCACGTCCCTGGAGGACACCTGGCTGTCCCTGTCCCCACACTGGGCACGGGCAGGGGGCACAGAGTCCCCAGGGCCCCAGGCTGAGGGGTTCTGAGCTGTTTGGCAGCTCTGGCACCCCAGGAAGGGTGTCCAGAGTCCTTGTCTGGTGCTGCCTTTGATACCTCACAAATCTGCTGCTCATGGAACCCGTGGGGGCTGCTCTCAGAGCAGCCTGTGAACCAAGCTCTGCTGTAAAACAATGGTTTTCTCGTGCAAGCAATGTGGTTCAGCAGATCCTGAGGTTTCTGGGTGGTTCCCAAAGCGCAGGGAAGGCTGTGTTTGCAGGGGATGCTCAGGGTCTGGCAGCAGGGGGAAGCTGCAGGAGTGTGGGTTTGCAGGGATGGTGGATCAGTCTGTGACAAAACTGCTCAAGGGGCTTCTCTTCCAGTGCTGGAGTGCCCATCCTGGAGGTGTCCAGGGAATCCCTGGAGGTGGCTCTGGGCTGGGAACAAGGTGGGGATGGGGCACAGCTGGGACTCCAAGGGCTGGGAGGGCTTTTCCAGCCTCAGGGATGCTGTGATTTGGGCAGCTGCCATCTGCCAGAGGGAGCTTTCACCACGGAGCCTCTTGGAATCTGGCACGAGACCCAGATCAGATATTTGCAGCTGTAGAAGTAAAACTCCCAACCAGAGTCTCCTTCCTCTGGGGGAACCATGTCCTGCAGCTGCCCAAGCACGACGAGGAGATCACTGCACAGACAGCCATGCCCAGGGATGCTGTGCTCTCCTGCCTTCCCCTGCTGGAGCTGTGTCTGTGGGCTGGTGGAGAGGGGGTCTGTGGTTCTGCAGGGGGGGATGCTCCACCTGGAAAGGGCTTTTTGCTCCCCCATCTGCACATGAGCTCAGCACAGGCCCGTGCAAGAGGAGCTGGACCCCAGTGCAGCTGGATCCCAGTCCTGCAGCTGGAGGATCCCAGTCCCTGCAGCTGGAAGTTCCTAATTCCTGCAGCTGGAGGATCCCAGTTCCTGCAGTTGGAGGATCCCATTTCTGCAGCTGGAGAATCCCAGTCCCTGCAGCTGGAAGTTCCTAATTCCTGCAGCTGGAGGATCCCAGTCCTGCAGCTGGATGATCCCATTCCTGCAGCTGGAGGATCCCAGTCCTGCAGCTGGATGATCCCAATTTCTACAGCTGGAAGTTCCCAATTCCTGCAGCTGGATGATCCCGGTCCTGCAAGTGAAGCCAGGCAGAGCAGCCCCATCCCTCTGCCCCCAGGACTTCCCTGTGCTGTCCTGAACCCCAGGTGTGCACAGCACAAATAAATTCAGCTGACAGATGCAACCCTGCAAATTGACCCTCATCTCCTCAGATTAAAGGTTTTATCTGAGAAAATACTACTTGTTTGGCTGCTTTTGCACTTTTGAATGAATTTCTTTGTGCCCTCGTGTTTCCTCCTCCTGCTCAGATTTCCGTGTGTTTAAATTTTGGTGTATTTTCTCGAATTTTGGTGTATTTAAAGTTCTCCTCCTGTGGCTGGCCCTGGTTCCACTGCCACACTCCAGACCCTTCCTGCCACTCCTCTAATCTCTCCTCCAGGGACAAACTCGTCTGCCACGAGGATTTCAGGATGCAAGGAGGGGGAAAAATTTCCCACCTCTTAAACTGGGATCAAGTCAGGTCTGGAGGAGAGCTGCCTTCCAACTTCCCCTGTGAAAAGATTGTAAGAATGGAAGTCAGTTAACACAATAATAACTTTTAGCAAGAGAACTGTTCACACCTGCAGAAACAAGAAATCTGCCCCGTGAGAATCAATGAAAGAAATATATAATAATAATTATATATAAAAATTATCTATATAAAATATATATCACTATATATAAGCTCTAAATATTTTATATATTAAACTTATATTTATATATATTTATTTATATATTTATTCTTTATATATTTATTTATATATATTTATATATTAATATATCAATATAATTTATATATAAATACTATATTAATATCTAACATATCAACTATATATAAAATATATATCACTATATATAAGCTACATATATTTTATATATATAACTTATATCTATAAAAATAATATCTATGCTTTTATATATATAGATTATATATAAAAATATATATCACTATATTTTTATATATTTTATATATATATCACTTATATATATATAGTGATAGATAGATAGATAGATAGATAGATAGATAGATAGATAGATAGATAGATAGATAGATAGATGTAGTTTATATAACAATAAGCTAATCAAAATTAAAGAAGTTTAATTTATATGCAATCATGATTGATATGCAGCAAGGTTTCATTCTCCATAATTCACCTCTTTTTCAATTATTACCCACGTTTCCTTCAAAATTCCCAGATGTTCTCCCCAGCATGTCCTGGCAGCAATGAGATCTTACTAATTCAGACATTATTAGAATAATTGGGGCCTCTTAAAGGACCACCAAAAAAAACCCCAACAAACCTAATAATCACAACCCTTTACTCACTTCAGGGTTTGGAAGGATAAAAGAAATTACTGATGTCCCAGTGTCAAGCTCAGACATCTTGTACATAAACTGAGAGTTCCCCCTAAAAATTAGCTCTGTAGAACAAAGAACAACAAAAAGAAAGTATTATAACTTTTATATGGGCTAGAAAAGCCTTCCTAGCAGTTAGGCAAAGGAACAGAACCAAACATTTTCAGGCACTGCTGGAGAATGACACTCCAGCTACTTCCACACAATTTGCTGCCAGGGATTTATGTAATTCACTAAGCAGATTTTCAGGAGGAATGAAGATTTCCTGATCACTTTAATGACATGAAGAACCTGCCTTTGGATGGGTTTATGCTATCATTTCCCCTCTGTTGGTGACCCATTAATCTTCCCAATGCTGCAGCAAGATTATATGTGTAATTCTGCACCTTCTTGATATTCCCTGCAGAGTTCTGCAAAATTCCAGGGTCTGCATGGCATATCCTGGGGACTACAACCCCAAGGGACTTTGGCAGACCGTGAGTTTTACTGTAAATGTGTTTATGCAAACCATTTCAACCCTTAAAAATTCCCAGGTGGCACCACAGGCAACTGCCCCTGATACAAAAGATTCTTTCTTGCGTTGTACGAGGATCCAAGTCACATCAAGCCAATTGAAACAAATCTGAAAAGGAAGGACATTAGCAGTGAGGATCCGCTGATTTGGGAAGAGGTTTAACTTTAAATTCCACCAAATTAATTTTGCTGATTAGGGGCAGGATTTTCCAGGGCCCCACGCTCCATTTCACAGGCCGTGTTTGAGGAGTGGTTGAACGAGGGGGTTTTTCAAGAAGTGAAGTTAAAAGTGTCCCTTTCTCTCAGCCTTCACATCTGTGCAGTTATGGGTGGAACTGGAACAGAGCTTTTCAGTCTCTTGAAGAGCCTTGATTGATATTTTGTGACAGGGAACTGCAGCTGGGAGTGAAAAACCTGCTCATTGTTGATTCTACAAAATGCAGCAAATTCCTTTTCACTGGAAAGACCAGCTTTAGCTTGAAGGAAACAATGGGAAATCATGTCCAGAGCTGAAAAACTCGGATTTGTTTTCTTTATGTGTGTTGTTTTGGTGTGGGGAGAGGAGGTGTTTGATTTCTGATTTATGAAAAGTTATCAGCTTGAAGTTAAAAAAGTGCAAATATATGTATATATACATGATTAAGCACATTCTTCTGATTTCATACAGGTTCTGCCCTATAACATTAAATTTTGTATTGATTTACTGTGATTTGTTGCAGCAAACAAATTAAGGGGTGATCTAGGAATTAAACCAGATTTCAGGACTATCACACACCAGTTAAATGCTTAAAGGCTTACTGGAGATGGAGAACACCTCAGGAGGTGTTCAATCATGGTAAATTGAAAATCTTATAAATAATAAACTGAAAATACCTCCTGATCTCCTGGGGAAAGTTTCTGAAATCAGAAGTTGCACCCAGCTTTTTGGAAAACCTTGATTTAAAAGAAAAACAACAGAAGTACCAGAGCTGCTGTGGCAAGAATTCATGTTTTAAGGATAGGAGTGAAATAAAACCTTGAAGTAAAGAAATAAAGATATTTCTTCTGGCTCCCTGGAACTCGGTGAAACTTACCAGCAAGTGCCTCATCTCCCTGCCTTTACAGAGACATTGGCTGTGATTATTCCTTGTGCAATTTTAATTAATAGTAAGCCAAAACCCCACCACTTCAGTTCAAACAACAGCACTTAATGTGCTGCCTGAAAAATCTAGCTTCCTGCTGATGTAAAATTGCCAAATATTGGGGTGAGGGGAAATTGTACAGCATTTTAGCTACTGCAGATGAAATGTGTGAGGAACAAATGGATTAATTTGTTCCATTCAATGTTGTCACAATCTGTGAAATTTATCCTGTTAAAGGAAGTGAGACTCTCCCTTTTAGCTCTGAGTGGGAGTGGATGGGGACCCTGAATTTGAAGCACTGAATGGGTTTTGAAAAGATGCTGTAAGGTTTTTGTTGCAGTGAACACACAAATGTTGGAAAGCCTGAGGTGTTCTCATGCAGAAATGGAATTATGCACGTGGGAAAAAAGCTTGAATTTTATAAATTAGTCTGTTAATGCCACTGCATCTTATTTTTGTAGCACAAAAGTCGTTTTAACTTGAATTTTCCTGTTTCAGAACCAAGGCAGTAGAATGTCTCTGTTGTTCCAAAATGTGCATTTTGATAAGGATTGTTTGGCTCACAACTTACTGGGAATGTAAGAAGACGCATTTCTGTGTTTTTCAGCCATGGGTGCTTGCTTTTATACATGGCACCAGGAGAAAGAACTGCAATTGGGATTTTTTTTTTTTTTTTTTTAAATTTTATTTCTGGTGCATTTTCCACCAAAACACCTTTAAATCCTTACAAATATATGGCATATCCTCCCAGTCCTGTGACAAACAATGTATTTCCTGTCTAACATAATTAGTGTATATCCCAGTCATGCCATGGTTTAGTAAAAGCTCATAAGCTGAAGGAATTTTATTTTTTTTTTTCTCTTAGGGTTTTTGTTTTGTTTTCATTTTTATCTGCACTACCTTTTAATTCTGAAGTTTTCCTTGTAAGTTATCAGGCACTAGTTGTTGTCTCTTGTTCAGGAGGGGCTGGGAATGACACACACACACAAAGTCTTGAGAATCTGCACCAAAACATGGTAAATATTGGCATGTGCTGGAGATTTGCAGTGCTGAGCATCTGGAGCACTAAGCCAGCAGATATTCACCCTGTAAAACCAAGGAAAAGCAAAGGGAACAGAGCTGGGTTGGGAAAGGACATGAGGAGTGAGGGACAGGATGAGAGGGAAATCCCCTTATTCCCAAACCCAGTCCTGTAGAACCTCTCACAGCAACAGGTGTTGATCTTCCCATTTAAACCAAGCAAGAGGATGAACTATCAGGTCAGAATCATCCTGGCAGCACCATCAGACACCAGCCAGGAGGAGAAATGACCTCTGTGGGTGGAAGAGGCTCCCTGTGCCTCCAGAACCAGGGGTTGGGGAAGCTCAGCCCAGCCAGGTGAGGATTTCAGTCAGGGACTCAGGGTAAATCTGACAGCCAGGCTGCCACTGAGCAGCACCAGGGTTTTATTTCCTCAGCCCCAGGCAGGACAGCCTGGCTCTCCAGACCACCAGGAACATCTCCTGTCCAGCACTGGCACCCTGAGCTCTGCCCAGCACCTGTGAGCAGGACAGGACCAGCCTGGGCAGTCTTTAATTCTCACCTTCCCATGCCAGCCCCGCTCAGGTTCCCAGGAATTCACGCTTTTGCCTGCTCCTTCATGGAACACATAAAAGTTTGGCAGCAGCTGGCCACAAGCAGCCTTGGCAAGTCCTCAAAAGCTTGTCTATTTCATGTGTCAAAAATATATATTTTTTTTTCTTTTTCCCTCTGAAGCACCTTCCTAGATCTCTTAGGCCTCCACATCTAGTCTGTGTGTCACCTGCACAAATAAACAGGATGTACTTGGACATCTCTCAAGGTGTTTAAACACCACTGCAGTACCATTTGCAAAGGCTAAAAAAAAAACCTAATTAATTCTGTAATCTAAAATAAAAAAGGCATTTGCTCGCAAATCCAGTTTTGATTGATTTTTCTATCATGCTGGGGTTTCCATTATTTGTAACACAAAAGCACTACAGTGCTAAGAACACGGCTGTGCTCCTACTTGCAAGAAATCAGGGTCAAATTATGGCTAATTCCTAAACTTAGCCTCTAATACATGGGCTGAGTGGGATGGCAGCATCCTAAACTCTCAGAAGCAGCGCTGAAAATCATATCACAATATCCTTTTCACTGCTGGCAGCTTCCACCTCTCTGTTTATGTATATTTTCCACCTGGCAATTTCCATTCAGGTGCGAGTCCAGAGGGAGACTGATGGGATTTGGCAGAAAAGAAATTAACCTGGAATTACAGGACATAATGCCCATAATCCATCTCCTGGCACGGAGCTGAGGCGGGGAGCTGAGGCTAAGCCTTTGTGAGCAGATGTCTGGTGTTTTCCCATCAGATCCTCAGGATAAACCTCCAGCTTAGACACAGGCAAGCACCAGGGTGCTGCTGTCCTGCAGCCACTGTTTCATCTGTGCCCTGGATAAAAACACACCTCACGTGGCCCTGAAGGCTCCAGAGCAGGAAAAGAAGTTTATGGGGACAAAAAGAAGGGGATGTGACGTGGGAAATTAAAGGGAAACACATGCTGAGAAAGAAACTGATGCTGCTCTATCAGGACACAGAGGAAGTGAATAAAATGAGGGAAAATCTTGCCTTCTGAAAGAATAAGCAAAGAGTTTGGTTTTGTTTTTTGGGTTTTTTTAAACCTTTATTTAATTTCAAAGTGTCCATTACAGATCCTCTCTTCAAGACTTGGTAAACTAGACGAAGAGCTATGCATTTTGGCTTTTTGCTACAGGAATAAAGTCTCACAACATGAATACCTCTAACTCACAATGGAATTTTTTTTTTCTCACCTTTTTTCCCAAGGCATCTTTGAGATGATTACCAGTGAATAACTGGCTAAACAATCTGTTACCTGCTTTTCCTCTCACCAGCTGGTAAAAAAATCTGCACAGACCACATAGTGCCAGCAGAAGAAAGCAGCTCTTGTTTCACTGAGACAGATAGAGGCTGCTAAATATAGATTTTACCAAACTGTTGGCTCCTGAGTTCGTAGGACTCATTTCCACTGTTTCTCAGTGGCTCCTTCTCATCCCCCATGTCACTGTCTTTCATCTGTGCAAAATAGGCAGGAGAAGCTTTGCTTTCATAGTGCCTGTCGAGAGATTTCAGGTGGATGAGCATGTGCAGAGCATAGGCCAGGACCAGCAGCAGAACCAGGGACATCACCAACCCCATCAGGATGGCTGGGGAGAGGAAGGATGCACAGTCTCTGGCGTAGGCAAAATGTCCTTCTTGAACGTTAAAACCCTGAATCTACACAGAGAACAAGAGGGATCACGTTAAATAAAGTTAATTGCTCCTGATGGCAGTTAAGAATTTCTGAATTAATACCCGCACATTGCAAATTTGTGCCTCCCACTGGTAGCTGGAGCTAATGCTCAGAGTTTGTCCAGCTCAGTCTTCTGAAACTGCACTCTGCTGCCCCAGGGATTTGCTGCTGTGCTTCAAACAAAACCTTCCACGCTCCCTCTTGGTGTCCCAGCAGTATTTAATTGCGAGTGTGGCACCTTTCATGTTAGCTGTGCATCTCCAGCATCACCTGGAGCATCTCCAGAGCCCCTGCTTCAGACTGCACAAACTCCAACGTGACAAAAAAGGAAATACTCTCAAGTGCCTGCCCTAGGACAAGGCTTCTCTCACCAGTTCCACATGGGTGGTATGCAAACCAGCTTAACTACAGGAAGCTGCACCCAGCTGTGGAAAACACCAACAAGTTTTATTCACGGCCTCAGGTCTAGTACGGATTTTGGCACTCTGGCACACTGGGAATTGACTGCTCCACTAAACCAGTCCATGGATGTTTTTCACACGGTGACAAAAGTGGATCAGCTTTTTCATTCCCTCTTTCAGCTCCTCTTGCCCTCTGAATCAGGTATCCAAATGCAAGACACCCTAGTCCCGCCTGTCTTAGGCTTCCTCACTGTCAAATGCAGAAGAATTGGCACTTTCAGAAGATTATTAATCTCATCCTAAAATAAGGACTTAAGATGGGTCAGGAGAATTATCCAGGGGCTTTAGAGGCAGGCTGGGGTGACTATAATCAGGGCACAAGGTTAAAATTCTTAGGCAGCAAAAGTGAAGTGAGATGAATCTCATGCCTGGGTGTGTGGTGCTGTTATCAGTGCCCGAGTGTGAGAGCTGAGCTCAGAACGATGTAACGACAGGAAATTAAATTCACTTACCACTAGAGGGAACACAAGCAGAAAGACTACCGAAAACCTCATTTCCTCGCATAAGAAATGTCTACGTTTCTGTTTGGTGCTGCATGTGATGCCTGGGGGTTTCAGCTTTTACATTTCTCATGCATTTGTAACCCTGCAGTTCTTTGGGGCACAACTCCAAACCCCATGTGCAGGGTCAGCTGCTGCTTCCCCATTGGGCTCAGACCCAGCAATTCCTCTCCAGGCCTGGCAATCAAGGACACCTCAGTGCCTCAGGCCCCAGAAATGCAAACAAAAGGGAGCTGGGGACAGCAAACTGGGGCTGAATGGCTTCATCAATTCCTGCAGCTGCAATTGGGAGATCAACCCCCGGTGTGCAAATGGAGCAGACTTAGAAAAGTGGGGAACCCGTCAGCCCTGCTCCATTTTGGGTGCGGCCCTGGGGGGCTTTGTGTGCCCTAAATGTACCTGAAGGCCCTTCAGCAAATCCAGCTGCTTTTTATTCCCTTCACTTGGCCTGGCCTCTGATTTTGGTTGCCCAAAAATACACCCCATGTAAGGCACAAGCGTAAAACGCACAGTCACAGAAGGGCAAAACCTGCCCTCAATCTACCCAGGGGATCCATCTGGCTGAAACCCATGCCATCACCTGGAAGTCGATGAAGGTGACCTCCCAGAGGTGAGAGAGGTCATCTGCAGAGCTGGGGACGAGCAGAGCGTCGTATCTGTGCAGGCTGCTGACGTGCTCGCAGTGGAAGGAGTAGGCGGCCGGCGCGCGGATCCCCGTGGCGTTGAAGGTGGCCTGCAGCGAGTGGTTGTACAGCAGCTGCAGCCTGTGCAAGCTGAACCAGCTCTGCACAGACAGCTGGTAGGAGCTGGTGGTTAACAGGAGCCTGGGAACGCCGTGTCAGAAGAGAGATGAGCGAGAAAATGAGTCAGGGGATCGCCGCTGTTGAATTCGTGCCTTGGACAACCTTGTAAGATCAATGTTCGCAACCAGCTGGTATCAGAATGAGCTCTGCTCCTTTCCATGGGGTCTGGAAAGGGAGGGTTTGCACAGAGAGGGGCAGAGGCCTGGAACAGCTGCCCAGGGAGGGCCTGGAGTGTCCCTGTGTGGAGCCATGGCAGCCCCAGCTGGGCACGGCCTGGGGCACTGCTGCAGGGGACCCTGCTGGGCACAGCGTGAGCTCACAGGAACCTTCCAGCCCTAAATGCCCTGGGATTCTGGGATTTGAGGCTGTTCGCTGTGGCAGTTGAAGGAGTTTGGTTTCTCCCACAAAGCAAGAGGAATATGAGGGGATTTTGCTTAATTACTGGGAAAAATATGAGTGTGACACTGGAATTGTACCTCCACCCGGTGTGTGTGAAGTCAAGAAAAGCTGTTCTCCTCTGCCACCAAGAAGCAAACACAAAGTAGGTCACAGTCTGATGTCTGTAGTGAATTAGCAATGTTTAGCTAAAATCTCAGACAGGGGAAGATTTTACCAAAAGAGATGACCCAAACTTTTCCACGAGTAGAAAAGTCAATGTCGAAGAAAAAAATAATCTTAACAAAACAAGGGAGGTGGCAGACAGACATGCTGAATGCAGGTGTTTCAGTTATAAAAGGGTTTCTCTCACATTATTGTTGCTTAAAAAAATTCTCTTTAATTCCCCAGAGCAACTGCATAACAATGTATGTTACCATGCTATTATCTGGTAAGGATTTTATGGTATAAACTTACCTGATAACAAGTCCCTTTAGATTGCCAATATCACCAAACTTCAGGGAAAGCCTAGGTCAAAAAGGAAGTAACATCAGACTAGGAAAATACTCAGAAACCTTCAGGGGAAAAAGCAGCACAAAAGATTAAGCTCAGGTATACATGGAATTTTTTTGCCCAGTCTACCCTTAATGTCAGTGGGGAAAAAAACTGAAAGGATTAAGTCTTCCTCCAGTGAAATACTACACTCATTGAGCTGAAGTTCAGTACAGTGAAATGCCCCCAGCCCAAAAGGCATCACTGGCACACACCCCATGAAGGGATAATTACCATGCACAGCACCTAAGCCCTACATTCAGCACAGGATCCCTCTCCAAACCCCACAAGCAGCTGTGTCGAACAGCTGGAGGTGGAACAGACCCACAGCTTCAGCCCCATGGGCAGTGAGAGCAAAGCCGGCTGCCCCAAGGAGGGATCCAGCACTGCAGCAGCTGAGTGTGTGCATCCACAAAAGGCTGGGATTAAACTAAATCGCCAGCACACCATCAGGACAGCCTGGGGCTCTGCAGGGGCTGCTCTCCTCGTGCCTTGGAGCATCACCTACACCAGAGGCCAGACAAGACTGAGAGAATAAAGTGTTTATTTGCTAAAGGCCTTCAGTAGCTGCACCTTGGGCTGGCAGGAGCCTCCCAGGGCCTACACCAAGCTGGACAATGGTCACCAGTGTTTCACACAGTTCTGACTTGGGTCCATTCACATCTCAGGGTTAACCCTGCAATTACAGCTTCAGCTAATGAAGTCATTTAGCCCCAGTTAGCTGTCCCCAAGTCACTTTTGTTTGTGCTTTTGGGGCCTGAGGCTGTGGGGTGCCCTTGAGCTCCAGGCCCAGAGGGATTGTTGTGTGTGACCAAAGTGTGAGGGCAGTGGCTGACACTCTGCATGCAGCTCGGAGCTGTGCACCAGTGCACTGCAGGAGCTGAAACATGAAAAAACTAAAATCCTGAGGCATCACTCCCTTTGCCCTCCCCAGAGTGGCTGTCTGGGCCCAGTTCCACCAGCAGAGCAGAATTCCCCTCACATGGCGCTGTCCTCGCTGCAGTTTGAGTCTCCAACATCCACGCTGGCATGGACACCGAAGGTCCTCTCTGTCAAATCCAGCTGGGTCTGGTTCTCCAGCCTGATGATGATCCTCTTGGCCCAGAACAGGATGCAGGGGGTGCCGTTCATGGTGACATTCAGGGGGCCGTAGTGGCCGTGGGGGAACGGCCTCCAGGGCGCTGCTCCCCACTGTCCTGCCCTGCTCAAGTTGTAGCTGACAGCCTGAGGGACCACACAGAGGAATTCTGTCAGAAGATGTGGTTTCAGGAGTTGCCATCTCACCAGAATACACGAGCCAGCCCTGGGCTGAGGGAGCAGAGGGATTTCTGGCTGTATCCCCCCCCAGCACGAGGATGGCACCTCACAGAACATCAGCCCCAGCATGGAAGATGTTCCTTTCGGCTGAAGACTCTCTAGAGCACCTCTAAGAATTGCTTCAGCCCCCTGGGAAGGACTCAGGTTGTGCCAAGGACACAGCCCAACACGCTGGAACACACGGGGTAGCTGTCCAGGTGGGATAAATTTGAGTTTACATTTACGTTTACAGCAGGCAGCCCACCACATATCTGTGTAGGGTTTCCTTCCCTACCTGAATGGGTGCTGTTCCCACTTGGACTGCATATGGCCTCCCATACAGTGTTTCAAAAGAGCTTAATTTCCATTTTGCCCTTGGTTTTGTCCAAATTTGTATAAGTGCCAGTGGGAGAGCCTGGGGCAGAGGTAACTTTGCTTCTTGTCCCCATCTAACAATTTTTTGTTTGATCAAGTGGTTGATCTTTTCCAGCTGGCCACTTGACTGAGGATGGTATGGAGTATTCCACTCCCAGTCCATACCCAGGTGGTGGCTAATGTGCTGCACAACTCTTGAAATAAAGAGTTCTATCTGAAGATATGGGACACCAAGATCAAAAAAGCGCTGGGAGAAGAAAAACTTTTATCGTGGGGGCTAGTGAGAGTAAAGAAATTCCTATAAACAGCCCCTTGGGATGTATTTTGACACACTGGAAGGAGCTGGCAGGTTATGGTGGCACAGAAACTAGAAGGGAACTTGTCAAGTTTTGTACTCAATGGTGCCACTCTATAGGCTTGAGGAGGGTGTCAAGTGGAACCTTAAAGCTGGAACCCTAAATTGTGAGGCCCTATTCCAGCTAATGCTCTTTCTTAGGAGGGAACAGAAACAGCAGGAAGTGGCTCATGCTGATATGTTTTTCACCCTTCAGAATCACCCCGAGTGGCAAAGAGATTGTGGGATTAGGCCACCCTCTGACCCCCTGGTGTTGGCTCTTGAAAAAGAAAATAAAGCTAACAGGGGAAAGCCCAAAGGGCTGAGAAAGAACTGAAGAATTCAACCGCCATTCTCAGATTTCACACTCAGATTTCCAGTCACCATCTCTGTCCTATCTAGACAGGATAACACACCCAATATCTGTTTCTAACGTGTTATTATGATTGGAAGCTCACATTAAAACAGGAAAGCTTTTCTGAGTCCCAGTCATAAACAGCATCTCACCAGGCTCCAGGAGGGACACAATTAAGCCCCAAGGTTTTGTCTTGGCTTAAAGAGAGATTTTTTTGTGTGTGTCTGTGTCTGCTGTTTAGATTAGCAAATCATAACTCTCAGCTCAGACCCTGAAAGATCCTTTTTGGTACTGGACCTTACATATGGCACAAGGATGTTTTAGGATTAAAATTAGCAAGCACTGGCAGCAACAAGCTGAAAGCAAGGCAAGATCATGGTCAGGAAATGTGCTGAGTGGCTATGAGTGTATTTAAATAAATGACAAGGCTGTCTCCTCAGAAGTCCATATGATTTATTCAACATGTTACTAACATTGGAATGCATCACTTTTGCTAAGGAAGCCTTTTATGCTCAGTTTTGGACAAGACCTACAGCCTGGTCTCAGGGAAAAACCTCCCACTGAAAATCTGAGGTTTTGCTTCAGCTCTTCCTTCAGTACCAACTGATATGAGAATAAGACTGGTCACAGCAGCCAAATCCCACTGTACAGAATATGGATATAAGGGTTTTGTCCTCCCAGAAATATCCTGTCCCCCAACCCAGCCAGCACCAGCACCTCACTCCTAAGAAAAGCAGAGAGTATTTGTACAAGTGGTGAGGCAGGACTAAATCTAAAACAATGTTTTAGATGGGTTTTTTTAGCCATTTCTCGTAAACAAAGTTAAACAAATTTAATTCAGCAGCGTCAGCTGAAAAACCTAAATGTGCTGTGAAAAGACTTCACAGACCCTCCAGACATTACCTGTGCAATTGCCACCTGACTGACGTTAAACTTTGGCTTCACATGACCACTGTAACGCTGACCTGCAGAAGAAGGAGTGTTACTTCATCATTAGCATATCATAAACATCCATTTATAAACACATTTATAACTGTTTGCACGTTCTTATGCAAACAATAATTACCTCTGCACAAAACGTGTATGTCAGAATTACTGCTCTTGTCTTGGAAAATATTTGACTGGCAGCAAATACTGCCTTCACTACATGTATTTTCTAATTTACCTTTCTTGTTCACCAAGATTCCTCTTGCTTTCACTGGACACCTTGTCACCCTCACCGTGAGGAACACCAGTGCCCCAAAAATATTCAGTCTATGTCTGTATTTATTCATCCTAAACACAACAAAAGCTGCTTTTATCTTCATGCAGCAAATTCATCCAAGGGTATGTGAGAAACTGCCTGGCAAAAGTGTGATAACTGTGCTGGGAACTTTCTCCCTGCAGTGACAGAGACAGGAAGCTGTGACAAATGCCCTGACATCCCAATCCTCCATGCCAGGAGGGTGATGTTTCACAAGCAGAGATCATTTCATGGGCACTGTCACAGCTCCATCCTTCTAACATTTAACTCTGTTTTTATCTGGTTAAAAAAAGATGAAAGCTTTTTCGTTCCACATCCTCACTGCACCTCGGAGTTGGACAATAAATTATTATTTTAACAGGCAAATCTTTTTAAGTGTATTTTTTAAGAGGGTCAAGCTCTAACAAAACGTGTGACAGAAGAGCCTCCAAGGCCAAGAGAAGCAGCAAACCTTCTACAGCCACTCTAACAGAGTCAGCACCCAGGGATCCAGCCCACTGAAAGCCTTACCATCTCTCTGGAGAGATTCTTGGTCTGAAAATTCATGTGAACTAGGAGAGAGGAGAAAAATATTTATTGTGCCGCACCTGAATTCAAAGCTTGCAGCTTCTTTTGCGGTTTAGTGGGGAAAGTTCCTGTTGCTGCTTCACTCCACAGAACATTCCAAAGGTAGCTCAGCTCCTCGGATGGTGAAAGCCACAGGAAAAGGGCAAATTATCCCAAAGCTGCTGTAGCCTGGCTAAAAAATGTCTAATTTTCAGAGATCACTCAGCTGGACCAGCCCAGACAGGCACTCCAGTGTCCTTACCACGCTGACAAAAGGCTTTGTTACCCCTGTTGAGTCCCATGAACACCTTCCACATTACTGCAGCTTCCTCGGGACCTGCATCCCCCTTCAGTGGATTGATTTGCCCCTGTGATGGCCTCTGTCCCCTTCCCAAGACTTCCACCAGAATTCCCACTCTCCCAGCTGAGCACCAGCCCTCAGACCCTGCACATCCTGCCCTGTTTGTGCCCCTGCAGAACTGTCTCACCTTCCACTGCACATGGAAATACACTTCTATCTTCTTCTGCCCCATTTCTTACCATCTTTCCAAACCACCAAAGCAGAAAAAACTGTGGAAATACTCACACAGAGGCCGGCATATAAATATTAGGAATCAGAGCAGTTTTCAGTGTTTACGTGTAGATTTCACCATAAATTGTTGGAATTGCAAAGTCAGGGCTTAGTGCCCCTGGGGAGTGCTTGGGCAGCAGGGTGAGCCCTCCCTGGTGGGCTCTGGGCAGGGGGATCTCTGTGACCTGCTGGCACACACAGAAGGAGTGATCCCAACCTAATTTCCATCACAGCATCCTCAAGAGCAGATAAACACAAGTCCCAAGCAACAGTGGGACAGCCTAAAGCCCACCCTGCCTGCTGCCAGGCTGAAAGAACTTTATAAAGACCTTACATTCAGAAAAGTTCAACCCTGTTCAAATTATATCTGGCAGTTTTATTTACGTATGGAGAGGCCAACTTTGACCTTGGTTTCAGCTCTGAGACCCCAGTGGCTTCAAGAAGCACTTTCAGAGTGGGTCCTCTTTCTCCCACTGCTTTTTTGGGTGCAAAAAGCAAAAAGCCTGGCCTGGGGTCTCCAGGGGGGTTGAGGGTGCTCATGACAACTGCAGATTTTAGAGATGGGTGGAAACACTCAGATTTTGACAGGCAGGTAACAAAAGATGTGCCTACAATGGACTAAAACTTGTTTTCTTGCTCAAACAAAACCCTCTCTCAGGCTGTTTTATGGTTAGGAACACGGGTCTTGTAATTTAATGCTGTTTTTTTTTTAACTCTTCCAGTCTTTCTTCATGACAGGTTGTGCCCTCAGGCTGAAAAAGGTGATTTGGGGGGCCAGGTTTTTCCACAATGATAGCTACAAAACCAGGGCATGCCAAGAAGACATGAGCATACATTATTTAGTTATTCTGACTTTAGTTATACTTAGTTGCAGCTATATATACACAAATCTAGTTATACTTAAACTCCTCTCCATGTGCGTAACTAAACACCATCTTCATATATGCAGAATTAAGTACTCATAGCCATTTACTCCAGCTTGGAAATCACCACGTTGGACTAAAACATTGGGGCTGGAAGAAGAATGGTGTAAAATTGTGCAATTCATTCCATTCCCTTACAGGTTTTTATGCTGTTTATGGAAGAGGAAAGGTCAATTCTGTGACTCTCCATTAAGAAAAATGAATCCTGGCTCCTCCACACCCCATGCAGGCACAGCCACTCTGGAGGAGATGTCACATCTCTGCTTTCAGCATGAAGACACTCAAACGCAGACGAATGTGCACAGCTGATGAAATATTCATGTTTTCATGAGGAATGCAGAGCAGAGAGTGACCCACGTGAGGGGGTGCCTGCAGCCAGGCCCTCCTGCTAATTACTGGGCTAATTAGCAGTGCTGGCTGCCTGCTCTCCTCCTGCAGAAGGCATGCAGTGCCACCAGAAGGGAAATCCATCACCCCACGTCGCTGTGGCACAGCACACAGGGACAATCCTGTCCCGGTTTTGGGGCAGGCACGAGTGGACCTTGATGTCATCAGCTCTGTCACCTGCCTCTGACACCCAGCCCTGAGGTGTGATCCATGGGCTGTCCACAGCCACCCTGCTGCCAAAATAGCAGCTTTTCCACCCAAAAAGCGAGCTGGGGGAATCCCCAGGCACCCCGTCATCCTCAGCTGGAGCACATCCCATGGAAGCAAAAGTACTCAAAGTGAGAAAAGGGAAAAGAGCTACACACTAAAAAATATGTATTCCCTTTGGATTATAGAAATGGTAATTACATGTGTAAGAGAAGAGAAAATGGCCAGCGTTAGAGCATTCTCCACAGGAAATAATTTCTAGCACACTGAGTTAGAGACCCTTTTATCAGCCTCTCTTACCCTGGAATTTCAAATTCATTTGATCACAAGTGGTGTATGTTTTGATCAGTCATATTTTCCCTTCCCAGCTGGTAAACAGCTCTCCAGGCACGTATGTTGTACGTTGAATTTACCACACCAAGCATGTTAGGAGCCCACATGAAATTGGATTAGCCCTAATACAAAGCACTGGAAGGGCTAATCACTATGTAAAACCCAATTAAATAAGATTATAAGTATAAAGAAGTGTAAATTTCCTCTTATCAGATGACATTATCCATCTACATAAGATAACTGAGTCGAGGCTTGTTTGTCTGCAGAAGTTGATAAACACTCCAGCTCCTGAGGACTTCCACGTAAATAGCATTTTCTGCACTCAAATAACCACATGAATAATCCTGGCACTCAGCAGGGGTTGAGTGTGGAGGCCACAGGCAGTTTTCATGCCATGTCCACACTTCTGCTCTTCATATCTCTGCTCTGATAAACTGCACCAGATGGAAAAACACACTCTACATCTACAGAAACAGTATTGCTTGTTTCCACTAGTTCAGAGTCATCTCACCAAGACTGATCATCTCCAGCTGCAGAACTCCCCACTGGCTGCTGAACTGGTTACAGCCAATCGATGAGAAATCCAACTGGAAAATAACGTGTGACCTCTCAAATGCACTAAAAACAAAATTTGGGGAGGTGAGGAGCACCTGGGGGCAGTGCACTGTTTGCAGTCCTAGGGACACTCAGCATAAGGAATTTCAGTGAAGTTTTGAATGCCACAAATATTTAAGTTTGGAGACACCAGATTCAAGGAAAGAGCTGGTTCCTGCTAAGAAACATCCTGACAAAAAAACATCACTGACTTCTAAATGCCTCTGTGTAAGTTGTATCAGTAGGAAATACCTACAAAGCCCACAACTCTTCTGTATTTTTAATGTGTGATTCGACACAGGGAGACAGATTTCCATAAATATTTTGTAAAGCACTGATTACTAAGGCTGATTTGCAGTTTAATGGATGTCCAACAAGGTCTGGATCAGTACAAGATAATACTCAAGCTTCCATTTTTAATACAAAAAGAGAGACTGAGCTCATAAAACTTCTAGCAAATTAACATCATGAAGGCACAATCCCACTCCCAATGAGGAAAAATTCCCATTTGATTCACTGCCATCAAGATCCTGATTTCATCTGTTAATATTTAGTGCAATAAAGCACTGCTCGCTCTCTGTCAGATTTTGGTCTGATTGATAAAAAAAACCCTGAAATTATACTAAGAAGAGCAGTAAGAAATCTGAGAATTGGCAGAGGAGAGCAGCAAGTAAGCTATTTAATGAAAACATATTGTAGTATTTATCAGCAACTGGTTACCAGATCTCTTAATACAAGCTTAAGCAAATCACCACATGTGCCTCTTGCCTCAAACACACAGATTTTACTGACAGCTGCGACCTCCATCAGCATGTTTGCTCCGCGTGTTTTTGGTGACTTTGGGCATCATTCAGCTCGTCCACCTCAGGCTGTTTTCACTTTTCCAATGCTTGGCTCTACAGTAAAGTCCCCTCTTCCCCCTGCTATGATCCGGGCTCACTGTGCTTCATTAGAGAGTAAAACTAACATAGTACAATAGTATATAACAATATAATATAATAGCACTACTAATAACAAACCCAAGTCTCCGGTAAAGTTTTAAGTTTAATACTCACTTGCAATATTGAATTCACACTTCAAATATTCTACACGTAGGCGGGATATTTTCTTGCCTTTGTTTCTTGCAGTACTTTTCACACCCTTGCCGTTTCACTATTTATAATTCCCTTTTCCCGGGGACCAGGGAAAGTCAGAGGCGGACTCATTAAACCGTGAAGATTCACAGAAAACACCCGATTTTCATCAACGCGCGCAAAATTGTTTCAAAGTTACATCTCCAAGGCACCGCCTGCTTCAGTATTAACAAATTAATTAATTTCTGCATTAGGGCGGGGTGTTTTCCAAGCGGGAGAGGGAACCTCGGACACCTCCTGGCACTCTGAAAGCGGCACGGAGGGCAGCGGTACCGACCCGTTCTCCCGGTACCGACCCGTTCCTGTTCTCCCACTACAGACCTGTTCTCCTGGAACCGACCTGCTCCGGTTCTCCCGGTACCGACCTGTCCTGTCCCCCCCCAGCACTGTTCCCCGAGGTGCTGCCGTCCCCCCCGGTACCTGTCCCTGTTCCCCCGGTACCGACCGGTTCCCGGCGGTGCTGCTGTCGGTGCAGGTGAGCTGCAGGAGCTGCAGGAGCCGCAGGAGCCGCAGGAGCCGCAGGGCAGCCCCGCTCCGCTCCATCGGAGCCCCGCAGCCGCCGCACGCCGGGCACAGCAGCGCCGCTCCCGGGGCGGGACAGCGGGTGGAGCCCGGGACAGCCCGAACCGGCCCCGAACCGGCCCCACCCCAGCGGGTCTGCGGAGATCCTACCCGCCTGAGAGCTGCTTGCTAAGGGGGAAGAAGGGACCGGGTCAGCCCGGCCCTAAAATCACACTGCGGTTCACATATCGTCTGCTTAAAGGGAGGTGTGGGTGATGCTTACAAGCAGTTCTGGAATCTCTCCCTCTGTTCACAGAAAGAACTGCACGTATTCTGTAGCCTTATACTATCCTACTCCATCTGTATATTATATAGATCAGGTAGATACATGTATGTTAAATAATACTTAACTGATGTGAAAGCAAGACACTGCAAGCTTTGGAGCCAAATATTTGGGAGCAGTTTCCTTTCTTCAGCACTAATTCAGTTTGTGCATGTCCAGCTTTCTGGATTGACTGTTTTGGCGCTTTGAATTCTAAAATTACTGAGCAGTTTGGGTTGGAAGGAATCTTAAAACTCATCCATTCCCACCCCAGGCACGGCAGGGCCAGCTCGCAGTGTCCCAGGAGCTGCCAGCCCCAATGTCCAGCCTGGCCTTGGGCACTGCCAGGGATCCAGGGGCAGCCCCAGCTGCTCTGGGCACCCTGTGCCAGGGCCTGCCCACCCTGCCAGGGAACAATTGCTGCCCAAGATCCCATCCCCTGGCAGTGGGAAGCTCTAGGCCAGGCCACAGCTGTGAAATGCCCAGAGAATGGCAGTGTCTGTGTTTCTGGGCTGCCAGGTGGGGACACCAAAGCCCCCACACATCTCTGTGACTACAGGGGCTGGCTCTGGGTCATCCCCAAGGGATTTGTGGGTCAGACACACTGGTACCCCTAAGAATCACAGACTCATAGAATGGTTTGGACTGGAAGGGACCTTAGGGATCATCTAGTTCCAAAACCCTTAGATATCAGGCAGGACACAGCCATACACCAATCTGCAGGCATCAGACACCCAGTCCTGTCCTGCTCCCTGCTGATGGCACCATCAGTGGAGCTTCACTTTGCTGATTAGGAGCTCCTGCCTGTTGCATTCCAGATCTTAGAGAAGGATTAGGGCTTTAGCGTTGTAACCATTAGAAAGGATTTGCCATCTTAAGTAATTTCTCCTTCTGGGATGCAGAGGGTATCTGCCCATCTGAGAAATCCCCCAACAGCTTGTCCTCAGTCGAGCGGCTTCTATCCAATTTAAGGAGGAGTAAAGATACTTATGTGAGAATCCCAGATTGAAAAATGAGATGAAGGAATGTAGGATTAAGCAAAAACCACTTGAAGATAAACCCTAAATTTTCTGAGAAGCACCAGCAATGCATGATGCTAAAGTCAGAGCACCTACAGCAGAACGGACACATGGCTCAGTTAAAAAATGTAAGCAGCCCTGGGAAGGGACAGAAGTGTCACACACTTTTCTGAACACTGTTCAATGTCACTGTTCAATGCCTCAGCACCCCTGGCTCCTAAATAAACAGAGGGAAAGGCACAGAGAGGCCTTCTGGTGGTGCCTGGAGATTTGATCCACATGCATCCATTTCCCAAGAATCCCTCACCCACTTGGGAGTAAAAGCTAAAAATTAAAACTCTGAAAAACAAACCAGTAGGGGCCAAAAGAAGGAAAAATGTGTCCTTTGAGGGCAGCAAAGTGCAAGAAAGTATCATAAACAATACATGGCCGCGGATGAAGTCAGCACAGGCTGAACCCCAGATGATGCTCAGTGACAAATGAATGCACCTTTTAGCTGCACTTCCACCCCCCGTGTTTCCATTCATCAATTTATCAATACCTGCTTGCTTGGGCCACCATTTCACCTCAGAAAAAAGTACTGCCAAATTGCTCAGAAAAAATGGGCAGGTTACAGACAGCCCAGAAAACACCAAACTGCCAGCGTAGGTTAAACCAGAATAAATCAGTGAAAATCTCCTGACTTCCTCGCTCTACATTAATGCTAGGGGTACTGATAGGAAATCCCTAATCAGCAATCAGCTGAAATCTTGGTGAAGCAAAGAGCAAGAATAAAAGCCTTTCTTCACCCCATGACTCTTGCCAATAATAACAACAATTCAAAATTTCTTAAAAATGCTGCTTTTTTATGAGGTTCACGCATAAACAAACACACTTGGTAGCTGAAAAGAAATTAGATCTTCGTTCTGGTGCAGAATGATGACAAAATCTGCATCTCTGAATTACTGGGCTTTGTAAGAAATTCTGAGTAGAGCCTTGCATGCAGCAGTCCTGGCAAGGGCATGATTAGGGGAGCTCTTGTGATTCCTTTTCTGAATTTCTGTTGTATTTTTGTCTGGTTTATGTTGAAATCAACCAGAAAAATCTTCATCCTTGAACTTTTTGTGGCCACAAAAATGAAGAAATGAACCACCTGTAGGGAAAAGTCAGTGGGAAGTCAGCAGAATCCCAGAACCACTGAGGCTGGAAAATCCCTCCCAGCCCATGGAGTCCAGCTGTGCCCCATCCCCACCTCATCCCCAGCCCAGAGCCCTGAGTGCCACATCCAGGAATTCCTTGGGCACCTCCAGGGATGGGCACTGCAAACCTCCCTGGGCACTTCCAAAGCCTGAGCTCCCTTTCCATGGGGAAATTCCTGCTGCTGTCCCCCCTGAGCCAGCCTGAGGCCGTTCCCTCTTGCCCTTTTGTTTGCAGCCTGCAAGATGGGCTCTGCCAGGCTGAAAGTGTCTGGTATTCCCAGTGAAAGGGTTAAAACTGCTGCTTATCATCTCTTCCCCCCTCATTTGGAGATGAGGTGTGGGTTTTTGGTTACTCTGGATAAAGAACCTCTCCTCTGATGACCAAGCAGGAAGGTGACACTTGTCTGTTCCCCATCTCCTACCGATGCAGCCCAGACATTCCCACCCCCAGGAAGGAGGAAATGCAGCTCTTATTGCACTTTAAGCAATGTTTAGGAGTTTTTTTGTTTTTCTTTTTTTTTTTTACAGTCTACCTCACATGAAAGGTAATTATACTCAGTTCAAATCAGTGCAAAGGCTCACAGTTCTGCCAGGGCAGTGAAGCAGTCACAGAGGGACAGGTAGGACGTGTCACCCTGCCCACCCCGGTGTGTCACCGCTGTCCAGCCACCCCCTGTCACACAGAGTGACCAGGTGGACACTCCTGGAGACCCTGGGACAACAGCTGTGCTGCACCCATTGTACACAGGCTGGGTTTGCATGCCACAAAGATGGAAAATTTACCCCTGTGGCGGCGTCACACACAGCACAAATCATTTCCAGCTGTTTGTAGTCACCTCCCAGTGCCATATCAGGTCACGACAAAACTTCCTAAATCAGCCAAAGTGTGAGGTGTCAGCCACTTTACAGGTATCAGCACTGAACACATCACTTTTTAATCTAGTATATCACTGCTGCTCTGATCCACAGTGCACTGACAATGCTACGGAAACACAGACAGAAAAATGGCCTTAAAATACACAAAAATCTTGTCTCAGTTCCCACACAATCCTCCCTCTGGGAGACTAACTGGGCCAAAAAGCCCTTCTGCATCCTCCTGGGTTAGGATACACAAATTAATCCTTTTACAACTCTTCTCTGCTTCCCTGGCAGGGTGGGCAGGCCCTGGCACAGGGTGCCCAGAGCAGCTGGGGCTGCCCCTGGATCCCTGGCAGTGCCCAAGGCCAGGCTGGACATTGGGGCTGGCAGCTCCTGGGACACTGCGAGCTGGCCCTGCTGTGCCTGGGTGTGGAGCAGGATGGGATTTAGGGTTCCATCCAACCCAAAATAATCTGGGATTCTGGGATTACCCTTTTGGGTCCCACATCCCCAAAGGATCCCATCCCTGAGAAATCCCCGTGCAGACTCCAGGCCTTCCTCCACCATCAGGGAAGGGTCAGGGGGGAAACTACCCCACAAAAAAACCTCCACCAAAATCCCAGTGTGTGTCACAGCCCAGCTGTCCCTGGCTGTGCAGCGCCACGGGACACCAGCACCAGAGATCAGATTATACCCGGAGTTTCAGGATAAGTGGTGGGATTTTGGGTGGATTTGTCTGCTTGGCCAACCGAGACATTTAATTTTAGAAGCGCTTATCTGGCAGCATTCTCCAAAGAGAACAGCTGCCCACAGTGCCCTGAGAGCTGTGCCCAGGAGGGGAGTTCTGCAAAAAGGAAGAGACCCTCAGACTCTCTGCAGAATCACAGAATGGTTTGGGTTGGACACTGATGGTCATCGTGCTCCAACCCCCTGCCATGGGATACCTTCCAGGGACACGCCTTGAGGCTACCTGAGCCTGCACAATCTCACTCATTCATTTAAATAAAAAATATTTATTCATAAATAAATATGTTTATTTAATAAACACTCATTAATAGGTCCAGTAAATGCTGGTTTGTTATGGTATATTTATGTTGTGTTCACCAACTGCCGTCCTAATCAGCTTTAGCGTATTCCTGATATTCCTAACTTTGTAATGCAAAGCTGCAGCATTTTCACAAAGACAAAATGGTTTTGGTACCTGAAAAGAAATTAGACTTTTGGAATGCAAGACAACTGCATTCCATCATCAGAACTGCATCTTCAAAAGCTGTCTTTTATAACAGCAATGTTTTCTCCTCAAAGTGTTGATGGAGTTTATGGTTTTGTTTGGGATTGCTTCTTTTGCAGGGGGAGGTTGGATTTTTATAATATTTCAAATTTTTTAAATTAGTTATTCTATAAAGATTGACTGTAAAACCATCCCTATGCAAACACACAAATATATATTTTCCACTTAAGCCCTGAGCACAGGCTGTGTTAAAAAAGATGTGTTTATATCTAATTACTGCCTCTTCAGAGCCATTCCCAAAAGGGAAGGGAATGTTCATGATTTGGATGGATGCAGTTTGGCAGCTTTCAAAAAGGAGAAATACAAGCTCGTTTCTGTGGCAGGACTTTGCTCTGTGCAGATCTGCTCAGGGGCAGTGCAGGAATTAAAGTCACAATGTCCCTGGATCCCTGGCAGTGTCCCAGGCCAGGCTGGATGGGGCTGGACGTGACTCAAGGTCCCTCCCAACTCAAACCATTTCACAGAACCATTGAGGCTGGAAATGTTATAAATGAAATTAGAATTTTGACAACTAGATCACTTGGGTTAATGGCAGTTTAATTAAAAACTAATACAATTTAGTACATCGAATAGTAATTTGGTATAAAAGAATACAGTTTAGTAAAAGAATATAATTTAGCAAAAAATTACAGTTTATATATATAATCAGCCAGTAATTAAGTATGATTAAAGCATAAGCAAAACTAACTGGGGTACGGAGGCTTCCCACCCTGCCTCATGTACAAAACAAAGCACTTCAAGCTAAACTTGTATACTGTATGCTTATACAAATTCATTAATATTTCTTGTAAGTTTCCTCCTATTTCCAATTTTTCTGATTTTACGTCACTTTTCTTCACTGCACATGTTCCACTTGTTGTTAGGGGGTCTTCAGTCTTCTTTTGGGGGTCTTTTGGTGAAGGCTTCTCCTCTTCCTCGTTGTCCTTTGGATAACCTTACAGGTTTGTGTGTGTGTACTATGCGTTGTGTTATGTTACTCTACTCATTAGTCTGGTATTTACTGATTTTTAGGCCCAATGCCTAAAGTCGTTCTAATTTTGTCCGTCTCAAGGCCGTTTTCATCTTGGTACATCACTTATCTTCCAAACTACATCCTGTACCTCAATTTAAACAGGTAAAATCTGTAAAGGGGTGAATCTGCCTTGAGACACTGATTCTTTTGGTTCCTTCTAATAATAACTTTAATAACAGTTACAATTCAGCTAGGAGGAATTAATTCCATTTATTACACTGGACATCAGCTGGTCCCAGTTGAGGGTGAAAGGGCACTTGTATGCATGGGCAGTAAGAAGGAGCTGTGACATCGATTTGCGTGTGCAGAAGGCTTTCTGGAAACGGGTGTCAAGTTTTTGGAACACAAAAAAAACACACTTGTGCAGCAAACTGTGTGTAATCTACAGAAGTGAGCACCTCGGTGGGGGTGACAGAGAGACACCCCAAAGCCCGCTGCGAGGCAATAAAGCAATGTCCGTTTTCTGTGTCTAGCTCTGGTTCCAAAACTTTCTTTCCCAGTTTTCTGAGCGGCCAGAACGAACCCGCGGCACGGGGACTCGAACCCACAGCCAGCAGCGGGCGGGGGTCCTGCCTGTAGCGCCCTGCCGGGGCTCGAACCGGCGGCCTGTGCGCTCGCTGGGCTGCCCCTCGCGGTGCCGGTCGGTATTTGGGTCAGGCGCGGCGCGGGCAGCCCGCGCGGGTCCTGTCGGGCGCGGCTATAGGCGGCGGGCGCGGATCCTCCTCCCTCTTTTCTCGCTCGGCAGCCGCGCGGAGAAGATGGGTGAGCGCCGCGCCGCGCCGGGGCCGGGAGTGGGGCCGGGGCAGGGGCTGCGGGATCCCCGGCGGTGCTCTCCGCCTTCCGGAGCCGCTGGGGGACCGCCCGCAGCCGGCTCGGTGCGGTGCGGGCAGCGCTGCAGGCCGTGAGGCCGCGGCCGCCATTACCCGCCGCATGCCCGCCATGGCCTCAGGCCGCCTTCCCCTCATGGCTCCTTCCCCTCCTCACACCGGCCCCGTCTCGTCCTGCAGGGAAGTGCCGAGGCCTCCGCACCGCTCGGAAGCTGCGCAGCCACCGCCGGGACCAGAAGTGGCACGACAAGCAGTACAAGAAGGCGCACTTGGGCACGGCGCTGAAGGCCAACCCCTTCGGGGGCGCTTCCCACGCCAAGGGCATCGTCCTGGAGAAAGTGTGGGTGCTCCTCCCGGTTGGAATGGGCGTCCCAGAGCCCACCTGGGATGCAGCTCAACCACGGATGCTGGGGGGGAAAACAGGGATTTCGGGTGGTTTTTTCCGTTCTCCTACAAATAGCAAAAAACACAAAAAAACAACAAGGATTTTTTCCCAAAAATGGTGGGAAAAATAAAGATCTTGAGCAAAAAATAGTTTAAAAAAATTAAGAGGAGGGGTTGGCACAAATCACAGCAAAATGAGAAATGTGTGGGGTATTCAAAAAAATGAGGGAAAACGAAGATTTTTGACAAGAATTAGAGAAAATAAATTTTGGAAAATAAATAGGGAAGTTAAAAATAAGGGAAAATGCAAGATTTTTTTTTTTTTGCATAAGGGATAATCAGGATTTTGAGCACAAAAGGAAGGAAAATTGTGTTTGTCTGTTATACATCCTTCCTACTTCTGCCTTTTTTTCCCCTCAATAATTTATAGATTAGGCTGCCAAGGCTGTGGTTTTGGGACACTTTCCTGTGATTTCAGTTGTTTTAGGTTTTTACAATTTTACTGAATTAGTCTGGAGGTCATTTAAGTTTCTATTAGGCTTAGAAAGTGGTATTTTAAAGATTCATACATATATTTAGATTAATATTTATTATGTAATATTAATTATTAAGTCAGTACTTCTAAACAGCTCAGAGTTGTTGAAATACAGATAAAATTTACACTGAGGACAAAGTTAAAAAGTGGATTGTGTGTTAATTAATGCCCCTCCTGGTCTGCCACGCTGATTTCTTTGCCGGTTGGTTTCCCTTGCAGGGGGGTGGAAGCCAAGCAGCCCAACTCTGCCATCAGGAAATGTGTCAGGGTGCAGCTCATTAAGAACGGCAAAAAAATCACAGCTTTTGTCCCCAACGATGGCTGCCTGAACTTCATCGAGGTAATTGCCCGGAATGTTGTGAGGGGAAGGTGTGAGTGACGGGATGGGGTTGGGTTTCTGGGTTTTGGTCAGGCAGTGTGTGGGGAGGTGTTGGGGGCTCACTCGCTGTCCCTGCCGCAGGAGAACGACGAGGTGCTGGTGGCCGGCTTTGGGCGCAAGGGCCACGCCGTGGGGGACATCCCGGGCGTGCGCTTCAAGGTGGTCAAGGTGGCCAACGTGTCCCTGCTGGCCCTCTACAAGGGCAAGAAGGAGAGACCCAGGTCGTAAATCGTCACCACTCTGACAAGAACAACAATAAAATACTTTTAAAGGAGTTCCGTGCTTCTTATTCAGGGGATGCTGCAGGAGGAGGTGGGGTGGGCACAATGATCTTGCCATAGGAACTAAAACTAAATTTCTCCCTAGATGTGGCCAGAGAAAAAGCCCAAACCCTAATGTTCCTTCGGGACTACTAATCAGGAATTGGAATGTATAATTGTGACAAAGAGCCTGCCTCACATCAGAAATGGTGACTGGAGTGCTGGGGATGGCATTTGTGGCAGCACTTCTTGTCTCGGCTGTGAGCACAGGCACAGAACTCACCGGGTTTGGGCCCTGAAGGGGGGACTGCACCCAGCCCAGAGAGCTGAGTGTAATTAGTGTTGGATACAAATTAACTGCGGCTGTTTTGGGGCAGTTTGCCCCGTTTGAAGACCCCCGTTTGTAGTACACTAACACTGCACCGACTTGGCTGTCTCTGAATTTCTCCCATGCATGGCTCAGGGGTTTCTTAACACAGTAAAACCTCAAAATGTGTCTGAAGTCAGAGTGAACAATTCCCTTGTTACAACTGCAGTTGGTCTGCATGGTGAGGGAAAGCCTGTGATTCAAGGAATTCACTTACTTACATAGGAACTTAGATATTTATAAATATAGACAATTCTCTAAGAATACATTGAGAATCTCCCCCGAGTTTTGTGCAGTCAAACTCCCGGGGGAGGCGGAAGGGCAGGGGACTGCTGTCTCCCCTGGCAGTTCTGGATCTCCCAAGTTCCACAGGAAGATTGAGGGCGCTGTCGTGAGGCCGTGTCGCCAGCAGATGTCGCGACAGGAGCGGGGAGGGGGACAGCTGAAACGGAAATGTTCCAGCCAAGAACTCGCGTGTGTTCTGACAAAGGAAATGGGGAATTCGGGCAAACGGGAGCTCGGGGGAGGCAGGAGAGCAGCCCTGGGCTGGATCCAGGCTGGGCTGGGCAGGAGGAGCAGCCCCAGAGGAGCCCTGGGAGCCCCAAGGTGCCGGGCTGGGCCCCAGCGTGGGCAGCAGGGCAGGGGGGATTGTGCCCCTCTGCCCCTCAGCTGAGACCCCACCTGCAGAGCTGCCCCAGCCCGGGCCCGGCACAGGGAGCAGCTGGAGCTGCTGGAGCCGGCCCAGAGGAGGCTCCAGGATGAGCAGAGGGACGGAGCAGCTCTGCTGCCAGGAAAGGCTGCCACAGCTGCCATTGCTCAGCCCGGACAGGAGAAGCTTTGGCCTCAGCTCCCTGTGGCCTCGCAGGGCCCGAAGGAGCCGCAGGAAAGGTGCAGAGAGACAATTGCCAAGGGCTGCGGGGCCAGGAGCCAGGGAATGGCTGCCAGTGGCAGAGGGCAGGGCTGGATGGGATCTTGGGCAGCAATTGTTCCCTGGCAGGGTGGGCAGGCCCTGGCACAGGGTGCCCAGAGCAGCTGGGGCTGCCCCTGGATCCCTGGCAGTGCCCAAGGCCGGGCTGGACATTGGGGCTGGCAGCTCCTGGGACACTGCGAGCTGGCCCTGCCATGCCTGGGGTGGCACTGGGGTGGCACTGGGGGGGCTCTGGGATCTCCTCCCACTCACCCGTGATTCTGTGATTGTGCCAGTGCCCAGGAATAGCTTGTCATTCCTGGACACTGCCAGAAGAACTCGAGCCAAACATCACCAAAGTGCTACCAGAGAGGTTTTAAGCCAAATAAACGTGTTTTGTAACCCAAAATCTTCCAAAACAGAGGAGAATCCAGGACTGGTCATGTTTTCCATCTCATCACCAAAGCTAACTAATATTTTCACTTACTAAAGCAGTTGGCCAACCAGCTGACACCAGCAATACCTGAAATGAATAAGAACTACAAGAGAAGACTTTGTTTTGTAACACACTCGAGGAAGGCGTTAAGAGGGTGCTCTGTAAATCCATTCTCTGTTCAAACACAGCAGTGAAATCCTCTCTCGCCTTAAGGTGAATTTGTCTTCAGGAGGTGACAGCTACAACAAGCTCTCAGGTGAAGAACTGAAAGCTTCCTCGTGGCACAGGGTTTTTTAAGATTTTAATGAAATCCAAGAGATAACAACTTGTGTGACACCTTCCTAATCCTGAGCACTCAATACAGGGTTGCCTTTGCAGCTCTCAGCTTCAGGCTTTTTTTTCTTTTTTTTTTTCTTTTTATTCTAGGTGGTAAGAATTTATTGCTCAAAAATGCACTAAATTCCTTGAAACACTTTTAAAAGCCTACATGCTACTAAAAATAGGTATAAATACCCATACCCACGCTGTTCTCTGGAAGAGAGTATTTTTGAGGAAATAATTGTAACTCCACCATTCAGAGGGAAGAGCAATCGTCCTTCCTTTGTGCTGGGACTGAATTTATATCTCTGCAATATAAATACAGATGTCCAAACAGACTCATGAAACCAGCAAAGAGGTGGGGGGAAAAAAAAGTTATTGAGAAAATTTTCACTGAAATTCATGGAGATGCAGCAAGAATTGATGACTTAACTGGATTTAGCTGTAATTAAGTAGCCCCACATTTCCTGTGTGGAAAAGAATGTTCCTGTTAGTAACCAAAGCCAGGCAACCTCAAATCTCCTGGCAGGGGGTTAAATTCTTACCTGATCATGCTGACACAAATGAGGGATTATGTATGTGGCTACCGACTGCACCCTGCAGAAAAACACATTTTTTGGCTTAGGTGAACACATAAAATTAATTCCTCTCGATGATTCTGGCAGCCCAGGGCAGGTATGAGACTGTTCTCACCTACCAGAAACCCCCAGAAGTGAAGAACCACCCTTGATGTGTCTTCCCAGATTAGCAGAGATGAACAACTGAGCGAATTTACAAATCTAAACTGGAAATTTTCTCCTTGCTAGGATGCAGGAGTTCAGACAATGCTTGTAGGCAAAACCCAAGCTCAGGTCTAAGGATCTTCAACAGTTTCACTAAATAATGAATTCCAACATAAAATAGAATCACAAAACAGTGCTACAATACCCTTGTTTTAAGTATATATGTATATATAAATATATATGTATGTATGTATATATGTATGTGTGTGTGTGTGTGTATATATATATATATACATATACATATACATATATATATATATATATATATATATATATAATTTTCTCATTAAGGCATAAATGTAAATAGGAAATTGGGTGCCTGTCTCCCACCCACCCCAGCCATTAAAAAGGAGATATCCAAATGGGCTTATTTATCTCCTTGGTCACAAATATTTCTGTTAGCCTGTATTTGTTTCTCTACCTAAACTCCATGTATTTGTACAAGCCAAGCTGAATTTTGGTTTTCCAGCCAAATTTCAGGGAAACATTGATACTGATGAGACACTGTGCTGTCACCTCGTTGTTTGAGCCCGGTACAATGTGTAATGCCCTGGTCAAATAATCCCCTTCTCTGTTTGCAAATACTAAATTAAGATAGAAACCAAGGGTGTTGAGACTTTTTCCATGTAAAATAAAACAATTTATTTTTTTACAATAAATTCCACATTTTGAAGGCTGAGTGCTTCTATTCTTCTGTTGCAGGGTATCACAAGTGAAGATCACAGAGCAGGGGTGAACATTTAACAGCTCCTAAACCTGCTGTTACCTCTTTTTGTTGGTTCTTCCTCCTATCTAAGTCTCACTTAAATTTACAAATGGACTGTGGAAGCAAATTTCAAGCATGTGTTATCAAAAGTGTTAAAAAAAATTAACGTAGCTGTGGGCCATATTTTGTAAATCTTACATGGGAAAAATGGCTTTTCAGAAAGGTTGTTAGGATGCAGAACAAAATAAACAATGTGCTTTCATTATTAATTCCAAATGGCTGGCAAACAAACTCCCCAGCAATGGAATTTGAAGGACTGCACTCTGTATTCCATATCCACCCATGACAAGTAATGGAAGTTAAAAACATAATCTGAAAAACCAGGATCTGGATGCACTTCACACTCCCAGCTCTGACGTGGCACTCACTAGGCTCTGTGTGCAAGTGACAATTGCTGCATGTGCAAAGTAAAATCTGTGTTTCAACGTCAGCTGCTCCGTTTTACACTGCAAATAAAACAGGATTGGGAGAGAAGCCAGGATGGGTGGTAGGGAAGTTCCTCATAATCTGGTTCTCAGTGGCAGCACCACCAGGCAATTCCCCAAAAGCCAACAGCTGTCAGGGGAGGCTGCAGAAACAGTGCAGGGTAGGGAGCAAACCTGTGAGCAACCACAAGTACAACGAGAAACACTAATTGGGAACAGCAGCAGCTCCCAGGGGGCACGGAGAGCTTCCCTGGCAGGCAGTGGAGCACGGCAGAGCCAGATGTTCCCACACGGCTGCTCCAGGCACCTGAGCTCCAGAGCTGGACGTGCTCGTCGCACTCAGGCTCCAAGGGCTCTGTCTGTGACAGTCCCGACCCCGCTGGCTCCCTGAGGAGGTGTGAGATGTGGGATATTCCCAGGATGAGGATGTTCTGTGGGCTGGTCCCTCACCAGGCTCTGGTGGAGAAGGTGGCTCCCAGGTGAAGCAGTCTTAGCCCATACCCGGGCTGCCACAAGCTCACACCACATCCCATGAGAATTTTTCTGTGTTTATATTGCATTTTCTGCCCTGCAGATGGTGCAGATCTTCTAGGGGTAAGTTCAGTAGATCCAACAACTCGGCTTGTGCATCTGTGTGCAGCCTCACCAAGGGCACAGGAGGAGGTGATGAGGTCTGGGTGGTGCTGGGGAGGTGTTTCCACAGCAGCAGCCAATTCCCACCATCTCATCAGTGGCGAGTTCTGGCCAGGGAAAGAGCCATCAGCAATCATTTCCACTCTGGCATGGCTAACCAGCCAGGAAGGATCCTCCAGCTTCATCCCTAGGGGAGTCTGCAGCAGCTTTATCACAGCCTAACCACTCCCAGTCCTTCAGCTCTGGGCTCTGGAGAGGCGACAGCAAACACAAAGAAGGAGTTAAAATAGAATCCTTGCAGCAGTTCTGCCAGACCCCCAACCCTGTGCTGGGAGAATCAATATAAAACACTTCTCCACAGCAGAGGGAGACCCCAGGGGCCTGAAGGGTGTCAGCAGTGGGCTGAGCATCTCTCTCTGCATCAATTCTCATTGCAAAGCACCTGAGGCAACAAGGCAGACAGGTGAGCACAGCGCTGAAAGGTGAGTCCTAAATTAACTGTACCAAGAGCTTCAAAGGAGGAGGTAATGGTTCTGCCATTTATCCACGTGATCTTTGGAACAGGAGGATGGGAGAGGAAAGGATGGCTTCCTTTTCTCTTACCTTTCAGCCAAATTTGTGCTCTGCTCAGATGCCACTTTTGCGTAACTCAAAGGCAGATTCAGGCCCACAACTGGGCCTACGGTACTGAGCCACAGTATGATGTAATTTGTATGTCTAGGGGGGGAAAAAGCACAAAAAAAAAAAGCACCATAAATATATTATCCCAGCCTTTTCTGAAACACAGACAGACTCAACAGTCACAAAACAACTTCTGATGGGGCTATTCCTTCATTTTTCCTGTCACAAATGTATTTTAATTTTCCAGCTTGAAGTGACAATACAGAAATCTTATTCTGCCTGGACCAAGGGAGTAGTTTTGGTCATTTCCACCCTGCAGCTGACTGACTTTGCCTGCCTTGCATGAAGCCTTGCAAGGCCCAGCAGTGCCCCTCACCTGTGGTGCTCCTGTGAGCCCCCCAGCACAGCAGAGATGAATTCATTGGTTCGACAGGGATGCAGGACAAAGAAAGGCTGCCCAAGGATGGGGTGCTCCTAAGAGGGAACAAAATTTGCTTTGTCACAGAAGGGAAAAACAGAAAAACCAGAAAAACCATCATGTGCATTTGGAAAAGACAAGGCAGGGTGCAATCAGCCCCTGATGCAACTTTCCTCACTTCAGAATCTTATCTCATATTGCTCTTCCTATCACAGTCATGACAAATTAATATATATTGTATATATTACACATTATTAATATATATTCTCCTCTATTGAATGGGAAATAACATCAGCAACCAGGCTATGCTACTGTTTTAGTTAAAATGTAATGGTTTGAGAAAGTAACTCAAGTTACTGTATCAGCATTAACCGGCTGTGGAGAGGCAAAGCTGCTGTGTAAACCACAGTCTGATCCAATGGAACACATAAAAGCCCTTCCCCTCAGGAAAAAGGGTTTTCAAGGACCCTGAGCCCTGCTATCTCCTCAGGCTGGTGTTGGGAAATAGACAATGATGGTTCTGTTTGGAGAGGCAGCAAGAAGGGAGAAGGAAGTGCTCCCAAGGTGGCTTTAACTTCCACTTGGTTCTGATGCTGAAAATGTTCTCACAAGGATCAATCCCTTTAAGCCTAAGAGAACTTTTAAAAACTCCCAGAAGCTTCAGAATATACAAAAAAGAGTGTTCAGAAAGCTTTGTTTCACACTGCAAACAGATAACTTGCATAAGAATGCTACCATCTGCTGTTGTCAAAAGTGAATTGATGCGGTTTTTCCTTTGAGAAAGAGTAGTATTTTGAATTAAAATCCCCCCCCTTTCTTTATCTGCTCAAATTAACTTAAGCCTCCAAATAATTCCAGAAAATGCATGGATCATGTCAATGGAATACCTTAAAGACAGGAAAAAATATACAGTTAATAATATTTACAAAATTATTATGCAAAATAAAAAAAAATTTAAGAAGTAAATTGTGAAAAAAATTTCAGCAATTTCCCTTACATGGGAGATGAGTGTAAGAGGCAGCACAAGCCCCCAGAAAGAAGAGAGAAGTGACCTGGGCTTATGTGACTCAGCTGCCTGAACAAGGCATGAAGGTAATTCCAAAGCTGAATATTCAGCCTGAAGTTATTCCCAACCATCCTGACCCCCAGGATTTGATTTTGCTCTGCATTTCTTGCTTCAGCAAACTACCAGTGAGTGACACACAGAGGCCAGACTTGATTTTTAAAATAGTCTATTACCTTTACATTCTACATCTTCTTTTAGTCCTTCCTCTTCTTACGATATGACAACAGAGTGGCACTGAAAACATTCCCAAACACAGGAATTCCATGCTACTCAAAAGACAGGAATGGGTCACACACTGGCAGGGAAACCACGAAGGTACAAGAGGCCAAAAGAAATCCTGAGCCAAAAGCCATTAAGGAGCTGCCTTTAGAAAGGGAGAAGGCTGAGGTGGGGATGAGAAGCTTGTGGAGCATCAGGGAAAACATGCTTCCTGAGAGCATCAGCTCTGGTTCAAATGCTGCATTCCAAATCCTGTAGACAATGGCATCCTGTGAAGCTCTGCTGTACACTCAAGGTTAAACCACTGACACAGCAGCTCTGAGCAGGCAGCATGGGGATGCTGCCAATAAAAATGCAGGAGTTATCAAAGCCCTGGATGATTTCAGAATTGGTAATGGGCTACACAGCCTCTCACTGCCAGGCCCCCAGCCTGCCCTGAGAGAGGGTGGGGGGTGTGTGTGTGTGGTGGAATGAACCCCAAATCCTTCTCAAACACTGTCAGAAGGGTGAAAAGGAGTCAAAGTTTGTGCTGCATCAGCTTCATTAGCATCAGTTCACTGCCTGCTGCACTTACCTGGCAGAACAATGACACTCCACATGCACTGAAATGTATCCTGAGCAAAATACTAGGGCAGCAATTCTACCCTTCATCTAGTCTTGTCTGGTGCCAGCTACACCAAAAATATAGAGTCCTACTGGGGCTTCATGAAGAAAAAAACCCAAAACAGTTTCGAGAAACAATATATGAGAATCATCCCACGTCTTGTTTACAATTAATCTTTTTCCAGGCAGTCATGCACCAGGGCGGTGTGAGAGTTGCAAGTCAATTCCCACAGGCACTCATTGGCACTGTACTGCAAGAACCCATTTGCAGGTTGCCCACAACTCTTCTGGGCAGCAATACTCTAACACACAGTTTATTTGAAATCAACAGCATTATTTTCCTGGATCTGTCTATGATTTTGGATCTATCTAGCTATGAGGCTGATTTACAGCAGTGCCTGTCCAGCACCACACGCTGGAATCCATCACACATCTGCATATCCCTCTGAGTCCGACCCAGCTGGGATGGGGAAGGAATCTTTCACAGGCAGGCCCTGGGTTCAGCTCTGCTGAATCTGGAAGCTCAAAATGTTGCTTCCTTTATTTTCTGTAAAGACCTCTCTCACAGGTGATGCAGGAAAGATGTGTGAGGATGTTCTGTGCCTGCTGCTGTAGCTGCTGCCCCAGCTCCTCCCATTAAAAAAATGTGGGGGAGAGAGATGGATGAAAGACATGAAATGTTCCCTGGGGTAGACTGAATATTAATCACAAAGTCCTGGAATGGTTTGGGTTGGAAGGGACCCCAGAGCCCCCCCATTCCCACCCCAGGCACGGCAGGGCCAGCTCGCAGTGTCCCAGGAGCTGCCAGCCCCAATGTCCAGCCTGGCCTTGGGCACTGCCAGGGATCCAGGGGCAGCCCCAGCTGCTCTGGGCACCCTGTGCCAGGGCCTGCCCACCCTGCCAGGGAACAATTCCTGCCCAAGATCCCATCCAGCCCTGCCCTCTGCCACTGGCAGCCATTCCCTGGCTCCTGAACCTGGTTTGCTCAGGAATGCCATCCCAGGCTGGGTTTGAGCGAGCAGAGCTCTCCGTTCAGTGTCTGTGCAGGTACAGCCCTCCATGCACAGGTGCTGAGCAGGGAAATGTCACAACACTGATCTGAGCAGTGGCAAACACTGGGCAGTTCCCAAGCACAAGTATAATTAAGACTAAACTTCCATCAGATTGGATTAAGTCATTTTATCTTAAGCAGTCTCCATGTCGGATTTGAACCAAAAATAAACATTACTTCGATAACGGGTAATTGTCTGTAGGTTTCTGTACCATGCTCTGCTGCTCTCCTCCCCAGCCAGCAGGAATTTTGTTGTCAGTACATCTCTTGTAACAGCACCATTTATTTTCTCTGTCATAACTGGAGCTCTTCCAGAGGTAATGGCTTCTATTTTCTCCAGTGCTACATTAAACTGCCTTCAAGCATCCATCACAACATTTATGGTCTCTCCATTGATGATAGTCCAGGGGATTTGTGCCTGAAGCTGCCTCTTCCCCTACCTGGTTTGCATGATGTTGCTTTGCAAAAATAAATTCACACAGGGGTGTCAAGAATTTTGTGCAGGATCCTACCAGCAAACACCATAGCTGGTGTCAACTATTCCAGACATTTTCCCAGCAGTGTTCAAAACCCCAGCCACCAGGTCAGAAAAAGAAGGCAGAATTAATAAAACATGGCCCCCATAATCTCTTCTATTTAGGAAAAGGAAATAGTGATGCAATTAATAAAGAGGATACAAGTTTTCCCCTTCCTCCCAATTTCTGACCAAATTTACTGAAACAAATGTCTGGGTTTAAGTAAAAATTCTTCACTCAAGATTATACCACAAGCAATTTATGTTCTGGAATTCATGGTCAATCTTTTTCATTCCTTATTTTCTCGCACACATCAATAATAACTTTCTTATTAATATAATCCAACCCTACACACTCAGAAAGAAGGTAGGGATATTCCTCTCTTCAGACTGACCCTGAGTCCCAGAACAGTAACTGCAGACATGGAACTTCAAACGTGTGGAACCTGAGGTCAAAGGGATTTTCCTCTAAAAATGGGATTGCTACAATGGAAACTCTATTACTATGGAATCACTCTGTTGCAAGCACAACATTAAGGAACTGTAAGGACATGGGGAATTTTTACAATCCTGACAGAAGGTGTAAATCACAGTAATAAAGCTGTTGGTAGCACAGTAATTTGTACAGGGCTTCTCCATCTCTGTGACTTCGGGTTATGCTGGATTTTGGGCAGCAATTGTTCCCTGGCAGGGTGGGCAGGCCCTGGCCCAGGGTGCCCAGAGCAGCTGGGGCTGCCCCTGGATCCCTGGCAGTGCCCAAGGCCAGGCTGGACATTGGGGCTGGCAGCTCCTGGGACACTGCGAGCTGGCCCTGCCGTGCCTGGGGTGGGAATGGAGGGGATTTGGGGTCCCTCCCAACCCAAACCAGTCTGGGATTCTGTGACTTGGGACAGGTGATGTATTTCTGGTCACTGACCTCAATTCACAGCCAGACAAGTCATCCTACTGGCATAACTGAGGCAAGTTTCCCCAGACCCTGAGGAGACAAAGTGCAAACCAGCCCCAAAAAGGAGATTCCTGTGGCTACTGAGCCTGTCTCTGTGGGAGGAGGCTGCAGAGGGCTTTGATTTACACTCCAGCTCTTTCCAGGCAAGCAGTTGCAGTTGCCCCTGTGATTTAATGTCCCTGTTCCCCTTGTGCTGCCAGGGACAGCAACCAACACAACCAACTTCAGAGATGATTTTTTTATTAACACTTTCACTACTTCCAACACCATGCCCCCAATTAAGCTGGATCCCGTCCTTCTTCCATCAAATACCAAGTCCAAGCTGAAAAGGCAATTAAATGGCTACGTTTTCCTGAGGAAAGCAGAGATGCTTTGGCAGATCCTACAGCACAGAAATACAAGGACCCGTAACACAGCCAGAATTTCTCTGAGATGAACCACGCCTACCACTTTGCATCTGCTGCTTCAAATCCATCATGGATCCCAAAGAAGGTGCCTTCCAAACCAAACCATTCTGTGATTCTGTAATTTGTATTTTATGCCCCATTTCTGCCTGATTCTAGAGTATTTACAGTTTTGAAGAGGTGGTGATTACTTTTTATATTTTATAACTTTATTATTACATTAAAGGTATTAAATAGCTAACAAAAGGTCCCTGAAAGGAGAGGTCATTCAGGACAAGCAAAACAGTCATCAAGACTAGCCAACACTGCTAATCTATAATTACATATTTTATATATATATAAAAAATAATGTTTGAATTATTAATTTTAAGAACAGGAGGAATCAAAGCAGTAGGTGACACGCATGTTTCTAAAGCTTAACAAGCTTCTTTTAAGGCTTTAAAGCTCCTCACAAGCACGTAACTTATGCATTTGGGATTTTTCAAGAAAACTTTATACTTAAAAATTGGCAGGTCCATACTTATATTGTCAAGAAATGGCATCTCAGCCATTTTCCTAAGAAAATAAACAGATGATTCTTCTTCCATGCTTGCCAAAAGTAGATTAATTCAGTTGTCACCATTTTAGTTATGTAGCATATACCCTTAATTAATTACTATTTAAAATCTGTTCTTAAGTTATGAGATTCATCTAAGGTGCAAAACTAACGATCCAACAAGCTGTGGAAGTATGGAAAAGACTCTGGAGACAGATTTCCTACCCTGATTAAAAAACTGTAAGGGGGAAAAAAAAAAAAACCAACCCAACCCCAAACCCACTGGGACTTGACACAAGTGGCCTGAAAGGGTTCATCCCATAATTCCAGGGATTCCAGCAGTGGCTCCTGCCTCCCCCAGCAGCATCTGGGATGGCACAAACCTGGGCTCCCTCTGTGCTTCACTCCCCCTGCACTGCTCCAGCAGATCTGCTCCATGGGCACTGGAGAACACACTCCTGCCAGGTAATTTTGCATCCATTTACGGACAAGTGGCCTCATGAATTTGTCTAAATGCTTTTGAACTGCTGACACCATCTGCTGCCACCACTCCAGAGTGCAGGTGCTTAGGTATAAACTGCTTTCTGTTAGCACAGATACCTAACTCCCATTTCAGCAGCACTTAAAATGCTTTTTTTTATTAATAAAGTAAGAAAAAAATATGGTTTACAATGCCTGTTGGCCACTCCAGTGGCCTTTCAAATGGACCAGAGTGCATCACACGTGATCCTCACTTCTTTCACACTGTGCAGTCAATGCTGTTGTGTAATTTAGGATTTTTCCACAAGGGGAGAATATTCAGTGGGCAGATTCATTCCAGAAGTGAATGGCCAGAGGTCATGGTGGGGGGAAGACAGAGCAGAACTCACCTCACTTACAAGGAGAAATGCCAGACCAGGCAGGGAACATGCTTTTACAACTTACTCTACAAATCCCTGTTTGGGAAGCTCTCTGGAAGCAGAACCACTGCTAGATAAATTATCCATAAATGCAATGCACTGAAACAGATTTTTCCAAGGAAATAGAAAATAATCAAGAGAATCAATACTATTACACTGTAATTTGTTTGATTAATTACGAATCTACACGGAAAATATTACTGAATCGTCATTTCAGAACAACTCAAATAACAAGAGTACTGGGACTTGAAAGTCTGTCCTGAATGATGCCCAAGAAACTGACAGGGAACTTCATATTGCTTTTTATCTCTGCATGTAAATTATTATAGAATCTCAGATTATTTTGGGTTGGATGGAACCCTGAATCCCATCCATTCCCACCCCAGGCAGGGCAGGGCCAGCTCGCAGTGTCCCAGGAGCTGCCAGCCCCAATGTCCAGCCTGGCCTTGGGCACTGCCAGGGATCCAGGGGCAGCCCCAGCTGCTCTGGGCACCCTGTGCCAGGGCCTGCCCACCCTGCCAGGGAACAATTGCTGCCCAAGATCCCATCCAGCCCTGCCCTCTGCCACTGGCAGCCATTCCCTGGCTCCTGGCCCCGCAGCCCTTGGCAATTGTCTCTCTGCACCTTTCCTGCGGCTCCTTCGGGCCCTGCGAGGCCACAGGGAGCTGAGGCCAAAGCTTCTCCTGTCCGGGCTGAGCAATGGCAGCTGTGGCAGCCTTTCCTGGCAGCAGAGCTGCTCCGTCCCTCTGCTCATCCTGGAGCCTCCTCTGGGCCGGCTCCAGCAGCTCCAGCTGCTCCCTGTGCCGGGCCCGGGCTGGGGCAGCTCTGCAGGTGGGGTCTCAGCTGAGGGGCAGAGGGGCACAATCCCCCCTGCCCTGCTGCCCACGCTGGGGCCCAGCCCGGCACCTTTGGGCTCCCAGGGCTCCTCCGGGGCTGCTCCTCCTGCCCAGCCCAGCCCATGCTGGTGCCTGGGACTGCCCTGACCCAGGCCCTGCCGAGCTCCATGAGCTCCCCATGGTCCCACCACTCGTCCCTGGTCTCCACCTGGACATCGACTCACTGACCCCAAGTGTGAGCACCCAGCCCCATCCCACCCAGGGGTCCATCCACCAAACCCACGGCTCTGCAACTCACAGACAAGGATGTCATGTCAGACAGTGTGAAATGCCTTGCACAAGTCCTGGTAGGTGCCATCAGCTGCACATCTGTCAGCTGCTTAGCCATTAAATTCTGTATTTACTCTACATTTAGTACTAGTTCATTATTTGGTCTTCCCCCTCTATGAAATCAGTTGGATTAGATTATTGTCCATGAAATCTCATGGGGAAAAGCATGACTAAACTGTAGGGCAGGTGAACATTATTAATCAGTGGCAGGTTTTAAAATAAAACCTCCTTGGTAGCTTGTACAATACTACAGGTTGGTTTAAACCCCAGGAGTTCAACACAGCACAGAGGATTTCAGTGGGAAATACCCACCCATCTCTGCCATCCTTGTCACTTCCCCCTGTCAAATAGCATTCCAGCCTCTACTGGTAAGACTCCCTTTTCTCAGGAAGTTGTACTAATAATTTTCCAAAAATATTAGCAGGGGATCCATAGCAACTGTTGATGCAACTCAAATTCGTTAGGAGCGATCCTAGCAACCTTCTGTTAAGAAATACTGTATACAGCCTCCCCCACTTAGCAAAATCCCACAATATGGCAAGAAAGATTTGTATGTCTAAGAATAGCTACCTTACCACATTTTTCAAAATGACTGAGCTGTAATGATTTAAATCCTCCCTATCACATTTTCAGCAAGATGTGCCTCTACAACACTATATCAACGTGTTCTGTTCAGAGTTTTGACTCTTTCTCCTTTTTTAAATCACACTATTAACATCCCTGACATTTTAGAAATAATGTTTATTGATTTTTCTGTTAACACTGCTATAAATTAAGTGATGTAATGGACAGGATTATTGAGGTACTATAAAGAATGTGTCCTCCAGATTCCTAACTCCTGGTTGAAAAAGACTGGATTAACTCAGAAATAAGTGCAGATCTGTGCTGTGATTTTCATAGTTTAGGTTTGGTATAACAATTTTGATATGACAGAAATATGACACAAATACTAAAACTACCTGCTAAGTATGAAATGACAGAAGAAAAACACCTTGTTTAAATGAAACTGAGAAGTGAACGGTTGAGAAAAAAACAGATGAAAAATTCCTGATCACAGAAACATAAGATACAGTCAGTATCAGAGTGGTCTGAGTTACTTTATCTGCACCAATAGTAAATGGCTAAACCAGGAAAATGGTGAGTTATTGTTGGCAAATCCAGCATCAAGGTGTCACACATGAAACATGTCCCCTCCCATGGCTGGGAGCACTTTGGTAGCAGAAGTAATTGCATCTGAACAGTGTTGGTTAAAAAGGAGAGGAGCCATGTATGGACACATGTGCTCCACAGCTTCCAGAGTCCTCTGGAATCCTGACTCACGGATTAATTTTTAAGACTATTTCTGCAGGCTCTTCAAGTCACCAAGTTTTGTTCTTGTTTTATGGGGTAGTTTCTCAGCCCCTGAGCCTCCTGTAATAATGCAATTCGATTTCTATCCTTGGATGTTTGGTTTTACATTCCATCATCACTAAGCATTGATTAAGCCTTAGCACATATACTTGATTGTGTTTACGACTTTGTTTCCTCAGGGGAAGGTCAGGCTTTATGACAACATCACTCTGTTAAAATCAAAATTGTTGGTGATGCTACTGACTGTGATCAGCTTCATTCATCACATTACAAAATTCTCTTGCTAGTTTCCACACAAAAAAAAATAACGGAAGGCATGGATTAGGAGCAGTAACAAGAATCAAAAGTGGACTTGGGCACCTGTGTTCATAGAATTAATTACATTAATACTCAGTTTCATCATAGTCTTAGAAACACATTTGTTAGAGTGTTGTCTCTCCCCCTGCTGAAGTACTTCTGCTTTGTCTACACTTCTATAAATACTCACCAGGGTAAAAAAAAAATAGGAAGAATCAGTAGTGTCTTTACCCATTTTTTTTTTTTTTTTTTCAATCCCTTATTCCAGTGTTGTTAAATTTCAAAAGGTGCCTGAGAAATCAGTGGGGGCCAGTTTACCTCCTAACAGGTGACTGTATCCATCAATCCAGTATCACTCCACACTCTCTGGAAAATTCCTGGATGTGAAGGCTACACCAGTGTCCTGGATCTTGGTGAAGGCACTTCAAAACAGGTGTGGAGCCCTCAGCCAGAGCCAGGATGAAAACTCATGCCCTGACAATGCCTATCCCACACCCATCCTAACAAAAAAGGCCTCTCAGTCTCTCACTTCCAGCTCCACAGAGAGGACCCAACAAGGCCACACAGCCTGAAGTTCTGTCCATAACCACAGAGTCCCTCTCTGCTGTTTCACATCTCCCACTCATCTTCAGAGAGGTTTCTAAAATGATAAAAGATCAAATGCAACCTCTACAGATTAACTCAGTATTAGTTATCCTTTTTTTTTTTTAATTCCTGGCTCTACCATGCACGCACTACCATGTGACAAAATTTGTTCACTTTCATATTTGGGGAGATTTCTCCCCATTTGTCTCGTTTCTGTTCTCCACTCTCTGTTTTGTTTTTGGTTTTTTTTTAAAAAAAACTTTCTTCCTGTTCTTGTGAGGTTTTATTCTCTCAATTTCCCACACCACTTAGCATTTGACTGTGGCACTTTTGGGCTGCTGCCTTCTTAACTGGGACATTACACCTGCCATTTATTACATTTATTACACACAGAAGACCCAATAAGTTTGAGCTGTTTAGGCAGTGCCACTATCTGTGTATATCTGTATCTGTGTATAGCTAATACAAATAACATATATGTTATTTATATAATACATAATACAAATATTATACATCATACATATAATATATGTTTATATGGTATTTCAATTAATAATATATATAAATAACAATAAAAAGCATCCACCAAGTTACAAGTAAGCAATTCAGGAGATAGGGCTGCAATATCTGTAATTCCACTTCTGAATACTCCTAAAAAGAAGCTGAAAATCACAGTTGGCAACATTTTTGGAAGGCAACAGCAATCCATAAATACTCCTTAATTTTCCTGTCATTGCAGAATTAAGCCACTTCCAGCTCACACAGATCTTACCAGGTGTGCTAAATTGATGTCATTATAAGTCATCAGGAAATACCCACAGAGACCTGTAGCAACATTTGGAAGTTTTGTTAAACAGCTGTGTGCTCTAATTGATTTGTATTATTTAAAACAGCTAAAGCAAGTTATCGCCGGATGTAGAGAAGGGATGACTGAAGACCCCAGGGAGATTTAACTCACAAGAAAGCCAATCACAGGAACTTCATTTGAGCATTTTAAGATTATTACTAGAGGAAGTGCAATTAAATCATCACCATTTATCAATTATCATTATAAAATACTATGCAACCTTATCATGTTAATTTATTTATGAGAAGGTAACTAGTTGGCTTCTGCTTTTTGCAGTAATCTAGTCAGGAAAAATATTTCAAGATGCTTTCTCTGGAAATGAGCATAACTTTCCACCGTAATCAAAAGTAACTAAAAAAAAAAAAAAAAAAAAAAAATCTAAATTTTACCTAAAATTTGCAAATGTCAAATGTCTCCACTCTTTGCAGCTTGTCTCAGTTCCTGAGATGTATTTTACCATGGATGTATTTTACCACAGAGAGTATACACCAAAATATAGTTGTATCAGGAATGTGCACAGGCCTGGCACCCTCATTTCATAAAATACTTGGGGAAAAAAGTCCCAAAAAGTCAGCAAGCCTTTCTTTTCCTTGTCTGCCAATCACACTGCAAATCAGCCTCAGTTAAAATGTAAGTAAAAATTTAGTTAAAATTTAAGTAACATGCATGGACCCTTGGCAAGCTCAATTTTTCTTCCCAGTGGTGGAGTGCTTGTAGCATCTAAAATTTGTATCTCTTTTGGATTAAAATCCTAAACCTTTTTACTCTGCTGCTCGTGTGTACCGAGTGCTCAAGCCTGATTTGATGAGCTTGCCCAGTGACTTGCATTATAGGATCTGTGTCCCTGCAGGCAAAGCCTAACCCACATAACAAAATGGGTCAGCAGAAAAGCAGCTAGGCAAGACAAAACTCCCTATTTCAGTTCTGAACCCTGATTCATTTGACGGAGAAAAGCAGTTTTTTTGCTTGTAGACCTGACTCTTGCTTTGATCTGAGGCTTGCAGGCTAGTTTTCATTATCTTCCATAATCTCCTTATTTAACAGAAAGTCACATTTTGCAGCTGTTAACTCTGCTAATTTCTTCAAAATGTTCTTCCTGTGTTTGTCACTGCACTCATAGTTGGCTGTACCACCTCTGGAGAGTGTCCCAGAAACAGACTCATCACTCCACACATTCTGCCACCCAAAACTCCTGTTTTTTGCAGGAATTTGTGTGTATTTATCCACCATACACCTCCAGTTATTAGATGCAGGACAGTTTTTATTTTACTGTCCCTTAAGAAGCAAAAATAATCCCTGTGTGGGAGTGACCTGATTTTCCTTTTGGCTTCCACCACTCTGATTTCACACATTCCAAACATCCCGTTTATGCTTTATTCTCAGTAGTGTCACATGATTACATTATGTTATTAAAACCCAATTTCCTCATCTTCACTCACAGACGAGCCAGGTAATTAATGCTCCATGTGAAAAGTGTGTATTGTAAGAACCTGCCAGCTCACAACTGGAACTCAGACATGCACAAGCAATCACCAGGACACCCATGGCTTGGTAGGTTCTCAGGAAGCTGTTACAAGATAAATAATAGTCTGTGGCTGCAAAAACAAGAATGCTGCTCGTGTTCCCATGGCTGAGCACCGTCTCCAAACAGGCATCTTGTAATTAAACTGTGTTATTTGAATTAAGGGAGCACCTGTAGGACTCGGTGGATGTTACATCCTTGTCATGCTGCTGTGGCATGGAAACAGCTAAAATCCAAAAAAGAAGGGAGGAAGGGGAAAAAAAACAGCGGAGGACACGCTGGTATCTTGGTCTGATGGCGAAAGGAACTAACACCTGGAGAGTCTCAATTCTCCATCAGATTTACTCATGAGACCTGGAGCAAAGGGAAGACACCAGAGCAAGCAGCTCAGCTCTGAGCCATGTGGCACTATTAGACAGCACCAACTTATTTTTGGATAGGAAACCAATTTTCCCTTGTTCAGTCCTGAACACCACAAGCCTATTTAAAACTGAAAATTACACACAGTCTTTTTTGGTAATTTGATTACCAGACAATCCGTGAAATGCTACATTGATATGTTTTATTTACGTAAATAAGTCTGCTTTTGTGTTTACCCAAATTCACAATTACTCAGAAACTGCCTGAATTTCAGAGGACTGGCTTTGGAGAAGTATTTTAAATATGAGGTACTGTCAAAGCAAGCCTTAAATCATAAACACTTATACATCCATCAAAATCCAGGACTGAAACTGTTGCTGGTAAATGGTTCAGCACAACATGATACAGACATATGTACATATTTTATTATTTTAATTTTTTTTTTTCCTTCTGTCCAAGAGAGGGGTAAGGCCACGGAGGATCCAGGCATATATTGCATTTCCCAGTTTCCTGAAGGAGCAGAGGATTCTCACCTGCTGTGTAATAGTGTCCCAGGGCCCCTCCTGCAGACGAGCCTGGTAGGATGCATGAACACTTCCCCATATTTCTTCCAGACTTAAAGGCCTTCCATCTGGGGGAAGAAACAACCACCTTCAGCCAAAGCTCTTAAGCACGCTGTATTTTTAATAAAGAACAGCAAAATTAGAACCAAAAACTGTTCAAATCCTGACAGAAGGTGCACCCTGAATTCCCTGTACAGTTTTCTGCTCTGTCACCTGAGAGTAACAACTCACTGTGCTGACTGCAAGGTGTGAAGTGTACCTAGTTCTGTAAAACAAAGTTTTGATTAGGTGGATTTAAAACCACAAAATAACATCACTGTACTACTGTAAACATATGCAACTTGTAGTGAGAGAGTGGAGAAAATCTAAGGAACAAAATTCTGCAGATAAAAGCTTACTGCATTTTGGTGTGTCCACAATGTTTTCTTGAGCTGCATTTAGTATTGTTGCATCAGGTTCTCAGCTGCAATGCTAGCATTATGCCAAGATATTAGTGTCAACCTCTTAGAAAATAAGCATGTCTATTTTTAATGAATATTTGTTTATGGCAAACAGAGGATTTCGATAGACTTTCAATAAGTAGCTTCATCTTGGCATTTATCAAGTGTCAGAAACCATCATCCTCTGATAATCAGTTTTATTCTACTGACATTTGTATGTCTGTAAAATGAAAAAGATTTATTCACACAATTAACATTTGAATGCCATGTTTAGACAGAAGTTCAAACCAGCTGCCTACAGCCTCTGTTTTATTTTCTGCACATATTTATAAAAAAGCACAAAGTTCTGAACTTATACAAGCACCATATAGCAGAATCAGGTGGCAAATGAAGCATCTGAGGGGTAACAGCATATTAATCAGCTTTTCCATGCTGTCCTCACAAAGCCTTGTTAGACCATCACATCCACTGAATTGTGATGACAGATACCAGAGCTGCGCTGGAGACAGTCTAACATTCACAAAGAAATTTGCTACAACAGCATAAATTTATTTTTGAAGTACGTATTTACACTCAGATCTGTGTGCAAGTGATATGAAATGCCATGCATATCTGCAATTTTGTTCTCAGTGGAGAAAGTCCAAGTGTAAAATCTACAATAACACACGTTCTAGTGCAACATCTGATTTGCCACCCTAGGCTGTGCTCTGTACACTTTTCTCTGAGAATTTTTATAATAACACTGAGCAGATTCACATACACGTGGAATGGGTTGCTCTGACTCTGTTAATCACATTTTTAGAAATGACCAGAAGTTGTTGAAATATTAACCATGCTATAGTAAAAATCGAGTTTTGTCTTTACCACACGGTGAATTCATTCTATTCACGAGCTCACAGACTTGCTCTAAACACACATCTGTATTCTTTGGGCACTCTTACCCCCTTTTCCCAGCACCCTCACGTGTCTAGCAGCCCTGCTACACATTCTTGCAACCCACTGAGACCTCAAACATCCAGCTGGTCTGACAGAGCAGTCGGTAATTGTTGCTGCTGGCAACAAGGGCCCACTGTGGCACCTGCTGAGCCCAGCAGCCTCTTGCCTTCCTGCCTCCTTTTCACCCTGGGATGGAGCTGAACTGGGAAGTTCAGCCACAACGAGAAGGAAACAGCAGCCCCAAGCCAAGAGGAGGGGCAGGAGAGGAGGGTGAAGGCTCCAGATTCACCCATCTATGCATTTATTTAGTCACCATCCACCCACAAGGACACAGCGTGTCCCAAGGTTTATCCCCAAACCCAGCTGGGATAGCTTTATTACTGAAACTGTTCAGCCTACAACAAATTTTTCTGAGAAAAGTTTCTTGACTGCCCAGCTGGGGTTAACTTGGTCATGTCACCACAAATAAGAAATAGTTAAAAGGCAGAATGCTGAGTGCCCTCTCACAGCGGCAAGGTGAGGCTGTCAGACCACACAGGAGCTGCAGTTCTCAGCTGGACCTTAATTTCTGCAAAGAGCAGAAATTCTTTACGCAGACAAAACTGCCTATTTATTTTCAGAGAAAATTCTCGAGCTTCCCAAGTTGCTGTGTTCTATTTTCTTCATGTTTGGCGAATAAACTTTCAGGAACTTCAGAAATTCCCAATTAAAAGGTTTTAGCAATTTCTGAGATTTTCAATTAAAGGTTATTTGACATTTTGGCTGAATGGTGCACAAATTGTTTGGAGGCTTTGTTCTGATGTATTTTATATGGAAATAATTTTAAGAAACCACTGCCAAAAGAGAAAAACACACTGGTACAGATTAAGAGAATATATGATCATAAAAATTAATCCATTTCAGTTATGTCCAAAGCCACAATAAAACCAGATCTTACAGGATATGGTCTTTAGAGCAGCTGTGCTTCTGAGAAAGGACATGGTGGTTACATGTTTTGGAGCTCAGGAAGTAAATCTGTATTCTGGAAAGCACTTCAGTCAGGCCCAGTGTGGCTGTGCATACAGAAAGTCATGCCTTCAGGGCTGGAGGAAGTTGCCCTATCTCAGAAGCTCCCTCTCTCTAACCACTGATTAGCATGGTTTTTATTGGCAGGGATTTAGCTGTCACTGAGCTGAGAGAGTATTTTGAACAGGTCAGCCTGAAAACCTCATTCCTTTTCTCCTCTCCAGAGGAGTGAGGGTGCAGTCCTTGTTGACTCCCATTAGTCCTGCTCTTTCTTTTCAGTGTTTAGCCAGCTTTCATGCTGCTTCCTCTGCCTTTGCAGGAAAAAGGAGAAGTGTGAGACGAGCCTCTATTATCTCCACACACGGGGTGATTCCTGGATGCTGCCTGTGCTCACCTGTGCTGCTGATACCTCGCCGTGGGTTTTCTAACGTATGGCAAGAGGGTTCTGAATGCCTGGCTTCAGAAGGGGATGGTTCAGGGAAAGACCAAAGCTCCTTGACATCTTAAAGACTAGGAAAAGAGGAAAATACTCTGCTGATTAAAGAAAGCTTACTGGACCTAGCTCAGCCCATCTGGCTGATGCCAGCATTGAAGGGGAAGGATAATTGCCTATACCATCTGTCTCCAAGAGGGCTAATTGCTGACATCAGATATCAGCAGGGGTTCATGCATTTCTTCAACTACCTATTTGGTAGTCTCAGAAGCCAGGGAAAGAAAGAAGGGCTCCATTTCTGGTCGGTATGGCAGGCACGGGGCTGATTTTGGAGAAATTAGCCTCTGCCCTGAGCTCCTGACACTTCACTGTGACTTCAGCAGGTCTGAAATTAGGAATATACGCCACGTGGAAAGCATCATGAGGCAGTGAAAAATGTTTCTTATGTACATACACACTGCCTAAAAATATCCTCTTGTACCCTTTAATGTTCCCAAACACCTTTCCAGACAGTCTCATCGTGCTTAATCACTATTTTCACCGAACTGAAGTATTTGTCCTTGCACAGAACAAGATCTTGCCTGTAAATCCATCCCCTGAGACTACAAAAAAAGTTTAGATGTCGCTCAAAATGTTTTAGCTCTGTTGCAATCAAAATTTCAAACCTTACCTTACACCACCTTATGCAGCAAACTTCATCTCACAAACAACAAAAAAAGGTCTAAAGATGAGTTCAAGAAAGTAAGATATTTCATCCAATTTAGACAGCAGCAAGGACAAGGATACCATGAAACTTTTTCCTTTCTGCAGGAAGAAGTGATCTGTAATGCTTGAACATAACTTCTAGCAGAGAGGAGTGAAAACTGGATCTCTCACTGGCACAAGCTCCTGAGGATGCCAACCAAGTTGGAGATCATGGGAAAATCCCCCAGCAACTCTACAGGGAGCCTTTTTCTTAGGAGGGACTGAGACACCAGGTAAATGGAAGCTGCACTCACATGCAGTGGGAGAAAGGCAGGATTTCATTGATTTCATCACTCAAGAGAAGTCTGTAAAGTGTCTGCTGGAGTGCAGATTTGGACAGGCTGGCATCAGCTGCTGTTATACAAAGGAATGAAGTGAACACTGCAAAAGCCCTCAGCCAGGCTGAACAGAAGAATGATTGTTTCCCCGGTGTGATGGGCACTGCAGACAATGCCAGGGAGGAAGCAGAGCTCTGAATTCCAGCTCTGTGCCCTGTGCTGGGGAAGGCAAGACAGGGCAATCCATGGAAGGATTACAGCTCACCTCCACCTCCAGAGCCAGCTCTAATTAGCACTGGGATCAGTACGGGCAGGATCCCAGGGGAACCAGGAGCAGCTCACGGGAGACTTGTGAGGAACCCCTCCTGTTACTGAGTCTACAAATAATGGTAGGAATTTAGACTGGGAAATTGAGGTAAATCTTGGGGAGATTGCTCCTAGATTAGCTCAGGTGAGGAATGTGGTGAGTATTGTTGATTGTCTGACAAAGTGAGGAGCCCATCACATGGACTATTACCTCAAAAAAAACCAAAAAAAAACCAACTCAGGGCATTTCCCAGAGTTTTCCTCACAGCAGGTTTGTGACAAGACAAAGCTCTGGTATCTCAAGTGATTGTGAGCACATGCCAGCTGTACATTTCCCAAAATCCCACTTTGGGACCTTCAGACAGCACAGCACAGGCAGACCAACAACGTGCAGGGAAGACAGAATTCTTCATTTTCAAAAGTAAGCTGCCCATAATTAAAATCAGGGAATACCAGCTGGTAACACTGTAGGAAACACACTTACTGCCAGCATTTTGTATCCTGCTCCCTTCAAGAGTCAGATTTTGTTATAATTTAAAAGAGAATGTAAAACGCTGAAGAGAACCCAGGTGACCTTCGGAGGCATCTAAAAAAAGCCCTTGTTTTCCATTGTGAAAGGTTCCCAAGAAGTGTTTTAAAAGATAATTGTACTTGCAGGAGCAATTACAGCTCTGTACTGCAAGGGGAGCTGTTGGCACATGATACCATGATTGTGCATTAGATCATCCACTGGCTCCTGTAATACCCACTTCCAGCTATAAGGAGTCATGTTTCAACACCTCCGATTCCCTGGTGCTGACAAGCTAAACAACTTGTTTTGTCTCTGTGAGCTCTTCTCTGGTGATTAACTGCTTATGGTGAATACTAATTATATGGAAGTACAGTACAGTAGAGATACTGTCCTACTTCCTCTACCTGCAGCGTCTCCGTCCTCTTCTGTAGAGGCACTGCACTATAAATTCAGCAAAAATCAAGAAGATGACATTTTTCAGGACCACAAATAGGCTAACCCGTCTCTCACTGCAAAACTACCTTTATCTTCCTGTCTGCACAATAAGTTCAAAGGCAAAACACTGCATGTTTGTAAATGCCTGCAATAATGCTGGAAATAAATTTGCAACAGGATGTGTGCAAATGAGTTTTGGTGGTGGTAAAGGCAGAGCAATGTCCCCAGTTCCCCATGTCCCACTCTGCTAATTTACCCCAAATTGTCTATTCCTGAAACTGCACCTCAGACTAAAATCTTCCCACCAGGGAGCCTACGAGAATTTGTTCTTCAGTTTTGAATCTGAAGTGCTTTTTGAAACGCTAACACTGCAAAATTAGAAACCATTAAACAATATAAGGCAGAGAGTGATTAAATCTACCAAACACATTCAAAGCAGCTTAAGCTACTTTTTAATTAAAAAGGAAAAGATATCACTGGCAACATTCAGACATCTTTATCTAGATAAAGTTAAGATATTATTCAAAACACAAAAGATGCTGATCATAGAATCATTTAGGTTGGAAAAGAGCTCTAAAATGATCGAGTTGAAGCCTTAACCCAGTACAGCCATGCTCACCACTAAACTGTCCCCAGGTGCCACAAGCTGGTCCTGCTGGCCACACCACTGCAGGAACAAGCCACTGGAGCACAGGCACTCTGGCTTGGGGCAGCGAGGAACAGAGAGCACAGCCAGTGCTGCAGTGTGATCACTCTGTGCCTGCTGATTAAATGAGTGACACCAACAGTGGCCTCCGTGGGAGGCTGAGCGTTCCTCCTTCCTCCCCTGGCAGGATGAGGCCTGAAATCACAGTGGCCACAGCCACGGAGCAGTGGGTAACAAGATGTACATGCCAGGGAAGGAGACACAGTCTGACTGTTTCAAGAGCCAGCTCCAATACAAAAAAAAAGTCGATATCATATTAGTATTATTTTATTTTCCCTTAAGCAGCAAATTTTAAAAGACATATTTAGACCCCAGCCATGTGGCTCAAACTGGCTCAAGCACTGTGGTTAAGTCCGCTGATTGCCCAGCCCAGTTTAAACCTGAAGCACTTAGTTTTTGTAGTCATTTTCAAGAAAAGAACAAGAAAAATGACCAGCAGTTTCAGTCAACCACAGGCAAGATGCCAGGAGCCAAAGATCAGCCTCCCTCTGGCTGAGATGATATCATCTTCTCCACGGTCCTGAGTCCAGAGCACTGAAAAATTCACTGGTGAGCAGCCTCATCTCTCAGTTTCTTATTACATCTCCTCCTCAACCTAATACAAAATTTTCAACATTTTCAGCACCCAGCACATTGAGTCTAGGCTGGCCTTACCCAAAAAGCACGCTCTGAAATACAGCACAGGCACTTGGTAGCTGCTGGAGTACAGGACGTGGTACTCATAGCGAACCACTTCTTCTGTGCCGCAAACGCCGGCGGCCTGAGAGTCATCCGAGGGCTCCTGCAATGACACAGGAGAGCACAGCAACACATCAACCTCTGCCTCTGTACCCAGGGAAATTCTCACAGATTCCAGAAGTGCACACAACAGAAATAATGCCAACCACCCCTCTCTCTGCACTACCCGTGCAAACTCACAAGGGAATTTTTCAACGCTAGCAAGAAAATCAGAGAAGTCCAAAACCTACGAGGACATCTTACACACTTCCTTCCACAAACTGTGAACTATCTGCAAAGCCTTTCCAGAACTGAGATCTTTCTAAGCTGCACCAAGGCTGTCTCTAAAATCTTCATGGCACAGTAACTGGCACAATAAGGGGGACTACAGCTGTACCTCTCCTCATTACGTTCAGTATAGACCATTTTAGAAGTGTATCCTTAAATAATCCGGTTTTGCTTGCCAAAAGACAAATCAAATGTATCCACCAAAAAATCCTCTGATCTACATTCTTTAAAGGCTTTTTGCCAGGAGTTGCTTTTGCTAATAATATAAAATATATCATATAGTGTAATTATAATAGTAACATAAAATGTAACAATAAAACTGAGAGTTGTTTTTTTTTTTCCCTGTTAGTGTATATTCCAGGTGTAAAGTACTAAAGTTTATGGCAGATTTGAAACAAATCAAAATAGATGAAACTAACTGCATTGAGATATACCCCAGCTGCATCACAAATTTCACAACATTTCAAATTAATATTCCAACAGTGCTAAGCGCCCAGTTGTTTGGATTTTTCTAAAAGCTGTCATAACTCAATGTCTCTGAAAATGGAACCATTAAATTAATAATGCCATTAAGATTAAACATCAGAACAAACTTTCCAAGAAGACACTCTGGGTGTGGACTTGTTCAGTGCTCAAACTCCTAAATTTACATGCATGAACTAAGCAACCATAATGCCCCACAGGTTGGGTGTGCATTCCACGACTTGGCTATTGCCAAGCAACCCTGAATATTGCCTTATGGTATGTGTCCAAGCAAAACAGAAAAAGACTGAGCAGAAAAGAAGAACCAGCATCCTCTGAACACTATGTTCATACAACACACCAGAAATTAAAAGCTATTTTGCATTTTTATCTCACATCCTTAGTCAAGTCAGCAATGGATGAATCAATACATGAAGGAATCTAAAAACTGATTACAAAGTTTAACAGTGATGACACCCAAGATATTTTCAGTTTATTTATTTTTTCCTTGATGTGACTTTCCCCCAAATTTAGTGTATTAGACACCCAGATGCTGCTGAGGCAGATGGACAGAAGTTCACAAATGACAGCCCAGACCTTGGGAAGCTGCAGAGCAAGGTACTGCCCACACATTTTTGGACACAAAGTGAGAAGATCACAGATGGCCACGGGGCAGAGGTTTCCTGGTGAATCCTAGAAGTCTGCAGGAAAATGGTTGATTTTTGCTTCCAGGGAAACAAGTGCCTAAAGTGCTGAATGGGAATTCAGCTAAGAATTTTGAATGTTTGAAAGCATGCTCTCTGGGTTAACCTGGTTTTAAAAACTGTATGGGAGGAGATCCTAAAGTCATGCTGCCAAAAGGACAGCGATGATTGCTGTTCTGATGTCACAGGCCAGATAAAGACAGGCATGGTCTGCCCAGTTCCCTCATACATCAGTGACAGACCAAGAAGGGGAGTTCTTTTCCTCCTCACACAAGTCATACCCAGTAGTTATATGTAAAATATAGGTTAAAAAAAAAAAATAATTCTTCCCTATATGACGCTGAACCTTCTTTAAAATCGATTCAGTAAGAATAGCAAGAGAGACCATCAGCAGCCTGTGGGAGAAGAAAACAAACCAAACCCAGCTACAGACTGGTTTTCATGTGTGTAGGGGTGGGGAAGAGAAAGAGTCTGTGCTCAGAACTGAGCCTACATGGTGCTTCTCAGGCATTAATGTTTCATCAGATACCACAGCCTTGCCTCCTGCTTAGTCACCAGCTTACCCTGCCCTAAAAGATACTTCTGGAAATGGCAAGACTACCTGTTCCTGCATTAAATACCACTGCTTTAGGAAAAAACCTGCCTGCATACACTGCATTCTGCATATAATGGTAAAATTCCTAATTTGTGACTATTTCAGACCTGCACACAAAGGCAAATAGCTGAATCCTTCTCAGGGCTACTCTAATCCCCCTTCCTCTCAGTAAACAGCAATTTCACGTTTTCTGATTTAAAAAGACACATCATTGATGTGCAATCGTGCTCTTTACAGTCTCTGCAAGTACAGCCCACAGTATTTTTGCAGAGAAAGTACATTTTATAGCCTACAAGTTTTGATGTTATCTCTGTAGCTGATGAGATGAACTTTGCTGATGAGATGAATAAAACTACTTCAGTCATTTTAGGTGATCTTTGAAACATCTAAAAATCTACAAATGGCTCACTAGAACCAAGAAGCCTCAGACAGTTTTATATCAGCCCACAAGACTTCATTTACACTCTTTAACCAGCTACAGATAAAGCCATAAATACAAAACACAGATATAACTTATATTAAAAAAGCAAAACTGACACTTTATTTTTACATATGTCATGATAGCCTATTTTAACTCTGTCTTTGAATAATTGTTCTAGTTTCCTTTTCCTATTTATATTGTTCTGACTCTTTCTGAGCTAATGCTGAATTTCAGTTACTGTACTGAACAACACTGAAATCACATTTAAATCTGGATGTTAATTGCTGCAAATATGTCCACATATGTACAGACACCACAAAACGAAAGACAAAACACAAACATCAGCCTTAAAAGATGTCATATACAACACTAACCGAAAAAAGGATTTTAACCAAACTGCAATCATTGAAAATGGTATGAAGAGACTTTTTCTTCAAATATTTTGCTTCTGATTTTCAAATTTTCTTGCATGCCTGCCGTGCTTCAAGTTAAAACTGTGAATCCAGGACTGACTGGCTGTTTCCTAAACAAACTGGGAAGCTGTCATCAGGAAGCATCTGCTCCTCTATTGCTCTCAGGTAAAATCACTCCTGTGCTATCATAATGGACTATTGAACAGATGTTTAAAAGCAATGTATGTATTAGAAAGAAGATAAGCAGCAACAATCTAATTAATTACATTAGTTCCATCATAAATGAATTAGCACTGATTTTAGTTGATATAAAATTGTCCTCAACCTTTAAGTATCCCCAAAACAAATTAAGTCCATTTGTTCCTTTTAAAATGCTAAATTATTTAAATCAATGGATAAGAAACACTGTCAGGTATCATTCTGAAGGCAAAATAACATATTTGTGCTATTTCTATTCCTCTTGATGAGGAAGGCAAGTTTAAAACCTGTGGTAACAAGTTAATTTGACAGCAGGAGAGTGTTAACTGTGGTTTGGGGTAGTTTAGTGGCACCAGGCAGCAGGGAGGTGTGGGTTAAGGTACTTTTGGAGGGAGACTATGAAGGAAAGGCAAGACAGACAGGGTAAATTGGGAAGGTGACAGAATTACCTAAAAAAACTGTGTTTCCTTACTTGCCATCAAACATTTTCCTATCTCCACCTCACCTGCAGAGGACCACTGAGCCAGACTTTCTTGCTCAGCCTAAATTCCCTTTGAAACAAAGAAGCAGGTCTCCTTTTGGGGGAAAAGGTAAGAGAACTGGTGCAAATAAACATTTCTCCTGGTTGTCCAGACACTGTTGCTTTTCTCCCAGTTCCCATGTTCCTCATTTCTCCCTTCTTGCTGCCTTGGTCTCTATTTACTCCTGCCTTGTCCAGGCTCCTGGGAGATGCCCCTGCAGGACTGGGAAGAGGTGACACAGGCACAGGTATGGGTAATGGTACTTTCAGTGTGAAGAGGGACAAAAGGAGATGCAACCCACATAAGGAAGCAAATTTGCTTGGAATGAATTTACATCCCATTTCATTTCAGCCTCTGAGGTTGAAAATGCATCGCTCTTCCTCTTCAGAGGGGCAGAGCCACCCCTGAAACACAAGAACTTTCAGGAGCAGCTCTTCCAACACTTTCCCCCTGGCAAACAGGGAGATTTGAGCATGGCAAGTGAGTGGTGGGACAGTGTTCACCAGGGAGAATTAAAGCAGAGGCTGATGAGCAGGGCGTGGCCGTGTGGTGAGATCCTATCTCTGTCTCCTGCCGGGTGTTCTCCCAAGCATTCAGACCGTGCCCCACGTTCCTGCTGCAGCCCTGCGGGTCCAGTCTCTGCAGGACATTTTCCTGCAGGTTCTGCTCCCTCCTGTGCTGGGTCTCAACTCACCTCATGGCCTGGCACAGCCCTGAGACCTCCAGACCTTGGCCACCGTCACTGACCACGCAGTCAGCGAGGTGACCCTGCCTGGGGAGGGGGAGACCGAGTGCATTTAATGGTTGTCACTGTTTTTCATCACTACTAAATATTCACACTGTGCTCAAATCTACAGGCTCTAATCAAATTTTCCCACTCTACCACAGCCTGTAAAAATGCAGAGATCTCCCTGAAGAATTTCAGTGTAATATGAACGCTGCACAAAACCCTTTTTCCACCAGTTGCACCATTTTTGTGTACATTGATAAACTGCTCTCTTACGTGAAGAACACATGGGGAATCCAACCACCTCCAGGTGCTTTCTAGTGCTGAAATCACTAGTGACAGATGAGGAAAACACTAGGATAACAGAAGTGGTCTGAAGCATAACAAAGTTATCTTATGGATTTATTTTCTGCGTGCAGCTACAAAATCCTCGCCACTGTCTTGGACTTCTTACAGTTTAGTCACCCAAGTGAAGGACCTGGTTAAAAACTCAGTAACAGAGAAAGAAAGTGGCTCTTAAATAATTTGGTGATGCTTGAAATACCACGTTGCAAGGAGCTTGCTTTCTCAAGACACAGCTGAAAAGGCACTATGCCACCAGTGGAGTCAAGGTGAGCAGGTAGTGGATCCCTGAAACATGTCATTTTCCAAAGGGAAATCTTAGGACTGAACTCAGCACTCTGGCCATGACACTATGTAAGCATCCACTCATTTTCAAAATAACTATTTCCCCAAAAAAGTCTACCCCCCCACTAAGCTTTCTGTTATTCACAGCATACCAAAACACCAAAACCAAGACTTCCAACCCAAAAAGACATGGCACATAAAACTGCAGTAGCTCATCATGCATGAACAATCATTTCTAGCAGCTGGAAATTAGATCTGTCTTTTGATTGCTTCAAAACCACTATCACAAGTGAAAGCAAAGCCTTTTCAAGCAAAAGAAGCAACGGACCGTGAAAACAGAACAGTTGTGAATTTTGTCTTCACATAAAGGTGGGGAACTGTTACAAAATCACTCCTCATTCTTCCCGAGTTGTCACATAGAAAATGCAGAATTTGGTGGCTTTTCTCCTCCCACAGAAGAAACATTTCCTCCTGTTTTAATGTAGAGAGTACAAAGCTGTCTGCACAGGGCTGCAACAGAGGCAATGGTATGCTAGGAAACCTCTTCTGGTGGGAATGACAGGAAATCTGGGAATGAGACAAAGAAATCCAAGGAGACACAAGGACACAGCTCATCTGCTGAGTGAAGATGGACCAACCCAAACCACCTATAACCCCTGAAAGGAAGGTGCCCCTGAAGCTAGACACAGACCTTACAGAGGATCAGAGCAGCTCCACCTGGAGCCACTTCCACTGCCCCCACCAGTGCTCCATGCCAATGTTATTCCTCAGACTGAGGAACTCACAGCAGCTTTCTTTCCATGGAAGTATGGTGGGATAAGGAGCAATCGGAGATGGTGGTGCCTGCACCCACTCATTTTTGCCACCTGCCTTTCAGTAACAATCACAGAATCCCAGGATCATTTAGGCTGGAAAATCCTTCCCAGATCCTTGACTGCCAGCCCCTGACTGATCCCCACCTCATCCCCAGCCCAGAGCCCTGAGTGCCACATCCAGGAATTCCTTGGGCACCTCCAGGGATGGGCACTGCAAACCTCCCTGGGCACTTCCAAGGCCTGAGCTCCCTTTCCATGGGGAAATTCCTGCTGCTGTCCATCCTGAGCTCCCCTGGCCCAGCCTGAGGCCGTTCCCTCTCCTCCTGTCCCTGTTCCTGGCAGCAGATCCCAAATCCCCCCGGCTGTCCCCTCCTGGCAGGGACTTTTGCAAAGCCACAGGGTCCCCCCGGAGCCTCCTTCTGTAGGATTTTCCCATCATTTTTGTCATTATCTTCCATTTGCACAAATTGGAGTAAGCTACTACTTTGAGGTTAAGTACTGTTCCACAAGATTATTGCTTCTTTAGAACTGAAGTGCTTCCAGGACTGGGCTCTGTGCTTTACAACAGGCGAAAAAAGGGGAAAAAAATTGCTACACTAGAAGACAACAGTAGCAGTTCAGCTGTATTGTAGGTCAGCTTTATTTTTTTAGAACAAGGATTATTATTTCTGCTTTGTGAATCACAGCAGCAACCCAGTTTTGGCCACACTTAATTCAACAGGGAGACTGACAGCAAATGCCTACAAACCTTTACTTTTTAGAAGACAAACTCAAATCCTCATTAATTTCTCAGATGGGAAACTGTATGAAAACGATGCCAAGACTGACAGACAGTGTTTAACAGTAATTCTGGTGAAAAAGTTACAGACAGAAATGCTCAAATTATCACAAAATCTGGCACTGTAAAAACAAGAAATTTGAAATAAAGGGTTGCAATTAGAAGTAGCTGCACTGGTGCCCACCCAGAACACTCCAAGGAAACAGCTGTGACAGAGGGACAGTGACTTACTGCAAGAAATAGAACAGCTGGGATGCTGCCCACATGAAAAAGGAAATGGCATCTGATTAAGTTAATATCTGAGAAAATGATATATCTTGAAAGTTACCTGAGATGCTAACCTAAGCTTGGCCATTGACTGTATTAGATAAGCACAACCATTAGAAACAATAATCATAAACAATGAGGTTTAATTAGAACTGTCTTATTTGGATGTGAGAGATTCAACTGTATTAACTGTATGTTAGGGCTAAAACACGTGTTATTCTCTTACTAAGAGAACAGGAAGATGATACTAAATTATAATTATCTACTTCACATTTAAAATAGCCTGAATTCAAAAATTTTAGCTATCACTAGAAATAGTTAAGAAATTATTCAAAATAGTTGGGAAGTTGCTCCTGAAATCCCCAAAAGAGAACATGAATTTGTTCCTACACTTAGACAAAAAATGATAGCACGTTAGGATTCCCTTATTGTTTGCATTTGGAAATACCCAAGTATAATAACTCAATATTTAAATGGAACAGGGGCAGACCCTACCAAGTCAAGTATGTTCAGCTTTTGCCCACTCTGAAAAGCTGTTGATTGTACTCATTACTGATACAATACAGATCCACTCACCTTCAACTCTGTAATCACTGTTACAAAGAAAATGCAAAGCTCTGAACTCAGACTGGGCCAGGTCAAAAGCCCTTCAGTTCATTTTCAAACCAGATACTCTGCAAGAATATTCTAAATAGCAACAAACACAAAGTTATCAAATGTCATTGATCACAAACACACCAAAAGTATATTGGAGACATTCATAGCAGCTGGAAAGAAGTACTGAATTACTTCCTTTATTAGTCTGATCTCAAATGGAAACTGCCATGGAGATTTTCAAGTTCTAGAAATCTGGTACATAATAAGTCTTGATGCAAACTTAACCACTTGGAATTTGCTTTACAATTCTTTAAAGCCAAGAAGAAAATCAGCATGAATTATTGACAATGTTTTTGTCTGGAATGACTCTTCTACCAGTCTCCATTCAAGCTGTGTTTTATTTGACAAGAAAGCCTGGTACAGAATTAAGAATACCCAAGTAATTCCGCATCTGAATGTGATGCAAAACATGGGGTCAACAAAAACCACAATGACCAGATGACACCACTGTGGCAGAAGGGTTAAAAACACCAAGAAATGGCACAGACGTACATAACTGCACTTGGCTAAGCTCATGGATTCTTACAAAAATACTACACATTTGAAAAGTCAGCATAATGGCTGAACTGTTAAATAAATTAATCTGATTTCAAGGAGCTATTGTTGTAGTTGAATTGCTCAGAACTAGGTGGAGGGACCTCAAGAAACTGTTCTGGATACAACTGTTCAATAACCATATGAAATTTTCCCTTCAAACTTTATAAATAACCTACATAAGATACTTTAAGCCATTAGCATGTTGTTCCAAAAAATGTTCAAACACATTATCCCACAGGATGGGAAACAAGAAGCAAGGAAAGAGCCACTAATTGTACACATGTGCAGAGAAAGAGCCAGAACGTGGCTCTGACTGTTGGGACATTTTATCTGCTCTCATTTCCCTCAAAAGCTGCTCTGTAATTTATTCCTTCAATTTGATTAAGGTATCTCAGGGGTTATTCAACATCTTTATCCCTGTTTGCAACTAACTGAAATCATAGCTAAGACAATGAAGTACAGACTTGGTTAAATTGCTCTTGCTTCTCAAAACTGAGATATTCCAATTGTCCTGAAGGCATTCAATTCCAAAACAGGAAGCCAGAGAGGAGAGCACTCAGTAATTCTAATCATGTGCAGATCTCTTGGAAAGTATTTTCCTAAACATTTGCTGAAAGAAACTTTTATTGTACTGCATGCTGCTGCTTGTACCCCAAACAGGGTCCCACAGCAAGATATTTACCACTTAAATTGTCTCTGGTTATGTAAAGGAATCAATCTGGAGACAACAAGACCATGCTTCTCTAAAAACTAAATTTCAGACAAGTGCAAAACCAGGGACTCTGGGGGAGAAAAAGCACCTAAAAATATGTTAATATATTTTTAACATCCCAAATGATGGCTTCATTCATAAGGCAGAGGCTACAAATGGTAGTGTTGCACCAAAATCAAAGACAAGTTAATAGATTTTTTTCTTCACTTCAGGTTATAGGCTTCTGCAACTCAACTGCAATCCCTGAAGGAATAATTTTAGAATAAAGGCCTGATGTCCATATGATATTTCAAACAGTACTGTTGAGGTCCCTATTCCATCATGTTCCAGGCAAAAGAAGAGTTTCTGACGTAGTTTCTACATGAGACTGTAATTAACATGTGAGCGGATCAGGAATTAATGACTGCAGAAACAAACTCCCAGGGTCTTTCATAGGCTGAATTCAAGAGGACTCCACCCCTTTACAGAGAAATGGCTAATAATGTGCTTTTTTAATCAAGTTGCCTGTTTTCACAAATGTCTAGACACCTATGAACAGCACGAGAGCAGGTATGTGGAACTCTTTTTTACAACTCCTTTGTGACTTCTTTCCCAGAGGACTCTGCTTTGGATTTTGTGGAATTGTGGAATCATTGAGGCTGGCAAAGACCTCCAAGACCATCAAATCCAAATGCTGACAGGCATCCACACAAAACTGAGCTCTCTCAATAGAAAGACACCGTGGCCACTCGTATTGACAGGATCCTGGTACAGTCAGGGTTTAAAACCAGGGAAAGTGTTGCAAGAGATTTGCCTGTTACCCAAACAGAGAATAAAAGCACAGATGAAGAAATAGCAAAACATAAATACAATTTGTTAAAAAAAACCTGCAGGAAATTATGTTTCTAGTATTTTTGGATGCAATGTTGGTATTGTTTCCTCACCTAAATTTCCTGAATTAGGAAACGAAAGTATTTTTATGTGGATTAACAAAGTTCTAAGATGATTACAGGATAGCTGCTTGCATAAAATAAATCCGACTCAAAGATTACAATTACATACAAGTAAAAATACATGAGGATAGGTGCACACATGGTATTAAGTTTGTTTGACTGTTGGGTCCTGCCCAATCTCTTAAAAACAACCAACTGCAAGACACCAGGTCAGGTGGGAATCTCATCTGCCATCAGACTGGCAGAGATTATTGAAATTTTAATGTCTTGAGTGGAAAAACCAAGACAGTGCTCTGCTTTCTAGGATCAGACACGAGTTTTACAAGTTCAAGAAGCGGCGGTCAGGATTTTGTAACAGATCTTTGTATGGTGGGCAGGGAAATGTGTTCTGGCCACAGAATCACGGAACAGGCATTTCACGGGTCCTCCTGAACTCTGCATCTGTTCACAAACCGCCCATGATAAGCCTTCTAAATCTAGGTTTAAATCTTTTTAAAATATTTGAGAAATATGGGAGACCATGAAAAGCAGAAAAATTTAAACGGGGGAGGACTGGAATTTGGAAGAGGCTTAAATTTATTTAAATGAGAGACAAAAAACTTCCTAAAATTTACACCCTGAACTACTGAAAACAAAAGAAAGGATAAAACTGCAGATCTGAGTGAATAATCACCTAACAAAGGATACCAAGACTATGAAAAGAAAACCCCCCCTACAGAGAACAAAATAAGAGGTATGGCAAGCAAAAAAAACCCTATTTCTTGAAGCCTAAGTTTAAAGGAGAAAGTAAGAACTGCCAAAATTCAAGTGGTACTTACAAATGGCAAAAGGGATTCGAACCATTTTTGAAGGAAAGAATAATTAATCACACAGAGCTATGTAGAAACTGGATTAAAATTTAACATTGGTTTGTCAAAGAGAGAGTAAGCCCAAGGAACCTGATACCTTCCCCTGATAAGATAACTGAATTAGTGGACAAGGAAATGCAGGAGATTCAATCTGGCTGGATGCAGTAAAATATTTGGTACCAGGCCAAATGAGAAGCAGTTCTTTAAAGTGGAGAAGATGGGGATTATGTTCAAAATGTAATACAAAAGAAAGTGGAAAAGGGGAGAGAATAATGTGAAAAGCTAAAAACAGAATTATTGACCAGGAGACAGTCAACTAACAAAGCACCTCCACAGCTGGACTGTAAAGTAATCTTAGTTACAATATTCCTCCACAACCTGAGCACAAAAGCAGGAGATTGTTGACAAATTCTGCTGATGATACAAAGCTGGGCAGCACAGTCAATAGAGCAGGAGATGGAAAGGGTGGCAGGAAATGGAGTTTATAACACCAGCACTGCCACGCTGAGATTGCCCACGAGCTGATCTCAGCTTTGCTCTCCCCCTGTCACAGCAGTATTGACAGGGCCAACAAATCACAAGACGAATGCCCCTCATTCCCCGCTGCCACCAGGGATCCCACACACACTCCACAGACCTCATTGCCTCAGCCCTGATTTACACCCAGAGCAGAGAACCACAAGTGCTGAGATTCGACCAAATCCTGCCATTTCCACTCCGTGACAAAACCCGGTGTTTTAACATTTGTCTTTTTCTTTAATCAATACAGAAGTTAAATATGAGCACTTTTCACAGGGCAAAAACCTTCTGGTCCGAGATGGTAAATATTAAAATAGAAAATGTCAGAAATTCCAAATTAAAGCGTGCCATATAAACCTGAACTGGCTCACTTGGAATCAGCTGGACATTCAGTTTGATAATCCTGGTAGTGTGCATTAGGGCATTAGTGGGAAAAGATTTTAAAAATACAGCTCTGCTGGGCCATGCAGCAGATTATTGAACTTGCTAAAGAAAAACTTCCAGAAAAGTTTAAAACCGTACTACATTTTCAGTAGGATTAATCTGATCCTAGATGAACTACTTCATTTGTCTAATTAGAAAACTAAGTTCCTGGAAAAAAAAAAAATCTAAGTTTGTAGAAAACTGGTTTCTACTCAGAAATTCTCTTGATGCCTTCACTGGTACTGCAGTATCCACACAGCACTAAGGAAAAGAAAAGTGAATGTTCATTAAAACTGCTGTAACTCTGAAAAAAAGAGGGAAAATAAAGCCACTTCATAGACAATGAAAATCCATTTTTATTTCACATCAGTACATCAAAACATGTAAAATTAAGCTAGACAGAAATTTCACCCCATACTTCCTGCTTTTATTATCAACCAATTTTAGGACAGAAGAGGAATGCAAGACCACTACACTAAGTACTGATTATACACAGCTCTGATGTGACAAAGTTTATTCTAACTTTCAAGGACAGTTGACCATCTCTAACATAAATATCAAACAGCTCTCTCCTGAGGTTTTTTATCCTCAAAAACAGTCTTTAATGCTATGACTTTTTATTAAGCTGCATCACGCTTGCTTAACCTACAGCTCCACCCTTAAAAAAAGTTAGGCAAAATTTTCAGCAATAAACCCAAGAAGATGAAGATGTAACAGGAAAGGCAAAGTTCAAAACAGATTTTTTTGTTGTTTATCCAGGAATAGTTGAAAGGAAAGTAAACATTGCAATGCAGTGATGGATTAATTCAAGGTAAAGCTCTTGCCCTAATGGTTTCATTGAATATTTTAAGAAGGTTTTCCAATACAAATTGATAATACAGAGCTCACTGAATATTCTGTATCAAGGTTATTTTTACAAAGTTATTTTGTTCTATTTCTACCCCATACAAGCAAGAGCTACTCTGAAAACAGACAAAGAAGTGAAAAGCTTCGATCAAATGCACGTTTCAAATTCACAACAGAACACAGTATAATTCAGTATAATTTAGTTATCCTGATCCCTACCACCAAATTTCTAAGTATTTCCAAACATTAAAAAAAAAAACCCAAAAAACCCCAAAAAACCTAAAATAAGCAAAACAAACCAAAAAAAACCCCACAGAAACATAAACTCAGCACTACTGTGTTTATGTCACTTGACAGCTCTCTATTTTAGTAAAATAACTTCAAAACTGGTTCTGTTTATGAACATTAGAAACCTTTAAAACAAGTGATAGCAGTACTCAATATATATTTTAGATAGCTTTGTTTTCAAATCCAAACATTCCAAAATTAAGATCAAATATTACCAGGCTGTAACCATTAGGTGGTAAAATACCTATGTATTTTAAAAGTCCTTTTAGCAACTGTTTAATTTTACAACTGAAAATGGTAAAAAACACGCTTGATGGTTCACCACAGGTGAGGAGAACTTCTAATTACAGGACAACATTATCATGTCTCAGACAACCTTGGAGTACACCCTGGCACCTTCACAGCTTTACCAACTGTAAAAACCGTGCTCTGAAATAATCTAACAAATGACTTTTTGAAGAATAACAACTTCCTGTGCTAAACACCTACTCAAAAACAAAGTCATTGCCAAATAGTTCCGTGAACTATTAAGACATATTTTCAGAGGATGGATACCCTCACACCAGCATTGAAATGAATTCCATTTTCAGCAATCTTGAGGAACAGAATGTAATAATAGCTAAAGCTGCAAACACCAAAATTTATTCATTTCTTCAGGTGGTGGAAGACTTTCACCAAATATAACCCAGGAAAATACTACAACTGTGTCTGTAGAATTAACAATATTACCATGCTAGTAATGTAAACCCAGGGTGCCAGAGAAGCAACAGTAAATGCAAGATTTGTTGGTATCTTTAACTTAAAAACATAATTTAAACACTAGGAGGGTTAACACTTTTGAAAATTTTGTCTTCTATTCAAGAAAGCATTAATCACAGAAATAGGTGCCAAAAGCATACTTAAAACACATCTGAACATATTCTTTTCCCACATTTTCCTCTGTAGAAGAAAATACCAGTTCTTTATATAGTCTTTGGAGGAGAGATGAACACAGGAAAGAAAAAAACCAAAAAAAATTATAACCTAAAAATAGATATATTTCTTTAAAATTATGAAGGATGATGAGTGTGTAAGACAGGGCTGGAATCAGCATTCCAAAACTGACTGACCAGCTGTGATGTATTTCCTTTGCTCTCTTTTGCCATGGTTCAACAGAACTTCTGTGTCTTTCATCCCTTTAATATTAGATGTTCTCAAAATAACTAGTTTTTTTTGTTTATCTCTTAACCATACAGGCATTAAAGGAATTGTTGATACTGCAGATATTAAGCAATAGACATAGAACCAAGCAAAGGTAAAAATCAGATGCTGGATAGAAATATATAACTTTGCTAACCAAAAATAGAAAAAAAGAACTTGTGATATTGAATTCTTAGTTATGGAGACAAGCCTCAAGAAAAAGCATATGCCATGTTGAGAAGTGAAAAAAAAGTTATTAAGGATTTTAATTTGGTTTTAAGGTACGAGGTTAGAATCTGCTGAGTTGCCAGTGTTTAGCATGACTTACTTAATGCCTGCTCTGTTTTATATTTACATTTCCCTCCATGTAAGCATTTGTCTCCAATTTTCACACAACTTCTTTAGTCCCATGAACTCATTCCTTTGAATAACAGCAGTGCAATCACATTGGTACCTGTGCAGAAAAGCAAACAATTACGCTGTCTGCTCCGAGCCCTGTCATTTCCATGAGGAAACATGACAGTGTTCATATCATTGCTATTGATTGCCAATCACTACTGGGAGCTGTCTGAGTCACTCAGACAAAGCTAACCTAAAAAGAGCATATTAATATTAGATTTTATTACAAAAAATTATAATTCTGTCATCAGGGTTACCTTCTCTTTTTTTCAGTGTAAACCTCAACTAAGGTACTCCATACAGATGCTGCCAGGGTGTTTTCCTACCACCTGGGAGATTCAGAGTGATCAAGGACCCCTCCAGCTGGCAGGACTCCTGCAGAGCTCCAGAAAATCCCAAACTTATCTCAGGTTCTACATCCCTGCTGCTTTCCTGTTACACATACCTCCTTGGAGAAGAATATTTGTCAGACCCGCTCCTTTTCAACAACAAATTACTGGCAAATTAAAACAAATTCCAACCAGAAAAGGAAAATATTATGTTCTTGATAACAAACCTGGAAACAAGATTTCCAAGAAAAAGGTAAAAAATCTAAAGCTATGAATAATCTAAAATTGTGTGTCATTAAAAATGGCATTTTTAAAGACCTTTTAAAGACAATTTTCTCTGCCTCAAGACAAAGCTTGGCTACAAAGGTGAAATAAATGGCTAACCTTGCAGCACTCTCCTTCTTTAATCCATCAGGACATAAAAGAAGAAACTCCTAGCTGAACTTCACATGAAAACAGAACTTGGGAGACAGCTTTTTAAAAGAATAAAACTGTAGGGATTTTGAGAATCACACACTCCCAAAATCAAGATCCCAGGCTTCCAGGACCCCTTATCTAGGCCAAAAATGAAAATCCCTTTCACAGACCTATGTGAGGATGAAGGTCCTGTTTCACACAGGGAAAATATTCAGTCTTGTGCAATCTCTGCTTTGATTTCCTTGCTCTCCAAGCAGCCTTGCAGAATCTGATTTTACATATAAACAAAGGCATTAACTCTAAATGTGCATCTTGCACTGCAGCCACGAATAACACAAATGAACAATGATCTATGAAACAGGAGGCCAAGGGACGCTGAGATACTGATGAAGTTCAGTATCTCATTAACACAGGTATCAAACATCACAGAATGCCTTTTTATAGATTTATATAGTTTTATCTGCAAACTAACTGACTTCAGGATACTATTGCTCCTTTTGGAAAGTTATGTCAGCATCTCACTTCCCTGGTTCTAGTGCATGTTTATCCAAGTTCAGTTTATAACTGTAAATTCTCATGCCAACATGATAGATTAGTTTAAGGAGCTTTTTTTCATTCCTTGGCACTTCAAACCCTTTTTTGCCCAATGTATTAACAGAGATAGATCATATTTTCTTTCAGCTTTCTTTTTTTAATGCTAAACAAGAATTCTTTTGCCTATTCTCTTTTCCCAACCTGATTCTTCCAATCAACATAAAAAATCCATTCTATTTTTTTTGTTTCAGTGGGAGTAGCTGTAATTAAGCATACAACATGAAAGCCAAGTCCTCAACATCCGTGTTTAATACCAATTCCATCAGAGAGCAGCAGCCAGACAGAACCTAAACCTGACTTGACTTTATTCATGCCCATGAGCAGTTCACAGTAATCCTATGATCAACTAAAACATCCATTTATTTCTCCTCCTCAGTCATTTCCAACTAATGAGCCACAAGCTTCTGAAGCAGCATAACCTTACCTGTACTCCCCAAGTACATGACCTTATACTTTGCACCACTAAATTTCATCCTGGTTCTGTTGTGCCAGTCTTCCAGCTCCTCTGGCTCTCTCCACAGGAATTTCTTACCTTCTGCTGTATTGACAATGCTTCCAGATATTCTGCCATCAGCAAATTTCATTAACCCTCTCTGATTCCCTGTCCTGCAATTACAGCTTAAAATACAAGATTTCTCTGTGGCTGAAATTTTGTGGTATTATCACACAGCTTAAATTATTACACATTGCTTTCCTGTGGGCCACTGATAAAAAGTTTCACTAAATTCTACATGGATTAAGAGCACCAAATTGTCTTTGTCAAGTCACTCAGATAGAGTGCCAGATCATAGATAATGGCTCAATACATCCACTACCTTTTGTAACATCATCTTGCATTTCATCCTATTTCCATATTCAACCTTTACTTGAATCTTCTGTAAGAATTCCTTCAAAAACTTTGAATACCACTGATGCATGCCAGACTAATAAATATATAGCTTTTTGCCTTTTGAAATAGGAAAAAGCCCCAAAACCCAACAGATTTCTGACACCTGACAGAAATTGCAGGGTGGAAATTATTGCTTACTTTCTTCTTCATGATCTCTCAAAAATTGCTTCCCCCTTGACTGAAGCATCTACTATCTACAGTAGTTAGTCATCAGACATCCTGCCTTGTCTGAAATAATCTTTACTGGAAATAGGAATTTATTTCTGTTTACCTGGTGAACAGAGTAAAATAAAAATTTCTCTGCAATTTTTTCCCTGGACTTGTTTATCTTTCTTTAATATTAGTATATGCAGAGTTAAATAACCTTCTGGTACTTGTCTATTTTCCATATATAAAGCAGGTTCTCTTTCTGAAAATTCTTGAATCTAAAAAGCCTAAGCTATACCTTTGTGCCATTCCTAAATGTTGGGATTTTTTTGGTAATGACCTTGGTACAATGGCTGCTTTTCAGACAATCTTACACATTTGACTGAAGAAAGGTGAAACATGCTTCAGTCAAAAACATCAAACCTCTTCCAGAAATTAAAATCTGCCCTTTGGAAAATAAGAAACATAAACACTCAAGTTGTCCATCTATTTATTTTAAACAGAATCAATTAATGATACATCCTTTCGAGCCTGTTTTCTCAGGCCAGCTGTTCCGTAATTCTTACTACATGCTAAAACCAAGTCTGAAGGAATTTCAGGTTTTGCTCATTAAGAAACACAACTGCTGAGAGAAATACATCAGCTGTTACATACCAAAGACTCTTGCCATTGTTAGCAATAATAACCAGAATAGTAATTAAATCTAATAATGCTGTAGTTATCAACAAGCCACTTGCAATAGACTAGTGGGGAAAAATAATTCTACAAGTCTGACTTCAAATCCAATTAGTGACATACTCAAAACTTGTTTCAACTATTCTTTTAAACTAAAAAGTTGTAAATCCTCTCAAAATGACTTACAATCCCACAACAAGTATTTTCCCTAACCTATTTTTTGGTAGAAGTGTTGAATAAGCTTTCTGTATTTTTCTTATTATTTAAGAACAAATATCTTACTTCAGAACCAACTGAATACAGCTGTACCTACTCTACAGAGAAAACAAATTTTTTAATATCTAAGGGGGTTTTTTTTGTGCTAGTAGCAGAAAGTTTAAGTAAAGGAATTCAAAAAATGAATGGGGAAAAATAAAAAAAGAAGGGAAAACCCACCCTATTGAAACTATTTGCAATATCAAATATTGAACTATTTGCAATCTCAGTTCTGGCATTATGAAGCTACAATAAAAAAAGTCTGTAAAATAGTAGAATGGGCACATCCCCTTCCTTACCAAAGTATTCCATTAGCTCACTTCCCTCCTACTCTTCACACTTCTTTCTATTCATCCATTCACTGCCTCCCTCTATGACTACAAATTATTAATAAGTTCAGCTCAAAGTGTCAAGTGTTCAGTTCTTAATAATTATTATCTTTAAATCTTTGAGGCGCTTGAATTCTGATTTGATTTGCTTAAGCACTTTGTTGTATTGCTCACGCATGGCCATTTAACATTCTTCAATCGTGAAAGAAAACAGATTATCCTTTTTAATTACATCTTATTTACACCTTTGAGGAGGGCTGTCCTTTATGAAGGTCTTCACACATGTAAGGGAAGAGCTCATCACAGGAAGATTCCCAGACCTGACTGTAAAAAGAGATGATGGAACACCTGCTACAGCTGTTTACACATGGTAACAAGGTCTGGGATCCAGAGCTGACTTTGAGAAACAACAGCTAAAAGTGAATTCTCAGAAACAGTTTAAAATACCAATGGACAAAATCTGAAAGTACCAGCTAATTGAAAAAACACAAAAACACCTTGAAGAAAAATAAGTGTACCAGAACAGGGATTATGTTTGAAGGAAATTAAGTACATTAACTGACAAACATCACCAACCACCCCACTCATGTTATTTTTCTATACATGTAGTCACAGTATTATCTCAGCAGTTTTCAGAAAGACTTTTTTAAAAAAGCACATTAAAGTCTAGTTATTTTTAGAGGTATTACTAGAGATGGGCTTCAAATAATATTCTGAGACCCTACTGTGGCAGCTCTTTTCCTGCAGAGACAAAGAAAATCAGTAGAGTTGGTAGATGAGGTAAAAAACCTGGCGCAGGAAATAAAGTCCAATACCAAAAATCTGGTTAACAGTGGGAAAAAAAAATTCCTTGCCAAGGTATTCTCACTGTTCATAGCCATTCAAATCTGCCACTTACAGGGACACATGTTGTATCAGATACTGTTAAGCTGGGCTTCCCCAAAGAATTCAATGTTTTAATGTCCGTGTACTCTGCATATTGTGCCAGGAATTAAAGGGTGCCTTTACTCACATTCCATCAAATGCACTCTGCCTTCCCAAAGCACAGGCACTTGAGGAAAGTGGTGGGAAAAATCAATAGCAAAAAAGCAGTGTCTTTTTTAATGCAAGCATAGTTCTTTAATCAATTCATATTTATCTTTTCTGTATTGCTTCAAATTCAGATGACAAAATATTTTGAAATTGTTTATCAAGCTGCTTGCTAAATACTGTAAGCCCAGAATTACCTGGAATTACTTTGAAATGTTTAGTCTGGCTCATTTTTCTATCATTCAGATCTCCATCAAGTGTTAGGCCCAAGGAAGGACAGGGCTTTTACCCCAGCTGGGACATTTACAAATGTGGATTCTCTGGCACACAGTCAGTTACCTCAGGCAGAGAACTTCCATGGCCTGTCCTCCACTCAGTCACTTACATCCATAAAACTTGCAGGAGCTTAATTTTCTTTAAAAACCTTTATTTTGCTCAAATGTGGTTAGCAACACTCCAGAGAAAGAAGAATTTCTGAGAAGGAGTAAGGGCAGAGACTGAAGCACACATCACAGAAAAGCAGATCAAAATAGGCCTTCTAACACAATCCAAAGGAAAGTGTTATACCTTGCTAACCATGGTATAGCAGACCCTTTGCAGTCTCATCTTTCCAATGTCTAACAATCTTCCCAGAATTCAAATTTGTGCAGTTATGGTTTACACAAAAACACCACCTGATGTTAAACAGCAAATGTGTTTCTATCCTTCTAAAAAATAGGACAAAATATGGAATATGGGGAATATGGAATTTAAGCATCTAACAACAATCAGCAAGTAGAAATATTTTAAAAATCAGAAACCCATGAGACAGTCTGCCATTTACATTTGTATTTAAATGGACAGTAGTAATAATAGCAGTAGCAATCTTTTTCTTTTTCTTTTCCTGAGTGCTAAGTATTTCTAGGCCATGGGATCAAAATTTTGATTCAGTGCTCTCTTCAATTTTTAACTACACCTCAGCATCTTAAACACTGGACTAATTAAACATACATTAAACATGTATTAGAACACATGCTGTAAGACATGTCTTGTCACATGCTGAAGGGCAAGAATCCTGCAGAGTAGATGCTTAAATACATTCCATGCATCCTACTTGGTTTCAGGATTTCATACTGGAAGCTTTTTCTAGCTCTTGTGCTCTCTCTTGCAAGTACCTGTGCAAGTACTCAAGACACTTAACTTTGCCTTAGCTTCTAAATCTTGGACAACACCTTCAAAATCAGAGATTCTGATTCGGAGTGGCACTGCTCTCTATAAGTGTCTGTGTGGTCTGATTTCCCCAAACACCTTGTGCTCAGAAGCTTCTGCTGAAGAGAGGCAAAGGACCAGCTCAGACACCTGCCACAGTTTCCTGCTGGAAATTGTATGGCCCAGATAACAACATTTAATTCTTCTGACACACCTCCTTCCCAAAAAGATCAGTGTTACCTACCGACACCGCTAAAGTATGGATTTCACTGAGTACAAATGAGGGAAAACAAAAGTTTCACAAGCACTAACTGAAGTACTAACAAAGCTGGAAGATGGAATTCAGTTTGCTTAAGCTAGACACTTAATTCAGATTAAATCATATTCAGGGCTAAAGTTCCAAGTTACTTGGTGAAGAAATAACTACTTTTGAAGGTCACCATGACCGTCTACCCACATCTGCACTCCTGCTGCCTGAACTCAAGCAGATAAGATCTTTATTTAGAGATACTCAACAGCACAAAAAACTGGCAAACAACCTCAAGAGTACACTGTGGTGACAAACAGAATCTTAAGTGATCTCCAGAGCATTTCCAAAGGAATTGAGTCAAAAACAGGAACAACCACTGGCTCCCACATACGTGCCTGTGAGAGCCAAGCTTTCATCCTAAAAGCCCTGAGGTCCCTCAAGAGCAGATCTGGTGGCTGGTATTTCAGACACTGCACCTGCAGCCCTTGGAAATACAGCAGTTCCACAGCCCACACTGCTACCATGGTCACATCAGCACAGGCAGCACCAAATCCTTCCAGAAAAGAAAGCTGGAAAGGACAGAGGCACATCGTACAGCACCTGAAAACTTATATATACTGAAATGAACGTTTCCAAGGTCATCTCAACGCACCCCAATACTGCTCACCATTTCTGAAATCAACACAAGATTTACATAAATGTACATCATTACATAACACTGTCAATTAAGACAGGCAGAATGCTGGGAATTCCTGTAATACTTTCAGGAAAACTGTTAGTAGGTTAATCTAGCTGCTCAATACCGATGGACTGAAGAGACTAATTTAAATTCTGGGATAGGATCGCGTATGACAGGTGATAGCTAAACCCTGCTAGGAACCCACCATCAAAGACTGTTGCTGTATGAACACAGTGACTTCAGATGTTCAGGCATGACCAAGAGTTGAACATTTCTATGTGGTGTGTGCTCAGAAACTACATATGAATTCCTTTATCGCATGGTCTGGCAAGAAGAAATGTGCCTTCACTTGCCTTACTTCCTTAAACCATCCCTCCCTCTCAGAGTGACACCTTCCGCTCAGTTGCTATCTCACCTTCCCGAAAATTAGCCAGTCCAGATGCAACAAAGAAAATAACCATAGAGATCCTAAGAAAAGAAGGAAAACCAAGGCTGTAATGTTAGCTAACACAAGCCAGGAAATTTAAAGCGGAAATTGAAATTTGAGCCTGAGATAGACATTTTGGCACAGATATTGCATGATTTTCCTTTGAGTATTGTCAGTCAAGATCCTCACTCCTGGGACTACACCTTCACAGCACATTCCAAATATACACAACATGCGGAGAGGCTTTGAGAGTTGATGGTATTTGCATTTGGACTGACATCTCCTTGTAATATGTTTGACACTGAGCACTTCTGTAACAAAGAACCGAGCCGCTTTCAACCCAAGTCTTTTCCAAAGAATAACGGGCAACTACACAAGAATGAATAAGTGAACAGTTTGCTACAGCAGTGAATGCCTCCGAAAACAGCAAGTTTGCAGGCACCAGATGGAAGGGAACATTACTGCAATTCCTGCATCCCATCGTGTAACAGCCAACAGAGCCGTTAACGCTTTCGGGTGATTTCTAAGCTTTTTAATGTGCTTTCCTTTGAAGGTGGGGGTTTTTTTTGTGCCCTGTCAGTCTGCAAGCTAGGTTCGGCTGTCTGGGAAAGAAATTTTACTGGCAAGCTATCAAATGGGGAGAAACACAAAATACAGATGGAAACACTAATGATCATATTACAAAAATGACTAGATGGACACAAAGCTTATGTTGTAAAGTACGACCTACACCACAAGTCTTTTGTCTCTCAGCTCTCCCTCTCCCATACTAGACACGTCTGCCTTTCCACAACTTCATTGATCACTTATCCCAGAAAAATATCTATCTCATGATCACAACGAGTTCTTACACTTTATTGTTTTCCTCTTCAAACAGCAAACTTAAATCTTATTTAGTGTACAACATTATATCTTCCTCAGAACTCAGAGCAACTCAAATAACTCATTTTCATTGCTACCACCACAGATCATCATAAGAAAGCCACCCATTAAGTGAAATACTCCCAGTTACTTCCATTTATGCCAAGAAGTGTATTTTCCATTCCCAATGGAAAGGTCCTGTGCTCAGGATGTGCTCTCAGTACCTTGCACTCAGTAGAACTCTGAGTGTCTCATTTAAAAAGTCAGTGAGCATGTACAAGTGCTGCCTGAACAAGTCCCTGGCAAACCAAGGCAGAAAAATTACACAACCTTAACAATCCCTGCTCTGTATTAAAAATCTATTGTCTTGCTCATTCAGGAAAACACCTGTCTCATATAAGTTGACAGAATCAAATTAATATCTGCCATATACTAGAATACAAATTTTGAAATTGGGGCATTCATAATCACATTAGCACCAAATTTTAAAACTCTGCATTGGCAGCATCACGTTGAGTACCAGTGCAGTACAAAAAAAGTCTTATGTTATATACACACTTTATATATAGACATGTTTTTAAAGCATATATATTAAGTCGACTCCTACAAGGCAAAAAAGCAGTGTCTCCTCTCTGTGTGTTGGTCTATATGGGGAAAAGTAAGATATTTTTATGATTCATGAAAAATAATTTGTAACTCTAGAACACATTTTCCTAAGTTTCAGTGAACTTCAATGCTCTTTAGTTATAGCTAGAAAGGACCTGACCTCAGAATCACACACTGATTACACAATGTGAGTCTATGTTCTCAAGAAAACACCACATTCTGACCTCAAGAGAAAAAGCTAAATTGCTTTAGTTACAATATTAACACAAACCCAGCAGTGGCTGCTTCTTAATTAATACGGCTAACAAAAAGATTTATGGTAAAGAAAACCTTATCATGCATTATCATGCAGGGGGGAAAAGAAAATATGAGACTGCATTTTTTTCCAGAGTAGAAAATCACAACCATCCTTTGTAACAAAGGGGAGAAAAGCATTTTTCCATGTATCTTGAGAGTTCAGAGACAATGAGAGAGATGGTGTTAGGAAGGAAACAAAACTCAATTGGACCTCACAGCTAAAAGGACAATAGCCATGAATTTTACACAAAGCAGCAACATATGGAAGTTTGGCCATTTAGCCTGGTTCTCAGGAAGCCACTCTGAGGCCCTAAATCTGCAATATTCACTCTGAGCCAACACGACCTGTGTGCTGCAGGCAAGCAATCCAAACACACTGAAAGACAATCATATGACACTGCTAAAAACACAGGCACTTGGCCAAAATAAAAGCATTGTTCCAATACAGATGAGCATCATCATCCCCAGAAAATTAGAGCATAACATTGAACCAGTACAATTTAATTTAAGAGAAACAAAAGCAGGCATATATGGAAGGCTGGAAACGTGAAGTGTTTGGAGGTTCACCATTAAAAGTAAAATGCTAACAATTGACCAGATTGTGATTGTGTTTCCACCGTGGTAAAACAGTATTGATAAACACTACAGTGTCGTGTCTCTCATTTGTGAATTAATGTCATTAAGTATTTGAAAATGTGTATTTATCTACAAAATTTATCTACACCTGGCACGGGCAGGTTGTTGCAAACACACTGGAGATTTTCTTTCAGGAACACAAGAATGTTAACATTAATCTTTCTGTGATATTTAACATCACATTTCAATGCATGTGCCTGGAGAAAAAAACCTTCTGCAATGTATCTCAGTGATTAAACAATTCTGAACAACTATGACCAATGTGAATTGTGTTCTACTGCACCCTAAAATATGTCTTGATACCAAAATGCATAAAAGTTGGGGAATTTAGATCCCTCCCAAACTCTTCATTGCCATTATCCCCAGGCATACAGTGCTGCTGAGGAAATGTCACAGAGGTACTGTTTCACAACATGCATTAGTTTCAATATTTTAAATAAAAGGAAGCCAAAGTGTGGCCAAATGTGCCAACATAAGCACTGTTGGTACGGCCATCACCATCAGTACCTCCTTCCTTCACAGCAGCTCATTTTGAACATTTTTTGGAGGAGAAAAAAAAGAGGGAGAGAGAGGGTGAACAATACAACAAAGGAAAAATGTCTTTTTTACAGAATTGTCTCTCCTATTAAGACCACAGCAGTAATATTTTTTAAATTGGAAACAGAAAAACAGATTTTAATTTCTCACAAGCCGTTCCATTGATAAAACTGCAGAGCCTGGGATCTCTTGATGTTTTGCCCAGCTATCAAGGCATGCCAAGCATCAAGACATTTGATGGAAGAGTCACCAAGACTTGTAAAAAATTGTATTAACCCAGCAAGTTGAGAGGGGAAACACGCAGTCCATGTAGGTGAGTGACTGTGTGGCCTATGTATCTCTGATACTGCTGCTGTATATGCAATTACACACTGTTCAAACGTAAATTAACACAATTTACTGTGGGAAGACAACTACAGTTCAAGTCCACCCTGGCACAATTTTTAAAAAACTGGTTTTTACAACCTCATAATAACGACTTACTGTACAAAGAAACCCCAACAGAATGTAAATTTACGACATTAAAGCAAACTAGAATTATTTAATTGAATTTTAACTCGAAGAATTAAAAAAGCGTAAATACTTTACTCTGATTTTGATCTTGTCTAGATGTTCTAAAAGCATCATACAGATTTTTCAAAACACCTTTCCAGACACCATGAGAAAATGCACCAAATGGAAACAAAACAACAATACCCCTTTTTAATATCTAAAACACAGGATCACCAGGACAAAAGGGTGAGCTTATAAATAGTTTTGTCACTGGCATTACTGCTCTCTCAAAGCTCAGATTCTGGGAAAATCACCTTCACTTCCCACAGCCTCAGTACATGCTCCACAGGAAATGTATATTTACTGCAGAAGAAAGACATTCTGCTGGAATGACATCATGCCTTCAACCAGGGTAACTCCAACTAAACTGTCACATTCAGTTACCAAACCTGAATTAGAGCATCTTTTCCTGTGTCTGATGCAGCATTTATTTGCTAATATTAAGTGACAGTTCTGAATACCAAGATGGCAGATAAAAAGTTGAAATCACTCCATGCTAACATCTAAACAGAAAATTAATCACTTTTGGAGGTGAGACAAAGCGCTCCTTCAGTTCTCCCAAAAGCATCATAATTAGTTTATATACTTGCTTTTGATATATTTCCTAAGATTTGTGGAAAGTTATTAGTGGGTAAAACAGAACAGCAATCAAGGAATGTGCACGATAAGAGAGTTCAGATTAGGGTCCCACCACCCTCAACGACAGTCAAGCCAACAGCATGTCATCAAAGCTGTTGGAAACTAAATGTAACTACTGCTAACAAGATTTGCCAGGATTCCAACGTGACACTCAGTAAACGATGCACAAAGGTCTGTGTGTGGGAGACAAAAACTTCCTGTGCCTCCAGAACTTTACAGGAGCAGAAGCATTTAAAACTCCTCCTTGAAGACTCAAGCATCCCATCAGTGAAGGAGCCACAAAGCAGGACAGAGACTCAGGTGGCTTCTGTCTGAGGCATTCTGCTTTTTATGAGGGCTCTCCCACTCAAGGAAGGGGTGTAATTTCACCAAAGTTCCTTCCAGCCTTGATATTTCTAAACAATGACATTATTTTGCCAAGCCTTTCCATGCAGACAACAGTTAATAAAATCCACACTGGAATATTTTCCTGTGGTTTAATAAAGGCTAATTCCACTTTCAGATTAATAGATTTTTAAGCAAAATCACGAGGATCTTCACTGCATTTTGCAATACGCTGTAGAACTCTTCAGCATAAGTGGTTTCTTTTATTTTTCACAGGTCTGCATTTGGGTTTCATTTCTGTGATGTGGCATTTGAAAACGGTGATGGTACATGAGCAACTTCACTGCTCTTGAGCCCGACATATTTACTACAAACTGATGGTTTAGGTATGCAATACTTGATTTTCTCCCTCTTTACTAAGGTACTTCCATTATTCCATGCAGTGAATGCTGGATTCTATTAAATGTATTTACATTTTTTCTCCTTAAGCACTGTTTGCTGGGTTTTCGCTTAACCATCCAACAAATACTGTGGTTATGCAAATGTTTACACTGTGTTCATCTTATTTATTTTTGCACAGAAAAAAGAAAAAGGAGCTGTTCCTAATTGTAAAAATACTAGATTTTTTTAGAGGAAAAATTTTTAATAATTGCTAAAAATTGTAGTTTTCTATTTGCTACAAACTTAAAAGTACAGCTGAACAGCAAATTATGGTATTACGACATTTAAGAAAGATGTCAGACTCATTCCCACATCCCCCATCAGGCAGATTACACTCATAAGCAGCTGCCAGCAAAGGTGGAGCCCACAATACAGCAAATGCACAACTTCATCAGCGTGTGTGCTAGGCTCAGTGCTCGTTTTCCAAAGGCAGTATCAGGTATAAACAGACCTTCAGCATTCCCAACCTGCCCACTCCTTTATAAAGCGGCAGTGGCTCCGGCTCCAGGAATGGTTCCGTGCTGACTCACTTCTGCAATACCCAGAGGAGCTGAGACACACCACACACTGAGAATTATTACTCCAAGTTATTGCTTCCCTTGGGCTATTTGAATAACAAACAAAAAGAATGCATAAAGTGAATCCAGATTTTTTCCCATTTTACTCGTTTAGAGCATAAGCTCTTTGAGACAGGAGAACTACCCTCACTTTGAATCTTGCACAGTGTTTTTCACCTTATCAACAATTCATGCAATAATGTATGCAACTTTTCTGTCCTTGCTAGAAAAGAAGACACAGTCCCATGTTCCCTGATAAAGACCCTGACAGATGTCCTGGGAGGACAGATTTGATTTGGATCAAGAAAGAATACATACTGAAGATTGTTGCTGAATTAGCCAGAACGCTTTATGGTGGTTACACAAGATTTATGCTGTCTGTGGAAAAGTACAGATGACACTCAGCTGGCACAAAGTCAGAACAGCTCAGAAAGACAACAACTGATTCAATAAAAATTTAACCAGAACAAAATGGCAACTTAAAAATTTTCAAATGGCGCCCCTGTGTTCCTATCTGTCCCTTGCTTTACATCTCAGGATATTTTTATTCCTTTGGAAGAGACTCTAAAAGATTTCTGACTCTTCAGCTTATATCCAAGGGACTGAATCTGATCTCACTGGTCAGAAGGGCATCCTCCACCAACATGGCCTAAAGTTTATCATCAGTCACATTGTCATTAGTAGTTTCTGTTTACCAATCAGAATGTCGAAATAAACATCTTGATTAAACTAAAACCACAAAAAACAGAGGATGGCGTACCAGAAGAACAGTGTGAATCCTTTTCTAGGAGGAATGGAAAAATAGGGTCTGCTTAAGACAGGATCCCCAGGCACCTCATTAAGATAAACAGCTTGACAACGGAGACACTGCCAAGTACAAAAAAAAAAAAAAAAAAACTTCCTTAAACTGTCTTTACGTTGCTACTTTACAAAACACAATCCTCAGCTAAGTATGAGCTCCACCACCCAAGTGAAATCTAAGCCCCAGTGAAGTCACCAGCACGAATTCCCAGTGCTTTAAGAAGCCCAAAGCCACCTTTTGCTGTATGGGGCTGACATGAAAACGTGCAGGCACCACAGCCATGTAGCTTAACCCTGATCACCTCTTAGGAGAAACACATACTTTTAGACTCATCATCTCTTAGAGGAGACACCTAAAATAGGTCAACTGATTTATACCCAAAAATGCTTTTCTACCTCCTCAGGCAGAAACAAAGATTTAAGTGACAAGCTCTATATTGCAGATATCTAAAATAAGCAGAAAGAAACCCACATAGAATTTTATTCTTGGTTTTCAGATGAAAACACAACTTGTATATAAGGAACCAGCACATAATACAGACTGCTCTGTGGAAAAGATCAGAATACAAAGTTATTCATCACTCCTTCACCAGGCAGGCCCCTGATATGTAGACAAAACCAATGACATGGAAAGTTGGAAACATTAACCATCCATGCTAATCAGTGAAGTGAAACAAACTCCAAGTAAATTGGTCAGGTTTCCAGTAGATCCCTTAAGATTAGCACATTCTGACACTGTGATAACTGATAGTTAATTTTCTATTTTAATAAAGTTACTTCAGGCTATTTGTGTATTTTCTTTATCACATCATTAGGTTTCAGTGTCTCTTCAAAGACTGAAAATGAGTAGAACAATAATAATTTTGCATCTCTGCAGTGTTAATATCCTAACTGTACCCCACTACAACAGGATATATTTATGGTTTATTCTACATCACCTCCTCCCTGATGTGTCTTGGGTTCAATCCCTTACACAGGAATGAAATCCTGTCTCATAACTTCACCCAACCTCAAAAATCTGTCTTCTGATTTTCCTCCAAATTTTCACCTTCTCTGCCAAAACTAACCTTCTGTTTCTAACCTTTGAACTGGATTTCCAGGATGACAGGAGGAAAATCTTCTGGCCTCTTATGCCCTAGCATATTCCACAGCACAGGGTTTTTTTTCTTTTTTTTTTTTTTTTTGATTGTTCCTAACAACAAATGTTGATTACTCGGATCTTAATTTCCGTATTTTTCATTTCTTACTGTTCCTGGTTAATTATATTATTACATGCACATGCATCATCTCTATCACACCTTGGAGGAAATCAGATTAGTCAGATGGAAATATTCCAATAAAATACAAGTAACAGAGATACAATTTAGAAAAATCAAGATCACAACAGTAATTCTGAACTGAAAATCATGAAATATACAACTATCAGTCAGTGGCCATTTTTTTACAAAATAAATTTAATTTCTTATTTAGAACTCATTTACACTCCAAATATATAAAAATTAAAGCTGTTACTTTTCTAACAAAAAAAAAAATAAAAATTTAATGCATATAGCCAGACGAAACTTTCCAATTTCCACCAAGGCCTCAACTTTTGCTTTTCATCAGAATGTGTTTCAATAACTTATTCAAGCAGATTGCAGTAATTCCATAATACCATGTGATTTACGGGTACAACATATATTAAAACTATAAAAAACTCAAAACCTAACACCTATTTTAAATAACAGATTGATATTAGAGTGGAATTGGTCTCTAGCACTCAATATCTGTGAAAAAGAACATGTGTCTTACACAGGAACTACTGTGCCTAAGAAAATGTAACCTCTCTACAGTCACCATTTTCATCTTTCTTAGTGTTAAACACACAGCTTTACTCTACATATCCATAGCAAATTTAATTTTCCTATTTGATAGCTTAAAATAATTTTAACAGTCTGGTTACCCTTTGACTCAATGAAGAATGTAAATCTGACATCATCTCTATTAGGAATTTAGTATTTTGGGGAAGAAATTAATTCTTTTTCTTACAGTCTTATTAACCTCCACAATTTTCTGAGACCTTTCTGTTGCTTCACTCTTCATCTTCACTGCTCCTACGTAACAGGTACAAAGGCTCCTTCCAACCTGCACATCACTGTGGTTCAAAACAAAGAAATCTTCTAAAATATCTTGAGGACTACTCACTACAGTACCTTGATAAACCACAAAGCTTGGCCTGGAATCTTATTTCAGTGTTATTATTTATCATAACATTTCAGTGTATTTAACATTTCAGTACATTAGAGACTCGGAAGTCTTTTTGTTTGTATGATGTTTTCTGTAACTGACACCTTCTTTCCAGAAGAAGGACTCAATAGCTTTTTACAGATGTTCTTTAAAAATGCACTTTATAACAAAGACTTGAATCACTATTCAAAAAAAAAAAAAAAAGTCACAAACATCAAAAGCAATTTTCAGTATAAACAGTAATCTGTTGTTACCAGTCAGGACTGAAGTATACAAAGTGTTGTTAATGACAATTAAATAACAAACCCTGTAGCATTGATATCTGTCTTTTTTTTTCACAAAATACTAGAATACAATTTAAAGAAAAACTTGAAAAATGCCTCAGCTCTTTGTTAAATGACTTGGATATCTATCCTTCTTTAAAATGCAGCTGAAACCTGTGAGTGAGCTCAAAAATCAGTAGAAATGACTGTATCACAGACTAATAGCACAATTGTTTTAAGTGCCATTTCCTTCAGAAACCAGGCCAAAAGAATACTCATTTCAGACCAAAAATGTCTTAAATGTACCAGAGTCTCAGTGGGGAAAAAAAAGCAATCAGAGTGCTGATGAAAAAAGGAAAGGAATTGCAGAAAAAGGTAACTTCAAAGTATACCACATCCACCTATTCAACAGCCTACAGAATACATTGCTTTCAGTCTATTATAATCCAAGATTTATTTTCTTTTTTATGGTAACAACATAACAAGGGAGGAAATCCCTGTCATTTATATCCTGATTAGTCAATAATCTGGAGGTCTAATGCAGACTCAAGCAAGCAAATAATTATTCAGATCAGTCCAACCAGAGCTTAATGAACAGTTTTAATTTTCTGGAAGAAAGACATTTATTCTCCTTCAGGAACATCTCATTGCCACCAGTTTCAAAAAATTGCTCAGTCTTTATGTCAGCTCCACAGCAAAAAAGTACTCTTATTCAATAAATATCACTTCAAATGAGTATTAACCTCAAAGTTTCCTTTATTCTTTTAACTAACATTTACCTCTAAGATAAATAAATCTTAATGATTAATCTTTTTTCCAAATACACATACACACAAAAAAAGTTTCCTTAATGTTAGTGAATGAAAATGCTAAAGAAGTATTATCCTATGAGAACACCTACATAAAGGATGCTGGAATCTTATCCGTTTCTTCCCAATTTTAACACCAATACAGCTGTACACCTCAATAAGATGCATTAATTAGTTCCCCCATAACTAATTAAAAGCCACTGGTAACTTCAGATCTGAAGTCTTGTTGGAAGGACCTACTTGCATAGTGGTTTTTAATTTTATTACTTATTTTATAAACACGTAAGTTCAAAAATCTGTACTTACTTCTACATGTGCAAATAACATTTCTTCAGTGTTACCATTGTTTTTCTCCTTGAGGTCTGGTGGGATGTGTCTGTTTCTTACTTGGAAGTGTGTCTTACTAAGATAACCATCACCAAGGTCCTGTGTTCAGAAAAAGAAAAAAGAAATTTTCTGTAACCAAAATGGTAAATGCCTTCACTGTTCTAGAAAATAAACAGAGCATGGTATTTAGGCACAGGCTCCAAGTCTTTTTATAGGCACCGATGACTGCAGTGCTCCTCAGCACCTTCTCACAGATAGTTTACACCAGTTCTCGGTGTTGAAGGAAGTCAAAGACCTGAACAGCAAAAAATAAATTTTAATAGCTATTAATGGAATAAGATAACTGCACCCTGGGGATCAGGATAAGTGCCAAAGAACAGGAAGGCAGTGCACCAAGATGATGAAGAGATGAGGAGTTATTAACGATTTTGACCTATTTCAATGCATTCATGCCAGGATTAACTTCCCAACTCTTGCGAGCCTGGTTTGGTTTTGCTCTGTTTCCCCCTCTAACTTTACAAAGTTCTGAAAAACAAAACAAAACAAAACCTCAGAATTTATGTATGCAGAGTCACAACTTGTTTCCTTCTCTTGATCACCTTTGAGGTCAAACCTGAGAGGAAACAGACGAAGCTGTGCCTTCTCCCAGCTCCTATTTTATCATTCTGCTTCCCAGGCCACACAGCCCACAGCTGTTAAGTGCCCTAGCACAATCCCAGAGCGGCAGAAGAAAGGTTTAGGAGCTTTCCTGCATGTGCCTACCTGCACATTTTATTTTTGCTAATTAGAAGCAAGAGAAGAGAAAACCTTTAATAACAGGTACACTCTGAAAGGGAGAAAGCATGTACAGAAGACAAAGAACAGTAGTTGCATGTTGAGGATTTATTTCTCAAAGGAAACAAATAAATTGGGGGTTTATTAGCTGTTTCATTACATTTTATTTTAGACAAACAGAGAGCATATGCACAACATCTGACAGAAAAGGATTCTATTCAAAACAGTCTCACTACAAAATTCATTAACATAGCATTAAATTTCTTGACAAGACTGCAAATTTAGTTGTGATTTAACTCTTTTGGTTAGTTTGTCATTGCTGACACAGTTTATGCCATTTATTTTGACCTTTAAACCAGCACAGCTTTTGTATTGACACACTAATTCTCTCTTTCCAAAGACACTGTAGATTACATGTACCTCCAAAATCTATGATCTACTTGTTTACTTTGCTCTGATCAAGTTTCACACATTTAAAAAAAAAAAGATAATGCTCTCTACATGTATTTTTTCCATTGATTTTTAAGCATGAATAACAGTATAGGCAATTACATCGCTCACTCCTCATAGTGTATGCCTTATTTTCTCAGTAAATCTCGTTAAGAGCATGAACCCACCAAACTTTCCTGCATGTCCTGGCTGCAGAGCCAAGTGCAGCCTGTGCAGGGAGGAACCCAGTGCGCAGAGAATTGATGAAAGGACAGCTAAGCCTAAATTGGTGATAGAAAATCCACTTCTTTAGCTCTCAACACCCTCTCAAGGGTCTCCTTGTTCCTCTGGAGTGTCTCCTCAAGGAGCTTCCCAACAGTGCCAGCAGGAGGAAAGATACCTACCTGCACAGGTATTTGTCACACTAAGAGCAGCAGCAGAAGTGCTGCAGCCACCCACAGAGGTGACATGTCCCACGGCACAGTGAGCTGAGCCAGAGCAGGGCTGGACAGAGCCTCTGCCTCCCTGAACCAGTTCTCACCCCCAAAAGAGTCAAACCTCACAGCCAGGGAGGGGAGGAGAGGGGGAAAAAAAATAAATTAGGGTTAGGGTTAGGGGGATGGATGGATGGATGGATGGATGGATGGATGGATGGATGGATGGATGGATGGATAAGGGATGGATAAGGGATGGATAAGGGATGGATAAGGGATGGATAAGGGATGGATAAGGGATGGATAAGGGATGGATAAGGGATGGATAAGGGATGGATAAGGGATGGATAAGGGATGGATAAGGGATGATGGATGGATGGATGATGGATGATGGATGGATGGATGGATGGATGGATGGATGGATGGATGGATAAGGGATGGATGATGGATGATGGATGGATGGATGATGGATGATGGATGATGGATGGATGGATGGATAAGGGATGGATAAGGGATGGATAAGGGATGGATAAGGGATGGATAAGGGATGGATAAGGGATGGATAAGGGATGGATAAGGGATGGATAAGGGATGGATAAGGGATGGATAAGGGATGGATAAGGGATGGATTAGGGATGGATAAGGGATGGATAAGGGATGGATAAGGGATGGATAAGGGATGGATGATGGATGGATGGATGATGGATGGATGATGGATGATGGATGGATGGATGCATGGATAAGGGATGCATGGATAAGGGATGGATGCATGGATAAGGGATGGATGGATGGATGGATGGATGGATGGATGGATGGATGGATGGATGGATGGATGGATGGAGCCAGCAGTCTCTGTGTTTGGTAGCTGTGTCTCAGGGCAGGAAGGAAGGAGGAGCATCCCTCCTGCTGCACTCTGTAGTGCTTTGTACTCCACACATTTCTATACCCCTATAAATCAAAGCTGTAGCCAGAACCTTGATCCCACTAATTTGCAAAGGGAGTCCCTTCCTACCACAGCTGTATCAAAAGCCAAAAGGAACTAATGCAGTTTTTAGTATGATTACCTGGATTAACCTCTCCAAATATGAAACAAACATAAAGCAGAGAGCAAGCAGGGCCTCGTTTGCTTCCGTTAAATCTCCATCTCCACATCAAGATTTAACCAGTCATCCCTAACAGCAGCACCCAAGTTCAGCTCCACCAGCTCCTGCGCTAGAGGTGCTCTTGGCTTTTTTACAGCTTTCTTCCAGTGGAAAAAAAACCCAAACCAAGAAAACACATTATAAAAATAACATCATTTGGAACATTTCACTTACAGCTATAAATACAGGGTTCTGCTCGGGCCATGTGAGCTTACGCACCAAGAGCCAGCTCCACGAGAACAATGAGTATTTCATCATCTAAATTTAATCTCCACAGAAAAACACGGGAACACAGGAACACAGTTCTACCAGCCTGCTTCACTTGTGTGGTCTCACTGCTATCAATGGGTCTATTCACGTGAGCCAGGAATGAGGAATGGGATCCAAGTGCATTACATCAGCAAAATTAAGAGTGCCCCAAACTACCCACAACACATATACTGGGTAAAAAAAAAAAGAAAAAAAAAAAAAAAAAAGAAAAAAAAAGGTAAAAAGACAATGAGACATCTTGTTGAGGAAAAGCTTTCTTCCCAGACTGCACACTATAAATGGACGGTCTCCATGCCCAGGTTTTTATCACATGCTGAAATCACAGAGTCGCCAACTTGGCCCATTAAAAAAAGAAAACAACCCTCTTAGAATTTTTTTATATGAGAACAAAAATCTATCTCATTCTGCTATTTCCAGCAAAGCTTCTTATTTCACAGAAAGTTCAGACTTTGACCCATGTATTAAATTCCCAGTAGAGGAGGCTCAGAGCATCTTTCTTTGTTGAATAAATCCTCACAAATATAGCCTTGGACTGAAATCTAAAGTTTCAAATGGTTTGCTGTAAGAAAGGGTGCATTGTAACACTTGGCTAATATTTACACTCCTTTAAAAATTCCTAAACAGAAAATATCTAAAGTCCAAAGTCCTCCCTCTTGCTGAAATTCTGATTGTCTGTGATGAAAGGGTTACAAACATTAATGTACAACTACATATGTAAAAATGATGGCACACATTGGAAAAAGCATGGACTTTTTTCAAAAAATTCATGAAAGCATGGGAAACCACTAAAGCCATTAAACCCTAAAAAAAAAAAAAAAAAAGCTAGAGCAGCAAATTTTCTACAATAGAAAGAATACACAAAAAAGAGAATACGAAAACCTACATGTCAGAAAAAGCCAGCATGTATCAATACATCTTCATACACTGTAACAATACATTTTTATATACTGTATCGATATGTCTTTATACACTATAATACATATATAGGGTAATTTGTGTACCTACATACATATTAGTTGGACATTATCCTGAGGAACATAACAAAAGTCATCAAATTCAGTAAATGAAAAAAATATGTATAGTAAAAGCATTTTTCTTAAAGAAAACAGAATTTCTCAGTGTAATTTCAGGAGACATGTTTGGTTGATAAACATACAAGTAGGAATAATACTTGCTCAGAATTCCCTAGAACATCTGTGGATTCCACAAGTGTAAATTTAAAAAAATTAAAATAATCCCACACTACTCTTACACATGCTATAGGATGAAAATTTATTAATTCACAGATCTCAAGTGTAACTTAAAAAATGGGGAAATCATCATAAAAGAAGTGATTTTAATAGGGTCCTTTGGGACTTATCTTAGCCCTGTGCTATTTAAAATTTTGATTAATGACCTAGAAACAATATGTAATTATTATCGTAGAGGTTTGAAAGTTATGGAGAAGCAGCAAATAATGAGAATTGATCACTAATACTGGCAGATATTTCTGGTTCCTGTATGCAACTGACAGGTACTGTAACGAAAATACTAAGCCAAGAATCTAGAATAAAGGCTATGTGATATTTCAACCTAAAGGGTTAAAGCAAACCTTGGATATAAAACCACAGGCAGCTGCCCAGAGTAGGAGGGATTGAATTTCACAGTGACACCACATTCATTGTCTGGTCCTGCCCACAGCTGAAAAGGGTTTTGATAGATTGGCCAGGATTCAGAGATCCAGAGATCCACAGATCCAGTACATGCACCGGCCTCAACCCTCACAACAACTTGACACCTATGCACTGCTACAGCCTTGAACCAGCTGTGTGAAAAATTTGCTTCCTGTGTTGCTAAAGGATGTTCCAGCTTGTGGTGGTAGTCAACAGCTCAAGAAGTTCACCAAGAGATTCAAAAAGTCAACGCTGTGATTGTTTTACCTTGCTGGCTTTCCACTCCCAACCATCTCCTATCTGCTGTGAATGTTTAACAAAGTCTTCACAGTACTGCTTGAATCTTTTCTCCTCCAAAAAGAAGTCCTCTTCACCTGCCATGCTACAGGGTACCTGCAGAGCAAACTGAAGGTTAGTGCTGGCAGATAAAAAGAACACCAAGAAATTCCACTAATTTATAGCAACTGAACAGTAAAATAAAAAAGCATAGGAAAAAAAAAACCACCTTGCTTTAAATAAAACAAAGATTTTTCTTCAATTCCATCAGGGAATTGTGGATCTGCAGAACAGCTGAGGCTGGAAGAGACCTTTGGAGACCTTTGGTTCATTCCCCCTACCCACAGCAGTGTCAACTGCAGCAGGTTGCTCAGGAGTGTTTCCATTTGGGTTTTGATTATATCCAAGGATGGATATGCCACAGCCTCTCTATAGGGAACCTGTTTCAGTGCTCAATCATCATAGCAGGGAATACTTTTGTTTCTGTTTAACTGGAAGCATTTACCTATCAGTTTGCGCTTGCTGCCTCTTTCGTAGTCTTGACTCAAGAAAGTCTAGCTCCATCTTCTTTATTCCCTCCCACCATGTCTTTATGGTTAAATACATTTAGGAGACCCCACTGACCTTTCTCTTCTCTAGGCTGATCCATCTCTCAGCCTTGCCTCATACACCAAACACCCTTAATCATCTTTGGGGCTCTGCTGGGCTGGTTCCAGCATGGTGGTGTCTTCCCTGTACAGGGCAGCCCAGAGCTGCACTTTTAACATTTATTTCCTTAAGAGTGCAGTGCAGCGCTCCATGGCCCAAAATATGGCTTCAAAACCTTCCCTATCCCTCAAAGGGTTTCCTCACATGGTTTTGAAAATAAGGTATTTCTCAGAGAATTTTGTCATTTTTACTTGTCCCCCCTCTCCCGTTGCCCATTTCAATGAGGATGTGTCATAAATAGGGTTGGTTCAATGTGTTTGTGGACATCAGGCAGCAGGGCAGCACCACAAACAAATCACTGAATGGTTTGGCTGGAAGGAACCATAAAACTCATGTCGTTCCATGGCCAGGGACCTTCCACTGTCCCAGGCTGCTCCATGCCCCATCCAGCCTGGCTTTGGACACTTCCAGGGATCCAGGGGCAGCCACAGCTTCACAGGCAAGAATTTCTTCCCATTATCTACTCTAAAACTATTCTTTCAGTTTAAAGCTATTCTCCTTGTCCTGTCAGCAGCTATCACAACAATAACCTGTAGCTATTACAACCGGATCACACCTCTCCTTAACAAGAAATACAAGTCTCACAGCACCTCATGCAACGCTCATTATTTTTCAGTACCTGACCCTGAGTCACATCATCATCCTGTCTGCTCACGACAAAAATTATTTATTAGCACTTGAAACACATTACTCTCAACAGCAGTTAACCCAAGGCTCTGCTGCTCTGTGCCTCTTGGATGCCAGGAAAGGGGAAAAGCAGGAAACAGAGAGCGCAAGTGTTTCTGCAATTCCCCAAGTGCCCCAGCCCTGATGAAGGGCTGCAAATCGCCCTCATTGAAAAACGTGAGGAGTGCACAGTTCCCTCACAGGGTTGAAGCAGAGCTGTGCGCTTCTGGAAATCGGCAGCTGTGAAAAATCACCGAATCCTGAATTATTAGGTTTGGAAGGTTCCTGTGGAGCTCCCTCAGCCCAGGCCGTGCCCAGCTGGGGCTGCCATGGCTCCACACAGGGACACTCCAGGCCCTCCCTGGGCAGCTGTTCCAGGCCTCTGCCCCTCCATGGACACAAGTTCTTCCTCCTGCCGGGCTGCCGCTCGCTGCCCTTTATTTTATTCTCGGCAGCGCCCGGCAGAGCCCGGCCCCATCCTCTGGCAGCCCTCGGAGATGTTTGTGTGGATCCATGGGATCCCCACTCAGTGTTCCCTTCTCCAGACTCTGTGACAGAGCCCTGAGCCGACCCTTACGGGCCGGTCCCGCTCGGACACGGGCCTGGCCGGCTGCCGGCGGCGAGCCCTGCACAGGTTGTTCCTTTTCTTCCTCTCCTTGGTCTTCCCGGCCCCGGCGGACAGGGTCGGGGAGAGCGGGAGGGACCAGCCCCGCTCACCGCCCCTCACGTACCGTGCGCTCCTCCTCCTTTTTCCTTTTCCTCCTCTTTTTCCTCCTTCTCCTCCTCCTCCCGCCGCTCCGGGCGCGCGCCCGCCCCGCCGCGCATGCGCGGCCCCGCCGCTCCGGGCGCGCGACGGGGAGGAAGCGAGGGCCGGGTGCGCGTGCGCGAGGGCTGGGGAGGGGGCGGGAATGTGAGCCTGAGGGAGTGAGGGGGGTGAGAGGGAATGAGAGAATGAAGGAGCGAGGAAATGGGCGGATGAGGGGGATGAAGTAGTGAAGGAATGAAGGACTCAGGGAATGAGAGGGATGAAGGAATGAAGGGATGACAGAAATGGTGGTATGAAGGAGCGAGGGGGACGAGAGGGATTGAGGGAATGAAGGAGCGAGGGGATGAGAGGGATGAGGCAATGGCGAGATACAGGGAATGAAACGGATGAGGGCAATAAGGGATATGAGGGGAATGAGGGAGGTGAAGGAATGAGGGGTTGCAGGGGATGAAGGCTGGGGTGGTTGCAGGGTTGAGGGGGACAAGCAGGGTGTGAACCGGGAGGGTGAGGGTGGCAGAGATGAGGGGCAGTGGGGAATGAGGGATGAGGGGCAGTGGGGAATGAGGGATAAGGGGCTGAAGGAGAGCAGGGAATGAGGGATGGGGGGCTGAGAGCGGTGAGGGAGTGATGGGGCAGAGATGCCTGTGAAGGTCCTGAGGGGGATGAGGGATCCCGAGGGCTGCCCAGTGAGAGATGTGGGCCCCCAACCAGCCCTGGAGGAGCTCTCTGTGCATCCAGTGCTGCCATCAGACTCCTCCTGCCCTCCACAAGCTTCGCCCAGCCCAGGTTGTTCTTCCTTCAAGCGCTCAGCAATAACAGGCTTAGTCACCTTCCTCTCCCTGCTGTATAAATATGTAATGTTACTTTTTGAGGAGGAGGTGGTGTGGAGTTGACATGACCAGGGGGTCACCTGAGCACTGTCCCTCCTAGGCCACTTCCAGGAGGTGCCAGCGTGTATTCCAGTGTTCCATCCATTACCCAGTTTCTGTAATTGTCTGGAGGTCTGAGAATTTGGGAGGAGCATCTAAGCTGTTCTGCTATGCAAATGCTGGGGGAATTATTTTTAAATTAAAGAGTCCATTAGACCATATATTTTTCAGCGGTAAAGTCTTGTCTGGCACAGCTAAGCAGACCAAGGTAGTGCATGCAGAATGCACCACAACAAGATTCACAGAAAATCTTTGTTTTACCTTTTTAGCTATAAACTGCCACTTAAAATAGTTCTAGGACTGTTGTGTTTATAGTAAACCAGAGCTACCCCACCAGTCTGGAGACCACATTATTCAGGGAGAGCTTCTGTATGCAAATGGTGTACTGTGATATTACATTTTCCCAACTATGCACTTCCTAATTTCCTTGTAATGTGCTAGGTGTGGAGAGCTCAGGAGGGCCAAAGCTTTATTATTTTTTTTAATTTTTTTTTCTGAAATATTCCTCAGGTAAAGCGTTTCTCTTTGTTCTTAAAATTCCTGTTAGCATTCAAGTCATTCAAATAAATACCAGAGTTCATGTGTAAAGATGATTTTCACCACTTGTGATCACTGAAATGTTTCTCCTAAGTTTTGAGTTTTCAACGCAAGGTATATACATATGTAAGTGAAGTTTTACTTCTTTAAGTTATTCTGGAGAATTAATAATTGTGTTATGTGCTTTGAACAGATTAGGGTGCCTTCATAGATTATTTTTCTCACAGCATTTGTCATTTTTAAAATCAGCTGCATAGTTTGGGTAATGCCGTTATAGCTATGGGCTGTGATGCTATAGCCCTTATTTAATCATCAGAATTAATTATTTATATAATTCTTTACTGTTTCTTATAAATATTGGGTTTTTTAATAAAATTTGGTGAGTAAAACACTGTGTTTTCACTCACCCCTGAGTTCTGGGGGAGGATTTTTGCACTGTAGAGTGTTCTCTCTAGGCCTTTTTTGCTAACAGTAAATGCATGTGGTAATGAAAAAACGTCACGTAATGTGCATTTCCTCGGAAGCTACAGCTCCTGATTTCTAATTTTAGCTTTGTTACGGTCTCTCTGGATTATCTTAGGGAAGAATCGTTGGGTTTGAGACATGGCTCATGTAAAAAGTGGCTGATAGGGCCCTGATTTTGCATCAGAGTTGGCAAAGGAGTTGCCATGGCTGAAAGAATAAGGCTGAGAAGAGTGAAATTCTGTTCTTGCAGCTCCTGGTATCAGCTTGGTCATCTCCAGTCCCGTTGCCAGGGCAGTGCAGTGGATTGCAGTGTGTGCCTCCTTATCAAGGGAAATGCATCTGCTACGGCTCTGAACTTCCTGGACAAGACGTCCCAAATTGGGGAGTTCTCTCCTCTTTCTCCCTCCTTTTGCCTGACAAAAATGCCTCAGGTTCCCGTCTCATCTCTGCCTTGCAAAAGCATTAATAGCCCTGTTCTTTGTGTCACTGCTTAGATGTTTATATACTTAAATGCATTAAAAGGTCATTAGACTATTTAATTTTCTTCTAAATGTATTATCATGCATTTAGAACATACATATATTTCACCTATTATCATTGATCATGATGATGATGATAAAATGCCAAAATCATTGATACAAATACCATGTTTTTATTGAATATCAAAAAGAAAAAAATTCCAGAGTAAATTGTGATGGTCATAGGAACTTTGTTGATTGGGAATTTTAGAACTAAAGTAAAGATGGTGGAGAATAATCCTTTATCAGCCAGACTGAATGACCTCTGAAAGGTCTTTTTCATGTCTTCATCCTGCTCTTTTGTCCCAGGAAACACAGCTCCAGCCCTAGCCCCTTGATCAGTCGAGCAGTTCATGCAGCACTCTACTCTTCAAAGGAGAAAAGGTGACATTACAGCTCTCAGACTGACAGAATTAACACCATGTACATTTCATTCCATGAATCTTCCTCAGTGTGCTTCATCTCCTGACAAAGTAATTCCTCACAGTAATTCTAATGCTACATCTTACACTTTGTTCTTTGATTACTCTTAATTTCTGACACTGAGTGATGTTGCTAGGACAAAAAGAGATAATAATTTGTTATTGCCAGTGCCTGGCAGTACCCATGTTGCAAAGTTTTATAAAAAAAAGTATATTGCCAGGTGGGCCAAATCAGAAATAATGGTGTAGACAAACCAAAATGCTTCTGAGAATGTCCTGTGAGGCTGCTGGACAGCATGCTCAAACCATTTCACTTGTATTATAACTCAAGGTTTTTTTGTTTTCTGTACTAATATGTAACAGGAATTTTAAATAAGATAATTCTGCATTTTTCTGCTGTGTTTGTTCAGGAGACTTAGCAGTCAAAATTCTGTCCCCTGATAGAACTCGGTAAGCGAGCATCTGCTCTTTCAAAACTGTTAGCAAACCCTATATTCCAGTAATCACTGTAATACCACTCTTCTTTTGTGAGGTACAAAAGCAGTGTTATTTTTCCTTTTCCTGGCAGAAAAGGAGGAATGAAGTGGCCTGTTGAAGACTGTGGTAACTGCTGGGCTGGTGAATGGAGATGAATTTTGTCAACTTGTATTCCATGCCTTCAACAGTTTGAGCTCTTGGGCCCTGTGACTGTGCTGGAAGTTCAAAAGGAAATAAACACAGAGGTACACAAACAGCATTCATTTTTCATGAAGGTTTTTATTCCACTTCAGTGGCAAACGTTTCCAATCAGCGCTGAAGGAAGTACAGTCACAATGCAGCAGTTGTTGCCACCTTTTCTTTTTAGCAATCTTCCCTACCTTTTTCATTTTACATAAAAATTGAATAAATCTTTCAGAGCTTAAATTAATTTTTTTCATTTGTTTTTTTTTTTTCTCCTCCATTACTGTTATTCATGTTTCTTTCTTGTTTACATTATTTTTTTTTTGTCCCCTATTAGCCCAATACATATTGAATTCAACTTGAGACAGGCTATCTAGGAAGTACTGACACCATTCATACAAAAGGTAGCAACATTTGGAGGTCTCAAAAGGGAAATTGAATTTGGGGGGAAGTTGCAGCTAATAAGAAGCATCTGCTTGATGCAGAAAGAATTTTTTAATTATTTTTTTGTAATTAGCTCACAAGTTCTTGGTCTGAACAACATTAAAATATCTGTGGACAGTGGAGCAAAGGCCATTATGACCCATGCCATGAAATTATAGTAAGAGAATAGACTTAGATAGATAGATATAGATATATATATATAAATGTAAATATATAGAATTCTAATAAATAAACAAGTTAGTCTTTCTTGTTTTATTGAACCAGCAAACTACACTACCAGTGCTAGTGTAATGTTCACTAAAAAGTCAGAAACAAGTTCAAAGTGCAGTGTGTGAAATATTTTTGTAGGTAGGTCAGGACTAGGATTAATTTTATGCAAATAACATAAATTAAGCCTTTGCTAAGCTCCAGGGTAAATTACTCTTCTGGTACAGGTCTAAATAATTCTTGTACCTAAGGAGACTGATCCAGATTGAGAGGGAAGTTCTTCACAAGTGAAAGGGTTTTTTAATTTTTATTTTATTTTTGTAATATAAAGTTGTTCAACAGAACAGAAACTATCCAGAAGCCAAGCAAGAAGAAACACAAATTAAAAAGTATTTCTGTATATATTTTTTTTCAGTATTTATGAATAGTATATGTTGTGTCCCAGCAGGTTGGACTTAACACATGTTCTTGATGTCACAGCACTGCATGCACACAACACCCTGCTCTCCAGGGATCTGTGGGATCTACATGTTTGACCCCAGGATTTCTGAGGATCACCACAGGCATCGTTCCAAGAGTTAGATTTGGTTTCGTTTTTCTTTCTTCCTGATTTTTCCCCTTGCCTGTGATACCAAAGCGACAAGCCCTGGAGCTTAAGCTCACAGTCCAGCTGAGGCCTTTCCCAGTAAGGTTGTTACCCACAGAGTGTTATCACTCCCTGTTGTTTTAGTAACAGATAATTTCTCTTATTAAAGACCATGAAATACTCCTCTGGCTGCTCAGATCCCAGGAGGAAATGCCAGCTCCATACCCAGCAGTGGAGCAGCACAACTGCAGAGTGCTTTGGGCACGCTGGAGACACGCCAGAGCGGTGAAAATACCTCCTGATGGCAGCTGGGTGAAAACTGTGGGGCAGGGGGTAAAAAACAGTGGGTTTGGGGGGTCTGGGAGGGCTACAAGGGGGTTGGGAGAAGGTTTGGGGGTTTCTGGGGGGGCTATGGGGGAATTCTCAAGCTATAAGGGAGATCTGGGATATTAGAGAGATTTGGGGGAGCTGTTCGGAGGATAATCATGGGTTTGGGGAGGTCTGGGGGGCTGTGGAGTTTTTGGGGTAGCTGTAGGGGGTTTTCACGGGTTTTATGGGGGCCTAAGGGGGCTGGAGGAGCACAAGGGGGTCGGAGGTGCTCTGGGGTGATGTAGATTTAGGGCGCTGTAGGATGTCTGGTGGGGGCTGTAGAGGGACTATGTGGGTTTTTGGGGAGGTCTGGGGAGGCTATAGGGGGTAATGGTGTTTATTATCATGGGTTTGTGGTGGTCTGGGAGGGTCTGGGGAGTTACGGGGGCTTGGGGGTTCTGGTGGGCGTGTAGGGGGTTTTCTTGGTGCTCTGGGGTGTTAAAGATTTGAAGGGACTCTAGAGAGGCCTGGGGGTGCTATAGGGGGCTAGGGGGGCTAGGGGGGTTCTAGAGTAACAATGTTAATGGGGTAAAATTGAATGGGGGGCTCTGGGGGAGTTTGGAGAGGTTCTGGGAAGTTGTCATGGATTTGGGGGGTCTGGGGGGCTCAGGAGGAGTCTGTGGGGCTATAAGAGCTTATGAATTTGGGGCAGCTCTGGAGGGGGTCTCAGGGAGCTATAGGGCAGTTATGGATTTGGGGAGATTTGGGGGGCTATAGGGGGGATTGTCACGGGTTGAGGTGGTCTTCGGGAGTTATGAGGGGGTTATGATGTGACTCTGGGCTTCTGTACCCTAGAAAACATCCAATGGGCTGTGGGCATACAATAATGGAATTAAACTGCTTTGTGCTGTCAGAAGGCATGCCTATAACACTAGCGTAAGTCTATGAGCAGCAGACTGGAGCTGCTTCTGTGAGAAATTTACAAGTTTACTTGGAAAAAAATTGTTATTAAGTATCTCTTAAGCACAAGCACATGGCAATGATGGTCTCTCCGTGTGCATTTCAAAGCCACTTGTTAAAATGTGACTTAAATGGATGCAGAAACAAAGTAAGCTAAAACAAGGGATTATGCAGCTCTCCTTCAGGCCTCCGCTCCGCATGAATTCCTAACATTTTAGTACTCTACAACATTCCTAATGCAACAGTTGTGGCACCGGAGAAAATCCCCGTGTTTTAATGTCATCACCAACATAACATGCCCTCTAACTATACATTTTTTATATACCTCTTTCTCCCATTTGTTGATGATAAGAATTTTCTTTATTACATCACAGGAAACACTTGCTGCCTAAAATGAAGAAGTTCTAGTGTGCTAAAATACCACCTCCATGCTAGACTTCACCAAATACTCTGTTAAATAACATAAATTTATTTATAACATTCATGCTTTTGTTTATCATTATTTGGACAAGGCCAAGGACTTTTTTCTTTCTTTTGAATTACAGAGTCCAGGAATTTACCAGAACATACAAAACTCGTATCAGCGGTAAAACTAGAGGTATTATCAAATAAAGTTTTGTTTGGGTTTGTTGGGTTTTTTCCCCATAACAGCTGTATGTTTATTCAGATAAAGTTTGAAACCTGCAGCATAACCACTGCATGTATCAAGCAAGATGATCCTTTGAATGTTGCTGGAATACTTTCCTGACCCTGAAACCACTGACAATTTCCACTGCAGAAGTGTGTGCTAAAGATGGATTTACTGGGGTCCAACCCTCCAAACCGTGTCTGAAGAATTTCAACACCAGGTTCCTGCAGTTTCAGAACTCTTGTGCCCCCCCAATACTTACCTCTGAATTTCTCACTTTCAGTCCATGACTCCCAAACGCACTGACGCTCTTGACCAAATTTACCCTGGCACAAGGATTCACTGGAGTATTTACCTACAGCACAGTTGTACCACACAGGGGAGATTTCAAGCGGGGCAGGGGGTAGAGGTTATCCAAACCACCTCCAATCCCCAGCCCCAGCCATTGTGCAGCACTTTCACCAGGTAAATACTACAGCAGGAGTCAAAGGAAGTCAGGAAGAGTCTGAGAGCGATCTGTCACCGAAATTTGAATGATGTATTTAATAACACTGTGAAATAGCACACTTTAGCTCCAGTAGCTCATCAGCCTTAGCTCCCCTGATCTGTGCACGGCGCTGACAGCTCCTTAACATAACAATGGGATCCACGGGCCAAACTCACCGCCGGAGCAGCTCTGCTGAAGTCAGCGAGGCTATGTCAGAATTCATTCAGCCCAGCAATCACTCTGCATTATCCGGGCTGCTGGTGGGGCCGCAACACCTGAGGAATGACAAACCCGGGTAAGTCCTCTGCAGGACCCAGACTAAATCATGCTGAAGAGACAGATTTCTCTTCCCAGCAGTTTTCATAGAAACAGCAAAATTCGAGAAACAAAGCCGAAATAAGATGTAAAATTAAACGGCGGGTCCCCGGTGTACAGTGTATACATTTGTACGTGATTTGTGGAGGGCAGAGAGGTGGTTATTCTGCATGTAAGAATAGTGGAATGTGCCCCCGAGCACCAATTCAAAGGAGACCCACCCAAGCAGCAGCAATCCCAAGCACTGTTTTCCCAGCCTTTAATTTCTTTTGTCTGCCATGCCTACAGTTTATCCAAATCCAGGTCACTTTCTGTTTAATCCCTTTTATCCCAACTCTTGGTAACTTTTTCTGTCCCTTCACCTGCTCACAGTCAGACACCGTGGCTTTATGAACAGGCGTTTTTCATTCGTGTAAAAATACATATCGTTGTATGTTTGCAACAACACCTACAAATGTTGTCTGTCTGGTGAATTATCTTGCCTTCTTTCAGGAAAATGTTTACACACTGAAGTGGCTAAAAGCACCTTCGGAGATGACAGCTCGTTGTGGGTTTCCAGAAGCTGAGGAACAGCTGCTCTTCCCTGCTTTATCAACTGGGGAAATGCAGGGGGGCAACTGGTGAGGTTGGTGTCACCTATTTTCAGCTCTCACCTTCTTCCATCTCTGCCCCTGCTCCTTCTATTGCCCTCGGCAGGTCACTGGCTCCTTGCTGCTATTTTCACCTACCTGGGGAAATGAGGATGAGGACGATAATGTAAGAGGTGTTTTGAAGATCAATTCAATAGTACTTAAGGCCCTTTCAGATGCTCAACTGAGAGCATGGGTGTATAGAAAATCAAAGTATAATTATTATGAAAATGTACGGTATTGTTCAGAGTAAAAGGGAAGGGAAGGCAGAATGATGAGATAATCAGACCACTGGAACTGAAGGATTTAGAGACATGATATTAAGTAGGTAAAAAGAAGCATTTTTAATTGAGCTTAGGGAGGGTGTACCTTCCAAGAAATGTTCATTTCCTTAATTATTTTTTTTATGTTAACCTTTGAGGTTGGGCAAGCCTCTAAGACCATGAAGTACAGCCTTTAACCCAGTACCACATGTTCACCACTAAACCAAGTTCCCAGGTGCCACAGTGCTGGTGTCTGAAAGAGATATGGCTGTATGGTTGGGAATGGGAAGCTGTGAAATGGTGTTTTAAGGGCTCAAGCCTGTAACCATATTCACCAGATCAGCAAATACAACATTAAGAAGTCTAGATTTAGGTCCCCTACTGTTTTGTTATTATTGGTTATATTATCAGAGAAAAGCTTACTAGAGACAACATAAGTTTGCTATAATTGTGAGTCTTTTGTTAAGAACCATGTCATCAAAAAACACCTGAAGATTTACCATGCTTGAATTTATTAGAGATGAAAGGCCTTCAATTCCCTTGGTTGCTCCTGAGGAGCCAATGTTCCTTCTGCAAGCAGTATTCCTTTCCAGAGGACATGAAATGGAGTACCTCCAGCTCACTCCAGAAAAGGCTAAAGGGGTGGCATTTACAAATCTCACATTGCCACAAATCACATCAACTGTAGCTGTTCTGTACGCGATGCAAAGTCAGACAAAAATGAGATACAACACTCAGAGTGTGGAACTGGTGTTACCCTACATTTCATTTCTTGAACTTTGTCTGCTTGTTTGGATTCCACAGTATCATGAACATTCCAGTAGCAGCCCTCTCGCTGGGGTTTCTATTTATAGCATTCTCCCTCCTCACTGGATGCCCCTCCACGTTACTTCCAAAGAGGCGGTAATTAGGGTCTTAAAGCAGAATTCATATATCTTAAATCATTTAATTTAGATACAAAATATATTCAATATACCTTGCAAAAGACAATTGGGGTGGTTTTTGTATCTCTTTGCTATACTGCGAAAGAGGGTACATTTCTAAACATTCCTCTTTCGCATTTTCTCCTGTTTTTCACTTATGTGTTGGGGGCTAACAGCCACCATCTCCACAAATTCCAGATTTCACACATGCACATATTTAGCCATAAGGCAATTCTGAACTTTCAAAATTAAGCATACAGCTAATCCCTGTAGGATACAAGATTTCTTTTGCATTCTAAATAATTTCTGTCTTCATAGCAGAACTACTTAGCTCTGTGTAGACTCAGACTTTGGCACTGAATTGGAGAGACAGGTTTGAAGGAGGGACTCTTGGATGGATAAGGACCTGGCTGGATGGCTGCCTCCAAAAAGTTACAGGAAATCGCTCTGCATCCAAGTGGGAACCAGTAACCAGTGGCATAGTAAATTAATATCAGCACCTAAAAGGGAGCTGGAGAGGGAATTTGGGCAAGGACCTGGAGTGACAGGAGCCAGGGAATGGCTGCCAGTGGCAGAGGGCAGGGCTGGATGGGATCTTGGGCAGCAATTGTTCCCTGGCAGGGTGGGCAGGCCCTGGCACAGGGTGCCCAGAGCAGCTGGGGCTGCCCCTGGATCCCTGGCAGTGCCCAAGGCCAGGCTGGACATTGGGGCTGGCAGCTCCTGGGACACTGTGAGCTGGCCCTGCCGTGCCTGGGGTGGCACTGGAGGGGCTTTAAGGCCCCTTCCAACCCAAACCAATCTGCAATTCCATGATTCTACAACTTTAAAGGAAAAAAATCAGAGCCAAGAAATATTCAGCAACCTTAATCCTGAGCACGCTGCCAGTGCAGCCCTTAGTGCAGCTCCCAGTATTGCGGCCAGTGCTGTTGGAAACACCAGCAGTGGCACTGTGGAGAAATATTTCTTCCTTCCCATCTCTTGTCGTGCATTAACTCAGGCACCAGTTAATGAACTCGGTGCTGTAGTTCTCACTCTGCAACACCCCACACCGACTGTGCTCCTCACCAACCCCTGTCTGCCTCTGCTGTGGTGTCCCTGCTCACAAGGGGCTCGGTAAGCTTAGACAGGAAAACTGCAAGTGAGGAGGGGTTTGAATAACAGAGCTGAGTATTTCTTTCCTCTGACTATCCGAGTTATTTTTTCATTATGGAAACTTTGCTCCAAAATTACCTTTTCGGTGTGTGGGAATCAGACAGATAGCAATTTTGAGAATGTCTTGAGGGAGCAAGGTGATTTGAGTGATGAGACTCATAAGCCTTGTAATTACCGTAATTATGAGACCATACCTCTACAGGTAAGAACTCATAAGTAAAAACATTAGCATGACCATTTAAGAAGCTCAGTAATTCATTCCAGGGCATGTGGTTACAGTGCAATGCTTAACATAAACTTCATGACTCTGCTGGCGCTTGGCCTTGCCTCTGGAGGATGTATGCATCCTGCAAGTGTGGGTCCTTTTGTCCCATGCTATTTGTGTGCAGTCTTTTGAACACAAATCTGAAGCATCAGCAGTTACAGCTGGTCAGACCTTACCCAGGGTTTTAGGCATTGTCTGAGCGGCAGCTTTATAAAGAAGTAGTGGAAACACTGGAGTGTTGTGGCTCAGATTTCACCCCGAGGAATCCATGTTCAAAAGGAACCCCAGAAACTGGACTTTTCCATCCTACATGTGCTTTACTCCAATCCTGACCTGCTGCCTTAATGGGATGGACGAGCAAGAAAAGCTTGGCCGTGTGAAGAAACACTTTATTCTTGGCTATTCTGCACTCTTTTTTGCTTGTTTGTTTGTTTACTCAGCACTTCAGTGCCAGGTTATGTCTTCTGTCAGTGTGAACAATGTCACAAACCCTCTCAGTGGGAGAAGGTTGGTAGGAAGAAGAAAGTCTCTCCCTGAGCAGACATGCCGAGACAGAGAGTGCAAAAAACACAGGGTCGTTGGACGGGATATTGTTAATATTCTTCAAAGTTTGTATCCATGAGCTGTAGCGTGAACTGCCAGCCACAAAGTGATGGTATCATATGGAAACTGCAGACGATCCTTTTGATCACAGCGAACACAATATTTCTTCAAGGTGTGTGCAGGACAAGTTTGTACGAATCAGAGCTTGTTTGGGTTTTTATTTATACTCATTTCCCTGAATTTTGTTTCATTGGGGAATACCTGCATTGTTCACCACTTGCATTTTCGATGCTAACAAGCATGTTTTATCACCCAGTGGTTTTTCCATTTCAGTGTCACAATTTTACTTGGACTTTGAGCCATTTTAGTCACACAAAGTTACTACTCCATGCTAAAATCACTTTTAGTATCAATCCACTCCAGCTACAGCTTAAATTCATTATTTATTTAAAATTTCATTGATGAGGAATCAGTATAATTCAGTATAAATCAGTATAAATTGCAATCCAATTAAAACATGCTTGGAAAGTTCAAACAAGCTACAGTTTTTAATCAAATAAAAAAAAAATCACCGCATCTGCCTTTCCACAATCCATACAAAGCAAAACCATCCTCGTAACCTTTGCATTATCTCTGTCTTTGTGCTGATCTTGCATTAAAATTTGCAATAGCTACTTTCCAGATAAGGTAAGAATCTGGGGTTGAGACAAACATGTTTTTAAGCATTTTCTCTCTTCTGGTTTTTTTTTTTTTTTTATTGTTTGTTGGGTTTTCTTTAATTTATTTTTTTCGTTTGGTTTGGTTTGGTTTGGTTTGGTCAGGTTGGGTTGGGTTTGGTCGGGTTTGTTTGTTTGGTTGGTTGGTTGTTTTGTGGGCTTTTGGTTTTTTGGGTTTTTTTGTTTGGATTTTTAGAGGGGGGTTTTTTTTGAGTGGAGGGTTGATTGTTTTCTGTTTGGGTTGGGGTTTTTTTATGTGTAATAAAATAACTCCCCCAAAATTTTGCATTCCTTATCACTCCCTGATATGTTTCCAAGGACATTGAAAAAAAATAAATTCCTGAAATGCACTCTTTTGAGAACAGCCTGCAAATTCTTTTTGGTTTTATTTTGACTGAACTTTTCTCTGGAATCTTCACTCTGATTTTTGTTCTCCTATTAAGGAGAAGTATCCATTAGAATTGTAGGGAAAATGTTAAGGGATTAAAATTATGTTTATTATTTCTTTGTTGATATAAAATGAAAATTTTCCAGGATTTTGGGTGACCTTCCCTCTAGAAAAGGGCTCCTCTGAAGAGCACCATTTGCATTAGCAAAACTGACAGTATTTTATACATACTGTACATAAAATAACGCGTTCAATCCTATTACATTTGCAAAGTCTAGTGCTCAAAAGCATCAGAACAGAGAATTTAGCTTTAATTTGTTCATCTTACACATCAGCATGCCGATGTAGTAATTAGTGGTTCATCTGTATTGTGTTTGCCCACCTTTTTGAGGGCACAGATTAGATTAAACTCTTTTAATGAGCAGCCGTGTGTTTTTTAATGCTCTTTTACTCAGTCTCTAATCTGTTGATGATGGTCTTATTTAAACCCTGGCTGGAAAATAGAATTATTAAATTGCTTTTAAGGGTGTCAAAGAAAGCTTCCCACTCAGTGTGGAGGTGTGGCAAGCGTGGTTCCAGGTTCACAGGGATGGAGGGAGCATTTCCAGCGTCAATTTGGGAGGTGCTCTGTCCTCCCCAGCCCCTCTGATGTGATCACTGGCTATTCCCTTCTGATTCCTGTAAACCAAAGCCTTCAGCTGCAGGATCTACCAGCATCAGAGAATTTCTTTTCTGATGTTGGCACAGAAGGAAGATGGGCTTGTTGCAGTGGTGGAACACGGGTCTCTCAGGAGTCCCTGTCTTATTGCTGACCTCCTCCTCCACGTGCAAGGAAAAATTCCCTAACATATCATGAGGATTTTTCCTGGCAGGAACTTCTAACTAGTCCCTTAAAAAATAACACCCCCCCAAAAAAATTCTTAAACGAACTGATTTATTCTTTTTTTCCCCTTTTTCCTTTTCTTTATTCCTTTCTCCAGACAAAAGGAAAAAGGTTGCCCAAACATTTTCTTGCTCCAAATTCCTCTCACACCCTGATTTCAAAAAACAGCAGCACGAGCTCTGCTCCGGTTTTACTCCTTCCCCCTCAACTCCCAGGAACCAGGCAGTGCTCATTATACCCTGCTCAGTTAATTTCTTTAGAGGGAATACAACTGTACAGCCAAGTAACCTGCTGCTCTAACACTGGCTACAGGCTCCCATGCTCCCATTATTCCAGTTTACACAGGTACCTTTTTAGAATCTTTTCAAATATTAATGCCAGCCTGGTGATGTTACATCCAAAAGTACTGGTATCGAGACCTGGAGGTGTAACACACAGCAACCATTTCCCCCCAAAACAGAAAACATAAAGGACACACAATGAACCAGTACCTGGACATTGGAAAACTGTTGGAGCATTTTTTTAAGAAACCCACGAAATAAACTTCTTTGTTAGCCCGTTCCTACTCTTCTCTTATCAAACTCAACCCTTTGACTACAGATTTAGTCTTTCTCATCAGCAGGCAAAAAAGCTCCTAATTTTGGGGTACTTTCTACCAGAAAGGCTACCCTTACATAAGGACTGTCAGCTTCAGGACTGTGCAGTCGCCCTTGGCTCGCTGCTTTGCAGCTGAGGTCTGCACCACTCATGGGATATAAACACAAACTTCAGGTTACCACTGAGCTCCTCTGCTGGCCATATTCACATTTTGAAATGTTAAATACACACTTCACATGCCTAAGTGTTCTCATTGCACATACTCAAGAATAAAGCCACGTGCAAAAATGAGTGTTTGGCCTATTATTTATGTAATTTCCTAATATTGTAAATTTTGCCACAAGAAGGGAAGATTTAAGATTTTGTCCACTGAAATACTGTGTCATGGCTCATGACAAGAAGATTGGTAGCCACTGTACCAATAAATAAACTGCTGCCCAAACCCAAAATAATTCAAAAGATAATAACCATAAATTAATTAATTTAATGGGGATATGAAAATTCAGCAATTGTTCCTTCTAGCCTAAGAAATTTCTCTAATAATTGGACAACACAATGCAACTTTCTGCAAAAAATAAGTACACATTAAGTGTTTATTGTAATTTAATCCATTAGGCACTGTTTAACTGCTTATCCAGACCTCATTAATCTAGTTTTCAGCACCTTCATTTTCAAACCTAAATCTGTGTTTTAGCTAACCATAAAACCAGCACACCCTCTCAGCACCATGCCTTCGTTAGCACTCTGCTGCCAAGCATGTAAAAACACGACAGAGACACCAGAGACCAGATTCCAACTGCAGGCAAGGTATTCTTGGGTTAAAACTGGCATCAGCACCAACCTGCAATTGCTCCTGCACAGAATATCACAGAGATTGTTATCAGCTGCACTGTGGAAGAACAAAAACTTACCATGAAAACCTCAGAAAAATGTGAATTTCATCTGCATTGGCCATGAAAGAGTTTGCTTTCCCAACTGCTTACTCTTCTCCTCTTCTTCTTCTTCTTCTTCTTCTTCTTCTTCTTCTTCTTCTTCTTCTTCTTCTTCTTCTTCTTCTTCTTCTTCTTCTTCTTCTTCTTCTTCTTCTTCTTCTTCTTCTTCTTCTTCTTCTTCTTCTTCTTCTTCTTCTTCTTCTTCTTCTTCTTCTTCTTATTCTTATTCTTATTCTTATTCTTATTATTATTATTATTATTGTTGTTGTTGTTGTTGTTGTTGTTGTTGTTGTTGTTGTTGTTGTTGTTGTTATTTCTGTTTACTTCTACTAGCATAATATTTTTAGAAAACTAATCCTGTACCCATGATGAAGCTGGGACCTACTTCATCACCAGCTTCTGTTTGAAGGCAAAGAAGCCTCATGCTTACGGTCTTTGATAATTACAATTTTTCCCAGATGTCACCCTCTTCATGAGCAATAAATGCTGCCTCTGGATTAAAAATATGCACAAGATACACTTAGAATGCAGTTAAAATAAGAGTAACCTTTGTGTACGATGTGGAACAGATTATAGATGTGACTAGATTCAGGAAAGCACTCCTGCTGCATCGGACTTGTCTTCAGTCTCAGTGCAACATGTTCTCTACACCTGTTTTTTTATTAAACTTACATGAAACAACCCTGCAGGACATACTTATACATGTAATATTTGATATTATAGCCCTATATGATACATATTTTATATGCAATATATATTTGTATCTAACATGTATTACTTGGTTGCATATCTGGAAACTTGTCCTCCAACATAGTTGCTGATGTCTCACCTGCGCTCACAGCTGGCAAAGAAGCAAATGTTCATCAAATTATTATAGGATTTCCAGCTAATTTTCCCTGAAACACTGTTGTACTGAAGAGAAGGAAGGAGAAGAAGGAGAAAAGAAGGAGAGAGAAGGAGAGAGAAGGAGAGAGAAGGGAAGAGAAGAGAGAGAAAGAGAGAAAGAGAGAAAGAGAGAAAGAGAGAGAGAGAGAAAGAGAGAGAGAGAGAGAGAGAGAGAGAAAGAGAGAGAGAGAGAAAGAAAGAGAGAAAGAGAGAAAGAGAGAAAGCGAGAAAGAAAGCGAGAAAGAAAGAAAGAAAGAAAGAAAGAAAGAAAGAAAGAAAGAAAGAAAGAAAGAAAGAAAGAAAGAAAGAAAGAAAGAAAGAAAGAAAGAAAGAAAGAAAGAAAGAAAGAAAGAAAGAAAGAAAGAAAGAAAGAAAGAAAGAAAGAAAGAAAGAAAGAAAGAAAGAAAGAAAGAAAGAAAGAAAGAAAGAAAGAAAGAAAGAAAGAAAGAAAGAAAGAAAGAAAGAAAATAAATACATTTAGGCAGTAGCACAGTATTTTCCAGAAAGTTTATAGCGTTTTTCTTCTAAGTGCAGTGAGAGATTCCAGCTTTGTGTTCAGGCAACTCCACATTCCAAGACACATCAGTGAGCTTTCACTGGTATAGTCATAATTTTTATTAAAAAACCCAAAAACAGAAGTTAGTCACCAGCTGCAATCAAATTAAGTTTAGAGGAACTCAAAATATGTCTGATCACCTCAAAATAAGGAGGTTTGTATGAACCTAAGGAGTCACAGACAGGTACTCCCACTCTACCTGAAGGGAAAGAACATTCCCTGCTAGTTTAAGATAAATACCCTTCAGTCAATCCATGACACAAGTGCTCAAGATTTTTATTTTTCTTATGGCTAGCATACAACTGCTATTTCATACACCAAGTTGGTGAGAATGAGTCTCCTGCTGTCCACATTCCCTGGAGCACTGGCTGCCCAGGGTGCCAGCCCTCAGAGCTCTCCTCCTCCTCCTCCTCCTGCTCCTCAGCCGCTGTCCCCCGCCGCACACACACCCACGGGCACGTTCTCTCCAGCATCCATCTCCTCAGGGTCGCTGTTCCCTGCTCGGGGACGTGGGCGCGGAGGGATGCTCGGCTCGGGCTGGGAGCAGCCGGCGGCTCCTGCGTGCCTCCAGCCCAGCCGAAGGCACAGCGGACCCCAGCGAGGGGCGGCAGCCGTCGCCAGCGGTTCCCAGGGCTCCGGCTCTGCCTTCCTCCTCTTCCTCCCCTTCCTCCCTCGGCCGTGACCCCGGGCTGCGTCCGGCCGTGGCTGGAGGGTCCCGTTGCTCCCCGCTGGGGAACGTGCGCTCCGAGCCCTGCCAAGAGTTACCGCTCCTTCCACAAAGCCTTCCGAGGGCTCGGAGGACACGAAGCCACCAGAAAACCTCTTAAACCACTGCCCCCCGAAACCTCCCAAACCCCTCGGATTGTGTGGAACCAACTTCGGGTCCGGGCGGGGAGCAGCGAGCGCATCCCCGGCCTGCCCGGCGCTGCAGGTGTGGGCACACACACACCGTGTGCCTCCCCGCTCCTGCCGCCCTCGGCCCTGACCGGCTCCCAGGGCACAAGGACGGGCATTTTTGGCACCTCTCCTCCTCCCAGTGTTGGCCCCACCGCTGGCGCGGGGTGCCTGCGGTGAAACCCCAGCCCGAGTGACACAGCCCGGGGCGAGACGAGTGACAGTCCCCTTCCACAGTGTATTAACACACACACACACACACACACACACCCCTCCAAAAAAAAACCCTAAAAAATTAAATAAATAAAAAAGAAAATATGGAACCGAACCCCCAGAACACCTAACGGGGCAAAGCGGCGCCGGGAGCCGGCAGCTCGGCCCGGGTCCCGCAGAGCCCGAGGGCGGCCGCGGGGGTCTCGGGGGGCCGCGGGGGTCTCGGGGGGCCGCGGGGGTCTCGGGGGGCCGCGGGGGTCTCGGGGGCCCGCGGGGGTCTCGGGGGGCCGCGGGGGTCGCGGGGGCAGCGCCGGCGGAGCCGCAGCCGGCGGCAGCGCCTGTGTCAGCACAACTCGAGCGGGAGGAGAACCGCGCCAGGCGCCGGGCGGCGGCGGGAGGCGGCGCGGGGACGGAACAGCAAATGCTATTCAGCCCCAGCAGTTTCAAGCCGCCCATGCTGGGGAATTGCCGGAGCTGCGGGCGCCCAGCGCCGGCTCCGCGCGGCAGCGCCGGTGCGGGACCGCGGGGGCGCGCAGCGGCGGTGCGGGAGCGCGGGGGCGCGCCCCCGCGGGAGGGGACCGGGGAGGGAGGGAGAGAGAGAGGGGGGGGTCACGTCCCGCTGAGCCCCCCGAAAACTTCACCCGCCTCGGCGTGCTTGAGTGCCCGTGGCTGGGTTCTGCCAGTCTGACGGGTTCATACATAGATGTAATTTTTGTTTTATTTTATTTTATATTTTTTTTTAAGAAATAAAATAATAAACAAGAGCAGGACCCAAGCGCGCCCCGTTCGGGGGCAGGGCTGACAGCCGGGGTCAAGAAACAGCTGCTGGAGTTAATGTTTCTTCCTCCCACTCCGGCTGATGGCGGTGCCCGGCCAAGGCGAAGTGGGAGCGGGAGCGATGCTCGGGCTCGGCCCGGGGGATGCAGGACGGGCCGGGGGCAGCCATGTCCCCGCCCGAAGTGGGGTCCGTGTCCCCCCTGGCCCCCTCTGGGAGCGGGCTCGGCGCCGCGGCGGCTCCGGGACGGTGCCGCTGTGGGTCCTGGCCGGGCTCCGAGGGTCCCCGCGGGACCCCGCAGCACTGACCCGGCCCAGCCCTTCCCGGTGAGCCGGCTCCAGTCCCGGGGGGCCAGCACAGCCCCCCGTGCTCTGCCGGCTGTGCTGGCCCTCCTCGAGCACACGGCACTCTTTGGATTCCAAAAACGCTTCCCTGGGTACATGCTCAGAGGCATGTTTCTGTCTTGAAGAATGCCTGGTTCCCAGAATTCCCACTGGCACAGCTGCTTGTCTCCTTCCCGGGAGGGAAGGACCTCCCTGGGAGCACTTACGGAGGTTGGGCAGCACTTCATTTTTGGGGGGGGGAGCAGTAACAGGAGCCGCTCTTGCTTTTCCCACTACAAGGCAAGGCTGAAGCCTCAGCTCACGGCCGGTGCACGTGGGAACATCCCTGCCATCAGCAGAGCCACCCTCGTCAAGAGCTGCAACATCTCGGCACCCATCCGTCACCACCTCAGCACTGCCGTGACATGTTCCACCCTGTCGTGACACGGCTGCACGGACCGTTTGGTGCCTTTGGGGTGTTTCTGCCTCTGCCACTGCCACAGAGAACCTGTCTGTTCATAAATAAAATAAATGCAGTAAGAGCACTATTGACATCCTGCAAGGGTGGCTTGCGAGGGGCTCATTAAAAGCAGAGCTGCCCAGTAAGCCCTGCTGCCTCCTGGCTAGCTGGCCTGTTTCATTCCTTGCTTAATTCCCTGCTCAGGATGGCTCGCTATTCCAGTCTGTTGCTTTACATAACTCGGTGGACTCTGCTCGGTCCCCTGCTTTTTCCAGGTTGGTCCACCCTGCTCCCTCAGCTGTATTCTCCACACGGCTCTCTGCCCAGCTCCACTACTTCCTGCTAATTAATGCCTGATTTTTTGCTGTCTAAAAAAGATAGCACTTTGATTAGACACACACACGCACGCACGCACAGACACACGAACATTAACTCTTTCTGTAGAATAAGTGACTTGAAATCCAGATGCTGAAGGATCGACTCAGAATTCCCAGGGAGTTCAGTGGGATGGGGGTTTCACGGGTGGTACCCAGAGTTAATACCTCCAACCCAGGTTCACCAAACAGACTACCCTAATTCAGACATCCTGTTTCAGAGCCACTGCTACCCTAATTCAGATTCCCTGTTAAAATTCCGTAGCTCTGATGAAACATCTGTATGCATATTTCACTTAGGGTTTTCCTGAGCCAAACCCTTGCTACAGCAACCTATAAAAGACTGGATTAGGTTTATCTTTCCAAGTTTTTCTACAACCTCAGGAGACTCAACATGCTTGGTCTTGCTGTTTAGAGACTTGCTTCAGGTTGCAGCTCACAAGAATCAGCTCCTTGTCTTTTTCAGCCATCTTCTCCTTTTTTCCACTCAGGCAGCTTCGAGCATTTGCCACCTTGTGTCCAAAGTTTTCTCATGCACAAATAACAGGGGAAAAAATGTGTGGAGCTCAGATATGGAAGAGTTTTGGTTCAGAAACTCCAAGGATCTCTCCGAGATTTCCAAAGGAAGTGAAGGTCATGAGAAGAAATCATCCATTTCTAAGCACAGGAGCCTTGTCAGGTCTTTACTCTAGAGGTTTTTTGGCTTTTTTTTCCCCCCCCCCCCCGAGCCTCTAAAAGTTAAATCCTAACTAAAAAATCAATACTTTGAAGGTGCTGTTTCCAAAAAAATACATGATGTTGTTGATGCACTGGCAGGGCATTTTGGGCAGTATGTCTGCATAAGGATCACTCTGCCCTGGCTTGCCATGCCAGTGCTGATTTCATGGTTTGTTGCAGGATAAAAAAATATTGACAGCTTCTGCTCCCACTGTTTCATACAAAAGGAGAGTGGAACATCAGTATTTACAAACTCACCACCAATGAAAGAAAACATTTTATCAAACCACATGACTTCAGATGAGAGAACACATTGCCACAGCAGATAACTGAGGTCAAGCAGTTTCCAAACTACAAAAGAAAGCAGGGTTTTTTTTTATGAGCGGCAAGAACATTCAAAATCAGAGCAGATAAACTAAAGCAAACATGTACAGAGGGAGACATAAAACCTTAGGTTCCAAATCTTCCCTCGATCTTAGAACAAACAAGACAGATACGGACAGATACTGGGCAGATCACTGCACATCTTTACTGAGGGCTCCTTGAACTTTTATTGGAAACATCTGGTTCCAGCAGCTACCGAAACAGATTAAGCACCAGGCTGAGCATGAGATCCTACCCCTGAATGATACACCTATGTTTGCTCTGCACTGAGGAGAATTTGCAAATTAATGAGTTGTTCCAAACCGCGGGGTCACTTCCTTCGGCTGGGGGACGCCCACGGTGGAGGCACGCTTTGTCAATTGCGCTTGTGGGGACATTTCTTGTTGGTCATTTGTTGGTGCCTTGGGTTTCCCAGGCTGGGAGACTGGGTTTGACCCACTGCACACCCACCAAAACCCCCGTCTTACGAAACTGGCTCTCACTTTGCTGGCTGGGAAGGATCGTTCTGCTGTTCTGGGACTGGAGCAGTCTGGGACACTTTCCCAAGCCAGGACACCTGTGGATAAGATGGGGACAAGTGGCTGTGGGCTGAGCTGGGCTGTGAATTTGGCAGTTTCTGGGTTTCCGCCAGCTCAGACCCGACACTGGTGTCTGTGTGTCACGGTGTCACCCCAGCCAGCAGCCGGGCCCCTCGGGGACACTCCGGTGACACCCCCCTTCCCCCACCAGTGGGACTGGGGAGAGAACTGGGTGGGTAAAATGTAGGGAACTCCTGGGCCGAGGCAAAGCCAGCTGAGCAGGGAAGGCAAGAGCCAGGCACACGAGCAAAGCCAGACAAGGAATTCTTTCCCTGCCTCCCCTCCAGCACCTCCCGGAGGGCAGGGCCCCCTCACCTGTGCCTTGGGGAGACAAACACCAGCCCTGCCCTCATCCCCTTCCTCCCCGCTCCCCTTCCCACTCCCAAACCGTGTGATCAGTAATTAGCAATGGGTGATTAGTGCCGAACGCTGTGGATCAGGGCTGTGCTCCGTTCCGGTGGCCTGTCCTGGCTGTGTCCCCCCGAGCTCCCCCAGCCCCTCCCGGCACGGCCACACCGGGGGCAGGAGAAGGCTCTGGGTGAGCTCAGCAATAACAAAAAACATCCCTGGATGATCAAACCCCGTGTTCAGCACGAACCCAAACGCAGCCCCGCAGCCGGGAGGCAATTCCCTGTGCCCCAGCAGGAGCCGTGGGCAGCTCCTCTCCCGCCTTGGGCTTTAATTAATGCTCAGCTGGCGGGGGCACAGGAGCCACGGCCGGGCTCAGGCGGCTCCCCCCGGGGGCTGTCCCCACGAGGGGACGAGGACAAGGGGCAGAGGGGCTGCTCTGGGTGCATGAACCGAGAGGTTTTCACACCACCTGCGCTGCTCCACAGCACCCCGAGCGCTCCCGCGGCGCTCGGAGCATCCCCGGAGCTCCCGGCCAGCTGTGCCGCGCCCGGGGACAACATCTGGAGCGGGGGGACAGCTGCCCGGGACAGACCCCGGGACACCCAGCCAGCCGCAGGAGCTGCAGGTTTGGTGGCCGCCGTGCAAATATTGGCCGGGTGGCGGCGAGTGGCAGGTCTCGGCTTTCCTCGGGAGCGTGGAATAAACCACGGGGTAATCGGGAGAGCTGGAAATCAGCAGCAATTAGGCATGTGATCATCCCGGAGAGTTCGGAAATCGTGCTCCAGCGAAGGCTGAGCAGAGCGAGAGCAAATTCCTCCGCAGGAATATGATGTGCTTCTGCTTGTATGAAGTGATGGTAATTATCGGCGGCGTTAAAATAGATTATTGTGATGGTTTTTTTTTTCACGTGATTTTGTGGCAGGAAGAGTTCTGCCTTATAAACAACGTCTTCTGCTGGCATTAAAAATTCCACCTCTCTCCAGCTAGTAATGTTCTGGAAAGAACTGAAAAACAACAGAAAATGAGAACCTGTCTTACAAATCGTCAGAAAATTTCCTGAGGAAGTTCCAAGCCCAATCACTGTCATCTACTGAAAAAAGAAATAAAAAAAATTAATTAATGGAAGTTTCTCTTAATATTTGATCCAGAGAAAGCGCTTAAGGGGCTTTCAGAAGACAAAGATTCTCATGCAGCTGATGATTCAATGGAATCAAAATACGCTTTTTTTTCCCCTTTCTTTACAAACATCTGGTAGAAAATGTGCTTTCACAAGATGCTGAAAGACTCTCCTAAATCCCGCCAAATTTTCCCTAATAGCTCCTCTAAGTATCTCCGGAGCTTCAGTGTAACCCAGGGAATTTTAATATTATTAAATAGCAGAAAATTTCACAGTTTTGCATAACTTCATCAAAACTGGGCTTTATTTTAAAAAGCATTTAGAAAGCCACCTTTGAATTTAGCCCCTAGTTCGGTCTTTTTCAGTGGAGCTCTTGATGACTTCTGCTAACATCACATTATTTTGTGGGAGTCTTTGTGATTATTTCCTCTTGCAAATACCAGGGGCGGGGAAAAAAAATTAATTAAAGGAAAAAGGCATCGTCCGTCTTCCAAAATGCAGGGAAAAAGGCAATGCCAGAATTCAGGATTTCACATGCCTGGCAGTAGCTGTGGCAGGTCAGAACAGCGGCGCTGGGCAAGTTCTGCTCAGAGGGCCACGGGTGGAATGTCTTGGGATATTTATGGTATTTATAAATATCAAAAAATATGATATCTCTGGCTAGGGGAGGGACAAGCAGGAGGATGAAGCCACCTACTCAGTATCTTACGATTTTGTGCAGCAAAAAGTGGGGGAATTAACAGGAACGGCTGAAAGTCTTGGTGCACGATCAAAACCGCAAGTTAATAAGCATAGCAGGCACTTGTTCAAGTGATTTACATGACTGGAATATTAATTTGCGAGGGTGCAACTTTCCCTGGAAGGGTGGGGAGGGCAGCAGAGAGCGTTTTCTTAAATATCAAGGAGATACAAGGGCTGTCCCAAGAAGATGGATGGGTTATAAGCTGGTGGGTGAGAGTAACAGGAAAAATCACAGCTTCAGTGCGCTGCTGAGGTGAAGGATGCTTTTGTAAACTTGTGTGAATTGTGTGAAACCCGGGGGAATGCAGGAATTTAACTGCTCCAGAGGTGAGGTAGGAGAACAGGAGAAAAATCCTCTTGAAGTTTGAAGCAAAACAAAACAAATGGTCGTCAAGAAGTCATTGTTCGATAAATGCACGGAAACTGAAAGGTTTTCTGGGGAACATGTCTGAGATATCCAATAGATTTGAAAGCTCCTTTAAAAAACTATATTAAAGGCAGAACCATAAACTCTGCCAATGCAGAAGCAGGCCAGAAATGAATGTAGCTAAATCAGGCGTGTTTCAATGGCGTAAAACACAAGAAGAGAGTACAGGAAGTTGGAAACTAGGTCAAACTGAAAAAATATAAAAAAAAAAAAAAAAGAGAAAAAAAAAAAGGTAGGCCAGGACCAAAAAAAAAAAAAAAAAAAAAATTAAATACAACTAGGCATTTCAAAAGCATTGTAGTATGAAGAAGAAAATCGAGGGAGAAAGCTGTGGACCGATTAATTAAAATATTTATACTCCTCTGGAAGACAACAAAGAGACAAGCAACATCCAAGATGAATTTGTCAAGAGCAGATCATGCCAAAACAAACTGATTTTGTCCCATGATCGAGTCACAGGCATCAGGAGCAGGAGGAAGCAGTGGACGTGGTGCAGCTTTGGCTTCAGTGGGTTTGTGTCGCTGTGCCACAGAGCTCCTGTGTGCAAGGTAGGGAAACATGAAATTACTAATCAGCTTAGCGAGAATGTGTTTGGAGAGCACAGGTGTCACATTATCGAAGTAGAAACAGATTATCAAATGGGATTTCACACTGGGGGTTCTTCTCCAGTCCAGCTCTGTCGAGCAGTTTTTAGCAATGGCTTGGTTGATAGAATACAAAAAGTTCCTCTCCTCTGAAGACAGCAGCAAGTGGAGGTTCAAGGGCAGGGTGATAATTCAAAGTTTTGTTAAAAGTTAGAGAAACTCTGAAGGTCCGGTTGAAGTTCGATTAGCAAACTCAAAGTTACAGCCCGAGGAAGTGCTCGGGGTAAGGACAGAGTTTGTGCTGGGAACCCAAAGTGAAACAAAACTCAAAAACCTCAGAGTGCTGCAGGAGGAGGTGGACACTACCCGGGGATACAGAGGAAAAGACCTAGAGAAGCACAGCCCAAGACTTCAAATGCTGAAAAGCAGCTGTTAAACTCCTTTCACTGAGTCATTCTGCTTTGGGTTAAACCAATATATAATCACAAAGTGTTGTTGTGACTGGATTAACCCTCACCAACTGACCCAGCAGGTGCTGCAAGTTAAAAACTGAGGAGGTGTGTAGCTCTTTTTCCCCACACACAGATCTTTAGGTTTTAATAAATTCACCTTAAAAAAAAAAAAACAAACAAACCCAGGAACTTTATTTAATCTGGTTTTACCAGCCTCGGATGAGTGCTGCAGATCTCTACATCTCATTGACTGTGGTACATGTAGTAATGAATAAAAATGGATGAGCCCCTTCCCCTCTCCCACCAGCAGCTCCACCAGGGAGCTGCAGAAACTTTGCTGGGAGACAGAAATTTTCACATCAGCCTCTGCCAGTGTGTGGCAGAGTATAAAACAAATGGATAGGCTGGAGGGCTGGATGAGGTGCTGAAAAAAATACCCAAGTGCAGGGGATTCACACCAGGGCAGAAGCGTGTTTGCTGTGGGGAAAGATCTGATCTTTAATGTTTGGCACTTGTGGCACTTTACTGATAGTAAAAATCTAGTAAAAAAAATCAAAAATCTGATTTTTAATGGTTGGCATTTGTGGCACTTAAATGATTTTTGGCATTAAAATGCATTTAAGCACTGGTGTCTACCAGGCGACGTAAGAGTGAGATTATTTGTGCAGAGGCACTTCCCAGCAATATTTTGTCCTGCTGCCTTTCTGGGAGCCAGGTTGCAGCTCAGGTTCATAATCCTGCAAGTTTTGTCTGCCAGGAGAGAACAGACACAGGGGCTGCCAGCTCCCACGCCAATCCAGTTTATTCACCGAGGGCATGCGCCAGATGCATGGGGGGAAAAGAAAACTTTAAAAATACCGTTTCCTCACTTGTTTCAGGTATGTGATGCCGTGTGCCTGGCGCTTCCTTGCTCGCAGCTCCCCTGACTTTGTGCCCACGCCAGGAAAACAGGGATGGGGGATTCCCAGTGCCACCTCCAGCATCCCTGCAGGAGCATCCCGCCGTGTGTCCCTGTCCCTGCTCCTCGCTGCGGCCCCACCGCTGGAATTACCTGGCTGCTCAGCCTCGGCCGGCGATTTTCACAGCTGTTTTTCACAGTTTCTCTACCTCTGCAGGGTGGGGGAGATGCCTGTGGAGCCGCCGGCTCCAGCCGGGTGCTGCCCCCGGGGACCAGCCCAGCCTCGGGCAGCGATTTTGGGGGGAACCTCTGGGAATTGTGCGAATTCTCCCGCACTCCTCGCCCCCCCAGACCCCTCTGAAGGGTGGGGAAATGTCCCCTCCGAGGTCCGTGGGCTCCGGATCGGCACCGGGGCTGCTCCGAGACCTTCCCCTGGCAGCGCTCCCGTCGGAGCCGCCGAGATCATTCCCCGGCACAATGGAACTCACTGTCAGGAAGATTTTAATGATATTCAGCCGACGCTTTCCACGTCTTCTGATCACCCCATTATCCCTGCTTATGGCTCGTTATCTCCCTTTCCCAGGGACCCAATCCTAACCCCGTTCCCCAGGCCGGGCTTGCCCGGGATGAAGGATGCAGGATGCAGGATGCAGGATGGAGCTGCGCCCCCCGGGATGTCACCCGATGTTCAGGTGGGAAAAAAAAAAAACAACACATCCCCGTGTTTTTATTTCTGCCTGCAAAGACCACAGAGCCCAGCCCCGATGGCCGTGCCGGAGGAAAATGAAAAGACCTGCCAGTGCAATTCCAGGACATAAAGCAATATGAATTTTTAAATAACGTTTGATCTTCTGAAAACATTTTATCATCTTCCCGGCTGACGTAGGTCTTCACAGCTGTATAAAAACCTGCAGCAAAATTATTGGAAGTAGTTTTTCTTTGATTAAGAACTCAACATTTGTGGTTTAGAATAGCTTTATAATTTGCTGTGGACAAGACAGATAACATGATACCTCTTCCCCAACAATCATTTATTATGTATAATTTGGCCTGTCTGGAGGGTTGGATTGGAATGCGTCCTAAATTGCCAGAAGTCAAATCCTTTTCCACACATGCTAAAAATTTATATTTCCTATAGAATTGTATTAAAGCTCGGGTTTTATTTAGAATTGAGGCATAACGTATCTCCCATGGTGTTGGGACAAGAGTCCTGTTTTTATCTGTGATTTCACAGCTCTGGGCATGAGGTGATGAGGATTTCGTGGCAGTACAGCACTGCTATGTGTTGAATTTATTTAATTTATAGCAATAAAATAATACCAGGTAAAAGGCAGAGTGTGTGGACACAACACAGTATGTACATTTTAATCCAAAATATATTCCCATCCCAAACATCTGGTGCTTGCTCTCTCTATTCCAAAGAAACGCCATTAATTCCACCAACACGAACACGAGGGCCTCCCTAGCAAGGACGTGATTATTCCAGTTAGGGCTGTCCCTGATGGCAAACCACTTTTTTCCCCCCTCTAAATGCTAGATTTTCCCGTTTTTTTGGATGACCAGTCACTGCAGCTTTACCTGTGCACTGCCCCTGCTCTCGGCCGTGCTCCTCTCTCAGTACCTGCCCAGACACCCCACACATTAGGATTAAAAATGCAGGAGGCTGTTGCTGCTCCGTGTCCATCCCCTGGCTTGCCCTGCCCACGCTAAAATGTTGTGCTGGCTCCTGGCAAATGGAGCTCTGGCTCTCCAGTGGCTGCAGAGCTGCTCCTTTGATGAGAGATACCAGGAACAACGCTCTGATGTTCGCGCAGTTGTGGAATTGCTGCTCTGAAATTCAGTGTATCCGACAGCCTCTGAGCCCGTCCAACCTGCTCCAGTCCAGCATTCCCTCCGTGGCACCACACTTGGGTTTGTTTTTGAGTGAAACCCCACAAAACTGGGTGTGGATGTCCGCCCTCCTCCTGCTGCTCTGGTGGGGTGGCAGTTTCAGAGCCCTGTTTCAGGGACCAGCCCTGTGCTGCCCTTTGGCTGCTCCTTTTCCACCCCAGCCCCTGCTTGTTTCACCTGGTCTTTCTCTGGCTGGTGGTGCAGCTTTCCCAATAGAACAAATTAGACAAATAATCAGGATTTAATGAGCAGGGCTCGTCCCAGAGCCCAGCACAGAGCCAGGGAAGAGAATAGGGGTGAAATTCCCCCCTGGGAAGGCTGAGATATCCCATCCGAGGAGGGCAGAGGTGGCTTCCTCAGCTGGGCTGCTGAGTCATCTCTAACTAATTAATTAATCAGCCACTAATTAGTGAAATCAGGCCGGTTGGGTGCCTACCTACTGTTTCTCCCAGCCACAGCCTGGTGTGATATCTGCTAAAAGCAGCCTGGTGAGGTTCAGGTATGTTTGAAAAGCTGCTGGTTCCGCAGCCAGGGTGGCGTGAGCGCTGCTTGTGTCTGGTGCTGCCTGGTGCCACGGAGTAGACTCTGGGCTGTCAGCACCTCCTCCTGCCATTATTAGCCTTCTTTTCCTCATTAATAACCCACCTGGAGCGGCAGGAGCCACCCCGGAGTTCGAGGGAACAAACCAATCTCCTAGCCCAGGCTTTGGGGCTGAGCAGAGTGGGCAGGGCGGTTTCTGCTGGAAACTATTTACAACTCCACAAACAGCAGCTCTTTACTGCATTTCTTCGGTTTCACCCTCTCAGCCATTCCAGCCCTGACACAATAACCTAATCCCTACCAAAGAAACACTGGCAACATCCTGGAGCTGGAAAATTAGCCAAAAATGCCAGGAAAGATGAGCATAACGGAGCACAAATTAATTAACATTTACATTTAGCATAGCAGATCCCAGCACCAGCATCCCCTGTATGTTCTTCCCCACTCGGTCCAGTTCTGTGCATCTCATGTTGAGTTACATCTGATGAAAGAGCAAAGAAGAAACAACGCACAAAGAATGTTTGTAATGCAATATGAAAATGGTGTTCAGAATTTTAATACACTGTAATTTACCGCAGTGATTTTTTTTTTTTTTTTTTTTTTTTATTTCTGTGAAAAGATAATTTGGTATGAAAATCGTGCAGTACTTAAATAATGTAATTTTGATAATGACAGTAAAATACAATTTCTGTAAGGCAAGTGAATCATAAACTTTTTCTCATTCAAATGAAGTCTGTAATATGTCTGAATGCTGTCACTATTGTACATTTTTAAAATAACTCTGCCATGAACTATTATCGAATGTTATTATATTTCAAATACATAACAAAAGCTAGTGAAGTCACAATACAAACATGTTGAAATGTCATGTTGCATTTATTGGGGAAGTAATGAATCCTGCAGGAGCGAGTCAGGCTTCTTCTTCCAGACAATTTTATTACAGATTTTTTTTTTTTTTAAGAGAGCTGAACCTTAGCAACTCCCTCCCCACGTTCAGCTGAAAACCGAAGCTGGGGTAGGTTTTGACCTTCCGAAGATAAACATGAATTCCCGTGGATCCTCTTGGTTCCCACTGCTTCTGGTGCTGTGTCAGGCAGAGGGGTTTGATCCGTCCAGGGTCTGCCCAGAGCGCGGCCACACCGCCGGTAAAAATCCACTTTCCTGCTGGTGCTGCTCCTCAGACCTTGGGGAGACCTCGGAGGAGCTGGGGCACACGGGAATGCAGCAATTCCAGCAATTCCAGCAATTTCTGCAGGCCAGCTCAGCCAGGCTTTCCAAATCCAGCCTTCCAGCTGGGCTGGGCTGGCCTGGGTGATGCCTCGGTCGTGCCCACCTCCCACCCTGCCCAAGGCTGCTGGGCTGTTTCCTGGGGTGTCTGCTGGAAACAGAATCCCTAAAAATATATAAAATTCTTCCCTTATCCTGCCCCGTTCCGCTGTGTTTGACATCCCCTAAATTCTGCTCCTCACCAAAAGCGCATGGTCCTGGAAGGAAACCGAGGAGGGCGTTGTCAGCCATCCCCTAATGCCTTTGCAATGGTGTGAGGTGTGAAATTCGCTCGACTGCTCTCACTGGGAGGCTTGGAACCCTGGGAGACGATTTAGAAAAAAAATAATAACTAAAAAAAAATAAATAAAGGTTTTACTTCTGGCAAGAGAGCAAGGAGAAGCAAAGATGATGGATCTCAGCAAAGATGATGGATCTCATCTCTGGGATGAGGATGGAGGAGCTGTGGATCCAAAAGACATCCTCAGGAGGAAAGGGAAAGGACAAATATTTTCTTTATTTTCTCAGCCTATACGTGATGCAGGCGGTAATGGTTTGTTGCACCAAAAATTAAAACAAATGGTTGGTTGAGCTAAACTAGATTTTGAAGTAAGAGGAAAAACGTGCAGAATGTCTCTGGTACAAACTTCAAAAAACAGGCATTTCTCTAACTCATGGCAGAAACCAGAAGCAACTTTTTTTTTTTTTTTTTTTTTTTTTTTTTTTTTTTTTTTAAAGTCGACTTAAGATAATTTTACCCTCTATTTGAAAATTACGATCCAGTCATAAAGGCAGGCATTAAGCGTCCCTGAGGGGTGGGATCCAGGCTGAAATACCTGCCGGTGGCTTCTGGCCTCTCAGTCATTTCCTGAGCGTGGCACTAGGAGGCAACCTGCCATTGTCCTCCCTCACACACCACAGCAGGAGAAAAATCCAGATTTTTTTGCCCCAGAAGGTGCCTGCAGCTCGTTGTGTGCCCTCCCATCCATCACATCGTCTCCCATAAACCGCTGTGAAATGGCAAACCGGCCATGAGGAGCCTTCCTGGCACTCCAGACATACATTTACCCAACAATTCCAATTTCTCATGTGCCCAGCATAGGGGTGAGGACACAAGGTGCAAACAAGAGCAAACCCCCTGTAAGCAGGAGTATTTGTGCACCTCTCTCTGCTCTGGGGCAGAAAGCAGCCAAAAAGGGGCTGGGGTGGAAAACTGATAGTTTGGGTCCAGGTACAAAGGGCAAGACTCTTGGCTTCGTTGCTTTTTGTCCTTTTATTTTGTCCTTTTGTTTTATTTTATTATGTGTTGCTTGACAGCAGATGTACCTTTGTATACATTTATATACTTTTATTAATTCTGTAAAGACCAGTATTTGGAAGTTCTGAAAACCAAGGCAGACCTAGAAATGTGCTTCTGAAAACGCTGCCATGAGTGTTTAATAAGACAGAAAGTTGAATTTGACTTGGCTAGGTTCGCGTTCCCTTTGTTTACTTTGTGCGAATATTTCAGCTGATAGGTTTACTGTTGGGACTGTTTACAGAAACTGCACAATTTAAGCAAATAATTCAGAAATTTCACGTATATTTTAGACTGTCAGACGCAAGTGTTCTCACCAGAGCCCTAATTACAAGCCTTGCTGGTTTTTATGCCTGTTCTATTGCGCAACCATGACGTCAGGAAGGGTGTCAGTGCACACCTGGGTTTATCTTTAGTCAGGAGCTACCAGCTCCTGGTTAAACAGCAACTGCTCAGGGGGCACCACAGATCTCCCCCATCACTCCCAGCAATTCCAGGCATTTCCAGCAATGCAAAAAAGGTGCAGGTCCCCAGATCTTCCCATTCCTCGGGATGCTGCCCTTTGGATAAGAGGCCTCTGAGGTCTGCATTCCAACCCCTGGGAAGCAGTGTGACACAAATTCTCTCTTGCAGCCTGGAAATCTTATCTAGAATTTTGCCTTTCAGAGCCACTCCTCTTGCATTTTGAAAAAAAAAAAATAAAAATAAAAATAAAAAAATCATAATCCTGCCTCTGTGTCTATAACGGAAACACAATTAACAGTGGTGGTATATGGAATTAACTCTGCCTGTGAGCAAGGAGCCTCACAATTGAATCACAGATTTGCTGCTGTGCAGGTTGAAGATGTGAGCCTGGCTCAGCAGACAGTGGGTTTTTTCCATGGTCCACAGATTGTCATTCCATGTCTTGTGTCAGCACTACTGCATTAGGCAACCTCACCCCTTGCATCAGCTCACATTAATATAATTTTTAAGACAAAATGGTCCTTGTTGTGGTGCTGCCAGTCATCATCAGAAACAATTGTGCTGCAGAACGTTAATATTAAAGTTAATATATGATAACATTACCATTTGTTTTAATAATTTCCAATGGAAACAACTACTGTTTCAGTGAGTCATTTTATTTTCTTGCATTTCCTGGCAAGTGCTGCAGGACTGTTTAAGGAACAGAAAAAACAAGTTGGCTGCAGCTCAGAAGAGAGGCTGCTTCCATGGGCTGTGCTAGCTGGAGAATTCCACTGAAACCAGTGGTCTGCACTGGCTGTCCAGGATGGGCTGCCTTTCCCAGCCTCTAAACTGGGCCCTCTGACCCTGAACCGCTAATTAAACACGTTAATTAAACCTCCAGATTCAACCCAGAGCTCTCGGTGAACGTATGCGTTTCCAGATCATTCCACATTATGTAATATTTGAAATATTGAAAGCTTGAAATATTTGAAATACTGAAGCTTGCTAACAAAAAGGGAAGCAATGGAAAATGTAATGGGTTGGTGCATCTCGGGAAATACATCGGATTTTCTTCATAGTTCGAAGAAAATTGTTAACTGAAGCATACAAAAGTAGTTCTAATTGCTTCCCTACCAAGGATATGTCAGGAAAAAACCCCGAAGTTCAAACTTTTGTAAGTAATTTTGTCCCAGTTTAGTGTATTTGTTATTGGCCACTGTGATTTAGGACAGTAAACACTTCCACTATTATCTCTTTTCAGAAGGAGGTGAAGCAATCTGACTCAAAATTGATAGTTGCTGTTACTCCCTTCAGATCTCAACAAGAACATGAAACCTTTTTTTTCCTTTCAGCTCTGCTTTGGCCTGCCTGCTCTGTATTTCCACCTAAAACACAGAAATTCCCCAGCCATCTAAACCCACCCAACCCTATCGACCTCCACCGTACTCTTACCCTGATTTACAGCCTCATTAGGGTTTTAATGATGTAAGTGGAAGTAGAGTTGGCTCCTAAATCTTCCCCCTGAGCTGGAGGGAGCGTTCACCTCTGGGTGCAGGCTGTGAGAGTTCTGTGCCTCCCAGGGGGAGCCCCGAGCTGGGGCTGGGCAGGCCAGGGAGGGTTTTTTGGGTTTTTTGGGTTTCGGGTCCCTCCTCGCCCCAGATAAGCAGCCGCGCGTTCCCTGTAAAACCTTTAACAGCCCCACACATGCATGCACAAGTGCAGCACTGTTTTTACAAGATAGACAACAATTCCTACTCACATATCTTTCTGGTGAGGGAATCGAGTCATCAGTCTAAATATATTTGGGGTTACTGGAGTTGCAAGGCTGGAGGAAGAGCAGGCGCTGCCCAGACCTTGGTACCTGGTGAACAACAGCAGCTCCAGTCCTAAAAATCTCCAAATTGGCAGCAAAATGAGAAAGGAGAGGCTTTATCTATCTATTTGTTTACTTATTTATGTGTCTTGCCTTAAAGCCTCATCCAGAGCCCACAAAGGAAAAACTCTCATTAACGTCAGCAGTCCCAATCAGCTCCTGAAAGAGAAAACACCACGTTCCACTTTCAGTATCTTCTATCATTCTAAAGCAGAAAACCTTCATGACTCCTAACGCCCTGTATATTAAACAGTGCCATGAAGGATTTAATATTTATATTACACAAATCCCACTGTGTTTAAATGTGTTTAAAGGTGCCACAAAGCAGCACGTTCACTCAGCCCTGACGCTCGCCTTGGCTTGGATGCGTTTGTAACTCCTCACACCCATGTCACCCAAAAATCATTGGCCTCCAGAAAAAAAATCCATCTGCCACAACCTGCCCCTGGGACTTCAATTTCATTGAGCCCTTTCCTTTTAAAAAAATTAGAGGTGTAAAGGATGGGGAAATCAGAATGACCCTGGGCAGTTGGTTTGGTGTGCTGAGCTTGGAGTTTACCCTGCCATCACCATTCCAATGCCAATAAAATGTTAAGTGCCATGGTTTTTGTGCATCATTAATGGGGAACGATACATACTTTTATATATATGTATATATATAAGAAAGAATGTCATGTACTAAGGCACCATGGCTGGGGGGTGCCAGACAAGAGACACAGATCCCCAAGATCATTAGTCCAAGATCAGACCGTGCTCCCTACAGACAGGTTTGAATAATCCTGCACAAGAGGAAGGAGTTAATAATTTCTTGCTTCTATTAAATTAGGGCTGCTTGGGTTTTGAGTTTATTTTAAAGCACACTGAAGCTTGATGACTTTTAGTCATAGGTGAAGTGCCGCAGAGTCAAGAAGCAGAAGGATTTTTAAAGATCTTACATAACTCCAGTGATATTTTTAAGCATATTAATTGGCAGGTGCTTCACACAAACATGGAGGTGACTTTCTGAAAATACAGACCTGCCCCTTGAGTACAGGGAATTTTACCTGGTTGTGGCTTCTGCCAACAACCGAATCCACCACCTGTAAAAACGAAGGAGAAGGTGGTGGCACCCGTTTTTAGAAAGAGGCCATCAAGAGGAAGTTTTGCTCCTCTTGAAGAGAAGGAAATGGAGCTGTGAACAGAGCAGGGATGAGGAAGGGAGCAGGACAGAAATTAGGCAGTTTTCAAACACACAGGTACCCAGCAAGCCCGTGGGCAGTGGGCAGCCCCAGCCATCACAGCTGGGAAAGACGAGAACAAAACCCAAGTGTTCAACCTCAGAGCAGCTGGATTTTATTAATTTCCACTCTTTCTATGGGCAGAGCCACCCTCAGCACCCAGCAAACACCCACCCCCACGGGAGGAACCCACCTCACCTTGGCAGGGCTTTGCACCATCCCTGCCTTAAAACACAGAAACCCTCCTTGGCAGAGCTTTTTGTTTGTTTGTTTGTTTGTTTGTTGGGCTTTTTTTTTTTTTTTCCTCCTGTTTTGGTTTTTTTTTTGTGTTTTTTTTTTTTTTGTTATTTGTTTTTTGTGGGTTTTTTTTTTTTTTCTGGATCTCTTAATTCTGCTGATGCAAAGCGGGAGTGAAATTACAGGTGCCCGTCTGCGGAGCGGGATGCTGATAAACAACTCGCCACTTCGCAGTGGCTGGTCACATCTGGAGCCTTTTGGGATGCAAAAAGTACTGGAGGATTATTGCAAAACTTAGAGGCACTTAGGTTGCCATAACTTTTGTTTTTAACCTAAATTTGTGGATTTTTTTCCTCCCCCCCCCCCCCCTTCCTCCCCTCTGTTAGAGGATTTTTTTGGGGGGGTTTTATTTTACTTATGCAGCCACCCAGCTCAGTCAGCAGCGAGGCAGAGAGTCAGACCTGCAGCTCTTGTCAGGAAACTTTTCCAGTTTGACCTTAGACTGAGACAGGCTGGTATAAAACCACGGAGCAGCGGATTCTGTGTCATTAATTCCAGCATATTTTGAAACTCCACAATCCACAGTTCCCCAGCCCTGGCTAAGATAGCACACAGTGTTCAACACCAAGGTGTTGAAAATAAAAACCCACCCCCCTCCCTCCGCCCCCCCCCCAAAAAAAAATTGGTAAATCTGAATTTTTCCACCTTTAGGTTATCATAATTCCCCCACAAGACAGAAAATCAGCACAGGTAGAGATGGGTGGATGGATCCATGCTGAAGGATGGTGGCAGCCAGAATCACTCCGGCATTATTTTCCTGCGGGGAAGGGATGGATATAACACCCAATTTGATGCAGTCTTCTACCATTTCCAAAGCGCTCAGTTGCCCTCTCTTGACAAGCCCTGCTGCAGTTCCAAGGGGCTGTGGTGAATCAACACCTACCCCTGATATTATTTACTGCTCCTGTTTTGTCAGCCCGCCAGGGGAAGCACAAGAAGGGCTCGGGGAAGGTTCCGCTCCTCGCACGCGTTTTGAAATCCCTGCAAAATTTCCATCAGGTCACTGTAGTAATAATTATGCATGTATGCAGTTAATGTTCCCTGACTGCCTCTGATCCTCCGTGCCTGTTCCCTCCCTGTGCTCTCCCGTGGAGATCACACGGGCAGGATGGAACACACAGGCCGGGCAGAACTCCACGCCCTGGAAAATCTCTCAGCCCCTGCTCCTGGAGGAAATATTCCAACCAACTCCAAAATAAAAAAGAACCTGCAACCCTGAATGCTAATCTGCACATTTATTTCCAAACACACCCCCCCCACCCCGCCATTCCCCCAGTAACATTTAGTACGTGTTGTGTTAGAAATATCTGAAATGGCTTTGATGTATTTTCTGTGATTATCCACAATTTCCTGTTATGTAAGGTATCTCTCAGGAGACTTCAGACTCAAGAATAGGTTGCACTGGGAATTATCACTAAGATCTGGCCCAGTCTGGTTTTTTAGCTCACTGAGCATTGCTGCTGTGCACAGCACTGTATTTTTCCTATACTCTTTAGTCTGTTTATATAAAATATTCACTCTGAAACAGAGAATGCTCCAAATTTATCCTCTTGTGGCACATGTGATTTTTCATGAGAATCCAGTTAAATACAGGGGGTTTTGGTTGGGGTTTGTCTGGGTGGGTTTTTTCGGTTTTGGTTTTGTTTTGTTTTTACTTCAGAGAAGATATTGTCAAGTTGGGTCTGGCTTTCTTCCCCCTCCTGTTTGAAGGTCAGTGATCATTAAGGACAGATTTCTATCATGCTCTTCAGATGCTAAGGCAGTGTCTGCAGCAGGAGACAGGCCATAATTTATCAGTGAGTCTCAGGCTGCTCTCCAGCCCCTTCCTGCTGAGGTGGTGCAGGGAAGCCACTCACATTCCCACTGGATGAGGGTGAGCTTTTGTTCCTGTGTGATCCCAATCTCCTCCCCACCCACCAGGAATTATTTGCCTGCACACTGACAGTGGTGGGCAGGGAAACCTGATCCTCCTTCCCCTTGGCCACCTGCTGGTGTCACCTTTGGGAAGAGGTTGGACAGGTCCCTGGGAGCCACCAAGACCACAAGATCACCCTTCTTGCGCTCCCCTGTGTTTGTTGTGGCGTCTCCTCCTGGGCTCCACACCTGGCAGTGTCCCTGGCTCTGTGCTCTCCTCTCCCTGTCCTCCAAGCCTGTTCTCCCAGCTTCATCCCACCCTACTCCTCTGGCACAAAACAGCCTTGAGCCAAGAGCGTGCCTGGCTGTTTGCAAGTGCAAGTGCTTCTACAAGGAATTATCTGCATATTCAGGGTCTTTCCCCCTGTTATTTCCCATACCTTTTTTTCCCTTTCTTGACATTTTCACAACACCCTGACACAACTCCTTCACAGCTCCTTGGCTCAGTGCAGAAATACCTATGGCTTTCATATTTTGCCACTAAAATGTTTTAAGACAGATTTAAACTGTTAAATGTGTCAGTCAAATAAAGGTTTTGCTAACCAAGCTGGCTAATAACACACGGATTTCCTGCGTGATTTCTGCCCTACCTGTCTGGAGACTACAGGGACTCAGTTAATCCCTGCTTTTAGTGCTTTCCTTGTCTCCATCCTGCACTCCAAAAGGCAGCAGGGAAACCTTCACATTCAGTTGAAACTGACTAAAAAACCCCTACTTGTGACTGAGGCACAGACGTGGACACCTTGCGGCACCCTCAGGGGAGCCAGGCACCCGTGTTGTCACACTGCTGGCCACTGCCACACACCCAGACACGCCCTGCACGTGATGTCACATCACACTTTACCTCGCCAAGGAGTTTCTGTTGACCCTGGCTGGGATGGCAGCAATCCAGAGCTTTTGCACCAAATGCCTGGCCGAGCACGTCCCCAGCGCGGAGCGCGGCACCGTCCCGCACCGTCAGCAGGCAGGGAGCAAGAACCACCAGGATTTACAGCTCTCCAGATCCTGCTGATTCATGGGCACAGCCAGAATTAAGTTGTACCATATCAGAGCTGATCACAGCCCTCCCACCCCTGTTGCAGGCTGCAATATTTCCAGGCTCCTCTCGTGGTGACAGGAGCTGAACGTCACCCGCGCTGCCCACTGGCCACCCCCCGGAGCAGGAACCTCCACCAGCTTCTCACCCACCGCTTCACTCCTCTCTGTGGGCTGGGAGCCATGGGAAACTCGGTGAGGAGTGTGACATCCAGATTTACAGATGCATTTCAGAGAAAAGAAAGGTAAAAATTAAAGGCTGCTCTTCTGCCGGGATGCACTGTGGATTGGCGTGGTGGAGCTGGAGCTGCATCCCAGCAGATGAATTTCCCTCCTACTGCTTGCTCAGGCAGCTCTGGGATGCTGGGATGCCACACTTGACCCTCAAGTCTTTCCTGACAGTGCCTGTGGTACCTCTGTGGATTGGTATAACGAGCATGGTAAAAGGAGGGGATGCAAGGGTTAATGAGCTGCTGGCATTTCTCCTCCTCTTTGTGGTCTGCTGAGTGCACAAAACAACTTCGTGCCAAGATCAGCACGTTCAGGAGCCCTTATCAGAAAGAAATCTTAACTTGGGCATGGAAGACTTTTGGCAGAGCGGGGATCCCTCGGAAAAGATGCGATTGCCAAGAGCTCAGGGATGCTGAGAGTGTTTGTGACGGGGAAACAAAAACCCCTCTGTGGCTCCCCAGCTCCACCCCCGGGAGGGGAGCCTGGCACCCAGTGCCACCTGGCAGGGGACATCCTACCCAAAGCCTTTTTTTTTGGGTCCCAGCACAAATCGAGCCCAGTTGACAGCAGGGTTTGAGGAACTGAAGCGCTGCTCAATTAGTGCTGACGTGTGATTGCTCAGGCAGGATCAGGGCTGTGCTAAGCCCTTCCAGACGGGTATCTACCGTCTCTGACCCATAGAGCAGACAAGGCATTAATAGAAATAGAAGAGATAAAGCTGGGAAAAACCCCAAAAGAAAGCTGGGACAGCAGGTCACGGGTTTTTGCAGGCTGAGGGGCCGGCAGCCATCTCCCCTGGCACGGAGAAGGGGACGAGGAGAGGTGGCTCTGCTCGGCCTCACAGGGCACTGGCTGTTACTGCAATCGCTATCAAAGCTGGAGGAAATTGCATCCATTTTACTGTTGAAACGCACAGAACGTGCAAAGCTTCCCCAGCATCCATAAACAGTTAAATATATTAGAAAACAGAGGACAAGAGCTTGCTGTTGTTCTTCAGCCTCAACTTGTATTGCTTCCAGTGGCCATTTCACCTCAATAAAGACAGAAGGATCCAGGCACAATGTTTTTAATTACAAGTGGCATTTCTGAGCCTTCTGTGGTCGGTGCCTAGTCCAAAAAAGTGACTTCACTTTGGACTCTGGCACTGTGGATGCTCCGTGCAGAAGACAGGCTGAAAACTGCTTTCCATCCTCCCTTAATAATAGGTTCACGATCCAAAAAGGAACTTTAAACACTTTACCTCAATATTCAGGCTTGAAGCTTTCTCTCTGTAAAGGGTTTTATAACCCAGCAATAAAAGACTGCCTTTGAAAGGTGACTTGAAAGATCTTAGGAAAGCCGGGGATTTTTAGATTTGGAGCTTCCAGTACTTAACTGTTGAACAAGAGATAAACAAATTGGCAGGAGCAAATCTGCCCTGACCAGGTGAGACGAGTCGAAGCAGAGTGGCCTTTGCACAGGCAGAGCCTGGAGGATGCTGCCACTTCCAGCTGTGCTGGCTGCAGGGTGGAGCAGTGGGGAGGGGAGCTCCTGCTGCGGGGCTTGGTGGGGCACAGCGCCTGCCGGGCAAGAGGCACCAGAACCGGGGGGAAAGGAGAGGCAGAGCACAAGAAACGCAGAGAAAAGGACCGAGATGAGCACTGAGGTCTGGTTTCTGGTGGCAGATGGCCAGGAGAAATATTTCTCTACTGGGTGGAGAAGGGCTCGTCTTCTGCCGAGGTGTAACCAAACCCCACTGAGGCTCCCACGAGCTTTCAAGGAATTGGCAGAGACCAGGGGAATCCATGTGGAAAAAGTCCCAGCTTTTTATCCAAATGAGATGTAAATGTTCTGATGGATGAGCTATTCACCATCTCCTTTGAGAACATTGTCGGACGTTCGCTGCGAGGAGTTTTCCCTTTATTTCAATGACTTATGTATATTATTGATTTCCACACAGTTTGCCTAGTTATGCCATTTTCTCTGCAGTCAGCTATTCTGTGCAAGCCCCAAGGATCTGTCTTTCTCTCAGGAAGCTCCTACTGGAGTCAGCTGCAATATCCCTGAATTGACTGGTAAAAGCCATTTGTGTTTGTATTCTCGTGGCCTCTAAATGCTGGGACCTTGCCAAACCCCCATGGTTGCCTTTTAACCAAGCTATTTTTACTGCATATATATATATATATATATATATATATATAAAAAAACATAAATCCTCTCACATTGGCATCTGGACATTGTGCTGTGCTCCTTCTCTAAAATTACCTCTGTTTGTCAATACTTTTTCCAGGATGATGCCTTCAGAACAAGATGTCAAACCACAGCAGAATATTTTATGTAATGCTTCAGTGTCAGTTCTTGTGGACATGGAGGGACAAACCAGCCTTAGCAGGGTTTGGGATTTGAAAAGGGCTCTCTTTAGTGAGAGTCCTTGAGGAATGTACTCAGGGAAGGGAATTCTTAGGACTTGTTGGGAACTTGGACGCTGAACTCAGGATGCATAAAAGATTATTTCTGTAGGAAAGAAACGCTGCCAAAGAGAAGAGTGGGGCAGGAATAAAAACTTAACCTGAAAGAGGCTTAAAAGGAGGGAATACGAAGCGTGCCATGGAGTGAGGTGGGAGCTACCTCAAAGGTGGGCAGGAGGGAACCTGCCCACAGCCTGCCTTGCCTGCTCCTCCCAAAAAGGGTCTGGATGGCAGCTGCTCCTTCCCTGGGAAGAGAAGGGGAGGTGTCTGCCTCTCAGTGCCTCGGAGAGCCACCGTGTCCCTCCCCAGACACGCAGGCAGCCCTTGCGTGGAGAAACATAATTGTATAATCATTTCTATGGTGACAAGGAGGGAGAACATAACTTCGGGATGTTTGGAATAATAATGTGCCTGATCAAGTGCATATTTTAAAACCCCGCTGCCGGTGCGTGAAAAGGTCCTGGGCAACTTCTGGCAGTGAGGAGAGACAGCCTGCCATAAACCTCCTCACACACAGCAGCCTGGAAATTAATTTCCAGAAGCACAGCTGGCCACAGAGCAATTTTAGCAGGAGTTTTTCGCTGAACCCCTGGTGGCAAACAGCACTGTTAGCCCAGCACGGAGTGACTGGACTTCCAAAGGCAGAGCCAGGTTTGCAGGAGAGGGTGGGAAGAAGAGCACAGTGCCCGTGGTGAGCTCCAGCATCCCTCCTTACAGGGTGCACTCACCCCTGAATTCCCCCTCCGACTGCAGCCCTTGGAAAAGCAGGAGGGGCTGTCCTCACCCATGTTCACTTGCTTGCCTGAAGTCTTTTCTGAAAAATAAGCCCTAAAATATTTCCAATATAGAAATTTAGAAATAGTCTATTTAGAAAGGGGCTTCCAGTCCTCTGTCAACAGGCAAATGATCGTTTGCAAGTAATTAACAAATGATTTTGGTAACTTGGGTCTGAATGCAAGACTTCCTGGGGAAATGGAGTTGATGGGATTCAAATTCAAATTGCAAGACAAGAACCAAGACTGCATATGCATACACACACACACACACTCACATATATATATATATATAGACATGCATATATATATATGTATATATCTGTGTGTTCCAGGAAAGATGCACCAGGTTATTTTTAAAAGGAATAGCAATAGAGGGCAAAGAAATAGAAACAATTAGGAAAGAATGGAGTGAGTCTTGCCTTCTCTGAGTTTTTACATGGCCCTGTATGAACTGACTTTCCTCACAAATTTTGAAGAATAAAAAATTCCATCATGGAACATGTTAATAGATTCAGGAGTTAGGGAATTGTGTGAGGCATTGACCATTCCTATGCCTTTTGCTTTGGTCATTTTAACTCAAAGTCTTGACACTTTGGTTGCCTTCCAATGAGGACTGGAACAAGGAATGTAGCAGATATCTTTAACTCTGGTGTGCTTCTCTTTGTGTAAGACATTCTCTGTGTTTCAGATAGCTTGGACAACATCACCAGGCTTGTCAGATTCCCCTTCTGTTTCTCATAAACTCACACAATACTGCAGAGCTGGGCTTCATCCTCATGCAGAGGAACATCCAGACCCATCCAAAAGACTGTTTACATTGACATCAGAGAGGATGGAAAACAAATTATGACACTTGTGTTTGTGTTGGGAGCCAGATACTGCTGGAACCATGGAAATCACGGACAGCACTCAGATTGGATGCTGGTATCTATAAATCTATTTTTAATTTCCAAGCAGACCGAATCTGGGAACCTCTAAGCAGACTATTAGTCCCCGACTGCTCTGACACCCGTCTGTCCACGTACTTCTCCAGCGAGGAGAGGGCTGGGGAGTGCCTGCTCAAAACCTAGAGATAGATAAAATTAATAGATAAATAGATAAATAGATAAATAGATAAATAGATAAATAGATAAAATAGATAAACATGAGGAGGGGGTTCACTGGAAGGGTTTAAAAGAATAATTTTCTTCACTGTTCCCCTCATGGCCTTGAAATAAATTTGAAGTTTGTTGTTGTCCTAGTCCTACACTGTTCCAAACCATCCTGGTTTGGTTTTGCTCCTGAGCAGATAACACAATCTGACCTGCTACAGCTGAATTTAGCATTTGTTGTTTCCCCAGACATGACAACCACCTATGGAGGTGAAAGAGGATTCATAAAACTCTTTGAAAGACAGGAAAAAGTCCCCCAGTTTAAAAAAAAAAAAAAAAAAAAAAAAGTATTTATTAAAATTGCTTTTAAAAAGCCAGCATGTAGGGAGAAAGAAAAATATAAATATTTATATACTCCTTATTATTGTGTATTTCTTTGCTGGATTAATTTGTCATTTCTATCCATATGCAAGTTACTTTTAGTTCTGAGAGTGTTTTTTTAAAAGAAGGACTGTGTTTGTCAGGATTAAATGGACTCAAACCCAGAACTATCCCCAGGTGCAGCCACTGACTGATGATGGAGAAGTGGAGTGCTTGGGAAGCCACATCACTGCCCACTCCTGATTCCCTGTCAGGCAGCAAGAAATCAGGACCAAACTCTTTAAGGAATGGCAAGAAAGGAAGGCCAGGGAGCGAGCTGGCACATGGAACATGAGCTGGCAGATGGAAATGTTCCTGATTCCTTCATATTCCAGGCAACTTCTCCTAATAAAGCATTTTTATCCCCACAATCTTAAATAACACTTCCTTCCATTCTAAGGTGGGACATTTTTGGGCTCATGAGAAATTCAAATACACTGAACAGAGAATGCTTAAAATCCAAAATATGACCCAGACTCTTGCTGGGGAGACATCAAAAAATGCAGATCTCCAAAACCACAAATACACATGTGGAGGTGCTGGGAAAGCCTGGGTATTGGGGCAGGCTGAAGAGTGTCACTGGAAGAGAACCCAGAGAAAGCAGGATGGTCTCTTTAAGAGAGGGCTCACCATCAGGCAGAGGTGCCAGTCCCAGGATTGCTACGGGGGCTTTGTGCCCGGCAAAGAGAGCAATAACAAACTGAGGAACTTCTGGCGTTTCAACTTTATTGAAAAAGGGTACAAAGGAACCACCTCTGGATATTGTAAAACTCACAAATAAATTCTTTACAGCTGCACGAGGAAAGATAACAATGGGAGCCTGATATTTCATTCCTCTCACAGTAAAAAATCCTATTATAGCCCAATGCAGTTAAGGGTGCACCAGCTGTATGCTGGGAATTCTATATAACTCCTGCCTCTTTCCAGGCCAAAACCCCAGAGGCCAAGGAGGGAGATTAAAAAAAGCCCTCCCCTTCCATCCACATGCCCTTCCACATCCCTGTTTGCTGGTCAGTGTGTCTGGAATGGGGTGAGCTGTCACCGTGGGACACGATGCCCTCCCAGACCACGGGGGAGCCTTTCCAGACCTGCCCTGAGCTCCTGCCTGCTGGCAACAGCCACACAAAAAACGCACATCTGCCTCCATCACTGAAATCCATGCCTTGGGATGCACTGGTGTGGCGTATCTCGTGCTGCTGGGAGAATATTTTGGGGTTTGTGGGGTTTTTTAAGCATGGGAGAAAATGGAGGGGGGGCAAAAAAAAAAACCCAGAATGTGAAAAGAGATGGGAGGAATTAAAACATCTCTGCCACTTTTAAATCGCCAGGGGAAAAAAGGGTACCATGGGTCAGGCAAGTGTCGTGAAGATGGGCTATAAATTTTAACCATGAAAGAAGGATATTTCAAATAACACAATTCGCCTTAGATTTCAGGCTCCTCCTCACTCAGATATCCTAGGATAAACGCCATGCCAGGCAGCAAGTGTGTGGAGGACTCCAGAGGGGAGAGCAGATGGGAGAAGGCTCTGTTTGTTTCACAGCCCTAAGGCATCCTGGTTCCCTTGCTCAGGGTTTTGGGACCAGGGCTGGGCTCTCCTCACGGACCCCCAGCACCACATTTCCAGGGACAGAGAGGCCACCTGGGGAGAAACCCAGGGCCTGCAGCCCCAGGGACAGCTCTGCCTGTGTGAACACAGCTCTCAGGGACCAAAGAAGAGGTCAGAGGAGCTCGTTGTGTCCAGCCCAGGATTAGGCACGGGAAGGACAGCTCAAAAACCAGCAGAGAAGCCATCAGCAAAGGTCTGGGTAGTTGTTTTTTTTCCCCAAGTATAGCATTTATACCCAGAAATGGAGAAGCAAGAAACCTTTTGGAGCTCCCAAACTCAGTCCCATGAGCTCTCAACAGGCTCCCACCACCCTTTGGGTGCCAAGAGCTCCTCTGTGCCAGAAATCCCCAAAAGGGTTAACTCAATGCCTACCTTAGACCCAGCAGTCCCTGGGGACCCTGATTTGAGGTTATCCTCTCTCATTCATCACACTGAATTCCCAGCACTTGGCTTAAAGGAAGAAGGATATTAATAAGTCCTTTAAGGAAAAAAAACCAAAAAAAACAAAAAAAACAAAAAAAAAAAAAAAAAAAAAAAAAACCCAAAAAAAACCCCATGCTTAATCTTGGTATTTAACTTCAGTTTCTGGATGAACTTGTCTGGAAGTGCAGCCAGGATGGACCTGAAGTGGATGTACACCACGATACAGACTGGTGGTGCTGGCTCTATTCAATCATTTGTGCCAAGTAATTCTCAAAAAACACTTGGGGTGTTTCTTCTCTCAGAAGCCAGGAGGGATTATTCCCATTTCCATATTCCCATACCTCCCCCTGGCTTGCCGATATCAGGGCACCTAATAAGCATTTCAGAAGGGAAGTCTGCAGATTGATGTGATATTGGATTGTTAGTTAAATAAATAATTGCAGATACCTCAGTGAAGTGGATTTTTTTCTATCCTAAATGTTCACAAGTTGGTGTCATTCGACTCCCACTGCAGTCATTAAGTGAAAAAATTGAAAAAATTGGGCTCTACTCCTGGTCTGTAGCTCATCCTGGGCTTCCACAAAGGCAGTTTCAGGACAGGGACCTCAGAAAAGGAAACGATGAAGCAGAAGTGCAGAGAAGAAAGGAGGGAGAAAGGAGAAGAGTTTGTTCTTTCCATTAATATTAAACTGTCCATTTCCCAGCTGCAGGCTCATGAAAAGGAGACTTCTTGGTTATTACCCAGTAATTCAAACCTTACAAACCCACCTCAGAACACACAAAGACAAGGTAAAAAAGGATTTTTTTATTGCAGTTAGGTGAAATCTGATCCCCAGCAGAGCTCGGAGAATTTGCTAAGCTTTTGAACACATATGCAGACTGGTATCAATTTCTTTTTTTATTTCTTCCTTACCAGATGAACAATATATATGAACAATATCACGTGTGTGTGTGTGTGTGTGTGTGTTGAGAGAAACAAAACATACATAAGCATAAATTAATGGACAGTGCTGTGATTTCCTTCCTGGCTTTTCACACTGCTCTGGGCCAGCTGTTAAAAAACCATCAGCCAGACCCGGTACCACTTTGACTTGACATGTGCCAGTGCTTTTTATCGTCACCACCCCCTCCTTGGGGTCCAAAAACAGTGAAATCCTCCCAAGTTTTCCATACATTCTTATCCAAACACCAAGACCTCGGATGGTTCACAAAAAGCAGAAGGAGCTGAAATCTTGGTGTGGAAAAGCAGCAGGGGGACACTCTCACACACCGATGCACTCTCACACCACTTTTGTACAAAAAGCAGAGCAAGCCCACAGACAATTGCTTCGTTTTCTGTGATTCCTGAGATCCAGATCAGTTAGCTCCCTGGGACATCAAGCCCCCAGAGCTCCACCCATCCTCTGTGGTTTGCACACACCGATGAAGGCAGGAGAGCTGCGGAGGGGCTGGACAGCGTGGCTGATGTGGCACAGCACGGGCATGGCACTTAATTCACCAGTATGTGCTCAGTAAATATGTGGAGAGAGAGAGAGAGAGAGAGAGAACCATTTTATTCTTCTTCTGAGTCAGGTATGAACTTCTAACGCAAAGACCTACCCAGAGAATAGAACATCACGCGTGTTTGTTTTATAAAACTGTGCAAAGGTTTGCCAAAGCTGTCACAGTGCGATAGCTTTGGCCATTTATTTTCCCAGATCTTCACTCTGAGCGCCACTGCTTGCTTTGGAGTCTCTTTTTTATGAGCAGGCTTTAATAAATGTAAAAATCTTGAGTGCTCTGAAGAGGTTATTTGCCCTATCCACGGTTAACTCCAGGCTAAAGGGGAAGACTTTCTGCTGTCATCCTTGTGCCACCTGAGTCCTGCCAGGCCCACAGCCCACTGCAGGCAACCTCCTCAGTGCAGCTCCACAAAATTGCGTTTTGGCTAATCCTAAACCCAAAAGAAACAAATGTGTTAAATAAGCCTGTTGAAGTCGACAGCAGCCTGCATATGTCAAACCAACTCGGGAATTATCAGCAACTCCGTACTGGGATCAACCTTTTCCTGCACCATATTGCTGAGGGTACTGACCCTGAAAATAAAAGCAATTTTGATGCTGCTAATGTGATTTCTGGCTGGGCTGTTTTTTGTTTTTTGTTTGTTGTTTTTTTTTTTTTTTAAACACAGCACTAACTGCTAAGAATTGCAGCCAAGGCAGTACAGCAGCAAAGCCCTTTGTCACAAATCCCTGCACCCACATCATGCAGAGACAGATCAGCCCATGTGGAGCTCCATGCAGGATTTGGGTCCCATTTAGCCTCACATCCACCTGTATCCCCAGTTTTCATGCTGTTCTTCTTCTGTTTATTGCCACACACAGCACAAGGAGCCACATTCTTGATGTGACACATCACTGCGCCAGCAATGGTGACTTTCAGCTGTCCTTCAAATGATTAATATCTAAGGCAATGTACTTTTTCCATACTTCTTTTTTTTCCCCCATGGACTGGGTTGTCTGGTAAAATATAATTTCCATCAAATGGCTTAAAACAACTAGCTAACCAATGAAATCACGGAGATGCTAAAGGGTGCTTATGCATATCTAGACATAATTATAGCCCAGTTATCAAATACATTTCACCAAAGAAAGCACCAAATCCCATCCTAGAAGTAAAAATACGCAGCTGGGGGGAAGAGGAAGACTGGTTTTGAACTTCATGAGAAGGAGAATGAGCTCAACCCTTTGCCAGCACCCAAGGCACACATGAGTGTCTGTGCGAGAGAGAGAGGCTGTGACAGCCCCTCCAGTGGAAACAGCGCCAGGGAGGCCTGAAACCACATCAAACACCAGAAAAAGAAGTGGTGGAGGAAACCAGTACACACAAACAAGTGGTTTTTTTCCATTGTAAGGCTCAGACCGTGTGGCACAGGGTGCCCTGTACAGATAATTTCCCCGTGGTGAGCTGCACGTGTGTGAACAGGCACAGCACAGCCAGTGGGAGCAATGAACCCGTGGAAGGTTTGTTCTTAGCAAGTTTTGCTTCCAAGCTGATGGCATTTCTGCTGTCTCTGGGCCCTTCATGGGTGAACTGTGTGACAAAATCATCCTGGCTCCTTCTGTGCAGAATGGAGGGAAGTTGTGGCTCCTGCTGGAAGCAGAAAGGGCAAGGGGTTGTTGGGTTATTGGTAAACCTTTCCTTGAGACCCAGAATCACAGAGTATCTCAAGCTGGAAGGGACCCACAAGGATTATCCCTCCCTACCCCTGAGCTGTAATTACTTTTGGGGTTGTTTTTTTTCCCCCTCCCTGGTGGAAAAGAGGGGCAAATAAAGATTTTTTGTTCTGACCTAGGCGTTCCTGCTCTCTCCATTCTCCAGTAATGATTTAGGACTCGTTCAATCACCTGAGCAACCCCTGCTCATCTGTATGGCACAAGAATGAAAGTCTGCAGAACGAGTCTCATAGTTAGGCACTCCACAGGAAGATTAAACATTCTACAGAAGGACGAAGGATTCCTCAGAAAAGGCTTCAAAGCTGCCTCGGTCACGTATCTGTTGAAAAAGACTAAACAAAAGCGTCTCTCTCCCGTGATATCTTGCCCAAAAAATCTTCCCAGCTACACAGCAATAAGTATAGATAACTGGAATTAAAATAAGGGAGTAGCATTTACTGACTTAATTTCCTGAATAGCCCTTTGTTAAGGGCTGTGTGTGAAACCTGCCAGTTAGATTAATCAATGATTTTGGAGGATCAACAGAATGGGCAGAAACACAAAGTAATTGTACATATTACTGTATCAGTAAAACTGCGGTCCTGTGATGTGACATTGTTTAAGTCAGTCTGGCACAGCCACACAAGCAATGTTTCATGTTTCACTGCAGATATCCTTAACATTAATCCATACCGTAACTAGCTGCAGCAAGAGAGAGGGGGGGGGGGAAAAAAAAACCAAACCCCACCCGGTTTGGAGCTATCCTGTATCTCAGACAGGGTGATATAACATAGCATATGTTTTAAAATGATAAAGACTTCCAAGAATAAGACACAGTTTCCAGAATAATATTCATACACGCCCAAACAAAAGCAAAATCCTGTAATAATTGAATAATTGCAGCTTTGCCTATAGAAGAAAAAGTTAAGGGGGGAAACAAACCCCCAAAATCCAGCCCAAGCCAGCCCTTTTCGGTGGCTTAGCTGGTCAACACTCATACACAAAGCTCAGTGCTCTTCCCTAAAACCGAAGAATTAATCAGCATTATGTAAGAGATTTTTATAACACTCTAAAAATACATTGTGAATTCCTTTCCAGTGTCGGACTGAGAAGCTTTAAAGTACTGCCACCCCTCATCCCCTTTTGTAACAAAGGCTGGATCTTCATTTCTGATATTGGCAACTGGAATTCCGCCTCAGTGTTTGCGCCTCAAATCTCATTAATTACAGCGCTGGCCTCCTGAGATGCCACTGCTCCTGCTGAGAGCGGGGTTTGTGCTGGGAATGACTGGAGCAAGGGCAGGGCTGCGCGGGGCTTGGGCGTGCATCACCTCCAGAGCAAGAATTTCTGAGGCGCCCAACTTGGGCAGGCTGCTCGGGTGGTTTTCAGCCTGGATTTACCTCCTCTCTAGGCTTAGCTTTTGCCGTCGGGTTTTGTTGGTTCCTCCCAAGGCGGGGGTGGCATTCCCCGCAGCGCCCTCGCTCCCCTCTGCGCTCCGCTTTTCACACAAAATGGGATAAATAAGGGTTAGCGCCGTTCCTGCAATTTCCACCCGAGGATCTCCAAGCAAAATTACAAAGTCATCACCTGAATGTTAATGGTGGCTTGGGAGGCAGGCCTGTGAAGAGAATGAGTTTTAACACGTAACATTTTACATTCACCGGGGCCGTCCTGCTGGTGTCCCAGGGCCCTTCCCCTCCCTCCCCACGTTCATCCCGCTCTGCCCCAAATCACAATTCGATCTCCGAGCACACAACCCGTTTGGCGGTCCTTCAGGCCAAAATAAACCCCAGGGATGCAAATAAATCGCGTGGAAAGCGGGAACAAAGCATTTTCAGCCGCGAAAGTCCCGTCCTGGGATGCCTAATCCAAAGGGCATCACAGCTATCTGACCATCACATCTTTAGGAAACACCTCCACGTTGTTCTTCTCAAGAAGGAAAATTCTCCCCGTACAGCCCTGACGCAACACTGACACGGCCTCCTCCTGGAAATACCCCCCACCCTTAAACCACAAACAAATCAACCAAAACCACTGAGGCGAACAAAACGCGAGGTTTGGAGGGTTGTCCTGCCCGGGAAGGATTTCGCCACCGCTATCAGTTCCGTGTGAAAGCCCTGCTGACACCACGGGGGCAGAGCCTTGGAGAGGAGTCACTCGTGTCTGATGGGCGAGCCCGGCCTTTCCCCGAGGGCAAGGAAACATTCGGGTCCAAGTTCTGCTCTGAGTGTACCCAAATCCCAGACTGAGCAAGGATGTCCGCGCTCACTCCTTTCCTTTCCTTTCCTCAGCAGCCTTATTCTTCACGCACAGCCCGAGCCCTCCTTTGTTCTGTGTCCTGGCTCTGTGTCTGCGCCCCGGTGTCCTGCTCGCCCCGAGTGCCACCAGCCCAGTCCGGCCGCCCCCTCAGCTCCGGGGCACGACGCGTGTGAGGATCACCGAGCCCCAACGCGGGCAAAACGCCTCCCTTCGGTCCTCCCTGCCGTGCTGTCTCAGTTCTCTCCCTGCTCTTACCCCTCTTTTAGCCCCCAAATGCACCGCGCACTGCGCTTTTGCTTCGCCTCCTCCTTTTCGCATCCTTGGCTTCCTCATCCTTCATTCCCTCTGCCGGCTTCTCCTTCCCTTCCACTCACTCCTTCCTCCCTTTTTTTCCCCTTTCCCACTTTCTCCTCACACCATAACCCTCTCCCCTCTGGTTTCCTGGGTGTAACCCGGGAGCAGGAGCCTCGGTCCCAACCAGGGCGAACGATGCCATCCTGACTTACTTCTTTCCCCAAATCCGCTCCCACCACACTCTCTCGCTGTTAATAAAAATTAAATAAATAAATATTTTTTTAGAGAAAAAAATTCACATCATGGGGCGAAAGCCCAAGCCCAACCAACTTTGCCACAAAAAAAAAAAAAAAAAAAAAAAAAGGCTTTTGTTGCCGTGTGCTTTAATGCGATGAATTATTGCGGCGGGTTCCCTGGAGCACACGCATCCCACGCCGGGCAGGGAACTGCCACAAGCACCTCGGATCCTCCAGCCTCTCGCACTCCTTCCTGTTGTCTCTGCTACTCCCTCGCTAATTTGTTCCAGCCGCTCATTAATACTCTCCTAATCCTCCCCTCCCCAGTTTCACCTCACCAGCCATTCCCTTCGCTCCGGCAGCTCAGAATCCGGAGGATGTTTTTTTCCCCCCCTCGCAGCTCCAACAATGATAAACAGATGCTGGTGGTCTAAGCCTGGCACAACTTCCCTGCCCGAATTTTGGTCGGGCTTTTCGTGGCCCTGCTTGTTCCCGACATTCGCCTGCCAACACGACGGGGACATAGATGTTGGGTGCATTTGACCAAAAAAAAAAAAAAAAAAAAAATTTAAAAAAATAAATAAATAAAAAAAGGGCTTGGCACCAAACACTTAAAACATCAAAATACTGAAAGCCCTCCTCCCACGGGTCACGCAGGGGAGCGGGGTAACAAGGTTAGCCGTAGTTTAAACACAGGCAGGCGTCAATATCTGCAAAATTCGGGACTGTGGTTGAGGAGGAAGAGGGGGAAAATTCCAGAGCTTCGGGGACTTAAAAAAAAAAAAAAAGAGAAATCATGTAACAAATGGCCCCAGTGGCTGCTCTCTGTCTCTCCCCTCTCTGCGGAGCACGCAATTATTGCCGTGTAACTAAAAAAAATTATATTAAAAAACCCAACACATTTCCTTGAATTTTGTTCAGACCGTGGGTGTTTTTTATTTTTATTTTTTTAAATTTTTTTTTTAAATTTAATTAAAAAAAAAAAATAAGCTACTCTAAGGCACGCTGCTCTGCTTCAGGAAATGTTTCCTCCCCACCACCATCCCGGTCCCGGCTCTCGCTCTCCGCCGCGGCTGGGGGGATGTCCGTTCCCCTAGGGGTGAGAGGTGTGAAGAGCCCCCCGTGGGTGCGCTCGGGCCCGGCTGCGGGGCCCGGCCGCGGGAGCGGCGCGTCCTCCGGCGGGCTCCGGCGGGCCGGCGCTGCGCCCGCTCCGGCGCGGCCGGCGCCGTGCCGCGGACTCCGCGAATCCGGTCCGCAGTTTGCGTCTCTCCGGCGCGCTCGGCGGCGCGGCGGCGGGGGGCGCGGCGGGCGCCGGGAACAGCCGGTTGTTTAAAATCCTTCTCGAACCGTTTCTAATTCCCCCTCGCGCGGGGGGGGGGCGGGGCCGCGCCCGGCCGGATGCGCGCCCCGTCCATCACCGCGCCGGGGGCGGGCCCGGCCAATGGCGGGCGCGTGTGGCGCCCGTCACCGTGGCGACGGGGCCGGTCCCGGGGAGGCGGTGATGGGTTGACAGGTGCGTGACAGTCGGGAGCTTCTCCGCAGGCATGTACGGCAAAGGCAAGAGCAACAGCAGCGTCCCGTCCGACAGCCAGGCCCGCGAGAAGTGAGTGCCCGCCCGCCCCGCCGGCCCCGCGCGCGCGGCCCCCTCACAAACTTTGCGGCGCTCCCGCCGCCCGGCCCGCGGCACCGCCGGCTCGCTCGCTCCGGCTCCGAGGGGTCCCCGCGCCGGGACGCGGCGTCCGAGCTGCCGGGGGTGGAGGGGCGGCGGCGGTGGTGGTGTCCCCACGGCCCGCCCGGGACGCTGCCCGGCCGTGCCCGCCTGGCAGCCCGGCGGCGCAAGGTGCCGGGACCCCTCCGCTAACAAAGAGCCCGGGCAGGGGGCCGCGGCCGCGTCCCAACTCGCCGCCTCGCAACTTTTGCCGCGGCCCCCCATTGTTCGCTCTCGGGGGGCTCCCGCCGCACAAAGGGGAGCGGGCACCGCGCCCCCCCCCCCGCCCGGGCTCCCGCCGCCTGCCCAAACTCATGCCGGTCTCTTGTTAATTTCTTTATTTCTGATTGCGCACGAGCCGCCCGGCCGAGCCGCGCTCCGGCGTCCTCCTCCTGCCCGCTGCCCGACGGGGAGGGCTGGGGGTGCCCGCAAGCCGCGCACCGCCGGGGAAACGGGGAGCGAAACCCGGGGTTTGGGGAACGGACGGCGTCTCCTCAAGTTGTCCTGACTTGGCGTGAGCGGGGCCGGTTTGGCACGGCGGGGCTGGAGCGGGAGGAAAAGCCCGTGCGAGGAGGAGGAGGAGGGGGACGGGGACGGGGACGAAGAGTAGCGGAGGTGGGAAGGTTGGGGTAAGGCTGCTGAGGGGGTCCGGAGAGCTCCGTCCACAGACCAGGTTCGCACCTCTCTCTCCCTTGCAAAAATCGCATCGCTCCAGCGCGGGTTCAGCACCGGGATCTGCGCTCCGGGCACGGCCGAGGAGTTTCCCTTCAGGCAGCTTGTCTTGAACCTTCACCTAAAAGTTTACGGATTTTTTCGGTGGTTTTCTGGGGTGTTTTTCCTTTGTGTGTGTGAGTTTAGGAATTTGGGGGTTGATGGTTTTATTGTTTTTTTTTTCATTCTTTAATAATTTTTTTTTTTTTTTTTTAAAGGTTGGGTCAGTTCTTTTCGTGCGTTTTTATTTTTGGTTTTGTTTGGGGTTTTTTTTGTTCGTTGGGGGTTTTTGTGGAGTTTTTTGTTGTTTGTTTAGGGTTTTTTTTTTATTTTTTATTTTTTGAAATACTTCCTAATTCCAGAGGCTGGCATGCACGCTTCCCTGCAACAGCAGCAGGCCAGGCATCTCCGTTTCTACAGGAGAGGGAGGTGGTAGGGGGAATTCAAGGCGTTTGACAATTTCACACCTAAGTTTGCCACGGGAAAGTGGAGGGAGACGGAGGCAGCCCTGACGGGAAGCGTTAATTGCTGAGATGGAGCGGGAGACACAACTTGGGCTCTGAAATCTGATCAACTAGTGGCGCTTCTTAGTTCCAGTGGAGGGATAATTTTAAAAATAATTGCTTAACCGCCTAGTGGAAGCACTGTTTATTTGTCTTAGCGAAATTAGGGAATTAAACCATTTCCTCGTGCTACACGGTTGCTGGTGTTTGTCAATACACTCGGTAAATCACTGAAGGGCACAGTGGGATCTCACAGTGGGACTAGAAACAAATCCATAGGGCTGCTGTGCGTCGGATCAGATGAAGATCATGTTGTTTTAATTCTGCCTTGCCAAAGCTACCCACTACAAGCCGCACACACAAGTGCTCTGGTCGCGGAGCTGAAACTTTATAAACGGTTTTCAGCCGTATTCTTTTACTGTAGCTGATTTTTCTGCGGGGTTCGTAAAGGTGCTGTGAGACACCTAATATTTCGTCCGGTCTGAAAATGCTTAATAATTTTCAGGGCAAGCTTGCCCTGCTGACTTATTGCCAAGTAGCAACTGCCCTCCTAAGTAAAGTTGTGAGGACCTGCTAGATGGTGCTGTTCGATTTAAATACACGTTGTCTCCCACTTGGAGCTAACAGCTGGAGATGTGGGCTCCTCACGTGTAAATTATTTTATGCAGAACACCGAAATGGTTTGTCTTTAGATCGTGGACCTGACAGGTCAGAAACTTCGTGTCCGCATCTACTTACAATTGAACTCAGCTGGGAGTTAGAAGCATCCTCTTTCTCCCACCTCCTCCTTCCTGCAGTGGGGAAAAAAAAGAAAAAATAAAATAAAAGAGCTTTGAGACCCACTTTATGACGTAGAATACCATTAGGTATAGTCTACATTCAAGTTTTTTTTTTGTATTTAATCTGTTAAAATTTCTTCTTTCTGATCAGATCATATCCTTGCCATTTCCATACGCTTTCTTCCTGACATCCAAAAACCTGTGATTGCATTTGTTTTTTCCTCTTAGGACATTGTTACACAGCCATGCAATGCTTGTCCCAAGGTAATGCATGAGTTTGTGTCCCGCTCTGAAAGAAGCAGCTGTCCAATTACATATCTCTACAAAAATACAGCTCTGACTGCTGCTTGAGACTGTGCTATTTTGGAAACCACAGAGAAAAATACAGATGTTTGACTGATACAATAAGTACTTATTTAATCAGGAAGAGTGGGATTGTAATTATGTTTAACATCAAAGTTTTTAGAACAGAATATTCAGCTGAACGCTGGCGTGTCTCCTCAAGATTTTAAGTGCCTGAAATACGTAGCCAATAACCAATCTCCAAAATACACTTGTAATAATTGAGGAAATAATTTAAAAAAAAAATAAAAAATAAAAAATTACACTCCCTCAGTTTTTAATGGCCCGATTATGTGGACCGTGTCTCTGTTCCCATGAGGATGTGTGCCAGTGAGAGGACCAGGGTGTGAAAAGCTTATTTACCAAGTGTGGAAAAGATGTGTGTTGTTCAGCTGCTGTTTGTGATATTTGTTGTGATATATTTCACAGAGCTAACCCAGTGCCAAGTGTGTCTTGTAGCACGGTGTCTTGCTGTGTGCTGCATTCAGTGTTTGTGTCCTTTGAGGTTATGTAATTACTATAAAAACGAACAAATTCTGCTTGCCATTTGTGATAGCCCTTGGCAAGTTTTCAGTTCCAAGATGGCATTTGTTTTGTGGTCCCTCTCTTTGTCCCTTCTGCTTGACCTCTGGGGTGAACCGCCTGTGTTGTTGAGCTTCACAACACGTGTGAGGTGTGGGTGGGTGAATTGGGGGGCAACAATACCGAATTTTGTGCCAGAGAGATGCAGCGCAGCACAACTGGGGTGCCTCACTGGAGGTGGGGGCACACGATGCCTGTGAGCCGTGAGGAAGGTGAGGAGACAAAAATCACAAGAGTCTTTGTGCGCCTTCCTCTCACTCTGGAACAGCTGTGCCTGAATTTCGGGCTCTGTCCATCCAATTGCTCAAGGATGGAAAAGTTGTGTATTATACGGTACTGTATAATAATAGACATATGATAATATATTACACAGTAGCTCTTCACCACACTGCTGTGCCGCTACCACCTCAGACCTGACTACATTGTCAAAGGAAAAAAGACTAGAAAGTATCCACGCGTCCGCTGTTGTTATCTCTTCAAAGCAACTGTGAACAATCTTTCCCTCCCTCCTTATTCCTTAAAACAGGACTATTTCAGATTAGGATCTTGGACCTGCCAACACTTCACTGAATGGTGAAACTCTGTAAACTTTTAATCTTTGAGAAAAACAAAAAAAAAGGGACCAGAGCACACAAGTTCCATTTGCAAGTGCAACTATCTGTTTATATATAAATAATGCTTCAAGTTGAAGATATATATGCTGTAGAAAAGCAGTTCTAAAAAAACATACAAGGAAAACTAAATTCTGGTGGGAATATATGTTTTGAATTCAGCTTTCTTCATATTCCAGTGGTCTTCCAAACTAGTCCTCTTCCCAAGAAGCCCTTAACCTTCTTGGGGTTTGGCAGACACTCATATTTAGGTTTAAAGCTAAGTGGATGACTAGAGACTGCGACTTAATTTGTTATAAAAGGATGCCTTACCAAAATATTGTTTCTTTTCAGGTCTGTTTTGAGAGGTCGGCTGTTTGTATGTACAGTTTCTTTGTATGAGTGGAGTTCTTTTGGGTTTCTTTTTTCATGTTTTGTTTTTTCCCTCAGATTTGAAAAGATTGCATTGCATGAATTTACACAGTTAAGTCACCTTTTTCCACTGCAATGTTCATAAGGTACATAAAAATAAGATTCAGATAAAAAATTAACTGGCTTCAGTGATGAGTTTGCTACTCCTCCCTGGGAAATGGCCAGCTAGTTTTTGGAGTTCCTGGTGGTAAAAGATAAATTCATGTTTTTTTCATCCCCTCTTTTTCAAGACAAATTCGTTAGTTTAATCCTGCCTGTTTTAGAAAGTTTGGGCTTGACATTTATTAATCAGGTCTAACTTGTAAAAGTTGCAATTGTGCTGCTCATGGGGTCTGTGAACATGAGGTGTTTCAGAAGAATATACCTTATAATGAACTCTGCAGAGGGAAGGGCTCTGGAAATAGTAGCTGTTTATCAGTATATATTCTTGGCATGTGCTTCAGGTGCTCCCTTACTCTGCACAGGTGCCTTAGGAGCGCATGAAAACGTTTCAGGTAATGTATGTGCTGCCATTCCGATTAAACAGGTACACAGAAGAAATTCATTCTGCTTAAATTACAGGAGTATGATCCTGACGCAGGTATTAAAGCAGCCAAGATTTTAGTAGCTTTGCCAAACTTCCACTGTTTGGGTGGGAAAATTACAGTGCAATATTTAAGCCTTGTGCTGATTTATTTAACCATTTTTGTGTGTACAAGTTTGGTTGAAATGTGGCCCGATTTGAAAATTGGGCAGAGGCAAATATGTGTTTTCCAATGTTCTAAAAGTTTTCTCAACTTTTGCCGTGGAAGACCAATGATACCCCTCTCGTTAGAAACACTTGAAATCTGGTTGAAAAAGAAAAGGATGACGGATTTGATTCCAGAGATGTGTCTTTCTGCCATTTGCATGACAAAGCATCTGAATTTAGCCAGGATACAAGGCTTTTCAAAAAGATCCATTTGCATATGCTTAGGGCTTACTGACTGTAATCGCTGAATATTTCATCTTCGCTGGGAGGCAGCAGATCCTGGGATCAGAGGGGAGGAAAATTGGGGCTGGGTGGGAAGGAAAGTGGAGATGTGAGCAGCTGGAGCCTGCAGCTGTGAGGTGCCAGGACACAGGGACAACAGGGAGCTTGGAGGAAACTGGGATGGAAATGGCCAGTCTGGAGAGGGGAGGCAGAGAATTGCTCCATAAGAAAACCAGCCCTGGAATCGGGGTCTGGGAGGAGCATGCAAGCATCTGGACCAGGGACACAGACCTGGTGAGAGGGCGCAGAGCCAGGACAGCCAGGAGGCAGGTCAGGAAGTGGGAGGCTTTTGTTGAGTTAGGAGGAACATTCTGTCCCTCCAGGTGCTGGGAAATAACCATTCCTTCACTGCCAGGAAGGACTTGAGAGAGCAGGGGTGTAAAATTTGTTGTCTCCGCGGTAAAACCGACCCACACCTATGAGATAGATGGCAGCTGACCGAGGGGTGTGTGGCAGTCCTGGAGCTGTGTCTCAGGGATGTCAGAGCCCCGGGAGGGAAGGCTAGGATTTGCCATTCAGAAGCAGCTGGAACAGTGTGTCTCTGCAGTGTCTGGGTGCTGTACTTGCATTCCCAAAAATGTTCTCTTAACTTGGAAAATGCAGATATACACTGAACATATTTCTCACTTTGCCCTCATTTGCATGTTCACTGTTTTTTGGTTTGTTGGTTTGGTTTTTTTTTTTTTTCTTTCCCTTTTAGAAAAAAAAAAAAAAGCTCTGGGGTTTTTGTTGTGCAGGGAAGAGCATTGTTTTGGTAATGAGCAGCTATTTGATAATTTGCTATTTTGCTGTCTTGCGGTTTGTGCCTTATGGCTGCCTTGCTGTTTCATAATACGGCTGTTCCTACAGTAAGATTGTGTTGTTTTTTTGGTGCCCAGCTCCACAGTGTCTGAGCCTCACCTCTAAAAATAGGCATCGAGCCACTCCTGACCGACAGCCAGTTTGGAAGTGGCATTAAGATGCAGAAAAGTAGAAGACAAAAATGTTTATTGGTTATTGGGTGCCCAGTTTGAGCTATGCAGCCCTGAATTTTTATTTTTTTTTTTCTTTTTTGGAGTATCACATACACCAGAAATGCATATAGACAGCTTCCACTGTCTCTCTTGCCACAGGAGGAGATGCCAAAGGAACTTGAAGAAATGTAGTGTTTTTGTGAAACTGCTCTCTCTCTTGTGAATACACTTCAGACTGGAAGATGCGCTCACAGTTATCCAGGGTGGAGAGCTGCAGACTCACCTGCAGCAGGGCCTCTCCACGGCTGCTGTTCTTAGGGAAGGAGACTCACAAATGTGTGGTTCTGTGGTTTGGGGTGGCTGATTGAGCAGAGACACTTCATGGAAGGGTTGCTGCCCTGCACAGCCTCGTGTGGTTTGAGCAATGGCTCAAAACACCTTGTTTTTAAGAATTTTCTGCTAAGGCTCCTTTGGGCAAAACCAGATGACATTTTTTCTCCGTCAGTGTTCAGGAGCTATGTCTACAGAGCCTTCCACCTGTGTTGCTTGGGGTTAGGACCACTTGTTTCCTGCTTTTTTTGGTGCACAAACATTCCAGGAAGGAGTGCTGGTCCAGACTGAGTCACAGGCTGAGGGTTTTTTTTCTGCTCAGTTGAGCTGCTGACCCCTAACATCAGGTTGTTCAGGCAGTGGGCAGGTGTTGTTTCAGCTCCTGAGAGAAAATCATCCTCAGATACAAACAAATGTGTTAATCCAGAAATCTTGATGACCTCTGCTCATGCTTCTCTAGTCTTTGAGGTATTTCTCACTTCTGGTTCCAGGAAGGGAACAGGTGAGAACATAAAATGTCCCTTTCTAAGAAACTGAAATACGGCAGTAGTCTAGACCATAGAGTCCTAGCTTTTCACTTTCCATCAAATACAAAAATAAACTGAACATTTTTGTGGTGGGTCATTTTTTTTCCCTTTCACACCTTCTGTGGTTCCTGCCTCCGGACTGTTTGTGCTTTCTCCATATTGTTAGTAGCGTATTCAGAGCAGAATGAAATAATTACCTCTCATTTGACATAATATGGATAAAACAATGCTGCTAATACTCCCTGGAACACTTGCATGTTTATTGTTGTTATTGTTGGGGGGGAGTTGTTTGTTTGTTTGGGGGGTTTTGTTTTATTTTGTTTTTTAAATAATCCATTTTTGCAGTCACACGCCCTCCAGGTTCTTTCTGCAGCACAGCTGCCTTGCCAATTATTCCCCATTCCATATTTGTGTCTTTGATTTCTTAGTCCTGAGCATGGTACTGCACATTTGCCTGTATTGAATTTTCTGTTATTAACTTTCATTATTCTTTTCCTGTCCCCAGAAGGGCTTGTAATCTTTCCTGATTTGCCACGTACACTTCTGTATTTCTACATACCACTCATTAATGAAAGTCTTTTAGTGGAGTTGGCTTAGGGTAGGAAGAGCTTTCCTGAAACGTTCTCTCTTCTGTAGAAACATGCTGTTAGTGACTCTTCCATCATTCCTTTATTTTGTGGTTGTACCCTCATTTTTCATTGACTGAAGATGTTTGCTGATGCAGGCATCATGTGACAGGCTAAGAGTCAAAAGCTAATATTCTAACTTCCACCTGTTCCTCCTTGCCCACTGCCCACTCTCCCAGGTGAACTAAACTGAGCTGACATTACGTTTTCTTGACAGATAATGTTGGCCCCTTCCCTTTCTGTTCTGTTCTGTTCTGTTTCTGTCCCTGAAGTGCTTCCTTTCCCTCTCCCTTTGCCCCTCCATTCCCTGTGCCCAGAGTGACCTGAGCCTCCTGTGGAGAGGCCTTTGGCTCCTCCAAGCCCCAGCTGCACTCAGCTTTGACATGCACATATTCTCTCTAGGAAAACCTGCCTAGTTTGTGATAAAAGAACAAAAATTCAAATTAATATAATTTATTTTGCCCATTTTTTTTCCTCTAGGCTTTCCAGAGTTCTCTCAATCTTCAGGCAAGAGTACCAGAGTTTTTGGGGGTTTATTTTTAAGCTGGAGCCACCTGTGAAAGAACACTATGACACCACAATTTTTCTTTTTTGCCCTGCTTTGTTTCCTGTGCAAGTATCAATTGAAAATTACAATTTGAGGAAATCCAGATTTCAGAAATCACATTTCCTGTGGCAGGTACAGTTTTTCAGCTGTGGTTGTGGATAGTGAAGATTGTTTAGTGTGTCTATTCATTGACTTCATGTGCTGCTTTATCCTGTCCTTTTTAGGTTTTTAAATCTGACTTTGGACTTATGTCTTGGTGGTTTTCGGAGGTGGTGTGGGTCTGGTTGAAGTACAACCCTTGATGTTAACCCCAGACTCTTAATGGGATCGACCAGGTCTACATTGCCAGTGAATTCCTAACTTGCTACTTAGGCTTGAATGTTTCTTTTCTTCCTTTCTCCTATTCCGAAGTAAAATACTGTCTTTGAAAGAAATTTCCATCATGAAGAAGAAATTTAAGACGTTAGTGAGTACTCAATGCCCTGTGCATTACATTATTTCCATTTTGTTTCCAAAGCCTCTGAGTCTTGGGAGAGATTTCACCTTCAGACCAAACCACTCTAATTTTCATAGGAAGAATGCAGTGTCTTGAAAATACAGAAGCAATAAGTAATCAGTACTAATAGAGTTACCAGTGTATGTAAATTCCAGTGCATGCAGTTTTATTTTTATATTGCTATCGATAATGTCTTGTTGCTAGCAGGTGCATTTTTATATAGATATAATGAGTTTGGAAAGTTAATAAGAATGTTCCACTGCTGGAATTAAGCATTTTTATAAATAGTAGAAGAAAGTAAAATACTGTCTATGTTTTCTGTGGTAAACACCTTAATGCTTATAAAAAAGCGTTGGATTTTAGTCTTGAAAACCTGTTTTAGAGGTTAGGAAAAAAATTCCAGCAGCATCAATAGCAAACTGTAGCCTGTGTTCCTTTCCTTGGGAGGTGTTGTGCTTTCTGGGTAAGATACTGGAGTGCAGAAATGGAAGTGCAAGTCCTTAATAAATACGTTGTTCTTGACAGTGCTGGGGCAGAGTGGATCAGGTGGCTGACAGGGTGTGTGATTGTGTCATAAATACTGGGGGGATTTGTGAGGATCGGGGTGAGGCTGCCACCTGATGCTCTTCAGAAGTTGTGCTGCTTTATCAGACCCCTGTAGCAGCAACAGCAGGATTTGAGAAACCACAGCCCCACCTGATTTCTCCATGTTAGGTAGGTTATTTATGTTCTTCTCCCAGTTAACCCTCAAAGAGTGAGGGCCAGCCTTGGATGGCTCCCGTTTGGGTCAGCCTTTGAGTGGAGGTGCAGGTGTTTGAGTGCTTGGAGTGTGGGGGAGTTACTGAAATTTCATCAGGTCTATCAGGAATAATGAAGCTCCCTTGCCAAATCTGAAGCTGCCCTGGAAGTGAAGGTTATGACTCCAATTGTGTGTCTCTTGAACTGTTTGGCTCCTTTAATTGTTTATTGTTTAATATTCCTTGAAATTTGAATTTGGAAAGGATACATGTACATAAAGGTGATGTTTTAAAAACTAAAAGGCATATGTTCCAGCCCGAGTAATTTGGTTTCCCTGTGTGTTAGTATGCACATTGTAAAATAATACAAATATAGATCGACTTTTTTGGGTTGGAGTAGAAGTACATGATCAACAAATAAACACACAGAAGAGCTTGCACACAGGACAGTCAGTTAACAAAAATACGAAGCTGGAAAAGATGAAGGAGATCTTCTGATGAGGAGATGAAAAGCAGTGTTGGAAGTTTGGAAATGTGCCTCTGGTGATGGTAATGGGCTTGACGAGCAGATCTGAAAGGTAAAACACATTGGTGTTCCTGACTTCTGATGCAGCTCCTCAAATCCAGTGTCACTTCTAATTTTGCTAAATGTACTTCCTATTCTTCATAAAGGAACGATGTTTACTTTCACAAGACCATTATGTGTAGACATGTGCATACACAAACCTAGTTATATATACTTCAAAATATTTTTAGAAATAATATGAGGTACTATAATGCAGCAAAACCCAAATAAGCAAACTGCAAATAAAGCTATCTTATGCTTCAAAGTTGCAAGACAAAAAGTATGTCCAAACTGGTGGCACATAGTTGGGAAACATAGAAATAGTGAATGAAAAAACTACGTAGAATGATTTCAGAGATTATCTTAAATAGATGATTAGAGGCAAAACCGGACTGGAGTATTGGATGCAGATGTATTCCTATGAAATCCATTAATTAAAAGAAGTTGTTTTTAAAATGTTACCCATATTCCCCAAACAGACCTGTAAGTATATATTAAATAATTCCAAGCTGGAAGAAAAAAAAAAGAAAGATAGAAGTTGCCCAGTGTCAGTCTCCAGTTCTGGGTGGGATTACTCGTTTAGGGGAAAAAAACCTACAAATAAGAGAAGGTTTTCTTGTCACGAAACCACAAGTATTTTTCCTGTAAAACAATGTAAGTGCATTGAGCAGTTTTTCATTCATATCACTATCTAGAAAAACTCTTACGAAATACTTCAAAAAGTGAAAAAAGGACTCTGTGGTTTCAATACTTGGGCTGTGAGCCAAATAAATGCGTTTGAAAATGCAGGGTCATGCCTGCAGCAGCTTGTGGGAGTACCTGTTCCATATTTCAGAGAGCAAGTCGTGCATAAGGGGCTCCCTGATAGAGCAGCAGTGGGGATGATCAGCTGCAGCCGCAGGGAAACACACAGAGCTTGTGGAAGTATTTTGGTATTAGTTTCTGTTTAATTTCTCTTTGCACAGTGTACACATTCAATGGGCAAGGCATAATTAGAGGGGCTCTCTGGTGTGGTGTGTTTTTACAGAGAGCTTTGCCTTCTGCAAATGGTTGTGGGCTGAAGTGAGCGCAGGCACTTAATGCTCAGCACAAACATTGGAAATCCTCAGTAATTCAGGGCACAAGTGAAAAACTAATTGAGGGAAGTGTAGGGAAACCTAACCCATGGCAGTGTCAGATGTGCCTCAGGCTTCCCGACACCTTATTCTGAGGCATTCCGCGGGTGTTGTGAAAGGAACCAAGAAACGAGATTAAAGGGACCAACAGTGCAACTTGGCAAAGTAGTTGCTGTGTATTCTGCAGCCTCGAAATGGAAATGTTTTCATGTTCTTCCTGCCTTTGTGATTCAGTTGTGGATTTCAGCTAAACTTCAGTCCAGTTCTGTGAGAGGCAGTTTTTAACGAGCCCATAACTTTTTCAGTGTTTCTCATTTCCTAGTCCAGGACCGTGTTTAGAGTTAACGTGGCTGAAAGAGAGAGGAGCATTGCATTCTCCCAGAACCAGCTTTTCTCACTGTGTTTGTGTGTGTTTATAGGTGTATATATGAATGTACATAACAACATTTATGTATTAAGGCCACTTTTGAGCTGGTTCAATGTCAGCCCTACACCCTTGTCTTGTTGCCTGGTATGGAAACACAAAATTTACTGTTGGTTGTGTAATGACTGTAGATACTTCACCAAGGCTGATTTTATCTTCAGCACCTGTATCTACTTATCTTCAGGACCAACAAAAGGACTACCCAACAATTCAGCTTCTTAAAGCAAAGTATTTGTTTAGAGCAGTGTGAATGAAAGCCTCTGAAAACAGCAAAAGCAGTCCATATGTGTAACTTTTTTCTGTCTGGAAATGCACTACTCCCCTAATGCTAATCTAGTTAAATCAAGATTTTAATTCCCCCATCAAGCTTCCATCCATGTTTCTCCCTGGACAGCACCTCCAGCAATTAACACAAGTTTACCCAAAAGGAGAAAAGAGGTTTTTTCTTACCCTTTGACAGGCCAAGTGGCATGCAGAAGCTTTTGTGCTCCAAAATTTTATTCTTTCTCGTTTGCCCACTTCTTGGTTTGTGGGGATTTTTCACCCTCCAGCTCTATTGATTCTGCATAGGTGTATGTCAGAACCTCACAGTCTGGTTCCAGGGCTTGGGGGAGCTCTGAAAGCAGCATGAAAACCGGGATGGAGGGCTCTGTTCTGGAGGTGGTGGAGGGATCTCAGATGGGTGGAGAGCTGGTGCTCTTGAGCCAGCTGTCAGATATTTTAGCTGAATATGAGCATTTGAAACGGACGGGACAGGTGTAGCACTTTTTGAAACAATACAGGAGCCATCTCAAGGAGCCAAGTGTGTTTGAACCCTCTTTGCCCCACAGCCTTACGGCTCTAATGGTAACAGATAAAAATTCTGTGTGTTCTAAGCTAACGCAATGTGCCTGGGTACTCAGAGGTGCTGCTGGGACAAACCTCCTTGCCTCTTCTCTCAACCCACTGCTCAGCACAGCAAGCTTCCTGGAACCTCTGTGTGCCTTCATCCGTCATGTAAAATTGAAAAATTACTGTTAGAAAAAGTTCTTTCAGGGACATGATACAACCATGAGTTATGCTGTGACACTTAGTGAAGATGTTGAGGTGTTCTTACGTTGGAGTCAAGGTTTTTTTCCCTTTACTTTGCAAGATTCAAGTTCAGTAAACAATCATTTTCCAGCCCACTCCTACTGTTCTGTATTTGTATTCTACAGTCCAAGAATATTTCTTTCTCAGGTGGATGAGAAAAAATTTCCTAGTTGCAGAGTTACATTTTTTTACCTATGTCACACAGATTGTAAAATTAAGTAAATTTCATCAATCTCTTGGGCGTTCAAGTGATGTTCAGATACAGATTTTCACCAGTATTCTCTTTCTTTCCTGAGTTTTTGTTTCTACAAGAAATGGAGATGCTGGTGTGCAGGCATCCTACCTTGCCATGGGATACTGCAGGGAAGAAGGCACTGGAGATGACTTGGAAGGGTCCAAACCTTTTTGAGTGTCTCTGGCATGTGACCCAGTGTGATACACAAATGTCAGTTATGTGATTATGAAATGTAAGATGTGTGATGTGCTTTAGCCAGATCATTTCTCTTTATGTGAGATGCTCCATTCAAAATGAAGGAATGGGATGCCATTGTAAATTATTTTCTGGTTTAGTAGTCATAAGACAACATGTTTGCAGGCAACATGTCTGTAGCTGAGACAAGTCCACCCTGCTCAGCTCCTTTTTTCTTCTGAGTGTGGAAGGCTGTTAAATGTAGGTGGTTTGGGCTTGCTTTTTGATACCCTGCCTGCCCAAAAATGAAAGAACTGGGTGATGTGCGTGTGTCTGCTTGCCAAGCTGGCTCTGCTAGTTCTGGGTTTTCTCATTGGACTGCGTCAAGGTAAGTTTGAGAAATATGTAAGAAATAAAGAATGCAGCCCATGTCTGGATATACTGTTGGCTAAGAGGTGAATTTAAAATATCCATAGCCTTGCACCCTTCCTGCTGTACCTGTTGGTGCCTTATGGAGGAGAATCCCACGACCCTCAGGAGAAGGCTCCAGGAGCAGCCGTTTCCCCAGTGTGGTCATTCAGTGTCTCTGGGAGCCCTTCAAGAGGCACAGGGGTCCCACAGGGCAGGGGTGTGTGTGACAGAGCTGCTCTGCTGAACCTCCCAGGAGCTGAGCTGGAGCTGGGAGTTGCTGCTCTCCCAGCAGGACTCCTCCACTGGGTTTGCATCCCTGTCCCACCTCCCCTCCTTCCATGCACTGTGTGCTGCATGTTGAAAGGGGTGAGTCACCTCTTTTATTATGTTTTGAATACTTTCCTCCCAAATGTAGTTTATTTTCTGCAGGGAAAGGAAAGAATTTATGCTGTCCTGGTTCCTTTTTTTTATCAAAGCTCTTGCTAACAACTTCCAGCTGAGGGAGTTCTTGATATTTTTAGCCTGAGATATTTAGCTATTTGAGCCTCTCTACATGTTTTCCTCCTGATATATATTAACTGGAGGGGGAGGATGGTTCTTGTCAGTTAATATATTCATGAGCATGCCTGCCAAATTGCCCACACTGACTCCCAGGAAACTGAACACTTCAGAGTTGGGGGGAAGTTTGAGTCTTGGTCTGAAGTATTTGCATCAGCTTCATTACTCCATTCTCTGACTGATGCTGCCATAACTGTGTTCTCACTGAAGCTTCCTTTTTATTTTAAGAGGTGGTGTTTGTACAAAAGAGAGACGTAATTGATTTCTGCTTCAAAACACAAAAAATTATATAAACTAAAAAGTGGAGAACCATAAAATGGGATATTACATTAAAAAATGTAATTTCTTTTGAATTTTTTTTTTTTTCCCAAGCAGCAAAATTCTCAGTCGTTTCACTAAAGTTTCTGTTTTATTGGTTGTCTGGTCTGTGGTCTGATGGAGTTCTTCAGAATTCCAGATGTTGTACTTGATGGCACATCTTACAGCATTTTCAAGCCTCTGAATAACCTTACCCTTCCCTGAAAGTCACATGAACATTGTTTTGAAAGAAAATATTAAAAAACAGCACTCACATTGAGCTTTTGCCTTTAAGACCCACTTTGGCCTATTTAACCATAATTTCACAGATCTTACTGTCATCAGTTCTTTTCCCCTTTCCCAACCAGGTTTCAGACTCAAGATGAAAAGCTGTAGATTTGCCTCAGTGAAGTGTAGTGGTTCCAGCAAGTGCTCCAGCATTGTCCCTGTGGAGCCTGGGAGGTGGGGGCGAGAGGGGCAGGTGGTGGGAACCATGCTCAGTTTAAAATGAGAATTAAATGGCATTTGCTGTTGAGTATAAATGGACCATGGTGCCTTTTCTGTGCATCCCCTCCCAGGTGTTTGTTCATACTGGACAGTGCATCCCATGGCCCCTGCTCTGCAGAGTGAGGAGATGACTGCCTTCTCTGCAGAGGCTTTGTCTGAGTGCTCTGGTTCCAGCCTGGTCTGTGGCAGGAGCTGGAGCTGCTTGAAGGCTGCCACAGCCACCAGGATGTGTCCCAGTCACTCGGACCAGCTGGGCACTGGCAGGCCTCTCCACCCAGCAATTCCTGTAGGCACCCTGAACCTTCCAGTAGCCACTGGCAAAGCTGAATGAAGCCTTAAAGTTGGCACCTAAAATAGTGTCGGGTGGTGGGGCTGTTTTGGAGGGGGTGTGCCCAAAGGCTTTTACATTTTTTAAACATTTTTTATCCATATTTAAAAAAAAATAATTTTGTTTAGTCCTTCCTTCCCTGTTCCTCCCTAAGAGTAGGCAGTCATGAGTCCCTCCTCAGACACAAATCTCTGCTAGAGGATGCAGTTCACTCTAGGTGCACCAGTTTTGTTTTTAATGACAGGTTCATGTTGTACCCTTGGCTATCACCTCAGCCTTTTGTCTCAGGGGGTCTCTGAGCACCTTTGAGTACATATTTACATCATAAAAGGTGGTTTTAGGCGAGCTGCTGTTGTTTGGAGCTGTCAGTGTCCTGCTCCAGGATTAGTGATGCTGCTGAGAAGCTGTGGGGCAACACTACCACCTACAGAATGCAGTCTGGCCTGTGTGAAGGCTTCTCCGTGGGACTGAAGGATTAACCAAATACTAAGCTTAAGCTTCTTAACACTTAGTGAGAAGTCAAAATTTCATTACTTTTAATTGTTTTGTAGCAGCCTAATATAATCACATTGTTGGCATCTTGGTTGGAAATTTCTTTCTCTTTGCAAATCCAGTTCTAATAAAGTTTTTAAAAATATTTTTTTAATATGTTTTGCTGACTGAATTTCCTGTGCAATTTGTTTTAAACTGCCCTGCAAGTCAAAGAGAAACTAAATAAACTGAACAGCTGACTCATTATTTTTGCCATTTGTACAACTATTTTTTCCAGTGGTCCTTCATGAGCATGAAAAGTTCTGTAAAATCCTTGCAGGAAAGGGATTTGTTACAGAAAAGCTGCAGTGAGCAACTTCAACTCGGTGTATAAAAGTTCGGTAGTCTTGTTTCAAGCTTATATCTCATATTCTGATAATGACCAGGCCGGCTCTTGCTTTGCTGATGAGACCTGACAAGATCATATCCATATGATTTCATTTGTTGTTTTCATGGCAGCCCGGGGGAGGGAGATAAATGGAGCAGGAACGAAGTTGTTCCCTCCTCCAGAGCAACTTGGGCGCTGAAAGCAGCAGAGATTTTAACAGATAAATATGTATTTATGTAGAATGCACATAAAACGCGGGTATCAGCAAAACCCTTCAGCCCAGGTGGGATGAATGGGAGACAATCACCCTCCCAGGGGCCAGGTGGAGCAAGACACACTGGAATTTGGGGAACTCCCAGTGCTTTGTCAAACCATCGTTATCGAGTGTCTCCTGTTAATCTTCCATCTTCAGGTTACTGGTTTTGAAATTCAGTCCTGCTGTTGTAAAGGTTGCACCCACCCATTGTTCACCTTGAGGGAAGTGTGAAAAACACCTCAGGGGGCTGATGTTCCACCTCTCACCTGCGAAGGTCACAGGTTGCATGAGAAAGGGAAAAGCACCAGCCCCGGGAGCTGCTCTGAAAGGCTGTTTTTAACACACAAATACTCCGAAACATCAGGGGAACATACTCCTAGTTTAGGGTAGTGTGTACTGAATGCTTCAGCTCAAAATTGAAGTCACAAGCACTGATTGGAGAGTTGAGGATGGGAATTATTTTTGTTTGGATGGTTTGGATTTGGTTTGGGTGGGTCTTTTGGGTTTTGTCTGTTTTTTTTGTTTGTTTGTTTGGTTTTTTGTTTGTTTTTTTGTGGGGAGAAATTGGTTTGAGGGTTTTTTTGTTTGTTGTGTTTTAGGGTTTTTTGGGATGCATGTGTTAGCTTGTTTTGAAGAGGGTGATGCTGCCTCCAGCATCTCTCCATGCCATGGTCAAATCCACATTAGCTCAATACCCTCTCCAGGCATTTGGTGCCTCTGTATATGAATAGTGCTGGTGTATGAAGTCTGTAACAGAGATTAGTAACTTTCTGAATCAAAATGTCACATACTTTATCAACTTTTGTTGTGGAAACAACTGGCATCTTGAAATGAGAACAGTATTTTTCTTCTACTGTTTTAAATGAAACCGTTTCGTAGGCTTTAGAGTGAAAAAAGCAGGAAAGTACATTCAGATCTGAGGCAAATGAAATGAATGATGAAAAAATGCAGCTTCGAGATAACCTTTACTCCTGCATTCCTTATAATGATTTCAGTGATGTTGGCTAAGGCTGAATATAAAAAGAAATCATTGTTACTCCTTGTATTTTCCTTCCCAAAAACCACCCAAAACTCTAATATTTGGATGGTTTAATGAGATCATCACTGTAGAGGTGTGATCAAACTCATGAACAGGCAACTAATGGTGCCTTCATTAATTCCATGTGAAGTTTTCACAAACAGGCAATGGCTCTTATTTACTAAAGTGAACGAGTAAGATTACTAAAACAGTGAAAGGTACTGAGAAAAGTTTCCTTTGTTTCAGTGAGTGGCCTTCCAGGAAAATGGGGAGGTGGCAGTGACTCTTTTGTCTTAGATTTTTAAGTGTGGCATTCTGGTCAGCACTGGTGAGCAGCTTGTCACCAATGTCCCCACAGGTCTGGAAAGGAGATGGAGTTCTGGCTTCTCTTTTGGGGTGGCAGAGACCTGGGACAGCTGCCTGGGCTGAGGGGTGGGAGGTGGATGGGGGTGGGAGGGCTTGGAATCCCCCTTTCTGGAGACATTCCAAACCCACCTGGACACATTCCTGTGTCCTGTGGAGGAGATTGTTCTCCTCCTAAAAACCCAGGAGACAAAAAAGGTGTGATAACCATCTGGATTCTCTTCCTGTGCACCAGCCAGGTCTCTGCTATCTGTGTGTGAAGGGGAGGAGTGGGCTTTGTCAGAGATGCTGCTTTTCCCTTCTTGGCCATAACAGGTCTGGTTAGTAAAAAGTTTGGTTTTTGGGTGTTTGGATTGTCAGGAGTTAAGCACTCTTAACTTTGCACACCATCAGTCCCAGAGCTCTCACGGGACTTCAGTTTGTTCTGATGGTTGATGCCCATGACAAGCTACAATATATTTTAAGAAAAGTTATCTCTCCATGGCTGTTGCATCCTCAGGGAGGATTGAGGAAATTGCAGGAATTCCCACCAGAAATAATTTATAAAGGTAGGCTGCATGGGGCTCAGATTTCTTTCACTTTTGTGGCAGCAAGACCTGTGTACCTCCAAATGCTCCCATTATCCTGCAGTCCCACATTTCTAGGGATGAAGAGAGTCTGACAGACACCACAGAGATGAACATTTTCAAGCGCATCTCCATGTCATGCCATCTCATGGTTGATACAGTTCAATGTTTACCCACCTCTTGTCCCTTTTCAAGGGCATTTAATTTTGGGGGTTTTGCCATTTCCTTTGGGGCACAAGAAGCAGAGTCCCTGGGTTTAGTTTTTGGTCACAGTAAGACTTGTACTCTCTTGGAGAGAGGGAGCAGTGAGGAACCACAGAGTGGCCACCTCCTGAGAAGCAAGGACATTATTTAGGTCAGAGGCACTGGGAAAGGAACACATTGTGAAGTAATGAGCAGTTTTTAACTGTGCTGATCTGGCCAGGGTTGTCTTGCGGTTCCCCTTGGACTTTACAAAAGATCTTTATCTCAGGTTTGCTTGTTCAGTTGTTATTCCCATACATATATTTTTCCTCCACCTTAGATTGTTGCTTTGTAGTCTGAGGACACCTTCAAAGCTGTGCATCTCCAGGGACTCGATCTTCAAAGGATTGGATAGCTGCATGAGAGTCCTGGAGGGGTTGTGTTCATCACCCTGGAGGGTGCTTGAGACCTTTTTAGTGACTGCAGATCCTGCGTGGGCTTGTCTTGTTGACCAGGCAGTGGAAAGACTGCATCACATGTACAGGCATGATGGAAACACCAGGAAATTCTCTGCTGTGTTGGCGCTTCCATTTCCTTGCTAGAAAGAGACCCGAGGCAGATCGTAGGGGATGCTGAAGCTCTTGCACCCCAGTGTTGTCACTACAGCTGTGTTCTTTCCTTTTGCTCTCACCGCTAGCTCTTCTTCTCAGATTCCCACCTGGTGCCTCTGTCCATCCAGCTCTGGGCTGTCTTGCCTAGGATCTTAAATACCACATAATGTGTGTCACCCTGTGGTTATTCTTCTGTGTCTTTCCAAATGTTTTCTTTTACCTGAGCGTTCTGCGTTAGCTCTGCTTACTTTTTCCTTACACATCTTAAAAAGTAACTATTAGTCTTGTCTTCATATGTGAACTCAAAGCTTCTCTTTTATTCAAATGATGCAGTTATTCCCTTGTCATCTTTCCCATGGGCTTCATATGGGCAAGAACTTGTTGGGTTTGTTTTTCTGTTTGTGCATCCATGTTAAGTGAGATGATACATAGAAGGCATAAATGAGATCTGAAGAGGGCATTTTATTGTTAAGGACAGGCATTTTTCACACGCACAAAGAGCAGCCTTGACCGTGATTTTTATTTCTCATTGACTTTAAATAGATGAGTAGTTTGAACTGCATGAGTTAATCTTACACTGTGAGCCCTTGGGTTTTTTGTATTTTATATTTCCCTGGTGCAGTGTTTCATTCCTGAATGACTCCAGACCACTGGGAGCATGGAGTTAAACAGTCTGTGCTGTTTTGTTCTGAATTAGGATTTTTTTTTGCACGTGGCCCTACTTGTGTTTGGTTCTCCTGAACATGATCTCAGAGATGAGCAACACAGGCAACACATGTAGCACCGCTGATACTTGTGAGGTTGATGTTTCACCAGTTTGCTCAGATCTTGTGCTGCTCAGAAAAGAACTTGTCCCATAAGGAAAATTCCATAAGGAAAATTCTGAGTTTAATCAGAAAAATGCCACAAGTTTTAGCAGTGTTACAAAGCTGTGGTTGATTACTCATTGAGCTGCAGAAAAATCCCAGAGAGGAGAGGTGCAAACAGCAGACTTGAAAACTTAGAGGGAAGTGTTGTTCCCTGTGTCTTGCCATTAAGGAACTTTCCTTGCATTTTGCTATGGTGTATTTGCTTTAAATTTAATGCAGTTCTCACGCAAGAAGAATTAACATTTATAGAAGAAATCAAACCAGTGCTGTGCCAGAAGGAGCCACAAAGTGCCTTGTACATGCTAAAACTATTAACTGATTTTAATACTAAAAATACGAAGAGCGTCAGCTGGTCTGAAAGAGAAGACTGACCCTCAGTTAACGTACATCATTATTTCCAAAGCTGTTGAAAACTAGAGTGGTAAAATACACAGTTTTCCTAAAATTCTCGCTCTCTCCTGAGCAAGCAAGGCACCCTAGGCAGCCATGCCTGGGGTGATCTTGTTAAAAAGAGTATTTTTAAGACACTCCAGCCTACCCAAGGGGAAAAATTAAACTTCTCCAACAGATGCATGACAGAGGTATGAAAAAATTTCTTCTATTGCACCTAAACATGACTTCAGTTTTGTTAACAGTGCCATCATAACCATTTCACATAAATTGCTGGGAAATCCCCTGCATAATACTGATTTCTGAGATAAATGGCGGGCTGTGCTGTTTGGCTATATTTTTATATCCCAGAATGTGTATAGCTGTTAAGTTCTTTATAAGTGGGGTTTGCTTCTTAATGCAGCAGTTAAAATTCTGCAGACGCCTTCATTGTGGGAGTAAAGGCCAGTCCAGTCATGCTTTATAGTAAGAGTACATTTATAAATTGTTTATAGAGGGCTAATAAATAATTAATGTCTGTTATTAAACAGGTTACAGGCATGAAGAGTGTGTATTATGTATGGCAATAAGCACACAGTAGAAGGTGTTAAAGACAGTGTTTTGTCTAACTGCTGCCCTAAAATTCATAACAAATGACCCTTTGTTAAAATATATATTAAACATTTGATTTACTCAATGCAGATTTATAAATACTTTATAGTTAGTACTAAATATAATTCCAGGACTTGACTCCAGCCTTCTAGTAAAACCCTGCTGAGGAGGGAATGGCTTTTTGAGGTGAAATTGAAATCCAGAGCTGTGAATGCCTGGTGCTGTGCTGACAAGCTGTCTTCTTGTAATATACTAATAAAAGGATATTTAAAAAAACTAATGTGTGTTTTCTAAATACACACAGGACCAAGTCAAGCATCAGTAATTTGGAAGATAAAGCAGAGTATTTTAACTTGAGTACGAGATTGAGATTCAAGTCTCAGTTTGAGTCATGTTGAGAGTGAGAAATAGTATTCCTAATGAAAAATAATTTCTGTGTTGAATTTTCTTTTTTGTTTTTGGTTTTAGTGCAGCCATCTGCTGATGCAAATAAAAATGTTGCATTTAATGCAGATTTCTGTATATATGTACAATTTCTTGTGAGATCTCTTTCTAGTTCTATCTTTTCTTTTGAAGAAAGAAACTTCATGCAGATACATTATACATAATACTGAATTAATATGACAGATATATTGGGAGGGTTTTTTTTCAGTCACGGGTCTTTGTGGTGTACCTTTCCTTGTCCTTTTATCTTTGATGGTAGCTACTTGCTTTTGTTCATTTCAGGTATAGTCTGGTTTTCTCTGTTTTAATCTGTCTCTGCTAGATGTGAGACAGGACTGAAGGATATTCACCACTTAGCTGAGAACTGAAATTTTTGTGTTTTTCTTTTACTCTGTTCAGTATTAAGTTAACAGTGCAGAAACCGGAGAGTTCCTTAGTAAATCACAAGTGTTGATTTCCTTTTCACTTTAATGATACTCATTGCAAGTTTAATACATTTTTCTTCACTCAGAGTTTTTTGCAGTTGTTTGGAATCCTGAATCAATATTTCTTTTTGAAAAAGTGTATATTACAATTTGATTCATAATTTTTCTTCATAAAAACTTTATGTGGCATAAACATAGTTTCATAATGATTTGAACATTATGCATTGTAAAACTGAAGTGGTTGTGCCTGCAAAATTTTCTTCTGCCTTTCTGTGTATAAAAGATGAAACAGGGAGGCATAAATTGATTTATTTGTGTATGCTGATAAAAACATATATAGCTGATAGAAAGAGGAAAAGGATCTTAAGAGGCTTTTGTTCATCAGTTGGTGCTGGACGTGGCTTGTGCAGAGTCTTTGGTGGGGTCTGGGAACCTCTCCCTCCCGTCTCCCACCCCTGGCAGTAGCAGCACTTTGCCACAACGCAGCAGAGATAATGCTGGCAGGCTGCAGAAGCAGCAGCCATTAAAAGAAAGTCTCTTTCCCCTTCCTTCTGCAGGTAAGAGTCTTGTCGAAGATAGGGATCAGCACAGCAAATCCCTGTTCTCTGCTGTTTGTAATTCCCGTGTGCCGACTTCTTACACTGAAATCTGCTTTTGAGAGTTTCCAGAGTAATGCAGGATTAGTTTCTCTTTTACTGCTAAGAAACAGGGAAAATGAAGAAAGGAGGATAAAGGCAATAAATGAAGCATGGAATAGCAGTGTAATTACTGCAACATGCTTGGAGGTGTCCAAGGCCAGGTTGGGCAGCTTGGAGCAGCCTGGGACAGTGGAAGGTGTCCCTACCATGAAGGGGAGGGGACAGGTTGAGTTTTAAGGTCTCTTCCAACCCAAACCACTCCATGAATCTGGTATTCTGTGTGTGTACTTTCATGGCTCAAGATCAGAATCTCTTTAATACCACGTAAATATCTCAAGTCAATTTCGGGTAGTGTGTAAACAGCATCCTAAATACAAATATTTGCTGAATCTTAATATTCTGTTTGTATTTAACTGAGAAGTGAAAAACATATGAAAGTTGTGTAAGTTTTTTTTTTTAATGAACTTTTCTGTGTTCTCAAGCAATTTGATCAGAATTTTTAAAAATGTCACTGAGAAGAAATGAAAAATTGTGCTCAGCTGGGAGTTTGCACATGAACAATGAGCAAACTGGTGTTTATATTTAATAAAACATTTTTGAATTCATCTTGAAGGTTAAGGTTTTTTGCACTATTATTACAGAGGATTTTTACAGGAAATGGTTTATCACTCATGATATATTGGAAAATATTTTCTGAAACTCTGCTCAGCAAAACTTGCATAGAGCTCACCAGTATTTTTAATCTCTGTAAACCTTGGATGCCATTAAGACATCTTCACTATCTTTTTCCTTCTGATCACAGGCTGAGAGTTTTAAGTACTTTGCTATGCCTGGAGTGCCAGGGATGGTGATCCCCAGGGGTCTTGGTGCTTGGATTTGTTGTGCTGTGGCTGTGGTCAGGTATTGGCTCAGTCAGGTACATTAACAGGGCTGCAGTGGTGGGGCACATCAGCTCACTGAAGCATAAACTTCTGGAACCTTAAATTGTCTGGCTGTGAGCAGCCCATCTGGATTTATTTTTCCTTTTTTTTTTTCCCCCCTCCATTTTTTCTCTCTCTCATTTTTATTTCCCCCCCCCCCCTTTTTTTTTTTTCTTTAAACTTTATTAATTTATTTATATGTTTATTTTTACTTTTCAGTACCATCTCCTAGCATCCTAAAACCTGTCCATGCCCTGTTGAGGTTTCCCATTTGCCTGTTTACCTGCTGCAGAAATTGCATCTTGACAACATGACATTGACTTATACCCTGTATTTACTACCCTGCCTGCCTGTGAAGTTATCCATGAAGTTAATATAATAACTGAATCCAGTGTTTATTATTCTAGTAATACATACTTAAGAAAATAGAGAATTTTCTATTTTCCTCTGTAAATCAGAGGAAAGGTTTTTAACTTTTTTTAACTGAATATGTCCTCTACAGAAATGCATTTATAACTGTTCAGAGCAGAACTACCAGTCTGAGTTGTGTCCTACATATGGTAGAACTGGAGTCTTTTGGATGCTTATGCCCCTTAAATTTTGATTTAGCAATAAGTGCGCAGCCAGAGATTGTGTGACAAGTGGTTTGCCTGTTTTTCCTGTTTCATGTACAAGCAAATACAACACTGCCAGTTCTACTGAACATCAGCTGTCAGTGCAGAATCAAATATTTCCCATCCCTTTTCTTTGGTATCTGGTTTCTTCCTTTCAAATACTAGCCAGTGGTAGCAGTTCAGAGAGCTGACATTCAGATTTTCTAGGCTGATAGTCAGTTGGTAGTAGAAATTCAGTACTGCAAGGTTTTATTATTGGTAAGGTTTTTTAAAGTTTCAGGGTTTCTAATGTGTGGGTAAACTCTCTGTGAGCATGATTTTCAAATATCTTCCTCTTCTTGCTGGATTCTTTGCTTGGAAAGTATTCTTATTTTAAAAAGAAATTGTGGGAGGATATGGAAAACCACTATGGTTTTTTTATGACCTGCATTTCAAAAGGAAGGTGTTTCTGGTAACTTCCAGTTCAGGGTCTAAGCAAATTATCTCCGATGTTGTAAAATACACGTATTTGAATCCCCTGGGCAGTCTGAGAGGACTGGAGGCTCAGCAAAGTCATCATGTGTGAGGTGTAGCTCAGGTTGGGTGCTCCAGTTTATCTGGAGATGTTGCTGAGTGGGAACGTTGAGTAATTGGGGGTCTTGACTGATCCTTCAGGGCCATGGTCCAGTCTGGGGGAGCAGCAGGAGACTCCCTCCAGCTCCCTCTGTCATCCAGGGGTGGGCACGAGGAGCAGGCAAGGGTGTAAATCCTTGGAGCTGGGTGGCTGGATGTGTGGGAGCTCAGCAGGTCAGAGTTCCTCCAGATGTGTGGGGGGCTCTGCAGGTGAGAGCTCAGCCAGATGTGCTGGACCCCTGCAGGTGAGAGCTCAGCCAGATGTGTGGGGGCTCCACAGGCAGGTGTGGGTCTGGCCAGAGCAGGCTGTGTGCAGCTGTCCTGTGGGTACAGACTGCAGTGACCTGAGGAGAAATCTGCACTTCAAGCCTTGCACCTCCAGTTCAGGTGTGCTGAGAATCTCCACAGGTGTGCTTGCCCTCACACACACACACCATCTGCTTTCTGGGGTGGCTGCTGCTTTGTTTTTGTTTTGTAGGGAAATGTCTTGAGTTCCTCCCCTCAGTCCCCAGTGCAGAACTAGCCACCCAGCACAAGTGACGGTCTCAAAGCCATGGGTGGTGATTTGTCCCCAGGATCAGCATCACAGCTCCCTGTTTTGGGGGGAAACTTAATGTTTCAGATACAGGCAGAGGCTCAGTTGTCATCACTGATCCAAATACTTGAATGGTGTTAATATTATTGTATGACTTTACTTCATTGTTGTTGCAGTCTTTTCTTAGATCGCTGATGAATTTTTGGATGCAGCCAGAGTAACCTCTTATTATTTCCTATTTGTCTTCCATTGATATTTACCATCAGTTTTTTTTTAATTTAGCCTGAAGCACCTGATGCTTGTCTTGCACTTCTTTTCTCCAGGTTATCTGTTTTTCCGAAGAAACTCTTTCTACCAGTTCCTTGAATTTCTTTGGTTTCTAAGGTCTGATAGCTTCACTCTGATCCTTTCAGAACTTACTCTCTGAAGAAAATTTTACTGCTTCATAATAAGTCATACAAATTACTTTCCACCATTACTTTTTAGGTAGATACTCAGGGAATTTCATTTTGTGTGTCACCATCCCATATGATTCCCATAAAATTCATGAGGTGGTTCGTTACTGTCTCTTCAGAGTGTCCTACCAAGCTCTGAGTGTAGAGTTTGATTTTATGGAGTCTGAAGACATGATTGAGGCATGCAGTGAGTAGGGGGAAAGGTACAGTCTGTATTTAACATCTGCATCTGGGTTTAACCAGGATCTGCTGTAAAAGAGGAATAAACTCTTTTGCCCAACATTATTGATGAGACAAGGGAGTCCAGCAGTCCAGTCCTAAATATCCTGGGATTCTTTGGACAGGATATTAAATGTACACTCTCTGAGAAGAACTGGGAAAGCTACTAGCAAAACCATGGATCTCTATAGGAGCCTGATACTCAGAAATGCTAATTTCTTTCTATGAATGAAAATCAAATCAGGTGCTGCTTGCTTGCTGAGGCTGGTGGGCACTGCATGTCCAGTCCGTGCTGATCCAGCTCATCCCTGGAGAGCTGCTCTGTGCATTCCTGCTCCCTCCTCCTCCTCACCCTTCTCCAGGGGATGCTGTAGGCAGTTTTGTTTTTTTTTACTCAGAACAAGCAGCTGCTTCAAGAACAGCTGTAATATTTTAACACGTCATATACCAATCAGTAATTCTGTGATTTTAGAGCTTTAAAGTTTGGATTTTATGTTTCTGCTTTCCTCTCTGATGGTGATCCTCTCCATCCCAGCTCCATGCTGCTGCCTTTGCTTACTTCCAGGGGATGGCTTTAAAATCATTAAATACTGCAAATTATATACCAGGGGCAAAATACCATGAAAAAACCCATTACTGTCTCATTGAAAGCAACAGGGAAGACCAAGCTTACCACCTTTACTATCAGGAAGAGGTGGAACCTCAAGTATTTTTATAAAGGTCTAACTTCCACTTTAAAATGTATTTTGTGAGGTAATCACTTTTTAGCTGCCATTTGGAATATTTTATAATTATGGTAAGTTGTGTGGTTTATATGGGTTAACCCCAAGAAACCAGTTAGAGACAACCTTTAGAAATCATAAAATGTGTTACTTTTTTCCCAGGACCATGGACTACGAAGCCTGTGAAACTACTGGAAATCTTGAGGAATACATGTGCCAAACACAGGCATCAAAATGACAGTTTTTTATTTAAAATTCTAGAGATCATCAAGAAAACTTGCCTTTTGATGAAGTATGTAGAAAGGATGAAAATTGTCCCATTCAGGATGGAGCCTTCAGAAGAGTGTTTTGGTTCTGCAGTAGTTTGGATCTGTAGTAATTTCTACAAGCTGAGACCTGAGACAAAAAACAAATATGAAATTCAACCAGAGTCAGATAAAAGGAACGTGGGGAATGCTGCAGTGTGACAGCACAAACCAAGGCATCCATAGCTGATGAAAATATGTAAAACCATGCAATTGTTTGTGGGGGAGACTGCAGACACTACCACGGCATGCATCTATGGTCTTTCCCGAGAGATCAGTGCACACCAAATCGTCACCCTGAAAACTAAAGCCTTCTGATAATGTTTTCATAGTTTTAGTTACTTTCCCACGAAAATTCTATAAACATAAGTTGTTTATCATGTTCCTTCTAAGAAATGCCTTTTGATGGACATCTTTCATGACCAGTGTGCTTGGGAAGGTGGTAACTGAATTACCCAATCCCTGGTCATTGTTGAGAATCTATAAATACTGGAGTCAGAGAATAAAGGTTGGTTCTTTTCTGTTCTAACACTGAGAAGTGTTCATGTGAATCATTTTGTGTCCTTTAGCGACACCAAATACCTGCTCAGTGTTTAGTTACACACTGCTGCTCAGCTAAACACGTGCTTGGAAATGGCTGTGCCAGTGCTTGAAGTCTACAGGGGTTTAAGTAGCAAAAGTGTGTGAAATTAGGGCACACACACCAAAAAAGTGAGCTGCAGGTATGTGGGTGAACTGAAAAACCCTGCTGTTGTTTATGGTGCTGTCAGAGCAGTAACCAAGGTGGGGTGGCCACTCTTCAGGAGGTGAATTTTTGGGACATCTTGCAAGGAGTCAAGTGGAAAAGAGACAAGAGGAGGGTCTCCCTGCCCAGAGCTGTGCTGGGTCAGAGCTTTCCCTGTCTGTGAAAGTGGGGTGAACAAGGATCAGCTTGTTTGGTACCACCAGCCTCATGTAAGGCCTCCATTCCTCACAGCACTGGGTGCCTGGATAAATGCAATGCGCTGGGGGTGCAGGAAAATCCCTGCAGCCTCAAGGCCCATCATGGAATTGCTTAAGCACAGGGGAAAGGTTTCATGGGCTTCTGAGGTGGTGCTTGAATTTGGTCCAGAACCATGGCTTATCTGGTCGCCTGTCCAGTCCTCTCTCAGGTGGGTGGTTGACAGCAGACTGAATCACCCAAATCTCAGGTGAGATGAGTAGGAAAAGGTTATATATAGATACACACACACATGTGTATATATATATCAAAAATATATTAAAAATAAATACTTGGGAACAAATTACCATATAAATATGCTAAAATCAGGAGGAGAGAAGGGGGGAAAAATGACTGTCACTATGATCAAATAGGCCAGAAAGCATGGTTTGGCATATTAAATAAGCTTGCTTAGAAGGATTGTTTACCTGTGTTTGTTGAAACTTGGTAAAACCAGTTCACCTCCAGGAGCTTTGGAGCAGGTTTTGAAGTACTGGATTGATGGATTCAAGAAAATTTTTTAAGAAAAACCCTGCTTAAAATGTGATAAGATTCAGTGCTACTTGCGCTGGTTTTAGAGAATGGGATTTGTAATTTGGATGTGAGATGAATGAGATTCTCAGGATTTGAAATGAAATATGGATTTGAACTGAAGTCTGTAAACATTCTTGAAAACAACAGAAAAGCTACTTCTCTGTATAGTTCAGAGTAGTAATTTGGGAGTACATGTGGTCTTCTGAAACATGGAGGGGAACATTTAAGATCTTGTCAATGAGGCTGCTTTTCATTCTTGCTCAGCTGCTTCACTCAGACTTACAATTATGTATGGATATTGATTTTCTAGTTCTTTAATTACTGTTTTGAACCAACCAAAAGTTAAATGGATGGTGTGCCATATGCTGAACTCTCCATACAGGAAGAGTTTTCAAAAAATTTCATCTTAACCATCAAAAAATGCTACAAATGTATCTTGGTGATGCTCAGATCTGGAACATTCCCAATATAGATGCTTTACTTTTTACATCCAGCATCAAATGTTAGCAGTGTAATGGCTCTTGGTGACAGAGGAAGTGGTGGGAACACTTGTGTGGTGTGTTAGTATTTTGGTTTGGAATGGGGTGAGTTCACCATGTTGAAGGCTGGTGTTGTAAGTTCTCATTAAGCTAATTGCATCTCCCCTACATTAAAATGTAGGAATGTAATTTCCACACTACAGTTAGACGGATTACTGTTTATTTCCTGGTAATATTCTGATAAATGCTTGACTTGAACCACTTAAATGGTTCTTTTCTGTGGAATTCAGTAGCTGCTTGTGGGATGTAGGAATGCCTTGTCCAATTAGAGCAGGAACTTCAGGCAAAGTGCACCAGGTTAGCAACATGAGTCAGACAGTAACCTTTTTTGTTTGTTAATGGAGTGAAAGTGTCATCAGGGTACAGATGAATGTGTGCTCTAATTGTCTTGGCAGGGAGGGGGAAGCTCTGGCCTGTGTCATGTCTTTAACAGAAATTACTGCAGCATTGTCATAAATTGATTGGAAATATTTTTTCCTCACATTACTCATGGGATGTCAACAAGTATGCAAATGTGAAAATTCAACATATGTCTGCTTGCTGCTTCTGCACGGTTTCTCACACCAGTTTAATGAGTAAAAACTGTCTTTTTAAAATGTCACTTCAAACCCAAGTCTTTTGGTGTTGAAGACCACCTCACTAATAGTTTCTTAGTCTTGTGCCAGGATGTGAAATGGATTATTAGTTTGTTCTTGTTACACACTTGAACTGTAGCCTGGTTTTTGTCTTACTCCATTCCTCGCCTGTCGTTACAGTTTGTATATTTGGTATTCCTTCTTGTTACACAGTGTTGCACCTTTTCCTGCGTCTCTGCTGTCTTTCCCCAGAGCATCAGTTTCCCATTGATCCTTTGGCTGTGACACAGTAAAACATTAGTATCTCTTTTGATCTCTGCGGCGAATGCGTTTATTTCCGAATGAACCCATACCATTGTTGCATTCTGTAAAGACTTCCTGACAGCGCAGTAACAAGGGCTGGGGCGGCCATACAGACCTAGCATGGGCTTAGGCTGTGCTGTGCTTCTGACCCACATCTCTTGCTGGGAGGTGGTCCCAGCCGTCCTGGCACAGCCCTTGGCCTGGATCAACGTGGAAGCCTAAAGCCTGGCTCGTCTTTTACTGAAATCTGCCACGTTTATGCTCCACACACTCATTAAACACCATTTCATTGCACTGCTGGTTTGTTTAGCCCAAGAGGTAACATTTACATTTACACAGAGCTGGAGATGTTAACAGTTAGAATTGTGTTTAATTAGCACATTCTGTTTAGGTCAAAAGTTTTAGGGTTGTCTTTTTGTTGCAGTATTGAAATATCTTGTGTTTTTGGAGCCGAGACAGTGGGAACAGGCAGGGATGTTGGGCTGTGCTGGAGCAGGTAGCCGAGTCCTGAGAGGAGGCACAAATGTCTCTGGGCATTAAAGTCTTGTGCTGTCAGTGCACCAAGTGTGCCTCAAGGTGCCAGAGCTTTCAGTCAATGGCAGACCCGTGGGGTGCTGTAGCCCCCGCAGCAAACCCGGGGTTTGTGCTGCTTTGCTTTCCCTCGTAGGGGGCAGGAAGGATGTGATCGCACAAACCCTTTTATCTGGGCTGCAGGCTTCATGTTTGGGTAAGAACAGAAACGGGACTCTCATAAGACAAATGAGGTGCTTTAAAGCATTACTGGGTATTCAGGATGTATTGGTAGTGGCAGAAAAGTATTTCTTCTCTGTCTTTTACATCTGGCTTAAATTTAGTCTGCAACATTTATTGCTTAAAATTTGCATGGTAGTTAAACTGGGGAGAATTAAGGTAACTCTTAAGAGATCCTCTCTCATCTCAGTACTTAAGAGTTTAAAAGCAGTCACATATTTAAATTATATATATTTAATCCAAGAAACAAAGTACATCTTTGCTTTTGGAGAGAGAATATAGTAATATGTGTATGTATTGCATGTACAAAGTACAGACAACTAATGAAAACAATTTTTGGAGAAGGCCTCTGAGATTTTAAGATTTCACACTTGATAGGTGTCCTGTTCACTGCAATAATTACTGTTCCACCAGAGCCATGATGACAGTCATCACAGAGAACATGGCATGGGGTTTTGAACAGGAAGACAGATCCTCTCCCTCTCTTCTTTGTGTAGTTACCTACAGGTTTTTGAAAATGAATAGTAAGAATATTTCAAATAAGAATAGCTGTGTATCACTAGGTGTGTTCAAATACATTTTACTTAGAAGCAATGCAGGTAGCAAATGGAAAAGACATTCTCTTTCTCCTTCTCCTTCTCCTTCTCCTTCTCCTTCTCCTTCTCCTTCTCCTTCTCCTTCTCCTTCTCCTTCTCCTTCTCCTTCTCCTTCTCCTTCCCCTTCCCCTTCCCCTTCCCCTTCCCCTTCCCCTTCCCCTTCCCCTTCCCCTTCCCCTTCCCCTTCCCCTTCCCCTTCCTCTTCCCCTTCTTTTACCTTCTGGAAAGCCTGGAGACTTGCAGACAGACAGACAGACAGACAGGAGGCTCTGGGGAGGGAGTCAGCTGGAGCTGTGGCAGTTGTTTGTAGCTCTGGTGCCACCAGAGCCCAGGTGTGGGTGAACCTCAGGATCCGTTTTCCCTTGGCTGCAGAGCTGTGGTTGTTTGGCCGTGCTGTGCATTGAGGCTGCCATTGCTTCTCCTGATGGCAGCCTGAGGTTTCCATGTTCTTTGGAAAAACCACAGGGCTGTTTTTCAAGTGTGCTAACAGCTTGGCACATTCCACATGTGAAAAAAAGTTGACCTGGAAAAGTAATCAGTGATGCTGCATGAATATATTGTATTTACAGTAAGCACGCTCGCTCAGAGCAGCTCTGGGTCACTTGTTAGCTAACTGGGCACTTGTCCAAATATTAAAAATGTTGACATTAAGTAATTTGGGGGCTTAATAATGTTTTAATTAATGACTATTTAAACACCTCTGGTCAGATTGACCTACATGTCTAGCTGAAAGTAGAGGTAATAGATTTGGCACATTCAGTACATTGTGGTTTGTGGAAGGCAATGGGGTGTACCTCAAACTTGTGCTCATCCTTTATTTCTGAAGAAGAGGAGCAAATAAATACACAATACTAAATATTGTCCTTTCTGTTTATTTTTCAGATTAGCACTGTACGTATATGAATATCTGCTCCATGTAGGAGCACAGAAATCAGCCCAGACATTTTTATCAGAGGTGAGTTTTTTTTCCATGGCTTCTGGGGGCCTGCAAGTGAAATAAATATGATTTGGTCTAGAATAAAAGCAGTGAGAAGCTTGGGTATCAGTTTGCCTCAATCCACTGTTTCTCATCCTCTGGAACCCAGTCTGCCACGTCCTTTTACGTGATTTTGTGTAACTATTTTTGCTGTGATTTGTTATCCCCATTCTACAATAGGGAAGATTATTCTATTTTCTCTAGTAAGTGGGCATGTTGAGAACCCTTCAATGGTACTTGGTTTTGATGACCTTTTAACTTACTATTGATATCTCCAATTGTGAATGATGAGCCCTTCTAAATGTATTGTACATCCCACTGTCATACACTATCAGTTCTCCTTCTCTGAAGCACTGCTGATCTCTCTGTGCTCTCACCATGCTTTTAACCACTTCACTTCTTTTCATCTGCTGAATCGATGATGGCCACCACCACTTAGGTCCTGCTTTTTTAAACACTTTCAACTGCTAATGGAATTTCTACCTGTACATAGTAGTTTGGGGGTGTTTTTTAACAGTCTTTTCAAAGACTTGGTGTGCATCTTTCAAAGGTTGAGGTAAACTACATCTCCTCGGCATTTTGATTTTGCCCTAGGATACAGATGTATGCTGAACACATTGAAGTTCTCTGGGTTTATTATTGTTTCTAATCTTTGACAAGAACATACAAAATAATAATAACAACAATTATAATAACTAATAATAATAACAATAGTGTAGTAGTAGTAGTTGTAGTAGTAGTAGCTATAGGAATAGTGAGCAAAAGTTGGGAAAAAATAGGCAAAATACTGTCCAAGAAAATTTTTCTGCTTTTTTTATCCTTCTCCAAAAGCTAATAAAATTATTATGCTGTGATGACATTTTGGAGATGGAAGAGGTGAAAATGAAAATCCAGTGGGTTGTTTGTGATGTTTACACAGAACTGACAAAGCAGAGATAAGGAAAAAGGGTAGAATTGTAGGAGGATCAGTTTATATATATAGTAAAGGATGTTTTTGACAATTGTTTTATCTCTGTGGTAAAGCATTGGAAAAGTAAGAGATAAAGTAATGTAGAGTATCATCTTGGCTTTTCCAAAACAGCTGTCATTTGTAAATAATGCATTGCACAAGGTAAATTTTGCTCACTTTGTTTTTATGATGTATTTGCAAAATGAGCAGTTGGCAGAAACATAGCTGGTATGACATCTGGATTTCCTGAAAACATTAAATACAGTGTCTTGAAACTCAGCTTTTAAAACTAATTCAGACTTGATTTACAGGGGAGCTCTCAGGTCTGAACAATGAAACATAAGGATATATCAAATCTTCAAAATTAAGACTCATCAAAAGATGGTCAGCACAGGTCAGGGACAATTAGCAGTGCATAGGGTGGGTGTGAGGTACGAGCTGTGAGTTTATTTCCCTCACTAATTAGCAGTGCAGGAGGGTAAACGTGCTGACAGTTGTTGTGAATGGTTCTGTAACTGCTGGGCTGGAAGCTCTTGCTGTTTGGGTGGGTTTCATTTTAAAGTTAAACGGTTCAGAGTAACTCTAAAGCTGAGTGTTGGGGCTTAAAAGAAGAGCACACAGAGATTGTCTGAGCTGTAGGGCAGCCAGTGGTGTCTAAAGGTTAAGAGCCCTGTCTCACAGATCTGCCAGGGACTGTGTCTCAGAGGAATGGAGCCTAATTAAAGGAAAATAGAAGTTGGATATCCATGAATCCACTGATACTCTTTAACTTAGGGATGGTTGTATTGAGCACCCCCGTATTTTTGTCATGCTTTGTGTCTAGTTTGGCTTTTGTATGCTTCCTTTGAAGAGCTGATCCTTATCCCATGTATTTTCCATCCTGGAAGTCAGATTCCAGCCTTGGATAATTCCATTAGCCTGGCTGGACCAGGCTGGTGGGCATTTCCCAGTTAATCATTCCCTGGCTATGAGCTTAACCAGTACACATGACAGTGAAGATTTTTTTTCTTATAAATAATTGTACTTGATAAGTCTCATTGATCAGACAGACTACATCTGCTATTTTGAAAAAACAAAAATCCTTGAGAAGAGTCCCAGACTTCCACATTCCCTCCAGTCTCTTTCTCCCAATAAGTTTCTCAAGAGGATATCATGTCCCAGGACCCAGAAAAGACCTGAATTGGGTAATTTCCTCACCAGGCCCTGCTTTGAAGAAAACAATCACTGCTTAGACATAATGTGGGTGTTCTTCACAGACATAATTTTTACTCCTAAGCAAATGATATTTCTGCTTCAGGAGCCACTTTTTCATTCTGGTTGTACAATGTGTCTCTTCATTATGTAATTTTGAACCTTCTCAGAGGTACTGTGTGTTCCTGATTATTAATACAAGCCTTTCCAAGACATTCCCAGGGCACATGAAGAGCAGCTGTGCCTCAGAAAAGGGTATTTGAAGAGTTTGTTACACCTTTGTAGTGGCTTTGGCTTTCAAATGTTCATCCCTTTTTTGTGCCAGCACTTAAGCAGGAACTTTGTAAAATACGTTATTTGTGAATTAACTACCGTATGAGGGATGCTGGTTTTCATTCTGCTAGCTTTACCAACTCAAGTGATAGTGGCTCAAAGTTATCTTTTATAAACAATATAAAATGGCAAAATTATTTTTTAATAGTTTAGTTCATATAGTATATCAAAATTGCTTTAGTTTTCTTCATGTTTGAGATTTTCTATATGGATTTTCACATAAGTTCAAACAACATTTTTAGGTGTATGAGCTACATATTCTGCTATTGACAAAACTTGTATGTGTTTAAATTTCCTAAGAACTGAATGTGGAAATCAAATGTGAGTTGACAATCCTAAGTCTCTTTGAAAAATGCCAGCTTTAGGAAGGCCCCTAAACCTACTATATCTACCTTTAATATTAAGCTTTTATATAATTTTACATATATGTATATGGATCTGTCTCTTTAAATTCCTTTAATATTAGGGCTGTTTAGTCATTTAATTAAAGTAACCCTCTTCTTGTCTGCCATTTCTTCTGTCCCAAGAAGAATATGGTTTGTGCTTTTAACAACTCCTTTTTTAACAGAATTGGACAGGAAATGATGCTGTGTGTCGATGTAACTGGAGGAACTTGCATTGCACACAATGCCTTATATCCATGAAGTTCTAACATGAGACATTCTTCTGGACAGTGTTGTGTGGGCTTTATTATAGCCCGAACTATTTAATTTTGGTGTTAAGGACAAGCTACCGACTGGCTTTGAAAAGGTGGTTGTGTGATTATAGTTGAGGTACAACATTTGGGAATTTTTGCGGAGAGACAGATGCTGTTGCTGTGATTGCTGTTGTCTGATGGGTTCCCTGATCAACAGCAAAAGTTTGAATTCAGGAGCTGAGAGTTCTTAAACCGCATTTCCTTTGAGAACAGCATCAAACAAACAGCTTCCTTGGTGAGAAGGAAGTCTGAGGCAGTTCAGGTGTTGAGGAGAGCTTGCCAGCACAGGAAAGCAAGGCAGAGCAGCCGTACGTTTTCCCTGAGTGGTGGGAGCTGGATTATGGCAGTGGTGCTGCCTTGCTTTTGCCACATTACCTGTGACTCAAGCGCTCCTTGAGGATTACAAAACACTGCTGGCCCTGGCTGCGGGGGGAAGAGTGCCACCTGCTGAATCCACAGCATCACTCCTGTGCAAATGGGGAAAGATTGCAGGTTTTAAGGGTGCTTTATCATCATCGCTTTTTAAATCATGCGGGTTTGACCTTAAAGTAATACACAATATATTCAGAATTGAGAATATTCAGGAAAAAAAACCCAAAGAATAAAATTCTAAAATATTCTCCCCTAGCATAAGAAGAGCTAATTTTAAGTATCAGCTATCAGTAAATGTAGGAAGGTAAGTACATAGGGCATCCAAATTGATGACCATAAAGTGTCTCATAACCGTGAAATCTTCTCTTCCTCATCCTTTTTCTTATCCCTTTCTTCATCCTTTATTTTCTTATGCTTTTTAGTCACAATGACCACAAGAACGTACACATCTGTTTTTATCATTTTGTTTTAGATAAGATGGGAAAAAAACATCACACTGGGGGAGCCCCCAGGATTCTTGCATTCCTGGTGGTGGTAAGTACCAGTTTTCTTCTCTGATTTTTTTAGAATATATTGATTGCCAGTTCCAGCTGCTGGAGGCAAGAAGTTCAGGTGAACGCTGTAAAAAGAATGAGAGGATCAGGATTAAGAAGTATTCTTTTGTTCAGGAACGAAATAACAGAAAATTAGATACAGGAAAATTAGATACAGAAAAGGAAATAACAGAAAAAGTTACTGATACAGGAAAAAAAGAAACAGTGCATCGATAAGAAAGAAGGTGGCCTGGCTTTCCTTCTTCACTACCTTCCAGCATATTTTGGAGCTAAGGGATCATTCTACATATCATAAATACTTGCATTTGGAAAGGAAACACAGTAAATACTGAGTGTCTGTGTAGATGGGAGCTTGCTCAGTCTGCAGTCCATAGCTGCACGTGTAGAATTCCCCAGGGGAGAAGAGTGCTCATAGGCACTGCTGCGTAGCCATGGTATTTATTCATTATTTTAATATTTCCAACAAGCCTGTGTTTGAAGCAATGCAGAAGTGCAGAGAATGTGCCCAGCTGTCAGGAGTACAAGAATTCACAGATTTTGAAACGGTCCCATTTGAACACAAGTGATTTGCACACCTGCATGGGAAGTGGGGTATCCTTCTTTGACCATTCTTCCACAGCTTTTGCTGTGTGATGGAAGCCTGACAAGAACGTGTCCCTTTTATCTCTAATGTCTGCATTATCCTTAATTTTAATTGTCTGCAGCAGAGTGGTCAAATTGTCCATAAATCCCTGTTACAGTGCTGGATTAAGTTATAGAGGATTAAGTCTAAACCACTAAAAAACCGTTATGAAGCTCCAAGAAATTTTATTATCAAATATATTTTGAAGTCATTCTGCCATACACACAGTTTCATTCCAGGAACTTTGTGGTGGAGCAGATTGGTATATAATTCTAGCTGAAGGAGTTTGTGGGGGAAGACCAATGGGATTATATGGCATAATAACCTTCCTTTCACTCTTTATGACCTAAGAACATGCCCATCCATTTTCTGGGCTTGACCAGGCACCAGATCCTCAGGGAGCTTTGGTTTAAGCACAGGACTGGACATTTGTCCACAGAAGCTGTGGCTGTCCCATCCCTGCAAGTGTTCAAGACTGCATTGGACAGAGTAACCTGGGGTAGTGGAAGGTGGTGGAGACTGGGTGGGCTCTAAAGTCCTTCCAGTCCAAATCATTCTGTGATTCCACGAATCTTGACCACGGAAGAATTCCCAGGTGTTTGTGGGTGGTTTTTTGGGTTTTTTTTTCCTGTTCGTTTTGGTTTTTTTCTTTCCATATTATAATGAATTAGTTCTTTCCCATACTTTGTGGAAGTCATTTGAGCAGTTCTCGGAGGGTTAAGATTAAATAGAAGTTGCTACTGTTTGTGTGTGTGTGTGTGTGTATATATATATATATACACATATATATAAAACCTACATAACTTATATATATTATATATATATATAATTACTCTGTGTATATATATATATATATATATATATATAATATACTGTATTACTATATACTATAATATATATTATTATATATTAGACCAGATTCTTGGTCTGTAATGCAGTGGTATTAGAGGAGTACAGCACTACTTGCCTCAGAGATCAGATGGCAGGACTGGGTTTCTCACAGATGATTTACAAATCTTAATTCTTCCTTAGAGGTGAGTGTTCCCATCCATTGGAGAGGAAGTGAGGTTTCTGTATAGGAACATCCATGTGGGGTGTGTGTCTGCCATAAAATGCGCAGAAGCATCACAGTGACACTCTCACCATCTGTAACCTCTTCCCTGGCAGTGTGTTCTGGGATCTCTACTGTGCAGCTCCAGAAAGACGAGAAACATGTGAACACTCGAGTGAAGCAAAAGCCTTTCATGACTACGTAAGTTTTCTCTGTCTTTACAATCATTAGTTGCATGTATAAATGTGATAGAGAAGTGTTTCTGCTCTGCAGTGGCTCAAAAACACAGGTGTTGGTCATATGTAACTCTCAGTTTTCTGGGGACACCTTAGAATTAGGAGCTCCTAATTCTTCAATTGCCAGCACAATATAGGTGGCTCCTGGAAGCTGTCCCAGAGATCAGGGTGCTGTCCCACTTGTTAAGGCAGAAAGAAGAGTGTCCTTCTGTCCCCCATGCCGTGGACATGTGAGGCTGGTCACAAAGGCACAGGACAGATGGAGGCATGGATGTGACCTGCCCAAATACCTGTGCTCTGTCAGTGCTAAAAAAAAGTCTGTTCTGTAGACGGAATTGATCTCTGGCTTCTGTCAGGACCACCTGGCTGAAACTGGGGTGGTTGATATATTTTTGTATCCTGAAGTAACCAGAAGGTTTTTCATCCTAATGAACAATCAGGTGTCAATAAATAAGTTAAATGAAAAACCAGCTGGTCCAAGACACCAGGAGGAATTAAGGGCAGAAGTTTGATGACAGTTTTGCTGCCTTTGAGACTTAGTTCAAAACACAACTGGGAGGGTCTTGAGTGAGCGTAGTTCTCACAATACAACTGTAAAACCTCTTTCCTTGACTCTTTTCCAGGTCTGTCTCACAAATATTGTCTAGTTACTGCCAAAAAATATTTCTATGGATAAAACTGAAATTAGACTGCCCTAGCCCAATGTCTTACAAACACAGATTGGAACAACATTTAGCAAAATGATCATTTTCCATTTTCTGTTGTCAAAATCTGGTAAAGACTTGACATCCTACAACGTGGGAGCTAATGGTGATCTTGCCTTATTTGCAGTTAACAACACCTGAGACTGTGAATGCACCATCAGCACAGTCAGAGATGTCCAGCATCTTTCACCAGTGTCTCTTTAACACCCTGTAGTGGTGGTTAAATTGTGAGGGAGACTAGTTACAGGGCTTGGACATTGTTGCACAGTCATGTCCAGGCTATGCTGACCACTGAACGTAATTAATGAAAGCAATAATTACCAGAGAGAGGAACAAAGTTTAAGGACATTTTGTACCCACAGAGTTGTTAAGGTCAGCCAACTTAGTAAGGTACATTCCTCAAATTAAAAACTAAATATCTCTTGCAAGTACAATAGCTGTGGTCATTTTGTCCTAATCTGTTTTAAATATAAAGTTGTTGGAAAAATAGAACACTTAGCTCTTAGTATTAGCCACTTAGTATTTTGGTTCCTTGTTATTAGAGGAAGATTTAATTCCCCACTGAAGGAGCAGTTGTTTTACAGGAATGGTGTAAGACTGTGAGGAATGACATTAGAGATTTAAATCTGGAGGGATCCAAAGCACAGCAGTTGACTTCAGTGGGGGGACACTGTGTTCTCAAAATAAAGTGTATGAAACAAAAGCCAAAAATCCAAAAAATGTAAATATTGTCGTGAAACAAAACGATCAGCAAGAGAGAATTTTCAGTGAAAAAGTATTTGGAGTCTAAAAAGAGTCCACAAACCTTTAAGCTCAGGAGATTTTAACTCTTCAGTAAGTTCACTATTGAGTCCAAATTTAGAGGTATACTAGCAATCTTGGCAGGTGAATCGAAGTAGTTAGAAACATCCTTAGCATGTTCCATTAGCATTTCTGATTTCTACAGGCCTTGGAGTATTACATAGCCTTATTGCTCAATTCTGTCTTCATTTTTGATATATATTGTCATAATTCAAGAAAAGTGAGAAAATGTGAGTTCTGTGTGTCCTACAAATTTGTGATTGAATATTTAACTTCCTGTATAATGTCATGTTTGATGAAGAAAAGATAAAATCATGATATGATTCTATTTGCCCATCAAGACAGGATGAACACTTATTTTAGCAACAATTTGATTTCTTTTAAAAATTAATTCAGCTGGTGTTCGTAAAACTTGTTCTCTCAATATTTTAAGGTGGCAGGAAAAGCTTTGCATTGTTTTTGTCACAGTTGGGACAAATTCATTTAATCCTTCACAAGACTCATGATGCTTCTTGTTATCACCTAGGTTTTGATTAGGACAGTCTTCATTGTGTTTTTTGTGTGTGGTATTTTAAGGCAGCATTGTAAGCTCATGTCAAGGAACAAGAAAATGGTATTAGGATATAGCCAAGCAGATCTCACAGCAGAGGGAGATGAGCATGTGTGAAGTGAAGTCCTGATCAGCACAGTGTCTTGCCATTGACTGTGGAGGGGTTAAAATCCCACCATCAGTGGGGACCATCAGAAGCTGCCGCTGGGTTCTGGCTCCTGCCGAGGCTGAGGGGGCTGGTAAATCCAAACTCTGCTGCCACATTGCAGGTCAAGTAGTAGAGCATTTGTAGCTGAGCTGTCATATCTGAAAACTGTTGTTGTACGTACAAAACGGCACAGAAGGCTTGTTTATTAATTCATACGAGCAATTCAGAATTTTTTATTAGGCATGTGTTCCACTTGACCTAAGAAAAACCGTTCATGCTGAAGGGGCGCGTGGTCTGGCTGCTGCAGACATGGCAGCTGGAGCTGAGTGGGCTGTGTTTGGAGAGGAAATAATCTTGTCTTTGCTCTTGTGGAGAGAGAAAGGCTTAGGAATGCTCGATGGAGGAGGAAAGCACTTGCAGATGATTTAATGATTTGGAAATATTGCTGCCTCACTCTACATAGCTGCGAGTCAGGTAGGAACACACAGGTTGACTCACAAAATGAATACGCAGAAAGACTGAGTTTCTTCAAGTTTACTTACAAGTTTTACATTATTTGAGCTGCAGCTGTAGGATTAATGCTGTTTGATTTCTCTCCCTCCGCAGACAGTGTGTTGTTGCTTGCAGCAACTACAGTGCTCATCTTACTAAAAAATAAATAGAAAAAGCAAAGCCCTATTCTGGCTTTATAAAGAAGATTTTCCATGCTCATTCTGAGTTTAAATATTTCCAGCTTCCCCATATTTAAAATGGATTGTATGTTTATTTTCTGTCAAGATTTGCTACTGGATATGTTTTCTTCTGAGTGAACAAGGGTTCTGATTAGGTACATTTTTATCATTTTGTTAGGCTTGAAAAGATGCATGTCATGAATGTGCATGTGCTGGATCAGGGAGATAGGTCCTGGCCTGGAAGTTTTGAGATATATGATGTAGAATTGGAAATTGTTTCAGGTGACTCAGTAAAGAAAACTGTTGCTTGCTCACCCAGCCTGTTAATAATACTGCAGGCATTTCAGTAGGAGTAGCTTCATTTGAAGCAGAAAAATCCCCATGATTCTTTCCCAGGTACCTGTTACTTTGCTTTTTCCTGGAGGAAAACTTCTACACACTTTGAAGTCTTTTGAGAAATCATGTGCGTGGATGGTCTGAGGCAAAATTCAGTCTTCAGTGTGGAATGGTTTGTGATTCTTCACGGTGTCCTGAGGAGATCTCTTCACCTCTCTAGTTAAGAGCTCGTTTTTCCACATTTTGAGATCTTCTGCTGAGAGAAGCAAGTTCCTACATGTATCTCTTTTCCACTTCTTTCCAATCTGAAAACTAGGTTCAAAAGAGGAAACAAGACCTGGATTTTAGCAGCAGCCCTTCTTCTGATGGCCACAAGTGACCATCCTCCTCTTCCTCAGGGCTAGCCATTCATCCCCATCTCTGGGTTTGAAGGGGCAGTACCTGAAAATCCTTCTTTATAAGATGATTTTTGTACATAGCAGTTAGGATATTTTTACTGTCCAGAAATTCCTGTGCTCCTGTTATCTCACACTCTTGGCACTGGAAGTTTCTCCACATGGTGCTGGTGCAGAGAAGGGGGGTTAACTTTTCTCACATGTATCTGTATTAAAATCTTGATTATTTTCCAGTTAAGGTTTGATTAGTTCTTCTCTCCAGCTCTTTGCAAGATCTTCTGGTATGGGCAAAGGTGTCTGGCTTATGTTTGTGTTTCCCAGAAGAATTCCAGGTAATGCACAGGGTGACAAACCAGAGATACTCCTAGCCCCAGAGACTGAAAAGCCTCAGGAGCTGGGCCCACATTCCTCTGCTCTGTTGGCACAGTGCAGTGCTGAGCTCTGTGACAGAGGGCTGTAGAGTGTACCAAAGACAATGCTGTCCTCAGTTTTGGCCAGATCATTCCTTTCAATGATCATAACTATAGAAATAATATTTTCCCAGAAGTTAGTGAGCAGAATGCTTGGACATTTGAGACGGCTGATCAATCTCTGTGTACCTCTGTTCAGAAAAGCTGGGTCTCTGCATTTATTTCTCTATTTTATGGGGAGAGAAATTACTGCTTTCTTCTCTGGACCCATCTCCCTTCAGTAGAACTAAGAGGCACTTGCACACCCTAAATTCCCCAAGTGCCCTTAGTTAATCATTATCAATACTCAATATTGGAGGAGTTATGAATACTTTTATATCTATTTTAGGCTACATGAAAAGCCTGTGAGACTGTTCTCCCATAAGGACTGTTTTGCTTCTGGTTTCATAAAATTCTGTCTTCCTTCTCTGCCTTTCTTGCATCAGGGATGGAGGAACTTGTTTTCCTTCCTGATTGCCTGACCCATCTCTTGCTACTCTTCTGCAGGCAGCCTAGCTAGGGCAGCATTTGCTTCTAGGTTTATTGCTGAAAATGGAATTCTAGATCTGGTTTCCAGCCGTCAGTTTCTGTGGAGAATGAATGTTAAACTCCTTCTGTTAAAAACAGAAATTGAGGGGAAAAAGCTCCCCATCATCCTCATCCTTCCATCGAAGGGCAAAAGATGACAAGTTGTCCTGCTTTGCTCCCGGCCTTTTGTACCAGAGGCAATGCTGCAGATCGGGGTTACCTGTTATTTCCTTTCCTGAGTTCCACAAAGTTCTGGAAGGCCTTATGCATGTTTACTTGTCATCACTAAGTCAGTGATTTCACCTTCAGAATATGTTCTTCAGACAGTTGATTTGTCTGCTACGTAGGTAGTTCATGTGTCCAGGAAGAGAACAGGTTATTTCCTCAAAGAGGAGATTTATTAAGTGGTCATAGCATTCTTTTTGTAGTTAATAGAGAAGTGAAAAGCATTTCCTTTCATACATTCATTGTTAAAATTGTATTTTTTCCTTTTGTGTAAGTAGCATTCATATCTAATTTTGAATGAAATGCCTTTCCTTTCTGCTCTTTTCATTCTGTGAAGATCATGCCTCACACTGTTCAGATATATATATATGTGCAGTAAAATGTGTTCTTGTATATGGAAGCCAGAAGAAAACCAAGAATTTGCATTTGCTTTGAAATTCCATACCTGAACACATTAAGTAGATCATATGGTTGAAGGTTGCACAACAATAAACAGTTAACAAGCCATATTTTTTTGCAGAACACTGTTTGGTGCAATCTCACAAGGTGGTGCATCCTTGGCTTTCTCATATGTGCAGCCAAATGCTTTGAATGTGAAAAACTGGATAAATGTTTAGGATTCTTGTCCTTGGTGTAGGAGCACTGTTTTGTCTGCAAGGAGGCCAGTGCTCACTGGGAGGTTTGGGGAGCACAGGGTGGGTCACCGTCCTATGGTCGTACATAGAACTTACACAGGCGAGCTGGGCTGATTCAGTCTCCCAGCTCCTTAATTTTATTGCTCAGTAGCTGTCCATTAATGCAATTGTTGTGGAAAGGATTAGCTAAAAGCATGCTCCAGCTCCCAAAGTCTGCAAACAACATTGACTCGTGTCAAGTGTAAGTGAATATCAAAATATTGCACTAGATCTTCAAGAATATGAAACCTTTTGTTGGCTCACCAGAAATTTTTCTGAGTTGGACAATTTGTACTTCCCTTGGATGGCAGAGACTCCTTTTGCAGGAAAATCAAGACTAATTTCCTGTTTTTTCCTGCTAAGAAATCCCCCAGTTGAATTCTCGTTCTCACATTTTCATGAGGGAAGATGTGCTCGTTCTGCTCATACCATCCTCCTTCATCATTCCTTCCCATAAATGAGTTGAAAACATAATGCTTGGATTTGAACTGCTCTGTGTCACAAATGTTAATTGTAAGCTCTGGTACAGAAACGTGTTACTTCTTACAGACAACATAATTTTTCTCTTTATAGAGGTAATTTCCCAGGTAATTTTGTGCATTGTTTCTCTTTTAATGTGAGAACTCAGCCACTTGTTCCAGAGAGATTTCCTCCCCAAAATTCCAATTGCTCTTCTTCAAGTGAATATTTAATTTCCTTGGAATTTAGAAGTAAAATGGTTAATTAGCTTGAGCTCAGTGGAAGCCTCAGACAGGATAAGGAGCCACCATTTCCCCAAAGGTAATTTAGCTCCTCTTTCATGGTTCCCAGAGGGAGGCAGTGGACACATTTCTTTCTTTCTCTTTTCTAACAACCATTTTAACTTCACTTTCATTGAAAACAATGGGAGATAACAACCATTTTAATGAGGGCAGGCTTTGGGAACACTCTGTGTGAAAAATAGTATGTATTTTCAGTGGTACACCAAAAAGATTACTGTATGCAGAGCCATGCCAAATTTATGAAATGGGACAAAATTTGGTTTTCTTCTGTTTGGAGGAGAGGAGGGGGATGTGAAAGCTCTGGAAGTTAAGGGAGAAGTGAGTGGTTGAAGAGATAAGGTGGAATTCACAGGATGAGCTAGAGGCTGAAAGACAAAGGGAAGTGGCTGGAATGCTCAGGCTACTTTGCTGCTTTCTAGAGGATATTAGTATTTTTTCAAAAAGGTAAAATCTGTTTGTAAGTTTGTTTTTTAATGTTGACAGCCAGGCTGTTAACTTACTGGACACTTTAGTTCATGATAGGTGTCTCCATGGATTGATCTCTCTGTGTTCTGAAGTCAACAGCTTTCTTTGTAATTAAGATAAAGCTGGAGTCCTTCTGCTCTGAAGCTGTGGCATGTGTCATTGCCTGGAAGAAGGTTCCACAGGAAACTGCTGAACAGTTCAATGGAAGTCCCTGGGTACTGCAATTTCTTTTCCTGTGTGGTTGTCCTGATGAGCAGCTGTCAACTTCAGCCATTTCTCAGAGTAATGCTGTTAAGTGTATCCTGTGTTAAATGCCTTGCAATTGAATGAACTTTGCTCATTCAAACTTTAATTTTTTCATTTGCTCTAATAGATTATTTATGCTACTATAGTGAAAGCTGTATTACATTTAAATTTTAAACTTTATCATTTGGAGTGAGCTTAAAATCAGGGTTTCAGAGGAGAGAGGATATTTTTTCTTTTACAAATGAAAGCACACATATATGTACCTCATGGAGTGTGTTTAATAATCTAATAATTCAATATACACAAGTGTAAACCTTCTGGATTTTAGACATTGCCTCAAAAGTTGCAGAAGTTGTCATTCTTTTATTTTGAATTTGTTTCACCTTTAAGAGTGAGAAGGTACAGCCTACTGTAAGCTTAAGTAACATTGAGAAACACCCTGTTTCCAAACGTTTATTTTAGCAGTTGCATTTAAAAACATTTAATTTGTCACTGTTGACATACAGATCACCCTTACTCATGGTAGAGTGCACATGGTATGTTCTTACAGAGCTCCAGAACATCACTAAAGGAGGTCAGGTTGTAGTTTAGTAACACTGGGAATGCTAAATGGACTAATTCTGAATTTAGAGTCAGAGATTTTCTGGCATTAATATTTAACACTGGTTGTACATAATGCGTTACATCAATAGCACAAACATTTGATCAATAGGGAGCAAGTACCGGGTGAAGCCTCGCCAGGGCCCACTGCCCCTGCACACTCTTCCTCCCTCTTGTGCTCTTCCTCCTGATGGTTCATCTTCCATACCAGGGTCCCTCCTGATGTTTATGGTTCAGGGATTTGCTCTCAGCAGTCCCACTTTAGCTGGTCAGATCTCCTAGGGCTGAGGGTGAGGCTTTGTGGCTCTGCAGTGATGCAGTTTGGGTTTTGCTTTCTTTCTTTTCGCTGTTCTCTGCATTCTTCACACATACATTTGCAGTCCTGTTGTATCAGTGGCTGGCTTTCCCAGTCATTTTCCATGCCCTTTCCCTAGGGAGAAAGACAAAACAAATTCCACAGCTCCAAGCCCCAGAAGGTACAAAGCCCCTATCCCATCTTAGTCCTTGCTGGCTGCCAAGGTTGAGAGCAGCTCTTGGAGATGCATTTCATGGACAAAGCCCAGCCAGGACCGAGAGGAAGGCTCCAGAGAAGGGACTTGGTCTGGGAGGGAATTGCATCACCACTTGTCCTCCTAACTGCTGCTTTTTTATCAATGACACCGATTTCCTAAAGCCTGTAAAAATGTACTCACCCCTGTGTGGGTGGGCTTCTGTGGTCATCCTTCCATAGCTGCCCCCAAAGCCTCCAAATAAAGATCCACTCTTATATTGCCTCCTTACTGAAATTACCTCCAGTTTCATTTCCAGGCTGGGAAAAAGGCAGCAGCAGCGCTGTCTCTGGTGCGTGGCTGTGCCTTTGTCTGCACCAGGTTAAGCGCAGCTGCACTGATGGGAAGCAGTTTTCTTTTTCTGTTTGCCTAGGCTGGAGGCACTTCACCTAAATGCAATCTTCTTTAGCCTCATGAAAAGCAAAAGTGAAAGTGAGAGTCTTATGTCTGCACAATATGCCAAACACAGATTTTGTTATCAGCTCGACTGCTCCGTTAATACATCTAAGTGACTCATTTCAGACTTGCTTAGCACATTTCTGGAAAATCCAAGGACTTACAACTTCCATCTGCTCTCTAATATGATGAAAGATGAATCCTGAAGATCACAAATTGCAGGAGACGTGCAGCTCTTAATAAGAACAGCTGAACAACAAATGCCTTATGAGAGGTGGTGAAAAGAGAAGTAATGAGGAGGAAAGGCAGGGAGGCCTCTGGAGGGAACACGGATATCCATGGCTGACTAGAACTGTCACATCCAAACGCCACACTAAATATGAGATGCACATTACATAACACGAGTCACAGGGAGCAGATAATGGTCTTTTTGAATTTTCTGCAGAATTAAGGCCTGGGTGTTACAGACACTGGTGTTTACACGGGTCCTTGGGCCTGCACAGGATGTGGTGCTTGGGAAGAAACGTGGAGTGCTGCAGATCGGGATGCATTTAGAGGAAAGCTCGGAAACCTTGTTTCTTACTTTGAGATCTCTGCATTCTAAATATGATAACCACTGAAAACACTAAACCTGCAGTTTATACAGATAGATAAAATACAACATTTCATCTCCCATTTTCTCCCCCCTAGAGAAAAATGGAGGTGGTGGCATAATGAAGGAGAATAAAGAATACTAAACTTGACTTAAGGTGAAAGTCTGCACTGCACTTTGTCCTTGTAGTCTGTTTTATTGTCACTCCTCCTTAACTTCAGTGTACATCTCTAAAGTGCTGTCACAGCAACATCCACAGACTGGATTTATGCCATTTAGGGAGGATACCTGTAACAAAATTCAGATGCAGCAGTCTGTAACCCATCAGAGGCTCATTTACCCAAGAAAGTAGTTCTGTGAATAATTCACACCAGAAGAGGTGCATGACCTATCTCTGGTTTTCTCTGACACAGGAAGTAGAAAACAAAGTTCTCTATAAGGTGGATAATAAATATTAAATTCTGAGACACAGAGGATCTGGAAAACATTTTCCAGTTCTGCTTTCAGATCCAATTTCCATATTGCAAACCTAAATTTTAATCTGAAATGTACAGAGATCTTAAGTAGTAGATAATTAAGGGAATACTTTAACCCCTGAGGTGAATTTTAATATCTTTTCTGTTTTAAAAGAGTGGCAGGAAAAGACTGCATATGCATACAGTTGAGTGTGACATTTTACTTAATAAATCAGTTTTACACGAGTTGGATTTCAGTGAGATTTGTAAAAGCAGGCAGTGAATCCCTGTGGAGCACGACCCCGTTGGCTTGATCCCAGCTCTGCACAGATGCTGGGATCTGCCTGGACAGGTCTGACAGCAGGATCAGGGACTCTGGCCTTTGCCTGGCAAACAATTTCATGGTCGAGTAGCATTTTATGTGTGAATACTCTGATTAGAGTCACACATGTTTGTAGTAGCAGGGTCACAGAAAACAGTACCACTGCACTGGGTCATTCCTGTTTACTGTTCAGTTTTAGAGTTACTTCTCTTTACCAAAACTATTCATTTATCTCATCTCCATTTTTTCTATGTATTGAGACAAAAACACCCTTTTCCAGTTTTCTCTATTGTGAAGAAAATCTAAAATTTTCTTTTTACAAGGACAAAGTTGTTAAAGGGTGGCTTGCTGGACAACCCTTAGATATCCCTAAAGCATTTTGCTCCATCATATGATCTAGTTTATAGTATTTTGATTATTTTCCCTGTATTTTCATAATGTTGTGTTACTCCGTGTACACAGGGTGTTTTGTGACTCCCACTGTCAACTGCTTTCTTTTTCTTGATCCAGCTGCTGCCCCTCCATTGCTGTATGGAGAACATGTGTTTAATTTCCTCTTAACAGGAAAAAAGTCAGCTACTTGACAGCCTTCTTTAAAAAAAAACCTAAAAAAAAAAATAATTTTTTTTTAGCCTGATTATTTAAAAAAACATACCTGAGTGAATGGTGGCAAATAATTAGGTACCAAAATAAAGAAATTTTGTCAGTAAAGCTGACATTGTTTCTATTCAGTTTCCTGAATTCCAAATTGGCAGAAGAAAATGGTATTGAAGGCTAAGGTATCCAAGAGGGTGATGGCAGAGGAGGACTTTAATAAGTTTTTAACTACCCCACAGGGGTAGTTCTTGACCATTTATCATTATAAATCTATTTTCTGTTGCCACTTAAACACACCAACCTATGTAACTTTCCATTTCTGTGCAATATGGGTAATAGGTTTACAAAGAACAATTTGTAGTTTAAGATTATTTTTAAAAGCTTATTTTTGGTTGCTTTACATTTTCCTAAACTTCATCAGTTGCAGCCAGAGTTGTCTGACAACTCAGCAGAGTTGTCTGTGCAGGATACCCGTCCATGGAATGTCTCTGTGGTGCTGCTGTGGCACTCAGGCACCTCTCGAGCTACCTGGTGACAGAGCTGGGGGTTTATGGAGGTGTTTTTTTATTAAATACCTGTGTTCAGCTGTATTGCTCCTAAATCCTATGTAGACACACAAATTTTGTTGTGCAGAACCTTCACATCCTTTCAGAAGAGTCTCTTAAACCCCCCCCCTCAGTCTTTGCAACCAATTTTTTGGTTAGTCCATGTTTCTGGATTAGAAAGCCCTCAACAAACAGTGCATTATTCACTTTTGAGCAGCCTGTGACTTAAGAAAAATACAAGAGAAAAAAATATCTCCTTGGTATGTTTATTTTCTGCTTTCTTCTCCATTTTCCCACTACCCAAATGCAAAACAGCGATGATTTGTTAATAGTGTCAACTGGAAATGGCCCAGTTAACATTATCAACATCAAGGATAAGGTTTGAAAGGTGGTAAAACCTCTGGGTTTGTTCTGTGCCTTAAAAATACATTTAAAGAGAGCAGAAGCTGAAACAGGTAGTAATTTGTGTTCTGATGATTCTGACATCATGAATTAAATCTCAGCTATGCCTGCCTAAGTTTTAAATACTGGTACATGTATTTAATACCAGTATTTAAATACTGGTATATGTACCTATAATGTAGGTACCGTCTTGGTGGTTCTTTTTTTCTTTTCCTCTTTTATTTTTTTGACATAAAAATGTGGAGCCTGCAGCAGCTGTTCCTGACATGAGATGAACTCCAGAGGTGCTCCAGCTGCCATAAATCAAGCTGCCTGTTCAAGAGGCTGAGTTAGAGTATTTATCTGTAGTAATAATCTCTTTTCTTAACAAAGAGCCTTTTTTTTGTGTTTTTTTTTTTTTTTAAATATAGGCCTGATGCTGGATTAATCAAACTCTGTAAGACAGTCACATAAAACAGGTGGTATATCCCGGTTTTATCAGGAACTTCTTAGTTTAGAAAAGTTACAGTAAAACACAGTAATTCAAATTAGATTACTCACCATTTTCAGAATTTCAGGTTGAGGTCAAAGGACATACTGCAAGAAATGAACGTGCAGTTGCATACTAGATTTATTAGTGACTAGAAGCCACCTTAGAAAATGTGTTCCAACTATATTAACCAGGGCCTGGAAAATGCAGCAGTTGTTAAGATATTGCCTGGTAGCAGAAAGTGAATTATTGTTTGTGGTGGTGTAAGCACTTATGCACAACCACTGCCTAAACAAGAGAAGAATTCTGAAAGTTAGAATTGTCTTTTTTTGGTAGTAATTTCTGTGTTGCACTTATGCTGAGTAGGCAAATTGTGAGCTGTTGGAGCTGCAGAAGTAGAATGTGTCCATTTTTGTCTCATGGACAACACATTTCCTTGAACATTTTAACTCTAGTGCCACTGCTTGGTGCTTTATTTCACTCTGGGGCTTCTAATCTTAATTTAATTTTTCTTTTTTTTCTTTTTTTTGGAGGTCACGGTGGTGGCATTTTGTTCCTCTAGTTGTCTTCAGGGAAACTTCAGATGCCCTAAAACACAAATACTGTTGGAGTTGTTAATCCTAAAATGTGATTTTCGTGGAAATAGTAAGGGTTTGCAAACCCTTACTGGTGCTGATTCAGGAATTACATTATATGAGAGTCGGAGTAGTGCAGAAATACTCTCTCTGAATTATTATAATTAATAGAGCTGGTCATGAAACAGAATGAAATTCAGTACAAAAGAAAAAACAGTGCCAGGACAATGTTTTTAAAGTGCCATTTCTGATTTGTCCTGTTTTCCAGAGACCAACCTGTAGTAAATTAAACTTGGAAATCTCCAAACATATTTATCTATAAAGAATTAAAAATACAGGAGCTTCTTACAATTTCTTTTGATGCACAGAAGGTGTGTTGTAGAGCCTCCTCAAGTTTTCCCAATCATTTTATCTAAAATTGTAGTGCTTCTTGCATTTGGGGGTATGTCCTTAGTATGAAAGAGGTTTTGAACCTATTGTTTGTGGTAGTGCCGTGGCTCACATACTCTGACAGGCATTTGGCTGCTGCATAAAAAGACATTTCCATACTGGTTAATTGGTTTTGCACAAATTGCCAGAATTGAGCTGTAGTTCTGATTTAACTAACGGGAACAAATTATGGGAGTTGCTTTTGGTTGCACCTTCCACCCATTCCCATGAAGTACTGAAACACCATGACTTCCTTTGCAGATCTGGAAAAACATTATTTAAATTACTATTTTAAATTATTATTATTATTTTAAAATTTATTTGTTTTATTTATCTAAACTTAGATAATATTCACACAGATGAAGTGACTATTCTAAAAACCCTTCTCTATGTTTGCTTGTGGTAAATAAACCAAGGCACAGATTCTTCTTTTGGCTGTGTTTTCCTTGCATAACTCACCATTCCAGACCTGTGCTTTATGACCCTTTATTTGAGAGCTCAGTCCTGACTTCTCTGAAGCTGTTTTAAGGTAAGTTAGTTGATGCTTTTTATTTTATGTCAGCTTTGCTGTGTGCAGGCAGATATCCCATCATGCAGTTCAGTGATGTAACAAACCACTTGTATCTTTATCAAAACAGTAAAAAAAGTCTCAAGTATTGCTTTCAAGCATGCTGAAATGTCAGACTTCAAACTGGCTATCAGCCTTGACAAAATGCACACATTTTCTCCTCCTTGTCTCAGCCCACTGTCACATTGTGGTGGTGATCCTCCACCGATCAGTGATTTTGCTTTTAAAATATGTGTTTCTCCTTATTTTTTTTTTTTCTTTAACAACATGAATTCCTGACAAGCCAAGGCCTCTGCTTTAATTTTTAATCCCAGCCTGACAGACATTCCGATTCACTCCCTGTAACTGCACTAAAATCAAATATTATTGCAGATGTTTGATGAACCATAGAATTGGTTCAAGTCTCATTTCCAGTTACTTGGTTTCTAAATGTTCTCTTTGGGGACCCAAGCAGTGCTGTCAATATTCTTTGTTCCAGTTGCTCAGCAGTTTGCAGCTTAATATTGTCGAAGGGTTTTTGTACTGAAGCAGCTGCTGAAGTCAAAGCTTGTTATGGAATAGAAGAAATTTAGAAATGGGCCCCATATCCAGTGTCAGACTGTGGAAAAGGCTTTCAGTTTAATAGCTGTGCTAGGTATTGATCAAAACCAACCAATATTGCTTGTATCCGTGGTCTTTTTGGTATTTTTTAATTAAGCAGCACCCCCAAAATTAAGAGTTCATTATTATATCCAGAAAGTTTAATCTGCTGCCCTAAAGTAGCTGAATTCTTTTCTGTATTTCAGTTTTTCCAGTGGGATTTTATTTCTCTTTTATTTCTGAAGATATGCAGTCAGCACACACTGTGTCACTGTAGTACTTTTATTTTTGTAGATGCAAAGTGAAATGCTGAACTGTGTTGAGTAATTCATGTGCTGTGGTACTTTTGTACTGTGTGCTGGAACCAAGCTTTCATTTGCTGATTAGTATAAAACCCCTTTTTTCATATTAAGTTGCACTGTCTTTACGTGGTCGTCAAACACTGCTCCCAGCATAGAGTCTAATACATAAAAATCTGTAAATTCATTGCTCTCCAGCAAAATCTGATTTTGTGTACTGTAGCAAATTTCCTGGGATTTTCAGGAGGACTGAGGGAAAAACAAGGACCGAAATTGTCAGGTCCTGATTTGTAAGTCTAGTACTTCTGTGCCACTGTATTGGACATTTGGAGGGCCTGCTGCAGGGTTGTTTAAGATTTGGAGTACTTAAAAAACCTGCAATTTAAACTCTCAGAATAATTGATCAAGACCCAAGATAATATTTTCCACAGGGTAATAGTGTATAGAGCCCCTTATGAAAAAATTGGTATTGTTGCACCTAAAGTTGAATTTTCCATGTCATTATTGAAAAAATAATTTTTGGAGGTAGTCTTAGAGAATGTTTTCTTCTTTTTTTTTTTCCTCCCCCCAATAAAGGTAGCATTGATTGCTGGATTGCACTGCAGTGAAACTGAAATTATGTCAGCAATGTATGTAAACGTACATACATAAATATATCTGATGAATGCAGGCATTATAATCCATATGTCTCACAGCAGAACTGTCCCTGATTTCAGTTTTGGGTTGGTGAAATAATGTCAGGCCCACCCATATCTTTCAGCAGCACTGGTGCTGAAAGCAATCCCATGTTCCAGAATTTGTATTGCTGCTTCTCACAGAGACTGAAGCAGGAGGAGGAAGAGGTTATTTAAGCCTGCAACTGTGTGGTGGATGGGAACAGGAACTGCTTGAATGTTGACCTGCTGGAATGTGAAACTGAAGATGGAAAAATCACTGTTCCTGTTGAGAATTTGTGGTAGTGAGTGTGGGATCAAAACTACTTCTGGATCAAGGTGGCTCAGATGTGCAGGAACAGCTCATGAGCCTCCAGCTCTGCGTGTTTATACCACTGAGAAACTGGGATTCCCCAGATCAAAGGGGAGATTTTCTGGAGATAATTGATATTTTAAGGTAATTAACATCGTGTTTTTCTGCTTGCACATCCATCATTTGCTTTCCCCCCCCCCGTGCTGTCTGACAGCAAGGAGTGAAATCCCCAGCCAGCCCAGCTCTGCAGGAGCAAACACTGCAGGTCCTCACCCTGTTTGCTCTGACTCCTGGGTTTGTCCTCCTCTAAGCACATATTTGAACAGAGCTCCTGGGTAAACTGTGCTGTCCTCTCTCTTTTTTCCCCCCTACCAACTGCTGTCCCTGGCAGGCTCCCAGCATCCGCTTCCTCCCACGGGCTGCGGCAGCGCCGGATCCCTGCGGAAATCCTGCGGCCAGCCCCACTTCCTCTGGACACAGATCCAGCTCCTCTCTCTCTCTCTCCAGCCCTGCCATCCCTGCACCGGGCAGCTTCACATCTCCACATCCCCCAGCAGCTCCCTTGGCTCTCCCCTGCTCTGGATCCCTGCTGAACTCCTGGCCATCGCGCTCCCATCCTTCTCTCTCTATAATTTCACTGATGTCTTACAAATAATAAAATCAGAGCAACAGTAACACAGTGTGACCTTTCTCCTCCTTTGGTCTGCCTGGTCTGCCTTCTCCCCTCTCCCTGCTCACTTTTGTTCTGTCACAGCTTCAGGAAGGGGTTGTAGCTCTCCTGCTATTTGTTCCAGTTGTTCAGCTTCCTTCTCTTGCATTCTTTGCATAGTTCTTCACTTTTCTCTTATTAATTGCTATTCCCCCCTGATTTATAACTAAAGGTTTTTAATCTTTCTTTTCTATAAGAACATACAAACACACACAAAATATTCTGGTTTTCTTTCCTTGAGCCATGTCAATGTCTGTCATCAGCTTTCACCCCTCACTGTGTGTGTTTGGGGTACCTCTCCTTCACAGCCATGAGGGACCTTCTCCAACTCAGATTTCACCTGTTTATTCACATGAAAATTCTGATTTATTCTTGATCATGCATCTTATTCATGCATCCTGTCCTTCCTTCAGTGCCATTGAAGGCTGTGTGTTCACCTTCTGACTTGCCAGATGTTCCTACACTGTTTCCTATAGTGCCTTTTCCTCACCTTTTAACCTCTGTCATCTCTCTGCCCCTTTTCCTCTGGGTGTATTCACTCTTTGGTCAGCTCCAAACACAGCTCCTATCTTCATAACTTTTCCTATTCACATCTTCAGAAATTTATTTTATCCAAATCAGTATCCTAGCCTTTCTCTTGCACCTTTCCTTTTGAGGGAAATGGGATAATTAAGATTCCTCTTCTCTTCTTTGAGTGCCTGGCCCCTCAGCCTTTTAAACTTGGTATCTCCTTTCCCTTGTTCTTACCATAGCCAGGAATGCCTTGAGATCTGCAGGTATTTCCCAGTCACCATATATGCATTTTTTCATTCCAGTCTTCCTGTAGAGCTGAAATTACTGTTTCTGTGCTTGATCAATATATTCATGGAGATGATACAGTTGTGTTCTTTGCCCCTCAAAAATTTGGGGTTGCTGTAGCACCCAGAGCACCTCTGTAAGGTGTAAAAATCCTCCCTCTACCTTGGTATTCACTTCCTTCCACTTTCCACTGCTGGTTGTTGATTCTGTGCTTCAGAGATCACACTCTACTGTCACCAGTTACCAATAAAAGGTTAGTAACCTGCTATAGCACTATTTCTGCCCTTCCTACATAGATTTTCAAAGCATCATTCCGGTCTTGTGCTTTTCCTTTTTGTTGAAGAGAAGCTCTCTCAATATTCTCAGGCTTCACTTGTTACCACTCTCCAGATTAATCCTTAAACTTGGTTCTAGTGTCTTGATTCAGGTTTTTGTTTGTTTTCAATGTTTTTTACACATTGAGAGTCAGAGAAGTGACTGCTAATATAGTTTGTCTGCTGCCTGTGTGGTGGTGAGTATTTTTCTTTCCTTGATTTGTCCTGTTTTTCTCTGTCCTGTTTGTAGTCCTGGATGTTCTGGTAGCTGAAATATTCAGGGTATTTATCTGACATTGTAATTATTTTTGCCTTGTCTTGGGAAGACCAATTAGGGATTTCTTCAGAAACAGTCCTGCTTAGAGTCATTAGGAAGAGTATGTTCAGTTCGGTGCAATGTAGTCCTCATTATATTTGGCAGAGTAAAAAATAATTCTGGTCTTGACACGAGGATGTCTTGACTTGCAGAGCTTGTACTCTTTTCCCAGAATTTCCCATCCAAGTAGGATCTGTTCCACATCAGCCTCTCAGCTGCTGCCCCTCTGTACCCTGAGAACAGATACCTCAATCTTCCCTCAGATCATTAAAAAAAATGTTCATTTTGCTTTCTTTCCTTCATACATACCAGCTGCCTAATAAATCAATAGCAAGACCAAAACCATTGCACATAATTGTAAGTAATGAAAGCTCTGTTTATATTTAAACCAAGGGAGTATAGACCATTTTCAGTTTTTGCAGAAAAGAATTTATTTTTCCAGATATTCATAGTTCTGTTAGTGTCAAATATTCAGGCTTTGAAAGTGATTATGTCGTAGGCAGTGAATGGGGAGGAAAAACCCAATCTCCTCAAAGGGAGATTTTTGGAGTTTAATGTTGCAACTCCTTAGAATCACAGAATTCTGGAATGGTTGGGTTGGGAGGTGCCTCAAAGCCATGGGCAGGGACACCTTCTGTTATTCAGGCTACTCCCAGCCCTGTCCAGCCTGACCTTGGGCACTGCCAGGGATCCAGGGGCAGCCACAGCTTAGGCTGGAGAGTGAATAAGACCTTTTGACCAAAGATTGTCCATGGAAAATGTTTAAACCAGGATATTGAATTAAAACAGATCAGAGGAGTCAAAGACATGCCCTATTATATTAGTATGATTTTTAAAAAAAAATCACAGAATTCCAAAGCACCAATGTAACTTGAGTTTGAAGAATTTTAGGTGTTCCTTAGTATGGTGGGTTTTTTTGTGTGTAAGGAACTTGCATACCAGTTCAGTGCTGTGTGCTGTGGGATCAAATACGGTAAATGGAATTGATTTGGAATTTTATGGTATTTATTGTATTTTATTGTAGTTACATTGGTATCTGTTCAAGATTTAGGAACTTTTCTCAATACTGTAAAGTAGTCTGATTTCTCAAGAAGGTCTTGTTAGTGCCATTAACAACATTATAGAATACAAAAGATACTGTTAAATGTACTAGGATTTTTTTTTTTCCCTGAAACTGATTGCATTTGCATTCAGCAGTATTCTCTCAGTTCATTTTTTGCAGCTTCAAGTGTCTTGGTTATGAATTCATTGCTCTGACTGTAGAAGGACAAACTGGTTTTTCTCCATTTTTTCCCCCCCAAATCTTTGCTTGCCACTTTTGTACCAATTCTGCCACTTTTATGCTAATTCCATGCAGAGGAAGTGAGGTGGTCCCTTATCAGTGCAGCTTCAGTGCATCCCAAACTTTGGAGAGGTTCCACAAAACCTTAGCATTATTAGTTTGGTTTCTGTCCTTCCCAGCAGGAAGAGTAATCCCCCTTGCTTAGGAAAGAGAATTCTATTTTTTAAAGTTTATAGTTGAAACTCGTCTCGCAATTCAAAATATCAAAGAGAAATTAAAAAGAAAACCTTAAACATGAAGAAGCAAGAGCGTGTGCATCTCTTCCTCTCTCATCTGTAAGAGAAAAAGAGCCCTCAGAATTGGATCTGGATAGATCTGAGGAAGAAATTCAGGAAGGATCATTCCCCTCGGGTGCACATGTTTGTTTTTTAAAACAATGATTGAGTTATTTTAATACCCTGGATGTTCATCCTCATGTACAGCACAGGAAAAATAGAATAAACAAAGGAGAAAATATTTTCCACTCAGCATCATTGAAAAAAAAAAGAGCTGTTGCCATCTCTATGCAGATTTGGAAGATCTTGTCTGAGTAAAGTAGGGACTCTGTAATAGCAGAAAACTGAAACTTTTAAATAATAATAATGATAAAGATAAAAAGGGTATATAAGATTGTCTGAACCTAGCTTTAACCTCTTCAGTTAGCCATCATACAGCCTGAAAGTAAATCTAGCCCGTAGCTTCTGGAAGATTATATCTCAGGTAATATCTTATTGTCAATTTATTTTAGGTAAGACATTTTTAGATTTTCTTACTCTCTGGGCATTGCTTTCTGTCTCTTTCCTCTGCAAAGGAGAGACCCACCTGAGTAGCAACAGAAGTTTTCTGTTGCTACACTGGAGAGGGAAATAAACTTCTATTTATTCTAATATAATTCTAATTATTGTTCTGCCACAGAAGAAAAAGCAGTGGTAAAGCCACATTTTACAGGAATTTAAAAAGTCCTCTGGGAAGCTATTCCTGGCATTGCCAATGACACAGAATTTTCCACTTTCAAAGTCAGTCTCTTTGGTGTGTGTGACTGATTTCTTTCATAATTCACCATCAGACCTTTAAGTATCAGAATCACTGTGTTTCATACATTGCAGAAATTATATTTGTCAGGCAGCATTCAGAATAAAGAACAGGTATGATTGCACTTACAACATTTATTTAATCAAAGAATGTCGGAGTAAGTTCAGACAGTAAACACAGACAGTGAATGTTGTTCCTGGTCTTTTCAAGTAGTCTGGGTGTAAGAATTTCACGAAGTTCTTGAAAAGGCAAAACAGTTAATGTTAAAAGCCATAAAAGAGAGCACTCAGAAGTTGAGTGTGGTTTTCAGGTTATGTGTGTTTTGATGAACTCCTTTTCCATCAGCTGGCTCAGAGGTAGAGGGAAGACTTCCAGTGGTTTCCTTTTGTTCCTTCCCTTACAATGCAGAGGGAAAGGATAACCCTGTAGAACATCTTAATCTTCACATGGGAGTCAGGTAGGGAGTACTGAGGAAAATGCCCACCTCTGAGGCAGAATTTTGTATGAAGATAATTTCTCTGCCTCAGGTTTTTATCTCTAAACTGGGCATAACTGTCCTTTTCTCAGATCTCCTGTCTCTGTTTAAATCATGAATTACCTGTAGTAAAAGTTACCTCCTTCGTTTTCTTTATACAGTGTCCCCTGTAATCAATTATGATTTGCCTGAGTCTTTTTTTTTTATCAAACTGCAAATGGTAGGTGATAATAGGTTGGGGAGCTGATTACAAATTAAAAAAAAAAAAAAACAACAAAGCCTTAAGACAGGCAGAAATTTATTAGCACCTGCAGGCAAAGGTTGAATAGAGTGTAGATGTTTTGGGGCATATTTTCAGATGTGCTGTGTATTTCTGTGTGGAAGTGAGGAGTGGCAGTCAGTCTATAGCTCCAGCAATGCTTATTCAAGTTTCACTTATTTCTTTACACAGCCACTGTCAGCTGGCAGATTTAAAGCCTCTCAGATTTTCATTCCGAAGTGAAAGAAGCTAAATAAACTGCATAATTCAGACATGAGCCAAGGAAAGGATACTGGTGTGCCAGCAGAGAGGGATGAAGAGTCTGTGCAGTCTTGTCTAAATTCTTACAGTAATGGAGGACTTCAGTTAGGAATGAAGTGGGTGAATAGCACAAAACTTCAGGTATGTTTTTGCAGCACATTAAAGAACTTCTCCAGAACAGTTAGTTGGAGAGCCAACATTATTCTCAATTTAATATTAAATACCTAACTGAAGTTAATTTCAGGTGGAATGGCTGAGCCACCAATTTAATAATAATTACAGTATAATTAAATTCAACATCCTAGGGGGAGATAGAGAACCAGGAGGCAACGAAGAGGAGACCAAGCTTTAGAGAAAGTAAAATCAGATATTTAATCAGAGAGACAGTGAGGTTAAAAGCTAAAAAGGTCTAGTGGAGACATGGTCTGAGGAAGAAACCAGCAGTTTCTTAAAGGTCAGTGTTGCACTGAACAGCAAGGACAGGTAAGATGGGATGCTTAACCAGTAAAGTGTAAAATGCTCTTCAAAGGAAAACACAGGGAATTCTGAAATATTTTCGTGAGGTGAATAGTAAGTAATGTAAATTTCAGCAAGGAGGTTCAAGAGAAAATAAGAAGGAAAAAGAGAACTAAACCTATTTTCTATGTTTATTACAAACAGCCTGGAAAATATAAAAGAATATATAAAATAATCAATAATATGGAAAATAATAAGTTTATAAAAACCAGCCTGGAGCAGTCTGTTGTTTAAAAAGCAGGACCAAGCCCTGAAGTGCTGCATTGTCAGAGCAGGTGTAACCACAGGGGAGAGGGCCTGGACCACGACAGGTTCACTGGGGAGGTGCCACCACACAGGGTCACAGCTGTTCAAGCACACTGGGGCAGTAGAATCATCTCCATTCTCCCCAGAGCAAAAGAAGGAAAGAAGCAGAGAAAGTGGGGCTCTGGGCACAGCAGATGATTTTTATCCTCAGAGTGGGTAGGAACATAACTTTAAAAAAAGCCTTGCCTGAACAACTGCCAGGCAATAATAAGCCCATGACTTCTTTTGGTGAGTGAGTTCCATGTTTAATAATCCTGGCTTCTTGGAAACAGCATTTAAGTGCTGAATAATTCTCAGGTTTAACAACATAACTGTAACCTCCACTATTGGATCTTGTGATGCTCCAGTAATGCCGGTGAGCCCTTTATGATCAAAGATTTTCATCTATTTGAGTGCCTGTATCCACAGATGGAATAATTTTAAACAATCTCTGTTAGGAAGTGGGTGTTGAGTATCATAAAAATTCGGTTCAGAACTTGTGTGCTTCAGCATCTTACACACTTCTTAAAATTGTTCTTGAAAAATTCCAGTATTTCCAGAGCTCGGTGAAGTGTTCTACTTGTCGGCATACTGCTGTTTGCTTTGCACTCCTACCACTGAAACGTGTAATCCTGCTTATATATAAACAATATCTATTAATACAATTGATATAGAAATTAATATATGTAAAAAAATAATTCTTTTTAAGTTAGACAAAATACATCATCTGTAAAAAACCCTGCTTAATTGTACACGTGATGTATAAATACAGGGCTCAAACTAACCAGCTTTCCTGACACAAACCTCTTGTGTTTAGCACTCTCATGTTGTATTTGTGAGATACTTCTTTTTTCCACTTTGTTTTTGCAAAAACTATTTCTGAAACTGGGATTTGAGTAAGTTCTCTCCTTAGTTATAAAAAACCAGCATATCTCTCAGTTTCAAATTATTTATGATAACACAGGAAAATAAGCTTGTGTTAGGCTTGCATAATAAACAGAGTGGGAATCAGTATGGAAAATTTTATAATCTCATCATGAAAAATGTGTGTTAGAGCCTCATCTGGCTTCTGTGTGTAATAATGGTCACTGCAACCCCTAGGGATTTTCTTCCTTCCAACGCCTTGCCCGTACTCTTATGATAAAAGTGCTTTTTGGGCTATACAGAACCAGCTTTGGTTTAGGATTGCTTTCAAGAAACGATTCTGAACAATTATTTCCAATGGTACATTAGTTATGGGAAATAATTGCACAATGAGCTAGATTTATAATATTAGATGTTACTGAATTTTAATTTTTTTTAAAAAAATGAAGAGTAATTGTGATGCTTGTAGGCTGGGTGGGTAATTGGATTTCAGATGGTGAGGGAGGAGGTTAATGTTCTCGAAACTGTGCATGCAGTGCCTGTTGCTGGTGGTGGTTCAGCTCATTAAATTATTGCTGTTGGAGGGCTGGGGTGTGCTCAGGGCTGCCTGTGTACACACCATGGGAAGCTCTTCAGTGCCGAGCCTGAACTCACAGAAGGCGTGGAAATGCTCTGAGCCAGGGCACAACCAAAGAACCTTAGCATAAAATTCATTTTTAATGTGGGAAAACAAATTTTATAGCTTTGCTGTGACATAGTTTCTCATTTAACCCCTTCACTGATAAGTCGTTCCAACAGCTGATGCCTCTTGAAACCTATCTTCTAAAAATATAAAATACAGTAATATTTTCAGTCATTCCATTACTCCTGTGTAGCAGTGCCCAGACTTTTCTTCACTATCCAAAAATAGTGTCTGATAATTTTGTTTTCGTGTGGAAATGTCCTTAGTTTAAGATATTTTTACATTTTAAAATACTCTTTTAAATTTGATACTTGCAGATGGCTTTCAGTGGAAAATAAATGGTGAGATTTTTAGTCAGTGAAAGGATTTTTTTTAATTTTTCTTTAAGGTAGTATTAATGCACAGAACTCCTTGTATCGAGTAATATTTAAGGCAATGTCTTCAAGACTGAGTCTCTTCCAGAATAAATGTTAGATGATGCAGTAAGAGTGAAGGAAATGTCCCTGAGTATTGATGTTTGGATCACTTATGGGAAAATGTAATTCAGTACAAGCTTGAGTACATTAATTCACCAGCATTTTAGAGCAGAAATTTTTGTTGCGTTTACCCGCTGTACAGTAATCTTAGTTTTTGGAGTTTGTTTGTTTGGGGCTCCTTTCCTGAAAAGAAGAGAAGCAAGGCATCATTTTGTGTTCTATGTCCTGTCTTTGAGAAACAAGTAACTATTTCATTGGAGTTTATTTTCTGTTGTTACATAAAACAGAATTACAGAGTGACACGCAAAGTGGTTTGGGTGGGAAGAGGATTTAAAGCCCCTCCAGTGCCACCCCAGGCACGGCAGGGCCAGCTCGCAGTGTCCCAGGAGCTGCCAGCCCCAATGTCCAGCCTGGCCTTGGGCACTGCCAGGGATCCAGGGGCAGCCCCAGCTGCTCTGGGCACCCTGAGCCGGGGCCAGCGCCGGCCCCTGGCCGGGTTAAACCTCCTGAGATCCCCTGGGGCACTCCTGGCGTGCCCAGGTCCCTCGGGATGCCATCCTGTCCCTCAGGGGTGTCACTGCACCCTCAGCTCGGTGACACCCGCTGGGGGTGCCCTGGGTGCTGTGTCTGTCACTGACACAGACATTAAACACTGGTGCCAGCACATCCCTGAGGGACACCAGTGGCCACTGATGTCCATCAGGACTTTGACTTGTTTTCCATTCCCTTTGGATGTGCCCATCCCACCAGTTCCAGATCCACATAACAGCCAAATCCATCTCTCTCCAATGTGGAGAGCAGGATATGGGGGGGGTCTGTGTCAAAGGCTTTACAGCAGTCCAGGTAAATGCCATCTGCAGCCCTCCCTTGTCCACTGATGGAGGCAACACTTCTTTCCACCCTTTCTAAAGAAGGGGACGATGTTTCCCTTTTTCCACTCACCTGGGGCTTCACCTGTGTGCCAGGACAGTTCCAGTACTCTGGAGAGTGGCTTGGCAACTCTGACCTTCTGACAGACCTGTAGAAGCCTTTCCTGTTATTCTGTATGTCCCTCAAGAGGTTCAGTTCCAGCTCTGCCTTGTCCTTCCTCACCCCAATTCCTACACAGCCCACACTCACCTCCAGACTCTTCCCAGGTCACTCCTCCTTTCCCACTGCCTGTGCATTTGCTTCTGTCCCTTTGCTGTGTCCAGCAGGTCCCTGCTCCTTGGGCCTTGCCTGCCTTGCCAGGTTCTTGCTCCTGTGGGTCACCAGCTCTTGAACCCTATGGAGGTCTTCCTTAAGATACTTCTATTTAACACAGAAACAATTAGTTACTGGCATCACATCAGCTGTACATGTTTTAGAAGACAGCATCATAGATGTGTATTGAAAATCAAGGATATTCTCTTGATTTTGGACAATTCTTAAGTGGCTCTTGCTGAAATGGAATTTTCCACTTCTCTAGGTGGGCACTAGAAAAAGCTGTTTTGTCTCAAGTACCTTCCCCCAACCTGCACCACAGGTGGGCAGGGTAAGGTGACCAGATGCCACCTCCTCACACTGTGGATGAAACAAGATGTCAAGAAAATGTTTGCTTATTTCTGAACATGATTGCCTTTTCCCTAATTCCCTCCACTTCCTTTCCGCTTTTCCCTGGATCCTTGAAATTGAGCAAGAGTTTTCTGGGACCTTAGAAATAACAATCCATCCTACACACAGGCCTGCTGTAGTTATATCCAGTCATGAGTACAACATGTGGTTTCTGGAAGAAATAATGTGATAAAAAGGGTTGGATGTGGGTCTGGGCCTACCTGCACCTCCTGTTGTCATTGCCTTGTCCTGTTAACACTTTTTCCCCAAACCTGCTGTCCTGTTAAATGGGGAAGTGAATATTGCCATCTCCATTTTGTTTTTAATGTCTTAAATATTAAACATACATTATTATCAATATAAATAGAAATTGATGGAAACAATCTAATTTGAGTGCTACCTTTGCTCTGGTCAAATTTTCAAAAAACACTTTGTTTTCTCAGTCTTCTGTTTCCCCCCACTCCGTTCTGTGCTGCTGGAATCAGAGTTTGACATTAATATTTTGGAGCAGGTTTTCAGCCAGGGTAACACAGTGCAGCCTGATCAAAGTCAAAAGGAGTACAGCAATATTTACAGTTCTGTTTGCTAGGAATTTATCAGGAGTTATTTTGGTCACAAGAGCCTTTGACCACGTTGCACAAGAGTATTGCAAAATACTGTGGTGTGGGAACAGAGGCATGAGCATCTTTAGCTTTTTTTTAAACTTTCAGGAGAGCTGCAGATATAAAAGAAACTTGTGCAAAAAAACCCCCAGAAGCTGGAACAAACTTTCTATTAATATATATATACATTTTTGTTTTAATTGATGGTTTTGTATTAAAATTTGGGTAAACAAGTTGTAACAACCTCACCCCTCCCACTCAAAACCATAAAGGAGGTTGCATTTGTTAATTTTTGATTAATTTTATACAGATGTAGAAAACTTTGCTTCAAAAGATGTCAGAGTCAAAAGAATATTCTCAGTATGAAAATGCTCCATCTTCAATTTTTTCTGCCAATGTCCATTGTGAAATTAGTTATTAGTTATGGTTAATAAATGGCTATATAAGCCTCATGAGCTCTCCACCACCATTAGTGATCAAACCTCTTGCCACTGCGTTTCGTTAATTCTATTACAGTTCAAATAAATTTTACTTGATGGTCACAGTTTTCCATGTCCCATCTGGGATCTCACAGATACTTTCTGGGCTGACATCAATGTTTTCCTGTGCTTTACCAAAATTACTTCAGATTTCACATTTATGTTTCCTTTTCACTCTTTATTGTTATATATTTGTTCTGCCATAGATTGATTAAAATATATATTCTGTTCATTGGTAGGTGTGCTATCCAGTTAACACTTGATAAATTTTATCCCTTTAAGGGTCATCCTCTCCATCTGTTTCCTCACCAGTAATGTTCAGCTTCTTCACTGCTGAGGCCTCCAACTTGATGAAATTGCCAAATTCTATTTCTAACACTCCTTCAATGCCCAAAAATGTACAAATACTTTTCACTTTCCCTGTGTTTCCCGATGTTCCATGAAGGGTTTGCACAGGCCCTTATAGGATCAACCTCGTTAGGTCACAGACAGGCTTGGGTTGGAAGAGTTGTGACAGTTTTTTGAGCTTTTAGTAAGAAAATAACTTAAAAATAAGCCGAGTAGAGCAAATGCTCAGTGTTTTCCCAAGCTGAAAGGTGTCACAAATAAAAGGGAATATAATTCTGACAGAGGCAAAAGGTTTTCTTCCTCTAAAATTGCTGACATCCTAGTCCTTTAAAAGCCTCAGCCATAAAGCAGACTGGCTCCTGGTATCTCAGTAAATGATGGATTTCAAAGCATGAGTTGTTTATTTTCTTAGTAATAATAAATAGTAAATAGTTTGGTTTATATTCTAGTGGAGTTTGAATAGTAAGGCCTTAATAATCTATGTATTTATATCTGTTGGCAGAAAAAAATATATGTGAATTTTATTTGTAATTTAATTTAAAGTTCTGTCTAATATTTACAAATCACAAAAAAATACAAAAAAGGGGTGCCACAATTAATTAGTTTTGTTTTGGTCCTACTCAAATGGTAACATTTGCAGGTTCTGACATCTGTCTCGCTGTCCACATGCTTATACTGTGTTTAAAACAATCTGGTTTATAATGTCCACCTGTAAGTTCTTCATTCAAAGTAGGTTTTAGTACAAAATCAAGAGAGAAAATCTTGTCCAGTCTCACATCCAGACTTCTCCTTACATCCCTAAGTTCAGAATTCACAAGGATTTTGTACTGAATTCTTACAGCTCTGTCCTTGAGTATAAAAGTCCTTAAATCCAGTGAGATAAGGTTTTAAAGCTCTTCCTTTACGAGTTTTTTGTCATGACAGAACCATTGAATTGGTCCCTTTCATTAAATGGTCTCAAAAAAACAACAACAACAACAACAAAAAACCCAAAAAACAAAGACCACAAAAACAACCCATAAACAAGCCTTTGAAGAGGATGAAAAGAAAATTCCAGTTACTGCTGGCAGGCTGTTGGGGTGGAATGGCCAGTGAGCCCCTGGGTCAGATCAGCTGCACTGACAGTGGTTGTTGGGGAACTCCTGCCAAAACTGGCATATGGTGGGACAAGAGGGGTCATTATGGAGCATTAAAGCTTCTTGGGAGCAGAACCACAGGAGATTCTGGGGTGCACTTCATTTTTCTGCATCATTTTTATCTTACGCAGCTTCTACATGCTTCAAAATATTTTTTCCACCACATAAAATAGCCATGAACTTTACTTCTTTATGTTTTATAAAATAAAATAAGCTTTGGTTCAGGAGTAAGTTATCCTAAGAAATCATGTCTGTTAATTAATTAATTTGTAGCTGTGAATTTTATTCCAATGTTTTTGTCTTATTCCTTTCTTCCCAGTGAAATGGGGTTTTAAATTCCGTTTGCTGTACTTTGGATTGGTGCAGCTGAAGCCTTCTGTTAGTTCCATGAAAACCCTGAAATATATGAATGGGTTTGTTACACTTTACTTTGCAGTCTGGAACTCTCCTTCCAGGTCTTTGATCATAATCTTGCCTCTCAAATGCAGTGTGTTCAGTGAGTCTAAAGATTCTTATATAACAATTCATTTCCTCCTCTAATTGAAAAAGAAAATGACAGTGTAAATGAAATGCACAGAGAACATGTCTTGTATATTTTCAGGTTGTATGAATAGTGCAAATTAAATGGGCAAATTATTTCAGAAATCCATTCTGCTGGGCGATTTGACCTGAACAAGGTTTGAGCCGAACGTAGGAAATTCCAGGTAAAAATAAGGAAAACCTTTTTTACATCACCTTTGACAAAACTCTGGCACAGGTGCCCAGAGAAGTTGTGGTGTCATTTTCTGGGATACTCAGAGCTTGTCTGGTCAAGTCCCTGCTCACCTGAACCAGCTTTGGGAAGGCTGGAGTAGAGGAATTCCAGAAGTCTCCTCCAACCTAAATTACTTGGTGATAAGTAATTCCTAAAAATGGGGATATATGTTCTCAGTGCCAGTAATGCTGCTAGCAATGCAAGCTTTGCAGGGGTCAAAAATGACAGATACTAAGGATAAGAACAAAGCTAATTGGAAGAAACTGGGGACTTGGTTCCAAGCCATACAGAATTCATGGAAGCAAAGGGAAGTACTAAAAATTTTTTCCTTCTTTTTTAAAAGACAAATCCAGGTAATATTAGTGTTATTTGGCTTTTTTCCTTCTGTGGAACACCTTGAAAGAATTACTTTTAGTTTACTGCCATCTTCTCCTGTTGTCTCAGGCTGCCCCACAGTAACCAAACTGATGCTTCTGGGATAACTTGCCTGATTTTGAGGGATTTTACATGATTTTACATGTGTAAAAAAAGGGTTAAAAAGTGGTAGCTTTTAAAGTGGACACTTTTACAGTTCATCTTGGGCTTTAAGAACAGCTAGTACAATAAAATAGTACCTCTGAAGAATTCACAGACAGTTACTGAAGTTTTCAGTGTAGTGTGTTACTAGGAATAAAGCACAGTGTCATGTTGAACAGTGTGTTATACACAGATATAAATGCAATTATATGTGGATTTTAAAATGAATATATAAATGAAAATACAAATGTAAAAGTATGCATCATAAATCACAGCTGGATTGCATGAAAACCACACCATTCGTACAGTAATGTTTTATGCCAGAATGACAAATCCTAATTGAGATTGCTGCAAATATTTGCATTAGTCCTTCTTCATTTTAATCTCCAGCTCTCTAAACCATTCTGCTTTAGCTACGATGCTGCTCACCTGTGTTCTACACACTTATGATTTGAAGATTCAACTTCTTTTGAATGTGAAAGACCTAAAACGATGTTATGATTAAAAATCTCAACCATTTCACCAGCTCAAGATAGATTCCTATTCATAAGAACCTGAAATTTGGAAAAGGGTGACAAAAAGTACTAGGACACCTTGGTTGCATTAAAGATGAATGATTTTTAAAAACAAAAAACAAAACTCAGTGGTGTTTCATCTGCTTAGGTAGCACATTTCAGGGAAAATATCAGTTTGTGGTGGATCTGCAGGATTGTAACCATGAAATGTTCTCTTGCACTCCCGTAAAAGTACAGCTGCTTTATTGAGTTTGGGTAGTAGAATTTTTTTACAGTCCCTGGAAGTGTGTGTATTTGTGAGAATGTTACATTTAACTACTGTTGGAGATTTTTCCTCCAAATCAAATCCATGAAAATTTAGAGGGAGCAGAAGCAACAGCATCCAAATGCACATTTCTGCCTCTGCTCCCTGCTCTGCTGCCTGGCTGCTGAAATCTCTCTGAGGTCACACCAAAAGAGAGTATTTGCTGAGTTTGATATGAAATCATCTTGGATATCAGTACATAAAGTCCTAAGTGGTTAAAAGAATTAACAGGGACCTGTTTGTTGATGTAATCTTGCAGTCCTTCCTGTGCGGAACTACTCCTACCATACTTACCTTGAAGCAGAGTTATAAATCTTCTAAGTAATCATTTATTATGGAAATAAACCCAGCTCCCTGAAAACAGGAGATGTAAAATGAGTTGCTGCAATGTTGTGTGCTGCCATCCTGTCACATGTTCTGTTATTTTGGGTGATGGTTTACATTATATTCATTGTATTTGGTCTCTAGGTATGTCCTTTATTTAAAAATAGAGGTTACAGGTGAGATCAACTCAGGATTTTCTTAAGCCTCACCAAGGGCTGTAATTTCTTGAATGAATCAATGATAGGTAGCACAGGTGTGATTAATTTCAACTTCAGAAGACACAATCTCTAAGTACCGTTTAAACACATTACACTGCCATTGCTATGACAATAATGAGCTTTAATTTACTGTCACTTTAAATTTTGGCTATCTTATCCAGCAGCACAAAAAGAAGTGCTCCTGTGTTTAAAAATACTCAGCAACAGCTGTTGCTTTACCAGTATGGAAAAAAACCACCACAAAGCATCTGACACAAAGAGGTTTAAATGCTGGATTTTGGGCTTAGATTTGTTCTTTTGATTATTGGGTAAAGGCACAAGGAGGTTTGGTTTTAATACTTGCATAATATAATGACATTTTGCCTTAATGGTTTAAATTGTACAAGGAGTACATTAGGTATGGTGTGATCTGGAAACACAATAAGCCTGGAACAAAAAAAAAAAAACTGCTGGGAAGAAAGCTGAAAATATAGATGGAGTTAAATGCAGAAGGCAGAAAAATGAATACGAGCTGAGAAGTTTCAACCGTTTAAATAAAAGTAAGGACGGAGTCAGAGGAATCCGATTGCCGTCAACACTCCTTTGCTCCAGATAATTGGTGCCTTTTTCACTGTAGCTCTCTTTTATTCACTGCTTCTGCTGGATTTGTGGGGAAATGTCAGAGTTCTCCGTTCCCTGTCATGTTGCAGTGCTCGGTGTGGAGCTGTTGAAGACAAGGGTTTTGGGTATTGTTGAGCAGTCAGTGACACTGGCTTGGTTTGGCAGCAATACTGACTCTGAATTGCCCAACCACACATTATTCCAAGGCCAGTAATGTGCATGTAGAACCCTAAATACCATCAATTTGTAGGTCCTAATCCATGTAACGAGTCCCACACACTGACTGTGTTCAAGTCTTGTTTGTGTGAATAAAGAAATGGATTTTCCATATGTGATTAATGGTTTCACATGCCTCAGAGTGTGCATGCCAAAATTCAGAAAATAAAAAATGAACTAGGTTATCTATCTTCTCCTTTTGGGAAAGATTAGAGTGATTTATAATTACTGGGAAGGACCAGGTTGGAACTTTGTTTTCCACAACTCAGAAAACTTCAGTGTGGGTTATTTTAGTTATGTTAGTTGCCATTAATTAGAATGGTTTAAAGATTGTGACGGGGGGTTAGAAAAAGTTGTCATTTGTTTAAGTATGACCTAAAGAGCATCCAATTTGGATGACTAGCAACAGCAAACACATGATGTTTTTTTAATTGCAGTATATTCTAGAGTCTTTGGGTGGAAATTCCTAGGAGTGAACTAGACTTTATGAAACTCAGTAGAAATCTCAAGTAAAATTTTCTCCAGTTTCAATTTGCTTCATGACAGGCTTGTGAAATTACAAAGAATTTGAAGTTTTATTTTGCTAATTTTGAAGAACTGTAAGCAGAACTTGGATAGAATCTGTGTTATTTGGCCATGATATATCTTACACTTTAAAATTTTTATTAGTCTCACAAAAGTCAGCTGTTGACAGTGAACTGTGTTGGGTTTTCATCTTTTAAGCTATTTAAAACTACATTTCTGTTCATGTTCTCACTGAGCAACCAAAACGCTGTTTAACCAAAAAGTTAAACCATGCCCACAGAAGTCTGCTATTGCATGTACAACATCATTTGGGGTTTCTTGAAAGTCTGTAGAGAGGGGAGAAGATTGTGGAGCAGAAAACCACCATTATGGTTATTCATTTTGATAATCACAGTTATTGTAAAAAAAACCCAGACAATTGCACTGAGTGTCTGTGTCTCATGAGCCCCTTCCATAAATTATGGAATTGAAGTGAAGTGAATCTCAGAAGAAGTGGCCTCCCAAAACCATGGTCAGCCTCGTGGGCTGCTTCAGTGTGGTTTTGAGAGGAATACTCTTGAAACAATTACAGGCTTGGATTGCTAGCCAGGTATAGGCTATATTCAAAGTTTGAGATGGAGGTCCAAATCAATCCCCAGGTTAGCAGCAGCTTCGTTACCACCTTTGGATTATTCGTGTCTGGATAAAATACCTGTCAGTGCAGCAGAACCACATACTGCCTAAACTCCCATGGGAAAGCAGAGTGAAAGGTTGATGCCCTGGGAGGGAGCCTGGATTTTTCCCCAAGCTGTACTCCCTAGCAGCTTTATTTTTGTGACACAGGAAAGATTCTATGTGGCCATGGGAACAGGGATGTTATGAACACCAGGTCCATTTCGCTCTCTGTGGCATTTTCAGCAAAGATTCAAACCCTTGTGAGCAGCTCCAGATGCAGCATGGGCCACCAAAATAAATTACATTAAAACAGATTAATTATTAGCATAATTAACATATTAAAAAATAATTTTCTAGGTTTATCTGCCCATATATGATTAACAAGCATTTCTCCAGCACCATCAGAGACTTGAATGGCTCTGCAGTCCCATCACCACTGCTCCTCTAGCAGCAAAAAGGTTCTATTGTACCAAATCCTCTTAGATTTCTGGCTGGTTTTGTGAAGCTTTTTTCAGTGGGCCATGCCATGCAGAGGTTGACCAAGTCCAAGTGTACTTTTTGAGTGTCTTGGAGTCACCAAGTCAACATGGTTGCTGGAAAGAGTTGAAACTGAGACCTGAGAATCTTCTTCTGTCTCTCTTATTCTGTTTGGCAGTTTTTTGTTGCTCTCCTCCAGCTTTGTGCAGGCTGAAAGTCCTGTTCCTTCAGAGGAATATTTCTTGAGGTTGTGTCTGCTGGAGCTGGGAGTCCAGCAAGCAGACATCTTTAATTTCCCATTTTCACCAGGTTCTTTATGAGCACATTGCTGCAGGAATGTTGTTGAGACAGTCTCTAGTTAAAACCCTTGAGCAGCTCCTATTTTATCTGCTCAGTAGTGAGGCTGGTGTTCTTTTCCATCAGCCTGGTTTCCTGCTGCTCCTCGACTGACCTGGATCCAGGCGGTTTCTATCACAGCTTTGCACGGTGCCTCCTAAAGTGCAAAGGAAAAGCTTTAATTTTGCTTTAAATCTGCTGGATTTGAGCAAGATCTTTGCCATTTTGAATTAATCTTCAGCGGTGTTTGGGCAAAACATACTGGACACTCTGTAGGTTGTAAAGATTTTGACCCTGGTGCAGCAAATAAATGAAATAAATGTAAGTATTGAGGTCCAGACATGAATCAGGGTAATGTGTGCATTTGAAAGTCCTGGAAAATTAGCCAAAAGCTGACATCAACACTCAGATCCTTGTCAATTTTTTGAGACTTTGTGATTTTCATTTTTTTTTATTTTATTTTATTTTCAGCTACTTGGTGTTTTCAGTCTTCTTGTGCGATTTGCCATTCACTGTCATATTTGTCCAGAGATTTCATAACTTTGCATATTAGCAAACTTACAGTTTATATATACTTCTTACCATTATGTAGTAATTTGTTTTAAAAATCAGGCTGGTTTTAGGTGTGCTGAATGCAGGCCATGCTCAGTGTGATGTGACAAAGATTTTATCTCTGCTAGTAAGGGAAATACAGACATTGGTATAATTTGGATCAAGAAAAATGCAGTATACCTTTGGGATAGTCTGGTTTCCATGGCAACACTTTCTTTTGTATTTTTTAGGCTAGAAATGATGGACAGAAACTGTTTTATTCAGCAGTGATTGGGTCAGTCTTTGGTTTTGGTTAATTAAACAATGCCAGAGTACCCAAAATTGCTTGTCTTGTAGCCTCCATGTAACCTGTCTGCAGCAGAGAAATGGATTGGAAGGGCCCAGTCCTAAAGGGAATTGGCTAAATATTGGCAGTAGTTTTACAATGATCATTGTTCAGCATGGAAACAAATGGATAATCTTTCTTTTTCCACTTCTGTGCTAATCTAATCAATCATGCCAGTGCAGCAGTCAAGTACAAGGTGCTGTGAGTGCTGTGGGTGCCTTGAAGCACTCTGTGCCTGGGCTTTTACTTTCAAATATCCTAATGACCCAGACTTATTTTTAATCTTTGGCCTTCTAATTTTTTTTTTTCAATCTTTGTTAATCTACTGTAAATTGTTGTCATATCCTGTGCACACACACATATTGCAAAAACAGAAGGTCCCACAATGAATTCTCCCAAATCCTCCTGGCTCCATTGATTTATTTCTCCCTGTGGTTGTGAAATTCCTGTTGTTGTTAGTGAGGTCCCCATATATAATGTAATGACATTAAGGTTTTTTTTCATATATGACTGTAAAATAAATTAAATATAATGATGCAAGTGACCTCATTTGATGAGAGGAAGATGCTGATTTTCTAAATCAGTTCAGAGGTTGAGAACTGTTTTGCCATATTTCAGAACAAGATTTCCACGTGCTTTAGTTTTGTTACAAATCCATAATTTCTACTGCTGCAGAAGGCGTTCACCACCTGTGACTCTGCAGACTGTCACTGTGCAAGTTTTCTTGTGTAAAATCCAATTTTTGGGGGTGTATCCCTTCTCATTATGAAGACTCTTCAGATGTTGTCATGGGTTGTAAGATTTCAGTTTCTTTTCTTTTTTTAATCTGATCATGGGGGGTGTGAATTGCAGACATGCTTTTAATATTGCTTTTTCAGATGAAAAAAAAAAAGAGCACCTTTTAGATTTAATAGATTTTCATTGATTTTTCTACTTTTCCCATACAGCCATTAGCACAGCACATTGGCAGAATGTGATAATGTTTTAGCATCAGATGAGACTGACTTCAGTTATTTATCAAGCATTCATGTGCTCTCAAATAGTTCTGCAGCCTCTGAGAAATCCAAATAGTAGGTGATATTTGAAAGCTCGTTTTTTAAAGTCGTCTAAAAACAATATGTTTTATAATTTTGTTTTTAGGACTTGATTTGTATAATTTCACATTCATACTTGTTCAGTTAAAGACTTAAACATGTCTTCAAACACTAAATTAGGTTTGATTATGAAGAAAAGGCACTATTGATAATTTAATAATCATGGGCATGTTTATACCTTCCTTTGTATTTTACATTTCCAGGTATGTATTGTGTTTTACATTTATTTTTGCCTTCCTCTCTTTGGATCTGGAGAAGAACTTGTTATTTCATGTTCTTTTCAACCCTATATAAACTTAATAACTTCACAATATTTTCCTGAAAAAATATTTTTATTTACCAGCTGCTTTCTTTTCTCTGTGTTTAGATCCTCAGAACATGTCATACTATTGAATTGGAACCTGGCTCAGTAGGATTCTTCTTAAAAATGGACTGTTTAGTATTTAATTATTGTATTTAATTATTGTATTTATTGTATTTAGTGTTTAATTATTAATTGGTTATCTTGGTATCTTCGAAGTTTGAAGTGAGTGGAGTTTCAGTGAATTCCTTCAAAAAGGAAATATTGAAATAAGAGGATCTTTAGGAAGCAACATGAAGAATATTCTCAAACAAAGAGCCTCACTTTGTTTTTGAGCTTGGCTTCACAGACTTCTGAGCTGCATGAGCAGCCCAGGAATGTCTTTGTGAGGCCAACAAATATATCTATTTGATGTATTTCCAAGAGTGGTGGAAAACCATCTCTTCTTAAAATCTCTTTGGATTGTGCCCATTACCCAAGGAAGCTCTTTAAGGACTGTTTATTTTACTAACACTGGCCACAGTTTTCTGCATCAGATGAGAGCTATTCATGTAGAATTTACCTTTTTTTTGGTTTTTTTTTAAGGTGTTACCACACATTTAATTGAAAATACCTTTTGAAACTAGCAGGAGTCATGTACAGTGCTTAATTCCTTTTAAAGTGTGTTTATTGTAAATTGAATATTGAGCAAAATTAATACAAGATCTTGCTAACTGAGATGAGTTAATGCACAATGCACAGACCAAAATACAGATAATTTCATTTGGGCATCACAAAAAGCTGTTTCACTGTGGCAGCAGTAAAAATTAAATGTGACTCCAGCTGCTTCTTCCAGGAGAGAAATGGTACCTTCCTGTGGTTGTGGTGATCAACCAAGTAGAAGTAAAACCCTGCCTTGTCTTTCCATCTTTTCATCACAACCCTTGAAGTCTGTCCTTTAATCCCCTCAAATGAGGCTACTTCCAAGTTTCTGGAGCAACAAACAAAAGAAATCTGGAGATGCCTGGGTGGGAGGTGTAAGATATTTCAATGCTGACCAAGCCCTGGTGTGCTTTCTGACTTTGCTGGGAGCCCCTCAAGGCCAGTCAAAGCTCACAGGGGTGCAGCTGGAGGGGCTTCTCATGCTGCAGAGACTCGTGCCACAGCCCTCACATTCCTCCCACCAACACAGTCTTCAAGCAAGTGTTCAAAACACATGTCTTCTTTACAGCTCTTCTCCAGACCCTGGTGTGAGAGGGAATCTCTGAAATGGCAGGAGCTGGGGTTAACATTTGTGAAAAATAATGGAAAAGGTTGCACCAGGAGACAAACCAAGAGCTTCTCTTTAGACAGTGTTGACTTCTTCCTTGGACCTTTCTAAAATCATCCCTCAAAACTCTTAATTTCAGTCACTCACTGCAGTAAAAAGGATCAGATGTTCCCTGCTCTCAGTTTTGTCTGACCTCAGTACCTGCTTGTAAGTCATAAATTAAATAATTTTGGAGTAAGAAGTTCTTCTTCCAACATAACTTGATTTTGAATGAAATTGACATAAATCTCATTAAGTGAGATTTAGCTGGGACAGATGCAAGCACTGTAGATGCCTGTAAGTGCACTCTCTTCCCTTAAATTCTGGTAAGGTTTTAACAATTCAACTTGCTCCGTTTCTTAAAAATAACTTTATCCTAGGGGTTTGCTACCAGGCAGTAAAAAGAGTCCAGCTGTACGTACTTGGTATTTACTCCACCTCTCTCCTCCAGTGTTAGCTAGCAATACTGCAATTACATGGCTTTTGTTTTTCTCCCTGCTGAATAAAATTAATCATTTCTGCTCGTGATACAGGTATTTTTTGTGTGGTATCTGTGATCCCTGGCATTTCTTTGTAAGAGAAGCGAGTGATGTCCCACCCTTAATGTTTCCTTTCCTGCTGCTGAGGGAAGAGGAAGGAGTTGACAGTTTACACACAAGGTCTCCTCAGTCCCCAGAGAAGTTATATCCTGCTTGGTCTGGAGTTATTTTGCCCCCCCAAGTACAGACTGCTGATTTCTATTAAGATACTCCTCATTGTTATTACTACACCAAAGAAACTGCTGTTTATTTAAATATATAATGGTTGTACAAGATTGTAGGAAACTGTTAGGAACCATTAAATAATGAGGTGACTTTTCAGGGAAGCTTCATCTGCTCTTTTTGAAAAGATATGTCAGGGAAGGCTTTTGTTTTACTTTGAAGATAGTCATTCCCCCCCTTCCTTATTTATTTAATTTTTTCAATTTCGGATATCCACTGCCATGAAGCTGAAGAAGTTGTTACTGTTAAGTACCAGTGCCTCAAAGTGTTGGATTTAGCTTCAGAACAGCCCTGTGAAACACCTGTATTAGCTGTAAATATTAAAATTTATGTTTCAGTGTTTATTATGTTTATTATTTAAAGTCTTAACTGCAGCAGTGAAGCACAACTTGACTCAGTTTGTCGGAACTGAGTTGTCTCACTTCTGGAAATTCAGTTCAAAAGGTTTTTGCTGTATCATGTGGCTCTGAAACGGTGATTTAGAGCTACATAAATGTGGTGCTTAGGCCTTATTAAGTAGTCAAAGTGGTGCAGAACAGGTGGGTCTCTCCCTGAGGACAAAATGAACCTCATTTTAAATAAGGGTTAAAATATTTTTTGAGCTCTGATGAAATCATTGTTCAGTGTTTTCCCTCTTCTGAAGCAAAAATGGTGCACTCAGAAATTCCGAACTCCGAAACTGCCAGCTCTGGAGTTCAGAATATACAATGGGAATGAAAAATTTCTATCTTTAGGCTTGGTGTGGGAGGCATTCTTTGAATATTCCTATCTTAATTTCAAAGATGTTGAATACCATCAAGATAAACAGATTTCTGTGCCCAGCACTTTGGGGATCTCCAGGTGAAAGGAAACTTGCTCTTCATATGGATATTAAGTGACAGTGTCAGTATGATATGCCAAAAATGAAAAACCTTACTGAATTACAAATGGATATGAAGCAGTTCTGATTTTTTTTTTTTTTTTTTTTTTTTTAGCCTATGGAGTAATTCTCTGAACAAAAAGCACGACAGGGTGTGTGAAATGAATGCTAATGTAAGGATGTGAGAGTAATTATTGCTTCGTTATTTGGGAGTCCTTTCTTTCCAGGGAGGGGAAAAACCCCGTAGAATTAAGGTCTCTTGTTGTCTTTATCCTCATCTTTTAGAATACTTACATTTTATCTGTATCTAGGGATGCAGAGTTTGTATTTTGGGCTGGGGCTGGCATGCTGAGAGCATCACCTGCAGGCCAGATAAATGGGCTGTGCCCAGGGGAATGCCAAAGTTGAAAAATTCCTGTGCTACTTAAAAACCGTTTTTTTTAATCTCAGGATGATATTTAGTCCCTTTTTCAGTGTTTGCTACATGTTATCAGAAAAAAAAAACAAACAACAAATAAATCAAACAAAAGCAGAGAAATTGAATGATTTCATGCCTTCATTTTTAAATGTAATGTTCACTGCCTCCTAAATGAAGGAAAAGGTGGTTGTTGAGTAGTAGGGCAACAATTGGAGGGGCTGTGTGAAGGTCAGATGTTGTTCTTGCTTAGCTGCAACTGATAAGAAAAACTGTGGGTAAACGTTCTGTGAGTTTACAGTTTGGCCTGCCCTTAGGACAGTGTGCTGGTATCAGGAGCCACAGATGCAGAGGGGCTGTGCTGGGAGAAGCTGGGAACTGTTGCATGTTTGGCAGGTGATTAATGACAGGCTCTGTGAGGAGTGTGAAAAAAACACACTCAGATATATTTGTGCTCAAATTTAGACGTTTTGAATGTGGCAAACAATAAAAAAACCCAGTCTCTTAGGGGGAATTTTGGTTCATTTAGCATTAATTCCTTGCAGAGTTATCCTGCCTTTCTGTGGAATTGAAACAAGCTGAACTTTAACCCTTCACTAACATTTAGTTTCAGGGAGGAAGAGACGTGGAAGGTTTTGTGCACGTGTGTCCTTTTTATTTTGCTGGGAACGATGTATTGTTTCTGTCCAAGAGTTGTGTTGTGCAGGTCTCCAGCTTAGGTAGGGTCCCCATGACAAAACCTGGCTGGTGGTTCTGGCGTCTGCCCAGCTCATCCTCCTGCTTCCTGGAGAATTCCTCTTCAATAATTTAAACTTGGTTTGTTGTTCACAACACTCCGTAGGTATGTTCAGAACCGTGGCCAAAGGCTGCTAGCTCTGGCTGCAAATAATAGCTGCACTTCTTAAATGGGTAAACAAATTATAATTAAATATTTTCGGTTCTTTTCTCTTTTTTTCCCCCCCATCTTTTTGGCTTTTAGGTGTTGTACATGGGCATTGCTAACACACTGTTTACTCGCAGTGAGGAGCAAAGGAGTTTAATCCACACAGGTTAAATCACTCATTCCTGTTGCTTCTAAACGTGGTTTTGTGTGGCTTGTCCTTAAAAAACAGGATCCTGTAATTAAATCCTGAGGCTCCACATGCCCCATGTCACGGTGGCTCCTTACACATGTCGATTTCCTCGGAACACAAAAATCCAAGTGTCTCAGCTCCTGGTGGAAAGTGAACATCCCGTGTCAGACACATTCTGAAATGTCTCATTGTGATCATGAAATTTTATCCTATTTTGTCATACGAGCACAATAAAGCAACAGATGTATTTTAACACTAGGAAGAGGATGTGTAAAGGTAAAATTATGTCAGTTACACTTTTAATTACTTTGTTTTCTACACCTTTAGGTCTTGTCTGAAATTAAAGCTCTCTGATTGGCACATAGAATAATTCTGAGCCATAGTTTAGATACAGAAGATGTTACAGAGTACAGAAGCTGGAGAAACTGTGGCAGGAAATCCCTCTGTTCTCATTAGTTTTATCTTTCTGGATGAGGACTGTGCCTGTGGCAGAGACAGGGTACCAGGAGGGACGCTTTTATTCCCCATTCATTTTTGCCAGTAAGAGTTAAACTCAAAAATGTGGTGTATTTTTCCAGGCTCCCATTAAGTCTTAGCAACTAAAGTCAAAAGAGGTAAAAAGGACTGGTGGATCGAGGAATTGGGAGGAGCCTAAAGAAGGCAAGAAAACAAGATATTTGTTGGACAGGAAAAGAAGAGAGTGAGAACAGAGTAAGCCAAAGCAAAAAAGTAGATTTTCCAAGTACGGCAGCAGTCACTGTTGGTCATACTGGGGTGGTCAAAAAAGTCCAGCTCGTGCTGAATAGCTCTAAACTCCCTTATTTTGTGTGACTGGTGCTCCTTTGCTGGGAAGGCTGGCTCCTGTGAAGACTGACAACAGGTGCAAAACTTCACTCCTGGATTTTTTAACTTCAGATGGCCCTCACTTATATTTTCGCAGAGTTGCCCCTTATATTACTTACTGTAATTTAATCCAGAAAAGAAAGCAACATGCCAGGAATGAACTGAGTAACTACAGTGCAAAGTACCTAATACAGATGAACTACATGGAAAACTTGATTTTGAGACAAGTCTTAATATCAACACAAAAATATTTACATTCTGATCACTGAAAAAGCTACTGCATCTTTAAAATAGTGCTGAATGTTATTAACACTGCAGGGTCAATCACTAAGTGAATCAGGCACTGGGTATTTAGTTTATTTTTCAGCCTCTGGATATTTCCCAGATTGGGAGATCCCTCAGCTTAAAGTACTCTCAAAACAAACCGAACAATAAAAGCCCAGATTTGGGGTTTTATGAAGCAGCCTCCTAAATTCAGAACAATAAAGCAAAATGAACAGAGTAAGCACATGGAAAACACTCCTTACAAGGAGCTGTTTTATCTCCTGGCATGTTCTGCCAGAGGAAGTGATGAAATCGTGGCTGATTTTGGGTGTTCTGAGCGCAGGATGGGTAAGGCAGGGGCAGTGAGGTGGTGCCTCAGGGCAGCTGACCTGGTATTCCTTGTCCATCCAGAGATGGAATTCAGCTTTAATCCCGGAGCTGTTCATCCCCTGGTTGCTCACGTAGGGCCGTTCTTTATATTAATGTGCTTCTCCTTTATTCAGGAAGTGTCTAATGGCACTGGGGGGAGGGGAAACTCATTAGCTTCCTTCCTGAGTAATATAATTTTTATTTCCTGTTGTAGCAGCAGCCTTAGCCAAAAGCAACAACCTAAAAAGTGCATGGGGGAGGGTTGCCTGTGCAAAATGTTCCCATCTCTGGAGTGAAATGCTGGTTACAAGGATCCTGAGACCCATGGGCAGTTTTAAGATGCCCTTTGCAATCGCATTTTGAACTTCCTGCCCTTTCTTCTTTAATTGTGGGGATGGAGGTGACTCAGAACTGCACTAATGGGAGCATTTGCATTTACCTTCCCCACCCTCCCGTCCTCCTGAGACCCCCAGAGGTCACCCCAAGAGCCTTTTCCCAGCTGCAGGCGTTGGTGGGACCTGTTGGGTCAGAGCCTGGCCAGGTCTGGGGTTTTGGGGATGCCCTGGTCTCCCTGCAGGTACCACACACCTTTCTCTTCACATTTCAGCCGTGGCACAACTTCAACTGGAAAACACCAAGCAGCCTTTCTTTGCCTCCTGTAATTTTGTCTTGGCACTGTATTACAGCAAAAACTCATTTTATTTAAAAACCTTGTTTCCTGCTCCAAAATAACGAATACATGCACGACTTGAGTGCTTGAGGAGCACATCAGGAATGGGCACCACAGGTAGAGTTGAGGATGAGAAGGATTTAACAATGACACTGAGAAAAGTAATAAGACACTTTTTGGGTTTGGTTTTTGGTTTGTTTTGGGTTTTTTTCTTCAGTGCTTTATCGAGTGTGCCTTTGTCATTGTCATGCTGAAAATGCACACACTCTCCTGGGCACAAAGAAGGATTTTAAAAATAATTGCAAAACCTGTACAAGTTCATTCCTGTGGCTGATAACAGTTTGTGATAGTGTTACCTTAACCTGAGAGGTAAAAAATTCTTTCCAAGCTTCATATTGTATATATTTAAACTCATATATTTGTCACCTTTTCACACATTGTACTGTGTTTTAGGGTGGTTTTCAGTCTGAAAATTGCAAGTTGTTTCATGCAGTCTGCTCTAGCTAGACTTTCACCAACTTGAAGTAGTTGAGCTAAATGTGAATTTTGCTATGTGTACAATTGCACAAAGTGTGCTGCAAATACAAGTTCATACAGGAATAACACCAAAGTGGGGCCACTAAGGTTAAAAAAAAACCCTTGATTGTCCTTTTCTACAAACTTTGCACATTTCTCTTGGATTTTCAGCTTGGAGTGGTAACATTTTAATTATGCAGCAGATGAAATAGACCTGAGTAGGAATGAAACACTCCAGACATTCTAAAGAGGTACCAAGTTGAGTGCATAGAAAGTAGAACAGCCTCTGATGGATATGATCTTGATTAGTAAAATACCCATGCAAATGATAACCATAAGGAACGAGAAAAAAGGGTGTTTTCTGGAAAAGAGATCCTGGAAAGTCCCTTCTGTGGAGTGGTACTTGCAGGGAAAATCAAAAGTGTTTTCTGTTCATTTCATATGAAGCTGGAGGCACAAGGGACATCAATCACACAGGTGAGCAGCTCTAAGGTAATTGCAGGAAAGAAACTTCACCATCCCAGGAATTTGCAGTCCCTTTCATTGGTGCTTGCTCTGTGCAGGCTGTTAGGGTAGATGAGGCAGTTAAATGAAGTACTACAATTATCCACTGTTACCTGACACTTAAATTTTGTCAGCTTTTGTAGGAAGCAGAATATCCCTCCCCTGGGACCCTCTGCCTGCAGAAACCTGCTTATTTTTGTGTGATGGGCTGCAGTCCCCGGAGAGTGAAAAGGCTGGAGTTGTTTTGAGGGATTGGAAGGCTTAGGACTGGAAGTGAAGACGAGGAAATGGTGGAATGGGAGAGCTTCAGAGTTCTGTGCCTTGGCTGCTGTTTAGAGCAAACCCAATAAAAGCCACATTTTCGTCCTCCTGGAAAATGCCTCTGTTGTACGGGGAGAATGCTTCAAATTGACTTCAATTCTCATTTTCTCTTGTTTCCAGCCTGTACATTACATAGTTCTCATTCTGCTGTGCTTTAACCTCAGCTTAAACTTAATTCCAAAGACACTGTCGGCCGGGGGCTGTTCAGGTGGCACATGGGTGACTGCTGCTCTCCTGTTGATAATTTTTTTAAATTACAGAGCTAAACTGGATCTGTCTGTACTTTTCCTTCTGTAAGCCTCTCTGTGATAGTTGAGGAGGAAGCCAGCTTTTTATATATAGTGAAATATGGATTATTGCAACCACTAAGTGCTCACATTAATCTCGGGTGTTTTAGGTCATCCTGGACACAGTGCTGAGGTGAAGGTGACCCTGACAGGTCTGCACTCACAGACTCAGGAACCTTGGGAAGACAGGCTTGCTTTTGTTTTGGATCTGTGTAATGTGACCTGATTTATTTATGTAAACAAGGGGGTTTGTACCTGCTTTACTTTGTAACAGTTCCTTCACTGCAAAATGTGCATTTTTAGTGAAGATACATATACACATAATTGTCATTTAAATACAGTCTGTTTCTATGTGCAATCTGTGCATGTATAAAACTGTTTATGAAGGCAATTTTTCATACAATATTCCTGGGTTTAGCTGATTTTTTTTTTTTTTTAATGAAGTGCAATGAAGAATTACATGGTGAAGCAGAAGTTTTCAGCAATCATTCTTGCATCAGCTGAATTTTGAATCTTGTTCCTTGTATAACATAATGTATTTAAAAATACACTGTCAGTGCTGCTGTTTCCTGTGTGGGTGACCCAGTAGTCCCTGGACCAGCCAGGTGGAATAGCAAGGATCCATCCCTTCAGTGTCCGTGTGGGCACCTCCTAAAAACCCAAATAATAATAAAATAAGCAGGACAATAAGATTTTAAATGTGTGCTTAAGAGCTGTAGGAGGTAGTTAACCCTGAAAGATTCAAACTCTCATTATCACTGCTATGGATTTTCACACCACAGGGTGTAAAATAATTGGTTCCCTGGGGAGGAGCCACTTGAGACAGGTTCACCTGCTCTGCTCTGTGACTTGGGGACCAGCGAGTTTGGTCATGTTTGGAGCCAGGGTTTTTCCTGGCCAGGCTGTTTCTCCTTGCCCCAACGCTCACCAGCCCTGGGGGTGCGTGCTGGACACTCACAGGCTTGGGTCTTCTTGGATCAGATTCCCAAAGAAAAGGAATTAAAGTTTGTTTTTCTTTTCAGAAGGATGTCCAAAAAACAGGTTCCTGGAGGCCTGAGCCTTGCTCTGCCTTTGTTGTCTGTGGAGGACGGGAGGAGGGATGGATGGATGGATGGATGGATGGATGGATGGATGGATGGATGATGGATGGATGGATGGATGGATGGATGATGGATGGATGGATAAGGGATGGATGATGGATGGATGGATGATGGATGGATGGATGGATGGATGGATGGATGATGGATGGATGGATGGATGGATGGATGGATGGATGGATGGATGGATGATGGATGATGGATGGATGGATGGATGGATGATGGATGGATGGATGGATGATGGATGATGGATGGATGGATGGATGATGGATGGATGATGGATGATGGATGGATGGATGGATGGATGGATGGATGGATGGATGATGGATGGATGATGGAGGATGGATGGATGGATGGATGGATGATGGATGGATGATGGAGGATGGATGGATGGATGGATGGATGGATGGATGGATGGATGGAAATTCCTTGATATCTGGTACCCCCTGGGGTGGGCTGAGTGGTTCTGTTGCTCATTGACTACGCCCTATAACTCCTTCATAGCAAATAGTCACCAGCATGAAAATGTGAGGTCTCCATAAGCACAGTGCCTAATTCTGGTTTAGCACTTAGAGGTGTTAACTCTCTGCTCAACAAGTTACATTTATCCAAAGATAGATATTCAGGCAACATGAGAAAATGAGATACTTTAGAGGCTAGCTTTCCATAAGTTTTAAATTTATCCTATTTTTCTTCGAATGAACACATACTTGTTAGGGAATTAAGTATTTATTCATCAGCACCTGCACACAGAAGAAATACAACTGGTTTTAAAGCAATGAAATTCAGTCCAGGGACTCTGAAGTGTGTAGTGTGTTGTGTGCTGTGTACCACTAATTCCAGTGATAATGGAGCTAATGTTCAAATAAAACCCCCAAATGGATGCTTCAGTAAGTTCTGTCTATGAAAATGGGCTGTCATAATTAGTGTTCTGAAGTCACATGTTTTCACTTTTTAGGATGGAGGAATAACTTAGGGAGCACAGACTTGGAAAGCAGAGATGAATCCATGGTTGGTATCTTAGTAAATTGATATTTATATGTTATTAAATACAGGTTATTAAAAAGGAATTTCATGACATGAAGGTCCAGACAAGAACACATAAATGAACAATTTTTCAGACTCTGGAGAAGCAGAAAAGCAGTTTCATCATAAAGTAAATTTTGCAATTCGGGTCTCTCTGAAGTAAAATTTAGCTCTTTGTGCATATGACTTTCCCAGTCAGCTACATATGGAGACAAAAATCCGTTTTGAATTGTGAGGGAATTACTGAGGGGTTTTTGGTGTATTTTCCTTTCTGAAGTTGTGCATGTATTGCCAGCATTGCTGAATCACTCCCAGGCGACCTGAGGATAACCCTAAACCAGGCTACTTTGCATTTCATAATCAAATTTTAGTCTTTCAGCTCACAGCATATTTGTTCATTTGTTTCATAACTTGGAAAGGACTGAGAGATACAGAAAAACTTTCATCTTAATAATCACTGTATTCCTAAAATGGAAAAGCACTTGACTCATGTGGAGTGCTGGGCCATAAGAACTGGGATACAATACTCTGGCAATCTTAAAATCTTTGGAAAATAAAGTGGGTTTAACAATTAGATTAATTAAATGATTAAAAGACAGTGTGCCAACCACTTAATTGCTAGGGGAAGTCGGGGTATGAGATAGTCTTGTCATACTAGTCCAATTAGCACAATTGTACCAACCATGAATTATCTGTACAGCATGGAAAAAAATGGAAGAGTGTGTTGGGGGAGAAGGAGGAAAGGATGAGCAGCCATCAGCCCCCTTTGTGCAGCAGGGCATGTCTTGAGCACAGGGAATATCTGGAATGTAAAACCCCAGCTGGAGACAGAACGTGTCTGAGCCATTCCCTGTGTGAGGAGGAGTTGTTCCAGGGGCGGGCAGGGGTCAGACCCGTGGTCTGCAGCGGCCCTTGCTGCGATCCTGCAGGGAAACGGGAGCAGAGCAGCGCGGGGAACGTGCGGAGGATTCTGCGGCTGCCGAGCAAAGCTGCCTCGGTCTCCAGGGAGTCTGGAGGAGGGGTGTAAGTGTCACTTCTGGAAAAGAAGTCATTTTGTTGAAATATCACTGCAACTCGGCTCCAGGCTTCAACAGCAGCAGCGTTTTGTGTCCTCAAGTGCCTTTTGTTGTCGGCAGTGTGGTGGTTCCTGCTGGGGCTGACGGTGCTGCTGCGGGGCCGGGACCCTGCACTCAGACACACCTGGCTTCACCTCAGATGAGTGCCCTGGCCTTGACAGAAAATGGGCTGGAAGCATTGCTCAAAGTATCATTTCTGAATCTTCATGAAGAACTTCACTGACAGAGGGACTGGGCACTGGGATGGGCTGCCCAGGGAGGTGCTGGAGTCACCATCCCTGGAGGGGTTTATAAAAAGACTGGACGTGGCACTGAGTGCCATGGTCTGGTTGTTAGGGCTGGGTTGGACTCGATGATCTCAAAGGTCTTTTCCAACCTGGCTCATTCTGTGATGCTGTGGTCCACTGACTGAGGAAAGCTGGGTATTCTGCTTTTCAGTACAGGTCTGTTTTGCAAAAAAAATAACCCAGAAGAGTGGGCAGAAATTGAAAAGAATAGCATCGGTTTATTTCCGTATCTACAACAAAAATTACTCTTGCACCTTTTTGTCAGTGAACCATCCATTGATACCTACTCCAAGTACTGATTTTATTAACTTCCAGGCAGTAATGAAGGTTTCTTTTAAATAATTTTTCTTTATAACTATAATTTTGAGAAAATCTTGTCTGGAAGTTATGTTCTAAATAATACAAGAAGCAGCAGCTGAGAGACAGGATGGAAATGCTGTCTTTTAACAGAAATTTGAAGTCCTTTTATTCACTGATAACAAAGCTTTGCTCAAAATTAATTTATATTCCAACCCAGTAGCCAGTTTTCAGCACTGTAATGCAATTTCTGAGTCTCAGCTAAGCAGGATGAAATCCCCAGACTGGGCACTGGGATACAAACTCTGATCCCGCTTCAGATATGGGGAAGCTTTGCTGGAGTGAGGTGGGTTTGGGGATGGAATTTTTTCTTGGGGAAGAAGGATAGGTGAAGTCTCAGTCTCAGATCATCACCATCATCAGCAGCAGCAGCAGCAGCAGGTCTGCTCTTCCCTAACTGACCATGTCTGCTGATGCAACCCTTTCTGTATTTCCAAGGATTAAATATGATTTTTTTTAGTCTGCTCTGATGTCATCATTATTTTTATTATTCTCTATTACCCATGAATAAGATGGAATGAAGAGAAATAAAATACCAGAGTCCAGGTGAAACCATAGCTGGGACTGGAGGAAAACAGAAGTTTTAAGGAATGACCTTCCACAATTCCACTTCTCAGACTTGTGCTGTCATGTGAATGCCTTCCTGTTACACAACAGAAATTAAGCAGTTTAGACAAATATATATCAGTGGAGCTACGCCAGGATTTAATTAGGTCTCATGATCCAGATCTTTCAAATTACCTGCCTCTTTCAGTGTGATGAATCCACCTTTTTTGGCCATGACCTTCCAATCTGTGTTGAGTAAACCAAGGCTGCTCAGTCTGGGGGTTTTGGTTGCTTGGTGTACAGCCAAGTGTTCAAAGGCTTTGTGAAAGGCACAGAGACTTGTTTAGAGTGCTGGGGAGTTTTTTGAATTTTATTTATTTTTTTTGTTCAGAGTGATAAGTAGTTTTATGTTCCCTCTTGGAGGAAACGAGGGGGTTGCTAGTGGTTAATCAGTGTAGTTCCTTTAATACTTCTTTAATTTGTGATGGGTACAAATAGGGAAGGTCTGTTACAGGAACCAATTGATGTCTTAGAAACTTGGTAAGTTACAAGTTGAAGTGTTTACAAAAGTAAATTTTGGTGTTTTTTTTATGGCTGCAGTATGTCTGGCACTTCAAAGCTATCAATGACCAGAAATTAAACATGTGGTAAATATGACTGGAAATAGTAATCATCCATCACTTGTCTTTCCAGAAAAAAACCCGAACCAACCACCAACTACATTTAAATTCCTTACTTCCTGAGTTATTGTACCAGATATTTATTCCCCAGAACAGAAAAGGAGAAAAGGAAAAAAAAAAAAGAAAAAAGCAGCAATTGTTTAAATTTTGACAATTTCTGGTTTTCCTTCTGACTGTACTGCTCTCACCAGCATTTCAAACATGGTTGTGGTTTCCCTGCATTGTCCTTCATATTCCACATTCACTGTTCAATTTCTTTCATTAACCCAATACCAGTGTACATAAAAATACCCTGAGATGTTGATGCCTTCTTCTCTGGTTCAGCTGATTGTGTCTGTACCTTCCATGGCAGAATGGAAATATCTTTGTCTGGAGACAGCACACTTTGGTTGTCTGTCTGAATATATGAAAATACTATATTCCTAAATTATAAGAGCAGATTTGGGACTAATGTGCAGGAGGGTGGGGTGATTAGGGAATTGGGTGTCCAGCACTTTTAAATGTAGGGTCTAACTCCTCCCCTCCATCATCCAGTAAATTACATAATTTACCATCAGTGAGACTTCTTAAAAACTGAACTCTCCCTTGAGTGGACAAATTTGGTAACATGCAGTAAACTGCTTACTTTAGTTAAAAATAAGCCAAATTCTGTAAGCAAAATACCTGAAATTGAATGTCTTGGTGAAAGAATGAGCCAGGTGAGGATTTTCATAAAGTCAAGTAATTTCTTTGTGGAATTCTTTGGTTTCAAATGAAATTCTTTGTAAGCTTCTCTCATCAACCACTTGTTGAGATGGCCTCAAAAAACAAGCATTGCAGGTTTATCTCTGGATTTTTATACTTCAGATACCCTTCTAGTGGAATAGCCAAATTATTTTACTTTGCATTTTATTTACTTTGTGATTTCTTTATTATAAAATCCATTCTAAACCATAGCTAGTTTTATTAGTTACTATAATAATCTATTTTTGCATTGCTAAGAGTAGCTTGGGAAGAAATGACCATAATAACTTTCACTCAAGTACACAGTTTTAATTAATAATTGTAAATTATTATAAATTCATTAGTATAAATTCATTATTTTAGCCACAAAAGCAAATACAGATTTCCATTTTTAAGGAGGTAAGCTACTGTACAAAGAGTTTATACCATCTAAATTTTCCAATTTTATCTTTTTATGAAAAGCAGGGAAAGCAATTTGCAAATATTTAAAATGTCAAACTAATGGAAGTATAAATGATGAACAACTTGTAAGGCATGCAAAAGGAGGCCATGGTTTGCTATGGGACTATGGAAAAAGAATGAATAATTCATCAGGATAGAATAAATAAGAATATTTCCATGCAGCAGTTGCAGGTTTGTTTATTGATCTACCTGGTAGATGTTCTTAAAAGATTCATTATTTAGCACAAGCTAGAAAATGTAATATACCCAAAACACTGAAAATACTTTATTTCTGGCTGTGGGACTTCATTGCCCATCAGGGAAGAAAATCCCAAACAAACATGAAAACAGGAAAAAAAAGCCCCAATGAATTGCATAATGAAGGGCAGACATGGAGGTTTCTGTAACACCTGAGAGTGTTGCAGGATGCCTGTAACTGCAGAATTCTTACAGTTATGGAAAGGCACTGCAGCTGTCACTAACACTGCCCTGCTGCTGTGCCCACGCAGACTCTGAGCCCTCCCTCCTTCCTCTCACAGGTGCAGGGCAGGGGAGATGCAGAAATGAAATGAAAATGTTATTTTTAGGTGTATTTCTTACAAAGCCATTTTAGGACAGCAAATGGCTAACAGTTATAACTTTAACCCTTTTCTCCCTCCATTTTTGAATAGTCATTATTTCCCCTCCCCCTCTATTTTTAAACTGAATTTGCCATTTTATTTTTTAAAAGATAATTTTCAAAGTGGGGAAGGGTGTCAGCAGCAGGGTGCTGTATCCCTGTGGGAGCTCTTCATCCCAAGGACACGTCCCATGGCAGGTGAGGTGGCTCAGCCCAGGGCATTAGGGGATGATGGTGCTGTAATAAAGCCCATCAGTGCCCCTTTAATGAGCTGCTCCTCCTTGGTCAGCCACTGCAGCTCAGGCTCTTTTGGGCATTTGGAGATGCTCAGGCTTTTAACATCATCGATTTTCTCCATCACTGGTGCTGCTGTTGTCATCCTTCATCCAGAAAACCTGCAGAAGCGCATCCAACATGCTCCACTCAGACTGTGCCTGTCGTGGGTTTATTGCGTGTTGATGCTTAAAGAGCTTGTATTTCCTTAAAAGAAACCCAAACAACAGCAAACCAACAGCTTTTACTCCTGTTTTCCTTCAGAAACGGGTATGATAGCAAAGTAATGATTTGACATGAGTGGCAGTGGCTGGCAGAGCACCACCTTTTTTTTTGGCCACAGCTTCCCAGGCTGCTCTGGCTGCTTTGTGGTGGCCTCTCCCTGCATCATCTGTGATTATGATTCCAAAGTGTTTGCTGCATCCAGCTCACCTGGCTGGCTTTCCCTATCAGCTGCAATTCCACAGTGTTCTAGCACTGATCCTTGAATAGATAATACCCTTTATGAGAGGATTTTTTTTGTGAATCAAAGCCTTGCAAAAAGGTTTTGAAAGCCAGCACCTTTTGCAGACTTTATATTTGAGTGATACATTCTAGACTTTTCCAAAGAGCATTGAGCTTGGAGGCTAAATATCTTACTGCTAGTTGTTCAGAACTTTAATTCTAAAACACAGCTTAAGCCATTGAAGAAATCTGTGGTGATCAACTGAACGTTTCCTTTCTGCTTGGTTGAAAAAGGTCATCCCTCCTTTTGTGCCAGTTTTCAGATCTTTCCAGCATTATTCTTTCCTTTCCTAGGTATTGTGCCAAACACCTGGAAATGCAGTTTCCAGATCTGCATCTTTAGGGTATGGAGTGTGAGTGCACAATAAATAGAGTGATAATTTAATATCTGTGTGTTCTGCAGGGCAGGCTTTGGCAGGTCATTAGTAACCTGCCAGTGGCTCTGGGAGCATTCTGTGTGCTCCAGTACTTTCACACAAGATTTTGAGCATTTATAGGTGATTCAGCCTCATGCCCTACAGAAACACATTGCAGGAAGGAAGAATGCTAGAAATTAAAAGTAATTGAGGTTCCAGCACATGACAACAGAAGCAGTTTGGCTTCTCTTTTCTGTGACAATCTCCTGCGTGTAAATTGCCAGGAGCAATATTCTTTACTCGCTTATTCCAGCTGAAGGATTTGCAAAGGTAACTAATTTCATCCTCTGATTCACTCCTTAGAAATCCCTTTTTTCTTTTCCCTTCCAAAAACGTAACCTGGATTCTTCTAATTTGTCATGGTGGTTATTTTTGGGGTTGGTAAAATCTTGAGCATTACCACCAGAATCATGAGCCTCCCTTCTTGTACTGTTTATAACAGAGTCCTGTTTTGAAGCTTCTTCTTGTTGTGGAAAAATATTACAGGCTGCTGAAATTATCTTTAAAGTGCTTAGAAATTGCTGATAAAATGCATAAATTACTTTCTTTATGCTCTGTGTATATCCTTGTGCATGTGTGAGACTGTTCATACACATAAGTATGCAAGTTACATTCAAGCAATGCAAGTTACATTACTGGTGCATGTAGAAACACTCAGATACAACATTTTTAAAATTTAGTCAACATTTGTCTAATTGGCCTGTGCTATCTCTGGCACCCCTCCTCTCAACACACATTTGTTATTTCAACAAATCATGGTACTTGTATGGACAAAAGGCTAAACACTTTTAATTTACCTTCAGATGAAACAATGGCATAATAACATATCCAGAGAATTACTTTCTGCACTTTGGTCAGGTTTGGGGATTTTTGAGGGGGGGTTTAATGCCTACCATGCAATGACAAAGGTTTATTCTCCCTTTGTTCTTTTCAGAGTGCTGCAGCAGCTCCCAGCCCAGTGCTAGGAAACATTCCCCCAGGAGATGGCATGCCAGTAGGTCCAGTACCACCGGGGTTTTTTCAGGTATTCAGAAAAAAAATTATCATTACAGGAATTTTAGGATAGAAAATCCTCTGTAATACTGTTTGCAGAAAAGGTCCTGTTCTGAACTGTGTCTCACTGTGTGGTGCAATATTTGAGAGTTTATTTTTAAACAGAACTGGACAGGTGGGAAGGAAGGGACCTGACTGACAAGTATTTAATTTATGAAATAGTACAGAACAAGAAATGGTGCCAGTTTTTTAGCAGAGATTGAAAATGCCTGAGTACAATATTAAAATAATTTCTTGCAATAATATACATAACATTCTGTGGAAATTTTAAAGTCAGAATGTTGTTGGTTGTGTTCAGCTCTGTGCTAAAGCCACGGGCCAGGTTCCTGAGCTTGTGTGGGAATTCAGCCTGAGCAATGCAGAATGTCCCACTGAGCATCGCCCTGCGCCTTGAAGATCTCAACCCAAGTGCCTAAAAAGTTAAATCAGGGATTTACACCTTGTGCTGCTGCTGTTCAGTTTCGTCCTACGTGGAGCTGAACACCCATTTGTGACTTTGGGCAGTAACAGCGCAGGATACGATGGTGGCAGAAATGACATTTTAGTGCAAGGCCAGCGTGGTGTTTGTGCCCTGAGGCTGCACTGCTCCCAGGCTGGGCTTACACCTCCTCCTCACCAAAGCTCGGTTGTTTTCCTCCACACTGGCAAACTGAGGCTGGATTTGTAACACATGAAAAGATACTTGGAAGTGAAGTGGAAAATATCTGGCTGCTGCCAGTCACAAAATTCTCGGGAGCTGGCAGAACTCATTAATTAATTTATTTCTGCTTTTAGTGCTTTGAACAGCTGGTTAGGGAGGCTCTTTTGCACATAATTTTTGTGTCAATTTTTAGATTATATCAATATTTTGCCTTTTTTAAATATTTTTTTTTTTTTTTTTTTACTTCAGCCTCCCACTTCAGCTGTGATGTCAGAGGAATTAACTTTTTTTGTTATTGTCTATGATGACTACTAGGATGGGGAAGGGGCACAGATAGGACAAGTGTGTGAAGTACAGAGGAGAGAGTAACTATTTTAAAGGTTGTGCAGAAGGAGGATGTGGGAGTTTTGTTTTTAGAAGCGTGAATAGACTTCTAGCCACTCCAGATCTTTGAAGATGTAAGAAAGACAAGCTGATAGAAAGTTGAGTGCGGGTAAAATCTCATTGTATGCCAGTATCTGGCTTGAGTCTGATTTGAACCCACAATGACATCCTGCTCTTTTTGCGAGGCCTGAGAGTGAAAAGGAACATTTTCCAAGACATTATTAATCCTTGCTGTAGTTGTGTGCCTAAAAATACACGAGTTTGGAAATGAGGTGTGGTAGTGGATGCGCTGATGTGTTTGGGAGCAATCCCGGCAAGGGGAGCTCAGCCAGAATCCAGAGGGTTCCATCCCAGTGAGAGCCTGAGGTGTGAGTGCAGACAGCCCTGCTGCTGCAGTGTTGTCAGGCAGCACTTAGTGCCAGGCTCTGAAACCTTCATCAGAGCTCAGCCTCACCAAGGTCAGCTCGCCCCAAGACAAGAAAATGTGCTGGCAGACAGAGCCTGCGTGTGTGAAACTTGAAAATGGAGGGCTGTCATCTGCTGCTGTGAAACACAGGTGAAATCACAGGCCAGAAATGGAAACTCACGGTGAAATCCTCCTCCTTTCGTCATGGGTGCTGCTGTAGACCTGTACCTGAGGCGCTTTCTCCATCCTCTCCTGCAATTCCTCTGGTCCCAGAGTAAAACAAACCCCCGAGAACAGGTTCATCTCTCTGGCTCTGGGAGCTGGCTGCCTTTATTCTTCTCCCCCCAGCAGTTTGGAGCTGAGACCTGCCCCTCACTCCCGGATTATGACAGCAAACAGTTTGTTCTCCAGAGTCAGACCACATGGGCAGAGCAGGAGAGAGGTGCTTGTGTCTATATTTAGTGCACTGAGACTTTGCTCCACAAAGGCCTCGTAACATTTTAATTCCTTTAACCCGAAATTTATCTGGAAGGTCACCCTGGAATGGTAAGGGTGCCTGTTGTTGCTTTCAGGGAGTTGTTTGGGTTAGGCTGAGCTGAAGCTGCTGACAGCCAGCACCTGCCAGCTCTGCTTGCAGAACTCAGGGGTCACAAATGATTTGAAGTAATTCCTTCCCTCTTGGTTTTGTACTCCTGTTTTCAATGGGCACCCACAGGGACATAAGCAAAGCGGGGTCACTGCTGCTGCAGTGGGTTCTTATCAGATCAGGGGAATGTCAGAGTCCAGGGGGGAAAATGTGCTGGGGATGAAGAAACACCAACAGGCTTTGCTTTTGGTCAGCACTGCTGACCTCTAACATGACTTTTGAGAGATTTATTTTTTACAGAACAAAATAAATATATTTTATTTTTTAAAAATAACGCTGTCTGCTAGTATAGCACTTGGAGGTACAGAAATACTGGAGAATTGCTGTTTCTCAGACAGTATGTGGCAAAACTCTGCTCTTTGTAAAAGCAGGTTTTCTCATGCAGGTAGAGCGTTAGCACTGATGTTAATTAGCAACCTGTGGCATTTCATGCCTGGTCCACAGAGGCAGAAGTTCTGAGGCCAGCAGCTGAATTTGTCTTGTATCTCTGTGTAGCTGAACTTTAATGCTTCGGTTCAGGTGAGGAATGATGGTCACTGCACTGCTGCCTGTCCAGGAAAATGGCCCAGTGCAGGGAAGGTGGTAGAGCTGTTCTCAGCTATTGTCATCAAATAAATGAGTTTTTTGGGGTTTTGTTTGTTTGTGGGTTTTTCAGTTTTCAAGAGAAGTTGTTTGCAGTGCCAAAAGTGAAATGTGAAAAGTCAGTGTTTATGTGGAGTTAGGATGTGCCTCAGTTCCCTCACTGGTGTCTTTGTGCTTGAATGTAACTTTAAGTTCATAGGCACATACTTTTTGTCCTCATCTTCTCTCAGACTGAGCAGCAGTGGGACTCTGGAAGTAACTCGGTGTGAAACAGAGCCTGAACCTGCTCTTGGTTCATTAACAGCAGCACTTGAATGTGTGGGGCACAGCACCTCTGCCGAACAGGACACTTTAACCCCAAGTATTATAACCCAAACAGCTGCTTTGGGCAACAGAAGTCATGAAACTGTACTAGATTGCATACAAGCGAGGTGATTTTATTTATACATGTCTGAAATGCCCAACCAGCCCCAGCTTGAGTCTGGAAATATCTCATTCTTTTCCAGTTTTCCCATCTGTAACATCCTGGACATGGAGCTAAGGTGTGAGGAAGGCACTTAGCTACCGTGATAATAAAATAAAGTCATTTGGGACATTTTCTATGTCATTTTTAGACCATTTTTACTCCACTTCATTTGTTAGTTTCTTCATATGGCCAGTCTTGGATATCAGCATGACCTGCTCTCTGTCCCTGGTTCTGGAGTCCTGTCTGACCCTGGCATAGTAACTGAGCAACTGAAAGGTTCAATAAGATCATAATGGATACTTACCTCTGGGTCTAATGTTAGTGGATGTATATAATGTCAGCAGCCACAGCTTTACACAAGGCTCTTACAAACTCATGTACAGTGAGTTAAATCTTCCACTTGTGATCAAAGAGGTTCAGGTTGTACAATTCAGAGACTTTGAGCTTTCCACATCCAGTCTTGCAGGTGCAATTGCTGCTCTTCAGGTACTGAGGACCATTTCCATCCCTCTCTTCACTGATGTTTTAAGGCAGCTAAATAATTTGAGAGATGTCACATTTGTGTTTTTGCAGACTGTTTATTTGATCTTTGTGGACAATGTCGGTATTAGTAAGCAAATGAGCTGAGGCCAGAGGGAAGTGCGTTCATTGAGGTGTTTGGAGTTTTTAAACAGAATGTAAACTATTGATTTCACAGGATTTTGTTTGCCTGTTAGTTAAATTTCCAGTTTTAGCACTCCTAAATGCAGAGTTTAGAACAGAGCACCATGGAATGTTTTGGAAGGGACCTTAAAGCCCCTCCTGTTCCAACCCCAGGTGTGGGCAGGGGCACCTTACCTTCACTGCTTCTCCAAGTTACTGACTCCCAGCAGAGCCTGACCCTGGCTGCTGCTTTTGCACTGCAATTAGGAGAAACTTCAATGTATGTTTAATTAAACCTCAGTTGTCCTCAGCTCCTGTATTCCATGGCTGCCCAAAGGTTTGGCTGAGCGTGACTGCCTTTAGAGGCACTCACCTGGAGACCCTGCTGGCAGCTGTACGGGGAGCAGGTTGTTTTCCAATTGACAGTTCACTTGTTTAATTTGGTAATTCTGTTAAAAGTCAAATTCTAGCACTTGTCTGTACCTTTTCACACATAAGCGAAGCGCCCTTTCTTTTAAGCACATTATTTTTTTTCAACACATTTGTTAAAATCTCTTCAAGTTCAACTTACCACTAAACATTATTTCTGTGGTGCCTGTATTTTCTAAAGGGCTTTTCAAGTGGTTGGCTTCGTTCACCAACTTCAGATCACCAGATAAACTTGGAATGGCATGGGAGAGAAGTGTCGACACCATGTTAGAAATACAAATGTTACATATTCCTCTTATATAAAGGGGGAAAAAAAAACCCAACCCAAACCCAGCCCTGAAAAGTAATGTGAGCTTGCCTTGCCATCTAGTGGCAGCTGCTCCTGCTCTTTTTAGCTCAATACATATTATTCTCAAGTATTATTTTTAGCCTTGTTTGCCATAGTAGAGCTGACCTAATACTTCAGGAGAGTGTTGTTACAGTAAGGCACATGAGCAGAAAGGACTTTCATTTTCCTGCCCAGCCTTACTATTTGAGATATAAATGCATATCTCAAACAGTAAGGCTGGGCAGGAAAATAAATAAATAAAAAATAAGTATATATAAACATTTATATTTATTATATGTGAATACATTACAAATATATGTCTACCATATGTAAATAAATACAAATCAAAGTTTATCACCTAGTTAAATGAGAGTAAGCAAAGTCAGCAAATTAAAAATTAGTAACATGCATGTCCTGCATTTTGAGGCAGAAATGGTGAACTACGTACAGATGGAAAGAAAATGGATTTGTAAGGTGTAGTGTAAGGCTGTAAAATATCTCTGTAATGTAATATTATAGTTCATAGTTAATAGTGACCATATTTGCAGTGAAGTCATGGCATGACACATTGTTAAAAAATAGAGTTTGTATTCCAGAGCCAATAAATGCAGCATTTGGTTAAAGCAGTTAAAGGAAGGAAGACGAGGAGGGAGGAATCCCTCAGCACCTCTTTAAAGCCATTTTGGAATGAATCTTCCACTGGGGGTTACTATTTGTGCAGGGAATGAGGAATCCCAGTTCCAGCTGTAGAATGGCACAGCTGGAGCCAGAGGAAGTGCTGTGGCTCAGCCTGCTCTGTGCAGAACCAGCACCTCTGTCTCTGCCTGTCTAAAAAAGTTCTGTTTCCTTTTAAACCCCTCTGAACTCTTTCAGCTCTCCCCTTAATGCTCACACAGTCTCCTGGCTTTCCAGAGTTTCTCTGTATTTTATCTCCCCACTTCCTGCAGCCTCACCTCGTTATCTGTCCCGGGATCCATCACACTCCCGCTGTGTTCCCCATTTCTGCAGCATTGACTTTTCTGTACAACTGAGATGGTTACAAACTGTAGCAGAACAGCAGAATTAGCTGGATTTGGCACGTGTTCACACCCAGCCTCAATTCCAGTGCAGTAAGTGGGGCAATTGCAGATGAAGGAGTGAAAAGTTAAAGATTCCGAGCAGGGCGGACACAGGGAAGTGCCAGAAGCTTGAGAACCATCCTGGGCTGTGAAAACATGGTGATGGAAGAATGAAACGTCACCAGAGCTGCACATGCAGCGTGTGAGCAAAGACAGCAGCTTTGGTAGCCCTGAGAAACTTTGAAAATAGATTTTAAAGGGGACCTTTTTCCCTCTGAGTTTGTATAATTCGTGTTGGTAGGAAGAACTTTATTGTATTTTTGGAATCTCCATGGTTTGTCGATGCACCCACCCCAGCAGAGCAGTCTGGGAATCTTCAAATTCATAAAATGATAGGTCTAATTCTTTGCAGAATTGGCATATGTGCCTTTTTGTCCTCAGCAGTATCACACTGCATTTTTAAATATTCCATTTTTAAAAATTACTTTGACTGGTTGCACTATGTGAGAGGGTATTATCATCTAGAAAGATCTATAAGCAGTTTGTGTTTTTCTCCTGTTTGGGTTCCTTTCCCTAAATACCAGCAATAAAGTCAGCTTCTAAAAAGTGAAGTTATCCGGAATCTGCTGGCCTCAAAAATCCCACCCTGCAGATGTGGAAATGCTTTTGCTGCTCGTAACTGTTGGAACAAATTAAAACTGCTCAGTTTGAGGAGCTAATCAGCTGTTCCAAAGAATCAGCCATGTATCATCATCAGGTTCATCAATCTGGGGAAAATGCTTTCAGTCATCTGTCTGGATGATGTCTAAATTCTAAAAACGCAGGGATTTTCATTTTTGAGGGTTTTTAAGGTGTTACATCTTGAATGTTTTAGCTTGTCATGTTTGAAATACTCTGTTTTCCCTTCCATTTGCATTTAATAAAATTAATGTAAAAACTGTTTACCTGGTTTAAAATTCATCTAAGTAATGCTTTTTATAAAATTTTAATTTCTTTCAAAAATTCCTTTAAGCATTATGTGTAGAACTTAGCAATTTTCTGTCCCAATTATGAAATCTTAAGCTTCAGATAATGATGTTCCCCACAAAGTGACATAAATGTAATAACAATTTAATTCCTACAGATCATCTAAAAGCAGATCTGGCTTTCAGCATCTCAGAGAGAGATGCCTAGCTGGGGACCAGAGGTTTTGTTTGGGGCTTTTCTGATTCTTTTTGTTTGTTTCTTTCTTTCTGTTAAGCACGGAATTGTTTCTTCATTTTTCTACACCAAACAAGATGTGTGTTACAGTGTCCTTCCCATATGGTGTCCTTGACCAGGGATAAAACATTAAATTTATTTAAAAAGCTGGTATTGCTGTAACTTGGAATTTTGGATAGGGAAGGAGCTCTTCAGTTGAGGGGAAAAACCCCCACTTTTTCTCTGTATTATGAATTAAATCAGACCTCTTACTGGTGCTATTTTTAAGTTGTCAGTCTGCTCTTAGAAAACCATAAATACAGGAATTATTTTTTAGGGATCATTCCCTGAAGCACAGAGACAAACTGACTCATGGAAATGGGTTTGGTCATCAGGAAAAGCCAATATAGAGAGAACTCCTCTCTCAGTGCTGAGAATAACACGTTTTTATGTGAAATACCATAAATAAAATCAGCTGTTTTGGTTTGCACTGGTAAACTGCAGGATGGGCAATGTACAACCCAAATTTAATCTCCTAAATACTTCAGCAAAAAATCATTTAGTGTTCAGTCCCAGTTGAGACTAAAATGTGTTAATGAAGAGTGTCCTGAAACTTGAGTGATTTGTTACTGCTGAGAGAGATGCCACCAAAAAAAAAATCACAGAGGAAACTGAAAAATGAAAAGCAATGAAATGAAAAATGAATTGCAGGGTAACTCAGATAAATTCAATTCACACATATTTAATGGTTCCCCATGGTCCTCCTAGGAGGGCAGACCCCCTTCAGTTTGGGAATGGAAGATGTAGGTGTAAAACACCTCTGGAGTGTTTCCTAAAACACTGGGGTCTTAAAGAGATATATTGAAATATTATTTTCCCATACAGAAAAATGAAATAAAAATGGCCAGCAGTCTTATTTTTAATCTTTTGGATACTAATGCTAGTAATACATAGCAGTAAATGATGCCAAACCTTTTAGCCCAGAGTAGAGTTTGGAAACAAAAAAGGTGAAGATGAATGGTATTTTACCCAGAATGTGTAACTGGGCAGCTGATTTTTAAACAGAGACAAGAGCAAAGATTTTTGATTTGTTTCACTTGTGGTCATTTTTTAGAACTTTTAAATGGATAGATGGAAAGATTGGGTCATTTTCAGAATTACAAGAGGAAGTGTGACCTTGTCTCTTGCAGCTTGAACTGTTTTCCAGTACTTGCCCCTCAAGTAGCAGCACAATTAATTTAAGATCACTTGTAGTGTGTACAAATAAGGTCTGTGGTTCCATTTTCAGCTGCTAGCATAAGTGGTGTTTATGTTTGTACTGTAGGTGGCTGAGTTATAAAAATCAATTGTTTGCTATTTAGGTCTTCTCCACACCAAGTGTGAAGCTGTGTCTCACCATGTGATTTTTGTTAGTGGTCAATATCAATTGAGTCTCAATAGGATTTGAAATATTCAGGATTACTTCTCTGGACTAGTCATTGTTGCAAGTTTTGCAAATTTATGTGAGACAAAGTGTGATTGATAAATGCAAAGGTATGAGTTAAAAGCAGGATAAAAATGTCAGTGCAAGAAACCTGTATCTGGAAGGAAGTAAATTACACTCCCAGCTTTGGGAAGTAAATTTAAAGAAGCAATAGATTTATTCAAATATGTCATGCTTAGTAGAGCACCACCCTCTGAATTCCTTATTTCACCACTATTAGGTGGAAGTGAAAACTAATCCACATCACATTTTAGAGTCTCCTGGACAGCTAAAAAAGAGAGTTAGAATTGCATGGCTGGCAGAGAAACATTCCAGCCTCTGTGCCTTTATGGCATCAGCTTCCTTGTGGATACTTACTGTAAAATCACATTTTCTGGCATCAAAATGTGGGTAGTGAGGGCCTTGCGCTTCAACATTGCTCTCTCAAGGACTTTCCCACTGAGAAAACTTATTTTCTGTTGTGTTGAGAACTGAGAAAAACAGGATTTTACAATATTTTGATGTTGCACATCTCACACTTGCATTAAACACACAGGTTAAAAGACACCCTTTGCTCTCCCTGTACACAGCTGGGTTATTCTTGAGCAGAGGGATAACAAAAAAGTGCTACAGTTTCTGGCACCATCATTCAAGTTCCTGAACTTGCCCTTCTTTAAAATACTTTTAACAATTCAACATGAAATGTTGCTGTAAGAGAAGGAAGCTTATTAAATTTAACATTTCACATCTTGATTTTATTTTGTGTCATCTCTATTATTCTAGTATTCTAATAAATTCCTCCTTTTAGGTTTTTGGGCTTTTTTTTTTTTTTTTTTTTTAACCTTCACTGTAATTTGTTAAATGCAAATATTCTACAGTGACTGCACAAAAGGTTTTTCCTTTCTGGCTTCTTTTTCACCCAGTTTAGTAGAAGGTTCTTCCTTCGCTCTCAGCTGCAGGACAGCAGCCTTCAGAATCCTTTTTGTGATGCCAAATTAGTGAATTTCATACCTGTGGGTAGGAATTACAATATAGTGCTGTCAACAGATGTTGGTGGAATCTCCATCTCCAGTGGTGGCTTAGATCTGGCTTGCTTGCCTGTTACTGTGTTTTACTCATTTTTGGGGGTTTTTTTGGGGGTTTTTTTGGTTTGCTGGTTGGGTTTGATTGGGATTTGTTTTGAGTTTGGGGATTTTCCTCCTTTTTTTTGTGTAGTTGGTCATTTGTTTTTGTCTTGTTTTTTGGTTTTAGTTTTGAGGGATTTCGGAGGAGGTTTGGTTTTGCTTTATGGGTTGTTTTTTTAATTGGGTTGGGTTCTATGTGTCCTTTGTTTCTTTTTGTTTTGTTTTGTGTTGTTTGTTTGTTTGCTGGTGTTTTGCTGGGTTTTTTTTGGTTTTGCTGGTGGTTGTTGTTGGTTGGGGTTTGGTTGGCGGTTTTTGTTTGGGTTTTTGGGGTTTATTTTGTTTGTTGTTATTGTTGTTGGGGATTTGTTGTTTGTTTTGGAGTGGTTTTTTCTGCTTTTCACAGCACCTTATCATGTCTGCCAGTCCTTGAACTTCCATTGGAGAAGTTGATTTTAGCCCTTTTGCCCTCTTCCTTCTCCACAGCTAAAGTTATTTTGGCTGAAGTTGCAGTTGGCTGCATTATTGAGTATTTTTCCAGCCTAAATCCAAGACAAATAAAGAGTCTGTCTTCCTGAAAATTCACTGTGTGCATCCATCTAAGGTGCATTTAAAATGCTGAATTTTGTGTTCTTGATTTTTTAGACAAGGCTGAGAGAACAGGCAGAAATGTCCAAGTCTTCAGATGCAAACATTTTATTTTCACCTTGAGAAACAAGATCTGAGTGCCCAGTCCAGGGTGTGTGGGCACTGGCTTTAATTCAGTAGCAGTATTCTGAGCCCAGTAAGTTCAGGAGTGTTTGTGCTGCAAGAGAAGGAGAAGGAGAAATTGTTGAGGAGAGAGGGATGCCTGCTGTAAGAAACAGAATCCCACAGTGGTTCTTCCCTAATGAGCATTCCAGAAACTCCTAATAAAATAAAAATAGTAGAAAATGAAAGTAAAACTAGTTCAGAGACTAAATGTCAGGGGTTCTGGAAATGACAAGGGAACTGGTGAATAAACACATGACACAAAGTTCCTGCTGTGTCAGTTTGTGTCTTTCAGAATCCGGTGCTCAATAATGTGTGTGTGTATTTTAAAACTACTCTCACTGCCATGAAAAACTGAGAGTATTTAATCTGTTTTCATTAAAACATTGGACACAATTTCTTTGTTCTCTGGAAACACCTTGGTGGAACCTTCTAGTGGACAAGCAAAATACTGGTAGTGGAGAGGGAGAAGTTCAGTCACTGACACAGAAATGAGAATATTTAAGTTTGTAATGGTAAAATTTTTGTGGTAAACCAAACTAGGAACTACTTGAAATCTGCTTGTCACTGATTGCAGTTCCACCTGGGTGTAGGGGGAAACATAGATACATGAATATTTACAGTACATAAGGAAGGAGCAGGTTTTTTATTACTATTACATAATATCCATATAACACTTCAGATTTCCTTTTTTTTGCGCTGCACAGCTGTAAATAAAGTCGAGTTTCATTTGCTGGAGGAGACAAGTCAGACCCAGGGTCCTCACTGGAGTGGCTGCACTTGGTTGACCTTTGTGGGAATGGTTGAAATTCTAATTTCCTGATACTTGTACTGTTTCACGGGGGCCTCACCACATGCACAGCCCTTTCTCTTTCTTATCAGAGGTTCTCACCATCAGAGAGTGCACAAAGGAGCCTCCCTCCTCTACAGCACATCATTTCAAGTATCTTTTTATTAATCTATTCACAATTGTTATTGAACTTTCTTCTCCAGTTTGTAAACCCTCTGTACTTTAAATTGCTTTCTAGCAGTGCTTTGAGTGCATGTTTATGTAGGTTACATTACTCCAGCTTTCATCTGATTCCAGGATGTGAAAGGTTTCATTAATTTATTGATGTAAGATCACAGGAAAAATTCCAGTAGTAATTATTGGTAAAATAATTGCAGTTTCTCTTCTAGCTATTGCTAGTCTAAATCAGTCTTTTTGTCCCCATGCTCAGTCACAGCATACTTTTATCTCTTCATTTCTTCTGGAGCTGTAGGTACTCCTGCTTGCCAAAGCCATCCTCTTCATCTTCTGTTTAGTCAGATATTTGTGCCTTTTTCCTGTGGATTTCCCACTCATCCTTTTAGATTTCTAGGCTATTGCCACATTTTGGGGTGGAACGAGCAGGGAAGTTAAATGTTTTTTTGCTGCCAATACCGCTTGATTATTTGGGGGCCTGGCCTTGTTTGAGGGCTGTGAGGTAGCTCAGCAGTAGCCAAGAGCCACCAGAAGCTCACAAAGTGTGGATGGTGTGCCAGATTTGGGTATAAATTGAGGTGGGAGAGAGGAGATCCAGTGTGTGAGCAGGGAGTGCAGCACTGAATTGATATGGCAATTGAAACCAGCAAAATTCTAAATATTTGCATCATGAACTCAGAATCTGTGCCCCCGCAGGTTAAATCTTACGTTGCTTTTTGCTGTGTTATGAAGAAGTGAATGAAAAGTATTTGTGAGTTATTTTGATCTTCCTTTCCTCTGAAGTCTCCCAAGAACACCTTTGTTTTCTATTTCAAGGTTCCCACCTTTCCCCCTTCTCCAGTGGAAACTAGAGATGTCTGATGATGGTTTATTGCTCCCTATTAATGCATTAAGTTTTTTATATTCTGCACTTAGAAGTGCTGAAACAAATGGTTAAATAATCTATCCTCTGAATTTGTGCAGTACTGCTGAACATTGTGGAACAATGTCCAAAGCTGTCTGCGTGAGTGTTCAGGCCGGGTGGGTGTAAGGTGGCTTTTACAGGATGGGTGGGATTATTCAAGAGTTTCTTCTTCTCCCTGCAGCCTTTCATGTCACCCCGGTACCCTGGAGGTCCAAGGCCACCTCTCAGAATACCCAACCAGGTGAGGCTTCATCCCTGCTGCTCTGCTGGCCCAGGGCGAGGGCTCTGTCCCCGTGTTACCACTTCTGTGTCAAACACATCATTCTCTGCCCATCTCTGTTGGACACACAGATTGTATTGATTTCACAGTAAATATGGGGATTATTGCTGAGAAATAGGTCTCATGAAGTGCTCAGTGGCTCCTGCAGACACTCTGAGCACTTTCTAAAAGTGCTGGATTCCCAATTTTCCATCAAAGGATGTGTAATGCCAGTGAGACAAGGATGAGTAATGAGCTGCTGTTCGTCAGCAGGGACCTTTTTTGGCCCATCTGTGAGAAGAGGGTTCTGGAAGTAGAGAACATTTGTGTTTTCAAGTTCTCCATAGTGCAGATAGAGGAGGAGAAAGAGTTGTCAGCAGATGAAAAGTTAAAGACAAGCAGACAGAAAAACATCAGTGGAGCTCTGAGAGGAAAACTAGGTCATTTACAATATTGGGAAAGGGAGAAAGGATAAATGGAATAGATAGTTTTGTTCAGCTTTGGCTTCCAGAACTGCCTTTCTATTGTCACACTACACCCCTAGCCTCATTTCTGGCTGTTTTTTATATTTGTGTAACACAGTTTCAACAAATTTGTCGTTCCTTTTGACACACTATCACCAGAAGGTATGAAATCTAAATTTCAGTGAGCTGGATGTATCAGGTGGCAAGACTTCTCCAGGTGTTGCTCTACCTGGTTGATGTTTGGGATCAGGTTAAGTTACCTGAACCAGGGCTGCTTTCTCACCAGGGCAGTGGGGACTTAAATTAACATTGATGAAGTGATCCCCTGTGCAGTGCCATTAGTGCTGCACTCATTTGACAACACTTTACTTCTTTAACTCAGTGCATTCCTGATTTTTGCACCTCCCAACACTGTTTTAGCCAGAGGTGTCTGAGCCCCTGAGCCAAGTGTTTGGGTTTCACACCCTCAGTGCCTGAGCTCAGTGAATCCTGGCAGGTGGGATGTGGTGGCTGGAAGCGCTGCCAGCCTGCAGGTTTGGTTTCAGGAGTGATTTTGTCTGTGAACTGCGGTACTTTCAGTCCAGACTGGAAGATGATCACATAATCCCAGTGAATTGCAGCTCTTGCCACATCCACATTACGCCAAGTTCACAAATTGCTGCTTTAGCAGCACTGACATAACTCAAGGTACAGCGTGGATGCACAAGGTGTGCAAGCAATAAACTATCGTGGCACAGCTTTAAGGCCCAAATTTTGATTAGGGGATAGTTTGGTCCAGGGATTGTGGAAAGGGTCCCTGCCCATGGCAGAGGGGTTGGAAGGAGATGGGATTTAAGGTCCCTTACAACCCAAACCATTCTGAGATCCTGCTCGCTCAGGATACATTTTTACTGAAGATGTAATGGTGCTTTGAAATGCTAAATAGCTCCTCATGGATCAGCTACAAAGATCCATTCATAAAGTGTTTTTCTACTTGACCCAGCTACAGGTAAAATCCTGTAAAAATGAGCTTTAAACCTAATTCAGTAAACCCAGAGGGCAGATTAATGTGGGGATTTAAAAATGTGTTGACTCTTGACTCAGAGGAAACATCCAGCAATTAGGAATGAAGCGTGTGTGTTGTGTTTTTAACGTGAATTTCAAGGCATTCTGTGGTTTTTATGCTGTGTTTTCCCTGCCTCAGGCTCTCGGAGGTGTCCCAGGGAGTCAGCCCCTCCTGCCCAGCGGGATGGACCCCACACGGCAGCAGGGTGAGTGTGGGACCTTTCCAAAGTGCTGTCCTCACAAACTGGCACCTTTCTGCAGATCCTGAGTATTTTCTCTCAGTTAGAAAGAGATGGTTCATTAAAAGTAGCTGTAGAAGGTGCTTGTGTCTCGCATTATTAAATTAATCGTGTATTTTATATTTTATTTGCAGGTCATCCAAACATGGGTGGGCCGATGCAGAGGATGACTCCTCCAAGGGGAATGGTGCCATTAGGACCACAGGTACTTTCTACAAATGGGTCATCCTTAGTGACAGGCCTGTACTTAGTCTATATTATATTCCCTGTCTTTGCGTAGCTTGAAGAGGCCCAGGACTTGTTTTCATAATCCATTTTTAAAACAAACCTCCTGTTTCACAAAAAAAAAAATCCTTTCTGAGTTGCAGCTGTACAAAATCTAAATGAAAAATCTGTCATTTTCATTAATATTTGGATTTAAAAGAGGAATCCCTTCACTTGCTTTCTTTATCAAAGTGTATTTTGTAATCAAAGACTGACTCTGGCAAGGGAGACCAGGAGAGGAGTAGGTGTTTCCTCCTCCCCCTCACTGATGATGCTGTTTAGGATGAAGGATCAATACCCTCCAACTTTGCCAAAAATACCTCTCCAAATTCTGTCAAGCTTTTCTTTCATCCACGTGGATCTAAATTTTGGTGCGTGCAGCAGAGATTTTGGTGTAAAATGAGACAGCCACATTGCCACTGTCCCTGTGTCCACCTGGAGCATCTGGGTGTCTCTGTCACAGCAGAGCTCCAGGGCAGGGGACAAGCAGTCCTGGGCACCCCTGTAGCACAGGTCCAGGAGGCTCCTCTGGGTTTTGTCAGCGCTGCCAGCGAGCAGCACGTGGTGCTGTGCCAGTGTTTTGTTTCGCAGTGTGCTTGTTGTGCCCACACTGTGCAATTTTGCTTCCCCGTTTCAGATAAACTCTCTGGTGGCTTCTTGTTTGAATAACAACTAAATTCCAAATGATTGAGCAGCTTTGCCTTCCAAGCCTGTTCACAACTGTCTGTACAATTTTGGGTCTTCTTGCTAGAAGCCAGTTGTGCAGTTCTTCACGATCTCTGCTGAGTTTTGTTCAACAAAACATTATTAACTGTATTTGCTGGTTTTTTTATGTGGCCCTGAAATGTATTTACCGTTTTTGGAGGTAGAAAGAGAAGCTCTGCTGTGCTGCCATATGAGAACGAGCTGATCCTTTATGCAGCACCATTAGTCACACAGCAGGCAAATCTCATGCCACTTTTTATGAGGATAATTTTTCCATTTTTGCTGTCATTTAAGATCCAGTGTTTTTGTAAGCTTCTGCTTTCTTGTGCTCAACATCCTAACCTACACAAAATTCAAGTTCACAAATGACTCCATAATTGGATCACCAAATACCTGGGCCACCAGGCTCTGCAGAGAGCATCACTGCTCTGAAAGTGGCCCTGATGGCAGTGCAGTTATTTAGGGCAAAGCAGTGCATCTGCTTGGGATTAGCAGTAATTACAGTTGGAAGGTAGATTGTCAGGTGAGACAGACTGTTCTGCTTCTATTCCACTGAATAAAAATAGGAGTGATTTATTTTTTTTTTTTTTGGTAAGTAGTGCAGTCAAACTTTGGTCATGATATCAGGGAATAAACTCAGATTTTATAGGGGATGGGAATTTAATTTGTTAACATTGCTAGGACATTAATTGCCATGTTAAATACTCTTCATTTTGATTATCACAGACCTGGGATAGTGGAAGGTGTCCCTGCTCAGAGCAGTGATGACACTGGATGGGTTTTAACATCCCGTCCTGAGATTCTGTGATTTATTAGAATTGAATAATGGGAAGAGAAATGTAACAGTACAATAGAAAAGTTGTATCATGTGGTTTAATTTTATACAAACATAATGAAATCTAGGTAGAAATAATACCCATTTGATATCTCAGAATCTTAGTAGGCGGTTCTGATTTTGAATTGCCTCAGTTTAGAATTCATTATAATGAATTGAATCATTATAAAACCTGACCCTTGCTGGCCAGTAGCTTGAGCTCAATATGTGTAAATTATGTAATCTCTCCTGAAATCATTCTTAGCCAATTTCTGTTGTTTGTATTGTTTCTCCTTGGGGTTAATGATCCCGTGTTTTTTAGTCAACAGTCAGGGAATCCTGAGAGCATGAATGGCATGGCCTGTCCTGGCAGCAGTTGCACAGGGATGTCATTAACCTGCTGTCCTTTCTTTCCCCCTCCTCTTTGGTTTTGTTTTTTTGTTTTGTGGTAGTCTGACCCTTGGTTGTCGTTGCAGAACTATGGAGGTGCCATGAGACCCCCTCTGAACGCTTTAGGTGGCCCGGGGATGCCTGGGATGAACATGTAAGCACAACATAAATCCTACTGTACCTAGGAAATGACATTATTGCATTGCAGAAGGAGCAGAGGGGAATGATAAGGGAAGGAGAACATGCTTTGATGGTCAATAAATGCAATTTTAAAAGTGAACCCAGTCTTACAGGAGCCTTGGCTGTCTTGGAAGTCTGTACAAATACTCAGTTTCTTTCACAGATCAAACTTCAAATAGTGGGAATATTCTGTCAATATAATCACTGATATATCCTTGTATGCATTTTAAAAATATATTTTTATATATCACTATTTATATTTCTACTTACTAAATATCTTGTGAGGAATGTTTTTTTTCTCCTCAAAGTAAGTCATTACTTAATTGTAGCAAAATAGCCTTTGTCTAGAACTATTTATAAGAAAAAGACACAATTGATTTGAAAGTCTTCCTCAGTTGCAGTTCTTATTTCCTTAATAACATTTATTTCCAGTCTAAACAGATGGAGGATCTTTACAGATATGAGAGTATTTTTGTCAGTGTTTGTGTGTATTTCTGGGCCTGGAAAATCATCTGGTAAAAATGGATATAACCTGAGTTCAGATTTGTTCCAGACATGGATTTAGCTGTGGCAGGGTGTTGCACCTTGTATCCCTGAGGACAGCCCCCCTTTAAAGTGTGTAGAAATACTTCAGGTATAACATTAAGAAAACAGTAAAGATTTCTATATGCTTTTCTCATTATATCATAGATACTCATTTTTACTCCAGTTTTCACAAAAAACAGAAATAAATGATAATTTTCATTTCAAGTAAAAGGTTACCACGCTGAAGAAGTCAAAGAGGTACAGAAATAGATAATGTAATTTTAAAAATCCGCCATACCTCTAATTGGTTTGGATTTCAAGACATACATTGAATTCTTGAAGCAGATAAAATCTGAAGTTGTGTGTTGCTCTATCACAGACATCACATCGGGGGATTTAAGACAGGAGCCTTCCTGAGGGTAGGCTTTTATGTTTTTCAATTAAATTTATGTTGAAAAAATATTTAGGCATTTGAGATTCAGTGTGAGTCAAGTATAAGCACTGTAGATGTTTTCACCAGCAGAAGACTGAATTACCAAAAAAAGCAAATTAACTTTCCAGAAGTAAAACTGAGGGATAGATAAGATATTTTGAAACCATTTATTCGCATAAATGAGCGTTTGCACAGGGCAAATAAGAAAAGAGTTTTCTGGATGACAAAAAGACTTCCTGGCCTACCAGGAAGAGAGAAGGTGGATTGAAGTATTCTAATATTGCTTCTTTTTCTAAATAGATCTCACCGAAAGGTTGCTCTGAGTTTGGAGTCTTTGAATTGTGTTTTCAGGACATGAGGGTGTTTTCCTACTGTAAAATTTACTGCTGTCTCTGAAATTGTGGTGAGGCCTCAGAGTCATGGGCAGAGCACAGACCCAAGTGGGTCCCTGTGTTCCCTCACCCTTTATCCCAGCACAGAAGCAGCAGGGTGGGAAAATCAGCTGGGAAATCACACTTCAAATGTACATGAGGATGCCCCCTGGTACCTGAGTGTTTGCTTTACATGACAATTTCCCAGTGCTCTGTTCTTCTGTTTCTTGGGTTTTTGGCAGTGTCAAGTGCAGAAATGTGTGCTCCACAGAAACAGCTGCCATTTAAAATCCAGCTTTTCCTCCTTGGAAGGTGTGAAGGGAAGCTGCTTTGGTTAAGAGCAGACTATCTGCCAGTTAAAATGTTACAAATTTTCTGGGTGAGAGATTGTTCTTTGTGGTCAGAAATGGCAGCCTGAGGGCTCATAAGGCAGCATTTCAGTCCATACAATCCACAAATGCAGCACTGCTGGGTAATTCCTTGTTTTGTCATCAATAACACCATCAGATTTCTGTTGGGCACAGCTGATGCCCAGCCCATATTCTTCCAGAGAATAACTTCATTTTAGCTGTACGTTTTTCAGTTGAAACTTGACATAGCCATTTTTAGGAAGATTTCATGTCTCTGCCAGTTTTTGGAACAAAAAGGCAGATTTCAGGGAGCAGTGTTACATTTCACTGGTGATTTTTAACACCCCGTGTGACCTGCAGTGCTGTCTCAAGCACTAAGAATATCTCAGTCATGCCTCAGATTTAAAAAAAAAAAAAGAAAAAGGTGTGATTTTGTCTTTTAACTTCAATTCACAAACTTGAGTCTAGATGTTTCATTTCCTGATGGAATATATTTGCCTCTTGGAAAACTAAAATTTCAGACTTTTATTTTTTTCAAGCCAGGATTGACACTTACAGGACAAACTCTAAAAAAAAAAAAATTGGAGCTAAAAAAATTGGTCATAGCAACAGATACTTTGTGAAGTATATTGGAATAGGTACTTGTATGGTTATGTTTTATGACCTTGTTGGTGCTTCCAGAATAAACATTTAGGAAAACACAAAAGACCTGCCTGCATGGAACTGAGGGTGGAAAAAAAATGCAGTTTGAGAGTTTTTAATGTGTGTTTTATAAGCATTTGGCTCCATAAAATCCATGTGGCTTTCCAGCAGAATCTGCTGCAGTGATTTCTAAGTCTATACTGAAAGCTGTCCAATAAATCTGAAAATTCCAACAGCTTTTTAGATGAAAGGTGAGTTCCCATATCTGAGTGTAAGGTCTGAGTTTCCTTATTCCTCCTGTGCCTTAACCCAGTTGTGTCTCTGAGTCAGTACATATCACAGAAATGAGTGCAAGGGACTTCTAAGTGTTGTTACAAATATTTCTGATTTTTCTGAAAGAGAGGATCCAATAAACCAATGAAAAACAAGAAAAAGAGCAACAAAGGGGAAAAAAAACAACAAAACCCTTAATATTTCACCATGTGATCAATGAGAAATTGCTGACTATGAATGACCTGAGGAGCATTTAGTTGCTCAGTCTTTCATTGAATGAAGCAGAAAAGACCATACCAACATTCTTGATTTCCAGCATTCCAACAATAAAGACAGTGGAAATAAATAAATTTCATGTTGATTTTTTGTTGGTTTTTTTTTTGTTTTTTGTTTTTTGGTGGGTTTTTTGAGGGTTCCTTTATAGTTTCATCAACAATGTAATAAAAAAAGAGGATTCAATATTAAATCCCTCAGGCGATGTGTGCACGTAATAGTTTTTATTTCTAAAAGACTTAGAAAACTTTTAGAACTCGTTAATAAGGGGTGACTCTTTCTCTCTGTTTTAGTCTCTGCCATGCCTGGTGAGCTGTTCTGGTTAATGTTCTTTTCTACAGCTAATGAGGCCAAAATGGCATTGAAAATGTGAAAGTTTTGTCATCTGCTCTTGCTCTCCGTTGTCAGGGCCATCAGAAAGTGATTCAGCCTTGTTTATGAGCAAGCAGGAGCTCTTGGTGCTCCCAGAAATAATTATGGGTTTGAGGCATTGCAAAGTTGGAGATTTTACCTCTGGTGTGTCTGAGTCCCCTCTGGATTGTTAAGAGATGAAGCCTCACCCCCAAATTACTTTTCTGGGTTTAGCTGAGAGTGAGAAACTTAAAATAACAGCAACAGTTGTGAGGAAAAACCCTTCGAGGGTTTCCTGGGTTTAATACGCGAAATTTATTATCATGGCTGTTGTTGTTATCATCATGGTCATCATCATCATCCTCATCACCGTAGAGGGATCATAGCAACATATTTTGTATGTTATTTTGTAAATTAGGTGTTCCCAAAACATTGATTAGCTAATTGCACAAGTTTTACTAATGAAACCTGACTATGCTGCAGTATTCTAGATCCACAGAAAATTAATGCATCCTCAGTACTTCAGGCATGTGCTTAATTATGTGAGCAAGATTACTGGTTTTATGACTGAACATTTATTTATTTTATGACTTAAATTTATTTTCTGAGTAGTAAATAAATTAATCAACTCACCAAATGATTGAATAGCAGTGTAACAACAAACATTCTGCTCTTGCATTTTAACTTGGTGTAGTTACGGTTTGTAAACATGCTTTAGTTTGAAAAAAGCAATTTCCTTCCTCTGGAAACAGGTTATTCAGATTTTTTTTCCTCAGAGCTGGTCAGAGGATGGGGGTGGTTCTGTGTCTCATCATTCTTCTTCTGTTTCAGGGGTCCTGGGGGTGGTAGACCTTGGCCAAACCCAACCAATGCCAATTCTGTAAGTAAATATTACAGATGTATTTGACATTTTCTTGTATTTAGGGAAGTATCTCCGTGCTAGGCCCAGCACTGCCATAACATAATAATTGTGCAGGGATCCTACATGAACACCAGTGTCTGCTATTTCTGCAGAAGGCAGAGAATATTCATTTTCATTCCAGGATCATATATCATTACTTAAAAAATGTCCATTTTTGGTACTTGCAGATGGATAAGGTGGGTCTGACTTGCCCTGCTAAACAGTTCTCCCTGGTTTCTCATTTTTGGCTTTTTAATTCTATTAGTGAAATTCTTCTTCAGTTTTCTTTTGCATGTACTTGATGAAAGTGGGTATTTTTTAACTGATATGTAAAGTCTTTTCAAGCCCTGAAATCAATTGGCAAGTTCAATAATACATTTTTTTGTGACACTCATTTGGCTGACAAGTTGCCTGTAGAGAAATTTGGGTTTCTCAGTACAGTTGCTACTCCCACAAGAGCACTGGCCCGTGTTCCTTTGGAGAGAATAACAGAAAAGGAACAGGAAACCAGATTATTCACAGGCTTTCTCCAGGACACTGCCCTTAGAAACAAGTACCAGAATCTTCTTAAGGTGAAAGACGTGGCAGCTTCTTTTCCTTCTATGGTCAAGACTGTAATCAAAATTAGGTATCTCTAAGAACATACAAAATCAGTTCATGCTTGGCTGACTGAAGTCCTGCTGGCTGAAATGCAAGTACGTGCTGCCTGAGTACACAAACCTTATAAACTACATTGCCTTCATAATCTTATACCTTATTTTAATACTTTACTATTTTTATCATCAGTATTTTAAAACTGCTGAAAAGAGGTGTTGATTTTGACAGCAGAGGCGTTTTCCCCCATGATTTTAGCTGTGTCTGTAGTTACTCTAATTGAATGAGCACTCACCTGCAGCTGCCTGGAGCCCAGCCCAGCAGAGGAAATCACTGTGTTTTCTGTTGGTGTTGCAGATACCTTATTCCTCAGCCTCTCCTGGGAACTACGTGGTGAGTACCTTTGTGTGTGTTTATTGGGCATCACCTCTCACTTAGGCAGAGGAACAGCCGCCCAGATGTTGAGGGAAGCCCCCCTGTGCTGGCTGGGAGCTCAACATCTGGCCTGCACCAAGGTTTCCCTGCCACCTCTGGTGAGGGTGTTCATCCCCAGAATCAGCCAGCTCCAAACTGCCCTCCGTGCTGCTTCACTTCACAAAACATTTCTCTACCTAATACAGTGTATTGTCTAAATAATGAAGGACAGAAAGCCCCTCAGCTTTCTCAGAAAAGAAATGTTGTGTGAGAGTTTCTGAACTTGTGCAGGAAAAAAGTGTTTGTGTGTAGTGCTGGATTTTGTCTCTGTCACTAGAGATTAACTTTGTTTATTATTTTGGACTGTTTATTGTTGTTGTTGTTGCTGTTGCACTCAGGTTATTTGTGTGGCTGAGGAGCTCTTCTAAGGCAGATTGTTTATTCTGTTTTTATCACATGCACAGGGCTGGTGTCACAGGGTGACGAGGGAGGATTATATAATTGAAAGCAATTTATTTTGTCCTTTATTTGGACAATTAGCTGTGGAAAAGGTTATGATTCTTGCAAGTGTCTGTAACTATAGGTCTCATTTTGCCACAGCTTAGTGGAAACAGCCAAGATTTGCTGTCTCCAGATCAGTTCTTTCAATGCAGAACTTCACAGAACTCTCTGTTTGAAGGAGGTTTTGTGGGTTTGCCATGTGCTCTTCTTGCAGAATTTAACATTATAAAAAATGAAATAAAATAAAATTCCAAATTTTGTGACTATTTGGCTTCATAGAGACCAAGCATTTAGGGATGAGGGATGGGCTGGAGAGCACCTAAAAAAACTTTTTGGTAAAAAGATTTGTAATCTGGAATTATTCACTTTGAGAACTTAATATGATTAATCTATATATACTATATTAATATACACTAATATATAAACTTATCTACTGACATATTACATATTCTATCAGGAATATAATATAATATAAATTTACTAATATATACTCTTTATTAATAAATGAAATTATATTCTCAGAGTGAAAATAGTTGATGCCAAGAAACTCTAAGGGAAGAAAAAACACCAACAGTGAGAGTAAAAGCAAATTTAAAATGAGATGCAAAAGTTAATGCAGACAAGTAACTTTTCTCATAAATGATCACTTAGTTGTTCCTACATCTCTCACGTGATGTTGAAAAATATGCAGAGAGAGCCCTTAAGAAAAATCAAGTAAGGGAGCTTAAAACACAGATATAGGGATAAAAAGTCATGCCCAGGGAGTCATATGGGTATGAATAAAATGTAGATATTAATTTGTGGATAGAAGTTTATAAGTAAAAAGCATATGGACAGATAACCTGTAAGCAGACAGCACAACCAGACCCTTGTACTCACTGCCACTGAAAAGATATCCCTGTCTAAAACAGAATATCTGCTGTTCTAAATTATAACTAAAGAGATAAAGTACAGTGAGAGTCATATGGCAATGAAAATAATAATTATTACTAGCAGTCTATATATATGTTTTATTAAGGGAAATCAATATTTATTGACTTCAATTGCTGTAGGCATTTTTACCAAAGTGGAACTTGGTGGTTCTTACCTGAAGGGGTTCAACAAATATAGGAAGCAAGATGTTACGTTTCTTTTCTTAGTAATTGATTAGGGTGATTAGAATAAAACTCCTGGAGAAATCCTAAAGAATCCTAAAATTCTTGTTTAACGTCCATTTTTCTTAGTCTTGGTCAGATTTGTGACATGGAAATACCCAAAACTTAAAAAAAATAAATAAATGTTCCCTGATGTGGGGTGGTTTTTTTGTGTGTCTGTTTTGGGTATTTTCCAGCCTTTTAATTCATGCTAACTAACAATTTTTACTCTCCCCAGGGTCCTCCAGGAGGTGGAGGGCCACCAGGAACACCCATCATGCCTAGTCCTGCAGGTACTGAAATATACTTGGAATTAGCAAAATTATAAGGGATTTTAGGAGGTACACAAATGATTTTTTTTAGTGAAGAATCAGATAACTAAGCTACTTGGTCTATATTTTCTGTATCAGTTTTTTTCCTGCTTGCTAACCTCTCCAGCACAGGAGGGTAGGGAAGTTTCCTGACTGGCCATAAAAACTTACTGCACCAGTATAATAACTTCACTGAATACAATCCCAGGGATCCAAATAAATAAAAACAAACATCAAAACAAAACCCTCAAAAAATGAACAAATGAAAAAAGGCAACCTGAGGTAAAGATAGTTTGAAGCTCTGTTTTCCAAAGCATAGAAATTGGCCACTTGTGAGTTTTGCCAAGGTGTTTACTCACCTCTGAGACCAACAGCTTGAAGATTCCAGAGGCCAGCCGTCCCCTGTGTGTTCTGACATGAGCCAGCAGAACTTGGGGACAGCCAGGGATGTGTGTTGCAAAAGCATCTGGTGGATAAAGAACCTTTTGCCTGCCTCATTGAATATTAAAAATAACGTTATAGGCCGATTTTTCTTTAGGCTGAAAGCTTTTCTGTTCCTCAGACAGCATCTTCAAATGTTCTACTGATAACGTAGTGCTCTGTATATAATGGAATTACTTGCTTGGATAAAAGCTTAGAAAATCATCTTGGAAATATTAATCAGTAGAGAAAACCCTTGATTTATCTTCCTGTTGTACACACAAGACCATTGGGTGTGGAATGGGCTTGTGGAGGGTCTGGGTACCAAATACTGAGCTCTTCTTATTCTTTGTGAAGATACTGATTTCCCAGAGTTGCCAATATATTCTTTTAAATCCCACTGTCCCCTTAGGGATGTGTAGAGACTTCTGTCAGGTCATTCTCCTTCCAGCTCTTGTCATTTTGGGGTTTTTTGCAAGCACTGCACCAAGCTGTATCATGAAGACACATCAGTTAAAGCCTCCTCAGGAGTGAAAGATCTTTTCACAGTGATCTACTGAAGACTTGGATATATTCAAAATCATATGAGCTTGACAAGGATGACAGTAAAAAACTGTAACTCCTAGGTCTCTCTAAGGAGAAGCTTTTTATCATTTATTACAGATGGAAAACAAATTACAGGAAGTATTGATAAGAAACAAGCTCCTGTTCTATGGATAATATCAAAGATGAGTGAATAAATTTAGAACTCCAGGAAACGGGGCTTTAGGAATTAAATAGTTACAGATTCTTGGTGATTTATAAGCCTTTTAACAGTCATGCATAAAACTAGAGCCCAGAAGTAGTCACTTGGGGACCATGGCAATTATTTCTTTTCATAGCCCTGTTGTGTGGCAGCAATGGGTAGAAAGGGAATAAAATCTGCCATTATATTGCCACTGTGTGTGGGATTGAGGCACAGTAATAATATGAAGAAAAAGACAGGAAATGTGTGAGGTGAGTAATTTTATTGAAAAGTGTATTTTAGCACTTAGAATAATCTCTTATTACAGATTCAACCAACTCTGGAGACAACATGTACACTTTAATGAACGCTGTGCCACCTGGACCCAACAGACCTAATGTAAATATGACTCTACTTACACCTTTCTTTGAGTAGTGCAGCCTTTTGTTTATCCAAGCACTGTGTTTCCAGCAGCTGTCATTACTGCTAAGCTTTCCATTTTTATGGGTGGCTCTTCAGTTATGGGCCTCTGGGAAAAAAAACTGCCAGTAGAACTTAAAAATAAATATATGTAGATATGCTAAGTCATTGTGCAGTAAATCACATATTGTTTGGCTTATAGTGGTAATGTCATACAAACACATGAAGAGCTAAATTTAAGGTTAATTATGTGATTGGACAGAAACTGCTCAAGTTGTGAAGGTGATGAGGAGCTTTTTGACTTAGGATAGGTCAGGTGTGGTTTGAAAGCTGTTAATTAATCACTGATGGATTTAAGAGAGTTATGGAAGTTCCCTATAACTTCAGTGGGGATAGGGCTGAGTTGCCAGCAGTGGTCTGAAAAGTCATACAAAAAATATTGAAGTAAATAATAAGTTATTGCTGTGTTGGATTCCAGCCTACAGAGATGACAGTCTCCAAAAGTCATGAAATTGACCAAAATAAAAAAAAAAAGCTGTTTTTCAGTCTTCACAAGAGACCTTCTCTTAAAGGTCTGAGTGGGACTTGAGAGTCTCTTCTGATTCAGAGCTGAGGATTTGTTCTTAATTTTTTTCCCCTTCTCCTGAGGAATATTTTCTCTTTATTAGGTTGTGTGAAAAACAATTGTTCAGTTTTTAATGCCTGCTCCTTTTGTAGTTTCCACTGGGGCCAGGCTCAGATGGACCCATGAGCGGACTGGGTGGAATGGACTCACATCATATGAATGGATCATTAGGTAAAAGTAACCGTAAATATTGCCAGTGTGGTGAATTTTCAGTGGCCATGCTATTTCCTGTGACTAATTCTTGGAGTTCTGTGCAAGACAGTTTGTTAAAACATACGGAAAAGTTGTATATACGTCAGTAAGATGAAGGGAATGATTTGAAGAGGCTGTGGCAATGAAAAAGAAAAAGCCATTGAAGCTTAGTGAGCAGAGTTACTGTGAACAATGACAATTGTTCAGTGAACAATTCAGCATAGGCATCTGGCTCCTGAAGAGAATTACTTGTTTTTTTAGGAAAGCATGTCCCTGAAATTTTAGATTACGTTTTAAAGGGACACTTTTACAGCCTTTTTTTACCTATTACAATGCTAAAATGGATGGTTGGTTTAACTACTGAGGATGCAGATTGCATTCCAGTCAATGAAAGTCTGTGTGAGAGGCAGCCACACCTTTTTCTGTTGCTTTCTACAGCCTGAGAATTTTCCTTAGCTAAAACGAAAAATTAAATTGCAACAGTTACAGGAAGATTTTACGTGTACCTAGCACATAATTTATCCTTTTGGGCCATGACAAAATAACTCCTGCTAGCATCTACCTGTCGGACGTTTTTAGGGAGAGAAATCATATTCCTTCTTTAATTTGCCTGGCTGTATGAAATAGCTTTTTCAGTCTTCTCCCACAGCACCATTTCTGATCTTTTGGCTGTGATACTCTTCTAGTTTTTTACTCAATGCTCTTCCAGAATTTGTCTTTCCTGAAAATACTTGTCTTTTGCTGCTAAAAAAAATGCTTTCCTTCATTAATCACCCTAAAATTGCATTTCCTTTATTCTCTGCTTTACCTGGGGTGAGAGCTACAGCATGTGAAAAAAACCCTCAATTAGTTTTCAGTAGTCTTGCACTCATTATGTTTCATTTTATTCGGTTTCCATTACTCTGCTCATCAGGATGGTCTGTTTTGTTCTCAGAGATACTCAGTACATGTAGTGCAGCAGAAGTTGATGGAGTCTCAGACTGATTGAGATTATTCTGTACCAGCTGTAAACTTTTTCTAAGTTGGTTATTTATTAAAGTGTTGATGTTGCACTATGTCTTTTCCTATGAAAAAAAATTATTGGATTAGCTTCAACTCAAAACTAACTGAGCAGTTGTCTGTTTTAATTTCAGGCTCAGGAGACATGGACAGTATTTCCAAAGTGAGTATCTAATGAAACATTTGGAATTTTTAGAGTGTTTCACTCTATATTCATTTCCTTTTTTATCTGTTATGAATCTTTTTGTTGTGCACCTTTATTATATCATATCTGTATTATATATAATCATCTCCAGTTCATAATCTGATTGACCATGTTGTAGTGTTTGATACTCTTAAAATAAATGAAGCCAGTTCTAATAATCAATTCCAGTCAAATGTAAATTTGGGACAATCTCCTTAGGGTGTTGCAGGATTGGGTTTGTCACATCTGTAAGGTAATGTTAATATCTCAATCCTTAGGATTAAATTCCAAAAACTGGATTAAGAAGCAGTTTAAGAAGAAGCACTGTTTTGATATCACAACCATAAAATAGCTGGAAAAGGATGTGAGTTTAATCTGCAGGAATTTTGTATCTACAAAAATAATACTTGAATGCGTCGCTTCTGTAAAAATAAAATTTCTGTGGATGTGATCATCATTAACTTAGAAATTAATGAGCTGACATGGTGTTGGCAAAGGGTCATAAATAGAGAGGACCCTGTGTTCTTAAGTTTTATAACATTTTCAGACTCTGCATGACGTAAAGCGATGGATGGAAAAGACCACATTGCCTCAGTTGTGCTGGGCTGGGCTGTGCAGTGAGGGGTTCAATAAAACCCTCCTGTGAGATGAACAGCATACAGCACATTTTTAATCAAAGTCTGTGTCTTTTCTTCAGTATATTACTGCAAACTGCAGCATTTTTAAGGGAAAAAAGCCAAAACATTTCCATTCCCATGGTATAATTTTTAAAGCAAATATTCCACTTCCAGCTGTTCAGTATGTGCTGGTACAGGTATCAGCAGCTCTGAAAACTTGGGTCCTAAACAAAAATTTACCTTGAAGTCTCATAATATGTTAACCTGCATGAATAACTCATGGAAATCACATTTGATCTATTTTGTTTTTAAATAACTAAAAGAAAAATGCTGTTAATTTTGCCTATAAGATAGTTGTCCATAGAAAATGGATCTAGTCCTGGCTCACAGAATTCATACCTTTCTAGAGAAGATTTTGGCTAAATTGGCTGAATGGCAGAACATAGTTTTCTGTGAAATTCAGCTGAGGGCAGAAAATGAACTGAAATATGCATGGTAAATTAACATTAATAACCTGCGTTTTTTTGCAATGCCCATGGAAATTATGTAAGCATCAGTGGCATTTTGCTTCAGAAAATCACAGTGGCAGATATAGTGCTGGACCCCAAATAGCCACAAAAGCAGCCTGGGGGAGTCACTAAAATGGAATTTTTTCAGGGATTTGGCCCTTTGGGACTGGTGTGCTGTAGCAATGTCAGGATGTCAAAGCTTAGTTCTACACAGAGCAGCATAAAATAGGGGGGAAATCCCCCAGGAGTGAGCAAAAGTGCATGATATAAAATAAATGTGACAAGGTCTTTACATTCCTGGGTGTTAAGGGCAGAGGGAGTGCTGTGGTTGTGTGGCCTGACCTGTTTAGCACAGGGCTCCCCTCAATTACTGCCTGCTGAAGGGACAGCAGCAGTGGCAGCAGGTTCAGCCTCTCTGAGCTCTGGGTCCCTGAATTCCTGGCGTACTCAGCCTTGATTAACTGATGCCAGTAACCTCGTTAGGCTTTTCCTTGTCTTTGGTGGACGTGTTGTCCAGTGGCCCTGAGGATCTCAGTTCTGGAAGCAGTGAATTAGACTGAGGAAAGCAGAAGGACTAAGGCTAAAAGCAAAAGAGCTTTTGACCCAGCTCTCTGAGCTGCATTTCAGATGCTGGTGAAGAATTTCTGTTTGCACGTCATGTATGTAATTAGTTTGGTATTTATATTTATATTGCATTCCATTTTTCTGGGTAAAAAAAAATAAAAAAATAAAAAATAAAAGCTGAGGAAAGAACTGTGATAGATGTAAGGAGTTCATTATCAGGTCCATGGTTTCACTCCCCCCTTTCCCTGACTACTCTTCTTCCATCATGAGTGTTCTGAGCAGATGTAGCAGTGATGGAAAGAGGATTGCCCATGGTCCAGGCAGAGCAGCTTTGTAAGAGCACCTGACTAATGAAAGTGTGTACAATAACCATGTGTGAGCTGTGGGTGCACAACAATTTCTATGGCAATTGCATGTTTCACTCATTCTCCTTCTGAAGTTGCAGAGGCCGCTGTGCACTTTGGTAAGGAAAAGAGTAACAATTAAATTTTGGAAGGCTTTGGGTTGTTACTATTTCAGTAAATTGTGGCCATGATGAGCCGCCCGCAGGCACAGGCCTATGCAAAGGTCTGTGCAGACCTGATCCATCCTGCCTTTAAGTACCTCTTTTGTCTAAGTACATACCCATAACTCAGGTGTGTCAGGGCTCACAGATGTGACTGCATTCAACCACATGATTTAATGTGGTGACAGAACTTCCTCATAGCCCTGCTGCAGCCTTTCATAGCTTTCCTTCACTTCAGCAGAAGCAGATGCTGGCTATAGCCTGGAAATGAGGCACAGGTAAATAATCCTTGCTTCAGGGAAGAAAGCATTACTTAACAGACTAAAATTAGTGACTGAATCATGCAGAACCCTGCTGGGGCTGACTTTTCATCCTTGAGAGGCCCAGTGCACTGCACTGTGCACCTGAGTGCACCAAGTGTGGAGCATGCCCTGGGCACACCTGGTGAGGCTGGGAAATGAACCAAAACCTTCAGCACTGAATCTCTATGTTGCAATCTTATTTAACAGAACTCTCCCAGTAATATGAGCATGAGCAACCAGCCTGGCACTCCCAGGGATGACAGTGAGATGGGTGGAAACTTCCTAAACCCTTTCCAGAGTGAGAGTGTAAGTATTTGATTACCTGGGGGTTGTTGGATGGCAAAGGTGAACCTGTATCTCTGGCCTTTTGTTTAGAATAAGAAAATGTACAAGTTCTGTAGTGTGGTTGTAGTGCAGCACTGTGTCTTGCATGTTTTTTAATCGTTTCTGGAAGCACAGTATTGATTTGAATAAAAAATGCTGTGCAAAAGAGAGCTGGAACAGGTGGGAGGCATAGATTTAGTGCAGAAGCTCTGGGCCACGAGGTCAATAAAAAGCAGGGTTTACACTGAGGTATGTGATGAGAGCACCAGTAGATTCCATGTTATAAAGATGCAATGTGCTGTTACATCCGCAAAAGGCAGAGGTTCCCACTAGTGTTCATTCTGGGGCAAAATAAAATAAGCTTATTTTTTTTAAAATATGGAATGCTCAAAGCAGCAAAACGTGTAAACATTTTACAGAACAAGACTGTGGTATTGTCATAATGTGCCTGAAGCTGGGTTTCTAAATCCACATCTGAGTCCCTAAATAGGAGTGTAAGCTCATTACCTGTGCCACTGATGACCTATAGCTTCTGTTAGATCACGGCATAGCTGAAAATTGGAAATTTCCATTCCCATGGAAAATTCCCTGGGAATCATATTTTGAGGGGTTTTGGGAGCTTTTTTAGTTAGTGAAAAGGAAGAGTTTCTGCCAGTTAGCTGTTGGTGGGCACACATTCAGGTTGTGTGGAGTGTTGAAGAAAACTGTCATACACAGCCTAAAAAGAGCAATGTTTATTATCTGCCAAGATGGCAGCAAGCACAGAGCCTCCATGAAATGTGGTCCCTGTTCCTGGCAGCCCTTGGCTCCCAGTCTGGCACTCTGCTGGGCTGAGGGCAGGCAGGGTCACCGAAACAGGGAGCAAGAGACACCGTGGTACTCTGGAGAAAATCAGTGCTCTCAGACACTCCCTGGGTTCTGGGTGCTGGTGTGCTGCCTGGGAGAGCCAGGCACTCAGATTTCTTTGTTGAGATGTGTGCCAGCAAGGCAGAAGTGACACATGCCAGGGGTGTCCCTGCCTGCTCCCTGGGACTGCTGTCTCTGTAACATGGGCTGCTCTCTCATCCTGAGGAATTGCTTTGCTTTCTGGTCCATGTTTTGCCACTTGGCTGCTCAGAACAGGTGTTATCATGGACTCCTTTCTCAGGGAGATTGGCTGTTCAAAGGGACTTTGGTTAGAGGTAGATAGAAATGCAGGGCTTAATAACAAGTTAAAAATCCTAAACCCCCTGAGACCATGCTTTGATTCTTTTGCCAAAGTGATTCCCCAGATACCTTGGCTCAGATGTGACTTGAGCAAGTGCTCTGCTTTAGGCCTCAGAGCTGGTAGTTGGACCTGTGTAATTTTGGGGAAGACCCATCTAAAATCCTCTTTCTAAATGCTTGGACACTTGGAAATGCCAGCTTGGAGCTCAAAACTTGGCAGAGCATTTAGGGCACATGTGACTTTGCACAGGCAAATTTATCTTTCCTTTTTCTTCTGTCAATTTTCAAAATGCTGATCTTCTGGCATTTGAACGTTTTCCTCTACCTAGAGGATGTTAGACCAAAGTAAGTGTTTTTTGCAGTCCACAGTTTTCAATTTAGAAATTGAAATTTAGAAGCAAATTATGTGTATAGGTGTGCATTTCTTGTAGGCACTGTGGTGTCCCATTGATTACTTTAATGAAGCACTGCTCTCCTGAGGGCAGCTGTAGCTTGGGTGAGGGCTGCAGTTGAGTTTGTGTCACGGTGTGACATCACCAGTGTGATGTGGGGATTGGATTTTTGATTCACACAAAGGAGAGTGACCAGGGGTCGATGATTCAGCTTGCCCCCTAAAGCTGCTAACACAAAATAATACAGACCTAATTTAATCAGAGTCATACATGTCTTTGTTCCTTTCTTCCCGTAAAGTAATCAAAAACTCCCCAAAGTCTTGTGTGGTTCAGCTCCCCGTGAATGCAGCCAGTCTGCTTCGGACTAGGCACCTGCCCAGGTAGATTCCCCAGGAGCCAGCACTGGGCGGGAAGGGGTGTGGAAAGCCTCAGTGAGGTATTGGTTCATCACAGCACCCAGGTAACACCAAAACAGCCCTCAGGGGAGCTGCCTTTGCCAGCACTGGCTGAATTCTTGCATGAGAGAAGCACAGCAGGAGTTCTGGGGACACAAACTGAGCTACAGCCCCAACAGGGGCTGCAGCACAAATTCAGGAGGGAGCTCAAGCAGCTCTGAAGCCATTGCTGCAGTCCAGGTGTGGATGTAGCCACCTGGGGATGGGGGGAGGGGGGAGAAATGTTTGTTAAAATGTGGATTCCTCTTTTCCAGTACTCCCCTAGCATGACAATGAGTGTGTGAGCTGTTCACAAGTGTCGCCGTGATGACCACAGTGAGTTGGCCCTCTCCAGAGAGCTACTGCAGAAGAAAACTATTCGTCCCAGTGTACAGTTTAACTAAAGGATCTCAGACACAATCAGACCCACCCGTTTATTTTTAATTTTTTTTTTTTTTTCCTACCATCTCCCCCGTTTTGTCAAGAATGTGGGTCCCAAACATGCTTGAGACAACTGCAAGGAGTGGCATGAGAGAAGTGCCCGAGGTGGAGCTGCCAGCGCCTGTCTGTGTGTGTACATGTGTGGGTCGGCGTGGGGTGTGTGTGTGTGGCACACCAAACACACACACACACACACAGACCCCAGGACACTGTAAAATAGGATCACATGACATCTTATGTAGAAATCAGAAGTAGGGACTTTTATTCCATTTCTTCTTTTTTTTTTTTTTTTTCTCACGTTTACATTTTAATTATTAAAATTTGCTTTCCCTCTCCCATCCTGAACTGTTTTATGTTGCATATATCACTGCTTTATAAGTTATTTTTTAAGTTGAACTCAAAAGATAAATTCTTTTGATTTTGTTAGTGTCTGCAATTATGGATAGGAATAAAATTGCTTATACGAGCTTTCATTACCTTGTGTTTGATACCAGCTACCCTGTGAATCACAAATTGTACTGTCTCAAGAAATAGAAGAAAGCTCATCTTAATTTTTTTGGAGAAATTTAATAACTTCCACCTAGTTTGGGGATTTTTTTTGATACTTTGCCTTTAAGAGAAAAAAAAAAAAAAAAAGCACTGAAGGTTATTTTTCTTCTTTAATTGAAGCCTAATATCTGCAATATCTATTTTAAATGGAAGCCTGAATTTGATACAAGCTTCTCAGTTTATATAGAGTACTATAAGGTTACTGTAAGTGAGCTCCAATTGCTATAGAATCTAGCAATAAAGTGTCAGGGCTTCTCCTGCCCTTGGAATTGAGTTTTCTATTTAGCATGGTCTTCTGTAGGGGTGGTAGTTAGTGGAAATACAGTAGAGTCCTTATCACCAAAACATTTTCCAACAACTTACAATTATGTTTCCCATTTTCAGTGATTCTCAAACAAATATGAGCAATCCGTGTTCCTAATTATAAACAGAATTTCCCAGGCTCATTTAGAAAATCGGGTCACCCTGCTGCTTGGGTGTGTGCTTTCTGCCATATCTGCCAGCTTTAATTCCCACAGAACTTTACAGTCAGCAGCCTTTGTTTTTCGTATTTTTTTCTTTTTTCTTTTTTTTTTGCAGCCAAAATGCCACAGTAAACTTTTTATGACTACTAGCCTTGTTGTGAGGGTGTTATCTTTTGCCATGAACAGAAAAGGAACAAAGGTCTGGGCCCGTTTATAAGGAGGGCAGACAGGTATGAAAGCTGGGGACAGAATGCAGAAAAAGGCCTAAAGGAAACGCCTCTGGAACATTCCCATTTCTCTTCAGGCAGAGCTCTGAAACCAAGATTATGGTACAGTTACTTAGTTCCTGATGATTTTGAACTCCTCCCCCAAGAAAACAAAAGCTTTCAGTTTTTAGTGATAGAAAGGCTGATGATCAGCAACGCAGGCACGGTGGCTCAGCAGATGTTTGTGCCACAAACAGCAAATTCCTCTCTTTGAACTTAAATCCAGAAGAGCCACTTGCAGAGGAGGAGCAGTTCTGGGATGTGGTACGTCCATATGCAAGTGGATTTTCTTTCATGAACTTGTGATCAAGGAACATACATGATGGGCTTGTGATGGTAGCTGAATGTAACAGGATGTGTAAGGAATACTACAATCTCCTAACTCATTTTTATTTCCATATATTATATCTGTATAGTATATGAAAATAAAAGCATTTAACACTTTCCCCTTAGAGCTACTTAAAGGTGAAAGTCTCAGAGGATTAAAATTATGTTGAAGTATCAAGGATTTTGGTAGCATTACTTTTTAGTAAGAACTACATGATTAGATGTAAACATGACCTAGACAGTCATTATATGTTTTTGTAGACTGTGTTCTTATTGATTATGAAGGTCACATTCATTTGCTTCTCTTTGGAAAACACTTTGTTGCTGTCTCCAAAGATGCTGGAAGACCCTGCTATTGGCTTGAGTCACAAACACAAAATGAGGTGTAATTTCCTCAGACCCTTTGCTGTTGTCACTAACACCACTGGTGTGTCCCCATCACACCCAGAGTGCAGGAGTCCTCGCAGCCTGTGTTTGCCACCTGTGTTATCTGTGGTAGCCTCCCAGGGACCCAAGAGCTCTGTCTGGCCGAGTTTCGGTCGGATGATGTCGCTGCTGATGGACTGAGGTCGATGGGAACATCAAGTGCCAAAGCCCATTCCCAGGTGAGCTGCTGGGCACCTGGGAAGGGTGGAAGTCTGGCCATTAAACCTGTGTATGGAAGTGCTGACACAGACTGGCTATCATTATTGAAACACATTATCCTCTATTTTATACAGGAGCATGATGTCCCTTCAGCACATACTTTAGTCACTGTGCCCTGCATTTCTCATACCCACGTAGCCCCGCAGGCAGCAGCTGATGTCGCTCTTGCTTTGTCCAAGGCTTTACCCAGCCTCAGTCACGCTCCTGGAGAGGCCAGGTTCTGCAGCTGAACCACTAGAAAACAATCTTATGTGCTAATTACTCAACTTCAAAATTACACCTTTGGATTATTTTTTTCTTTATAGGTATGGGGCTTTTTGCTTGTTGATTTTCCTTTCGTTTCCTTACAAATCCTTTTAGGATTTCCATGGTATCTGGAGTATCAATATGGGAAGAAACTGTTTCCAAGCACTCAGTTTTCGCTCCCACTTACATTTTTTATGCTCCAGATACCAGGAGCAATGTAACTGCTGTTTGGTTCTGCAGTTACACAACAGCAATGTTGATAATGGCAGAACTTGTCCAGCTCTGGTAGGAATTCTGTTTTCAGTGGTGCAGGGTAGACCTCCTCACACTGGGTTTTTAGTTAGATCTTGCTCTTTAGTATAGAAATAAATGGAAGGTGATTCTGGGTCTTTCAGGCAGAGCTGAAGTAAGCCTTTTTAAAGCAGAAGTGATTAAATCTTAGAGCAGCAGAAATGGAGAGTAAGGGATCTCTTATGCTGTGAGAACTCCTGCAAATATTCCAGCTTTGTAGAAATCAGCTGAAACTGGATTCACTTGTGAACTTCACAGTGGAACCAGGGTCTTACCTGCTGCTTTAACCTATGGAAGGGAGCGTGCAGATCCAGAAATATCCACGTCACCCAGATGTTACTGCCATGTGTAAGAACAGGGTTTGAGGTGAGGAGGAAGCTGTCTGAATTGCAGGTAAAGCATGTGGCCAGGCATGCATTAACAAAATACCTGGATATTTGCATGGAGGGATTAAATTCTTAGCTACCTGAGAATGAGGAATAACTGCAGTTGCACCTCCTACCCCCCCAAAATTCAGATTTTTTTTTTTGGAAGCCCTCTGTTTGCAGAGCCCTGGCTGTCCAACATGTCACGTGTTCAGAGGCAGTAACAACTTCCAGGCGTTCAGCTCGTTCCTCATAATGTAGGATTAAATGTTCCCTGTCCTGGGACATCCAGCTGTTCCTTTCCTTTCCAACAGGAGTGCTCAGTGAGAAATATATCGGCTAATCATTTATTTTAAATAATTACACCTGGGAAGAAGTGAACAGAAGCTTGCTTCTTTAAGGATGCATCAAAGGACAGCTTCTTGAACTACCTAAAACCAACTGAATTTTCCTCTGTTCTGTGGCTAGAAAATGCAATACTGCATGTGCAAATGATTTGGAATCAAATTTAATGAGGGACCAGATGTTACAATATTTAGTGTCCATCACTTTATTCAAAATGACTTTTCAGCTGATACATTTTGCACAGGTTTCTATTTCTGTATCAGTTAATTATTAAGTGTTTTCCCCTGTTCCTAGTCAGCTCTGATCCATTGTTGTTGTTGTCATGGCTAAGCATGGACTGGATTCTTCAGTATTCGACTCTACACATTTGCATTTCAAGAATGTAAAATATACCTTAATGATGTAAAAAGTACAGGTAAATGTATTTTTATTTAATTCAGTATAAGTGGTGATGTAACTGTGGGTGCTGTTATAGACACACTTGGGTTTGCTCAGGCTTACTTAAGGATGGGAATCCTAACAGAGCACATCTTTCAAATAAACCCCTAAAACTATTTCAATACTGTTGAGGATCCAGTTCATGATTTAGTGATTCAAAACAACTGCAAAAGTTCAGAAATAAATTAGTTAGGTTTAAATTTTGCTGTATGCAGCTCTCTCTACTTCTCAGAAATTACTGGCACAGTTCTGTAAATTGCTGCTCGTGCCAGTTCTGCTGAAACTTTGATGAAACCACTTCCATAAGGTCATTTTTGGATAGGACTTCACCCTAGTCTGGGTCAAATATATAACTTACCTGTGGTGTAACACTATTTGGCAGATGTCAAAACTGAGTACACAGAGCAAAATACAGAGGGTCTGTTGAAATTACCAAAACGATGTTTCAACTTGAAAAATGAGAAAAGAGAGTTTAAAATACTGCTTTGAGTGCTCTACATATTGGAAACAAATTACAGTACCAAATCTAAAAAAAATAACTGGATCATCTACTCAGCACATGAAAATTCTGATCCTGCCAACCTTGATTTGAAACTCAGCCTGCACATAGTTAATTTTAAACAGATCTAAGAACACAGGTAGTATCCTTCAGGGAATTAAAAAAGTAGGACTGAAATAATTGAAACCCATGCTTGAACGTGGACAGTCTAGAGCTCAAATTAAGTCTTCCCAAAGCAGACATTATTTTACAGATTTTACCAGTGCAGGAGCATGTTTATGTATCGACAGTACTGAGATGCAGAGCAGATTTGGCTTTCTTCTGTTTCTTACTTTATTAGAGCTTTGTTCACTATTACATGAACTATTTCTGTGAATTTGTTCTTCCATCTTGTTTTCAGTTGTGCAGCCATAGTTTCCCTCAACACAGCCAACAGCTTTGCAGATTTAGTCCAAACTTCTGTTTGGTTGCTGTTCTTCATTTAAGCTTAAAATGTGTAAGAAAGCCTCTCATGTAATAGGACAACTTGCCATAAAAATGTATAAAGGTTTTCTTGGGTACATGTTTTCAAATTTAATAAATGCAGTTTTCAGTTATAATTTGAAATGGTCACTTTCTAGCCACTGTTTCAGTTTTGTGTGCAAAAGAAATGGAGAGAGAAAAAAAAAAGCACCTTTTTTTTTCTTTATTTTAATTCAGCATTGTAAATATTTGCTGAAACACATGGTTTTGGGAGATGACATCAAAGAGATATTTGCTGCCTAGTTGCTATAAATCATCCAGCTGGACTTCATGTTGAAAGGTCCTTCCACATCTCCAAAAGTGTACTGCTTGACACCTGATTTGTGTGACGTTGTACAAAGCCTAGTTCACAAATAGCGGTTTACTTTGCCTGGTCAGTGTTTTCAGTGTGTCTCGTGGATGGTTCAGGGTTCTGTGGTCTCAGAAGAGTGACCAGGCGGTCGAGCAGGCTTGTTCCCAGGGTCAGGTGGCTCAGGGCTGGGCAGTTATCCACCAGAAACAAGGTGTTCGTTCGCTACCTCGCTGTTCTCTTGAGAACTTGCACAACTCTTCTTGCCGTTAGGTTCTGGGGATCCTTTCAAGACTTTACAGTGCTGAGACAAGAGGCTGGATTTTGCTAAGAGAAAATTCTGGCAGTTTTAGCATCAGTTTTCATAGGGAAACAGCACAAAACATGGGGATTTTGAAAGGCGGTGCGTTCTCGATGGCCTGGGATTAACTGGGAAACAGACTGTACAGTCTAGGAGTTTGGGCTATTACAGAGATACTGAAATCATCAGTAATTTCTTTTAGTGAGAAAAATTATTGTTGTGGAACAACTGCTCTGATCCCTGAGGAGTCAGATTGTCAACTGGATGAACTGGATATTTTAGGCTTTATTTGTGTTGTTTTAATCTTCATGTTTTACCCTCTCTCACTTGGACCTCCCCATTAAATGTACTATGCCAGATTTTCACACAAAAATAAGAGCATTTGGCCCAACAAATATGCAGGAAGTTGTTGACATCTGTAACTAAAGCTCTGCTTTAGAGAGTTTTATTTCATTAGAGAGAAATTGAGTATAACAGCAGATAAGGAATGGCACTGCAACATCCTGAGAGCTCTCACTGTTTGAGATCAGGGAAGTTAGCATCCTGCATACTCACAAGCCAGACGAGGTGGTTCCTAACAGTGATAGAAAATAGCTTGAAAGAAAAGCTGATTCTTGTCATGCAGATTGGAGGAAAATAAAATTCCAAATACAGGATATATTTAATTGAGGTAGAAATTTACTAAAGCCCTCTGTAACAGAGGCACGGAGCACATCCAGTGGTTTAGTGGGAAAGCAAAGTGGTGTTACTAAATTGTTTTCAATAAACATAACATCCAAAAGCAGGTGTAAGCTATTTTCATTTTCATTTTTCTAGTCTCTTTTATTTTTTCTGATTATGTTGTAGTTTTGATTTGATTTGCATTTGCATTAATGGATAAGGAAGAGAACACATTTCTTAAAGTAGGGCTGGAATGATTTAGGGCTGGAATTAGAGACATGGAAGAGTGGTGTGAGTAAAGCTGGAGTCTTCTGTTAAAAATCAAGTGAATTTTGATATTACTGTTTTTCCAGGACAAAAAGCACCCATACAATAAACTTGGGCTCTGTCATGGCTGTTTGAGAAGTGTGAATCGAATTGCTGTGTGTGCTTGGACACCAGTTTGGAGGGATTTTCTTTAATTTTTTTTATTAAGTATCCCTTTGGAGTGCATCTATTTTGTGCATGTTTGGCTGAAACCACAAAAACAAACCAATTTTTTTTTTTTTTAATGCATTGCTGTACATGCATCTGGTTCTGGTGGGAAGAGGAAGAAGATTTGTTAGCTGGTGGGTTAGCATATTTATGTGAATTAATTACAGCATTGGTAAACTACTGTCAACTCTGTTCACATTGCACAAGATACTCTGTGTTGTCTGCTGCTGGTGTTATAACCTCGGTGATCCATGCATATCCTGTAAATTCCTGTAGGTTTTGTGTAAGCAATCTTGCCACCACTGCTTGCTACTGTAAATGCTTGTTTTGAAGCAAGAGGTGGCATTTGACTGTACAGCCATGTGTATTATACTGCAACAGTCCTTGTTCTGTCCTCTGAACTCGCTGTCCACATAGAGTTGGAGCTCTGTTAAGCACGCTTAGTGGTTTCAGAATTTATTTCAAACAGCAGATCTATAAGCCATTTACAGGAATATTAAATGTAATGTAAGAGAATTCAACCCAGTTCATACCCTTTTCTGAGAGCTTGGGGTTGGATTTGAGCAGGCAGCTGCAGGTTTTGTGGCATCCCAGGTGCTTGTGCCTGCACACCTGAGGGGTGTCACACCTGTGCAGTGTTCCCTGGCAGAGGGGTGCCCCAGGCACAGCACCTGGGCAGGCTGCTGCCTTTCCCAGGTGTGTGAGCTGGTGTCTTTTCTATTCCCCACAAACCGCAGCAGTGCCAAGACAGAAGCCTGTCTCGAAGGGAGGCACGGCGCTGCCTCTGCATTGTGTCCTCATCCCCACACACCACAGGCTTTACCTGAGGTGGTGTTTTAAGGAGATTTGAACTCTCTGTCTGGTTACCTAGAGAGAAAAATAACCTGAATTCTGGGACTCTGCATTCTTTTTTACAGTATTTTATGATATACAACAAAGACCTGAAAATGTCTGTGCGTTCTTTGCTGGTTTCTGATGTCAGAATTTCAAGTCCTGTCTAGTCTGAAAGGCAATGATGGGAAAATGAAGAAGCTTGGAAAGTTGAAGGGGATTCTTACTTGGATTATTTTAAATTCTGTGTTTCTATTGATAGTTTAATAAAATGAGTAGGCTAATCTTTAGAATCAAGGCAGTCTTAATGACTTTGCACCTTCGCCCTTTCATGTAAGACTTTGAGAACTTGCAATAAGTGTTCCTCATGCTTACAGTCCAATTTGTAGATAAATTCCCTGTATTTCTAAGATGAAAAAAATATTTCTACAGTTACTTCAGCCCTTTACAGAGACCAACAGGGCAATCCCAGTCCCATAATCCCAAGTATTTATAGGTGTATTTTAGACAAAGAATGACTTTCAACATCGTAAATGAAACTAATGTTTAATGTTCCAGTCTCTGGAAGTAAAGGAAACCTCAGTAATTTTGCAAACCAGCAAGAATGAAACTTGTCTATATAAATACTAATGTAGAAAGTGCATGCAAAACTTGATACTGCCTCTGACCTTAATTGTTACTATTGATACTATTGGGGATCTCACAAATGTGTGTTTCAGAACGCTGTATTTCTCCTCAGTGTGTGCTTCATCCTCATTACCGACAGCTCCTGCAGAGAGCCGGCCCATGCCGTAGCCAAGGCGTGGGGATGCAGAACTCCCCCAGCACCATGGATACGTGGACATGTGTGCATGTTGTGTTAGGATGAGTAACCACTGCGGCTGCAAAGCCCTCCAGACCTTGTGTGTAACTCTCCAGGGCAGCCTCTGGGATGTCTGGGAGGGCTGCAGCCCCGGAGCTGCCTCACTCTCATCCCAGGTGGCTCTGGGTCTTGCTCTGGGGGATCGTCATGAACTCCAGCCTCACTGTTTGAAGTGTGCTGAGCTCCTTGCCAGCCTGTGAGCTGCAAAGGCGCGGATGGCGTGGGTCACTGACCCAGCCCTGGGAGCCTCGGACAGGGCTGACAGACTGCACTGTCGTGCTGATACTGTGCCACCACATCAGACTTGTTTCCGCTCCATGCTGCGGCCTCATTCATCCTGCCCTAATTTCAGCTGGCTGAAAATTACCAGCCTGGGTCTCGTGTGTGAATCAGAGGAGGGACACGAGTGGAGATGCCTCTGGAAGATTGCATTATGGCTTCATTTGCCCTCACCAGTGATGAACAGCTGGAATTAGGTGGGATGAATCCAAGTGTGCACAATTGGCTTCTCACACCTCTGTGCAGAAGTGTATTTATTTGAGCTTGGAGTGGGTGAAAATAATGCAGCTCCTTTGAACCTGAATCCAAGTGACTTACAGATGACTTTCTGAATTCAGTCTCAACCATGAGATTTATGCGCTGTAATGCTATTTTCTTTGTTTTTGCTTCAGTTTTAATGAGCAGCTGTAGCTTGAACTTGCAACTTGTTGGAACATTTCTGGAGGGATTGCCCCTGCATAGGAATCCTCACCTTTATTAGTTACGTGGGCTTCCTTGTTACTTGCACTGATTTTCATTGGAAGCAACACAGGGAGAAACCATGGCATAGATCAGTCAACACCAGCAATAGCACATGCAGCTTTTAAATTCAGCTGTGAGCCTGTAACTCAAATAAATTAATTAAGGTATTAATGTTCATATTGCCCAGGTGTGGATAAAGATTCCTTTCCTGAGAGCTTTAAGGAATAAATCTAGGAGGTCCTGGTTGAGGACTGTGAGAATACATGTAGTAATGGCAGTTTATGATAGTTTTTTTGGGGAGAAACTTGTGACAAACGTGTTGGGATTTGATGTGCTGATTTGGAGATGAGGGACTGTCTCATGCCAGATAGATCAGATTTGCAGGCAGCGTTCCTGTGGGTTAGCAGAGCCTGCTTCCAGCAGGTTCCTCCTCTAGTTCCCCCTGATGCCTTCCTCCATTCCCTGCCGGTACGAAATCCTGACAGCAGTTGTGCCGGTTGTTGTGGTGAGCTGAGGAGCAGCTCAAGGTTGAAACTCAGATGTTGTAGCTGCACCTTTCACCTTCGTCAAGCGTCCACGTTCTCAGAGCTGGGCTGGGACAGCAGTGGCCTCCACGGTTGCCCTGTAATTTCATCACACAGAAGTGGGTGTCACTTTCCAGGAGTTTAACAGGAGCAGTATTGATCCATTCACTTTATTTCCCAAGTTGTGAGTCATTCATTGTTGGAAATGATACAGATCTTGTATAGCTGTGAAGAGAAAAATAGAGATTTGTTTCTTATGATGAGCTGGTACAATTCCTGCTCTGCTGTTCAATATTTTTGAGTGCTGAAGTTAACCAAAATGCTACTTTCATGGATTATCTCAGCCTCAGCTCTGCATGAAAATGGGTGTGGATTTCCAGTTGCTGTTCCTGGTTTCTCTGTGAATTCTGAGCCAAAGGTAAAGCAGTGGGAAAGATTGTTGTGGCAGCCACTCACTGATGGCTTTTCAGATGCATAAAGCCATTCTGTCTGTCATCTGACAGAGTTCCAGTTTTCTCACTGGGTCACCATGTTGTTGTCAGCCAGTGGAGGAAAGGTGGATGAGCTCACCACCCAGAAAGAGAAGAAATGTAGCAAGTAATGAGCTCTGTTCTCCTGCATCCCTTTGTTTGTAGAGCTTCACTTTCAATTAACATTTGTACCTTCAGTTATTATTGTACCATTCACTATCTTGAGGTGGTATGAGCAGAAATTTATGAATATATATAATTTACCAGAAATATAGGCTTGTATTGTGCCTTTGTAATTCTCTTCAGCTTCAGTATATATATGCTACGAGCAGACGAACTTCCTCCCTCTTTTGGGGTGTTCTTTACTACAACAGTAGCTGATGGCTTCATTAATATTGGCTCTTTTAGTCTTCTGGGGCTAACATTTCTGTTTTTCTGAGTGAAAACGCCATAGTGCCCTCAGCAGACATAAGCACAATGACATAACGCTGCAGTGCATGCTGTCTCTTAGCTTCTCTCTACACGTGTTTGCATGTTGGAAAATCTGAAGAGCTGCTGTGTAAATTGCTATGTTATTTACCCAATACAGGTGGTTTTCCGCATCCCTTCTTTGCCCAAAACTCCCATTAACTTAGATGTTAGCCATGGCTCAAGCGGGGAGGTTTTGGGAGCAAGAAAGGATGCAGGGAGCAACTCTTCAGTAGTTTACAGGCTGCTATAAATGTCTTTTCAGCAACGAAATGTAGCATTTTAGCAGTAACTTCCTAGTGAAAACACTGAGCGTGCTTATCACTTAAGATTTTAAGAAAAAAAAGTGTCAGACTGTGTAATTGTATCATATAATTTTGACACTTAACCAGTTTTAGCTACGTGTTCATGCTATACCAACCAACACAGACCTGAAAGGTGACAGCCATGTTTTTGTTACGCAAGAAGTCACACTTTTCCAGAGGTCCTGTTTTGATTTTTTGTTTCTTTACCGCATTTTCACTGCAGAGGTATTTTTCTATATAGTTATCTGAGGCTTCCTTTCACCAACCAAAAGTCTGTAGCCCTCTGCACTGTGAAAGGCAAAGCCCTGTGGAGAGACACGGGCTTCGCACTTGCCCAGCAAATTAGCAGAAATTTCACCCAAGCCATAAAAGCCTCTTATGTTAATCTCTGTTTATGTAATTAAAGCAATTAGGGATAGGAGCTTCAGGAATAATGAGGTCTCTCTATCCTCCATTTACTCTCTCTGTGCTTCATAGGGATTTAAGGGTTCTTTTTTCAAGGCTCAGCTGTGTCTCTTCAAACCAGTGCAGTCTAAGCATCGTGTGAGATGCAGTTTATGGAGATAGCATTGGAGCGTGAAAGATTTACTTCTGGTAGCAAGGAAAAACACATGTCCCTGTGGACATGGACACTTGCAAACAAGTCTGATACCGAGAATTAAAAACAAATGCGTTCAAGATGGTACCAGTACATCAGACTCTGTTCTACAGTGGGGTTTTTAGCTTTTGTCATTTGTATTTTATTTTGTGAAAAAAAGGAGTTGGGGGGATCTCAGATCACATGGGGAATATTAGAAGTATATCACTCAACAATCATTTTATAAAGTCTAACTTCAAAATGCACTATGATTTATTACAAAAGTATATTTTCTTCTGTTTGCCGACATGGTGGTTCCATTTTGTGATAAGTTAAACTCAGCAGTTAATTTGTTGCACTGCCTGGCTGCATGAATTCATCCAGTGTACATACGTACCTGTGCAGCATTACTTTTGGGGTTTGTATTTGAATTTGCAGTATTGATTGATTATTATTTTTGTATTTTACTTTGCCTCTGTTATTGGAATTGTAGTAAACATAATTTATACATATGATTTTACAACTGTTTTGCAACTGAAAAGTCTCCTTTAAATTGTAAAGTTTTATTGATGGATACTCATTAAAATGGTATAAGAATTATATTAACAATTGTTTTGTGTTTTGATGCTCTCTGTACATAAATATATGTCTATTTATCTGTTTAATGGTGCTTGTGTCTTGCAATTTTGGATACATTTTAGAATAAAGTTTCATTTTACAAGAAGTAGTTGTATTTTCACAAGCTGTGTCCCAAAGAAACCCCACAACCAAACACCTTTTTTCCATAAATAACTAGGGTTATGAGAGAAGCATACATAAAACATTGATAACTTCAGGCAGTAATACATTTGTTTGTAGAACATAAAAGTATGCTGCCCACAGAAATGCACAGCTCTGTACTGCAGTTGATTTACCGCAGGAGCTGACATCTGTATTTAAAACGTTCCCAAAATGATGCATTTTGGAACTCTTCTTGCTAGCTCTAATGGCTTTATTTCACTGAAGATTTATTCGTATCTGTTACTGTCGGACACGAAATGGTTCACACGGACGCAGCTCGAGGTGTGGCGAAAGAAGAATTTTTGTTTATTTGTTCTTTCAGTATTTGTAGGTTTCTGACCATGACCAGGGATTGGATAGTCAGGTTAACACCTTCCCGACTGCACTGGCTGTGAGAGATGTCCATCAAAAGGCAAATGTTTAATGGAATGTATAAACACCTGTGTTTATAGTTACCTTCCTGGGAAAGTGGCTGGAACTTGTCAAAAACAAAATCGAAAGGCCTGATTCTCAGGGGGACACATATCTAAGACTGAGCTCGTTGTTTATTAAGTGGAAAAGATGCACAAAGGCACTTCACAAAGGCTGCCTTAGGACCAGCTGAGGTGGTGCCACACTGCTGCTGTAGCTGTGCCACACAAAGTACTTTTCCACTGGGAAAGCACTGGAAAGCACAGGTGTCCTCTCTGAACTGGGGCCAGCAGCTCAATTTCTCTTTTTCAGCAGTGAGAGCAGAACAGTACCACCTTGGCAGGTATTACCTGTAAAACACTGCTTTAGTCCAGTGGAGATAGAGTGAGAAACTACAGGAGTCAGCTTCAGGGGTTCATTTGCAGTCCATTATGCTCCTTTAGCTTCTGTCTCCTGTAGCTGGAGGGCAGAGGAAATGCAGCTTGTGAAAGCGAAGAGCCATTTGGGAAAGCTCATTCTGGAGTGTGAGTTCCCTGGGCACTGCTTCTGTGTACCCCTGTTCCCCAAAGGACACCCCTGAGTGACATCCTTCCCCAAGGCCAGGAGCTACCTGCAGACCAGAGGTGTGATTCTGAAACCACAGCTTTCCCTTGCTCCAGGTGCTTCTCTTTGCCCTGACCCCAAGTACGTGCTCCCCTCCAACACTGCAGGTTTTTCAGGTGAGCAGATTTTGATTTTACTTGGCCCCCCAGCAAAGTAAATTTGCCCTCTGTAGATTTGATCCCAGCAGCTTTATAGCTCCTCATCTCGCAGCAAACAAGAGATCTGTAACAGGCCAGGCACCTGATCACCAGGACTGTGTTTAACAGAGGTGCAGTACCCATGGAACAGCAAACAGCATTATCTTACAGAATGCCTGAGTGTGAGATGGTAAACCTGAAAACAAATTTACAAATTATTGGCCTAGGCAGGCAAAATGTAAGTAAGGGGTTTTTTTTAATAGGGAAATGTTCAGTTCTGTTTACAGACTTCTAGGATCCACAGTGTGAGAAACTGATCATCTGAGTTTTTGTCATCTGGATTGAGCAGGTGAGGAAGAAGAAAACACTGGGTGCAAACCTTTTAAAGACCCTCTTCAGGAAGCAAGGCCAAGGTGTCTCACTGCTGTGACAGTCTGGTTTTTCCCCTCACAGAAGGGGAAGAGAGAGAAGAGAGAAGTAGAAGGAGATAGATACCAGAGAAGGAGAGAGATACCAGTAATACTTTTTTTTTTTTTTTTTTCCTTAAGCAACAGAATGAAACTACAAGTAGGGAATAGAACAACGTGCTGGTTTTCAGAGCCAGACTCTTCTGAAATGTAACAAGTGAGATGGTACAGCCATGGTGTTGCTTGATAAAAAGAGTATGTGCACAGAAACAGAGATAGTGCTATAGCAGTGACAGGAACAGACTGTGTGGGAAGAGAACCCCTCCTGCACTGAGAAACTCTGTCTTGGTTAAAATTCAGATTTTCCTGGCTGTTGTAGGCTAAAGCTGGATCTTTAACAATGTTTAAATGAACAAGCATTCACGATATAAGCTCATGGATATATGTTTCTGAGAAACATGGGAAGCCCTCTCTGGAACAGTAACTACCAAGAGGAAAGGTTGTAAGGAAGGGCTACAGAAAACAGTCTTGCTGCTGCATTGAAAGTACACAGCACAACAGCACAGCAGTCAAATACAAGCCTTGCATTCTTTCCTGAAAACCATTTACAGTTTATACTCTGCTACATTGCAGTAACACATCTGCCTCACCAACAGCTGACAAGCCCAGGCACTGAGCATCCCCAAACGGGCTCAGCCTTCAGTAGCAATAGCACTGTATCCGTGGCAGTGCTGAAACTTTGACCCTCCTGTCAGCTCAGAAGCGATTGCTCTGCTCTTCCTCAGCAGTGCTTGTACTTTCACAGCGTGCAAGAGCACCAATGTCCTTACCAGGCATGTGAGGAGAAGGTAAGAGGAGTTATCTGTGAGCTCTCCAGCTGTTGACTGCTGTGAGAATATGTGATCAGGGCTGTGGCCACAGAGGTGGGGACCAAAACATCCATGCTGGAAGTGCCAGTGGTTCCAATGCCTCTGGAATGGGAACGTGCCCTGGACACATCTGCTGGGCTGTCAGGTTGGTGACAACATGAGAGGGCAAGGCTCCAACAGAGACATAAAAATGAAAATATGAGTCAGATTTGAGACATTTCAGTGACAATGGACACACCAAACCCAGCAGTGGCTGGTGCCAGGCCATGAGGTGACATTGGGAGTCCTGGAGCTGGAGCGGAGGGAACATCTCTTCCATGGTACCCTGTTACACAACCAGCACCCCCTTCATTGGAGCCGCTCAGCCTGGAGAGGTGAAGGCTGCAGAGAGACCTCAGAGCACCCTCCAGTACCTCAGAAAAAGAAAAAGAGCTGGAGAGAGACTTTGTAGCAGAGTATGAGGTGGCAGAGCAGGGGGGAATGGCTGCAGGCTGAGGTGAAGGTGGGATCTTGGGCAGGAATTGTTCCCTGGCAGGGTGGGCAGGCCCTGGCACAGGGTGCCCAGAGCAGCTGGGGCTGCCCCTGGATCCCTGGCAGTGCCCAAGGCCAGGCTGGACATTGGGGCTGGCAGCTCCTGGGACACTGCGAGCTGGCCCTGCCGTGCCTGGGGTGGGAATGGGGGGGCTCTGGGGTCCCTTCCAACCCAAACCACTCCTTGATTCCCCTCAGAATGGCACACCATCCCCTCATCCCCAGCACTCCTAACTCGCATCCCTTTTCCCTCATCCCTGCTATCTCTATCCCCTCAGCCCCAGACACTCCTTTCCCCTCATCCCGGACCCTCCTTTACCCTCAGTCCTGCACTGTTCTTTCGCCCATCCCAGGTACCCCTCAGCCCGGGCTCCCTTTCCCCTCAGCCCGTCCCGCCCCCGCGGGAGGCCGGCGGAGGCGATTCCGCCCCGGGCCCGGGGCCGGGCGGGCCGGTCCCGCCCATGGCTGAGGCGGAGGCGGCGGCGGGCGCTGGCCGCGGTGCCGGGCCGAGCGGGGCAGCGTTCCCCCATGGCTGTGTGCATGTGCCAGGCCGTGCTGCCGGCCCACGCCGGGCCCCGCGGCGAGCTGGGCGCGGGGCCGCTGCTGCGATGGATGGACGCCGCCGCCTGCCTCGCAGGTACCGCAGCGGGAGGGGACAGCCCCCGCCTTGGGGCGCGGGAGGCTTGAGGGAAAGTTTCATCCCCAGGGACGGGGAGAGGGCTGTGAGGGTTGCGCCGGGTCACAGGCTGGGGCAGGGTGGAAGGGCCACAGTGGCCATCCTGTGCCGCCTCGGGGTCATCCCAGAGCACGGCATACAGGATCCCTGCGGACGCTGTGGGACGGGCCCGGTGAGCTCCACTGCACACCCTCTCTGGGCGGTGTGTTCCAGTGCTCACAGAAGTTCTACATCACAGAATCACACAATATCCTGTGCTGGGAGGGACCCACAGGGATCACCCAGTCCCACCCCAACAATCCCCCCTGTTCAAGCACTCCTGGAGCTCTGTCAGCCTGGGGAGCCTGCTGAGTGCCCCACGACCCTCTGAGGGAAGAGCGATCTCCAGCCTGAACTTCCCTGGCACAGCTCCGTGTTCAGGTGCAGCTTCCTGGGCATTGTTTTCTGTCCCTTGCCTCATGTCGCATGGCTGGGCACCACCAAGCCTGATCCGTGCTGTGACACCCTTTTTGGACATTCATACACGTGGATGAGGTCTCCTCTCACTCACCTCTTCCCGAGGCTGAGCAGACCCAGCTCCCTCAGCCTTCCCTAGCGAGGAGGATGCTCCAGTCCCCCCAGTCATTCTGGCAGCCTTCACTGGACCCGCTCCAAGAGCTCCACATCTCTCCAGGAGCCCTGGAGATTTGGGGTCCAGTTAGGAACAGACACCACGAGGATGAGGCGTCAGATGGCACAGCAGAGCGAGGAAGGGAATGTGAGGATGAGGAGAGTTTCAAAAAGGAGCAGCAGAAGGGAAAAAAAGAGGTGAGAAAAGGTAAGTAAGAGAAGGAAGGAAAGTACTAATTTAAGATTATTGGGACATGTGTGCCAAAAAGAGGGAAAGGTGCCACTGCCGTGGCAGGGGATTGGACTAAATGGTCTCGGTTGTTTCTGTGAAACAACCACAAATCCAACCAGCGTGCAGGGCATTCCATGTCTGACTATCCCAGCCCCGAAAGCTCCTAAAGCCGCCTCGGTAACTTGTAGAAGTGAGGTGTGTGTGCCTGCTGTGAGCTGCAGGGGAAGCGCTGGCAGCGAGCTGCCTTTGCCCGCCTGCCCTGCGTGACCCGGGACCGCCTGGCCTGGGGCAGCTGCTCCAAACAAACCTGCCTCTCCTTTCAGCTTTGTGGAGGAGTGATTCCAGCCCTGCAGTGTGTTTACCCTCAGCAGTGCTTCTTGAGGAGAGACTCTGGTTTCCCCTCATATTTTTAAAGGGAACTCTTCAGATGTTGATACAAAACCTCTGATTTCTCTGAGCTTATCTTGTGATGCTCACTAATAACACGGGGCTGCTTGGGAGCGAGAGCTCTTGCTTGTTGTGCAGTGCTGTTTTCCAGGCTTCCTGCTGGTCCCCTCTCTTGCCTCTGCCACTTAGGACTTTGGAGCAGAGGTTTATACAGCTCCTAGTTCACTGGACATCTACCTTTTGACTGGAAGCTCTAGGTGCCGTGGTCAAATAAATAATATATATTAACTTGCTATAAAAACTTAACTATCAGGTGATTAAATATTAACAGTAAATAAGATGTTTACTTTTTCCATATTAGTTTTCATAATTAATACAAAAACCGTACATTCTTTTTCGCAGCCTGATGCATCCCAGGGAGATGAATAGCTGTTCAAATTCAGGTTAAAGTGTTTCACAGCAGGTGAATTCGGTTTTTGAATTTTCAAAATCTTGTTTGTCTTTGTTTTTCTTTAATTCCTGCATTTTTGGTGCAGCACTAAGGACGTGTACTTAGCTGCTTTCCACTGTTGTGACTGCACTAATAAACTAAGGTTTTTATCTACCAATAAGTCGGTTCTTCTCCTGCATCTCAGAATCCTCAGCTGATATAAAACTGGATTACCTTAGCTGATGCTCATGACACATTGTTTTGAGGAGAATGATGAGCTGTCTGTGAGCCTGGTAACCCTTTGTGACTCTTTCTGTCTTTCAAAATGCTTGTTAAGGTTCTCCTACCGGAATGTCCATTTTTAGAAAAAGACCTTAGGCAGAAGTTTTCAAACTGAGTAGCATCATCTAGTCTCGTCTCCTGATGTTACCCATAAATACAAACACCCTTTACAGCAAGATCATGATAAAAAGTGTTAACTTTAACCTTACTTAGCTTCTCTTTTTTCCCGAGGGGCGCTCTGCAGCGTTGCAGTGTGTTGTTCACAGGAAGAAGCGGGACCTGCGGTGTGCAGTCCCTGTGTGTCAGGCTCCAGCCCACAGGTGAATAGCTCCCTGCAGGTGCAGAGTGGTAACTGTGTGCCCCTGTGTCTCTTTTGAAGCTGAGAAACATGCTGGGGTGTCCTGCGTGACAGTGTCCATGGATGACATCCAGTTTGAAGAGGCTGCCAGGTACAGACCGGCTGACAGCAGTCAGATGTTTTCCTTCTGTAGGATTTTATTTGGCAGAGATAAACTGAGGCGTTATTAAGTGGGGGATAGCAGACCTGTGAACTCACCACAGCCACAGGGCTGAGTCTCAAAACTGCTCTCTTCTGTCTGTGGTAGCTTGACCCACACAGAGAGCAGATCCTTTTCACAGGGCAGAAATAAACTCTTGTTACCTTGAGCTGGCAATCGAGGTGCCTGGTGAGAAACTGATGGCCTCTGCTGACTGATGGCTCTAGTGAATTGCTGCAATTATCTCTGTTAAATAAGAAATACATACTTACAAAACTTACTGCTATTAGTGTTTTTATTGTGGCAAGTTCTGTTTCGGTTCACTTCTTAACATCTTTTCCTTGCAGCTCCTTTAGAAAATAGAGAAATGTTTTGCATTCACTGAGTCTACAAGATAGCACAGGGCTGGCCTTGTTCTAGCCATTTTTCCTGGTTTTCAGTGGGATCAAAGACACTGTAAGAGGAAATAGGACCTTTATGCCATATCTTCACAGAAACCTGGAGCCATTACTCTGTGGGATTTGTGTGGTTTTACAGGGAGCAGCCTGGGAGTTAATGAGTGGTTAGATGGGATAGACCTGGATGCTCAGAGCAGTGCACATGCAGCTGTTGTGGCTGTGAGCAAGGCAGCACCCACTGCCAGAGGCGCAGCTGAGGTTACTTTAAAGCTGTTCATGGCACAAGTGTGAAATAAGCATCCACTCAGACTTGAGGCTGTTAGAGCAGTGTCCATCAGAGTAAGAACTAGAGCCAGTGACAAAGAAGAGAACGTGACCTTACCAAATCTGGAACTCTAAAGAGAATTTCTGTGTCTGTTTCACAATATTGCAGTGTTTGCTCTGACTGGAATTGCTCCATGTTTTTAATTTTGTCCTTAGGAAAAAAATCCTGTCTGTGAAAACTAATCAAAGTCAGAGTAATATTTCCCTTTCAGATGTAATAGTTCAGACTTGGTAGCTTCAGAGCACTTTTCTGTCTAGTTTTTTGAGAGCAGAGCAAAGCTTCTGGAATATGATGAAAATACTTTTCCTTCCAAATCTGTTTCCAAATATTTCTGGTTATTCTTTCACTTGTAATAACGATGTTCCATTTGTAACAAGAATTTCCGGTACAAATCTTGTAACTGTGAAAGAAATTATTTAAGAAATTGCTTTTCTCTGTCAGGTCATCCCTAACATCCTTATTGTAGCTTACCGTGCAATTTCCTAAATTTTGCCAGATCTAGTTAATTATACAAACATCTTGCATAAATAAAAGAGTTCTTGCTACTCTCTCTGGTAAATTAATAAGACATTTTTTAAGTAAGTGACTTACTGTCAGGTTTATTTGTCTAAACCAGGTTACTAAATCTTCTGCAAGGATTAAGGCTTCTGTGTTTATTTCAGCTGAGATGTAAACAGAAATTGTCAAAAATCTATATAGTTAAAAACTTAGTTTTATAGCATGATAACCTCTTCCTTTTCTTGTAACACACAGCAGTTCAGTGGTACTGATTTTCAATTACATCATTTATTTAGGTTTTGTTAGTGTTCTGTATGTGAATTCAGGTAAGTTTCTGACAGTTTCAAGTGGAGGTGTGGTACTGTGTGATTTCTGCTCCTGCATTTTTGTACTTCTGAGCACTCTCCTAGCTGTGCAGTTGGGAACCATTGCCTTAACAGTTCTGCTTTTTCTCTGCAATGAATATTGCAAAAACTGCTTCTGAGCATCTTCTGCAGGGGCTGATGAGGGCTGTGCACCTGCAGATGCTCTTAGTTCTTCCCACTGACCGTTTCCCCTGCCCTGTCCACCCAAAGGATTCCCCCCGTGTTCTTGGATGTGAACAAGAGAAAATTGCTGTGTGGTTTGTTGGTCCTGGCAGGTCCTCTGAAGGAGCAGGTTTCCTATTTCCCATTCTAGTTCTGCAGTGGAATAAGCAATTTAAGTAAGCCTTTACCTTTAAATGTCAAAACTTCATTAGTTTAAATTAGGGAGCAATTATTATTATTACTACTTTAAATAAACTGGGGTAATAACCGTACGAAATCCTTTGCTGTGAATGTGTTGTCAGTACCCAAGTGCTCTGAGTTACATTTTACTTCAGTCTTGGCTGTAATTAGCTCCACTTTGCCTGCCCCAGGACTGCTCTTTAGCATTTGTAACTCAGTTTGAATTCCCTGGAGGCAGTGGCCTGACACCCATCTCTTTTGGCTGTGGCTCTGGCTTACCCTGCACATTGTGTCCTTTTACTTCCTGCTCAGTGGGAGAACTTGAGAGCAAACTGCCTTCCTTCCACCCTCTCAGCACTGCTTGGGGCTGGGATTGGAGGGCTTTGGAAACAAGGTTTGCTCCTGTTAGCAACAGGGAGCAGGTGCTTCAGGAATTCCAGAAGGAAAGAAAAAGATTTCCTCATTTTAATTTGTTTTGATGATATAATAAAGAGAATTTAAAAGATAAGAAAGAATAAAATAAATAATATAATAAAAACAAATAATATAACAAAAAACAAGTAATATAGAAAAACAAATAATATAATAAAAAGTAATCCTATAATAAAAATAATACATAATATAATAAAATCACACTAGATAATGAAGTAAAAATTCTGCTTAGGTATTTTATGTAGGTCAGTGGGGAAGAGTAGTTTTCAGAGGGATGATGTTAGCACAGAAAGGACAAGCAGCCCAGTTCCTGGCCAAGATTTGGAATGTGAACTCTTCCCCCGTCCTTTAAAGATGTCCAGGAGCACTTTTTGTGCTGGATCACCTCCTCTTGTGCACGTACCTGTGTGGCAGAGGTGCATGCAGGGGGTATCTGAGAGCTTTTGCAGCTCAGTGTGCTCAGTGATGTGGTGCAGGACGTGCCTTTGAGCAAAAGCCAGAATTTCTGTGTGTACCTGGAGCACACCTGCCATCATACAGACACCAGCAGAGAGAAGGAATGTTGCCATTAAGGGTGTGCAGATCTCTGAGTGGCTGTAATTTCATTGACCAGGTCTGTCTGGTGAGTAACAGCATTGACTGAAAACAGTGAAAAATGCACATTTTTCAGTGCATTTTCAGTGCAGTGTGGAAGACACAGACTGATTAATGCCCTTATAAAGCTGCATGTTTTCATGCTGTAAGGTCTTACTCTTCTTAACAGGGTTGGACAAGTTATTGCCATCAGAACAAAGGTGAACAGAGCATTCAAAACCAGCATGGAGGTAAGAGATCATCACTCTTTTTCCTAAAGATATTGAAGGGATAGAGCAGAGGTGGGAGCAGTAGAGGAACACAGCATGGGTCCAGGTTTATTTGTTCCAGATGTTTGTGCACTGTGCCTGTGTCCAATTCCCATTATTACCCATAGGAGTGATGCTTCTCACAGATGATGTATTCCAAAAGTTTCTAAGAATTAGAAGAAATCTAATTCTTAAGAATTTTGGTGTATATGAGGCCTATGCCACAGGATCAAACCCAGTGTGTCACATTCAAGTGTTTCATTGTGCTTTGCACCTCTAAACACACTTTTTTTGCATTAGAAACTGTTTCAGATGGCAACTGCAAATTCCATAGAAGTAAATGGAAGGAAATACAAAACTACCTCTAAGTGTCCTTCCTGCTTTGTAATTTTACCCTACAAGTGATGCTTAACAAAAATAAAAGCAGTTGTACTAAAAGACTTTTCAAAGCTGAGTTAATATTGTGATGACCAGAGATGTATCAGTGATTAAAGCAGGTTTTTTACCTTTTGCTTTTTACATGCAAGGGCCTGATAAAAACAGCACTGTTTTTTCTCAAATAAATTGACAATGATGCAAATACCTTCCTCCACCACCTTCTTCCTCGTAGGTTGGCATCAAGGTGACAGTACAGGATGTTTTGACTAATGCTGAAAAGATTGTGAGTGTGGCATATGCAACGTACGTGGCCAAACCAGTTGGTGCTGCAAAGGTATTTTTCCTGTTCTCTCCTAAGCTTGGAGTCACTGAGTTCCTATGAAATAATCCAAATTTTCTGCTTGTGAAACACAGCAGAAACACTCTTTATTCTGACCAGTGGCAGGAAAAAAGCATGAAGTCCAGACTTTATAAGATAGGGTTTTGGGTTTTTTTTCCAGTTTGCTGCTCTGAAATGGTTAGGTTGTTGTTGTTGATATTGTAATTATTTCCATTTCCTTTTACACTTTTCTTCATTATAGAAGTGGGGTCTTTGTGAGGGCTACACCACTGACAGAGACAAGCAGTGGAAGTGGGACCCTTGTGAGTCCCTCTCCTTCCCAGCAGTTGATTGCAGGGTGGGATTTTTCATCCTTCACTTCCCCTCTTGGGGAGGTTGTTCAGACACCACTGTTCAGACAGAAGACATTATTTTTAAGCTCACTTCCAATCTAAATTGGTTTTTTGCCGTTTATGTTGATTAGTTTTCACGCCAGGGCTGTTTCTTCTCCCCAGAGTTTGGCTCTCTGGAGGTGTTTGGAAATCAGTCACGGTGCCATTGGCCTTCCCATCACTGTGCCAGACAGGCACAGTCCTTCTAGAGCTTTCTTGTGGGGAAGGCCAGACACTCCTCAGGCTCTCGTAATAAACTCCCTTTGTATGTGAAATTCTGCTTTCTTGAATGTGACTGGATCTGAGTTTCCCGTCTCTCTGATGTGTTACAGCCGCACATCTGGCTGTCAAACATCCACTGGAGATGGGCAGGGTCATCCCATGAGCAATTAATGCATCCAATCACTGCTGCTTTCTCTTCTCTGAGGATGTGGCACAGTCTGGAGGAGAAACACTCTGGAGCAGTTTCACTGAAAGTAAAGCCCAGCTCTTGTCTCTGAAAGGCTGATGGATAAATTGCTACCCTGAGAGCACTAAAATATTATCAAGTGAGAATTGGTCGTTGCCAGTTTGATATCATACTCATAACATCAATCTGTTTACCTTTTGCCCAGATTTCTGGGGAGATTAATTCAGGATTAAATTTTTTGGTGATGATTAACTAAGATTAGGCTTAAGACAGGAATGTTCCAGAGGGAGGTTGAGAGTTCAGTTCAAATTCCATCACAAACTAAAGTCTCAGAGATAATGAAGAATATTTTTTTCAATTCCACTTTTCTGAACAACTGTTTCTGAAGTTGTACAAGGAGAATCTCAACATACCCACCATCCTAATTTTTTAACTGGGCCATCTGGGAAAATCAAGGAAGCTCTTGAAAAGGACTGGAAAGGAGGCAATGAATCTGCAAGAGGGTTAGAGGGAAGAGTCAAAAGCTGAGAAATATTAGTGGCAGCACTGCAAGACACAGAACGTTGGATTTGTCTATGGTGCACTACTTTGTGCATTATTTTAATGTTTCTGAGGCTAGCCTTCTAGACAAATCTCACAGGTGATTGTCCAGTGACACCTGTGCTGTAGTTATCCAAATGCAGTAATTTTCTTAAGCCAGTACAGGTTTGGATGCAGTTTGTCATTGAACTGACATACGCAGGAATTTGCACTGACACCACTGGCCAGTGCAACTGAATTATTTTTCTGGTTCAAAAATTCAACCCTGAAAACCTTCATATTAAGTCCATCTTTTCCTGTCTTTTTTATTTTTATTTTTTTTTTTAAATGAGGGCTGTCTTGAACACTGTGTGCCTCTCATGGATGCTTGTATTTAAAGCTAAAAGCAGTTTTAACTCAGTCACTGAGTTTTAATAAATGAAGTTGAAAGGATAATGCAGAATCTCTTGAACTTTATACTCTGTTGTATTATTAAACCTTCCATCTTGGACAGCTCGTAGGAGAAATTTGTAGAAAATGCTGATGGCATTTGAAGTTCAAAGCGTGCTTTGTTATGATTGTGAAATTCAAAACTGTTGTGTTTATTTCCTCTCCCTTTGCACAGGTTGAGTTAAAACCTGTACAGCTGCTGTCTGCAGAGGACCACCTGGAGCACAGCCTGGCTATTGAGAGGAGAAGAATCCGTCTGGGCTATGTCCAGGTCTTTCAGAAGCTGATGCAGGAGAGCAATAAGGAAGGTGATTTCTGCACTCAGCATAGAAGGAGGAACAAACACCTATGGGCAGCCAGAAGGAAGGAAAAAAGCAGACAAAATATCTCCTTGGGGTTATGGTATCAGGTAGAACTGTCTGTGCCAAGTTAGAGGTTAGAGGTGCCAGAGGTGTGTTAGAGAGTTACTCTAATGGAGTGGTATTTCTTTGTCTCTCAGAAATTCCAGATTTAAAAACACAGGGTGGAAGGCTGAGCATGCATTAAGTGTGAAATGCAGATCTTCAGAAAGGTTCTGTGAGTGAGGTCACACAGGGCTCTGCATTGCAGCAATGAGCTGCTGTGACACTGCTTGTGGTGTAGGCAGAAGCATGAAATTCACTCGGGCTGATGGCCGTGTATTTTCCAGAAAGCAAAGTAAGAACTACGCTTGTGCCCCAAGATGATTCCCAACAAGCAGAAGTTTCATTACATGGAGGTCAAAACAGGTAAAAAAGTTAGAAAAGCTGAGCAAAGAAAGAGATTCTTCTTTATTTATTGCAGTAATTTCTGTTCTTAAAGAAAGTTGTGCTCAAAAGTTGTTGTGTTCCCCCACAAAAGCAATTACTCAGAGCAGTTAAGAAAATATGCTGGTATTTGGAAAATCTGAGCTGTAGCTCCATGTATAAATAACAGGCATTATGTGGTTTTACTGAGGAGAGATTAAACCTGTTATGAACAAAGATCTACCCTTAACAATTTAGTAAGACTTCATAGAACTGAAGAGGCTTGTTTGGTAGAAGAAAACATGCTATTTGTCTTCATGGAAACTGTCTCACAGGGTACAGTTTAATAACCTGAGTGACAAATCAGAGGTCGATGGGCTTTGTCTCCACTGCCTTTCCTGGAAACTTCTTTGAGGGATATTATTGTGGCACTAATTCACCTCCTCAAGGAGACAGAACAAGCAGAGTGGGAGAAGAGAGGAGAGAACATTACGTGTAAAGGCTGCTAGGTAGCAACTTAGGTACAAATCATACCCTGAAAGTGAGGATTATTTGTGAGTGGATCTTAGGGAACACCTTGAGTAGGTCCAAAGTACAAGTTAGTCACAGGTTTCCACACACTTACATAACCTCAAAGTTAGTTAATTATGGCATAAGTCAAAAGTACCATTCGGGTCAAGCCGGTCATCACACAGACAGGCACTTTTAAAATTGCTTGATGTAATCTCCTGCCTAAACCTTTTCCTGTGAAACACCACCAAAAACTGTTGAGATTAGGGTGAGGATGCATGGCTAAAGACTGGTAAGTGGCATCAGAAATGCTCAGGTAATACAAGGTGGCCACTTGTTCAGCTCCTCATTTCTCTCATCCGTTTGGTGTTGTCTCAGACAATCACAAGATTTGTAACAAATTGAAATAACGGTGTCCTGCTCTAACCTTCATTAACCAATGTGTGCAGGTGTCCATCACACCCAGGGCAGTCTGTGACAGACATCTGAGCTGGTGCTGAGCTGCTCTGACCTCCCCTTTTGGGAGCCCTGAACAGCCCAGCACACGCTGGGGCTTCAGTGGTGCTCCCTGAGCTGGGACAGCCCCTGACACAGGGACACAGCCCCTGACACAGGGACACAGCCCCTGACACAGGGACACAGCTCCTGACACAGGGACACAGGAGCTGACACAGGGACACAGCTCCTGACACAGGGACACAGCTCCTGACACAGGGACACAGCCCCTGACACAGGGACACAGCCCCTGACACAGGGACACAGGAGCTGACACAGGGACACAGCCCCTGACACAGGGACACAGCTCCTGACACAGGGACACAGGAGCTGACACAGGGACACAGCCCCTGACACAGGGACACAGCTCCTGACACAGGGACACAGCTCCTGACACAGGGACACAGGAGCTGACACAGGGACACAGGAGCTGACACAGGGACACAGGAGCTGACACAGGGACACAGCTCCTGACACAGGGACACAGCTCCTGACACAGGGACACAGCTCCTGACACAGGGACACAGGAGCTGACACAGGGACACAGCCCCTGACACAGGGACACAGCTCCTGACACAGGGACACAGGAGCTGACACAGGGACACAGCTCCTGACACAGGGACACAGGAGCTGACACAGGGACACAGCCCCTGACACAGGGACACAGCTCCTGACACGGGGACACAGCCCCTGACACAGGGACACAGCCCCTGACACAGGGACACAGCACCTGACACAGGGACACAGGAGCTGACACAGGGACACAGCCCCTGACACCGGGACACAGGAGCTGACACAGGGACACAGCCCCTGACACAGGGACACAGCCCCTGACACAGGGACACAGCTCCTGACACAGGGACACAGCCCCTGACACAGGGACACAGCTCCTGACACAGGGACACAGGAGCTGACACAGGGACACAGGAGCTGACACAGGGACACAGCCCCTGACACAGGGACACAGCTCCTGACACAGGGACACAGCTCCTGACACAGGGACACAGGGACACAGCCCCTGACACAGGGACACAGCCCCTGACACAGGGACACAGGAGCTGACACAGGGACACAGCCCCTGACACAGGGACACAGCTCCTGACACAGGGACACAGCCCCTGACACAGGGACACAGGAGCTGACACAGGGACACAGCCCCTGACACAGGGACACAGGAGCTGACACAGGGACACAGGAGCTGCCCCTGACACAGGGACACAGCTCCTGACACAGGGACACAGGAGCTGACACAGGGACACAGGAGCTGACACAGGGACACAGCCCCTGACACAGGGACACAGCTCCTGACACAGGGACACAGCTCCTGACACAGGGACACAGCCCCTGACACAGGGACACAGCTCCTGACACAGGGACACAGCCCCTGACACAGGGACACAGGGACACAGCCCCTGACACAGGGACACAGCTCCTGACACAGGGACACAGGAGCTGCCCCTGACACAGGGACACAGGAGCTGACACAGGGACACAGCCCCTGACACAGGGACACAGGAGCTGACACAGGGACACAGCCCCTGACACAGGGACACAGCCCCTGACACAGGGACACAGCTCCTGACACAGGGACACAGCCCCTGACACAGGGACACAGCCCCTGACACAGGGACACAGCTCCTGACACAGGGACACAGCTCCTGACACAGGGACACAGCCCCTGACACAGGGACACAGGAGCTGACACAGGGACACAGCCCCTGACACAGGGACACAGCTCCTGACACAGGGACACAGGAGCTGACACAGGGACACAGGAGCTGACACAGGGACACAGGAGCTGACACAGGGACACAGCCCCTGACACAGGGACACAGCTCCTGACACAGGGACACAGCCCCTGACACAGGGACACAGCCCCTGACACAGGGACACAGGAGCTGACACAGGGACACAGCTCCTGACACAGGGACACAGGAGCTGACACAGGGACACAGCCCCTGACACAGGGACACAGCCCCTGACACAGGGACACAGCTCCTGACACAGGGACACAGCCCCTGACACAGGGACACAGCTCCTGACACAGGGACACAGCTCCTGACACAGGGACACAGCCCCTGACACAGGGACACAGCTCCTGACACAGGGACACAGCTCCTGACACAGGGACACAGGAGCTGACACAGGGACACAGCTCCTGACACAGGGACACAGCTCCTGACACAGGGACACAGCCCCTGACACAGGGACACAGGAGCTGACACAGGGACACAGCCCCTGACACAGGGACACAGCTCCTGACACAGGGACACAGCCCCTGACACAGGGACACAGGAGCTGACACAGGGACACAGGAGCTGCCCCTGACACAGGGACACAGCTCCTGACACAGGGACACAGGAGCTGACACAGGGACACAGCTCCTGACACAGGGACACAGGAGCTGACACAGGGACACAGGAGCTGCCCCTGACACAGGGACACAGCTCCTGACACAGGGACACAGCTCCTGACACAGGGACACAGGAGCTGACACAGGGACACAGGAGCTGCCCCTGACACAGGGACACAGCTCCTGACACAGGGACACAGGAGCTGACACAGGGACACAGGAGCTGACACAGGGTCACAGGAGCTGACACAGGGACACAGCTCCTGACACGGGGACACAGTCCCTGACACAGGGTCACAGGAGCTGACACAGGGTCACAGGAGCTGACACAGGGACACAGCTCCTGACACGGGGACACAGCCCCTGACACAGGGACACCGAGCTGACACAGGGACACAGCTCCTGACACAGGGACACAGCTCCTGACACAGGGACACAGGAGCTGCCCCTGACACAGGGACACAGCTCCTGACACAGGGACACAGCTCCTGACAGAGGGACACAGCTCCTGACACAGGGACACAGGAGCTGACACAGGGACACAGCTCCTGACACAGGGACACAGCCCCTGACACAGGGACACAGCTCCTGACACAGGGACACAGGAGCTGACACAGGGACACAGCTCCTGACACAGGGACACAGCTCCTGACACAGGGACAAAGCCCCTGACACAGGGACACCGAGCTGACACAGGGACACAGGAGCTGCCCCTGACACAGGGACACAGGAGCTGACACAGGGACACAGGAGCTGACACAGGGACACAGGAGCTGACACAGGGACACAGCTCCTGCCCCTGACACAGGGATGTGGCCATGCACTCAGGGCTGGCTGCAGCAGCTCCTGGGAGAGCAGAGCAAATGTTCAGCCTCTTACTGCTTCCCTTGCAAGCCACAAGGCTCTTCTGTGCCTGTTCTTCTTCTTCTCACTGCTTCTGAAGCAAACTGCACGCTTCGCTGGGTGTGTTTTCTTCTGAAAGCGTTCATTGACACATTGCTGCTGTGTTTCAGACACTTGTGAAGAGAAAGATGCAGTTTCAACTGAGCACACTCACGTACAGAGCACTGAGCTTGTCCTGCCTCCTCATGCAAACCATCATGGAAACACTTTTGGTGGCCAGATCATGGCTTGGATGCAGACAGTGGCAAGCATTTCAGCAAGGTACTCTCCTACAGCATTGTCTCTGCATGTGGTTCTAAATGGATGTGCTTTTAATGTTAAAGGTTTCACAGGGATTTATTGTATGAAGAATACAGACTCAGGCCTTTGAGACTTTTCCTCCTCCTCACATTACAGAAGGGCTTTGAACTATTTACATGGTACATCTCCCACAGCATGCCGTGCCACTGAGACTCAGACATTCTTCTGTTACACATACAGACCCTAAGGCAAAAGAGACTGTGTTACCTTCCTGGGAATCTTTGCAGAAAGCCAACACTGGATACAGGAGCAGAAACCTGCCCTCCTTGTGCTTGGTGCAGTGCTTAAAAAACAAAGGTAGTTGCTTAATCAGGTTAAAACCAATACTAACCATGTATCAAGTGACATCCAAAAATGAACAGCCTTCTAGAACTTACTCTTCAGATCCTCATGATCTGAAGAAAAATAAGTCAGAGAAAAAGGATCTGCATAATCAGGCTCTGTTTTATCGGTGTGTACACAGAATAGGTGCATAACCCTCAGCAAGTCACTTGACCTTTCAGTCCCTCTGATTTGGACATCCTATGGCTTGCAACAATTTCAGCAGTTTAAAGGGCTCGGGCATCTTCAGGTAAAAAGAACAAAGTATGTTTTGTGACGCTGCTTGTCAGTGTGACCCAGGCACATAATCATTTAATTCCTCTTCCCTGGAGTCAAGCTGTTGTTTGTCTCCCTTCCTGTTCCTGGACACTGTACAAAGCTTCTTTGTGAGCAGCACTCAAGTTTCAGTCTGAATTCTCCTTGCATACCGAGTGACCTAATTCACTGCAGGGACGTTAGATATGTTTTCCCTTTTTATCTTTAATAATTAAATGACTTCTCCATTCATTATTCATATGGTTTTGATTTGTAGCCAGTGGCTGTACTGATAACAACAGATTTTCTGTAGTGGTTGGATAAACAACTTGTTTTAGTAACATCAGAGTGCACTGACCTTTCCCCCACATGTAGTTACAGTGGCTTGAAGGGACTTTTGCAGATTTTTGCCATAATATGACTCAGGATATTTACCTGTTTTCACCTGACAAATTTTAGTGGAAGTCACGTTTAGATTTAAAAAAGGAAAGGGAAACATCAGCAAACGGAGTATTGAACAAATTTTCTTTGAACTAATTTATGTCAAACATGATTACTCATGTAGGAAAATTTCAGGAATAATAGCTGGCATCAGAGGCTGGTTGAAAACAGAGATTTTGTAGTTTTTGCTTGAGAAGTAACTGAGTTCTCTCACTGAGAACCCTTTGTGAGGCCACTCAGAGTTAGACCCCACCTTTGAAGGTGCCAGGTAAGAGTTTCTATGGCCACAGACAGCGATGGAGGAATGGAAGAGGAGGGGATAGCTGTGGAAAAATAAATTTCTAAGGGCATGTTAAAGGTTACTCACTCTCCTTCTGGCTTGTGATTTCCCCACCACCTTTTTTTTGGCTGGCCAAAAAAATCTTACAGATAATCTTGCAGATAGCATTAAAACCATTTGAATATTAATAATATTAACTTGAACTTGATGTATACTTTCTTATTCCTTACATGTGCAATAAAAGCACTCAGGGTGTACTTTTCCAGGAAAAAAAATTAATATTTAAGCCTGATTTCTGGTTTGTTCCTCTCCTCATCATTATTGTGTTTGCATCTTTAGAGTAAGCATTGTAAATAAAATCAACGCTTAGCATTTTAAATCAGAAGAGCAAATTATTTTAATTTAATTACAAAGTAATTCAAATGTATTAGACTATTGAAGAGATGTACCAGTCAGTTAATTAGCTGCAGATAATTGTGTGCATTTAACAATACCGGTACATTAGTTTTCAAAGTGCAGTTGAGTTAAAAGCTGTAAGTGCCACAGAACTGTATTTTCAAATTTAGGAAACTTTCACCGTGGAGCAGTCTCTGCTGGATGTGCACATGGGCTCCCTGCTGGGAGCAGTGTGCTGCTTCAGAGGCTAAAAATAAATGGTGTGTGTTGTGTATTGCCCCCTCTTCCTCTGATGCACAAACATCCCAGCAGAAAGTGAGGGGCTTTGACTACATGCAGAACCAATGGAGAAACCTGATTTTTTGCCTGCTCCAGAGAGCTTGGAAGCCAGATTCTATTTACACAGACTGCATCTGGTCACCGTGTGAGGCTTTTTTAAATTCTCATTTCATAGCCCACTAGCGGAAAGCATCTGAAAAAAAGCAAAAATACAGATATTAAGACTAGATAAACTGTCATGTCATTGCTTGGACACTGGTGCTCAGCCTTTCTGCTCAGGTTTCCTTTACCTGTTTAAAGGCTTTGAGGTCTGGCATTTTTACGCTGCTCAGGAGCCCGCTCCCCGTGCAGTCCTGCAGAAATTAATGAAACTGCCAGGTAAGTGGTTACTCTGTAGGTAAGGGATTCATGGTCTGGCTTTAAGAGAGGGCAGTCTCAAGCAGTGAGAATTAATTGGTGTTTGTAAAATGGTGTAGGAAATGAAACAGCATGACATAAGTGGTATTGTGATGGTTGAAGCTCGAGTTACCTGCTCTTGGAGCTGAACATGCTAACATGGAGTAGATCAGGGTAATTCTGTGACCTTCCAGGTCCTGCACACCCTGTTTCTGTGGTCAGTCACCCTGGCTGTGCTTTTGGCACAACTGTGTGTTCTGGTCTCTCTGGCTTTCTGTTTCAGCCGCCTCTGTCGCTCTCACCCCATCCTGAAGTCAGTTAACATGTTCAAATTCTGGGGGCCATCCTTTGTGGGTGACCGCCTCGTCTTCAATGCCATTGTCAACAACACTTTTCACAACAGGTAAAGCTCCTCATCTGTTGTCCCCCTTGGCATCTCCAGCACCAGCCTACACTGTGTGTTTCGGGTTCCATCAGTAGGATTTCATTAGTGAATTAATTGTTTTTCAGGTGTGACTTTGAGGGGTGTATCTGTATCTGTAACCACTTATAGGTGCCTCTTTTTTTTTGTTTACTTTGATCAGTGGAAGTTTTAAAAAAAAATTATTCTCTGACTTTCAGCTTAAAGATCATTTGTCTCCAAATCCCACTCCTGCAAAGGCAGACAATAAATATTCCTGTGAAATTCAGGGATTTTCAAGGGCTGAGTTGCTCCCAGAGATCTGATTCTTCAGAAGATGTCAGATTCTTGCCAGGGTCTTCCTGTCTGGGCATTTCTTGATCTGGGTTCTATTTATTGCTTTTTTAATTTTTTTTTTTAAACGCTATTTAGCTACTGCCATATTTTATTTTATTACAGAAGTGTGTCTGTCCAGATTGATTAATTGATTTGCTATGCTACAGAAGGTATTTGAGTCAGGCTTCCTGCACACCTGGAGGTACTGCAGTCCTTTTCAGCATGTCTGAGGGCTGCTTCTGCATCACTTGTAGCAGTTCAGTAATTCGTTTAAACTTCCCTTGCAGTGTGGAGGTTGGTGTCCGTGTTGAGGCTTACAACTGTGAGGAGTGGATCAAGGACCAGCCACGGCACATTAACAGTGCATTCCTCATTTTTAACGCTGTGAATGACAAAGGGGAGCTGCTGACCTTCCCCAAGGTCAAGCCCAGGACACAGGTGAGCTCTCAGGAGCAGGGTGGTCAGCACAGCCTTCCTGGGGACGCAGAGACCATGCAGTGCAGCTTCTGCAGGGGGGAAAAGCTCCAAATGAAATGGTTGCCCTCGAGTGAGAGGCTTGTTATTGTTAGCTTGAGTCTTCCAGAACTGGGAGGCTCAGTGGAGGGTCCTTGTGACTAAAGATTCCATGGTTGATGGGTAGAGAAGAAGAATCTGATGTGTTTGGAGATTTTTCCACTTGTCTACGTCTCTTGCAAATTCCTCTGACTGCAGATGAAATTTATAAGTATTCAGTGAATAGTTATTTTTATAAACCCTTAACAAAGATGAGAAATGGAGTGAATAAAGAAGTCTGTGGGAATCAAATGCCATGACGTGGGTGGGCTTTTCATTTCCTTTGACATGGAGATCTCACTTCATGTTTCCCTGAAAGTGGTTCATGAAGCACTTGAAGCAGTTTGAATGCTATTGTTAAATTATTTGCTGTGGTGACACCTGTCACTAATCTTCCTGCTCCAGTTACAAGAGTTTTAGAGAGCCAGTATTTCAGCCATTTCAGGCAGAAATGAAATAATTTTTTTAACATCATGGACCTTACTTTTTGTAGGGTGGGAACTAGACAAATGGATCGAGGTGTCTTACGTACTCACTGGGGCATCAGTTTCACTACTGCCCACTGCAGGCTGCCCCAAGAGGAGAAAAGGACTTTGAAAAATAAAATTTTCCTTTGTGCTTTCAACACCAGATGATGATATTTATAATAGTTATTTATAATATTTATAGTATTCATATTTGTAATATTTATTTGGTGGGTGGCACATTTAGAAAGAGCAGAATGTGTGTGGTGCACTGCCCAGCTGCCCCTGCTTTAGGACCAAAAAGCACCAGGAGGATGCTACAATGATACAACTCTTCTATCACATTGGGTTGGTTTTTTTTAAATTTCAAATATTGCCAAGGTAAAAAGTAAACCACCAGCCTGTGGAAAGGCCAGTGCACTAAGTATTATTCTTTATTTGCTTCTATTACTGCTCTGACATTTGCCTATCTGCAATAAGTAATTTTTACTTGTCTTTTTTCGGACTTTGTTCTAAAATAGTGAGATGTGTTTCTCTCTGGTTCACTTTTCATGCAGGATTGTGTGAGGAGGTACTATGGAGCTATTGCCCGGAGGAGGATTCGACTCACCAGGTATAGCTGGGTCACTGGCAGACCTTGAACTTAATTTTCTAACCCTCTAAATAAAGTAACTGAACTCTGCTTAATGTGTGTATGACTGTTACATGGCTTACACTTACAAATAATTTTGTTTCCGTGGCACTGAAATTGTTAGAGGCTACTTGTCTCAAAATTACTTTGCTTTGGATGTTACTTTGTCTCACTGTCTTTCTCAGAAAGGAAAAGCAGTTATTGCAGACCAAAAATTGATAAAGTACCTGTATTTAGAAGACACTTAAGCCTATAGAAAGTGATTTTTCCTAGCATACACAGACGTGTAAAACCAATTTATGCTACTGTGTCTCTTTTTAATTATGTTTTAGAAAATGCATGCTATCTGCTAGAGGAGACAAGCCCTCTGATGCCTGGGAGACAAGCAACCAGGTAATCTGTAGGTGCATAAAAAGCTGTATTTGTGCACCTTTTGGGGTGTGTGAAGCAGCTGTTCAGGCTGTGGCAGTGCAGGTGGACCCTCTGAAGTGTTGTGGTAGTCACGAGGAATGGATGGACGTGTAACACAGTGACATTTCTCTTCTAAAAGGAGGGAGAAGATGATTCACCACTGATCTAAGAGTAGGTTCAATACAAAGGATAAAAAAAAAGTCTTTTTAAAACAGATGCATACAAGTGGTCCCTTAAGGTCTCCTGCAGATTTATCCCTCAAAGTCCCCAGCTGTTGCAAAAGCTGAATTCTCCTGTAGAGGAAGTAGTTTGGGGTTTTTGGGTTTGGTTTTTTTTTTTTTGGCTTTATCCAGCCACAGGATGTCTGAAAAATTGCAGTGAGGAAGCCATTTAGTACGTGCCAAAAGTGAGGGGAGAGATAGCAACAGAGATACGAAGACTGGAATAGCATCAGCTTTGTTTCTGTGGAAAAGAGAGGTGAAATCCTGCTCATTTCCAGGTACCCTTCACCAGGCGTCTTTGCTTTGTACTGTGCCCATGTCTTGCAATGAATGGTGTTCAAACTGAAGTGAGGTGGATTTTTAGATAAGCTAAACATTGTTTCAGTGTCCAGTTTGTGTGGTTAAAGTAGCTTTTTTTTCCCTTTTTTTTCCCCTTTTTTTTTTCCCTGCAGAACATATAATGTAAATATGCACACAGTACTAGAAGTGGCTTGTCTAAGATTTATTTCCTATGAAATCAAAGCCTGCCAGTAAAAGGCTGTAAGGCCATATTCTCTTTATGGAGTGGTTAAATGAGAACTCCATCCACTGTAGCCAAGCATAAAGAATGGATGTATTTGCACTTCCTTTGCTGTGAGCCTGCTGTGTAGAGCAATTGCCAGTATGGACCCAGCCTGGTAGCAAGGAAGAGGTTAATTTTTGAGTCAATTCTAATTACTTAAGAGGAAGATGGACAAAACCATTAATTCAGTGGTCTGAGAGGTTATCTGTATTGTCTCCCTGGTGGTCAAAGTTGTTCTTCACAGCTTTATAACTGGAGAAGCTGAAAATAGTGTTTTGTTGTCCTTTAATTAAGATTGTTTTGCCAACAGCCATATGAGTGCATCAGGAAGCCACTGGAAGTGTTTTAATTCAGAAACTACTGAAGTGTGTTTTCACTTACAAGGAAAATAAACATTTGTTTGCAGTTGGAGCATAATGATAGGAAAAAAGGACACCTCGTTTCTGCAGTGTTCAGTGAAATGTACCTTTACCCCTCCATTTTCAGACATGTGTCTTGTGTTTCAGGCATATTTGAGTTACAGCAACATAGCTGCACTGACACACCTGGCAAGAAAACCAGGGTGGGACATAACGAAGACTCTGGATAATGTAAGTGCAGAAAAGAAATTACAGAGATCTGAAAGCAAAAGCACCTCCCTGTTCATGGAATTTGTGTTATAAACCCAAAATCAGTGAGAAAACTCGTGTAAACCAGTTCTAGCAGAGGGGAAAATCCTGGTGTTAACCCTGTTGCAGTGCATGTTTTCCAGACAAATGGAGAGACATCAGGCATCTGCCAAGGCTGAGTTTCTGAAATGTGGATAGTGGCTGGCAGTTGGCTTCAAGGTCATGTGGATTCAGAGGTGTTTTGGGACAATAAAAGACTTTTGCAGTATTTTAGTCTATTTTAGTTAAAATACTAAAAGTATTTTTGTCTCCTGTGTGTCACAGGCTATGAAACACTGTAAGGTACTTGAGTAAGATACTTGAGTAAGGGCAGATACAAATGGTAAGGAATTCCAGTGATGGCAAAACTGCCAGTGCCATGTGTAGGTTGTTGCAGTGGTTAAAGACACTGCTGTGCCAAATAAACAGCAGACAACACTGGTGCTGGGAAAAACAAGCTTGAAACAGCTCGTGGAGACAGGCAGAGAGAAAAACTGGGGTTGTTCATCCTGGGGAAGGCTTTGGGAAGACCTTGAAGCACATCCCAATACCTAAAGGGGGCTTACAAGCAGTCTGGAGAGGGACAGCACAAGGGGCAATGACCCTGAAGTGCAGAGGGTTTGTTCCCTTTTCTCTGCAGCTGGAATGACCCCAAGCTGACTGACCATTTTTGAAGGTTAATAAATGGAACTCTGATGTCTTTGACACAAAACCAGGGGGCTTGAAAACTTGTAGAAATGATCCAGCCTTGCCAATGCTCACTTAACAGCTTTTTTAAATGTTCACTTTGACAGCTGCACCTCCAGCTTTGTTTTGTGATTTTTCCAGTCTCCTAGAACAACCTGATTTCTGTTCTGTGCCTTAGAGGAATGTTGATGCAGACCTCCTGTAGATGGTTTTTAAAGCTCTTCAGCATTTAATTTTACCCCAGACTTTACTTCAGCAAGGTGTTTGCTGGATAAGGGGTTTATTTCCTCTTCCAAGACAGGAAAATCCAGAAATTCAAAATGCAGTGTAACTAAAAGATTGTTCATTTTTGATGCAGCAAAAAAAAAAACCCCAAAACAACAAAACAACCCAGCAAAACCTCAACAGTGATGATGAAGCTTAGGAATTTTGCATCACTTGGAAATGAAACTCTGTTGAACTTCTCAGGATTTGAGAAGCAATAAGGCACGTGAATTTGGGGATAAAATCCTCTAATTCTAAGCATTCTGTTGTACCCATCTTCTTCCACGTTTGTGGGAGGTGCCAAACACTTCTTTTGTGTGTGCATTGTTATGTACAGGTTATTCCTTTTGAATTCTCTGTCTTGGGTTTTAGGCCTGTAAGTAGAAGTAGACGCAAAATAATCAAGGCAAGATAGTACAGGTGTGGGATAAGAAATGTAAAACTATGAATTTTAGTAGTTATTTAGAGTATCATTAGTTCTGGGTGCTCTGTTTCACAGAAGAGAGCAGGAATAAAAAAAGGCCATTTTGGAAAGGGAAGTGCTGGGTTGCCCTAGGGGCAGGGGGGCTAGGCCAAGGTGTGGCTGATTTGCCTGAGCAAAGGCTTGTGGCATTTCCCAGGAACTCCTGAGAAAACCTAGTCCTAAATGTGTGGCATTTATGCATCTGAATGTTTACAGTCATCACTCTTTGTTTTTAATACATGCTCTTTCTTTCTTTCTTTCTTTCTTTCTTTCTTTCTTTCTTTCTTTCTTTCTTTCTTTCTTTCTTTCTTTCTTTCTTTCTTTCTTTCTTTCTTTCTTTCTTTCTTTCTTTCTTTCTTTCTTTCTTTCTCTCTTTCTCTCTTTCTCTCTTTCTCTCTTTCTCTCTTTCTCTCTTTCTCTCTTTCTCTCTTTCTCTCTTTCTCTCTTTCTCTCTTTCTCTCTTTCTCTCTTTCTCTCTTTCTCTCTTTCTCTCTTTCTCTCTTTCTCTCTTTCTCTCTTTCTCTCTTTCTCTCTTTCTCTCTTTCTCTCTTTCTCTCTTTCTCTCTTTCTCTCTTTCTCTCTTTCTCTCTTTCTTTCTCTCTCTCTTTCTCTCTCTCTTTCTTTCTTTCTTTCTCTCTTTCTTTCTCTCTTTCTTTCTCTCTTTCTTTCTTTCTCTCTTTCTTTCTCTCTTTCTTTCTCTCTTTCTTTTCTTTCTTTCTCTCTTTCTTTTCTTTCTTTCTCTCTTTCTCTCTTTCTCTCTTTCTCTCTTTCTCTCTTTCTCTCTTTCTCTCTTTTTATTTTTATTTCCCCCCCCAGGTGAAAATCTGGACCCACGAGGAGGGTGCTGTGCTGTCATTCAAGGTGGAGATGCAGGTGAAGGTCCCATCCCACGCTGCCTTCTCCCTCCTGTCCGACTTCAGCCTCCGCCAGCGCTGGGACAGACATTTCCTGTGAGACCCTGCCCCTCCCTGGGCTCTGAGCCCCCTGACCACCCCTCTTCCCTGACACACACCCCCTGATGTGCTGGCACTGGGCTGCTCCCTTAGGAAGAAAGCGTTGCCAGAATTTGACATCAAGCGTTCGCTGGTCAAAGTATGGGTTTTGGTGTTTTACTGTGGAAGTAAAATTCGGTTTGTGCTTAGTCTGGCTCCAAAATACAGAGTGCTCTGTCAAGAGGGAGGGGTAGGACAGAGGTCATCCTCCATTTAAATGAGCACAGTTCAAATCCTGGACATGTGTATGTTCAAAGGGACAAAAACCCAAAACGAGTAAAGAAAGGAAAAGTTAACTGTGGTGGATATATATTGTGTATGCTAGCTTTAAAAATCAAGGAAAACCTGGATTCCATCATGTTTGTGCTCTTGGGGACAATGATGCTCAGTTTCACTGTACAGTCAAAGTGAGGAATCAAGAAATGGGGTCCTTCAAAATTCATATTTTCAGAAAAATAACATGTTTGAAAGCCTGCATGATTTGGCACAGGTTTTGGAATGGCTCTAAAAGGTATTTGAGGTTTGTTATTTACTTTTTATGGTGTAGAATAGTGATTAGAGACAGTTGCATTGAAATTATACTAATTTGATTTGGTGAAGCATTTTCAGTTAGCTATTACACCCTGAGAGATTTTTACCAGAGGGTGGAAGTGGAACCTTAGAGATATTTGAAAATCTAAACTCTACTGAATTTACAGCTTGTAATGAATGAAACCTAAAGAAATACTGTTGATGGGGTGTTGCAGGAAACCTTAATTTTTTCACTCTCTCTGCCTTGCTGCTGGAACATGAAAATCAGAGGTTGAGTGTCAGGATGGAGCCTGTTTGTGCTGGGTTTGTTGGAGGAGGTGCTGTTGCACACGCCAGGGCCTGATGTCTGTGATAAATGTGTTCACAGGACATGCGAGCTCCTGCAGGCTGTGAGTGAGGAGGAGAAAATCTACCACGTCACCTCTGCCCCTATGACAGGCCACCCACCCAGAGACTTTGTGATTCTGGTGTCCCAAAGGCAGCCCTGCAGGCCACAGTGAGTATTTTATTAGGCTCTGATTTCAGCTCTGAGCACTTGGGGGCCAAGCTCTGGAGTCCTGTGACCTTGATCTGTCTCCAGGTGACAAAGATGGCATTTCACGTTTTAAGGAGTGAGATTCCTTTGTTGATGCCTGAGTTTGTACAACCAGACTTGTTTTGCAATGTGAAGGTGCAGTGAAATAAATCCAGATCATCATAAATTTTTAGCATAGTCTGGTATTGATTCTTTGACAGTGACACTTTGGGAGTGGCCTACCAGGAGGGCAAAGAGGCCAGAATTTCAAATGGGGAAATTGGGAAAAAATTCATGTCCCAGAGAGCCTGTCAGTGGGCTGAAACACCTAGCTGGGAGTTTGTTTCCTGTTTGTTTGAAGTGACTTTATACTCCCATTCCATGTAATTACAGAGTTTTTACTTAGTCAAGGAAGTGCTTGAAACCTCACACATTTATTGTACCTGTGAATTCTGCCAAGTCCCTTGCTCATTTTAACATACCTGCTTTCCAAAGCTTTATTATTTTTTATTAGATTCTTTTTTGTTCTTACACAGCGAAACATGGGCAAATGGAACCTTTTGGTGTAGCTTATCCTTCTTTATTCTGTTTCTTTTCTCACATTCAGTAATTCTTCAAGTTAACACTAAAAGGCAATATTCTGTACTGTGCTAGGGGGGGTTGAATGAGTTTGGATACCTGTACAGTGGCCACACCGTGAAGCCTCTGGGTAAGGGTTGTTCCCTGATGCTGTAAACTTGGGCTGAGGACAGCAGGGTGAATTAAAAAGAAAAGGTGGGGAATTGTTCTGTTTGCCACAGAGGTCTCCTGACCTGGAGTCTGTGCTGCAGCCTGAGACTCAGCAGGGCCCAGGCTTTGAAGCAGGATCCTTGGGCACAGCCGAGCTCCTGTGCCCTCCTGTGAAAATGGCATGTTGTAGGCTGGTGAGCGGTTTTAAGGAGAGGAAGGGTGTGACAGCTGTCCCTGCCCTGCAGGGAGCCCTACACGGTGGCTGTGAGGTCGGTGACCCTCGGGACGGCGCCCCCGAGCCCGGAGTTCTGCAGGAGTGAAATCCTCTGCGCTGGCTTCCAGATCCACAGCAACAGCAGCAGCTCCTGCACCGTGAGTGTCCCGTGCTGTGCCCTGCCCTGTGCCCCTGTGCTGGGGCTGTCACCCCACCCAAGCTGACACTCTGCAAAGGGAACAGCAAAATACCTCAAAAAAAAATCTCATCCTGGGTGTGTGGAGTCTGTCTTGCCCAGCTTTGGCCAATCTGAGTGTTAGAAATGGGCTCTAAACCGAGCACAGGAGGCTGCCCTGCCCCTCCAGAGTCCTTCACTGAGTCCTAAAATACACCTCTAGAGGATGTGCATTACACTGGTGCCTGGTGGTGTGCCATCATTAATTAGTTCAAATTAAATTCCTCGCTTGAACTTCCATATGCCAGGAATCACACAATCTGACTCCCATCTCTGGACCCATGCCCATCTTCTTTGCCATGGCAAGGCTAAAACTTTTCCATTTAAGAAAACACTTTTCTGAAAACTTTGAGCAGCTCTTGGTGGCTGCAGTTCCTTTTTTTCAGGGAACAGCTTTGTTCACAAAGCACACGTATTTAACACATTGTGCACGGTGTTTCCTGCTGCACTGCTCCGTGCATTTACCTGCAGATGCGAGAGCAGCAAGGACACCCACATCACTGGAGTGCTGTGAAAAAGGCATGCCTTTTGCAAATTACTGCCTTCAGTTTCAGAAGCACCGTGTGCTTCTATTCACATCCATAAAAACTGTGGTACTCATCCAGGCTCTGCAAAAAAAAAAATGGCTAACTTGCAATCCATAGGCTCTTTTGTTTCATTTACTTTTGTTCAAACAGGTGTGTTACTTCAATCAAGTGACATCAGGAGTTATGCCTTACTTAGCTGCAAATCTTACTGGCTCATCAAAATCCATTGAAGACACTGCTTTGGAATGTATAAAGTTCTTGGAGCTGGAAGACAGCAAGTGCTGAAGTTAAAAACAGATTTCTGAAGGGACATCTGAAGATTACCAAGCAGTTCTGGCTTGAATTCCTGCAAGGGTGTCAGTCATTTCTCTGTAGGTTACTTGTTTCAGATCATGTAGTCAGTATTGGGCTTCAGCCTGAAAATACCTGGTACAAGCATTTTCTATCAAACCAAGCTTAGGCCTTAGGCTCTCAATACAATCTTTAATTTAAAAAAGATTAAGGAACAGATTCTGCTTTTGATTGCATTAATGAATTTTATATAAATGGAGGCAGAACTTGGCTCAGTAGAGCTATAGTTCCTAAGACTATTTCACCATTTTAATCTTACATTGAACAGAGAGACATCCAGGCAGTTTTAAAATACCATCCCTTGTAATCTGCAGAAACCAGTGCTACCAACTAGCTTTGCCAGTGCTCTGACCTTGCCATGCACGTCCTTGCACAGCCATTATTTATAAACTGATTACAGCCCATGTAAAGGAGTGTTTGCCGATGTCTGTACCTCAGTGCCCGTCCGTTTATCTGTGACTGGATGGATTGCTGTTCCCGAGCTTACAGACTCACCACAGGTTTCATCACAGTATCCGGGGGTGCAGGAGGCTGCCCTGCACTGCTGGTGGGTTTTCTCTTGGTGGCAGGGGAGGCACCGGGGGGAGCCCTGGGAGTGTCACCTCTGCGGTGTCACCTCTGCGGTGTCACCTCTGCGGTGTCACCTCTGCGGTGTCACCTCTGCGGCGTCACCTCTGCGGTGTCCCCTGTCGTGCGGCTCGGCTCGGGCCAGCTGTGCCTGCTGAGCCACTGCACCGGGCTGTGCCTCGCCAGGAGCGCAGGCAGAGACAGCTCCTGGCCTCTGACTCGGCAGCAGCCCCCACACACCCAGTCCGGATCAGATCCCCTTCCCCTGCATCAAGCGCAGCACCTCATCCTGCGAGCACGGAGGCCACCAAGGTCGTGCTTGCCACCTGCCAGCTCCGGAGGGCCCGGCTCCCTCCCCGAGCCCCGCAGGTGATGGCAGAGCCGCCCTGGGTCCCTGTGCTGGTGAAGAGAGACCCCTAATGTTGGCTGTGGACACAGGCAGCGGGAAAACGAGCCCAGATGCTGCCTGCACCAGGCACTGTCAATTAATGCATTTACACCGCTGCAGGCAGCCCCTGCACAGGTGCATTCCTGCAGCCACAGCACACCCCACTGCCTGCCCAGCCCTCCCTGGGCAGCACTGCTACCACGGGGACAAATCCACGGCCCCAAGGCTGCAACAACACATTACAAAGCCAAGGAGCCGGGAAATTATCTAAAAAGATGCTTTTTAAACAATATACTCAATTCTTAGAACAGAAAGGCAGGCGCTTCTTAAGCTGGGATAAATGTCTGTTGCCAGAATGTCCACAGTAAGCTGATAGCTTTGAGTTTTTATTCAATAGTTAATTAAAACCCCATAATTAATCTTTGGTTTTATTCACATCCACTCCTCTTGCCCATTTAAAAATGTGCTCAGATTAGTACGAACTGAACATACGCCCCCTAACTCAGTCTCCACAGCAGCACCAAGAAACCAAAATAAGACCTCTAACCACTGAAATTCTTTAGCAGCATTTTATTAAAAACAATTACCTGTACAAATATAAAATATCTCCACACAATTTCATTCCCCATGTTTGTTTTTTGCTGCAAAAAAAGTGTGTGGGGGGAGCTCAGGATGCACTTCTCAGTAACGCTGCAGGAACCCTGTTTGGAGTTGGTTTCCTTATGTTTCCTTCTAATATCCATCAGTTTTTACAAGGCTGCAGTCTCTATTTAAAAACAGTAAATCTGCCATGAAGCAGGCAGGTGCACTACAAAGAAAAGTTTACTCCCAGCTCACCAAGGCATGGAAACTGCAGATTTTTGAGCATTTTCTTTGAAAAAGAAGTAAATAACCTAAGAAAGCTCATCACTTGCTCTCCAATTCTTTAGGGGTGTGTTTCACCACAGGTTTCAGAGGAAGGGCTTGATTCTGTTAGTGAGCAGACTCAAATGAGCCCGTGTGCATGACCAATGGATGGCTGACAGTAACACGTACTGCCGTCAGGAACTGCACCCCGAGCTCCACAGGGCTGATCTGTAACTTCAGCACAAGGCTGCTCAAGCTGGAACATACACAAGAGGGAGTTCATTATCCCTAAAAGGAAAAGGCAAATCCAAACCAGAATCCATCACGAACCTTTAAAACACACCCACAAATGCTTTAACAAAATAGCCACTTGCTGTGTTCCTGTTGTTCCCAGCTTCACAGTGAGACAGGCAAGTTTGGGAGGCAAAGGGGGAAAATGAGGGGAGGAAAACACCCAGCAAGTCCTCTGCAGCCTGCTTGTTCTTCTGGATCTGCTCTCTGTCGTCACCACTCTGGAGTGCAGCAGTGCAGGAGAGCTGATGGAGAGCCAGGAGTCCTTCAGAAAGTGACAACTTTGGGTCGCTTGGGCTGCGCTCTCTGCGGCGCCGGCGCGGCCGCGACGTCCTCGTGGTCCGCGCTCAGGCCGGGGGTCCAGCGCCCGACTGTCACCTGCTCTGCAGGGACACAACACAGCAGTGCCAGGGCCAGCTCTGCCACCTGCACAGCCTGGGGGCTGCCCCAGCAGGGCAGAGAACCCAGCAGGACACAGAACCCAGCAGAACCCGTCAGGACACAGAACCCAGCAGGACAGAGATCCCAGCAGGACACAGCAGGACACAGAACCCAGCAGGACAGAGATCCCAGCAGGACAGAGATCCCAGTGCTGCACACAGGGAATGCCACAGTACCCACATCTGCCTCTGGACACCACAGCTGGCCCAACCTGCCTGAGGAAACTGGCAGCTGCTTTGCCAGCTCTCACCTGGCCTCCTGTACCTGAACATACTCTGCACAGTGCACACCTGATCTCAAAGAACATCACAATTCTTGCCCATGGTGTCACAGTTCCAATTAACTACACTGCTTCTAAACAGCAGTGCTGGTTTTGAAAGAAGTCCCTTTGGAAAACAAACAGCACTTACAGTCCTCATCATGGATGTTAAACTTACCAGAAAAAGGTGGGAAAAATCTAGTTACAGGCTTCTAAAACATCAGTCACCCAAGTGGGCACAGCCTCGCTACTTGCAGATGAGTTTGGGGAAATTTCTGTCTTTCGGTGTTATAAACTTGTGTCATACCAAGTCTGACCCATTCTAAACGGGCAAAGCAGCACACACCTAGAATCCTACATATGGTCCCAGACCTTAAAAATGTCATAGGATCAGATATAGAAAATGCCATAAATACTTCTTACATAAATTTCACTGAAGTGGCTAATTATTTTCTGGCATGTTAACTAAGTGTCATAGAAACAACGTAGAAAAATGCAGAGGTGTGTCAGCACTCCTGTAAGAGGATCACTTCTCAAACCCTTGTTTGATACTTTGCCTCCTGTAGCACAGTGGGGGTTTGGAGAACCTAATTTAATTTTTCCACCCAGATGGAAAGCTGAAGAACAGGTAAGAAAGCAGTTCAATAGCTGTGAATCCAAAGCTGGACAGATCTTTGTCCCTGTCCTGGGTGCCTGACACACCTGCCTGCACACAGCACCACCCTGCAGCTGGCATTGGGTTCAGCTCCAGCACTTCACACTGAAATCTGCAAAAAGCAGCAGCCACCTCTGCTGCACAGCTGCCAAACCGTGAACATCAGCACAAATACAGGCCAAAAAAGCACGGATTATTTCATATGGCCTTCAGATACACACAAGAATAACTTTTTTTTTAAAAAAATACAATTATTATATCTTATTTTTGCATTGCACCTCATTGCCTCCTCCACACCCTGCCTGAGTGTCCCAACAAAAGGTCACCTCTGCTGCTTCCAAGTTCTCTTCCCAAAGCCTTTTCCCTGCCCACAGCCATGCAGAGCAGGGCCCACACCCTCCCCACACCCCCTGCAGCTCACCTGCGTTCTGCTTCTCCGGGCAGTCCTTCTTGAAGTGCTCCACAGAACCACAAAGTTTGCAGCCCCCACCTGTTCACACACAAAGTTGTTACTCATCTGAGGGGGAAAAAACCACCACAAAACACCCAGGAAAATACCCTTCCCATGTCTGTGAGGAATAGAGCTGTTTGGAGTCACACTGTTCAGTACAGCATCACACACCACAGATTCCAGCCACTGGGTATTTCTGATTTGCTGGAAGCTCTCTCTTTGAGAAACGGGCTGAATTCTGCAGAAATCCATACTCAAAGGAACTTTAAAAATTGACAGGGGCTCCTGAGGGAGGTGATCCAACTGCAGGTACTGCGATGTGAAATTCTATACACCACAAAATTCCACAATACAAACACTTGGCAGCAAGGTGATTTTTGTTACACTTGAACTGGGCTGCAGGATCACCTTCCGGAGTTTGCCAAGACCGCACTTTGTGCTGGGAAACACCAGGAGACAGAATGCTGGTTGTTGGAGCCAACAGAGCAGTGAAACCTTCCATGTGAGACCCCATTTCTCACTAAAGTCACTCAGACTGGAGATACTCTCCCTTCAGTACAACCTCCCAGAATCTTCAGCTACTGTGTGAGAACATTCTTACCACCTCCTCGGGTGCACCTAAATACACACTGCCTACATTCACACAGGATTGTGTTCCTTTGTGCATTTCCTGATACTGAGGCACGTGCAAAGTCTCACACTTTGCACCTCATCCAGACATTTAATATAAGCCTGCACTTAAAACAGAAATCCCTAGGTAATTATTTGACAATGAATTCCCCAGAATTACTCTGCTTTTACTGAAAGATACACGGGAATTCCTTTTAGCCACATTCTCATTCACCTGCAGTGTTACTTTTTTCTGTACCAGGTAAGAAGAACACAGAAATTTAATTTTACTAAATGTAGTGAATCAGTACACTCACCTTCAGCATACAATCCCTTGGGATTATCTGGACAGGACCTTGACAGATGCCCCATCTCACCACAGATGAAACATTTTGCATAAGGAAATGGCCCTGCAAAATCCCACAGCGTTTATGGTCCACATCAAAAACCTTTGTGAAGTCACAGATCCAGCACAGCAATGACAATATTTTAATCACTTCACGCTACAAATTACTGTCAGGTTCCTCATTACCATACTGCAAAAATTAAATTTCTAGCAGACAAAGCTTCAGGGTCAGCAGTCAGACAATTCAGACCCAAGCACTTCACAACAGCACAAATTCCTGAGACCCACCAGCAGCTGGATCCACCTTGGCTCTGCATTTGCTGATGTCGTGCTCCGTGGATCCACAGCGGTAGCAGATCCCCGTCCCCATGTCTTGGCTCTCCAGCACTGCAGGACAATCAGCCACGCCATGGCCAGGTTCTCTGCAGTGGAAACACACCTTGGAAGAGGAAAATCCAGTGATTCTGTGAGTGGCAATCCTGGCAAACCTGGAAATCCCAGCCTCACTGGGCCTAAAGAGTAAACGCAATTTTGTCCCCAGGAAAAAGCAGCCAGGATGAGGCTTTGCGTTCTGCCACCTAACCACATTATTATGGGCACTTCCCTCCTTTAACCAGCAACACACAGTTTGGTGAATCACACACAGAAACTATCTTAGTTTCACCCAGGAACCAAGAGGGGCTGGGGACTCCTCAGAGGGGCAGGGGGAGCAGTGCTAAACCAGGAGAGCCACGCTAAAGGCTACAACTGGAGCTGAAAGTCATCTTTTGTTCCAAACTTCTCATCTTCCATCTGAAGCACGCTGTGCCTGTGGCAGGGGAAGGCTGAGCTCTTGCTGAGCCCCACAGCAGCAGCACCACAGGGAGAGCCTCCAACATGGGGCTCTCTTTCAGCAACGTTGTGAGAACGTGACTGGGGGTTAAAAGGGGGAATTTCAGGGGAAAATACAGTGGATGGGACCCCCTCTGCACAATCCAGGCAGGACTACCAGGAGGGTGGAGCAGGGCAGAGACCCCACAGCTTGCCCAAAATCTCTGCAGAGGAAGGGACCTGGTGGTACCTTGCAGCTGATCAGCCACACAGCAGCTGAAAGTCAACGGGGACAGAGGAGGATGTTCTGGATCAGCAGCTGTGGTGAAATCCCTCTGTCTGGACTGAGCACATCCCACCCCAGGGCCACCTCAGGTATTGCCCCGAGTCACCCACTGCCACGGTACAGCCACCCCTAAGAAAGACATGTGACTGAAATCACCAGATCTCCACGTAAAGGTAAACAAAACTGTATAAAAGTGAATTAGGAAGAGGGAGAAGTTTGGGAGGACTCCATCGTAAGCTGTGGGACCGGCTGAACCTACTGTTCCCCAGAGGGCCCCAATAGGTGAAGACTGCTCTGTGTGAGCCTCACTAGGAATCAGAGCTTGTGCATTGCTCTGAGCAGATTGCTCTGGACACACTTTCGCAGTCAGAAGCTGCCACCGGCATCCCTCGAGCCTTAACCCGTCACATTTTATTACAAAAGGTGTAATTGCGCCCACTGTTCACGCCCCCCGAACGTGAGGGCTTTGAGCAAAAAGGGAGCGTTCCTTCCTTTTTCCCTCCGGGGCTGCAGGGCAGGCCTCACCATGGCGTTTCTCTTCCTCTCCTGCCTCCTCAGCCTCCTGCTCTCCCGCCGCCTGTCCTTCCTCCGCGCCTCCTCCTCCTCCGCAGCCCGCTGCTGGCCGCGCTGCTCCGCGAACCCGTTCACGTCCTGGTTCTCGTACTCCTTCTTCTTCCTCCTCCTCTTGGCTGCCGGCGGCGGCTCCGGCTCCCGGCCCGGCGCCAGCTGCTCCCAGGGCGTGGCGGACAGCGCCCGGGCCCCGGGCGGGGCGCTCCGCCGGGCCCAGCGGGTCATGGCCCGGCACCGGCACCGGTACCGACACAGCTACAGACACAGCTACAGACACTGCCCCGGGAAAGGCTCCCGCCCCGGCACGGCCGGACCGCGCACGGTGATGACGGAAGGGAAGAGGAGGAGGAAGAGGAGGAGCGGGAGGCCGTGGGGAAAGACGGGATGGGGATGCCGGGGGCGGAGGTGCCTGAGGGGGCTGTGGGGACAGTCCCACCCCAGGCAGGGGAGGGCCAGCTCGCAGTGTCCCAGGAGCTGCCAGCCCCAATGTCCAGCCTGGCCTTGGGCACTGCCAGGGATCCAGGGGCAGCCCCAGCTGCTCTGGGCACCCTGTGCCAGGGCCTGCCCACCCTGCCAGGGAGCAATTGCTGCCCAAGATCCCATCCAGCCCTGCCCTCTGCCACTGGCAGCCATTCCCTGGCTCCTGGCCCCGCAGCCCTTGGCAATTGTCTCTCTGCACCTTTCCTGCGGCTCCTTCGGGCCCTGCGAGGCCACAGGGAGCTGAGGCCAAAGCTTCTCCTGTCCGGGCTGAGCAATGGCAGCTGTGGCAGCCTTTCCTGGCAGCAGAGCTGCTCCGTCCCTCTGCTCATCCTGGAGCCTCCTCTGGGCCGGCTCCAGCAGCTCCAGCTGCTCCCTGGGCCGGGCCCGGGCTGGGGCAGCTCTGCAGGTGGGGTCTCAGCTGAGGGGCAGAGGGGCACAATCCCCCCTGCCCTGCTGCCCACGCTGGGGCCCAGCCCGGCACCTTTGGGCTCCCAGGGCTCCTCCGGGGCTGCTCCTCCTGCCCAGCCCAGCACAGGGTCTGGGGTCCCGTCCCTCAGCAGCAGCAGCTCTGCAGGTGAGGTCTCACCTGAGGGCTGACCTGAGCCTCGGCGGTGACCGGGACAGTCCCCGGGGCTGTGCTCCCGCAGGAGGCCACTCAGCAGCCGAAATAAATGTTTACGAGCCAAATACTGCTTCCCCCGCCCCATCACGTCAGGCTGGTGCATCTTGTGCTTTCCGCGTTCCCCCAGACCCCCGCGACGGTCCCTGGCTGATGTTGTAAAGGTATATATGCATTATACACACGCTGTGTAAAATATATACAGAATATTGTCCTTGCTCTAGGAGTTATCCCTAGCACTTGGGTCTCCCTGGAGGAGTTGGATTTTTCCGATTTCCCGGGGTTTTGAGCCCGCTAGAGGGAGGTCTGCACAAAGCGTGTGTGGAACTGCTCCAGGCAGGACGAGCAGGGCTGGAACGGGAATTAGCGCTGACTGCAAATAAAAATAACTGATGAACGCTGCTTAAAAAACAGGAAAGAAAACCAGAACGGACCAGTATGTCTTTTTAAAAATAAAAACACTCCCTTTGCTGGTGTATTTAGTTTCAGCTCAGCCACAGCCTGGGGTTGCTGCTGCAGCCTGCTCTGCTTTCTGCTTTGGTGAAGCCCTGAGTGTGCCGTCCTGTCTTTTCCAAGCGGAATTCTGTCTGTATGTGTGTCTAGGCAGGATCAGCCATCCCTAACATCCAGCTTTGCCGGCAGTGGAAAAGGGTGTAGGACACCTTCCTGATAAATCAGACAGCGTTTACCTCAAATATCACTTATTTGGCAGAGGCAACAGCAATTTAAATTTGCACTGGTTTGGGATTTGTTGCAGGTTGACATTACTGGGCTGGGAGCTCCCCTGTACCTGGGCACCAGGTGAGTTATGAGCAGCAGTGCAAAGAATTGCATCAATTTTTGCTTTTTTAAAAAATTTTGATTTTTTTTTTTTCCCTTAGGAACAGCAAATTGTATGAACACAGCATAGTGTTCATATGTTCAAAATCCTCATACCCCCAGAAGGAGGTTTTGCCTGCTGAAGGTGCAGAAGCTTTGGTTGTGCACACACAAAACTGATGTTATCTTTGTTCACTCTATTTTGCCTGTATGGTTTGGGTAGTTAATACTACTTGGCAGAGTGTCAGGGTGACTTTTCCTGGTTATTTTAGTTTGAATGCAAGCCTGGGGAGAGAAAGAAAAAATAGGCCTTGTTCCCTCTTAAATGATGTTATATCTGCAAAACTACGAGGCTCCTGTGCAGGTGGTTCACTTTGATTTATTCTCCATAAGATGAGCAGGTTGCTTAGCATTTACTGCTCTGCTTTCTTGTCAGTGCTAAATGATTATCTGTGCTATATTGAATCTTAAATATTTTTGGATTCTGATGGCTGCAACCAGGGCAGCAACCCCTTTTGTGAGCCTGTTCAGCTGACCAGCATGGATGTCATTTCCACAGCTCACAGTTGTCATTCCTTCAGGATATTTAACAAGAGCTTAAATAAGCTGCTCCATCAACTTTTGTTGCTGGATCAACTCAGATATTGATTGCTTTGTATTTATTAAACGTCTAAGTGCCTGAATGAACCTTTGAAGGTTAAGGGCTGTGGTCAGTTATTTTATTTGGCTGTTTTACACTGCAAAGCTGCTGTTTGTTTTTCTTTTATCAAAGTGGCAATCTGAGAAACGTGGCTCGAGTAGGAGTGTTACACATGCACTGCCAGGATAGCACAAGAATTTTACCTGATTTGATTTTTGGTGGCTGCCTGTTAAACAGAAAACACTGTTTTCTCACTGGGAAATGTACTTTTTTATTTTTTCAGAAACCCATAGTGAGGAAATTAAGGAATTTAAACTTGATTTGCACAGCACTTCACCTAAGGTTGTGTCTTCAGATCACAAAGTTGTAGTTTCTATGGTTGAAAGAGCAAAGGAAGAATGGGTTATCCTCCTGTGTTTGGATAGTCTTTTCTGCAGTATTGGCTGTACTTTGAAAAACTGCTGCATTTCACAGAGCAAAGGAGAAAGAACAGGCTGAAACTGCAGGCAGCAGCACAGGTACAGATTCCTTGGGCAGAGGGATCAGCAAAGGAGAGTGCTCTAATCTTTTCAGTATTACTAATTTCTTTTATTTCTCTCCGTCAATTTCGTCAAGAAAAGTGTAAATTCTTCATATCTACAGGGGAAAAAAAAAAAAGTAGAGATGCCAGTAATGAGAGCTGAGACAGATATTTCTTAAGGGTGTACACTGAAAACTTACAACATTTTCAAACCATAATACACATAAAATGAGCTAAAAATTAACTGGCATAATTTACCAACTTCTTTTTCCGCTCTGCTGGGTTCACCTGAATTCCCTGTGGATATAAAAAACCTAAAAATACTTTCATTACCCTCGTTTACTGATAGACTTATTACTGTAATATGACTGATATTTTCTCATTAGGAGCCAAATATGTTTCTATAATAATTTAGGGTGAATTAAAAATGTGGTATCAGCCATCAGCAGTAGGCTGGGCAGTAGGTGACTCCATGCCCTCTTGGAAGATTTGGCTTGGTAGGACTTCTGTATGCATTTTGGTGTTTCCCCCAGGCCTTTTTGCAGTTTAAGTGACTGTTTAAGTCTTTAATCTTTTAATTAAACCTTAGGCTGAAGGCAAACTGTAAGAGGCACTGCAGGGGAAAGATGAGCATGCAGGTCTTCAATTGCATTGCAGCAAATCTTATTAGTAAAATAATTCTGTAACTCATTCCTCGTGTTATCTGCTCCCTCTTGGTTTTGATGTTTATCTCAGGTGTGCATTGGTCCTGCAGGAGTGACAGGGTCACGAACCTGCAGAGCCTGTTGTCAGTTTTTGCTGGGGCAAAAGGATTTCAGACAAGGATTTCAGGTGTGAAGTGTCACATGTGAGATCAGTTTAAGTTGTTGTAGCTAAGGACTTCACAGAATTTGTTTGGGTTAGGAGGGACCTGAGAGCTCCCCCAGTGCCACCCCAGCCATGGCAGGGCCAGCTCCCAGTGTCCCAGGAGCTGCCAGCCCCAATGTCCAGCCTGGCCTTGGGCATTGCCAGGGATCCAGGGGCAGCCCCAGCTGCTCTGGGCACCCTGTGCCAGGGCCTGCCCACCCTGCCAGGGAACAATTCCTGCCCAAAATCCCATCTAAAGTGACCATTTTCTCTTGTTTTGTAATGGGAAATGGCTGCCCAGTTCCCACCCTGCATGAATTGCCTAATGGAGCACAGGTGAGTTCTGGCAGATTTGGGCTTTGATGAAGAGATTATTGCTGACTTGCTTTGTCAGGAGCATTAGAGAAGTGCTTGAGGCATGGCACATAGCTCCTGAGGCACCTAATCAAATATATTTCAAAGATTTATAGAGAATCAGTGTCCATCAGGAAAGAATTTTGTTTGGAAGAAAAGGATCTCGACAGTGCAGTACTTGTGGCGCGGGGACCATAAGTATGAGAAACAAGAAGAAGCATTTTATGTCTAGAGTTAGTGCACTAACCCAGCTTTTCGGGTTTTGAACCTTTAATATTTCCTTGTTGAGCTGTTAATCTGTGTGCATTTCTTTCTTTGTGTGGGCACACAACCTTTGAGGTTGTTTGTTTCCTGCTGCACCATTCTCTGTCGTCGGGAGCAGTGCAGACACCTCCCAGCTGGCCCTGAGGGGCACTGACCCTGCTCCACTCAGAGGAGAACGGGCTCCAAGCAAACAGAAAACTGTCCTGAGCATTGCCATGAGGGAGCAGGACTGAGCACACATGTCCTGCATCGACTTAATAGGTAGGTCACTGCCCAAGTTTGATTTAAAACATTAATTAGTGATGTGAAGAATGAAAATATGTCATTCCTATGAAGCAGCTGAGCTGCTCTTGCTGACCATTTCGAGGTCATGGAGAGAGAGAGAAAGGTCACAGGAGTGGAAAATGTAGGTGGCAACAAGCCTTTGCAAAATAATCCATGTGAGGAGGAGTATTTTGGTTGTGAAGGACATGCTTGGAAGCCAACAGTACAGAGAATGCCGCAGCTGGAGCAGAGCAGGGAGTGAGCCATACCTGGGTGTCCCTATTTTGTGCAGGCTTACAATTGCCTGTCTGCTCAGAGCACAGGATTGCTCTGGGTTATTTGCTCATCTCAGGCATTTTGCAGTGATTGGTTCAGCCAGGGATCACACCTTTGTGTAGGCTGAGGGTGTTCTTTACCAAAACAGCCACCAATCCCACCCCAGCCCCAGCGTGGATCAGATTTTTTGGAACCTTGTTCCCTTAGTTTTGGGTATCTCTGGGTCTGTTCCAACTTCTAAGCACCCTTGGAGGGCAAAAGGAATTCCCAGTGTCCTATCCTGAGTCTGCTGCCTCCTGTCCTGTCACTCTGCACCCCCAAGGAGACTCTTGAGCCTGGTTTCCCCTGATGCAGACCGTGGTGGACATCATTAAGCTATCCTCTTAGCCTTCCTCTCCCAGGCCCTCCTGTGCTGAACCCCATGAGGTTTCCTGCAGCCCATTTCCACTGTGAAATGCTTTCTCAAGGGCAGCCCTGCTCTCCAGCTTTTATGTGGCCCCATCAGTGGGCTGGCTGGCTGGGTGATGCCCCTCAGGCTGTGGTTAAAGGCACTGGAGCAGAGCCATCAGCCCCACAACAGCCCCTAGGAACTCTGTTAGCAAGTGGCAGCCTGCTGGACAGTGTGCTGCTGCCCTTCAGCAGCAGAAAAGCAAATTACAGGCTAAAATCTCAGGGCCCACAGTTGGATTTTGCGTTGAGCTGAGAGTTTTGGAGAGCCGACAGTGAAGCCTTTCCAGTTTTGTTTCTATGTAAAATCAGCAAAAGTCTGTTTCCCTCCTCCAGAATTACTATTATTAACCATCATTTGGAAAGCCAGCAGCAAAATGCTAGGGAATGTGCCCAGCATAGATGAGGAAGTAACAGCAATCACATGGAAGCTCAGCCTGCCTTACACTCAGCAGCTTCCCTTCTGAGCCAGCACACCATGCTGCTGATTTTCAACAGCAGCTAATTCACCATCTAGCTCTCAATTAGCTTCCAATTGTGACTTTTAGAGACTGCAGCCAGCTATGGGCCAGCTATCCAGCCACAGCTCTGCAGATATGACTCACCCAGGGACCTTCCTGAGGAATGGTGTTCTGGCCCTGCTTCCATATGTGCAAAAAAGAAGCAATCAGTGTGACTTTGAGCACTTGCTGGGCTTTTTTCCTTTCCACTGTGCTGCTGAGCACATGGGACCATGGAGATGTGAGTGGCAGCCCATCCTCAGGCACTTTGGGGAGTGGCAGCTGAGCCAGACCCCGCTGTCTTTGAAGCTGAGAGGTGCAGGAGGGGGCTGGAGCAGGCTGTGCTGGTTTGGCTGGGATGCAGAACATCAGCAAACTGAGCTGCTTGCTGGTTTTTGGGCCAGTCTGCTGCAGCCCAAGGGCACAGGGCAGAAATGAGCAGGGTGCTTATAGGAGATGTTGTAAATATGTCCAGAAGTGCAAGTGCTGCACAGAATTAGAGATTTGTGCCTTTTGCACAGCTGAAGTGGCACTTTTCTTATCACCAACCAGGAAAGGGCAGCAGTGCCCCCAAAAAGAGCACACCCCAGTAAATCTGCACCCAGACCAGTCTGTGCCAGTGCAGCCAGGCATGGAGGAGACCTCGGGTGTCAGGTAGTGTTTTATTACACAATGTATTTATACAGAGATGTACAGGGGTGCCTTTCCATCAGAACGGCAGCCACGTTCCCCTCAGCTGCAGCCATCAGCAGCAGCTTCATCTCCTGCCAAACTGGGGCAGGGGGGGTGGCACCTTGATGTCTTGACCTTTTTCCAGTTTCTTCTCGCAGTCCACGAGGTAATTGACCCCGTCGATGACAATCTGGACTAGCTCCACCTACAACAACAAGAACAAAATTGTAGTAACAGAAGGTTTAGCACATCTGTTAATAGAAGAGTGGGAAGTTGAGCTGTCACAACAGCAGAGCTGCCAGTGAGGAGGGTCACAGACATCACACCTCCTCTGGCACAGGGAGCAGTGGCTGTGCAAAGCCACAGTAATTCCCTTCTGTTTGCCCCAAGTTTGGGCCACCAGCAGCAGAAACCTTCAGTTAAGTCCCTTAACTTCCACCAAACTGTGCTCCCACAGGAACAAACCAACCAGGCAAAAATCCTTATATAAAGTGTTGAGGAGGGAGCTGAGGGACCTGTTTCAAACATGACCCCTGAGAGCGTGCAGGTGCTCCACAGGTGTTGCTGGGCACAGCACACACAGCTCAGGACTCACACTGCTCTGCAGCACCCAGCACTCCTTTGCTCCCAGATTTTGAGTTGATGCCTCAGGATTTAGCTGTTAAATTTTTCAGATCCTGTGCTGCTTCAGTGTGTAACCCTAAAACTCCACGCCCTGTCAGCTGCTGATCTCCCCTTTTATTCAGACACAACAAATCCCCTCTAGGCCTGAAACTCAAGGACACCTCACTGGCTCAGGCCCCGAGAGATGTAAACAACAGAGAATTGAGGGGGGGAAATTGGAGAAAATGACCTGAAGCTGTAACTGGAGAATTAACCCCTGATATGCAAATGGAACAAACTTTTATCTGTATGAAAAGCTCGTGACCACTGTCCATTTTGGGTGTAGCCCCTCAAAGGTTTCTGACAGCCCAAGGTATATCTATTGAAGGTCTTTAATAAATATGCACTTTATTATCTTTAGCTTAGGCTCTGTTATAGGCAGCCACTCCAAGGCATCAGTGACCAGGGTGGGATTCGCCCCAGGCCCAGAGCAACACCCAAATTCATAATTCTGTGTAGCAGGGAGTGGTAATAACCTGCTTCACAATTGCTGGAGAACACAAGGGGCCCTGTCCCCAGCAGACAGGTGACATGTGAGGACCACAGACCCTGTGACACTGTGAGGCAGCAAGATGAAGCTGATATTTCTTAATCTCCATGAAATGGTTCATTAGCAACCTTTAATTTAACCTGTTAACTGGCTTTTTAAAACCAAATGCAAAGACTAAATCCCATTGTCTCTTTATTGTGACCGTTGCTGTTTTTCAAGGGATTTGTTTTCACTACAAAGCATTTTGGTGGCTTAGTAGTTTGTTGTCTTTTTTCAGACTAGCTGTGTTGGGAATTCAGAGGTCTGAATTTGCAGCCTCCATAAGAAAACAAATTTCATATTAAGTTTGTATTGACCAGTAACTGAAACAGAGCAAAAATGCAAACGGTTTTATCTTGCACCTTTGGGAACATAATTCAGCTCTGCAAACACGTTTACCATATAATGGAATTTATTTAATTATGTACTGGAAAAAATTTATCCTATAATAAAAGTTTTTTTATCCCCTTGACTATGTCTTGTGTTATTTAGATTCCAGAATCTCCAAGACAGGGCTTGCGTCTTATCTCTTGCCTTAATCCTTTGGATCCTTGCTGTAGGAGGCACCACTGACTTCAGTGTAACTCTTTGTATAAGCAAAAATTTGTAGGCTTAGGCTGTCTGTCAGCAGGACTCAATTTATCATGCTGTGTAATCCCTTTTTTATTATTAATGTTACTTCAATGTAAAACACACATGATGATGTCTGTTAATAGATGTCTTTGTCACAGGCTGTTTTGGCAAATAAGACTTGATATAGCTTGATGGTATTTCACTCTTATTTATTTTGCTCCCTGTTACTTATTTCATTCTAGATCCAAAGGAACACAGGTGCCTACATCCAGCTTCAATATTTACAGTTCCAGACATCTGCCCTTGGCTGTGGGGACATGGAAAGGCAGGTGTGGATCAGAAAGCACAGGTCACCCTGGCTGGGCTGTCCCCGTGGCAGGAGGGCACTGTGGGCTGGGTGAATGCTGTTGTCACCCAGGTGCATTATCCCAGGTTATATTTCTGTTATGAAAACTGACCTAGAATGAGTCTGGCCCCAGGTCTGGGGCTGCAACACCAGCACTGCATCCATATCCAACCTGCCACAGCCTTGGGGCTCGGCTGAGTCCGAGCTGTGGGAGGAGGCTGCAGCTCCTGGGCATGGCTGCTGCTCCCCATCCTCGCTAGCTCTGCTCTTAGAACTGCTCTGCCTTATAAAATATTAAACTTGTGGCTGCAGTGAGGGGTGGGACCCGAGCTGCCAGCAGGGCAGCAGCTGCTCCAGGCTGCAGGGTCATTTCCATGCTCTGGCACAGCAAATTCCTTCTCCCTGAAAGGGAGCGAGACATCTTCACAGCACACGTCTGAGGTGCACCCACCTCGCTGCAGTCTGTGCCCTACAGGGAGGGCTCAGGGCACACTATTAAATCTTAGCCCTGGTTTCAATCTCTGATTTAAACACAGCTCTCTTGTGTGCTCTGCTGAGAGCCACACAGGACAGGTGAACAGCCCCAACTCCTTGGTCACTGTGGAGTGGCAGCCTTGTGTAACCATGGAGAAAACGTGTGATGTGCTACGGAAAGGAGCACAGAGCCCTTCACCAAGCCTTGCTTTGGTGCCTGAGTCCCAGGCTGGGTTAGGACTCCATGGCTGCTTCCTTCCAGCACCTGCACACCCTCACAGAGACCCTCATGACATGTCTGTAGTTGTGCAGCTTGCTCAGGGCTGGGTTTTTGCAAACAGGGGCATTTATCCAGCACCTCACACACGTTAACAGTTTTCCTTTCAGTGAGCACTGCCACCAGATTCACCAGGAGTAAAAACTGCCAGGGATCACTGAGGTCAGCAGAGGGAAACTGACCCATGCCAGTGCAGATCTCAGCTAAAAAGCAAGGGGAGAACAGGGAAAGGCATGCCAAGATGAGCAGGTTACCTCTGAGCGGCCGAGGCGGTCCAGGTTGGAGATGTCGTAGATGTCGGCCACAGCCGCCGTGTCCACCCCGCCGGTGCCACGCTTCTGCAGGCGCAGGTTCTCCAGGATCTTGGAGAACCTGGGGTCCTGTCAGGAGGAACAGCTCTGAGCTCACTGCCTTTCCCCTGCTGTGCTGAGCAGAGTCACAGCAGAGCTGTGATCCTTACAGCACTGCCAGAAGGACAAGCAGAGGGGGAGAGTTTTCTCACTCCTTCGATTACAGCCCATCTTTGCTGCTTCCCGCGCTGGTTTTGCATGCACTATCCCTCCTTACACACACCCTGCTAACGTGCCATTTCTCCTGTGCTCCCTCACACCCCGGGAGAGCTGGCTGGTGTGGCTTAGGTGAGGTTTACACGCCGTGTACCTTGCTGAGCCTGGGCAGCCTGACGTGGACTCCTGCGCGCAGCCCCGTGCCCAGGTTGGAGGGACAGGTCAGCACGTACCCCAGACGCTCGTTCCACATGAACTCCCAGCCCCGCTCCTTGATCAGCCTTTCCACCTGTGGTGGAGACAAACAGAAAGGGCAGCATCCACAAGTGTCTTGTCTGAAGTTACTCGTGGAGCAGCAGGAATTTACACCTGGGTGCAGTCTGGTCTAGGTGTGACACAAATGTTTGCACCCCTCAGGTGCCACAGGGGTTTATTCACCAGCCTCTCATGACCACAATCTTGCAGACCCGTGGTCACTTCATCAGAAAACTCCCTGTTGTGGTGTTTTGGTAAAGCCTTGGCCCTTGGAGCCACGTCTCCACCTAAGAGTTGTGTCTTTTGCCATTTGTTTACAACTCCGGAATTTTGAAGCGAGTTTGCAGCACAGTACCCCAAAGGACTCAAACACCACGAAGCAAACAGAAGGGGCTGAACCCGAGTTTTGTGTAGCTTTCTAGCTGATGTCATGGCTCCTTGAAGAGGATGTTTGGCCTCTGGTCTCTGACCAGAATTGACAGGAGAGTGAAATAATTACCTGCAGAAAATCACAAGGGTTTATTGTCCTTTGAATAACCTGTTCACTCATCTATGCTTGTGCAAACCCAATACAGTTTCAGTTCTGTTCTCGTCTCCCCCTGAGGAGAACTGGATACATAAACCAGCTCACAAGAGTCCTACAAATACAGCTGAATACTTCAGGTCTGCAGAAGGATACAGAATAAATGACTCTCCTAGGATTGCTTCTGTATTTTGTGAGGATAACACAACTGATGGTGGGAAACTAGACCCAGTTTACTGCCCCAGACACTGGGGGCACAGCTCCCAAAGCTGCCCCACCACTTTCCATCTCCACAGGCTGCCATGAGCTCAGCTCAACAGCAGAGGCAAAGCTGGGAGCAACATCTGCAACATCTGGTGGGGCCACCACCTGTGCACTGCTCCATCTCACAGCTGTGCCTGGAAACCCACCCTGGAAATTCTCAGTGGCCACCTTGATGCCAACACAGCACAAATCAGATGGCTTTGTTTTTCTGTGCCCCAAAACCCACTGCAAACCCTAACCCAGACCATTCCAGGGTTCCTTGATATTACCTGTGGGGCGCAGGAACGTTCTGTTTCTCTGGTGACTCAACATTTTTTGTGCCAGATCAGGTCTGAGGGCTGCACTGGGCCCCCACCCAACCTGAGTCATAGCTGGATTGTCTGGGTAAAACTGTTTCAAACCACACCCTTTCCCAGGAAGCCTTTCTTACCACTGTGATTAGTTAGATCAAAATAATACCCAGGAGCCCTGGCTCTGAGTTGTCAGTATTTTAATCAGAAACCCCCATATCTCCCCAGAATTGTGGGTCCTAAACTCTGAGTCCTTTGCACAACCTCAGCAGCCTCCACTCTGCTCCAGCCTCAGAAATGAGGAGGGTGAGCCAAATAAAGCCTTCAATGAAGCAAATCAAACAACCCAAATAAAATGATTCATTTACGATTTCCCACAGTCTTCAGGCACAAAAAAAGAGGGGGGAAAAAAGAAAAGGGATATTTATTTATTTTGCCCTACAACTCAGCTAGCAATCTGCCCGTGTTTCCTGCTTCATCTGTGTTGATGTGGGTTATGGCCTGATGTGACTTTGTTTCATTGCTCCTAGAGATGTCAGCTGAGTGTGAACCATGGTAAGCAGGGCTGACAGCAGTGAACAAACAAGAGTAATAAACTCATGGAGACTCTACCTCTTTTAATCCACGGCAGAATCTTTCAAAGACACGTTTCATGTTGCCGCCCTTCTCCATGGAGATCACCCTGGTGTGGTCCTCTTCATTAATCCAAATGAGAAATGTCTTCTCATTGTTGTGCCTAGTCAAGAGGGGAGAAAAAAAAATCATAATACCTATAAAAAGGCAAGCCCTGAGAAATAATTCTCAGTGTCCTTAGTTTTATCAGAGTCTTTCCAAGCAGCAGAGATGTTAAACATGCCATAATCAAGCTGCTGTCTGGAGAGAGGGATTGCAGCTGGTTGCACACTGGACCCCTCACGCCTGTGGCATTGCAGCATCTCTTGGGCACAGCGTGAGGAGAGCTTTCTGCTCACACCATGCTGCTGGGCAAGGAAAATGTGTGTTCCTCCATCAGGAGCACAGCTGTGGGCACAGCCAAGGGAAAAGCCAAGCTCTGCACCCTCTGTCCTCAGGGAAGGGCTCTGTTGCTCTCACAAGACCCAAACCCCTACGTGCTGCTGGGAGCCAAGTAATGTGTGCTTTCTTCATTTTGTTCTCCCCTGCCTCCAATGCCTGCATCCCTCAAGGGATGTGTCTGGGATCCCTCAGTGACCCTGCTCTGCCAGAAAGGACAGAACCCCTGCAAACCCACTCCTGCCTCAAGCAGGCAGTCAGGGCTGGGTCACTTTCCCTGGCTTTTTCTCTGCTTGGCCAGTCTCCTACTACTGCCTTCCTACAGCACGTAGGAGGTGATTGATGGGATCAGAACCGTTTGTGCCAGCACTGAAATACCACCAGGTTTAAGGCACATGAAAGTGAAAGCTCAAGATCACTGAGATCCTGACTTTCAGCTGGTCTTTTGCCACCTCTCCTTTTCTTTCTGCAGTGAGCAATGCTGAGCAGGTGTAAACATCCTGTGCCCTGAGGCTGGGGTCAGCCCAGGTCCGGCCACCTCCTCCTCAGTCACGCACAAATGCTGAGGGAAGGTTTTATAAATAGTCTGAGTTTGGCCTAACTCACCTCCCCCTTTCAGTTAAACAAGTGTCCCCATCGCTTTCACATTTGAACTGTGCCACTGCTGACTGTGCTGGTGGTGGAAATGGTCCTGCAGCCCGTAACATGGACAGGATGGAAACCATCAAAAGAAAAATTATTTCCATGATCTGCAATTTGTGCAAAATGTCCCTTTTTGACAGCAATTTTTTTCAGGAGACAAGGCAGATTTTCAAGATGTGGCTTTCAGAAGTACTTTCCAATCACACTAATTTTTTTTTGTTCCATTTTCCCTGATATTTCACATGCAAAAGAAGCCAAAACCCAGGTTTTATTCAGGAAAACCCTGGCTAGTACATGTGCTGTTGGTACTTCTGTTTGTTTGTGGAGACAAGGAATGAGGTGCCTCAAGCTTTATCCTTCTCCTCTTCCCCAGACTTTGATGGGGACCAAAGAATCTGCACCCCGTTGAATCTAACAGGAACCTTGTTGAAATGAAAAAGCCCTCACAGTTTCCCAGCTGGTTTTTGTGGGTGATCAGGTGTCACACAGGTGACTCCTCAGATGATTTTTGGAGTCAGAGCACCTGGCAATGCCCACAAGTGCAGCAGGGTGGATGCAGATGCACCTGCATCCTCTGCTGATGGTTTGTGCACCCGTCTCAGAGCTGTTACCCTTTATCTCCACAGCAGATACTGTATTTGGGTGCAATATCAAGCGTGTTGTGACAGGAGAAGCAGACCTAGAACAGAGCAGGAATTCCCTGTCTCCTTTCCATCCCGCTCATTTGGGAGGAAAGGGTGGTTCTCAGCCCCGGGAACTGAAACATTTCTCTTTTTAGGGCAAACTGTGCATGCTGTGAGTGCAGGGCCGGAGCTGTGCAGGGTTAGGACGAGCAGGGAGGTTTGTAAGGCGATCTTTAGGCAGGACACAGGACTCTGCAGGTCACACAACATACCAGATTCCTCTGGCGTCCGGCCAGTCACGGGCCATCCCAGCACATGTGAGCAGAGGGGACACGGGCTTGTCAAAGAGAAAGTGATCCTGGGCACACAGACAGGGCCAGAGCGAGACAGAGAAAACAAAACAAAACTCCAGTTATCCCGGATGAACTCTAACACTGTCCAGAGCCCTTCTTGTGAAGGCAGTGGAAGCAGAAGCAAATCACACAGTACAGCCTGGGAACCCGGCTCCCCTGCCTGGAAACTGAAATCTCTTCAGGGTGATTTTCCTCAGTCATGCAGATGCTTGCTGACATGTTTGGCCAAAAACATTTTCCAAATGTAGGGAGGGATGGGAAGTGGGACCTAGATCCACATGGACACAGCAAAGGATGCTCTGGAGGACCTGGCTCCAGAGATCTCTGCATTCAGACACTTTTCAACAGAGGAGAGGACAATGAGTTCATTAGGATTGAAAAAAACACCAAAACAAAGCAAAACAAAAACCAAACAATAAAAACTGCTATGTCTGGAAAGATACTTCTCCAGCATGGAGATTGAGATATTTATTCTGACCATGAACTCAAGGCAGGAATTAAATCAGTGCTAATTTCAGCCTTTTGGAATCACAGGCTTGTTATGTTCCTTAACAGAGATGCTATTTGTGACTTAATAAATGTAGTACTTGCTGTGCCACCAACTTCCCCATGCCTAATACTTTAGATTTTTAAAAATTAATTGTTTTGGGGTTTTTTCCCCCCTGAAAAAAATAAGTTTTTTATTATTGATTTTCACGTGTGTGCTAAAAACTAGTATTTCTTAGTTCTTTGAACACCACCATATCAAATATTGGGGGGCTTTCACTGGCAGTGCTGTTGGTTTTATTTATTTTTATTTATTTTTAAACCTAGGGCTTAACTAGAAATGGTGAGGCAATTTATCCAGAAGGCATATGACGCGGCACACACATTGATGTGGCTTTTTTCCCTTAATGAAAAATGTAATAGTAATTATTATATTCTTCATTTCACTTAGGTTTTCATCTTTGAATGCTTTGTAATGGACACGGTGCAGCCAGAACTCCAACCATGCAGGAAGAAAAGGTGTCGAGTTCCCTTTGTTCTTCAAAGGGACACAAAATTTCCTCCCTCAGCCCGCTCCACTTGACACTTTGCTTGAAACAAAAATTCTGCTTTTTGCCAGAAAAGAGCTGTTAGTTTTCTTCATGAGCATATGGCCCAAATCTCCAAAACACCGAATGCCTTCTGTGCTGAGTGCAATTCAAGTAGCACTGATTTATTTCACTGAAATAAACTTTGATCTTACAGGGCTCAAATGGCAGCTTTTAAAAGCTGTCAGGAAGCCTGATCCCACAGAGGTGCCAGGTCCTGGGGTGAGCTGTGCTGTGAGGCAAGGAATGCACCTCAGGTTACAACATTGGTTTCTGATCTCTCTAAATTTGCATTATCAATCATGAAACCAAACAAAATGAGATAAAATGCTGAACCAATGGAGCCTGTTCCTCTTCCCATAGGAAGGTTCCCTTAAACTGTGAAGGAATTACATTCTTCACACTCCTGTTTCAACCTCTGCTTCCTGAGGAGCTGTCTCCTGCTGAAAATAAAACCTGCAGTAGGTCATCAACGTCCTGTCAATAAACATATTACCAGGGACATTCAATTAAAAGAAGTTACTGACCTTACATAAATTCTTAACACCCGGTTCCAGGGTTATAAATAGTTACCTTATTCCTAGCTCCCCTTTGGTTGGTGTTACGGAACAATGTCAATAAATTCTATAATGAATATAGCTAAGAGTGCACAGCCATTCCTTTGGATAGTTAAAACACACATTCAAGCTTTGTCTGACATGTCACATGCTGTGACAAAGTCCGTGGTGAAAATTCTTGTGTTTCCATCTGTGTGACAACGAGAACTCTTTTTACAGGCCTGACCCTTCAATTCCTTAAACACAATGACAGGACTGGGAAAAAAAGTCACCTGGGTGCATTAAGCCACGGTCACCTGTAGGAAATCAGAATTTGTGTAGTGTTCACCTATGAAGTTACAGCCAAATTTTGGGAAATTAGAATTAGTGTCATTTTGACATAGAGAAATCACAGGCAATGCCCCCAGCCCCTACAGTGTAGAATACAGACACCATGTAATATCTACCTCAGTTTAATACTTTTAGTTGGAATGGTTATTAATATAGAAACTATCAATCCTTGCTCAAGGAAAGGCCCTGAATTTGTCTCATTACCTGTCCTGAGAGGTGGCAGCAGCCTCGAGTGTTTGATTTGACACAGGCCCCACTCTCTGGAATACAAATCCCTGCCACAGGCCTGCACAGTGATGTACTTATCAGAAATACAGACCCTGGGTGGCTGGCTTTGCCATTAGAAGTATTGACATAATTGCCTTCCAGCGTTCCCAGGTTGTGCCCTGCCCTGGTGTGTGACTCTGAACTCCACACAAAGTGACAGCAAGCTCTCCTCACAGCTCAGGCACACACAACAATCCTTTCCCCGCCCCACAGCCAAGGGCAGCGCTGCAGCTTTGGGCCCAAAAAGCACAAACAGCCCCCAGCTGAGGAGAGCAAGCTGGGAGGATGGGACTGCATCCCCTGCAGCTGCAATTGCACAATTCACCCCCAGCTGGGGATGGACCAAAGTGATCCAAGGGTGAAACTCCTGAGCCGTCCTGGCTGCAGCCAGGGCCGGGCTCTTGCAGTGCCCAAGGTACATCCTTGGAAGGGCTTTTAATGGATCCCTGCTTTATTCCTTGAACCCTGCCCAGCCCCTGCCCCTGGAGCCTCTGCAGGCACCAGGAGCGCAGGGTGGTGGTGCTGGGCTCCGCGGGGAAGCCCCGGGGGCTGCGGGGATGAAGCTGAAATACCCAGCAGGACTTACATCGATGAGCTGCTGCTGCTCCCGCTCGGTCATGCTGGTCAGGCTGTAGTACTTGCCGGACAGGTCTCCCCGCAGGCCGGAGAGCGCGGTGACCACCACGTTCTCCACCTCCCTGCGCTCGGCGCGGCTGCAGGCGGGCGGCAGGCTCAGCCCGCGGATGCTGCGCCCGGTGCGCACCCGCGACGACAGCACATAGCGCTCGTCGAACTGCCCGTGCGTGATCTGCGGGGGTTAAACCTCGCTTAAAACACACATTAAACACTGCACCTGCTCCTAGGTACGGCCCCGCCGCCGCTGCTGGCAGCCGCTTGTGGGGGCGAGTTAGGCGAGTAAAGAAATTGAGTTTTAACTGGAATAAGGAATAATTTATATGTGTGTATATATATATATATATATATATATGTATGTATGTATGTATGTATATTTATATATTTATATATTTATATATTTTTATATATATATATTTTATATATATATAGTTTGTTTGTTTGTTTGTTTGTTTATTTAATATATTTATTTCTGTATTTATTTATCTTTTTATCTCTTATGATTATAATAATATATATAACATATATATTATATATTATATATTATATATTATATCTATTTATATCTATTTATATATTATATTGTATATTGTACATTATATATTATATATTGTTATATATATTTATATAATTATTATACATATTATATATTATTTTATATATTTATATAATCATTATATATTATATATTATTATATATAATTATATATTAATTATATATTATAAAATATAAATTGCATACACTTTATATATAATTATTATATATAAATAATTATTACATATAAATAATAACTGAAGGAAATTCGAAGCGAAAAAAATTATTTGTTTATTTTGTATTTATAGATGCTTTTATGTATTGTAAATATCATTATATCTAATATACAAATATATATTTATATATTATAACGTATGTATTGTATATTTTATAAATATATTTATTCTATATAAATAATAAGTTAAGGAAATTCAAAGTGAAAAAACCTCATTTATTTATTATATATTTATATACAATAAATCTAATTATATATAAATATATATTATATATAAAATATATCTTGTACATTTTTTATATATATATATTTATTATATATAAATAATAACTTCAGGAAATTCGAAGTGAAAAAATATTTATTTACTTTATATAATAAATCAAATTATGTATAATATGTAAATACATATTTTATATATTATAAAATATTTATATTATATATTTTATATATTTTTATTATATATATAAATAACAATATAAATAATATTGTTACTTATAATAACATAATAAATAATAATATAAATAAATAATAATATAAACAATATAAACAATAACATAAGGAAATTCAAAGGGGAAAATATTTATTATATATTTATATATATTTATATATTGTAAATATTTTTATACATGATATATATTATAAAATATATAACATTCTATTATATATAAATAATTACTTAAGGAAACTGAAAGTGAAAAAAAAATAATAAAAGGATCTAAGAAAAGAGCAATGTGAGTGCTTAATGATTACTAGGTGTGGTTAGGTTATACACCTTCTGCTTGTAGAAGGAATACATAGTCAACAAAAGCCAAGATGAAATGAGCAGACCAAGGAGATACATATAAAATAGACCAGGGTGCATAAATCACTCCTCTTGTCTTAAAGCTTAATTAGAATAAAACCATGTGTCATTTACTGGTGCTAAGTTGTGTTTGTAGGAGGAGACAAGAAACAAGGAGCCTTGTGGAAATGAAGGAACCATGTGTGCACCTGCAGGTGAGGGACCTGAACTGTGCCCAAGAGGACCAGGAGAGCTGCCAGCAGCACACAGGGGGAAAGTTCAAGCCCAAGGAAGAGGAAGATTTCATTAAAAGGACCCCAGACCCATTTCAAAAGAAAGACTGAGCATGCCCAGAGGGGCGTGGAGCTCATTACCATACGAAATGAGAGCAGGCAGTCAGGCAATGAATATGTGTAATTATGTGTAATCCTATCCATATGTAATACTTTGGAAATAAATAGAGAATGAGGGGCAGTGGGGAACGCACACGACCTTGGGAGAGGACTCCATGTGCCACCCTGCTGTAATAAACATATCCTCCCTAATCTGAAATACTTAGAGAGTCCTCTGTCTGTGATCTTACTGCTTCCACAGGTTTTAAACTGCTTTTAGGTATGATAAAATGTGTAATCACTTGTAAAAGGAGAAGCAAGGCTTTCAGGAGGTGCAAGCGGGCTTCAGCAAGGTGAACTTTAAGATATGTTTGATATTGCAAAATGTTTCTCCAAGATAGCATGAGCAGAGAAGTGAAAACTATAAAAAGAGGAGTACCAAGCTCAAAGTAGCATCAGCAGACCGCCCTAGACTGCTGACATCTGCAAATTAGTGAATTGTGCAAACACTGCAAAAATCTGCAGCGAGATTGTGGTTAAGGAGCTCAGAATAAATCTATGAGGTCATCTATCTGTAACAGCATGGGCGTGGGAATGAGATGGGCTTTAGGATCCCTGCCAGCCCAGCCCAGCCCATTTTGTGATGGGTCTGTGACCTGTAAGCTCATGAACAGACCCACAGTGCCCACTGAGGCTGTGTCCCTAATGTTTGGTACAGCTGGGGCTGATTCCCTGCTGAGAACAAGGGCTGCAGCTGGCAGGGCCATGACTGGCACACCATTTTCCTTAAACACAAAAAAAATCAGGTCTTCCCAGCTGGACCAAGGGAAATGAAAGTAATGGTGCTTACAGCATCATCACTGGAATAAGCAGCTCAGAGCATTTCTGGTGTCATTGCTCTGTTTCAGTCCTACCTTGGATGCATCCAGGTCCGTGTGATGTCTCATTGTCCGTGGGTCGTAGCCATTATGTCTGGCCTTAATGACAGGGTCAAAAATCTCAGCAAACACCTGTGGGGTCAGGAGAGTCTAGAGAGAGTCTGCAGCACCACAGAGACACATCCCCACAGCAGCTCCAGGCAGAAGCTGGGCTTTGGGGTGTATTGCCCACCAGAACCGACCCCCAGAGCCCCCAAGCCCGTGGTTGTAGGCCATGCAGGAGCACCCTGAGCCCTCCCTGCTGTGCTCCCTGTCCTGGTTAGAGCCACCTGGCTCAGGTGTGCTGCACACCTGCACAGGCACACCAAACCTGAGCCAGGCGTGGCAGGTGTGCCAGCCCACCCTCCCTGGGACACCCTGGGGAGGAACAGGCACCACTGCACCAACCAGACCTCAGGGTCAACAGCTGTGAGGTCTTTCTCTTGTTTTCCTCTTCTCCCTGCAGAGCTAAATGATCTGTCCACCCTAATGCTGTTTGTCTTCAGCTTTCCTCACGGTCCACAGGCTGTGTCTCAGTGATGTCTGGCACTGCCCAGGAGACATTTCTGCCTCTGCTGCCTCACAATGTGATTTCCACATTAGGCTGGCTTGGCGTGTCTCGGAGTGGGATCATTTTTCCATGAATTAGGTTTGGTTGCAGGCAGGAGGGCACTGCTGGAGGTGGGTACCAGCTGCTGCCAAGCAGGTACATTTCATTACCTGCCACTGCAGCACAGGGGACACCTGTGGCAATGCCACGTCTTCCCGCTTTTCCTGACCCGGAGAAGCAGGGAGAACACCAGCCTGCCCCCGATGTACCCTGCTGGAGTCTGAGACACACAGAGTGTGTGCCCTTGTCTCTGGTGCCAGGCTCTGAGATCCAGGAGAACACTGAATTTCATACAACATGAACTTTGTGGGCATGTTTTCATGAAAACAAATGTTGAAGTTAGAAAAGCTAAAAGTGTGTATAGATTGTAGAGTTTTCTTAAGTCACTGGGTGAAAAAGTTAGAGTTTAAACCAGTTTAGAGAGCAGAAGACAAAATGGAAGATTTAGAGTGGTGTCTCTTTTCCTTCTTTCTTCTTCGTTTTCTTGTCATAGAAGTTTTTAGGTAGTAGGAGGTGATTGCATAAAAAATGTTGCAGTGCAGCACACAGGTGAAGGGTCATTGGGGCATGAAGAAAAATAATATACGTGTCTATTGTTAATTGGATAAGAGTAAGTATAAAGATAAAAAGGCTGCGCAGTTCAGGGCCTTTTTGTGCTTGCAAAGCCAAAGTGAGCTAAAAAGAGCAGGATGAATTGAACTTGAGCAGAAGTCTAGAAAAGTCTGCCAAGTTTTGTGATAACATCCTAATAAACACGAGAAACAGATCCTCACGAGCTTTGGAGTTTTCTTCAAACCCGGAGAACTGAGATAAGCAGGACTCCCCACGAGGGAGGATCCCAGAGGAGCTCAGCTCAGAGAAGCTGAGCAATCCAGGTGTGAAGAGAAGTGCAGAAGAAGTGCAGCAGAATCAGAGAAAAACAGGTTAAAAAGTCACAGTACCCTCTGGGACACAACTTGTCTGAGGAACACGCTCCCTGTTGGGAATCTGTTTCCACTGATGGGAGCACCACGAGCGCAGGCCCGGCCAGGCCCGTGTGCCCTCTTACCTCGTAGGACTCCTCGTCCCCGGCCACCATGCCCACCGTCTTGATGAAGGGGTGGCCAGGGTTGTCCACCCCGGTCTGGATGCACTGGTCCAGGGTGTAGCCGTTGGGGGTCATCTTGTCCCGGAGGCGGGAGTAGATGCCCGGGGTCAGGCACTCGGCCATGCAGTTGTTGTGCTTGCGCAGGTCGGGGTAGTCAGCGCTGTGGGGACAGGAACCCGAGGCATAACTGTGTGCCCTGGACAGCCATCCCCCACTCTGTGGGAAGATAAAGGTGTAATTCCCCTCGGGCTGCGTGCTGTGCTGCCCCTCAGGAGGGAGAGAAGGTGCTGGTGCCGAGCACAGCCCGCGTTGTGCTGCGCTTTGGGCTGTGCTCGGGGCCGGCAGGGAAATGGGGCCAAAGGGACCCAAACGGGCACTGACCCCACTGAGACATCTCAGTGGGCAGGGGAGAGCCCCAGCTCCGGTTTGTGCAGCTGGACACAGACTGGAGTCTGGATGAAGAAGGGCTCTGTAGGTGCTCTCACAGCTTGGTGGCACCAGAGGGGCTGTCTGCCCTGCCAGCTGTGTCTGAAGTACCAGGGCTGGGGGTGGTGGCACTGCTGTCTGCAGGAGGCAGCAGGCTGTGTGGGGACAGGCAAAATAAAGATGTGAGGCTTTGGCAAGGGATTTTTCAACTCTGTCAGTCCTCAGCTCTCTTGTACTCATCGTGGTTTGCTTTATCTGATATTTCTCTAAGAATGTATTTTAGCTAGGATTGTATAAATTAAATAATAAAATGAGTCTGTCAGAGCCTGATCCACATTACCTTTGGCAAAGTCAGAGAAAAAGGCCTGTAATTAATTTCTAACCATCAGCCAGTCAGTTTTTACCAGAATTAGGAGTATTTCCAGTACAGCAGTAATACAGGAGATTATTACTGCTTGCATGGAGGAGATACTTTCACATTCTACTGGAACAGAGTCCATACAATCAGCAGTCCAGTTGGTGGGTCTGCAAAGCTGTTGGTCAGTGATGAGTTAAATGTGATGATATAAATATAATGATGTACTACTAAACCTGAGGCATATATATGGCTTGCTGTTGTTCAGCAGTGTTGGTTTTGGTTGGTTTGGGGGCATTTTTTGAGAGCTGATATCTCACTGATGCCTCAGGATTTTAGTTTTTTCATGTTTCAGCTCCTGCAGTGCACTGGTGCACAGCTCTGAGCTGCATGCAGAGTGTCAGCCACTGTCCTCACACTTTGGTCACACACAACAATCCCTCTGGGCCCGGAGCTCAAGGACACCCCACAGCCTCAGGCCCCAAAAGCACAAACAAAAGTGACTTGGGGACAGCAAACTGGGGCTAAATGACTTCATTAGCTGAAGCTGTAATTGCAGGGTTAACCCTGAGATGTGAATGGACCCAAGTTAGAACTGTCTGAAACACTGGTGACCATTGTCCAGCTTGGTGTAGGCCCTGGGAGGCTCCTGCCAGCCCAAGGTGCAGCTACTGAAGGCCTTTAGCAAATAAACACTTTATTCTCTCAGTCTTGTCTGGCCTCTGGTGTAGGTGATGCTCCAAGCATCACCAACCCATCCCATGGATCCCATCCCCTGGATCCCATCCCCTGGATCCCATCCCATCCCCTGGATCCCATCCCCTGGATCCCATCCCCTGGATCCCATCCCATCCCCTGGATCCCATCCCATCCCATCCCATCCCATCCCATCCCATCCCATCCCATCCCATCCCATCCCATCCCATCCCATGGATCCCATCCAAGCCCTGGCAGGCTGCAGCAGACCTGGGGGTGCTGGAGATGCCGGAGCCCAGCCCAGGTGTGCAGCTGTGGTGGCACCACTCCCTCCCCAGCTGCCATGTGCTCACCTGGGCGGGAAGAGCTTCCTCTTCTCCTGCACGGCGGCGCTGACGTTGTGCTGGCCCAGCAGGTAGCCCGTGGCCAGCACCCCCGTGCCCGCGGCGGCGAACAGCGCGGGGGCTGCGCGCCCGGCCAGGAGACGGCAGAAGGTGCCAGCCATTCCTCTCTGCAAGGAGCACAGCCAGGGTCAGCTCTGCAGGAACAGCTCCCTGCTGGCTGGCCCTCACTCTGATAGATCCCCTTTCAACAATTATTTCAATATCAATTATTACTGTGAATGTGTATATATTAATAGATATAGTCATAATATTACAATATATATAATATAGCGTGACATAACATAACACAATACAATACAATATAATGTAGTGTAATGTAATATAAAGTATATTTCATATATAATATATATTTTGTATATGTAATATATATTTGATGTATCTTACTACTATATAATGGTATATAATATATTCTACATAATATACTAGTGTTAGTATAATATATAGTAGTATTAATACTATATATAGTAGTATATATAGTATATATAGTATATATATTATACTACTATATAGTAGCAATACTATAATTTAATAATTAATTGTAATTAATAATTAATAATATATAATAATATCTATAGTATTAATACTATACTAGTATTAATGTTAGTATAGTTCATAATTACTTTTTAACTACTTTCAGTGTAGCATAATTTGTTAATAACCCATTTGATGAGTGGGTTATATATTTATATATATATATTTTAGTGTGATAAATATATCTGTTTATTTCTATTTTTACTTAAAGACAAATATTAATATAAAATATAAATATTAATATAAAAATATAAAAATATAACAGTTATAATTTTTTAATTTTATATATTTTATATTTATAAATAAATATAATTTACAAATGAATAATAAAATAATATATAAGTAAAATGATATCTATTTTAAAATAAAACCATGCAATATACATATTTATATTTAAAAATTGCTGTTTAGGCTCTCTCAGAATATCAAAGTAGAGGCTCTCTGCTGTGTATGATGACATTAACTTTGCAGACCTCGCTAATGCCTTTATTTGTGTGGCTGACTGACAGTGGTGATAATAACTCTGATAATGTTGTGGAAGAGCTGATGTTGATTTAATGCACTGGTGGAGTATCTTATCTGTAGGGTAACACTGAAAAGAAGCAGGTAAATAAACTCTGGTAGAAGGAATGCAAAGAGGAATTCAGCCCTGAGCCTGTCAAGAAGTGTCAAAGCACAGAGCAGGGGCCTTGTGAGGATGTAAAATCCACACATTTCATCTGCAGGCTGTGCTTCAGGGAGAGGGGTCAGGGCTGGAACCGAGCAAAAGCACATGTAAACCCCAAGGGATGTTTGATTAGGTGCAATCCTCATCAAGATGCATTTGACCAATGTCACGGAAGGGTAGATAAGAGGAATTGTTAGAGTGAACCTCTGGCAGTTTACCAGCACCCAGCAGTGTAAAAGTCCCTTTTATCCCATGTAGGAGTGGATTTATCCACTCTGGATCAATGTGGGCAGTGTCTGAGGCCTAAGGCTGGCCGAGGATCTGGCATTTCTCTGGGAGTCTGAAGGAGGCAGCCCGGGATTTTCCTTACAAGAATGAAGTTTGGGTTAGGATTGCTGAGTTCCTTAGCAAGATACTGTCCAAATAAAGGACAATTCTCTGAATCTAAATTCCAATCTGTGTAATTGACATAGGCTTTTTTTTCAGACTGGGCTCTGGTAGATCACCTCTGGGAAATGAGCATGGAAGATTTACCAAAAACTGTGGAAGATTTACCATTTCTTCCAGGCTCTGCTGTTTCAGTTGCTTTTCCAAAAGCTTTTTCCAGAGTGATTTATTTATTTATTTATTTATTTTTTGCAATCTCTTCACCATCCTTTTGGAGGTTATACTAAACTCCTCGAAGCATTTGATTTTATTTTTAGTGAGCAAAATTTTAGTGGGTAAATTCCCAGCATTCCCATTTGGAGTCATAAGTTTCATGTCCTCTATTGTGCTTCAGCAATTTTTTACCAGAATCTTTTCCCTCTGCCTCCTCCATGCCTTTGAAACACAACACACAGTTAATATAATGTTACTTTCAGAGACAGGTGCTGGCTGACAGAAATTTTGGTATTTTTTCACTGAAATCGATGAATTCATTTGGGTGAGCTGCAGGACGGGCTCTTGTGACTGCAGCAGGATTTCTCCCTCCCAAAATGCAATGTTTGACTGTAAATAAACATCAAGTCAGAGGTTTCTGATGGAGATTTTCCTGATGATTCCGTTTCTGTGTTTTTAGCAGATGGTTCTTGTGCCTTTTCACTGTATAGCACCCTCATCCTACACTCTGGAAATATTTCCTTCTGACTAATCTGCTCAGAACTATTGTTGTCACACCTTAGTGTCTGTGAAACACCATATGTATTTTCACAACAGCTCTGGGTATTTATAGTTTGCGTCACCATCCTAAGGAGCTGGCTGGCAGTCAAAAACCTGTCCTGAAAACCACCAGACACATCACAATCCCACTGCAGAGGATGATATTATGATTTAAACAGCCCCCAGCACTCACCAGCACCCTCTCCAGCGAGGAATTTTTGGGAGCTGCGGAGCCCTGTGTGGTTCACGGGACAAAACTGACCTGTACGTGTGATTAAAGTGGAGGAATCACCTGCAGGGTGTGCTTAGGAAGGATTCTGGGCACAGCAGGGTAACTGTGGCAGGGGATGCCCAGGGCAGGGGGATTCTGTGTCTGTCTGTCCATGTCCACGTGTCTGGATGTGCCTCGCTGGGTTTCACCCCCAGCACAGCTTTGTCACACCAGCCTTGCAATGTCCCAGAGCAAAGTGTTTTCCCTCTGTGTCCCAGGGCCCTCTGGCACTGCTGGGTCACAGAAAAGCCTCTGCTTTACCTGACAGACACTTCTCTGGCAGCTCCCAGAAGCCTCCCACTCAGGAGACGCCACAGACTGCGCAGGTTGTCTACCTAAAAAAACAGAAACCAGAGTAAAACTGGGGTTTTCTACTCTCTTTTCTTAAAAAAAACCCCACAGTGCTCAGCTACACGTCTCTTCTTACGGTGGCAGGTGTGATGGCAGCACAGAATTGTTATCATTTGTGTCTGCCTAGTTCCAGGGGCTAGGGGAAGATGAAATTGAGGAGAAGATAAGGGAGTGTGATCCTTCCTGGCTCCGGGCTCAGTCTCGGCTTTGGCCACACGGGTGGGCTCTAGTCCCAGGTATGAATGTGCTGCAGAGCCACAAAAACAGCAGGAGCAGGAAAAAACACAGTGTACAGCTGGGCAGAAATAAAAGTTCTTACAAAATGAGGGCACAAATTGAAAAAGAAACTTCATTTGATGAGAAACAATGTCATCTGGGATGGGAGGCCAATTTTTTCCCTTCAAAAGATTGCATGATTTTTAAGTACTGCATTGCCTCAAAACAAGCCTCTTAAAAGATTCATTTGGAAAGAGTCCGAATGCAAAGGCCCCAGACTAAGGAAAGATCCTCATCAAAGCTTTTTGTCAAGTCTGACCTCAAACCATTAATATATTCAGCTCTTCTTTCCCCACAGAAATTGCCAGCCTGCCTCTGCAGTAGGTTTGTTCCATCATTACCTCTGATTAAAGGAGTGTGTTTGTCCTAGGAGCACTTTACCAGAATTACTCTGCTGTGATTCAGGATTCAGCACAGAACATCTTTAAGCCTCCACTGCAAGGATTTTGCTTTCATCAGGGTAATTTAACCATGGCACAGCCTAAAAACTGCAAGGGCAGGTTTTCCTCCCGTAGGAGTTTCCTGAGTGTCTTCCCTTGTGCCCACCATAGAAAACCCATTTTCTTGTGAGTGTCTCGGTGCAGCTGGGAGTGGGGATGGACTCTGCCTCACAAACAGAATATTTTGTGAGGGTCTTGTTTCTACCCCTTGGGAAGGAATGGAGTGTTTGCCTGAGCTGCCCAGGTGTGCTGGAAGGAAAACTTCTGTTTTGTGTTCAAAGCCATTTAGAGACAGCATGGTCTGGGAAAGAGAAATAAATTGTAAGGATTAATCAGCCTGAGGTAAAAAAAAAAAACCCAAAAAAACTCCAGTTCCTGGCCTGCACATCTGTTCAGTTTGAATCAATGGCCTGTGATGGGGGCTGTCTTGCAACTCTATCAGCCCCATCAAGGTTTTTTTGCTATTACTTGAATTTTCTCTTTAAACTGGAATATCCCCTCATGGGCAAAGGAGTTTTCTCTTCTGCTGTGGAATTCCGAAGGCACTGACAAAAAATTCTTAGAGGGTTCTTGATTATGATTTATTGATTTCTACCTAAATTTTTATCCGTGGTAAGTGGCTCATTAATTCCATAATATTAACTTCCGTAAGTTTCAGGTTCTTTCAGTCCACCCCAAGCTACCTGAGAATTTGGCTTTATTTTAGACAGGACTAGCTGCCTCTAAACTCACACTGACAATCATTATCCTGTCATTTGTCCAAGAGAGATCTGATTTCTGTGTGATTAGACACAACACCCTTTTTGGGTGTAAACCTTAACAGCTTCATTTTTGAGACTTTTAACAGGACTTCCTGGTGCAAGATCTCAGTCTTGTGTCACTCTGGCAATGCCCTGCAGCAATAGAACTCTTTCTCCAAAATGTAATGGGTCAGCACACTGAGAGGCAGCTCCTCCATTATGCAGATAATGATTTAATCATGATGCAGATTAATGATGCAGATATTCTGGCACGTTGTGTAAGAAATGCTGAGAGATGTGTCCCATCTGGGCTGCCCTGCTGTGCTCTGTCCGTGCTCCTGTCCTGGAGGGAGGCTCAGGTTCCGTGTCCCAGCCCACGTTCTGCACCAGGGCTGTTTTCTACAGGTGATTCCACCTGCAGCCAGGGCTGGCTTTGGGTTTTCCTCCTACTCCTCAAGCGTACTGCCGGCTGTTTGAGGGTCTGTGAGCTTGACAGAATGTCCCCACGACTTGCCTTGTGTGTTTCCCCTGGTAGCTGTCCCTCAGTGCTGCTCAGGATGTCTCTGTGCCCCTGGCCAGGCCAGGGGATGGGGCACAGCTCGGTGCTGGGCTGTCACAAAGTCCTGCCCAGCCTCACCCAGGGAAGGCACAAGTGCTGCTGCACCAGGAGCAGCCTCCCTGAGCCAGGCTCCCTCCAGCACGAGGGAGTTCCTCCCAGTTCGGGTTATTTCCACAGGAATCCCCCCGTGGGGCTGCAGCAGGTGACCTCCAGTGCCAGCCCCGGGCTCCTCCTTCACCCTCCTCATCCTCACCCCCTGGGCTCCAGGAAGGGCGAGCCAGCGTGGATCCAAGCCAGCCCTGCCTTTCCCAGGGCAGAATTCCCACATGCCATGGCCAGGGAGCCAGCACGTGTCCAAAAAGGTCACAGTCCTGGAGGTCACAGCCCTTCTGGCTCTGCTGGGCTACCTGTGACACTGCAGGTCACTGCCACCCTGCCAGGACTGCACCTGGGCTCTCACACCTTTAAATGCAGGTGTGGTCTCATCTCTGCCACCTGCCAGGCACAAAAGGTGGACACAAAGGCCAGCACCAAGGCTTGGAAGAAGCCACTGCAGCAAATCTGGTGCTGGCTGAAGAACAGCCCAAAGCATTGCAGCTGCCACTTCTGCAGGTGGAGGGGCTCTTTGTGACCACAGCTGGAACCCCAGGAACTCCACAACCCCTTCTAATATTGAAAAAAAAATAATAAAAAAGAATAAGAAAGAAGAAAGATATATCATATTATAATATGATATATTATTATATATATAATAATATATACTATTTATATATACTATATATATATAATAATATATACTATTTATATATACTATATATATATATATATATATAAAAGTGTTTTTCCTGCTAGTTCCTCACTTTGTTGAACCTCTTCTAAATGGGAAGTTTCCAGCTCCATCTTTCCCTGGATGCTTTTAAACAGAGGTATTGGTGATCCAATATTTCACACCTGCCTGGAGGGCAGGCAAGTGCCGGGGTTACAGTGACATTTCTAGAAATAGAGGCAGATTAAATATTTGAGCCGTGTCATGGGTGGTATTAATTGCCACCCCATGTGATCCTGAGTGACATTTGGGAGGAATGGCAGAGTCACAGCTAAAGTTCAGCTCCACAGGGGATGTGTGTGCACGTCTTACCCCACAAAGCTCTTTAGCCAGAGGATCCCTGTGCTGAGCTGGACCCTCACGTGGTGCAGGGACAGGGAGCCTGGCCTTTTAGATTTGAGAAGTAATTCCTCTAAGCCATCCTTAGCTCCAGCTAAAGCCTACAGAGGGCAGTGGAAAGTTTTCCCCGCCCGCCTGTGGAAGGTTCTGGAGCCTCAGAAACATCTGCAGCGGCTGTCATGAGTCACTGCTCGCCTCAGAGGCCATTTTTAGACACCCAGAAATCAGTTTACATCTCCCTTGGCTTGCTGCATCACCCTCCAGCTCAGAGAGTAAGACACACATTGAAACATCCAGCCCCACAAAGCAATACTGGTGATTTTTTGTTTCCAGTTTCTCAGCATCACTCAGAGCCCTTTGACTCATCTGAGTTTTCTGAGATACAGCCTCCAATGTGCAGGAACAGCATCAAGTGCAGACATCATCCTGGCAGTGCCTTAATCACAGCGTGGAACATCTCTAACACAGAATACCAACCACATTTCAGGGTCTTCCTCCTCGTAATTCCAGAGGGCAGCCAATGGTTATAAAAACTCACTAATTTGGGGGGGGGGGGGGGGGGGGAAGGATAAAAAAAAAAAAGGATAAAATTCCAAGCTATGAACCTGTGACCAGATTCGTGTGAGTAGAGAAGGCAGGGTAACTCTTCATAGATCAGACCACAACCCCTTGGTACCACCATGATTTTTGGTTTCTGAAGCTGAAGGTCTGGCTGGTCAGACCCGACCAGGTGAGACCCAGACGCCCAAATTCTCCTGCCAAAGCCCAGCCAAGGTGCAGGCACCGCTCACCCTTCTGAGCCAATCTGGTGCCATTTTGCAGTATAAACCTCTCATCTTCGCAGTGCAGAGAGCTACAATCAAAACCACAAAAAACTCATGTAATAGGAGACATTTTCTCTGACCTTGCCACACATCTGCAAAGACTCTTATCTTTCTCTGACTGAAATTGTTACTTAAGGGTCAGCATTAATGTCGGGACTTTATGATCCTAGAGGTCTTTTTCAAACCTTAATAATCCTGTGATCCCATTATTTGAAGCAGCTGCACAGCGGGGGCTGGCACATACTTCCCTGCACCAAGCACTTACATGAGTCAATAAATTATAACCAAATTAACACCACCACCCTGTGGTGCCTTGAATCCGCTTTTAATAACCCTTCCATTTGAAATGCTAGGGTTTGAGGCTGGAAAAGCAATATAATTGTAGTCACATTACCTTGGAGCTGGAGGTAGGGACGTCCTGCTGCCCGCAGCGAGCCCAGAGTGTAAAGGCAGCGGGAGGCTGGGCACTGACAGCAGCCCTGGAAACCTGAGACGGCCAAAAGGAGGTGAGGGCAACAAAAATAATCCTGCTGCAGGGGCCAATCCTGCCCTGCTGGGTTACATCAGCGGCATTTGCCCGCACAAGGGTGCCCTTGCCCAGCAGGATGTGGCAGCAGCATCTCCGGCCAGGACAGACGGACACGGCCAGACAGACGGACACGGCCGGACACACGGACACGGCCGGACACACGGACAGGCTGGTCCTGCCTGGGCAGCTCCAGAGAGAGCCCCGAGCAGGGCAGTGCCACAGCTGCTCACACCAGGCTGGGAGCGGGGCAGGAGCTGAGATCACAGAGAGATTTTGGGGCTTTTCGCCCCCTCCCCTTCACGTCTTAATTAATGTGACATTAATTCTTGGCCTCTCGTGAGGCAGAGGGGCCCAGAAACATCCAATGGCCTCTGAGGCCTCCCATCTGGAATTACCATTATTGCATTAGTCAGTTTTATTCAGAGTTGCTGTATCTCAGTGAATGACAGAGATAATACACCATGGTTTTGGAAGGGTGAAAGAATAATCCATTTCATTTACCTGTTCTGCTCCAGAGCTGAACATGTGTCAAGGCTGACAGAGGAGCACAGAGACCAGCACTGTGCAGCATTTAAAAATACAAGACTTAAAAGTCCTTTTCCCTTTGTAAATTTATTGTTCTCTTAATTTTACATGTCAGTTTCCTAAACCCACACTTCAGAATTTTGAAACTTTACAAAACACGGACATCTCTCCCCCAAAATGTCATGCCCATTTTTGGATAATGGGAGCCATGCACACCCAATAATTAAAACCAAAAGAGCCATTCAGGATCAGTGCATCTAGAAACAGCATCTCAAGCACACCAGTTCTTTTACCAACCCAACACTGTGCTCCTGTCGGGTTGATAAAGAAAAAAACCCAACTGTGGCTCTTTCGAGGTGAAATGAGTAAGGAAACATGGGCACAGCAAATCCATGGCTCGTGATGGAGGCACACAGCTACTTTTAACCTTTTTACCTTTTTTTTTGTAGAGGCCTTGAACAGACCAGGATTCCCCTGGAAGCAGGTGATGCCATCGAGTGCCTGGCTGGATTATGTTCCAGCTATTTTCCAGCTGAGAGTCGGGGAGAACAGAAGATGCAAACAAACCCCAGACTGTGCATTTATAGCACAAACCCCTGGAAAAACATTGTTAGCAAGTTCCCTAATGATTACTGAAGAACACATCATTAATACTTAAAAAACAGCTCGGCTTTGCTGCTGGACTGTGGTCTGTTTTGTGGGAAACTCAGCTACTGAAGCAGTTGGCATGCCAAGGATCATCCATAAATAATGGCCTATTTCCATCTCCAGTGTAATTGTCTAACAACTGAAATGCTGCTGTGGTTTCAGTGCTCGTGCTGGGGAGGCAGCAGCAGTGTTAATTAACTGAGTGTTAATCCAGCTGCAGCTCACATCAATCCCTCTGCACAGGGGCTGCAGCAGCTGGAGTTTGCTGGGCACAGGAGTTACCTGTAAGGGCCAGACAAAGCTCCTTGTGTTTGGTGGAAGGCCCTTTCTAATTGCCATAATTACAATAAAATGTGTTTGGGGCCAGGTTTCCGTGTGCTGGAGGTGATTTTTAGCAGTGGGAGGGAAGGGATGAGCCCAGCTGTTGTCACAAACTCTGTGTGTGGAACTGGGGGCTGCAGGGGCTGTGTTTGGCCTCTTTGCAAGGGCAAGGATCAGTGTCTCTCCTGCTGCTGAAGTCAGAGCTCTGCTAAATTAGAGCAGCAAAGAGGCACTGGACACGATGTCCTCCAGCACTGGAGGCTGGGCTGTCCCCTGGTGTGGTGGCAGCTCCTGGTTTTCCAGTTCCATGGGTCTGCAATTCCTGGTATTCAGAATACGGCAGAGAAGCTCACACAGCTGATACCCAGGGGTTACCCTGACCTCTCACTGAGAATTCCTCATGGCTGTGGATGCTCAGTATCCCCTTACACAGCGCAGCCACCGAGCCCTCGGGCTGGGGAAAAATCCCTTTTTGAGGGGATCCAACCCCCACAGGGGCTGGGGAGGCAAATCCAGCCCTTGGTGCCAGTCAGGGGCACACGCTGGCCAAGGGGACCAGCAGGCACAGAGCAGCCAGGCCACACTTGCACTTCCTCCAGGGAGGGGCTCCTGGAGGTGCTAATGCATCTCCACCAAATAAAGAGCTCAACGAGGCCCAACCAACCTTTCAAAAATAACCCCAGCTATTTTTAAGGTAATAAAGTTGCTCTTCACAGGACATCCACTACAAAGTAGAGGAAAGGCTGTCTATAATTAGCAGTGTGTTTCCTGGCTAAAGGGAGGAGAAAAAGTTTTCCTACATATGGAAGTGACCCTTTGGAAAAGCAGGAATCTCCAAAATCAAAAAAGTGGTCCTTTTTTACCCCTTTTTTTTTTTTTTTTTTTTTTTTTTTTTTTTTCCCAGCTGCATTGCAGACACAAGTGAATCAGTTCTGAGATGGTGAGTGTCAGGGGGTTCAACCTGTAATGACCAGAAAACCACAGCTGACAGGGTATCACAAGAACCACAGAATTCAGGGTATCCTAAACTCTGGACACCTCTCTTTCCATCCTGGTGAGCCAGCATTTCTTTGTTGTGGAAACCTGGGGAGGAATGGCTGGAGCAGGACAAAGGTGCTCTTTTTTCAGATGGTTTTCCTGTTGCACATGAAATATTGGCAGCAAACAAAATTGAATAAACAAATTGTTGCTATTTCAACTGGAATATCAGGTACTGATAAGACTTTGTGTCTTCTCTGTCTGGAAGAGTTCTGGGTTTGCCCTGCATGAAAGATACCAGGGATCTAGATGGGATTTGTACATATTGTCCCCAGTCCTATACACACAGACCTTTCAGGAAGGGTGGAGTGAGAGAAAACAACCTTTTAGCAACAATTCTGTTGGCGTTTCTGGCCCATCCACCCGACCCAGAGTGTGGCACAGTGGAGGTGCCACCTCTGAGAAAACAAACTCAAGGTGATTTCTGCTGCCCCAGCTTCACCAACCCCCGTGCACAGAGTAGTGCCCAGCAGCCAGGAGCTGGAACAAGCACCAGTCAGTGTTTCAGTCCTCTTTGAAGTTGTAAATTTCAAGCAAAAATCTGGTCTTCACAACTTTTACTTCTTTTAGGCGGTAGAGAAGTAGGGCCAGAACACTGGAATGTAATTTTTAAGGCATAATTCAGCCTTCACAATTCTTATTCATTATCTTTGCATGATCAGTCAAGACTAATTTCTTCACAGAGCTGAGGATTTTGAACAGCCTGTAAATCACGAGCTTCCCCTGCTTCCTTTGTGGTCAGCACTGAAGAGAGTTGGGCGCTCTCAGATTTATTTGGAGATGCCAGGGAATGGCTGCCAGTGGCAGAGGGCAGGGCTGGATGGGATCTTGGGCAGCAATTGTTCCCTGGCAGGGTGGGCAGGCCCTGGCACAGGGTGCCCAGAGCAGCTGGGGCTGCCCCTGGATCCCTGGCAGTGCCCAAGGCCAGGCTGGACATTGGGGCTGGCAGCTCCTGGGACACTGCGAGCTGGCCCTGCCCTGCCTGGGGTGGGATGGGACAGACTTTCAGGTCCCTCCCAACCCAAATCAGTGTGTGATCCTACAATGATGGCCTCAGAATAAAGATGTAGACCAGCCAACTGCTTGGCATAAATAAAATTAATGGTTTCAAGTGTTGGGAAAACAACTTGAAATTAAATTGTCCTGCAGCACTTTTAAACAGAGCTGCTTGGGAAGTATTATAATTAATTTTTTTTCTTCCATTGACAGTAGCTGACAACTTCAAGGGTAAGTTGCTCTTTCAGTTAATTTCAGTTTTTATGTGAAACACCGAAAGTGCAAGCAGAATGGAGAAGATGTGGCCACAAGGTCACAAAGTACTGAATAGAAGCTGATTTTATTATGTCACTTGTTGTATCTCCTTCTTACATAGTCCTGCTGTGCCACTGCTGTTTACTTATTTAAAATGTTAATTCCTGAAGCAAATTTAAGAGGAATCTTTCTGTTTTCATGAAACTACTGAGTTCAACACAGAAAAGCTGTAACCAGTGATTAAAGCACGTAACACCAGCTGGAGACCTGGTTTTGTGTTCCCAACCTCTGTCAACTATTTTTCTTCAATTTGCAGCTCATTTCATCTCCCTGAGACTCCTGTTCCTATCACAAGGGGAGGGCCACGACCTACTTACAGATCACTGTGTTTCCTGCTTTTTCCTGTGTATAAAATGTGCCTTTACTGTTCTTTTGAATCTCAGTGTCCTGTCTCAGGGCAGGACACCAGCCCAGAGAACGCAAGGGGTGTGCAGACACCAGTCCAAACCCAGTATCAGATATTGCCAGTGATGCCTGTGGCAGCTGCAGTGCATCATGAGTGAAAAAGAAGGGTAAATGCATTAATTCAAAACATTCTTTCCCAGTGCAGACCTTAGATTTTCCCCTGTTGTTTTGTTTTTCTGGGTTTTTTTCTTTAATGACTCGCTTTTCTAAGAGACTCGGTAATTCAGAGGGAGTAGATTGAATTATTCATGATGGGGGGGGGGGGGGGGAGGTAAAAAAATAAATTCCAGTGAGGACTCTTGAAATTCGGGAAAGAAAAGAATGTTTATTAGCACACAGGCACACAACACCTTGCCTGGTATGCCTTACTAACAATACAAAGCAATAACCTCAGGTCAAAAGAGAAGTTGCAATACATGCAGAAACATCTGGATTGTGCACTAGGTAACACGTTCAATAAAGGTACATCTGTCAAATAAACACACATCTACTGCCCTAGGTAACAGAACTTCAGAGACTACCTCAGGAGTAAAGGTACAACAGAACAACCATCACTGAGCAGCATTTTGGACATGAAGCATCCTAGACAGAGACATTTGACCTTTGGAGGCAAAAACTGTAACAGGCAAATAGCTGAGAGCCAGATCCCCAAAGACTTATGAAAAGCTCTCGGTGAAGCCTAAGGTATTATCAGAATGAGGTCTGAAGGGTTTTGCCCTTGGTGAGTAAAAGAATGAGAGGGTAAAAATGTCTCGGTTTTAAATCATCAAGGTTTAATGTTGTTGCTAGGAGTGAAAGGATGAAAGAACGAATGAATGTCGATGCAAACAAAACAATGTTTCTGTAAAACCCTTAAAATAAATAACACACATGAGGGAAAATTTGGGATAAAATTAACATGTCCTGAAATCAAAATCAACATGGTTTAAGTTAATAAATAATTAAAATAATTAGGTTCCTTGCTATCCTACAGAACAATAATCAGTATTAAAGACCAGGAAAGCAGAAAGAGGACGGGGACCTCCTCCTTACTCCGAAACCAGGGTGGTCAGCGATCCCCTGTCACCACGAAGCCACGGGACAAGCCAGAGGAGAGGGACAGAAGGAACACACACGGCCACTGTGAACTCTACAGGATTTCAGCGACAGGCTGAGCGCTCCGGGCTCATCACCAACAACAGCTGGGTTCTCGGGGAGGGGCTGGGGGTGAAGGCTGGGGGTGAAGGCAACTCTAACCCTGTGTCAGCGTGTGACCAGCGCTCTCGGTCGCTGAAGGGGACGTGTCTGTGCTGCTGCCCAGGGTCCCGGCTCAGCCCTGGGCTGCTACTGCGGGCTCCTGCGGGGCTGGTGAAAGCGCTTTATCCCCATCGCCGCCAGCCCCCGCCGGGCTGCAGCAGCCCCCCGCCGCCGCAGGCGGGCTGGGGGCTCAGAAGGCAAGTGGAGGGGCTCCTCGGCCCTTCTCTGTGCGGGACATCCTCCTGCTGGGACGGGACCCCAGCCCGGGACAGCCCTGGCCGGGAGCCCCCCGAGACACCAGAGACAAAGAGTGGGCGTGTGGTGGGCGACATCTCACCTCACCCGACATCACCCGACATCACCTCACCTCACCTCACCTCACCTCACCTCACCTCACCTCACCTCACCTCACCTCACCTCTCTATGCTCTGTGGCTGCGGCGGGGCACAGGGAGCGAGGAGCCCCGGCCCCGGTGTCACCCTGTGTCACCTGGTGTCACTGGTGTCACCTGGTGTCACCTGGTGTCACTGGTGTCACCTGGTGTCACCTGGTGTCACCCGGGGGGCGGGCTGCAGCCGGACACAGCCGCAGACAAAGCGGGTGCTGCTGCCCAGCTGCCACTGCCGCAGCCCAGACGGGCAGCAGGGCTGTGCCAGAGGCACTCGGACCGCTCCCGGGTGCAGAACAGCTGTGTCCAGCTGTGTCCAGCTGTGCCCGGCTGTGCCCGGCTGTGTCCGGCCGTGCCCGGCTGTATCCAGCTGTGTCCAGCTGTGCCCGGCTGTGCCCGGCTGTGTCCAGCTGTGTCCAGCTGTGTCCAGCTGTGCCCGGCTGTGCCCAGCTGTGTCCAGCTGTGTCCGGCCGTACCCGGCTGTGTCCAGCTGTGTCCAGCTGTGTCCGGCCGTGCCCGGCTGTGTCCGGCCGTACCCGGCTGTGTCCAGCTGTTCCCAGCCGTATCCAGCTGTGTCCAGCTGTTTCCAGCTGTGCCCAGCTGTTCCTGGCTGTGCCCAGCCATGCCCAGCTGTGCCCAGCTGTGTCCAACTGTGTCCAGCTGTGCCCAGCCGTGCCCGGCTCTGTCCAGCTGTGCCCAGCCATGTCCAGCTGTGTCCAGCTGTGCCCAGTGGGTGGCAAGGTGCATCCCCACCCCTGCCTGTGCTTTAGCAAAAGCGTTGTATCCCCAAGCAAAAACATCAGCGTTAGCCACCAGCAAGTCAAACGTTACTGTGACCACAATAATTTTTAAACACTTTTGCTGCTGCTACGAACACAGATCAAGCATCCGACCCTCCCCACCGCGGCAAGAGGCAACCTTTGGCATGTGAGCAGGACGTGCTTTTGCAGAGGGGCTGAAGGACCACGCCAGGCTCCAAGCCCAGCCCCTCTGGCAAAGGCCGGCTCTGCCCGGAGTCCTCCTCTCGCTGGCCACACGCCTGAAGCACGGGACGAGCAGCTGTGGCAGGAGCACGGCGAGGATTTGTACCCTGTAACCCTAAAAACATCGAGCAGATTTGGTAAAACGGGGTACAGGCAGAGAAAGCAGCACTTCATAGCGCACAACAGCGATGCCCATTCACACTGACAGCTGTTACACGTTTTCTTTGTCAACAAAGAAGCAACAAAACCAAACAGAAATCACTTTTTTTGGACCACGTTTTCCCTTGTTGCTCCATTACTTCAAAGTGTTTCATGGAACTACTGAATGGAGTCCTGCTATTGTACAGGAAATACACAGTCACTTGGTTTTGTGGTCCAAATAAACCATGCTCTTTTTTTGTGGGTTTTTTTTTTCCTCACGTCATGCATTGGGATGCAATCAGCCCCTTATCAATCATTAGTCAAAAGAAACAAACACATTTTTTACAAGAAAAAGCATCTATAAGTAACACTTCTAGAGCAATCATTAGCCAGAACTATTTAAAGTGTTCCTATAGCATTTCCTTCTCTCCTGCTGTCTGCTTTTCTAATGGAGGAATTTTCCAGTATCTGTGACACCTCCCCATGCAGTTATTTACAAGATGGTCCTTGTGCAGAAGGACCTTAATGAAATTTACAGTTGCTAAGGTACATTTGTGGATGCTGGCGGTCACACGCAGACAGAACGAATGGAACTCATCGTGCAGCTCTGGGCTGGGCCAGCAATGTCATTAAAGTGCAAATAAAGACAAAAACCACAAGCCAGGCAGGTCCATTTTTCATCACCAGCGCTAAGAAGCATCACGACTGCGTAAGATAAGTCAGATCAAATAGGCCTAAGTCACAATCTCTTTTAAACATCTGTCTCCCTGAGAGGATTTAAGGGAGGTATACGGTGATATAGCCCTATTTCTTCAACTGGCTGAGTTTCATTGGAAAAGTAAGGACACTTTTCCAGCCAATTTTTGTTTTCAACAGTGCTAACACCTGTGTTTTGTACTACGATGCTCTTTACAGCATTTGAGCTCACTTCCCATGCAGCTACAACAGGCCACTCTGGATGAGGAAAATACAAGAAGCACCAGCTACTGTAGAAATGACACAGAAATGACATCTATCTACCTGGTACGTCACAAAAGCAGGCTCTGAAAACATTTACAAACAGCACATTTTCTCAAACGTATGCAAGTGATAATTACCAGCTCAGATAAAAATACATGATTTTGTGTTTGCTGGCATTCAGTGTTTGCCACTGACACGTTCAGTTTTACAGCTAAATCAGCGCCAAATGGCTGAACAAAATAAAAAAAAATAAAAAGAAAAAAAAAGGACATTTTTCAAACCACCGATTCCACATAAAACAAAACTGTCACTCCAGCTCTGAGTGCTCACTGCTGATCACCACCTGCTGCCAGACAGACATGTATTTCTCTCCACAGTGTGTCCAGAAAAGTGCTCTGTAGCCTGACTTGTCAGAGAAGCTGCAGGAGGTGCAGGAAAATAAAGTGCCTCTTGCAGGGCTGTGTGCAGCGTGACTCTCCATCCCCTGCACCACCCCTCCGGGTCCCTCACCTTCCCAGCTGGCAGCTATTTACAACTATTCCACCAGTCCATTTGCTCTCCACGCTGCAAATACTCCCACTGATGAAAAAAGATATTTACAAATCATTTTTATAGATACAATCAGTCGCCTAAGAAAAGGCTGACGAGACACTGAAAGAAGAAATTTTTTCATAAAGAGTAGCATTAAATGTACAGCAGGTGTTTCAAACAACTGCAGATCTAAAGTTACTAGAGGCTGTCTTAACATCACTCCAAGCATTAGATGAGTGCTAAAATCCAGGTTTGGCGATGCAATTAACACAAAGAGGACACACAAGCCATTACTGCCTCAGCGAACACATAATTAGCCACCAACCCAGCCACCTCACTTCGCTCATTTATCCTAGCACACCTGAGTACACTGCCACCATTTAAATCTGTGCCCTGGGTTTGTCATGTGAGATGGCTGCAGTGAGTGCCTGTTCACAGGAAAGTCTCCTGTTTCCCAGGAAATCCTGCTCCCTAATGCCAAGCGTGATCTTTGCAAAGCAGAAATCGCTGAAGCCGGGTAGGAAGGGTCGCTGTCCTTCGCCTCCAACACTGCTGTGTGTTGCCTGAGAGGGAAAGGCTGTGAGACTGCGTGTCTCTCAGTGGAAAAGAGAGCTGTCATTCTCCCCAGACTGGTGCAGGATGTGCTGCCTGTGCCAGGGCTGTCTGCAGGCCCTGCACGGGTGCCTCAGGCGGGGAGCCGCGGCTCGATCTTCAGCGACAGCTCGTACAAGGTGTCCTCGTCGATGATCAGGCTCTTGTCCAGCAGGTAGTGAGTGACCTGGCATGGGGAAACACAGCTGGGCAAGGCTGCATGTGGCTGCAGTGTCCCAGCTTTCCCTCCCTTTCAGCACATTTGGGAGCCCCGTGTTGCTGTCGTGAGAAACGCAGCGTGCTCGGAGTGCCGCTGGCACAAAGGTGCACCCGCAGCACTCCCAGAATTAACTGGGAGCAATTCCTCTTAGGAATGGGAAAATCCTCTGACAGGTTACCTCAGCCCAAGCTGCCCCTCTGGAGTCTGAGAGGAGCCCTCTCTGAGGGCGCTGACCAGCTTTGGTCACAGCTGCATCACTCCAGAGAAGGACAAAAAGGATTTCAGGATGCCTCAGCAGCTGCTTGGGGCATCTCCTGACCCTCATCCCAGGATCTCAGGGCAGGGAGAACACACCTCCCTCTGAACCCCTCACACCCTCCAAGGCTGCAAGCCCCACACACCCTCCAAAGGAGCAAAAAAAACTTCTTTACAAGGCATCAGACAAAGAGTCCCTGCAGGCTGAGGGTCTCACGGCCCCAGGGACACGTCCGTGGGTCTGTCTGTCCTCTCCTCCAGGTGTGGGAGCAGAGGACAGCAGCTCCAGCTGTCAGTGGCAGCTGCAGCTCAGAAGCAATTGCTGCCACAGCTGGATCCCAGCTGCAGGCAGGAGCCTCACCTTCTGCTGGTGCTCGATGCGGTAGGAGGTCTGCTGGAACTGGCGGATTTCCCTGATAATGTGGGAGATCTTTCAAAAGAACACAGGCATGTAAGTGCAGCCACAGCTTGACTTCAGCTAAGCCACACAAAGCAAGAACTGTGCAGCAGATTATTCCATTTAACTTGGGAGGAGGGAAGGGGAGAGATCATCTCCCAGCAGCTCCCCAGGACTCCACTTTCCCAAATCAAACATTTATTCCTCAGCAGGCCCGAGTGAAACCACCCTGCCCCTCCTCTGCCCATGGTGAAACCTCCCTGTTCTTCACCTGGAGGGACTGCTGCAGAGTGCAGCCCTAGGATGGGCACTAAACTGAGATTAGGGGAGAAATCTCCATGCCCAGGAGCTGTCACAAAACACCCTTACACGGCAGTGGGAGAGACATCAGCCTCAAAGTGCTTTCCAGATGGACCAGGGCACACTCTGAAAAGCACACTGCGATTGCTGCTTCCTGGTGAATCGCTGCATTCCTGTCATTCTGGCTGTTTAAAAAAGCTTTTCCTTGCTCCTTCACGAGCTGCAGGCAGCTGCTTTTGCTGTCCTTTCTGAGCAAGTGAACTGGGGACAAGCTCAGCCTGCGAGAGCAGCCAGCCTGCCGGGAGGTGGTGATAGAAGACTGGGCTCCACCACTGCTCTGCAACCGCTGCCTCTGCTGCTCCAGAGCACCTCCAGAGGAGGAAAACCCGGAGGAGTCACGGGGAAATCAATAATTAACTCACACAATTAAACTGGAGAAGCCCGCAAGAAACTGAAAATTACCATTCTCATTTTGGAAAAATTGACAAGGCCTTCCTCAGTGAAGTTGGGTGTTCCTTCCTCGATAAACGCCAGGTCAGTCAGGTACATCCCCAGGTAGGGAACAGCAGGTGGGTTACAGCTGCAAACAAACAAATCTGATTATCTGCCTGCAGCTGCATTTGCAAATGCATTTCTTTTTCTACCTAACTCTCACAAACTCTTTATTAGTTTGAGTTCTAATCTATGGGTTGCATTCCCTTCCAGGACAAACACCTCCCGTGGCTCTGCTTGAAGTGTGTTTGCTCTGCCTGTGATAGGTCGAATGCATTATGTCCATTATCTAATATTAATGGCATTTTTAAAAATACACCATTAATTATTCTGGCTGTTCGGTCCTCAGCTTCTCTCAAGATCACTTGAGGTAGTTGTGCCACTCGATTCTGAAAAGCCTGCTTCCTATTACAAAACTCACAAAAATTCAGGTTTTTGTACAGCTGGAATCAGTACATAAACTGTGGAACACTTGACATGGAATATCCTGGATACCAAAATTACAGAATGTCAAGCGCAATCCGGCAAATCAATTAAAGAAAACAATAATCAAGGACTGCTGCACAAAAAAAGCAGGTTATTTTCCAGCCAGCTGGGAGGCCATAGAAGAATCATCCCTCTGCCTTTGTCCTGTCTCTACGTTCTTCTCGTAATTTATTGTCAGAAACATAATTTTGTGTCATATGAATGCATCTGTGACCTGACACAGGCTTAGTCCCAAGCCCTAAAATTCTTAGCTAGAACAATCCTGTTTTTCATAAAAACTTTAATTTATAAAGCTGGCTTCACACTTATTGAAAATGTTTATCAGTGTAAGTGAAACCCCAACAGGGAATGCTCACACAGAAAAATAGTTTAATTTCTTTCAGGAATTCTCTGGAGCTACTATGTTTACCCACCAAGGGCATTAAATCACAGCATATTCAGCAAAACAACAATGCCAAATAGAACCAACCTACATTTTAAAAGGTTATTAGGCAAAAAAAAAAAACCACCAAAAAACAAAACCAAATTAATTATTAAGGCTTAATCAAAGCCAGTTAATCTTTAACACATGAACTACCCACTGTTGATAACAAAACACAGTTGTATACTGTAGGGAGGCATACTTTTTGAGCATTTCTCTCAGGTTTTTAAATCTTCCTTCAGATGACACAGTCTTCTGAAGCTTGTCCATGAGTGCTTTTGTCTAGGAAGAAAATGCATTACAAACGTCACTGCTGCTGCATGTAAAAGACTGTAATTAGATTCTATCAAAGGTGTAATTCACTTATCATCCCCAGCCCATTTTTAAGAGCAGTAGCACAGGAATTCAGCCTTACTGCAGCTCCTCCTGTCTTTCTGAAAATGGAGATTGTGCAGCATTGAAGCTTCCCTGTGAGTGATACACAGAGCCTGTGCTGATGCTGATGTGATCACCCAGTGAGTGGAGGGGAACCCGCACGTTCATTACATTAATGTTCATTACATCAATGGTCTGGAATTCAACTTGCTGTGCACACAGTGTGAGAGAGCCCACAGGCTGCTGAGGAGCCTCTGAAGTTGGTGACAGCAAGGGGTGGTCACTGCCTTGGAGCTGATTTCACCTCCAAGTTCCAGAGAAAAAGTGAGTATAGAAATCAGAATATATCCATGTACAATATATTTATACACAAATCACTGTCAGTGGGCAGCACCAGGCCCTGGTTCCTTCTTAAGTGAAATAAGTTTGATTTTCAGCCTGCTTATGCTGCTGGCTTGAGACTTCAGCGTAGAGAATGACGAGAAATTCTTCATATTTGGAAGTGAATTTCCAATTAAGAAAGAGTTGTAGGCAGACAGAGTCACTTCCCTCTACAGAGCAGGCTGATGACAAAGCCAGACTGCATTCCCCACAGGTACCAGAGGACTGTGCCACAACATCAGTCTGCTGTGGCTTTGGTTTCTTCTTTTTTAACTGAAAAGCTCAAAAATCAAACAAATTATATCCGTAAAACTTTTTGGAGGTAAAGTCACTTGTAACAGTTTGTATTGAAAGAATTTTTCACAGATTTTTAAACAGAAGAACGTAGCACCAGCTGTGAGGCAGCTGGCAAAAAGCTGACTGGACAGGGTGGTGCAGTCAGAATGTATTTCAATTGTATTTCTCAGTAACATTTAGAACACAGAACATAAAAGACTGGATTATCTTCATCCTGACAGGCCTTTTTTTTCCATGTCTGTGTCATGTTTTTGTGGCTGGCAGTCATTCTCACGGTTTCTGCTGACATTCTCAGCAGCCAGGTAAGGGCTTGGGAGAGGCAATTCACTGCACCTACATTGAGCTCCTAAATGAGAAAGCAGACCTTTTATCAGCAGCCTCTTTCTGGGTAGAAAAGCCTCAGGGATTGGAGAAGTTGTGATCTTCCTAAAGGCTTTCTGCACAGGCAGATCCTGTTCTAGGCACTGACCAGACTTCAACCACACCCAGATGTGTCCATCAGAAAACACCTACACTTGGTTTACTCCAGCATTTCAGCAGCTCAGGCCAAACAGCCTTTGGCACCTGCCAATTACATTGAAAACGTTTTGTTCCCACAGATAAAACCCCCTGAATTTCGGGAGCAGGAAACGCCCGCGTGGTGGCAAAGCAGGAGGGGATCCTGTCTCTACCCCTGGGCACGGCGAGCCACGGGTCCCAGAGCCGCTGCCCCGGCCGCGCCCCTCTCACCTGCTTGGACACCTTTGCCCAGGTTTTCTTGAGCCTGTAGACAGCGCTTCTGTTGAGGGCCGAGGTGATCTCCAGCACGCCGTTGTAGTTGTGCAGGCAGCGGCAGATGTCGGCCACCGCCACCCACTTCTCGATGGCGCTGGCCCGCGAGGGCGCCTCGGCGTAGCTCATGATCTGCGAGGCCACCAGGTTGCTCATCTGGCCACGGAGAGAGGCAGGGCTCAGGGAACTGACCCACAGTCCCTTCTAACATGTCACAAATTGATGGGCAAGGCAGGAAAACCCCCAGCTAGGCAGGACAGAAGTGATGGCTCCGGGAGCACGGGTGAGGAAGGGCTGAGGGAGCTGGGGGTGTTTATCTGGAGAAGAGGAGGCTCAGCACAAACCTCATCTCTCTCTTCAGCTCCCTGAAGGGTGGCTGTAGGCAGCTGGGGGTCGGGCTCTTTGTCCTGGCAGCCGCCGACAGCACGAGAGGAGCCAGCCTCGAGCTGCACCAGGGGAAGCTCAGGTTGGACAGCAGGAAAGAATTCTTCACTGACAGAGGGACTGGGCACTGGGATGGGCTGCCCAGGGAGGTGCTGGAGTCACCATCCCTGGAGGGGTTTATAAAAAGACTGGACGTGGCACTGAGTGCCATGGTCTGGTTGTTAGGGCTGGGTTGGACTCGATGATCTTGTGTGTCTGTTCCAGCCCAGTGATCCTGTGAATTCTGTGATTCAGAAACCCAGGGAAACAACACTGGAAACAGAGCTGGAGGCAGGGGAGGGGATGGGAACAGGAAAGAAGGGTTGGGGATGCAATGGGAAGGTCTCCAAGCCATCAGTGATAAACCTGGAAGTCTCCCAGTACAATTCAAGGAAAATGATAATGGAGAAAGATGTGTTTAGGAATACAAAGGCATGGAATTGGTGTTATATTTCTCTGGAGAAATTAGTTTCTTCAGTAGGCTGAAAGGCACTGTGCAACGGTTTAAAATGTTCTACTCTCTTAAATTGCCACTGAAATGCTGAGTACCAATTACTGGAAACGAGAATCTTCATCTGGTTTGATTTAAATGGTTCATTACAAAGAGGCTGCAGCATTCAGTCACTAATAGATAACCCATTACATCACATTGCAACAAAACCCAGCATTTTTGATCCAGAGGCCAGAGACAGTCCATGGGGTTCCTAGAAAGCAAATCTGTATTTGAGTGTACTTACATCATTAAAGTGTTGACTAGTTTTCATAATATAGGGCGTTCTCTCATTTTTATCCACTTTCATCCAGCCCTGCCCAAGGAACTCTCTAGACATTGATGGGATAGGAAAAAAGCAAACAAAATCATCATAAATGCAGTACAGAGTCTGTCTGTAACCACAGCCTAAGCAGATTTCAGTGATACCTCAATTTGCTGGGAGCTAATAACGCAGCTTTACATTAATTCCAGAGTCTCACTATACCATTTCTAATGCTGTCTGAAATGGTAAATATTGTAAAGAAGATTTATTTTTCTCTTAATCCCCTCTGCCCCCATCACCCCATCCTAATTTCCAGTGCTGTGACCCTATTTACACCACATTATCCTTTTATGTGTGCAAAGCCTTTGGTCAGGGGCTGAGCTGGGGTGTGGTGGCCACCCCAGCCTGGGGGTCCCTGTGCCCCCAGGGGACACTCAGTGCCAGGAGTGTTCTCTGTGCCCTCTCCAGCACACAGGCAGTGCAGACAGCGAGGAGATAACCCAGGGGTGAAAGGCCCAAAGGGGCATCTCTGGCACCAAAAGGGTCAGGTCCCAGCTAAGAATCAACATCTCAGTCTGGACAGCAAATCTGGGAAGAGAGAGGAGAAATATTCCTGACTGTCCTGCAAACTCTAAAAGACACACGAGTTACCACAGAGGCAGAAGCCTCCCACAGCCTGAGAGTGTTTGAGACTCCTCCCTGGAGTTTGGATCAGATTCCGTGGTTACTTCCCTGGGGACTGAGGGAAAGGATCTTGGTGTGTGCCCCCACAACCCCTGGACAGGAAGATGCATGGAATCCTCGGTTGTTTCACTTCTTCCCTTGCTGTAACATTATCAGGTACCCTTAACCTCACACTGTGTACTCCTTCTAGTAGTTTCCTTTTTGTCCTTACTCCTGTGAGTACTGGCTCGTTTCAAGCCTTATGTCTGGCATTTCTGTGTCTATAAAATAAACAATTCCTTCTGTAATAGAGCAAATCAGCCATTGTTAGATAACTTGTGAAGGAGAGGGGGTTTTGGGGTGCTGGCCACCTCAGCAGAGCTCTGCAGAGGCCAGAGGAGGGGTTTGTGCTCACTCGTAGGGGATGCTGCGGAACACGACGTGGTCCAGCAGGGTGATCTGCTCCGCCAGCTCCATGGCCGACAGCGTCTCGAAGCTCTCGGGCTTGGGGCAGTCAGGCTGCAAAAGCAAGGGCAACACTCAGGGCTCTCTCTGCGTGCCACGGGCCACCAGCAGCCACCTGGGCACCTCCCACACCGCGGCGGGAGCAGCTTCGGCGTAAGGAGAAATAAGGATTGACAGCACAAACACCCGGCTGGAAACCCATAAAGCAGGAACACAGCAGCAGCCCAGGAGCAGGAGGGCAGCTTAATTAAACTCTGCACATTCTGCACCTCTGATTTCACATACAGTAATAGCTTCCCCTTTTTTTAAAATCCTGAGATTTTACCCGAATACTAAAATTTTGATGTGTTCAGTTTTGATACGGGCTCCAAAATCTTTACAATCTTTAAACTGAAATGGACATTCCTGGAATAAAAGATCAGTATATAAGAATATATACATTATCTATAAAATAATATATCTGATATACTAATATTTATTAATATATATTAGATATGATACGATATATTATTATTTATTTATATATTATTATTTATATATTTTTATATTATATATTTATTGACTCAAACATACAACATTTCTATAGGAATATTTATATACCCTATATCCTATATATTTAAACATCCTATATTTATAGGAATATCTATAGGAATATTTATGCTTAACTCTCAAGAGGAACTTACCATCTGGATGATATCCTCTATTTTCAAATGGTTATCGTCTTGATCATCCTGAGAAAGAGTCCTGGAAAATAAAGTAACAGAAAATCTTAGATAAAATAATAATAATAATAATAATAATAATAATAATAATAATAATAATAATAATAATAATAATAATAATAATAATAATAATAATAATAGTTATTGTTGTCCATGGTTATGTGAAAACCTTATCATAGGTCAGCAAAATGGTTTATCTAAAATAAATCCTAAATCTGCCCATTGAGGAAGTAAACAAAAAAAAAATAAATCTGTAACCTGAAAGGTCATGTCTTGCTCTCAGTAAAAGTGTACAAACTGTTGCAACATTAGAGACACGTAAGCTAAAACATTTCCATGGATTTTTAAGATCCTGGAAATTGTCCTGTTCATTGTCCCACACTGAGCTCTGAGTGTGGAAATGGACAGCAAACTGCAGCTTTTCCTTGTAGCAAGGACATGATTTCCTTTCAGCAATAAAATGTGAATGGATGTTTCCAGCTCTGTTACAGAAAACCTGTGATTATCATGGTTATTTGGGAGAAATGGATCAAAAATTAACTAGGCAAAAGTAAGCATTGATCAAACACCACCTTCCCTGATGTAGTGTATTGGCACATAATTACAAGGTCTTACTCCTTCATGTGGAAATTACAGACACAAAGAAACCTTGAAAACGTTGGATTTATGTAAGAGAGGAATGAAAAGATGTAGGGAGAAGGAACATAAGTAAGACTGCATTGCATACAGGTAAAATCCTGCAAAAGAAAGGCCCTGTAAAATCTAATTTTTGATCAAAAATCAGGCCTGTATTTGTGAGAATCAGCCTGCAGATATCAGCCTGTTCTTCTGGAAATCAATTTTCACCTGTAAGAAAAGGACTTGTACCCGTGAGAAGTGGTTCTATACCCATGAGACAAAAATGTTAACAGCTTAGGGGAAAGAAGTCCTCAGCAGGAATGTCCACTAGCAACACTGCTAACCAATGAACTGAGCAGCAACAGGTTACTAACCAATTAGAATTAAACAAAATGCTTTCAGAAACCATGTAAGAACGAGCTGTGAACAATATATTTGTTACATGAAGAAAAGGTGTCGTGTCCATCTCTACTGCCACAAGAATGTGAAAGGAGCCACGCAGACAGCACCTCAGACACCTCCTTCCCTTCATCTGCAGCCCTCCAAATCCTCACAGAACCCTTCTATTTTTATTTTTTTCCCCCCATAAGGGCTGGAAACACCTTGTGTCTGATGGGCAAGGCGTGCTCACCTCTGCAGGAGAACCCTAAGCTCCTTGCTGGGATAATGAGGAGTGCAGCCTCAGTCCCTGTAAATAGCCTGGCAATCTGTCCTGCAGAGCAGCTTATTTTGTGCTGCTCCTCACGCCTGGGGGCTGCAGGAGGTGTTCACCCCATAGCAAGAGGTTTTAGAGGTTTTTTTCCTGGCAATGGAAACCTCATGGGACCTGTCCCTCTGCCCCAGACATTCCCACCAATCTTGCAAAATCCACCATCCAAGTTACTTAAATATAACTTTATGTTAGATCAGGTTCTCTCCTTTGATACAGACATCCTTGTGCTTGCTTAATATGAAATAAAGTATGAAACATGGCATTCCTAAAAGGCTGAAAACGATTACACTTCCCCCCACACTCTCTACCAGGACATCTCGTGTTTTATGTGGACTCTCAAGGTGTCATTCTAAGCAGATGCTCTTCTCCTAGCACAGTGGTCTCATGAAATGAACCAAAACCAACTCTCCTTTTATCCATAACTATTCTACACCGGAATCTGCAGAGGGCAACAGGTCTGGAGACCGGATAATGCTGTTTTTTGATGTCATCAACAGCAGATTCCACTTCAGTCCGTGCTGCTGTCAGCCTTGGGACACCCAGTGCCAGCAGAGGACTGGGGACACTCATGGGCTGCCAGCCCTGCCTGGACAGCTCCCTCTGCACTCCCTGGGAGCTGGGAAGAAGCAGATCCTTGTGGAAACAGTCCCAAGAGACAGCAGAGGCACAGAGGGGCTCCCCTGAGCAGGGTCAGCCTCAGGGAGGACTGAACAGTGTCCTCAGAAGTGAAGAACGAATGCTCAGAATCACCAGTTAAGATTCTTTCTCTCCCACTATTCTTCATGCCTGAGCAGGCCAAATATTAAAATAATTTTCTATTTGAAAATATTTTAAAATATTAGCACTTTGTTCTTTCTTTTTGGTACATAAAGCACATAAAAATATTTAAAAGCGAGTGCAAGTTAGAGAGTCTGAAATGTGTTGTTTGGTGAGACCACACAAGGCAGCAAAAGTGTTCATCCATCCCATTTTGACATCTGCATATCCCTCAATTTCATTTATGTTTAGTCTAAAGAAGAAGGAGGAGCTGTTTCTTGAAGCAACTTGGTTTTCTCCAGATAGGATTATCTATCAAAGTTATTCACTGCTGTTCACTCTGAATTTAAACCTTCCTGCTTCGTTACCAATTAAATTTTATCTAGATTTCAGGGGTTAGTAAATAAGGCTGATAAAATCTCAAGCAAAATGTACATTGAGAGGTTTGCCTGGCTTTCAGAACAGATACCGAATCAAAAAAAGCTTTTTTACCCTGAAGAGAAACCCTGTCAGTGCACACAACAGAAACCCCATCATGCAAGAAATACCAGCTGCTTTGTTTGATGACTCAAGGCATGAAGCAGCTCAGCATCTCCCATCAACACTCTCCTTGTCATTCACATTCCAGGCAGAGCCTTTCCCAGAGCTGACTGATGGATCTTAGGAACAAAAACCAACCTTTCCTGCTCCTCTCATCTCTGCTAACAAGGGGATGGGTTTCCCAAGGATGTGCATGCATGCAAAGGCTGGGACAGTTTCTAAAAGGACACGTTTTTACCCAATATCCTTCAGGGAGACATAGAGAATGCCAGTGCCAAGCCTCAGAAAGCATGAACGTTTTTTCATGAATGCTTGGAACTGAATTTTTGACAAGAAATGCTTGTCTTAAACCCATTCTGCATTTGTCAACCTTTCAGACTCAAGAGCAGACTACAAAAACTGAGATGTGGGGAAGCCAGGCCCTACAGTGACAGCTGACAGGCAACCCAGAATTCTGATAGAATACATGTTTTAGACAAAATGCCTGCAGCAAGCACCTCTGCAGAACAACAAAATTTCACAGCACTCACTCAGCAAGTGGGTGGGTGACTATTTTTACGAAGGGCACATCAACTGGATTACTCCTTCCCATTTTCAACCTGTCCCAGAGAAAGCTTTTGAACGAGAGTTTCACCAAAACTCCCAGGTACGACAGATCTGCTCTTTCTTATGGAAAGCACGCTGTCAGAAATCTTCAAACAAATTGGTTTCTAACAACAAAAGCCCTTCAGCTGCAGGTAATTTGTATTTCCCCTCCAAGCAGTGTCAGGTGGCAGTCTCAGTGCAGAGGGGAGGCAGAAGGATGACATCTCTCCAAGGCAGCCCCTGGGGCAGGAGCCGAGAGAGGAGCACGAAGCTGGCAGCACCTCTGCACATCTGCCAGAGGACACAGCCTGGGGTCTGCAGGACATCCAGGGGGATTCACAGCAAGTCCCTGCCTGGGTCCTGTCCCAGTGGAGAAGGAGCCAGGACGCCTAAATTCAGAGGTTTTTGGTGGAGAGGATCTCCTCCCTGGCAGGGAGAGGCTGTGGCAGGAGCGCTGCATTCCCTGCCTGCCCCCTGTGCTGAGGTTTGGTGCCCCAGGTACACACAGGCTGCCACCACAGGGCTCTTTGGCAATGCAAACCCTTCACAAGGGCCTTGGGGAAGGCTGAGGGAACTCAGGAAATCGTTTTCTTCATTGCAGGCCGGCCATCCACACTGAGAGCGTGGTGTGCAGGCTGACAGAGGGTCCCCGGTGCGGTGCAGAGAAGGGAATGATGCTGTGCCAGGGACCCTGCAGGACCAGGAGCTCCTCAGGGGAGCCTTGTCCCGAGGCTGAGCAGCTCTGGGTCAGCAGCAGCTGGTTCCTGCAGCCCTCTCTGGAGACAAGAGACAGCCAGAGCACCCCAGCCTGGGCCAGATCAGCGCTTGGTGTGACCTCCTGAGGCAGCCAGGGCACCACGGGGCAGAGAACAAACCCCACACCCTCCTCTGCACCACACAGCACTGGTGTTTCCTGGAAATGCTGTGGTGTTTCCTGGAAATGCTGTGGTGTTTTCCTGGAAATGCAGGAAAAGCTGTGTTCCTGCAGCCCTGGGCACCTCTGGGTTTGGTCAGGTGTGCACAGCTCACCTCTGCTCGTTTCTCACCCTCCACAACACCAGCTCCAGAGCTGTTCCAGGATGCTCTGCCAGGTTAAATCCCCTGGCAGGAGCCACCCCCCATTTCATATTCTGATTATTGCCAAGTTGGGCAGCTGGTTCTGCCCTGAATGCACCCCCAGGCTGAGGAGCTGCACCCTGGGTGCCCCAGGACTGGGTGCTCACAGCCTCCATGGGACCCTGCTCCCACCAGCAAGCCCATCAGGGCTTTTTTCAAGCTTATAAATAAAAAAAAGCTATTTTAAGAATGTACAATAAAAATTAAGGACTGTGGAAGAGCAAGGGAACGTGCCAGTTTCACAAAATATCACAGTATCACAAATAAAGTTGCACACAAACAGCTGCAAATTATTCCTTATAGCCTGTAATGCCCTTTACTTCTGTAATATTATATTAATATTAAATAAAATATATTAATTATGTCCTGTAATTCCTTACTCTCTTTCTGAGAGCCTGTGTCTCCAGCAGCAACTACAGTGCCTTGTTAAACTCTGGAAATCACTCCTAATTACCAGACATTTCCCCAAAATGTCACCCTTTCCTTTCCAGTGAAAGGGTGAGGAATTGGATTGAAATTTAATTCACAAGGAAGTAGGAGTGAAATATTTCACATCAGGTGGTCCAGCATCCATGTCTGTTTAGCAGCACTGCTAAACACTCTTGAAAAGCAATAAAGGAGTTTTTAGCCAAGGCTAAAAGGAAAAACTCTTTTTCCATTTTTTTAATCCTTTGCAAAAAACAAAACAAAACAACCCCAAAACAAACCAGAAACCAAAATTTCAAAGAATGGTCAAAAATTCAGTCTGAATTTCTGGAAAATGTGGAAAAAAGGAAATATCTGATGAACATATAGTGATACACCATATAATGATACAAATGGTGGATCAGACAGTGTGCTCAGGCACATCATTTCTAGGAGGGGAGAGAACACAAACAATAACAACCATTTCCTAGAACAGCAGTAAAAGGATGCAAATGGAGACAATTCATCATTTGCACTATGTTTACACATGGTATTATTAAAAGGAGGATCATTTTTGTTTATGTAAGAGGAAAAGGTGCTTTTAATAAGAACTTATCTGTGTTTCTCATTTTCAGTTTGATATTTGTCCTCACAGGTGAATTTTTCAGCCATTTTTTTTCATAAATCTTTTGGAAACCTGTCAAATGGTCTTAGAAAATTCAGGCATACTCTATTTGTTGCACATGTAATGGTTTATCTGCAGAATAAACGTCCGTAAATGTTAACAAAACACACTGTAGATTTATCTGTATATTCCATGTTGTTTTATTTTATTCAATAGCCTGTAAATGTCTCAACTAATTTATTTATTTGCTTAGTCTTTAAATGCTTACTGCTCCTCAGGATTGCAGAAAAATGTACTTGAAGATCAGTGGCTATAAAATATTTGCATTTTGTAGACAGATCTGCTCTCACTCATACTTGAGGGCTGAACTCGTGGCTGTCAGCTGTTCTGCAGCAAAGCTTTCCAATACAGGTATTTTTATGAATGAAACAGGCTCTGTTTTATGGCTCATAAAACACTTAGTAATCCTTCAAAATTAAATCCTCTGGAGGAAAACCCAGCCCTGTGAATTCCTGGATACAGAGTGTGTGTCACTCTGTGCTGCAGTTAACAGGTGAAATAATCAGAAATTACCTCAGTATGTTTGCAGTAGCTTTCCTTTCTTGTGGCAGAAGGTCAGGGTCTCTCAAAACTTCCTCCAGCAAATTTAACACGTTCATTTTCAGCTCGTTGTTCAGCTCAAAATCCTGAAAAGGAAAAAAGTTTTACTACCTTTAGGCCTAACAGTTTTGATCAAACAGCTGGAAGGATATACTCTAATGGGCTTGCCCCCTTTTTTTGGGTTTTTTCCCCTATTAGGTTAGAATTTTTTTCCTACTACTATGTTTGAAAATATTTATAGAAAGCTGTGGTAGTGAAACTGGCCACAGAAGTAGGATGTCCCAAAGGCTGGGAATTTTCTCCTTTTTGACCTTTTCCCTCTGAGTGGAGATGGGATGATCAGGTGATTCCTTTTGGGAATTACCACCTGCATCTGGCCAAGACCCACAGCATCCTCCCTGTCCCCTGTGTTTAATTGCAGCAGTAAGGCAGGATCCTTGGCTTCCCACCACTGCTTTCTGGAGTTTCTCTGCTCTTCTGCCTCCCCTCTGGTGTTTTCCATCTCCTGCCCACCCTGTTGGAAGGGACTGCTTTTTGTGGAGTGCCCAAACTAAGGCGTTCACTAAACAAGCTGGCCCTGCACCCAAGAGCTGCAGCATTTTAATTTCCTCTGGGGCAGGCTGATAGCTGACACAGACACCTGGCTCCCAATTCTGCACTTGGAGGAGTCAGGAGAGGAGAGTTTTGGGCATTCCTCAACCACAGAATGTTCATGCTCTGAGGTGGGAGCTTACAGGCAAACCTCGGGGCACACTCCAGAAATTCTTGTACTGGGCTCCAAGCTAGCATCTCGATGGGAAAGCTAAAAACCCTTCAGCTGCCTGGTGCAGCACAGATCCTCCCCGAAAACCCACAGGTACCTGCAGGCAGGACCAGGTGTGTGCAGCTCCCTCCCGTTCCCATGGCAACGGGGGGCATGATGCTACTGAAAATGGGGAATATTTGGCACCTGGGCACAGGAGCACCGTGTTTCATTCCCAAAGAACCCTGCTGTGGAGAGGGGCTCTGGAGATGTGTGTGCCAGCCCAGCCCACAGGAGCATCACAGCACTCCCACCTTTGCTGCTCCAGAGTCTCCTCACCTGGGCCTCAGCTAATTAATACCCTGGGACCAATCAATATCTGTGTCTCATTTTCCTGGAGGTGTTCATCTGCATGTTAGGGTGCTGAGGAATAGGAAGCTGCAGCATTAAGCTTTGGATGGGGGTGTCAAACATTCAGCTCGAGGCCAAGTGAAAATTATTTCTGGGCACCACATTCAGTTTTCTAAAACACATTTTGCACAGCCACGCTCTGAAATGCCTCCCCTGGGAGCTGTTGTAAGGAAAGACAAGAAAACCTTTTCATATTTTTGGGGTGTGGAAATGGGGCTAATGAGAGAAAACAGGAGGAACATAACTAAACTACCTGACAGCACGCTGGTGATTTCGGAAAGACAATAATTCGGAATATAAAACTATCAAAGCTCAGTTAAAGGAGCAACCTTGATCCTGCACGAGCCTCAGCAGCAGAGTAATTGCTGCCAGAGTTTGTCCTGTACCTCAGATTTAGACATGGTGAGAGAGGATGGGTGTCTCTGTGACCTGTGCCAAAAAAAATATCACAAATGGGCAGAAGAGGTGTCCAGAGGTGACACCCCCCATCCTCACTCGGGCTAAAATCCTCAGGTCACACCATCAGGTCAGGACTGCAGCTCCAAGCACAGCTCTCAAACCACAGCTGGCTGATTCTCCTCATTACAAGAATTACAATTACATTACAATTATTTTCTCTCAAAATGTCTCGTTTTAACGAAACAAAACCTATGAGCAACAAAATCTAGAATTTTAAAAGGCCTTTCATTTGCAAACAGGGTGGGAAAGCCTCACCTGTAATTATCAGATTCAGCCAAACCAAAGCATTTCCAGTTTCTGTGTGTTTACATGCTAATTCTTATAATAATGAGAATTAATAATTTGGTCATTAACACTGAGAATTGTTTTACTGAGTAATCTCCATAAGATAATAGTGCTAATATTGCTGGGGAAACTGAAAACGATGATTTTCTTTTTTAAAGCAATGTCATCTGTTTTTCATGGTCTGATGAGAAAAAAAAACAACCTATGAAAAAAGGTGGGAATCAGAAGAAAAATGAAGAACTGATTTCTTTTTCTAGTAAAGGTCATTATCTAAGTGGTACTGAGATTCCAGAGTGATGAGCAATATATAAGAAAAAGAAATTAATAGGAAAAATACTGCATTTAAACATGTACATGTACTTAACTTTTGTGGAGAAAGGTTGACATAAGAATGATACAAACACCAAAACACTTAGCAACCAATTCTAAGTATCATTTAAAAATAACTCAATAACTCTAAATACATGCAGATTATCTGTATTATGGGTGTCACATATGAATATTTATCTGTTTGTGCTATTGGACACTTAGATCCACAGGTAGCTATTTATGGCCCTAGAGATATGTGTATCACAGCTCTCTACATAATTTTGAACAGTTTTTTTTGACTTCTAGTTCTAATTTACATATCAGAGAAGGAATACAGCTGGTCTGACAAGAATCCTCCAGTTTTCCAGCAGGCAGATTTCAATCTGACAGTGGTTCAGCCCTTCTTGAGAAGGTCATGTACCTCTAACAGATTTTGGAGTCTACAGCAGCCTAAAGACCTGTGGGTGCTACTCAGATGTGGAATCTCTGGCCAGAAGAGAAGAGAGTGCAGCAGGGACAGCAGAAATAAAGGGGAAAACCCCTCACCATTCCAGGATGCCTTTCAAAACTAAAAACAGCAGATTTACTGTCGGTGGTTCATACAGAGAATGCATTTTCAGTATCTGACATGAGCTCAGTGAACCCCAGAAGATTTTCCTCTCCCCTTTCTTCAAATGTTCCTCAGGGAGAGGAAACATTCTGTGTCTGAGCAATGTGGGGAACACTGAATAATCCAGACAAGTGAAACGGAGCTAAAACATGGGAATGTGATTAATGTTGGGGTAGGCCAGTGAGGAGAGCTACAAAAGGACAGGAAGGGGGGGAAGAAGGAGGCAGGAGGGGAGAGAGATCTACTGGAAGAGTTTTTGCAAGGAATTTGGAATATTTGTAAGTAGATAGGGATTGCCTTGCAGTTTTCATGTATCTGTTCTCATGCCAAAAAGAAAGCAGGTAATTATTTCTGTGGCAGCAGATGAGTGAGTCTTAATCTTGTGCACAGCAGATCAAACACTATCAGGGCTAAGTGAAGCTGCAGTCGAAGCAGAAAAACACACTTCACCTGCCACACACAACCGTGTTGAGAAAAATCTGTGTAAATTCACCTTGACACAGGTGGAAGGCAGAGATAAATGGAATTATAACTGGCTTCCCAGAAAACTCATTCCTGAGCTTGAAATAAGCCTGGCTCACTTCAGGAAACAAGCTGTTTCAGGGCAGGGGCCACAGGTCCTAGGGGTCAATTTGCAAAGTAGTCAAAATGCAGTGTATCTTGCTAAGTGTGGCTTAATTGTGTTCATATTTCTACAATTAACTTAGTATAAACTCACCAGATATCTTAATGATTCCTTTATACCATTTAATATGAGCTAAGTGGTGCTCAAATAAAGGGTTCTCTATCCAATTTTTTGTTACAGTGAAATGGAAATAAATGGAATTGGCCAGTTCATGTGAGCTGACACTATTTTTAACTAACTGAAATCATCTTTTCTTAGCCAACCCTCTGTCTGCAGGTGTTCTCCCCAGTCCCCAGGGGCTGTCAGTAAGTGCCTGTGGCACTGCTCCTGCTGGAAGCCCACCACAGCTCCTGGGGATGGCCAGGAGCACCAGCTGCAGGGGGAAATGTCACAGCTGGGGCTGGGCAGGCGTCAGGCACACACCACCACCTGTATGCTCCAAACTGAAGCCCTGTGGTCACTCCATGACCCATGGACACTGTCCAGGGGGCTGTGAGGGAGCTGTTCCAGCTGGGATCCCGAGGGAAGGCGGTGGGAGCCAGCCCAGCAGCCACGGGGAGCAGGGAGGGCAGGAGAGGCCAGATGTGAGAGCTTCCCCTCGGACACTGCTAAATAAAACAGTGCCACACTCTCTGCCCCTCTGTGTTGGAGTCTGGGATACAGAGTGTGTGCCCTTGTTTCTAATACTTAGTTCTAGGATCCAAAGAAACACTGAATTTCATATAAGATGAAATTCATGAGCATGTTTTCATGGTGATACATGAAAACAAATGCTAAAGTTAGATAGGAAAAGTGTAAGTGTGTAGATTAGAAAGTTTCTTAAATCACTGGGTGAAAAAGTAGTTTAGAGAACAGGAGACAAGATAGAGAATTTAGGGTGTTGTCTCTTGTCCTTCTTCTTTCTTCTTCATGTTCTTCTCCCAGGGGTTTTTGGGTGGTAGTGAGTGATTGGATAAGGAATGTCACAGTGCAGCGCAGAGGTGTTGGGTCATTGGGTCACTGAGAGAAATAATTTAGTTGGCATCTGTTAATTGGGTAAATGGACATATAAAAGCCCTTGAAGAGGATCTTTGTTAGCCATTTTACCCTTTTCTATCATAGTGCACACAGCTCCTTGTACCTTGTAATGCTGATAGGAAAAGAATAAACAACTGAGACCAAACAAGGGAAAACTGCCTCCCTCTCCTCAATCTTCAGTTCAAAGGGAAAAAGAACCTAATCCAAAAGTCCCTAATGAGACACCTCTGGCCTTCCTGTCCTCCCCCCTCTGCAGCAGCCAGTGGCAGTTTCACCCTCCTGAGCCCTTGCTGTCCCCACCAAGGCTCCTGCTCCCACTGATGCTCTGCCTCATCAGCTGTGTGCTCCCTGCTTTCAGCAGAGTCCTGCTCTGCTCCTCTCAGTCCCACTGCAAAAAACAAAATGCAAACACGAGCGTCCTGCTGGGATTTGGGGTAAAACAATAAAAAAGCTCTGCTGGGTTACAGGTGTCTGAGTGAGAAAAAATAAATACAGGAGAATAAATGAATAAATACTAAAAAGAACAGAAATGTAAACAAAACAGTCTGGAATACCTAAAGCTACATTTCATACTGGTTTTGGCTGATGAGCAGCACAGGTTTGGCTGGTCTTGGTCAGGGTGGTTAAACACAGGGGGGTGTGTGTCACCTCACCTGGGGATGGCTTGTTCCCAAACTTTTATCTGTGCCTTGACAGCTCCTCAGGACATTCACTGTGCCCTCCACAAAGGGCTGCAGATCTGGCACTGCCACGGGTACATTTGCTTGAAATTTAAGTGAGGCTTCGGCAGTGTGTGACCCAAGTTTTCAGAGCAATTAATTCTTTTTAAAGAATTGTTTAGCATGATTTCAAGATAAAAAAACAAAAACAAAACACTTTATGAAAATCTATCCTCACTAAACAGGCTGATTAATTAATTTTAATGATTCTGTTTTCTGCTCACGGACAATTATACGTATTAAATGCTGTCCATTTAATGCTTAGATAAATTTTAAAAAATGAATAACTAAAAATAGAGCGAAGCTAAACCATCCCCAAGTGTGGTTTTGACACAGCTGCAAGACAGTGGAAGCTAATTTATTCCACAGCCCAGCACAGAACTTCCACACCAAAGCCAAGGATTTTCTTGAGCAAAGTGAGCAAACACAAGGCCCTGGACTGTTTTTTTGGATAGCTGCTGCATGCCTGGGTGCATGACCCACGCTGTCACACGCAGCAGAGCAGCAGGCTGAGCTAGCCCATGGGCTCCAGGGGCAGTGGGGTGGGATGATGCATGCCAGAGCCCTGGAACAGATGTCTGTGTGTGCAAGTCTTGCACAGGGCATCAGGACAACAATTGGCACAATTGGTGAGTCAGGGAGCACCAGGACAGAGCTGGTTGTGCTGCAGAATTGTTCACAGAGAAACAGAGACACCCTTTACACATCAACTGACTGATTCTCTCTGCAGCCAGTGGTGAGGAAATGGTGTTCAGCCAAAAAAAAAGGGGGGTGTGGTTGGTCACCTTTAGTTGTGGTGTGGGCTGTTTGTGACCACAAAGATCTCGGGACACTGCAAGGAGTCCCTGGACAGAGAGAAACTGTTCTTTGTGCTGCAATTGCTCTTTTTCACAGCAAAACCAAATTTAAAGCCAGGTAGAGGGAAAACAATATCAAAATTTCACATTTATCTTTGCAAACATCCACTTACTTTCACTTATTTTGTAAGCTGGGGGGGTTTTCCTTTGCTTGGGGTTTTTTCAGAATGAGACCTGCCCTTTCTTTTGAGAGTCAAACCTGCTCTTGGCTGCTGATGAGGATGAAGGATGTCTCAACCAAGGTTGCTGAGTATCCAGAGAACAATGCCAATAACTTAAAACGTGTTTCTACATACATATTTTTGGCTGTTCTTACAGAATCTCAATGCTTTTTGTCATTTTGGAAACTGAATTTCCTCACCAGACACTGGTGGCCCAGGATGTGCAGTTTGTATTCCTACTGTAAAATAAGCTTGGAGCTCCTGCTCTCCCAGGACTCCACACCTTCACTGCCAACGTTTCACATTCCTTGGCCATACAGAAATTCTTCACCAGTCCTCCTGAAAGGTGTCCTGTCCCACATTTTTTGGCAGCAGCTAGTCAGTCTTTTCTGGTTTGCTCAGGCCTGTCCTTTCTCTCTGCCTAGCCTCACAAGTAAACAACACAAGAAGCTGATTTTATGCTCTGCTGCTGTAGCATTTCTTACTTTCCATGCCAAAGCCCTTGCATTTTAAATTATTTGCTATATTGGAAGAACAAGGGATTAGGAGAGCTAAAGAATTAAAATCTGACACCTTTGGCAGGGGAAAAACAAATGGCAGTGGGAGACAAGGGAGCGCAGGTGAAAAAGGCTGTGCCTTTCAAAGCTTCCACTTCGGAAATGCACAGTGAACTATTATTTGTTATCTTTGTCCTCTTCATATTATTATTATTGGAATTTTTACAATACCAACTGTAAAAATTATGCAAAAGCAACTGCAAAAGAATTCAGTGAAACTACTTGTAGACATTGCCTAATGTAGATAAAAGTTTCCCCATTTCCACAATAACATAATTTTTAATTAGCATAGAGGATCAACTCATGCCACAGAAGATATGCAATATGAACTGGAACACAATAAGCACCTAGAGTAACACAAAACTGTAATAACAGCCTGCTGCCACTTCTGTTACAGCTCAATGTTTGCTTGACTCCGAGTTTAATTTAACAGGGAGCCAAAACTTGGTGTACATAGGCTGCTCCCAGTAACCTGAAATGATTAATCACTCCTGTGATACCAAGAGAGATTTGAGTAATCTCTTCTGGGCTGTTCAGCTTTCCACACAAACCAATTTTCCCACTTACATCTCTTACTGAGTTAATTCTCTAGCAAACTTAGCCTCCGTGAAAATTAAACCCTTTACACGGGAGAAAGGGAATTGATTTCCTGTAAGAGAGTTCGACATTGCTGCAGTTAGCTTTTGAGATGAAGTGTCCTTTATTAGCAGCATGAAGTGACAAAACAGTCTGTAAGTGAAGCACCAGCTGCACAAGGTGTACAAAAACCTCTCACCTTTCCTTCCTTCCTTCCTTCCTTCCTTCCTTCCTTCCTTCCTTCCTTCCTTCCTTCCTTCCTTCCTTCCTTCCTTCCTTCCTTCCTTCCTTCCTTCCTTCCTTCCTTCCTTCCTTCCTTCCTTCCTTCCTTCCTTCCTTCCTTCCTTCCGCCACTTCCTTCCGCCACTTCCTTCCGCCACTTCCTTCCGCCACTTCCTTCCGCCACTTCCTTCCGCCACTTCCTTCCTTCCGCCACTTCCTTCCTTCCGCCACTTCCTTCCTTCCGCCACTTCCTTCCTTCCGCCACTTCCTTCCTTCCGCCACTTCCTTCCTTCCGCCACTTCCTTCCTTCCGCCACTTCCTTCCTTCCGCCACTTCCTTCCTTCCGCCACTTCCTTCCTTCCGCCACTTCCTTCCTTCCGCCACTTCCTTCCTTCCGCCACTTCCTTCCTTCCGCCACTTCCTTCCTTCCGCCACTTCCTTCCTTCCGCCACTTCCTTCCTTCCGCCACTTCCTTCCTTCCGCCACTTCCTTCCTTCCGCCACTTCCTTCCTTCCTTCCTTCCTTCCTTCCTTCCTTCCTTCCTTCCTTCCTTCCTTCCTTCCTTCCTTCCTTCCTTCCTTCCTTCCTTCCTTCCTTCCTTCCTTCCTTCCTTCCTTCCGCCACTTCCTTCCTTCCTTCCTTCCGCCACTTCCTTCCTTCCTTCCTTCCTTCCTTCCTTCCTTCCGCCACTTCCTTCCTTCCTTCCTTCCGCCACTTCCTTCCTTCCTTCCTTCCGCCACTTCCTTCCTTCCTTCCGCCACTTCCTTCCTTCCTTCCGCCACTTCCTTCCTTCCTTCCGCCACTTCCTTCCTTCCTTCCGCCACTTCCTTCCTTCCTTCCGCCACTTCCTTCCTTCCTTCCGCCACTTCCTTCCTTCCTTCCTTCCTTCCTTCCTTCCTTCCTTCCTTCCTTCCTTCCTTCCTTCCTTCCTTCCTTCCTTCCTTCCTTCCTTCCTTCCTTCCTTCCTTCCTTCCTTCCTTCCTTCCTTCCTTCCTTCCTTCCTTCCTTCCGCCACTTCCTTCCTTCCGCCACTTCCTTCCTTCCGCCACTTCCGCCACTTCCGCCACTTCCGCCACTTCCGCCACTTCCTTCCGCCACTTCCTTCCGCCACTTCCTTCCGCCACTTCCTTCCTTCCTTCCTTCCTTCCTTCCTTCCTTCCTTCCTTCCTTCCTTCCTTCCTTCCTTCCTTCCTTCCTTCCTTCCTTCCTTCCTTCCTTCCTTCCTTCCTTCCTTCCTTCCTTCCTTCCTTCCTTCCTTCCTTCCTTCCTTCCTTCCTTCCTTCCTTCCTTCCTTCCTTCCTTCCTTCCTTCCTTCCTTCCTTCCTTCCTTCCTTCCTTCCTTCCTTCCTTCCTTCCTTTTCCCATTTCCCATTTCCCATTTCCCATTTCCCATTTCCCATTTCCCATTTCCCATTCTCCTCTGCACCACACCACATTCTCCCAGCACATTTCCCACCTGCCATCCCCAAGGACACTTTTCTCCCCAAACCCACCCGTGTTTCTCTCCCTCCCTGTCCTTCCAGCGGGGTTTTGGCACCGGGAGCCATCCCCGTGGTGGCACCAGGCCCCTGGGCGGGTTTGCCGGGCACGTTTCCCCGCAGATGAGGAAACCAGGGAAGGTGTGTGTGTGAACCCACAGGGAGACAGCAGGGAAGGTGTGTGTGTGAGCAGGAATCCCGGGCAGTGCGGTGTCAGGGGTACCTGCGAGTGTTTGGACACCCAGTGGCGCAGCACGTTGAGCACGCGGTTGGTGGCGGCCCTGCGGATGATGAACTCCTTGTCGCACGTGCGCTCCGAGTTGTTGAACCCTGGGAAACACAAACACACCCTCGCTGGAGCCAGGGGGGAAATACAGAAAGAGACACAAATTCAAAAACTGAGGCACAGTAGAGGTGGCCGGGCTTACAGGACATTTCTGTGCAATAAAAGGAAAGGCGCCCAACAGACAATGAAATATGAACATCTAGACCAAAGAAATTCTGCATCATCAGAGCAACACAGCCTTGCCCATCACAACACAGACACCTCCTGGGGCCAGCACTCAGCTCTAGAAAGGTGAAGAGTAATTGCCTGTGCAATTAAATTTCAAGGCCTCCCTTTGGCATGGAAGAAATAAAATAAAGTTAATTTTAAAAGAACCTGAAAACGAGGAAGGATTATTTTTTTTTTCTTCCCCAGTATGGAAGAAATTTTTGGCAAGGAAAAGGACCAGACCAAAGCCAGGCCTGCAATCAAGCAGATTTGAAAATTCAGTATCATTTAGAAAAGGGGAACAGGAAAATTTCAGAACCAGTGAAGAACAAGGGGAGGAGAATAGTTTAACACAGAGGAGAAAAAGGTCAGCTCAAGAAACCTTCCTTCACAAGAACAGTATTGTGCAGGCTCTACTGATCAACACTTCAAATGAGTTGTTTGGGCTTTTTTACCACTGGGATGACAAGAAATAGGAAGATATATAGAAAAAACATTTATAGGCTGCTGCCTGAAAACTACGATTTTTCCAGATGCAGCATTTCCCCACTCATCTTTTATGGGCTTTTTTTTTTTTGGTTAGCAATATTTACTTCTAAAGAAGTGGTTTTTATACCAAACAAGAGATTTTCTCCCTGCATTCATAGTACTGCTTCTCTTTTTGTTCTGCTGTAGCTTTATCAAAAATAAAATCCATATGCTAAAACGATGATTAAATTATTATCTTAATAATAATGAAATCACTACACTAAATCCCTGAGCGTCTTTTTAAAAATGGTAACTCTGAGAACAGACTTGAGAAGCTTGCATTTTTCTAAATTTCTGTCCGATTTGCTCCTGCCCTGTGTTCCTCTCCATTCCACTCTGTGCAGAGTCCAGAACAGCTGGGAACACCCTCCCATGTGACCAGTACTTCACTTTTTTTTGGCATAAAAGCTGCTCAAAAGCCAATGTTTCATTATAAATAGCACAGGCAGATTAAACTTCTATTTATTCTGTGATAAACCCATTGGAGGGTTTTCGAGGCCTGTATTATTTTTGCTCTGTTCCTACAACAGACAATCCAGAAAGTCCAAATTGCTGCTCTGTATTTTTGTCAGGATAAGCAAGACAGGAAGTGTTTAACTGCAGCCTCACATCTTTTACTGCAGGTTGGACCCCAACCCCCAGATGTATTTTCTATCTACACTTACATTTCATGGGCATTTTTAAACTATGGCATATTACACTGTGGATGGCATCTAAGATTCAACATCAAAGGAAGTTTAATATTGAAGCACTTAAAGAGGTTTCGTTTGCCCATAAAGAGAAAAATAAAGAAAATCTCTGAGGCTTTTCTCAGCAAAAGGTAACACAGGCAACGTTTTGTGTGTTAATTTTCTACGCCTTTCACAGTTAACCTATTGCAGAAGCAATTAGGAACAGACATTATAAACTGTTCAATTAGCCACTTAATTGCAGCAATGAAAGTCACAATGAAAATTACATATTAAGGCAGCAAAGTCTTTACCAAGGTAACATTAAGGAAAAGAAGTTCAGTAAGCTGGGAGGAAGAGAGAAGCCTACAGAGACGGTTTTAAGCAAGCTAAAAAAAAAAAAATAAAAAGAGGGAAGGAAGAAATTAGAGCCTCCAGAGATCACTTCAGCAAACCCGTATGGTCCTCAGAATTTCACCAGTTTTTAAGCAGTAATTAGCTTTTTGCAGAGAATGAGCCACACATTCACCCAGATCCACGTTCTCTGTACTTAATGTTGAACCAATAAATTGAGATCTCCATTTGTGTGAGAGAAGAACTGAGGTGAGCACAGCTGTCCCCTCCTCTCAGGGAGCTGTGCAGAGCCAGAAGGTCCCCCCAAGCCTCCTCTCCTCCAGGCTGAGCCCCACAGCTCCCTCCACACCTCTACAAATCTGGATGTGCACACTGACAATAACAAATAATTTAATTAGGATTCTGGACGGACCTGCCCGCATCCAGAGCCGATGGTGAAACAACCTGGAACACTCCAGGGTAAATACCTGTTCCTCTCCTGAAGGAAGCAATCTTCCCACATCAGAAATGCCAGCAGTATTTCTAATTATTAATCATCTAAGTGGGCAGCTGCCTCAGTGAGTGCTACTTTCAAGTAATGTTTCTCACCATTATCTGTTGAAGTTAGTATGTGCTGGTTCCACAAATAGTATCTTCACATAATGGTGATGCAGAACTTTTACCACAGGCTGTCAAACACAAAGTGAACCTGACAGCATTGCTAGTTTCACTGAATTACTTCTTTCAATATAATTTAATCACTCTGTTCATGTACTTGTCTTCAGACTGTGTTGTGCAAAAAAATCCAGTCTCACCTTCACATGTTTTCTTTTGTGCACTTTGATAAAATCCTGGTATTTTTATAGCTTCCTCTATTACCAAAGATTAAAAGCATAGGTGCTGAATAGACAAGAATCTCCACCTTAAACACTTTATTAAAAAGCTAATACTTTCATGGCTTCCACTATCACTGAAGATTAAAAAAAGGTAAGCACTGGATAGAGAGATAATTTACATTATTGCACCTTTGAAATCCACCTCACCCCAGAGCAATGTTTGTATCATGGTAAATTCTGCACCACATGCTTTAAAGAAATCTAAGAGCCACATTTTCTTTTCTATTTCAGTTGAGATGTCAAAAGTTCTCACTCCAGTTACAGCATTTCTGCTTCCAATAGGTGTCCCCACCATGGCAGGGGGCTGGAACAAGATGTCTTCAGGGTTCCTTCCAAACCAAACCACCCTAAGATTGGTCTGAGATTGATAAAACAGCATGTGATTCCTGACCATAGTAATTCACTTGTCCTAAGTTTTGATGGAATAATAATAATAATAATAATAATAATAATAATAATAATAATAATAATAATAATAATAATAATAATAATAATAATAATAAATTATTATATCCACTTTTAAGGGTTTATCTACACAAAGAGAAATCTGTTCACAAGAACTGGAGCAAGTTGTTCAGAGTCATGAGGTTTCTGGTGTCTTCCTCAGCAAAAATCTTCCCTTCAGAGGCTGATTTGATGTGCCAGTTTCAGTGAACTGCCCTGGGGTCTCACACTGAAGGTGTGCTAGCACCCAGCAGTGGGAGAAAATCACACCCCAGACTTTGGGGAGACCCCAGCAAGCCCCACAGAGTCCCAGGGGTGTGGAAGGAGATCATTCAGGGCCCAGCAGGCACATGACAAATAATCAGATAATCAAATAATCTGATACACCCCAGAGTTGCAGGCCAGCTTCAGCCTGGCTTGGCTCCTGACACCTCAGCAAACAGCAGTGCTGCCTTTTCTGCACAAAAACCAGATACAAACCCCAGCCTCGGGGCACAGCACTTGTCATACACAGATTACAACTGAAAAAGCCTCGCCAATATACACAGGACAAAAGAAAAGGCTTCCCAACGCACAAGAAGCCCTCAAAAATGGATTATATATATATATATTTTTTACCTAGACATACCTAGAGAAGCTTGGATGAGTGCTTACAGATTCCCATTCTTATTGGCCATACATTCTCAAGCAAGTAAATGGGTTTCACACATTTTCACAGAAACATTGAGTATTTCAGTGCTGGTAAGAAACCTAAACTGCCAGTGATCCTGCCCTCCTCCATTTCTTTATTTATGATACTGGGATACATTAGCCAGCTGAAGATTGGCAGAGCTGGAAAAGGAAACCATACAAACTGTGATGAAAAGGATGAAGGTGATGAGATCTCATTCACTGTGTAAAATACGGCGTATTTGCTCAATAATACAATCCTTCCTTTTTATTTTTCCCAATTATTATCAAATGACCTCAGGCTTCTTTCCCAACCCAAACCATTCTGTGGGTTTTTATATACGAGCAATCTGAGATGTGAGAGCACTGACTGCAACATTTAGCAACAGTCTCCTGCCCACCTCAGTTCACAAGAGAGGAATATTTAACCACCCAGGCTTTGAGTTTGCTCCACAAAGGGTTACAAACTAATTCAGCATCAGAAATGACTGTTAGGAGCCAGGAGCAATCCAGAGCATTTCAGGCATTTAATTTCACTTTCACTGCTCCTTGGAACATATGAAACCATTTTGTTCTAAGAAATATGCCACTGAAAAATCCCTGTTGCAACCACCCACGTCAGAAATAATTCCAAGTATGTATTTGATTCCTCTGCCTAAAGCCTCTGCCACACGTACAATCTAACTATCAAATCAAGTCAGGGGATTATGGTTTTAGTAAGGTAAATCCCAGGGATTCACATGGACCAGCTGATGTACAATAGTGTAACACAGATAGAGACCTAGTGACTGCGTTTAATTTCTGAAAAATATTTAAGGGAAAGGTTGGTAAACTATTTTTAAATGACTCTTGATTTAGAAAGGCTTTTTCTTATCAGAGAAATTTAAAGAACACAGCACTGAGATAAAGCGGTTGTGTCAAGATTATGCAGGAAACTTGGACTAAATCCAGAAGTCTAAAAATACATCAGTTCAGCAAAATAATTTTAGTTTAATGGACAGGAGAGAAAGGTAAGTGGCTAAAGAATACCTTAAAGATCAAGATAGTATTTTATCTCCTCGTAATAACGCTAAAGTTGCTCTGAGAATTATTATAATCTATGAGATTATATGCTTAAAACATGACTGCCACAGAGAATGAAAATGTTCCTTTAAGCTCAAAGATATATTCAAATTTGAAGATTTGTCCTTCAAAAGCCCTTAAAAACAGGGCTGCTACCACAGCTATAATTAGCACACACTCTTGAGATTTCTGAATTTCTTTAATAGAAATATTCTCTCATGAGAGCACACCAGTATCTCCCCTGAAAAAGAAATCTTTAAAAATTGCTAAACACTGGAAACATACTTGCCATTATGAGTTACACAATTTATTATTAAAAATCAATAACTCATCTTCAAGTAAAATAACCAAATACTGTGCATTTTTCTAAGTTAAAAGCAGCAATATGAGAACATCTCGGCCTTTTCTTCTTTCAGCACCAGCAAAGAGAGGCAACAAGGAGTTCATGTCATAACCAAAACCACTTGTGTACATCTCCAAAATCACATCTGCTTGCAGAAAACATAAAAACAAGAGGTGTTTTTGTGTGCACCCATGGGTAAACTCACAAGCCCGGCTTTTCTGGTGAAGCCACAGACAAAGCCACCCAAACCTTGTGCCTCTGTTGATAGCTGATTCTGCAGGAGGGAGCAGATCCCAAATTTCAAAGGCTGCTGCTGCTGCCAATTGTGTTCTCAGGTTTCTGAATGCCTTGACAAATGTGCAGTGTGACAGCAATTTGTTCCTTTCCTACGACTTACATAAAAAACTACATGGAGCAACTGACAAAGAAGAAAAGCCTTTCTGAACAGCCCTTGGCAATTATATTGGCAAATCTTTAGTACACCTTTAGACTTCTTCTTTTCACTGCCATAATGTTTGAATTATCTGCTATGAGCAGTGACAAGAATGGCAACACTGCAGCTGATATTTCTCTGAATTTATAAATTTCTCTGTGCTCCTGCTACCTCTCTTATCTTCCTGGGAGGAGATAAGCAATTTTTACCTATTGATGTTTTTCTGCATTTCAAATGATCCCTAGCTCTTGATTTCCTTAATGACACTCCATCTACACTCATAACTTGTTCTATCATCAATATGAAGAGGAGTACAGCAGATATTTATTGCATGATGTTCACAGTCTTTTCAAGAACTATTCAAAGGAAGCTTTCAGATGCTTAAAGTGCTCAGTGTGCCCTACCACAAAGAAAAAGTTAAAATACAGGCTGTGACAATGTACAGATAAAAAGAGAAAATCACATAAAATGGCTTTTGGAATTTTTACCTTTAGTTCATTAAAGTTGAAGGAAGTAGTTTGTGAGATTATTCATGTTTTTATAATGTCAATAGGAATAAAGGTTAAATGGAAAGGAGGAGATAATTGCAAGGAGCCAAATGTATCATTTTTCAGACCATCTGTGAACAGAGAGTTGACTGTCATGAAAAACAAAAGCTGGCAGGATGCACAGCAAAAAATCTCTGAACAAAATGTCCATCTCACAAGCAGCTTTCAGACCACTTAGGACTGGGTCATAATGGAAGCTTAAACAAATATGAATTATGCATGCAATACTCGGGCGCAGGGGGAATGAAATTAAATTAAAAAGGCATAAAAATCTTCCAAACTTCCTTCCCCACTGCAACTCTGCAGCTGCTCAGGACTTAGTGCAGTAGGTCAGGAACCAAATGTTTCACAGCTCTGTAACTCAGGAAATGTCCAGTGAAAATAGCTTATTTCCTGAGTAGCCAGCTCCTCCAAAAAACTAGAGTAAGATATTAATTCAAAATAAAGGAATACATAAGTTAAAGCAGGAGATCCTAAATTTCTGCTAAACAGGAAGGGGGGAAAAAAAATCATTTTCTCCTATTCTTAATTCCCAGAGCAGGGATCACTCGAAGCAAAACTCTGATTTTCAAGCCATTGTCTAAGAAAACTGCAAGTAAGATCCAGCTGTTTAGCCAAATACCTAAAATGGCAAAGCAGCAATTTTTGTGAAGATTTGTGAAGCAGCAGCCCGGAGCAGGGATCCCATTTGCACCCCAGTCCCTCTGAGAGCCCAGATCAGGCACAGCATGGGTCACTCTGCCTTGGTGACAACCCCTGGGCAGCTCCTGGCAGCCCTGCAGCCTCAGGAAGGGACACTGCTTGGGGCTAAATGTGCCTTTTTTGGGTCACACAACCATTTTCAGCTGTGGGGTAACTCAGTGGACATTTCCCACACGGAGCTGTTCTAACTGAGATGTAATTTCAAGGCAGTTCAATGTGCAGGTCTCAGTGCCTCTCAGACCTCTGTGGACCTGCAGGAACAGCTCTGGCAAACTCATTAAAGTGTGTCCCCAAGAGGGAAGAAGTGCTGGCTGTCCCAGCTCCACATTTCTCACAGGAATGACAAGGAGAAGGACTTGGCTTGTCCAAAGGACCGGGGGAGGTTAACAGATCCCACATCTTTATTTTCTGGGAGCTGAAGATGTGGAGTCCCTGGCAGGAGGGGGGCACTGGGAGGGTCAGAACACAGGCAGGATGGACAAACAGGACAGGGTTTGGTGGCATCCTGTCTCTCTGACAGCTGATGAGGTGCCCCTAACGCAGCCCTGGGGTTCCACATCACCTGAGGAAGAACAGATAAAACTACAGTCTTCTACCAGCTGCTTGGATAAAGTCTCATCTTAATCTTCCCTTGGGATATCACCATCAACATTGGCTTCTTTCATGTCTGGGGTCAGAAGGAGAAAGTCCCACAAAGCTCTCCCAGCACAGGAATGAGATGTTATAGCCCAGAAAACTACTGGAGTGCAGGATTACTATTATAAACAGCATTCTTTATGGAACCACGCTGAAAATCAACTGCAAAATTACACACATTTTCTGGTTTTGCTTCAGACATGGATACTTTCATACAAATGCAGGAAGAAATATACACCTTTCCAAAGGCCAGCGTGTAGCCACTGATGCAATTTGAGGCGTTTAGCACAGCACAGGACTGGATTACCCAGCCAGCCACACAATGCAGAATCCAGCTCAAAATCACATCAGAGGTTGTTTGCTTGCCTTTCACACAACACAGCAAGGAAATCTCTCCCTGCCTGTCCTCTCACAATGGAAAAAAGAAAGCAAATATTTCCCCTACAAGCCTCACTTAATTCCAATTTTTGCCAAATCCCATACTAACTCAGCTGCTCAGAATCTCCACCTCAGGAAACACGATGGTGTAATGCCCCTTCATTATTCCTGCACTCAGAATCAGGGAAATTCTCCCTGAACGGGGAGAATTTATATATATAAATTACAATACAAATATATTTGTTTATATATAAAGAATAGATATATAAATGTATATATATAAAAATTATATCTATATGTGTATATATAAAAATTATATATATGTATATATAAATTATATGTGTGTATATATAGAATTATATATAGTATGTATAGAAATTATATATGTGTGTATATATGAAAATTATATATAGTATATATATAAATTCCATGTATTTTTATATAAAAAATTACATATATTTTTATATATAAAAATTACATATATATATAGTATATATACACATATACATGCACAATCAGCTGATACCCTTGAAAGCAGAACTGCATATTCGCCCCTGTGTGCAAGCCAGTGACAGCAGAGGAAATTCTGCATCTGTTTAAAGCATCCTGTGTTCCTGTGCACAGTTTTGCACCCCAGGGCCCAGCAGGGAGCTGAAGGCTGGGTGCACCTGGCAGCAGCAGGAGCAGCCACCGTGTCCCCTCCCCGCACACACGGGGCCTGAGCTCCCTGCCATCACTTGGCACGAGCTCTGGTGTTCCATTACTCCAATTAGTGCCTCTGCCAGAACAAACAAAACAAAAATACTGTCGCACTGGGAGCTGGCAAGTTGTTCAAATGACTGCAGAGCAGCTCCGCTGGTCACAGCCCAAAATAAGCCAAGCAGCTCCCCCTGAAAACTTCCGTGAAACTTTCTCATGATTATTTTGATGTTTTAAAATAAACAGACTTCATCAAGCTGTGCCTGGCTTATCAGAATGGAAAGACCCACACAAGACCCACTGTGGATCTCTATGAAACGAGAATTCCTACTTCCAGCTAGTTTTCATCCCTCTAATATTGTGAGAGTCATCAAGCAGGACTAAAGTGTGTCAGACTGAGGGCTCGCAGGACCCATCTGGCTCAACCTCAGTGCTTATACAGCTTTCTAGAGATTTGTCATGCTGGAAACCACAGCTGTAATTTACACAGGTCCCTTCCTGTTTGCTGCTGCAGTTGTGTTACAGCTGACAAGCTCCGACAGCACCTCTGAGGAGAGCAGAACTTCCCCTGCTCCTTCCAGAGGCTACTGGAGCTGACACTTTCACAAAAGTATTTCCACACTGCTTATCTTCAACCCCACTCAGCTGCTGTAAAATTGAGGTTTGGCAGAGCCTACAGTGCCTCAACCCAGGCAGTGATCAGGAATACAGTAATAGCCCAAAATACAGCTCAAAATAAATCAGGCTTTTACAGTGCAAAAGGACGACACACCTTTGTTCTTTCACTAATACATAGGTTATTTCTGTAGCTAATGCACTAGAAATCAGTGGAAGGTAGGCCACAGCTACAAAAGTAAAAGTTTTAGATTCAGAAAGGAACTGGATCCCTCCACAGCCAGTGACACGAAGGCAGGTCCATCAATGCAGACCTGTAATAAAGGCCCTGTGCCAAGGGCAGAGCAGTGAAGGACACCACCACCTGCATTTAGCACCCGCAGGAAATGAACAGAGCAGGTTTTGCACTGACTTCAGCGAGAATCTGCTGCAGCTGGAAAGGTCTGGGTGCTTCTGCAGGCAGACTGTGAGAGCTGTCAAAAGCAGAGGATGCCAAGAAATGGTCTAGTCAACAGTCACACCAGTTTTTCTAGCCTAAAACTCAGGGTAATTTTGATTAAGAGTTGCTGCTTGTGAAAAGAGAAGGAGGTAAGTAACTTTAGCCAAAGGTCATTTACCACCAGAGATGTGTGCAGTCGTTTAATTGAGAGGGGTCATACACTGATTAATCATATTATATATATATATATATTAAATACTATATAATAATCATTAATTAATTATTTATTAAATTATTCATTTAATAAATTAATAAAATCATTCATTTAAAAAATAACAATTTAGTAAAATTGATTTAATTAATTTATTATTCATTAAATAATTCTTTATTAATTTAATATATACTCATACATTAATTCATTTTTGAGTAGCTGCTTCAAGCTGTCATTTTAATCGCTCCTTTAAATCACTGAAATTAGAGAGATTAAACCTATGTGTCCTTCTCGCTAGCCCAGGACAGATTTTCCTATGTGTAAATCATTGTTTGTCAGAGATACTCCCCCAAAGACTCTTTTCTTCCCCTGCATCTTTCTCACCCTCTGCCTCTCCCACGTGCTTGACAAAACAAAAGCTGGTAGTGAGGCAGCCAGGCCCTCCTGCCAGCCTCAGCTCCCATCCCACTCCCATCCTGTCCCATAATGTCACCTTGTTCTGGGGAGAAATGGGACCTTCTCCGCAGCCTGAGGGAGGAGGAGGAGGAGGAGGAGAAGGAGGAAGGCAGCTTGGAGGCACGCTGGAAATTCAATGTGCCAGCTGAAATGGTGTGGCAGAGCCGTAGAAACAAAGCTGCTGTGTTCATTAGGGAACAGCTCATTTGTTTGGGTGGAAGTATTTGATTTTTGTCTAATATTAATCGTCCGCGTGGGGAGATCTTCACCCTCCAGCTTGAGCTGAGGAAAAGACATAAGCTTCTCAACGTTCTTTTAACCTATCTGGTACAAATGTTAAAGAGAAAAATACCCTCCATTAGTCTGGATCTTGAATTCAAGTTTTTGGTCAAAACAATCTCCTTGAGGCTCATGTCCAGTAGAACCATTTCAAAATAAAATGACTGATTTTGGAATCGATGACTTTTCATCAAGTTGTGTTAGACATTCTCAGGAGAGAAGAAATCTGTGTGTTTCCTATGCTTATGCAAGTGCTTCGTTACTGTTAACAAAAATGGCATTATTTTGCTATCTTGGCTTCATCCATACAACTGTTCAGAGATTTTAGGTAAAACTCAAATCTTAAGTCACAGAAAGCAGCTTCATACCTTGTGAGTGTTAACAGTTATGAGGGCCTGCAGTTTTGGTAAATGAACACCAAAAGGTGTCTTTTCTTTAAAAATCAGTGCGTGATATCTTACTAATGCTGGCAGTGATTCTGTGCAGAACAGATGTAAATAAAATGCTAAGGAATGGGGAAAAAAAAAACCCCAACATGTTTCAAAGACTTGTACAAAAATAAACCTGGGAAATTCACAAGTTCTAGAAGACACAGGTGGAAGAAATAATTCTCCATGTAAATTGTCTTTATCTAGTGCCAGGGTTTGTGTGGGTGCTGTGCAGATTACACTGCTGTTGCTTAACTGCTGTAACATCTGTAGGATTTCTGCAGCAAGACTGCGGGCGATTGGAGAGTATTTTGGCAGGAGGTTCCTCTCCCACGTTTCCAGTCTCACTGCTTGTTTTGACACTGGCTGTGTGACAGATTTGGTGTGGGGAGGAACTCACTCCCAAGGAGATGGGGCTCCCTGCAGCTGCAGCTCTACTCCAGGACTATTCCTGGCAAAGTTAAACAAGGGATTAGCAGGATACCTGGGAGGATGAGACCACTCACAGCCTGGTTTTCGTAGGGACTTTTCCACATTATGAGGCAGACGTGGGAGCAGATCTAAAGAACTTCTGTGTGTGTTTTGTCACTGATTAAAGCAGAAATCAAGAACCAGTTTTATGGAGGTGTATAAACAGAGGGAGAAGAGACTGCTGAAGCCCATTCCTACGTTAGAATCTGTTAGCATGGCTATGCTATTTTTATAAGCTGGGAAAGGAATAAGGTGTGCAACAGCCAATTAATGGTGACAGAGCACTTCAGCTGCAGCAAGCCATGAGCCACCCCTCACATGCCTCAGAAGAGAAATTACCTGTAAAAGACAGAACCTACTCTATTTATCCCTGCTGTGATTATCATCATCCATACAGGCCCCAAGCTGTGCACCTGGGCTGCCTTACCTAACTTTCTGTACTTTAACTTGGTGTTTCTATTTAGCTTCATCATGCTGTTAAAGTAAACAACTAAGATGAGAGTCTTCCCAAAGAGAACAGAAAAAATATGTTTAATATAGGCAGAGTTTAATATTTAGCCAATCAGACTAATTAAAGAATAGGAAAAGTAGCACAGTCTGGCATCACCAAAGCAGCTAACTGTAAAATAAGTGGAAACAATAGCAAAAAAACCAGCAAGTTAAAGAACACCTGAACCATCCTGACTTAGAACAAGGTTTCACTCACAGTTCAGGCAGGGCTCCCCTAGGTGCTTTTCTCAAGAGAGGAAAAGCTAATGTACGTCTCATGAGAGCTGTCCAGGGCTTTGCATACTTATCAGTTCATAAAATAATCCCTGCATGGGGACAGCCAGGCTGAAATGCCATGGCCAGAACTCTCCACAGAAGATAACTGCATGTCCCTCCTGGCTGGCTGAGAGAGAGTGTGTGAGCACAGGCCCTTGCTGTGACTCTGTTATCCAGTTTGACCCGGTGCAACCCAGTCACATCTGGGAGATGGGAAGTGGAGAAGGGCTGAGGCCTCATACCCCAGGAAAACAAAATAAAACAGCCAGCAGTAAACCCCAAACAACCCCAAAATAAAATAGCTAACAAAGTAAACTAATACATAAGCTTTCAAAAACAACACCAGAACACAAAGTGGCCAGAAGGCTTCAAGGAGCAGTGAGGACAGGAGACACGCAGGTGACTTGTACCTCCTAATATTCCACCAAACCTCCAACTGATTTCAGCTGCTGGTCCTGTTCTGCTTTGCCAGCCTGGTAACCTCTAACAACACCTGCTTGCACACTCTGGAGCCCAGGTGAGTCTGTTCCCTTTGGAGGGTCCCTCAGCAGAACCTCACTGAGCTTCTACCGATTGCCGAAGAGTCACGGACTCCTGCTCCTTCTGAAGCCTGGCCCCATGAAAACCATCTGATGTGTCCTACATCTGGCATCAGAAAAGGCAGAAAATCACAGGATTATAGAACTGATAGGGCTGGAAGGGAGCTCTTAGGGCACTGAGCCCAACCCTTTGCCCACATCACCGTGTTCCCCACTTCTGCTCCCTTCCCTGGCATGCAGCCTTTTACAGAATATTCTCATCAGCTCTCCAGCCCTCTCTTCCCTGAGCTTCACATGCACAGAAGTCATTTCACACCTCACCTCATCCCTGACTGCAATCTCACAACCTTTTCCAGCTCTCACTCTCTCACCTCAATCAGGATTGTTCATACCCTTCAATATCAGTGCAAATTCTGCATTTGTACTGTGGTGCCACGTCCATCTTTCCTGTTCCTTTCTTTGCAATTCCTGATGTTTCCTTTACCTTTCAGGCTCCTGCTGAGCACCAAGATCATTTCAGGAAAGGACCTGCTCTCATCCTCAGCCCTGAGCCAGTCCTTCCAGGTGCAGAGCTCAGACAGTTTTGCCTGGTGTGCATCACTTGGTATTAATCAACCCTGGATTTCATCTGCCACTCTACTCGTGCTCCACGTAGGAGTTCTGTAAATGGCACACGCTGCAGCGTCTGCAGCAGGGAGGCCAAGGAATGACTGAACAGAAAACAAAAAACCTCACCAATGCCATTCACTGCCCAGAGCTGATTCACTGTCTGCTCATGCCCATCCTACGAAACAAACGGCACCAGAAACCACCGGGGGAGAGAAAGGCGTTCTTTAGGAAAAAAAATCTCACAATCATGATAACACACGCGTGGGAAATGAATAAAATTTGGTCTAGCCAAATTGGAACTTCATGACTCTGCAAGTTTAGTACCAATCTCTACCATGAGTGATTGCACCAAGTTACAAAACAGGTGATTCCATGGTAAAAGATCTGGTTTGTAACCTTCAGTTTTTCTGCTCGTTACAGGTGGACACTGGATTACTCTCACTTAGTCTCCTGAGACTCAAAACCACACATTTTCTTATCAAATCTGTTGCACAGCCTTCTGTTTTTTACATCACTTGGGAGAATGACCTTTAATGAAGAGCTCGCTTAAACAGCAACATGGAAAAGAACTTATAAATGCTAGGAATGTTGTTTTTCCCCTTTTAACATTCCCAAGCTTTGATATTCCTTCTAATGACTGCATAATTGAAGATTGTATTTTCTCTCCTACTTCAGTATTATGACTATTGAAAAGCAGTGATTTCAATAATACAAAAGCAGTATTTTTTAATTGAATTGAATTAGTTCCTAATGGGAACTAATACTGGGAAAACCCAGTATTTTTCGCCCTTACTTTGCTTCCTAAACAACCTGTTAACGTACTGGGTTAATTCATAAAGCAGATTGTGTCAGTGATTTCATGCAGATTCTGACTCCAAAGGCAGAGAATATTCATCATTCAGATAAAAACTGCTAAGTACAAGTTAGTGACGGGTTCACCACACGGTGTGATCCCACAGCACACACAGGACAAGCACAGAGCCACACCCAGGGGTGCAGCAGAGGCAGGTCCTGATCTCCTCCCGTGACCAGGTGACACACCTGGCAGGTGAGGGGAAGGTGTGGATGCGTCACCTGGACTGCCACAGCTGGAAAAGCTGCATCCCAGGGCCTGGAGAGAGCCATCTCCTCTGGGATAGGGCCTGGTGGCCGAGCTCAGGGACAGTGGGGACAGTGCTGACCCAGCTGGTGTCTGGTCAGCAGTGGCGTCCCCAGGGAGCAGAGCTGGGCCAGTCCTGCTCAATACCTTTGGTAAATGATGCCTTAGGTTTTGCCTTCCAGCGTACCCAGGTTGTGCCCTGCCCTGGTGTGTGACTCTGAACTCCACACAAAGTGACAGCAAGCTCTCCTCACAGCTCAGGCACACACAACAATCCTTTCCCAGCCCCACAGCCAAGGGCAGCGCTGCAGCTTTGGGCCCAAAAAGCACAAACAGCCCCCAGCTGAGGAGAGCAAGCTGGGAGGATGGGACTGCATCCCCTGCAACTGGAATTGCACAATTCACCCCCAGCTGGGGATGGACCAAAGCGATCCAAGGGTGAAACTCCTGAGCCGTCCTGGCTGCAGCCAGGGCCGGGCTCTTGCAGTGCCCAAGGTGCATCCTTGGAAGGGCTTTTAATGGATCCCTGCTTTATTCCTTGAACCCTGCCCAGCCCCTGCCCCTGGAGCCTCTCCAGACATCAGATGACCTGGGTGAGGGCAGGAGGGCTCTGCAGAGGGGTCCAGACAGGCTGGACCTTGGGCCAAGGCCATGGCTGTGATGTCAACAAGGACAACAACAGCCCCAGGAGGGGCTGAGGGAGCTGGGAAGGGGATGGAGAATTCCTGAGGGAGCTGGGAAGGGGCTCAGCCTGGAGAAAAGGAGGCTCAGGGGGAATTTCTGGCTCTGCACAAGTCCCTGCCAGGAGGGGACAGCCGGGGGGATTTGGGATCTGCTGCCAGGAACAGGGACAGGAGGAGAGGGAACGGCCTCAGGCTGGGCCAGGAGAGGCTCAGGGGGGACAGCAGCAGGAATTTCCCCATGGAAAGGGAGCTCAGGCTTTGGAAGTGCCCAGGGAGGTTTGCAGTGCCCATCCCTGGAGGTGCCCAAGGAATTCCTGGATGTGGCACTCAGGGCTCTGGGCTGGGGACGAGGTGAGGATCAGTCACGGGCTGGACCTGATGATCTGGGAGAGATTTTCCAGCCTAAATGATTCTCTGGTAAAGTTTGTAATGATGAACACCACTGTCTTGTAATCTAAAGATCATGGGAGGCACCCAAGACCAGGAAGAGCAGTGATCCATCCTCATACAGAAGTTTTTTTCTCCTGATGTCTTCTCACCCGTCCATCCCAGAGAAGAGCCCTGGACATAGTGGATACAAAAATGCACTGAGCTCCACGGGGATCATTTACTGTCTTACACAGATTTCCACAGGTGATTTTGAGACTGGGGTGGCCAGAGCAGTTTCTTGACATCCCAGTGGGAAAGAGGCAAGTGCGAGTTTACAGCTGGGTTGTGCTCTGTCACACATACTCAGAATGGGCTGTGGATCTGAGCATGTCAAGCCAGATTATTTTGTAGACTTTAGAAAAATTGTTTATTTGCAACATAACCTGTGAGAGTACCCTGTTAGTGGAAGATATTGATATGTCAAAGGGCGCACAGCAAGAGAAGCAGCACATTCAAAATTCAAGTCAAGTATTCTGTGTTGCACTCAGTACCTTCACTCAGTACTTGCTTTCCAAGGAATATACAATATACACTCAAAATAAGTAAAACTGCATACCACCTTCAGACCTAGAAAACCTCATTTCAAAAAATAAAATCTTAAATTAGTGAAATTAAGAAGTGAATTTAAAAAAAAAAACCAAACAGACAAGATATTATCCGGATGCTGAGAAGATCACATACATGTCAAATATTAATATTCCTGTAATAGGCTGGATTAGAAATAATAAGAAATCAAACAACAGGGTTGGAAAAGGCTTTAAAAACACCCATTTCCCCGGGCAGGGACACCTCCCACTAGACCAGGCTGCTCTGAGCCCACACGAGCAGCTCCCCATGAGAACACAGAGGTGTGCTCTCATGTGCAGCTCCTGGGAAGCTGTGTGTCACCTGCCTGTGTCCCCTGTGTGTGGCACACCCCCTCACCTGGCGGGCTCCCGTGCCCAGCTGCAGCTGTGGCGATGGCAAAGGCAGAAGCAGGAGACACCGAGCAGTGGCTGTTGTCAGCAGTCTGCACTGTAAAGGGGAAAGATGGGGAAAAATTAACTCCTACAAACTTTTTATCCACCAGCAATGAGACTTAGAACCCTCAGTGATTCATGAACACTGCATTTATTAATGCTGTCAGATGATTTGCTGTGAAATAGAAGTATCATAATTGTATTTATGGTTTGTATTTCCACATTTATATATTATATGTATATATGTATAATTAATGTTGCCATAGAAAAAATGTCTAAGACACTGCCAAGGTGAGGAACAAGATATTAACCAAATAGGAGGGAGGAAAAAAAAAAAGAGAGAGAGAGAGAGATTCAGAAAAATAATGACACAGAAAATTAACCTAAACCAAAAATTATGTCAGAGAATTAAGCATATTTTCCATCTTCTGATAACTGGATTCACACATTTTCCCTGGTCACTCCCCAGGATGAGCAGAGCTTTTCAAATCTTGTCAAACTTTCTCTACAGGGAGTGCTGTGAACATTGTCTAAGACTCAGATAATATGACACTGCCCACAGTTTCCAGCTCCCAAATCTTGCGTTTTTTGCCATAAATGTGCCCAGTCACAGAAAAATACTATTGGTTTAATCCTGGAGTGCCCTGGCAACTTATTACCCAGGTGAGAAGACTCTGCTCTGCTTTTCTTTTAGTCCCAGGTATGAAACACCTGCCCAGAAACCTGGCCTGCAGGAGCTGGCAGCATTTTAAGCATTTTAAGCTCAAAGCCCTGCTAATGATTTCAAAGAGCCACGTGAGAACTATTTGAGGAGCTCCAGCTCTCCTTCTCCTCTTCAATTGAGCAGCTTTTTCAAATTTTGCAATGATTAATGTGAGACCATCTGTAAATGTTCAGTATTACACAAAGAAACAGACACAGTCACTCCCCATTGACAACAATGGGTGTTGTCTGTTTCATGATTACAGATGGTGCCCAAAATATGTCCCCTCATCAGCTGAAAAAAAAAATATGCCAGAGTCCTGAGAGTTCTGTGAGTACAGGGCTGATTCAATATTAGTCTCGAGCTTGGGCACATCCTGCTTGAGCTATTTCAGAACACTGAATCACCCTGAAGTCTCAACATGCTTCCATGCCTCATTACTGCCGCTGAAACTTAACAGGCACACCTCACATTTTAACGGCTTTTTTATTTTTAACACCTGAGAAGCAAGACAAACACAAGAGAACCAGATGATTCAAAGATTATTACGGCTTTCTACTGTCCTGCACAGATGACAGGTACAGTGATTAAGCTCAGCAGGTGTCTGGCAGAGCCAGCACACGTCAGCTCTCACCTCCCGGCTGCCGGTAGCGGAGGTGGCGCGGCGTCGAGGGCGACCTGCACGGGGACAGCTCTGCAGTGTCCACCACCGAGCTGCTCTCAGGAATGGTCCTGTCCACCGACACAGACTCCAGAACCCCTGCTTTAAAAGAGAATAAATGCCAGCACTGACGATCGTGCACAATTCGGTTTACGGTTGTTTCAAACAGGACCGCTCCTGTAACGTGAGATTTTGCCATTAACTCGGCAATAATTATCCTCTGGGTGGAGTGGAAGGAGTGGGAAAGCCTTGTGCCAATGACACAAAAGCTCATAAATAAAGAACTTGATGAAAACCAGCAAGTTGTCAGTTTTCAAGTATGTTGGATAAAACTGCACTTTCAATCAGGAGAATATGCAGTGACATGCACACATAAGAAGGGTACTTGAACTCGTAGGTTTTCTATGACCTAGGGAAAATAATCCTTGTTGAATAACAAAACATAATCAAAATCCATCCAATAAAGATGCCAAAGAGCACTAGAAAGCAGATTAGTCCATGGTGGAGTTTGTTTATCAGAAGAATAAAAGAAGGAATGGGATAAACACTACTTCCAAAATGAGGGAAAACAAGCTGATAAAATACATCCTGAATTTGATGTGAATGACAGCTCTGCCTGCAGCATAAGCATTGTGTAAATAAAGCTAAATAAAAACCAAAACTTTGGAAAACAAAAACTCTGAAAGCAAACAACTTTGAAAGCAGGCAAAGAAGGTGAAAACCCCAGCCTGTAAACGTACAGCAGTCACAGAGAATAGCAATCACCATAATAACATGTCCTGGGAAACAGAATTGTGCAGTTGTACTGGACTTAGAGTAGGCCAGAGCTGTGTTTTTGGAACTCTGGCAGTATCAGAGCAACAGGAGTACCCATTTCCATCCCCCTTACGAGATTTATCTTTAAAGTTGTCTTCATCAACATGCTGCATGCAACTGGGCAAGAAAAGGACTCTACTGCAGGACAAAGCTCTCTACCTGCCAATCCCTCCAGACCAAGGAAGCTGTTCAGCAGGAGATCCCCAAAGGGATGGGAGACTGCACTGACAGCAATTTAACATTTATATGGGCTTCTGGCCACTTCCAAATGTTCCTTGTGCTGTCCAGGTAATGCTTCCAGCTTTGACAGACCACAATGAGACACGTGAATAACTCTCCAACAGTGCCCACTGCCTACACCTGGGCAGAACAACCTGCTCTTCACCAGTGCACTCTGCAGTGTGTAGACAAAATGTTAATGTAAGAATGTAGAAAGGCAGTTACCTCTCTGAGATTCATTTTAATGCACAGCCTAAAGTTTGGCATATGCTGTGCTATCATCACACTGAACATGGCTAAAGTAGTGCACAAGAAGAATTTGCTCAACTTTGCATAGAAAAAACCTCTATTTTACATATATGTATAAACAGTCTCTTACGCAATTCATGTAAAAACATCCAGCATACTGGATATATAATATCCATGATTATGCACAACAGCTAACTTTTTGAAAGTGTAAAGCATGAGCAAAGAATACAGAATCCCCAGAGCTGGGAGGGACCCCCAGGGATCACCCAGTGCCACCCTGCCCTGCCCAGACCCCCCAGCAATCCCCCTGGGCACCCCTGGAGCTCTGTCCAAGCTCTCCTGGAGCTCTGGCAGCCTCGGGGCCGTGCCCATTCCCTGGGGAGCCTGGGCAGTGCCAGCACCCTCTGGGGGAAGAGCCTTTCCTGATGTCCATCCCAAATCCCTGGCCCAGCTCCAGCTGTTCCTGGGCGCTGTTCCTGTCCCAGGGAGCAGAGACGGGAGCTGCCCTCGGGAGGAGCTGCAGCCCCTGCTGAGCTCTGCTCTCAGGCTCCTCTTCTCCAGCTGAACACACCAAGTGCCCTCAGCTGCTCCTCGTGTGGCCCCTCCAGACCCTTGCCCATCCCCATGTCTCTCTTTTGGACACTCTCTAACAGCTTTAGCTCCTTCTGATATGATGGTGCCCGAAAGTGTCCCCAGGATTTGAGAGGCTGCACCAGCCAGCGGTGCTGGACCTGGTACCCCCCAGGACAGGGATGTCCCTCCTGCCTCCAGGCCACTGCTGACTCAGATCAATCTGGACATGGAGCAGGACCCCCAGGTCCTGTCCCCCCAGCCCCTTGTTCCCCAGTCCAGACACACAGCCAGGGGTGCCCATCCCAGGCGCAGAATCCCTGGTAAAACCCAACCCCGCTGGTGATTTCACACCCCTCATTTGCTGAGCTCTCTCTGCAGGGCCTCTCTGCCCTCCAAGGGGTTGACAGCCCCTCCCAGTTTAGTGTCACCAGCAAACTTACCCAGCACTCCTCAGAGTCCTGTGTCCAGGTTGCCAGTGAGGCTGGTGAAGAGCACAGGGCTGAAGACAGAAGCCTGGAACCCCAGCAGCAGCAGGTGCCAGCCTGGTGTCACCCCACCACTGCCACCCTCTGTGCCCATCTCACAAGCCCATTGCCCACGATGCTTTTATCCACCTGGGGGCTGGACAGTCTGTCCAGATGGATCCTGGGAGAGGCTCTATCAAAAGCTTTGATGAAGCCCAAAAAGATCACATTACTGCCTCTGCTGGGTCACCCAGGTGTGTCACCCTGTCACAGAAGGAACTCAGGTATGACCAGCAGGACCTTCCCCTTGTGAAGCTGTGCTGACCTATTGTTGCCAGATGAATACCTGTTTGCTCAGCTGGTAGGGAAAAGACAATGATTATTTTGTAAAATCACCGGCCTGTGGAACAGCATAATGGGGATCATGTTAAACATCAACCAAGAAGAGGAGCAGGACAAAACACTTTCATTTCCAGAATAATGTATTACTTTGGTTGTGCCAACTTGGCTCCAGATTTGGGAAAGCAACATCGATCCCTTGAGGCAGTCAAGTGTCACTTCAGGGCTGACAACCACCAGAGACCACTGTACAGACCCCTGAGACAGACAAACTCCTGGAAAGGGAAGGAACACACACAGATGACTCTGGGGGAATGATTATTGTATGTGTGTTTGCTCTGGGACAGCCTGTGAGCACACATGTGAAATACAGCCCCGGAGCAGGAGCCTTTTCTGTGCTCAGCAAGCACCACATTTCAGAGGAGACAGCCCCTCATCCTCCAGCTGAATGAAGAGTGGATGCTGCTTGATGCTGCACTGCAGTTCGGGAGGTTTTGTCCATTTTTCAGTAACATGATGCTCCCAGGTGTTTTCCTTTACCTACCAGGATAGTTCTCTCCATGACCTTACCAGGCACTGAAGTGAGACTGTTGGGCCTGCAGTTTTCAGGGTGTTATAGTTACATATTATATTGCTGGCTTTTTGCGAATATTAAAATGAATGTTATGTGTATAAGAATGGGAAATTTTGTTGTATTAACATAGTTCCCTGTATTTCTGTTATTGATGAAACTTATAAATAGTGGTATAATACATATATGTTAGGCTATGGCATAGTATTAAAATAAAAACTGCTTTTGTTTGTATAACCCAAAGACTGAGAAAAAAAAAAAAAATAGCTAGAGAGCTCCTGCATTTGTAAACTCTCTTATCCAGATGAAGACAGCAGTGAGCAGAGCTCTGGGGGAGGAATTTATTGCATTTCTGGTATCAGGGAATGTAAATCTCAATGGCACCAAGAACATTGATCTATTGGGAAGGGGGCAAGAGAAAACTAAACAGAAGAACACCAAAGATCCTAAGAAGAATGTATGAATATGTATGAGAATTTATGGATATGTAGTAGAGTTCTGTTTTTAAGGGACAATCCTTTGTCAGCAAGGTGTGCTCTTTTGGCTGAATGCAGAGACACCTGGCCCTATCTGTATACTTTATTTTTTTCTCCTAATTGTCTTTTTTTTGTTAAACTTTTAAATTCTATAAAAATTACGTGAAACTCGTTTTTCACAAGGGTCACCCTTCCTGCACTTTTCGAAAATTGGGACAATGTTAACCAGGTTCCACTCAACTGGGACCTCTCCAGATTTCCAAGATTGTTCAAATATTGAGAGAAGACTCACAGGGACATTAGCCAGCTCTTTGAGTATTCTCAGATGAATCCCATCATGCCCCATAGATTTATAGGGATCCAGCTGGTGCAGCAGATCCCTACAACTTCAGGATCAACTGTGCGTTTATCATTCTCAAGCCACAGTCATTCAGCTTAGAGCACTGGGACTCCCTTAGCCCATGCTGAAAAGAGGTAAGGAAACCATTAATATCCCTGTCTTGTCAAACTCCCTATTTGTGAGGTGACCACCCTCATTCTGGAATGGACCAATGTAATTTCTACGCTGCTTTTTGCTGATGTATTTTTAAACCCTCTTCTTATTGTTCCCCACAGCTCTGGCAAGTCTCAACTCCAGTTAAGGTTTGGCTGCAAAAATTTTCTTCCTGCAGAGCACCATCTCTGTGCTCCTGCCATGTCCCCCAACCTCCTGCTGGGCACACACCTTCCTTTTCTGCTTTACCTCCAGAAGAAGATCCCTGCTCCGCCAAGCCAGCCTTCTGTCTCATCTGTTTGACCTTCAACATTTTGGTATTGCCTCTTCTTGTACCCTTAGGAAGTGATGCCTAAAAAGTGACCCACACTAATGGACCCCAGCACCTTTGGAAGAATTTTCCCAGGGATCTTGATCACTATTTCCCTGAGCAGCCTAAAGCCTGCTCTACTCATGTCCAAAGGTGAAAATTTTCTGACACTTTTCCTCCTTGCAACAGAGATTTTAAACTCAATCATTTTGTGGCTGCTGTAGCAGAGATAGCCACCAGTTATGGTGGCAACAAATCAAGGAGGGCATTTTTCCTAGTCAGCTAGAAGTTGTCATCCAGGTTAAGTAATTTGAACTGGATCGTACCAACTGTGTGATGCTCCCACTTGTTTTCTGACATATCCCAGATGAAGTATCCCAGAAGGACAAGGGCGGTTGATTTGGGCGTGTCCCTTTGTTCCTCAAAGAAAGGATGCATCCTTTGGTTCCATTGTTATCATCCGGGCCAGGAATTCTATAGTAGACTCCCACAGAGATATCTGCATCCTTTCACTGCCCTTGATTCTTACCCAGAGGCTATCAACTGTGCCACTGCCAATTGTAACATCCCTATATTCCAACCCTTCTGTTACATAGAATGCCTCCCTCACCCTCATCTGCCCTGCCTATTCTTCCTAAAGAGTCTGTAACTGTTCAATAGGGCAGTTCAATCACAGGACTCATCCCAGTAAGATCATCACTTTTGCCAGTGATATCAAATCACTGGGACTGGGCCAAAGATGCAAGCTCCTCTTGTTTGTCCTTCCTGCTGTGTGTGTTGGAACAGAAGCACTTCAGCTGTGGTCTGTTGTGGCCAACACCTCCTACCAGCACTCAGTTCTTCAAGTTTTGGTGTATCATCCTACTGTCTCTCACTACCCAGGACTGGTTTTGTCCCTTCCCCCTTGCAAACTAGTTTAAAGCTTTATCAGCAAGTCCTCCAAGTTCCTATACTAGAAACCTTTTCCCCTCTGAGAGGTGCATCCCATCGAGTGTTAGCAGATCAGGTGGTTTTGACCATCTCATTGTCAAAAACCCAACGTTATTCTGATGACACCAGCCCCTGCTCTTGCTAGGCAGACTCCTAGAGTGCTACAGTGGATAACTTGTGTGTTGGAAAGGGATTTTTGTGTTAAACAATAGGCAGCATTCTGTAAAAACAATCCCTTGGCATAATGAAACATCTTATTTATTTGCAGGGCACCGCTAATTCATCAGTAGGGAGCAGACATAAGTTTTCACTCACATTTGTCTTACTTTGCATTTAGTAATCCTTTCCTTCTATCCTCTCATTAATTTTTTGTTGTTATAGAACTAGCAACTAAAATTGAGCTACATTTTGCTCAGATTCACAGATCAAATTCCTCAGACTGTATGCTAGGCCATGTATGACCATTTTTAAATAATAATTTTAGGAATTAAAAAAATCATTTTTAAATTGCATCGTTTTCTGTTTAGTGTAACAACAATAAAAAAATATTACTGCAAAGTTCTGTTCCAATTAAGAAGACCACTCCTCTGTCCCCAAAGGAGAAATAACGCCCACTTCTGTTTCCTATGAGACTGGAGCCACTTTCTTGCTTTGCCATCTACAACTGCAATACTCCCATCCCTAGATGCCCACACTGAGGTTTTTATCAAACAGCTTCAGCCCTCTGGAAGTAAAACCTATTCCAATGTGCACTACAGAATCCATAGAGGATTTAGGATTATCAGGAGCAATTAATCTATTTCAGACTTGTACCTTCTGGAGGGATAACCTGGTGACATTCCCACCACCTGGTACAAATGTCACTGATGTACTGAGCACATCACAGGCATTATTTATTTGCATTAGTGATGGAATCTGCCTGGAAAACAAGCCCTCTGTGCAAACACGTTAAAGCTGTTAGGTCTTTCTTTTTTTAACTTAATATTTAATTTCCTGTAGAACATGTTGCAACTCAAAAATCTCTCACCTCAGCAAGCACAACTGGCATCAGATTCTCTCTTCTGCCTTTTTCCTTAACACTGTGCAGAAGTGAAAGCATGAGGTGCTCTGGGTTGGAACGAGATGAGCTTTCAGGTCCCTTCCCACCCAGACCACTCTGTGATCCTCTGACTTTGCTGCAGCTCCTGGGAAGGAGCAGCAGAGTGCTGGGAACAGAGAGCACATCTCAGCCTGGGCCAGAGGAGCAGCAGAGTGCCAGGAGTGTCCTCTGTGCCCTCTCCAGCACACAGGCAGTGCAGACAGCGAGGAGATAACCCAGGGGTGAAAGGCCCAAAGGGACATCTCTGGCACCAAAAGGGTCAGGTCCCAGCTAAGAATCAACATCTCAGTCTGGACAGCAAATCTGGGAAGAGAGAGGAGAAATATTCCTGACTGTCCTGCAAACTCTAAAAGACACACGAGTTATCACAGAGGCAGAAGCCTCCCACAGCCTGAGAGTGTTTGAGACTCCTCCCTGGAGTTTGGATCAGATTCCGTGGTTACTTCCCTGGGGATTGAGGGAAAGGATCTTGGTGTGTGCCCCCACAACCCCTGGACAGGAAGATGCACGGAATCCTCGGTTGTTTCACTTCTTCCCTTGCTGTAACATTATCAGGTACCCTTAACCTCACACTGTGTACTCCTTCTAGTAGTTTCCTTTTTGTCCTTACTCCTGTGAGTATTGGCTCGTTTCAAGCCTTATGTCTGGCATTTCTGTGTCTATAAAATAAACAATTCCTTCTGTAATAGAGCAAATCAGCCATTGTTAGATAACTTGTGAAGGAGAGGGGGTTTTGGGGTGCTGGCCACCTCAGCAGAGCTCTGCAGAGGCCAGAGGAGGGGTTTGTGTGAGCCAGCTCACAGCTCACAGCGAGAGAGTGGAATACCTCTGCGGATGCTCCTCCTCAGCTTGTTGCAGAGGTCCAGGCGTGGGTTCTCCAGGCTGTCCTCGGCCGAGCCCGGGCTCTGCTCGGGGGACGACAGCCCCCGGCTCAGGTCCAGCGGCGCCTTGCTGCCCGTGGGCGGCGGGGACGTGGCCGGGCTGTAGCTCGAGGTGGGGCTGCTGGCCACAGATGAGGCCGAGAGGTCCAGGGCACCGATCCTGGAGTTCAGCGGGGAGGTCAGGGACAGTTTTCGGGTCCTGGCAGGTGAGGAGGTCCTGGAGAGTGACAGGGGAGGAGGAGAGGAGAACTTGCGGCAGAGGTGCGGCGACTTCCCATCAGCCAGGTACTCCCCTCTGTTGTTCTGGCTGGTGGCAAAGAACAGCTCCAAAGACCTGACAGTCAGGAACACAAGAAGAGCAAACACTGAACGGATCCCAGTGAAAACGCCTAAATTTTAAGCAAATCTGCATGGCACTGCAAACTCTGTGTGACACTTGCTCCTCAAGGCTGGAGCATACAGCTGAGACAGGCCCTCCTTAAAACTGGCCTCCTGTTTACACACTAATATTATAAATAACGATGCAGCTGTTGGATTTAGCTATTAATGCCTTTTTGTAAATTGTTTTCATATAGTACGGTTTGTAATCTTTTTTTAACTGCTTTTGATGCAGTATAATTTGTCAGCCTTTTATGGTTAACACCCCAATCTCTGTGTAGATTGTATATTTTAGTGTGATAAATACATATTATAGTTGAGGCTTTCACAAAACGTTAAAATAAAAGCTATGTGCTGTGTGTTATAACATTAACTTCTTCAGAAATAATTGTAGTTGTGAAATAGTAACTAATGTCTTTATTTTTGTAACTAACTGACAATAGTAAAGTAGCTAATGTTAATTAAAATTATTTGTAAAAATAGCCAAAATGTCTGTATGATAAAACAACATTGAAAAAACATTGAAAATAATACCAAAGGAGCAAGAAAGAATCTACCACTAATCCTTTGGCTAATCATAACTGTCAAACCACAAACCAGGGGGAAAAAATAAAGTACAGGACTCTCAAAATCACGTTTGCATTGTAGCATGTACTCTAAAAAGAGGACTTCAAATGTCAAACGAAGATAAAGAATTCCCAAAACACGTAAACTCAAAAAAATGTTTGATTATGTATAATGTTCATGAATATACATTTGACCAATGCAGTGAAATAGTATATAAGAAAAGTTGTTATAATTAACCATGTGCATTTAGCCAAGGCTATGCACCCAGCCCCGTGACTTTTGCTTTATCCCTTATTATCACTCATTAAACTCGCAAAAATTTTTAAGTGAGAGCCTTGTTTCTCACACTAAGAGCCTTTTTCTCGGGTTATTTACAGCAAATAATGAGAAAAAAGGCTGCAAACCGAGCAGGGGCGGAGGCTGTGGTGTCTGCTGCAGAAACCCGTGAGGGGAAGGTCGGGGTGCTGGAGACAGCCGCGCTCACCTGACGGGAATGGAGGTGAAGGGGCGCCTGTAGATGTCAGAGAGCTTCTCCAGGACCACGGCAGCGGTGGTGAAGATGCGGTAGGTGTGCAGGAAGGTGTTGAGGAAGTCGATGCTCAGGAAGCGCAGGTCCGTCAGCCGCTCCAAGAGGCGCTCCACGCTCGCGTAGCGGATCTGGGGCACCTTGCAGGAATTCAGCGTTTTGCTGAAGCAAATGTCAATGTCATCTCTGTGGAGACGGGCGTCAGATCTACGCAAAAGTCAAATTTAAAGCACTTTACCAATAAGTGATCGTGGCTACGGTGGTGCCTTAGGTTTTGGCTTCCAGCGTTCCCAGGTTGTGCCCTGCCCTGGTGTGTGACTCTGAACTCCACACAAAGTGACAGCAAGCTCTCCTCACAGCTCAGGCACACACAACAATCCTTTCCCAGCCCCACAGCCAAGGGCAGCGCTGCAGCTTTGGGCCCAAAAAGCACAAACAGCCCCCAGCTGAGGAGAGCAAGCTGGGAGGATGGGACTGCATCCCCTGCAGCTGCAATTGCACAATTCACCCCCAGCTGGGGATGGACCAAAGTGATCCAAGGGTGAAACTCCTGAGCCGTCCTGGCTGGAGCCAGGGCCGGGCTCTTGCAGTGCCCAAGGTGCATCCTTGGAAGGGCTTTTAATGGATCCCTGCTTTATTCCTTGAACCCTGCCCAGCCCCTGCCCCTGGAGCCTCTCCAGGCATCAAAGGAGTGGTACCCCTTTAGCTGTTCTTGTCAACCTAAAAGCAGCCAGTATTTATGCACTATCATGTTTCATCAGTGAAAGAAAACTTTTCATTTGTGTTGATACCTGCTTCCATAATGAGGGAACTTACATTTCATTTCTGGCAAACACTTTGCTCTTACAAAGTCTAAGAAACTGTTAATCACACTTAAATTTCTGAAATGGAACAGGCGGCAGAATTGTCCCCCTCTTGTCTCTCTCTGTGGCCCATAAGTCAATATTACTAAAACCTCAGTATGGAATAACTGATTGCAATGTTTTCTGCTGGGATCAAGCTTTATCTAAAATAAAGTAATGGATCCCAAAAAAATCCAGCAAAATTAACCCCTTAGCTAGGTTTAAGGCTTTTAGGTTTTTTAGGCTTACCTGCAAATTAACACCTGCCTTCAGCTCCAAGAATTACTTTGTTTTAAAAGAAGAAAGAGGGAACAGCACAAAACACCTCAAATTTCAAAGCAGAAACCAAGAAGAATCTTTGTTTTAGTGAAAAAAACAAAAATAAAAAACAACCTATTTTTGCTTGAGCATCAAAATAAGAGAATAATTTACATTACCCTGTCCATAATGGGAAGGGTTTCCCCTCAAATTCTGTTTTACTTAGTTTGCAAAGAGGGTGAATATTAAGTAAAGCATCTTTCAATACACCCCATCTTTTTGTTAAAAATTATTGGTTTTTCTCAGAAGAAAACTCAGGATATTCCACTAAATTCTGCACTGTATTGAATAAAAAAACCCAACAACAATAAAAATCTAATTTCTTAAACTGGGCCCTCCGAAAAGTGGCATTTTTTTGTTTATATCACCCAATGATATCTGACTCTGAAAGCCAAACTATGCTGAAAAATTTGAGAAGGAGAACACCAAATCTGTAAGTGTTGTGAAGATGTATTTTCTTTAGAATTAATATTCCTTTCTGGTGGCCCTGGGACTGAGGTCCTGCTGTACTTTGAGAGGGGACAAATGTACTTTTAAAACTCTGCAGGTGACAGAAGCGTTTGTGCTCTGGAGAGTTCCTGGAATAAAGCTGAAAACAAAAAAATGCTTTATTTCCAGGGATCAGAAGTATGTGCCCTAGCAGGGCATTCCCTGATGTTTTCTGTCCTATTAATAAGCACAGAGAGGAGAGGAAACAACTACAGAAGAGGCATTTGAGAAACAAAGAGATGTGACAGATAATAGTGAGAAAGGAAATAGTTTTATGTCTGTCCCTATGTTTCATTCACCTACATATTCATTGGCTACAAATGGGTAAAACTCATGTAAACTGAGGTATGTAGAAGATCCAAGTTGTGTTGAAAACCTGGAATCATGTGCTGAGAATATCTCACTAGAAACAAAAACCACTTATTACAGTCAATAACTGAGAGAATCCAAAGGTAAGGGAAGCAGCCTTATAAACATTGATGCTACTTTGATGTGATCAGTTAAAATCATGAGAGAAAATAATTTTTTAACAGAAATAACTGAACTAGAGAGAACAAAACCTTTGGCTAATATAAAAAAATACCTTTGAAAATGGTACTTGTCTGCAGTCACATAAATTCTGAAGACATTTTAAAAAATCTCCAATAAAATTACGAGAAGACAAGGAAAATCTGCCTGAGAACAAAATCATGCATCTGAGGTATAACTGAAGGTATAACTCAAAACCCAGTTCAACCTAAGTTGTGATCCAGCACTGTGAATTGAGAGTTCACCATGGAGTGATCCATACAATTCCAAGAAAGGGATTTGAAAATATATATTTTGGGATACAGAATCAGTTCCATTCAACCAAAATGTGCGAAAAAAAAGCCAAACTAAAGGTTTTCTTTTTCTGAACACGTGCTTTCTCTTTTTAGCATTTTTATTGAAGAAACAAAACAACCTATTTTGTTTTTTGTTGCACTTACTTGATCATATGTGGCACTGTGACTTTGGAGTTTTCTTCAAACACTATTGTCATTAATCCATTGCACCTTATATTATCAATGCACTGTGAAAATAAACATTGAAAACTGTTAAAATCAAAACACAAGGTGATGGGACTTGTTCCCACATCTTTCACATCCCTATAAGCTCGAAACACAGTTTTGCAGGGCATGGGCTGATTAATTTCTCAAATGAAAAGCAGTGATGCAAGAATTAGAGTCGACATGCTTCTCTAGCCTCGCCTCTCAGGGTATTCTGTGCAGCAACCTTTCTTTTCCACATGATTAAGTATTTTGAGTTGGAAGTGATATTTCCTTTGAAGCTCCTTTGAAAGGGAACAAAACTCATTATTTCTAGTATTTCCTGAAAGAGTGCAAGCTTGAGAAATCGAGACCACAAGAAAGCCAGAATTCTTTATACTCCAAGGGGTACAGTAATACCTTAACCTTTACTCTGTGCAAAAGACCAGAAGGGAATATAAAATAGCTTCTAGGAACACACTTGTAAAAACAAATTCAAGTGGTTCTCCTTGTGAAACACAGCTGTGAGGAAGCTGTCCAAGCTGTTCCCTGCAGAATCTTGTGTAAATGTTTTGGGCTGGGAATTAGGAGGGATTTTCATGTGCACTTTTATGTGGTTCAGATGAGCCCAAAGAAGGGCAGGGAGCTGGGGAAGGGGCTGGACCTGCTCCCAAACCCCACAGGGCTCTTGTCTTCATAACACTTTCTACTTTCATTGATACACACACATATAGATATACATATATAGATACACACACACACATACATAAATAAATATGCATATATGTGGACAATCTCCTCACATCAGTAAAAAGGAGTAAAAAAATCAGTAAAAAATTTCGAAAATAATCACACACATTTCTCTTCACTTCAAGAAAACGTGCAGCCTTCAGGCCTTGGAACATTTCACAGCAGAGCAGTGACTGATATTGGATTGCCCAAACCTGACAATCACAGGCCTCTTCAGGTTTAGATCACATCTATAGCTATAAATTTAAAACATCATCTACTACATCATCTAGTTTTATGTGGGTTTCAATTCAGGATTTTAAGATTATTTGGAAACTGCAACTGCAATAATTCACAGTATGATTTTCTCAAATCATTACGTGTAAGCAGTGAGAAACACATTTAATAGAAATACTTACATTTACCCTATTTGACCTTGAAACGTGTCAAAGAAGTCCTTAGCACCAATCCTGGTATCAGATGACTTTTTAAATTATTGTCATTTAGGCTAAGAACGGAGTTGTGCTCTTAAATGGTCTTTCCATGCCAGCAAATGGCTCCGATAATTTTACTTGTCAATGGAACAACATAATTCCATGAAAATCTGTTTTGTAAAAAATTCTTCAACCATGTTTGTCTGTAAGACAGCAAGTTGCAGCTCATACTGTATTTTGGAGACTTTTATTTTCCTATTTTTGTTCTTTCAAAAATGTTAATCCAGCACAAAGTAAGTCAGAATTCTTATTTTTAAGCAATTTCTACTCATTATGATGATGATTCATCTGGAGATGATGCCAGCAATAATAGCATCTTTGGAAATGCATGACATTCCATGCTGATATTCCTCTAATCAGCTACTTCTCTCTAAATTAATAGAGGCTAAGACCTGAAATCAGAACTCTGAGAGATTTATGTTCTTGTCTTTGTGCATAAACAAAACATAAACAGACTTGATTTAGCTCTGGTGAGCTGGAAGTTCAGGTTGGTTTTATTTTAATTGCATTCAACTTCTTTCCACAAATAGATTATGATGAAGTTTGTCTATTATGTTGTTAACTAAAAGCAATTTAAAAAAAAAACCAACAACTTATCCCTGACATTTAAAAATTTTTAAATACCCTTTCCATTCATTCACAACATAGACAGCTCCTGCACACTGTCACAATAATTGTTAGCAATTATTTATAATGGTTTTTGGTATTCATTTTTGGTGGAAAGAAGAGTTTATCCCCTTTTCTCACTCCATTATTGATGTGATATGGTATCATTTTTACACTAGGACTCTCAGGTGTTTTTGGATCTGTATGATAATCATGAAAAAAACAGTACTACCCCTCTTCTTAAATCAAAATATGTATTTGGATGGGTTCTCCTTGGACATAAAAATGCTTTACCACTGTAAAGCATTGTCCACTGTGTTTCCCATGGACAATTTTGAAATTCATACCCCATCTCTGTTTCGGAGAAGCGCTTCCCTGGTGACTGGAATGCCAGGAGAGAATTTTGGGGAGAGCACTGAGGGTTTTTCACAGATGGCACAGCAAATCCAAGGTGTCCAGCAGCCTGTGTCAGGCTGGCTCCCGGGGGCACGGCGAGAGCCCGGAGCTCACCGGCAGCAGGTGAGAAGAGCACCCCGTACCTGGCTGATGTCGCTGGTCCACGCGGCTTTCTCCTGCCGTGACGGGGCCAAAAGGACCACAGTGAAAGGAGGACCATCCGAGGGCTCCACTATCAGCTTGAAATCCAGGTGTCCAAACACCTGCCCCGAGCCCTTTGCTTTACGGCCAGAGGGGAGAAAAACGTCACAGCGTGAAACGGCGGAGTACAAGACTAAGGAAACAGTGACTTCATCTACAATGGAAATCGCTTTAAAACATCTTCCTAATAAAGAGAAAATCCAATTAGGTATCCAACAACTCATTTTGTTGTTCATGTATGCCAAGCACAAAGATCCTGGGGATTGCTCCTCAAGATACAGTTCCTTATCACACTTGTATGCCAATACATCCTCACCATACCACAAGTATCACTCCAATTAATGAAACTACTTCCACAATTCAAGTGCAAAACTTGACAAACTGCAAGATGCAAGCTGAAAGAATCGACAATAAAATCAGCCTGAGACTGTATTTTGTAATTCCATTTAAGCCAGCTCGCAGTCCAGGTTTGTGGAGACCCCCAAGACCAAAAACTTCCCATTATTTCTTCCAAATCACTAAACCCCTGTGCATTTCAGAAATCTAATTATCTGCAGCCTATTTAAAGCTTTTTTCATTTTTATTTTTTTTTATATTTATTTTTTTATTTTATTTTCCAAGATGCTGTGGGTGAGCTTGAATACAAAAGTTAGCAAATAATATGTCACATTTTTCCAGCCAACCCTCTTGAAAATCCAGTGCAGGGTGTCAACAGCAGGAACAAATACAAGAAAGCAACCCCCCACCCAAGCCAGCATGTCCATTATTGGAACAGCCCTTCTACTGAATCAGTTTCACACTGTATTCTACTGGATTCACAAACACATATCTATTTGGTCTTACAAAAAAAAAAAAAAAAAAAGGTTACTAATTTTAGGAAACTAGAAACTGTACTTACTACTGACAGCTGAATTTAACTTACAATCATCATCACTCGCTTCTGTCTCCTCAACAAGTGTGCACTCTATTAGAGACAGAACACCTCCTGTCTGGGGAATCAAAGCACATTTCACACAAATGTTATTTATTCCCATTTGTCACAGGTTTTTTTTAAATGTGGCCATGCCTTACTCTAACATCTTACACTACTCAGAGCTCTAAGGAAGATACATCGATTTCATGATGCACATTTTTTCCCTAAAGAGCTAAACCCAAACAGACTAAATATAATGTTTTTCTTAATCCAACAGATCAATAGTACAATGCACAAAACTTCTTTCACTTTTACCACACTGTAATTTATGGCACACACAGACTTGTTCACAAGTTCCAAGAAAGTTAACTAGAATTTAATCTTCTGAATTTAAATTAAACACATTCAAGGTTTCTTAAAGGTTCCCTTAGACTCTATTTATTTTGCATAAGTACTTGAACTTTTTGAGAGGAGCAAAGTGAGAAAGCACATGAACCTTAATAACCTCTTGGTATGCCAAATTAAAATTCCATTCTACATAATCCACTCTGTGAACTACCAACATCTCTTTACCCACAAGCCAGCACTATGAAAGCCTGAATCTCAGCAAATATAACTAGATTGTTCCTAGATGACATTTTTGTTTTAGAGAACATGCTGTTCAGGAAAACAGAATTGACTTTGAGAATTAATTTTATTAGAGCTCTGGAAAATGTTCTTTGGCAATTCTGCAGGGTTGTACTGACTGATTTATGCACTGAAAACTGACTTAAATTCATTGCTACATACACTGAATTTATTCACTGCTTCAAACAAATAGATACATCAATGCCTTGCTTCTAATCCCCAGTTTACTAGAATTACCTGGGTCTAAAAGAAGACAATTGGCTGAATTCTATTATTTGCAATGAAAAGACAAAGCAGTTAAACATTACTAAATAAACTTTTGTTTATAACCACTAATGCAGAGCCCAGGTGAAACCCATAAAACAGTAAAATGTTGACAGTTCACCAAAGACGTGTTTGCATTTTGCGAATTAAATCCTACTATAAAGTGCATACCTTAAGAAGATGCAGTTTTCCTCCTGAACTTCTTGTACAAATTAAGAAGTGTTTTGTAAACAAGAAGCATTGTCTTTCTCCTTCTTTCTTCAAGGACAACGAGCCCAGGCGAACTTTACTCAGCTTTCCCCTCTCAACGGAGGGGACCTGGATAAGGGAACCTGGTAATGAATGTGCAAAATTTACTGTGTTACAATAATATTTAGTAGGCAACACTCAAGCTGTTAATTCATTGGATACTACTGCATTAATTAACTCTTCATTCCAGCCTCAATGTGTATCAGTGCCTCTTCAGCACAAGTCAGTCCCTCTTTCACTGCACAAGTTCCCTTTGTTTCTTATCATAAACAGACTCAAGTGCACTCCAGACTAGCACTTGTGCACACAGCAGGATGGGATCTAGGCTGATTAGGCAATTAAACTCACTAAGAGGCCACTGATCAGAAAATGTGGCTGAACAGCAAGCACCACTTTGAGAGCCACTACACTTGAAAAAGACAGGGCGCTTCCAAACCAAGGAGACGGGGAATGGAAAGAAACGGGAAAAGTTCCTTTTGACGGAAAAGAGTTTGTGTGCGAGCCTGTGGGCAAGAGAGATGGAAATGCAGCACATTTCTTCTTCTTCTTCTTATCTCTTACTGCATAATTGTCAGTGCTCCACAGCTCATCTGAAATGTGTTACCAGTAAGACACTCCCGAACTAAATTGAACCTGCTTACATAAGCCTGAATTTTGCTTTGCAGAGCTCCAGGCTGGGGACAGCTCTGCTTCTCTGCTGTTTCACATCTCAGTCTGTGACCAACTTTTCCAGATTGATCCCACCATGTGTATCACCTCCAAATTTGGAGCAGGAGTTAAATTTGGTGGCGAAGTGCAACTCCTCTGTAGATTAAACAGAAAGATTCCTACCATACAACTCGCTGCTAGCAGACGGGGCAGCCAAGAGACCTCCTAGCCTCATTCCCACACATCTCTCCTCACTGTTACCTTTACACTGGCTCCTGCCTTGTTCCAGCATCACACAGCTAAACCTGCAGGACAATAATGCTGGGAAGAGGCAGCTGACAGCTCCCTGACAGGAGCAAGGTCACAGCAGCACCGAGGAGCTGATGATGCAGAGGGAGCTGCACAGCAGGACAAGCAGGAGGAGAAGGCTTTGACCTGCCTCTTCCAGATATGAGCTAGCCTGGCTGCATCACAGCTCAAAGGAGTGGCAGCATCCTGACACAATGCCAGCCTGACAGAATTATCCATGAAATATTAGATTAGCAATTCTTACTTTGTGTTGTCAAAAGAATTATCTTTCTCAAAGTTCACGTACGCAATCCTAAATTAACAAATTGAGAAAGCTGCTATTTATCTATATTTTTCTACTCCTAGCTCTCTCTATATATTTAAGTAGCTTCAAGTTATTCATATGTAAACTTCTACTGACACGGTAAAAACACACAGCAGTAAATTTGCCAGAGAACAGTGTTCTCTGACAGACATTTCATCTTTGGACTAAACGTGTATAACACAGCTTGTGTCACCAAAACAGAACAGTGGGGTGAAGTTATGCTCTAGAATTTTGCAAAGGAATCTGGAACATTTCAGATTCACTTACATTCTGACCCAAACCCATAAATATTTACTGGCTGTTGTGCATTTCCCCTGGACAAACAGCCAACCTGCCTCAGCTGTAAGAGAGGAGATCATTTCCATGTGTTGGAACAGCGATTTTTCCATGTTGCACTGACTGTCCCTCACGCCACACTGCAAGGCCAGCATGTTCAAAACAACTCCCAGACAAAATTCCTAGGGTGCTTTTAGTCCTAAAATTTCATCGACACATTTAAGGCAGCGATATTCCATCTGGACATTTTGTTTCCGCTTTGCTTAGTAGAGTAATACAAATATGATATGTTTACAGAAGTAGATTTACAGGTAACCTTGTTTATCTATTTATTTTTATTTTCATTGGAATGCTTTCAGGACTAACATACTCCATTCTGCCATAATGGGCTGAAGGTTAAACAATGTTCTTGCATGGAGCTGAAATACCATTTAATGAGGTAAGACAGAGCAAACCTCTCTCTAAAGGCAGAAAACAGAGACTGCATTTTCTCTCTTACAAATTTGCAGAGAGGAACACATCTCCTACCCATGGCTGACACTGAGCAAAGACCTTGGGCATTCTCATCAGGCTTTAGTGGTAAACAAAACTGGGCATTGGCTCTACCACAGATTTCCTCTTAAGGGAAAAAATGGTCACAACTGGCCAATGTACAGATGCAATGAGCAAGTGGAGCTAATTTTAGAACATTCACTAACAGTATAGTTTGGACAATAGTGTAATCCCAGGAATTTTTATCCAGCCACAGGCCTAAGCACTTTCAGCACTTCAGTGCTTCAGCAGTCACTCTCTCAGCCTTTGCTTAATGCAAGGAATATAAAAGGCTGTATTTATAAACAAACCCAAACATTCAGAACTCTACTTTGAATTGTCTGGTTTACCAGCTCAGTCTGGCTTTCCCCGTCCTGGAGGTTTTCAGGCTGTTTTGCTCTTTTTTGTTGTTTGTTTTTACTGCTCAGAGGGCTAAACCCTGGAGGAATTCTGCTCCTGCTCATTCAGGGAGGCTGTGGAGTCTCTGCCCTTGGAAACAACAAAATACTGACTGGACATGGCAGAAAGCAAACCTCCTCCAGCTGGTGCTGCCTTGAGATTGGAATGCATAATTTCCCAAGTCCCCTCCAACCTCAGCTATTGCACGATTTTGTGGTTGTGATGTCTGTACCAGCAGAGGTAAACTCACAGCAGCTGATGCAGAAACACCAGTGTTTGAAGGCACAGGGGCTCCAGGTGCCTCCAGCTGTTTGGATGCCAATAGATTTGAGACTCCCTGGATGTCCTTCAGCCTCGCAAAGAAAATGTTCCTCGCTTGTTGGTGAGCCTGACTATAAAATCTGTACTTAAATAGGAGGCAGGGCAAATCAGACCCCAAGAAAGTCCAAGGGGAATTCACAATCTGCATTTCAAAGCACTGCCAGGGACAGTTCCCATGGTCTCAACATGTGCAACTTAACAGGATCAATCTCTTCTTAAAAATGTAAAGTCTTTAACACACAAAAAAGTTGTAATTAACATCCACAGAAAAAGCCTCAACGCTGCACCTCTCTCCTGTTTTAAGCTGAAAAAGAGGTTCTTGTGCCCATCTGCACTAATCAACACAACAAACAGAAGCCTAGATAGAGGCTTCTATTGAATATAGGATAAACAGGAATAGAAATCAGAGGAGATGGACGTCACTGGCAAAGTGACCTCACTGTCAGATGTAAAAGGAAAATGGTCTTCATTACTTCATTTGCTTTATTCAGATTTCTGCCCTTGCACAGAATCACAGGCAGTGGATGTTCCATCAGATAAACTGGTACAACCTTCTGTAACACACACTCCTGTCCACTGTCCTCTGATCGTGTACCTAGAAATAAATCTGAATTTAATTTACTGACAGCGTTTGGCCTGGGCCTAACACACCAACAGTAATTTGTTCAGACTGATTCCCACATTAAAAAATTCTGAGTTTTACTGATGAAGCAGTGGGTACACAGACAAAGCATCATCAGCCATTCTTAAAGGGAAAACCCCAATAAATATAAATGCATATTTGTATTACATATTGTAAGAATCTTGGAAAAAACTCTGAAATTTAATTAGATTTCATGGCACAAATCAACCTAGGATAATCACAGCATCATAATTTTTTGGCTGTGGGTGCAAAAGAACTTGTTTTTTTTTTTCTTAAAGCAATATTCATAACTCTTTAAATACCTCAGAGATAACAAGTGCATACATTTAATGAAGAATCAATTAATTTATTTATTAAATAGGGTTTGTAAAAACAATGTTGTTAGTGTATTGTAGGAATTATACTGGAAGTTATTACAGAAAATTTCAGTTTGGCCACATAACTACAGAAGCAGCAGAAATTGCAGTTCAAAATGTACAGAAAGCCTATTAATTACCAGCTACAACATGGCCCCATCAAATACCAGATGTTCTGCTGAGGTTATCTGGAAAAGGTTTCGTGAAGTGATGCAGCTAAATTATATTCCTAACCTTTCCTGAGTATATTTAGTGCTTTTCAGCACAAAGGAGCAAAAGCTGTCAAAATCCTGCGCTACAGATCTGTAGTTAATCTGTACACACACAGTAACTTGCTTTAAGGGATCCAAAAGCAAAATATTATATAAATGGGAGAAAAATAAGTAGTTAAAGTAAACACCATCAAGTAAGAATTGTAACCAATTTGCAGTTCCTGACAAAAACAGCCCCTTATTTAAAATGTAAACATTATTCTAGCATAGTTGTTTTGGAACCTAACAACAAATTCCACTGTAACTAGTTTTCAACAGAAGGAGTTTCTAAAGCTACCATCAATAGACAGGAAAGAAAAGAGCGCTGCTTCTCCCCTTCTGCATCCCCTGGGCACCACAGTCCAGGCAGAACGTGAATTACAGTCCCATGGGGGCTCACCACTCACGTGCTGCTGATTTTCATGGTTCCTGAAGAAAACCTGAGGTCCAGCCACAGCCCAGAACCGCCTGTTTTCAGGGCATTTTGTGACTCACCCTGCAGGGACCCGGGGCAGGCTCAGGGTGCCCAGTGCAGTGCCCAGCCTGGCGATGGCAGTGTCAGCCCTGCTGCCTTCAGTGCAGTTTCTCTCACGATTTTTGGGCCGTTTTGCAGAGGAATGTCTTACCTTGGCGTATAAAGGTCTGGCTGGTGTCCAGCAGTATGTCACAGCCCTCCACTATGGTCCTCTCTATGGCCAGGTTCTTCCGGATGTTCTCTGTGTCACTCACCTCGTCGTGCATCACTCTGTTGGGGACAAGTCAAAACGCACTTTATCTCCCCAAAACGTGCCTCACACCTGCTGTGTCTGTGAAGACACAGTGCATGCCCTTCACCACCTGCTAGAGAACAGATCTACCCACCCAGTGCCCCATCACTCCAGAGCAGGTCTCTTGCCTTTTTCCCTCTTCTTTTCAAAACATTCTTGTCATCATTTTGATTTTTCAGCAGTGGAGCCAGTTTTGCCAGACTAGTTTAGTGACTGCTGCTGAACACATCTGACAGATGCCACCAAGCTACAAACACTTCACAGCTGATAGAGGAGAACCTGATCCTTAATGGGCTGGGCTGCCACAAACAGGGAAGTGCTGCCTAGAATTGTGTAGGGAACACTGTAGATTCTTTCTCCATGGCCTTAGGGCCCCATCTGTCTCTGCTTTATCTTTACATCTCAGTGTATCAGTTCCTTTCCCTTCTCCTTTCCTTTCCCCTTTCCTTTCCTTTCCCTTCTCCATTCCTTTCCCTTCTCCTTTCCCTTCTCCTTTCCTTTCTTTTCATTTCTCCTTTCCTTTCACCTTTCTTTTCCTTTCCATTCTCCTTTCTTTTCCTTTCCTTTCTCCTCTTTTCCTTTCTCATTTCCTTTCTCCTTTCTTTTCCTTTCTCCTTTCCTTTCTCCTTTCTTTTCCTTTCCTTTCTCCTTTCTTTTCCTTTCCTTTCTCCTTTCTTTTCCTTTCTCCTTTCTTTTCCTTTCTCCTTTCCTTTCTCCTGTCTTTTCCTTTCCTTTCTCCTTTCTTTTCCTTCTCCTTTCCCTTCTCCTTACCTTTCCCTTCTCCTTTCCCTTCTCCTTTCTTTTCCTTTCCTTTCTCTTTTCTTTTCCTTTCTCCTTTCTTTTCCTTTCTCCTTTCCTTTCTCCTTTCTTTTCCTTTCTCCTTTCCTTTCTCCTGTCTTTTCCTTTCCTTTCTCCTTTCTTTTCCTTTCCTTTCCTTTCTCCTTTCCTTTCTCATTTCTTTTCCTTTCTCCTTTCCCTTCTCATTTCTTTTTCTTTCTCTTTTCCTTTCTCCATTCTTTTCCTTTCTCCTTTCCTTTCTCCTTTCTTTTCCCTTCTCCTTTCCCTTCTCCTTTCTTTTCCTTTCTCCTTTCCTTTCTCATTTCTTTTCCTTTCTCCTTTCCTTTCTCATTTCTTTTCCTTTCCTTTCTCCTTTCCTTTCCCTTCTCCTTTCCCTTCTCCTTTCTTTTCCTTTCTCCTTTCCTTTCTCCTGTCTTTTCCTTTCCTTTCTCCTTTCTTTTCCTTTCCTTTCCTTTCTCCTTACCTTTTCCTTCTCCTTTCCCTTCTCATTTCTTTTCCTTTCTCCTTTCTTTTCCTTTCCTTTCTCCTTTCTTTTCCTTTCTCCTTTCCTTTCTCATTTCTTTTCCTTTCCTTTCCTTTCTCCTTTCTTTTCCTTTCTCCTTTCTTTTCCTTTCTCCTTTCCTTTCTCCTTTCTTTTCCTTTCTCCTTTCCTTTCTCATTTCCTTTCTCCTTTCCTTTCTCATTTCTTTTCCTTTCTCCTTTCCTTTCTCATTTCTTTTCCTTTCTCCTTTCCCTTCTCATTTCTTTTCCTTTCTCCTTTCTTTTCCTTTCTCCTTTCCTTTCTCCTTTCTTTTCCTTTCTCCTTTCCTTTCTCATTTCTTTTCCTTTCCTTTCCTTTCTCCTTTCTTTTCCTTTCTCCTTTCTTTTCCTTTCTCCTTTCCTTTCTCATTTCTTTTCCTTTCTCCTTTCCTTTCTCATTTCCTTTCTCCTTTCCTTTCTCCTTTCTTTTCCTTTCTCCTTTCCTTTCTCCTTTCTTTTCCTTTCTCCTTTCCTTTCTCCTTTCTTTTCCTTTCTCCTTTCCTTTCTCCTTTCTTTTCCTTTCTCTTTTCCTTTCTCCATCCTTTTTCTTTCTCCTTTCCTTTCTCCTTTCTTTTCCTTTCTCCTTTCCTTTCTCATTTCTTGTCCTTTCTCCTTTCCTTTCTCCTTTCTTTTCCTTTCCTTTCTCCTTTCTTTTCCTTTCCTTTCTCCTTTCTTTTCCTTTCCTTTCTCCTTTTATTGCCCTTCTCCTTTCTTTTCCCTTCTCCTTTCCTTTCTCCTTACTTTTCCTTTCCTTTCTCCTTTCTTTTCCTTTCTCCTTTCCTTTCTCCTTTCTTTTCCTTTCCTTTCTCCTTTCTTTTCCTTTCTCCTTTCTTTTCCTTTCTCCTTTCTTTTCCTTTCTCCTTTCCTTTCTCCTTTCTTTTCCTTTCTCCTTTCCTTTCTCCTTTCTTTTCCTTTCTCCTTTCCTTTCTCCTTTCTTTTCCTTTCTCCTTTCCTTTCTCCTTTCTTTTCCTTTCTCCTTTCCTTTCTCCTTTCTTTTCCTTTCTCCTTTCCTTTCTCCTTTCTTTTCCTTTCTCCTTTCCTTTCTCCTTTCTTTTCCTTTCTCCTTTCCTTTCTCCTTTCTTTTCCTTTCTCCTTTCCTTTCTCCTTTCTTTTCCTTTCTCCTTTCCTTTCTCCTTTCTTTTCCTTTCTCCTTTCTTTTCCTTTCTCCTTTCCTTTCTCCTTTCTTTTCCTTTCTCCTTTCCTTTCTCATTTCTTTTCCTTTCTCCTTTCCTTTCTCATTTCTTTTCCTTTCTCCTTTCCTTTCTCATTTCTTTTCCTTTCTCCTTTCCTTTCTCATTTCTTTTCCTTTCTCCTTTCCTTTCTCATTTCTTTTCCTTTCTCCTTTCCTTTCTCATTTCTTTTCCTTTCTCCTTTCCCTTCTCATTTCTTTTTCTTTCTCTTTTCCTTTCTCCATTCTTTTCCTTTCTCCTTTCCTTTCTCCTTTCTTTTCCCTTCTCCTTTCCCTTCTCCTTTCTTTTCCTTTCTCCTTTCCTTTCTCATTTCTTTTCCTTTCTCCTTTCCTTTCTCATTTCTTTTCCTTTCCTTTCTCCTTTCCTTTCCCTTCTCCTTTCCCTTCTCCTTTCTTTTCCTTTCTCCTTTCCTTTCTCCTTTCTTTTCCTTTCCTTTCCTTTCTCCTTACCTTTTCCTTCTCCTTTCCCTTCTCATTTCTTTTCCTTTCTCCTTTCTTTTCCTTTCCTTTCTCCTTTCTTTTCCTTTCTCCTTTCCTTTCTCATTTCTTTTCCTTTCCTTTCCTTTCTCCTTTCTTTTCCTTTCTCCTTTCTTTTCCTTTCTCCTTTCCTTTCTCCTTTCTTTTCCTTTCTCCTTTCCTTTCTCATTTCCTTTCTCCTTTCCTTTCTCATTTCTTTTCCTTTCTCCTTTCCTTTCTCATTTCTTTTCCTTTCTCCTTTCCCTTCTCATTTCTTTTCCTTTCTCCTTTCTTTTCCTTTCCTTTCTCCTTTCTTTTCCTTTCTCCTTTCCTTTCTCATTTCTTTTCCTTTCCTTTCCTTTCTCCTTTCTTTTCCTTTCTCCTTTCTTTTCCTTTCTCCTTTCCTTTCTCATTTCCTTTCTCCTTTCCTTTCTCATTTCTTTTCCTTTCTCCTTTCCTTTCTCCTTTCTTTTCCTTTCTCCTTTCCTTTCTCCTTTCTTTTCCTTTCTCTTTTCCTTTCTCCATCCTTTTTCTTTCTCTTTTCCTTTCTCCTTTCTTTTCCTTTCTCCTTTCCTTTCTCATTTCTTGTCCTTTCTCCTTTCCTTTCTCCTTTCTTTTCCTTTCCTTTCTCCTTTCTTTTCCTTTCCTTTCTCCTTTCTTTTCCTTTCCTTTCTCCTTTTATTGCCCTTCTCCTTTCTTTTCCCTTCTCCTTTCCTTTCTCCTTACTTTTCCTTTCCTTTCTCCTTTCTTTTCCTTTCTCCTTTCCTTTCTCCTTTCTCCTTTCCTTTCTCCTTTCTTTTCCTTTCCTTTCTCCTTTCTTTTCCTTTCTCCTTTCCTTTCTCCTTTCTTTTCCTTTCTCCTTTCCTTTCTCCTTTCCTTTTCCTTTTTTTTTCTTTCTCTTTTCCTTTCTTCTTTCTTTTCCTTTCTCTTACTGTAATTTTATAAGCATCCTCCCCTTACAGAGAAAAACAAAGTGGTTTTTCTTCCAATGCTGAAACTAACCCAGGAGTTTATATGATCTTGTAATGATATTTTCCTTAATGTGGGATTGAACTGCACTTTCTGGAATCTCCTCTTTATTTTTTATTTATGGTCTATCCTGACTTTCTGAGCAGAGGATCAGTGAGTCTCAGACTCCAGTTCTGAATGTTCAGTGATGAATCAGTTGGATCAGCAATGAGCTCTGACTTATGCAATGAAGCCAGCCCAAAGCTGATTTATCTGCTCTTGCAGATCTTTTACAACCAAATATTCTCCAAGCACATCTTTAGTGAATACTCCAGACACTGAATATTTATATCCTGGAGTTCACTCATGGTCTCTTTGTTCACAGCAGAAAACTGCATTTCCCAGAGAGGAGAACCACATTTCCCACTGGGCTGATGAGAGGAACATCTGAGAAAGGTCTGGGGGTTCAGGGAAGAGCTTCATTTTGCAGGTTTCCACAGGGAACATCAGTTCTCAGAATATATCTCTAGTTCCTGCTTATCTGGCATTATATTTGAGGCATATATGAAAGTCAATTGGCACGCAGAAATTCTAACAGAGATAGAGAACTAAGTACTTTCCAAGACCATGATTATTTAAAATGCTCTTCTCTCTTTAAATTAAGAAAAATGAAATTTCTATATGTAAAGAAAACTGCTCTGTTCATAACCCAGGAGTAGGTGGTTTCTATAGTGATTTCAATAATCCCCTAACTAAAATATAAGGACACACTTGTAGATCTAAATTTGCCCAAAAAAGAAAATAATAATAACAATAATAATAATAATAATAATAATAATAATAATAATAATAATAATAATAATAATAATAATAATAATATAGATATAGATATTAAAAAATAGACTAAATATTACACTGGTATATTTTTGTTGTTTTTCATTATCTTCTGGTTTGGGTTTGATCCTTTACTTTAAAATACATATTTTTTTAAAAGGAGCAAAACCAAATACAAATAAATAAAAACTGTTTTTTTTCTTTTCAAAACCTTTAATTCAAAATTATTAGACATAAGGCAGAAAAATCTTACCTTGAAAGTTCTTCTAGTTTAGATTTAGCAAATTCAAGGCTCTTTCTCTCAACGTGTTCGTGTGGTGTATGAGCCAAGAGTTCATGAAGTGTTATAATATATCTGGGAATCTTGAAACCAGCAAGGTATAACATCAGTAAATCCATATATACCTTCCCTTAATTTTAATAGATTATGAGCATGTAAATTTCTTTTGACATTGAAAATACCAGGTGACCTGTCCGCATTCGGATAGAAATCACATTGCACAAAAGGAGATTGAAGAATGTCCTGTATTTGCCTATGAAAGGCTGCAGGGTAACAAGGGCCCTTCAGAGCTTTTAACCACAGAAAGAAGGACCCTTCAGAGCTTTTAACCACAACCAAGTGATGGTGCAGCATAACTGGTCTGACACAACAAGATTTATGTAGGAGGAGAGGTAATATTATGCTCAAGTGGAAAGTCATCAGCAATGACATAATAACATTCCTCATCATACAGGAACAGGACCATCTCTTTCCCTCCCTTGACCTGGTTTAAACTCAATGCAAAACAACCCCAAACACATAAAAAGTTCAAAATACACCACTTCAGAAGTTAAAAAAGTGATGTTGTGGGTGCAACAACAGCTCCTAAGGCTAATATTAATAACTAATATGAATTACTAACACAAGTAACACTGATGCCCCTTTTTAATTTTTTTTTTCTCAATCTGGCTTGCCGATTGCTGCACAAACTGAGGGGGTTCACTATTCCTCTAATGAGTAAAATACCAGGTTAAATGAAAAAGACACAAAATTCTCAGGCCAGCGCTTCACAAACATCTTAAAACAGCTGCAGATACCAGCTCCAGGCAGATCATAGTAAAATATCAAGAGGGCAAGCATAGTTTTCAAAACTTTTGCAGTTTATTTTTCATTTTCTAAAGACCAAGTCACTCGAGAGCAAAGCGGGGAGAAACAATATAAAACATATTCCCAGTAAGGTTCTTATGGCTGCTCTAAGTTAGTGAATATCATCTCTCTCTGGACTTCATAATCAGGGGTTCTAAGTCAAGGAAATGCTCCTTGTCAATTTTCTCTGGTGCCATCCTCATCCCACACTCCCCCTCAACATTCTTAAGACTGAGCAAAGGTGAGCCAGCACAGCTGGGGAAGAGATCTCTACAGGCAGAGTAGTATAAACTAAATAAATTAGTAAAATAAATTTAATTAATTAATTAATTAAGTAAACTAAACTAAACTAATTTTCAGAAGAGTATTTCTAGTTAGGCAAGAAAAGCCTTCAATCAATTGCAATGTCAGTAACATACAATTAATCAACAGAACAGCAAAACCAAGCACACACAAAAAATGCAGAGGGAGTACCTGAAACATGGGGTAGGTAAGGAAAGTTTCCAGCATTCGGCCCTCACATGCTGGGTTGGCTTCATATTGCTTCAAGAGTTTGTCAAAATCTCTGTTTTGCTTACAGTTTGCCAGCACTTGTAGGCTGTATTGATGATTCCGAACAAATTCTTGATATATGTTCAGCATTGGCAGCAGAATGTCAAATAAGTCAGCTAGAAGAAGGAGAGAAATGCCTTTTTTTTTCCCTCAGCTACCCATGTACTGAAACACATTTTTAAAGAAAGCAGTGTTTTCTCTGGAAGTGGATTACTATAATCAGTTCTGTTTCCAATGTACTGACAATTTAGAAACTTTAAACAGCTCTTTCACCTGCCCAGTGATGGTTGCTCTGATTACCTAATGGTCAGGTAGTATTACCAAAAATACAAGTCTAGTCAATGCTCAGGGCAGAGGAATTCTCATATACAGACCATTCCTGCCCACATGGGATTCCCACTACACCTCATTCTTGTGGTTTTAACTCTGAAAATGCATTCCTTTCAAAGAGAACCTTAAAGAAGTCATGTCTTTATGGAAAAAAAAAACAAACACCAAATCCCTACTGAATTTTCAAAAATAAATATGGAAGTTATACCCCTACAGAAAATAAAGTAACTTACCTAGAATTAAGGTAGGCCAGTTAGCTATTCTTGCTTTTAAGCCCTGGTGAAATATCTCATGAAGAAACATGATTGTTTCACTGAAAAACAAGTATTTAAACAAATAAAAAAACAATTCTGGTTTTATTTTCTGATTAATTCACAGAGAAATATCTCTTCCTCTTTTGCCCTTTGCTAGAAAAAAAACAAACAGAAGACAGTTATTGTTATGGAAATAAGTGCTTCCTTTTATTGCATTGTTTAGAAATACTAGCTTGGCACTCCTAAAAACTCATAGCACGCAATATAAATATTCTAACATTGTATTGATATTCTAACAAGGGAAAGGAAACCTGCCTCATGATTAAAGGAACATATTCTATTTCTCAGAAGTTTGGGGCAGGTTTGGATGCAATCCCAATCCTGTATCTAATGTTAGATGCCTCCTGGGCTACTTGCTGCTCATTACAGCAGTACTTGGATGCCTAATGAAAGAACAATCCTTTTTTTGCAGGATATGAAAAGACAAGTGAGAGGGAAGGAGACTCCTTAGGCAGGACAAGAGAAAATAGAAGCTTTGACGTTCTCATCCTCGGGTCTTATTGGGATCATATGAGGCCACTAAGTCCAGTTTTGCTCTCTTAAGAGAAAAAAAGAAATAGGAAAGGTGACAGAAAATTATGAGCACTTCCCCAAGAGGCACCATCTGTCCCTTTTTCCCTCTAGCAGAGGAAGACACAGAGGGTAGGAAGGTGAAGAGGTCGTGCTGTTTCCAACAGCACCACTTGCAGCACCTTTGCCTTTCAGCCCTGGAGACACCAGGTGACATCACCTGCACCAGAGCCAAATCAAGGGCCAGGACTCTGCCTTCAGCTGAACCAGAACGGCAACAAGCCACCAGGGAAACCCACAAAAAACACCCAAATAACAAGCCACAGAAACCCCCCCAAAACAGCAACCAAAAATCCCAAGTCAACCCCCTATACCTGTTGAGGAAAATGCTACTGACGTCGTCGTGGCTGATGGGCGGCTTCTTGGAGCTCGCTGCCATCCGCAGGGGCCGCAGGAAACAGTTCACCAGGACATAAAGCTGGTGCACATACTCAGACTCAGCCTCCACCATGTTGAAAACTATCTGGTTCCTCTTCCTCATGCTCTCTGCATGAGGAGAACAAATATAATCTTGGACAATGGTTTTCCATTTTCTTCTGCACAACCAGCCCCGCATAAAGCTCTGAACCTAAAAAGGGATCACGCAGAAGAGGAAAGTAAGGAAAAGAACACACTACATGACTTATCATAAGCTCTTCACTGTAGAAATAACCCTCCATATTAGAAGTCTTTGCTCAAAAATAAAAATGTTCTACAATTGTTCTGTAATTAAATATATTTCACATTTCTGTTTGTTAAGGGTCACAATTGTTGCCAGGAAACAGACTGTAAAACATGGCATACACAGAGGGAATCTTTCACTGCATGCTGGAGTGTTGTCCCCTTCCCATCAGCATGAGTCCTGCTCCTTCTTCCTCCCCCTAAAACATTTCTCTTATACCCCAAAGGAACCCTGCAACACCTCCAGGTAACACATTCCAGCACAGACTCAATACCATTATTGGCAGAATTCTTAAAGGAACTTCTAAGCTCAGTTTGCTTTCCATTCTGAACATAAAACACTTGGCTGGTGCATTTAAAGCTATGTATCAATACATCACTTGGTATCAAACCCCAAGGCAACAAACATGGAATTCATAAAGACAGATTTTTGGTGTTCTTAAAAAGCACCTCTGTGTCATGGAAAAATCTAACTAAGGACAATATCTATTGAAGTTGCAAGTGGATGAAAGATGACAGGTCTACATCTGGTCAGAGAAAATTTTATTCTTTCTGTGCCCTGATCTTGATGTGAAAATCATTCATCTTGAAAGAGAAGTGCAAAATTTTGCTAGTATCAGTTTACTCTGAAAAAAATAACTTCAAAAATAAGAAGGGGCCCAACTGTAAAAATTACCAAGATGCAGAATGCAGTGAATTGCACAGAGATTCAGAGCTCTCTTGCTACTAAAAGGGGCATTCCCAGCTTCTGCACCAGTGGTTCATCTACACAAAAAACAAAACTCACACCTAGTAAACAGCTCAGTGCTGACCCTGGCTCAAACTGCACACCCCAGAAAAAGACAGGAACTAGACACCTTCCATGAAGGATTTTATGCAAATACATCATAAGATTAAATGTGGCACTAAATATATATACAGTTGAAGAGATTTAAGTAGGGGCAGGAGAAAGGAAGACCTGCCATTTGACTGTACTTAAAAAAAAATTAAATAAAACTAGACAGACCAAAATATGGAAGTACATCTCTCATCCCACCCTTGTCCCTTTAAACACAAAAGACATCATGTTTACCTTCTTAATTTTTTTTATATCTGGATCTTCATCTTCCTGGTTGCCTTGATAAGGTCGCATTTTTTCCTTTGTTTTATTCAGTGCTATAATCTGACAAAAACAAACACTCATTAAATGCTTCCTTGAGTTAATGAAACCCTCGGTTGGAGAGCTAACAGAACAACAATTTCCCTTTCCCCCAAGCTGTGGAAGGGGCACAGAATGACCAGCACACATCTGGGGACAGGGACTGGGGCACTTCAGGCCAGTCCAGATCCCTGTGCAGCTGGGAGGGGGAGCCAGAACCAGCAGGTTCTGACCCAAAACTAGCTGTGCCTTTTGGGATTTATCAGCCTGGGACTGGAACATGGTTTTTAACAACATCCAGGGAGTCAGAGCAGTCTGGAGCAGTCCTTAGCACCATCACAGCCATACTCAAACCTGGAGGCTGGGAGGAAACAACGCAGTCAGTGACACCCACTCCTCAAAGCAGTGTGTCATCTTGAACACCCTGACAGGAAAAGTAACCCCCCATCAGCCCAACAGGCCCCAATATTATTTTAAAAAAATTATCCAAGGATTCACTGTGGGAACTGTTATATATGAACCTCACTGTGTTCTGCCATTTTCACAGAATACTACAGAAACAGTGAATACCACTGATGCCTTAGGTTTTGGCTTCCAGCGTTCCCAGGTTGTGCCCTGCCCTGGTGTGTGACTCTGAACTCCACACAAAGTGACAGCAAGCTCTCCTCACAGCTCAGGCACACACAACAATCCTTTCCCAGCCCCACAGCCAAGGGCAGCGCTGCAGCTTTGGGCCCAAAAAGCACAAACAGCCCCCAGCTGAGGAGAGCAAGCTGGGAGGATGGGACTGCATCCCCTGCAGCTGCAATTGCACAATTCACCCCCAGCTGGGGATGGACCAAAGTGATCCAAGGGTGAAACTCCTGAGCCGTCCTGGCTGCAGCCAGGGCCGGGCTCTTGCAGTGCCCAAGGTGCATCCTTGGAAGGGCTTTTAATGGATCCCTGCTTTATTCCTTGAACCCTGCCCAGCCCCTGCCCCTGGAGCCTCTCCAGGCATCACCACAGCCAAGCACCCCGCAGAATGCTGGAATCAGTGGTTGCCTGCGGGGTCTGGCACACACCTCTGACTTGAGCCTCTCGATCTCCGTGTCCTGGTCCTCCAGCTGGTGCCGGAGCTGGTTGGCCGCCACCTTCTCGGTCTCCACGATCTGCACCAGGTGGATGTACTTCTGCATCAGCACCTCCCGCTCGATCAGGATGTCTGAGTAGCTGCCAGAGAAAGCTCGGGTCATTAAAAACAGCCAGATGTTGGTTTTCAAGCCCCTCACGAGACATGGACATTTTGCCACAATGGCAATAAGCCTGCAAAGCCACCTTTGTTTGTTATAATGTACAACCTGACCATAAGTCACCCAAATCATAACCACCAAATCATCCAAACTGACTTTAATATCCTTTTTTGGACACAGTACCCAGTTTCACGGTATCCATTTACTGAGAACAAGATCGCTGCACTTTTTATGAGCTTCTAACTCTCGTGCTGAGCCCAAGAATTTGGTAAATTCAAGTTGCTTTACTTATTTTGAGGTCTTGATTTTTTCCCATGTTCTGAGAGGGCCTGGGGGAGCATGTAGGACTTCATCAGAACTATTTCTCTCCATCTGCCAGATCTCTTTATGGAAGAATTCCCATCAAAACTGTCATTTTAGTATGCTGACACATGTTTTATTCTTTAAGGCATTTTAAGATTACTGAAATAAATGCCTTTAATCTAATCAGTATCAGGAACCACGGTACCAGTCTTTCTTTTAGCTCTTGGGCAGCTTTCCCCTGAAAAGGGACAATATTTCTAGTGCAATTCACTATTGTATCTGTTGTTGGGTTTGAGCACAGGATTTAACAGAAGGAACTTCTGGGTTGTAAATATCTTCCTTTTAAATTTCTTCCTGCTTGTCACAGCACTCAAAACACAGTGAACACTTGCTATTAAATTCTATGAGACTCTTAAAATTGCAGTAATGTGCACCCTCCATAGTGTGGTTTTCTCCTGTAAATATTTATTGTATTTCAACCGGTGTTAGTGAACACTGGAAGGGGCCAGTGTTAAGCACAGCAATTGAATTCAGCACCTAACCTGGAAAACAAGCTTGGATTTAAAATAATTACAATACATTCCCACAGCCATCATAAAGTAAAAGTTTTTCCTCCTGTACAGATTATAAAAAGAATAAGAAGTTAATTTACTTCTATTACATTCACTGTTATATTCTGACTACTGCAGAAGTAAACAATACACTGGAAAAAGAAAGGTCAGGGCACCTCTTCCAAGAAGCAAAAAAAACCATAAATAAATATGTCATGAAGCAATCCACTTATCACTCAGCTGTGCAAGAAACAGCCGTGAAGTATGAGATTAATTCTTTAAAATTTTTAATAATAGATTGTTTTGTTTTGCAAGAATTCTGGGGTTTTTTTTTTCAGAAACCAGAGTACTTCATCTCTTTTCACCCTAAAAAGGTATTTGTACATTGTAAAAAGTGTCTGAATTAAAAACATTAATTGTGTCTGAGTTAGCACTAATTATTTTACAGCGTTAAGATAAAACCATATGTAACATACATAATAAAATGCTTTGATTTACATTTAATATAAGTAGTCTTTCCTACTTAAAACCAAATCCAGACAGGTGAATCACCCTCTTTTTCTATTTATGCTTTATAAAATGTTCTAGAAGTTTTGCTACCTATTGTTTTCAACACAGAGTTTGATGGGTTTCACTTCGGTTTTATTCAAACAGAGGAAAATGGTAGGAAAACAGTAGGACACAGACTCACAAAGGATGAACTTCTGATGTAGAACCCATGATATTGTTACATATAGTGCTTTTCTTTTGCTTCTTTGTTTCCTCCAGGGGAAGAAATTTATGTCTATTTCTTGGATTCTTTAACTGCATTAAGCTGGACTTCCACGGCTTTGTTTTTCTGGGGAACAGGAAACTTTGCTCTGGAAGACTGAAGATTTTGTTCCTTTGAGATGCTCTTAGAGCAATTCAGCGGGGTGGCTTTGGCTGTCTAAAATGTCAGGCTCAGACTGGAAACCAACCAACATCTCCCTCACTCCCATAATTAGGAGTACAAAGAAGAGTTAATCAGAAAAGCCTGTGTACACCTACACTAACTTATAATAGCCTAAATCCATTTTCCTCCTCAAAAATTCTTCTGGGAAATGAAAAATCAGAGACTTTTGGAATAAGCTTCATGTACTTGCAACAGCCCTTTCCATCCATCTCCTGCATGCCTGAATAGAGATCACCATATCCAAATGTGATAATCTGAATATCCAGAGTAATCCCAGGAGCCTTACAAGAGGACATGAACACACATCTATAAAAAATCCTTGTCAGAGAAAATTGTACCAAAATGTTCAGATGTCAGAGGAACGCAGAAAAATACATAAAACAGGTTGTAAGCAGCCAGGCTAGGTCTGCTTTTCTGTCTGGGGTATCATTTAACAGAAAGAAATAACTGCTGCAAACTACAGCTTGTATGAATTTGTATTAATATTTTGCTGAGAGAAGCAATTCCATAATGTCTAGTGTAGATAAAACCTCTGGAAAACTGAGGCTGAACCTGCCTGCTTCCATCATCTGTACAGACAGAGCTCAAACCAGGTATTTCAAGAAGCTCTGACTGACCACCACCTACCACATGGAGAGAGGAAGAAATTAATAAAGCCCTGAGAAAAACTGCTGCACCATTTAGGCTGACATGCTCAGAAAACAGAGGAAAACTGGAGAAAGTTTAACTGTAGCCACATTAAAGGATTAAAGTCTCCTTACTCTGGCAGCAAGCCAGGATACAAGTTCCAGTAGTGCTACCAGCAAATATCTTTGAGTTTTGTCCTGCAATGAGATCAGAGTTATGGTTCATTGGAGCACTCTGTGCTAATTGCACTAAAGCTTCTCAGGCTGCTGGGAGAACCAGGCATTTGGTCTGGCCACATCAAACCATCCTCTTGAAAAGCAGAATGCACAGCCTAATTCACTGGTTATGAAAACCAGGCTCTGGCTGTCTGGGAGGCAGAAGAAATTGCCTGCATCTGTCCCCACACCCACCTTGAGCTACTGCAGGACTCCTTAACAGAGGAGAAAGAGCCTCCAGACAGGTGTTGAAGCCTGATGGCATGGTCACAGCCACAGAAGGGATGGAAATAGTAAAAGCTGCCCTAGAACATAACCAATCCACCCCTGTGACCCTAAGTAAGGTGCCTTGGTGTGTGATCCACAATTCTGAGGGATCCCAGTGCCAGCCAGAACCACAGGGCACCATGAGAACTCCACCCCCCAAATGATTTTTACTACATGATCCTTTTAGCTGAGAGGGGGAAAACCAGCTGGAAGACAGAGCCTTTGGGAAAGTGGGCCCAACAACCAAAGCACCCAAAGCTCGCCCAGGAGCAGGGCTGTGCGGGCAGGGAAGGCCACCCTGCCGTGTGGGATGGAGCCAGTGTGTCACGCACCAGAGCCACATCTCACACCAAAACCAGCTGCTCCCTTCATCCTGGCACCCCAGCCAGAAAATCTAACCAGAGGAATTCATCCACAAACAAACTGAAGGAGAATGGCACCCCACCCCACTGTGCAAAACTGAGACAGAGCTCAGAGCACCAGCAGCCAGGAATCACAGAATTGTGGCATGGGTTGGGTTGGAAAGGGCCTCAAAGCCCCCCCATTCCCACCCCAGGCAGGGCAGGGCCAGCTCGCAGTGTCCCAGGAGCTGCCAGCCCCAATGTCCAGCCTGGCCTTGGGCACTGCCAGGGATCCAGGGGCAGCCCCAGCTGCTCTGGGCACCCTGTGCCAGGGCCTGCCCACCCTGCCAGGGAACAATTCCTGCCCAAGATCTATTTTAACTCCCTCTTTTAGTTGAAAACCATTCTCCCTCATCCTCGTGCTATCCGCCCATGTAAAAGATCATTCCCTCTCTTTTCTGTGAGCCCCTTTAAAAGGGAAGCTCATGAAAAGCTGCCATGAGTGCCCGGAGTCCCTGGAAAGGCTCTGCACGCCTCCTCTCAGGCTGGGAACAGCCACCAGCCACAGGGGTGTGAAACTGTTTATGAGCTACAGGGAGGAACATTTTGGGGTTGTACAGGGTTTGCTATGAAAGTGCAGAAGCCAAAGGCAGGGAAAGGGAGGCACTGAATATGTGTGAGGAGCAGCAAGCTTTGGAAAACACAGAGATAAGGGGATAAGAGAAGATAAAGGATCACAGATAACCAGAGTGATCAATACACTGGTCTGGCTGTGATCTGTACATCAGCACCACTACCCACCCTGCCTTCTCATCCAACCCCACCTCACACCCCTCTCCTTGCTGAGGGGACTCTGTGTGCACCCACGGAGCTCACAGTGCCACTTTCTGCAGCTGGGACCAAGAGGCCACAGGTGCCTGCACTGCCAGTGACACACAGGACAGGCAGGAGGTGTGAGCCTGGCCCGATGAGTGGCCACCAGCCACGGCTGAGCCGGGCCAGCCCAGTTCTGGGGACACACCATGGCCAGGCTGGACCAACAGGGGCTTTGTGATTTGGCTGCTGGAGTTTACTTTTTTTTTATTTTTTTTATTTTTCTACATTGGTGCACAGCTCCAAGCTGCATGCAGAGTGTCAGCCACTGTTCTCACACTTTGGTCACACACAACAATCCCTCTGGGCCCGGAGCTCAAGCACACCCCACAGCCTCAGGCCCCAAAAGCACAAACAAAAGTGACTTGGGGACAGCAAACTGGGGCTAAATGACTTCATTAGCTGAAGCTGTAATTGCAGGGTTAACCCTGAGATGTGAATGGACTCAAGTTAGAACTGTGTGAAACACTCGTGACCATTGTCCAGCTTGGTGTAGGCCCTCAAGGGCTTTTCACTGCCCAGAGTGCATCTATCGAAGGCCATTACTGAATACCTAGTTTTATTCCCTTAACGTTGTCTAGCCTCTGTTCCAGGTAGCCACTCCAAGGCACCACGGGGACAGAGGTGCAGGAGCAGCTCCTGGACAGCCTGCACAGCTCAGTGATTTCTGGGGTATGTGCTGGATGCACCTCTCTGCCTCACTTCCAGCCCACCACAAAACACAAAACCTTGGCTTTTAAAGCACCTGGCTGCAGCTAATACACCCTCACTGACAGCAGGGCATCAGTACAAGGCAGCTCTGAGCTGCCACACTGAGCACACAACCACCTGCAAAATACGGTGTAAAATACACAGCAAAATGTGCCTTCTTTTCCTGAGGGAAAGCCTTTTTGCCTCTGTTTGTTTTTAATTTTAAATTGCCAGTTAGAGGGCAGTAGTTCCTCATACACTTTAAACAGTGATCCCAGGTGAAAGAAGCATTCCCATTTTCCTCCCTGCTCTTCTCCCACTTCACCTCCGCAGTGAGCAGACCTGGAGGAATTAGATTGATTAAAACTAAGCTGGCAATAAATTAAAAAAGCATATTTCCTTTTCAAATCAGTTTCCCAATTAAATTCACACTTGTGCCTGCATGAAAGAAGGGTTTTCATTCCCACACGTGGTAAATTTAAGACTTGGAATAAGTTAAAATAGAGAAGTCCAATAAGTTTTATTAATACTGCATTCATATGAAGAAATAAAAAAAACCCCAAAACATAACTGGTTTTGAGCTACATGAAAAACAGCCTTAAAATATAAAAGATTTTGTAAGAGAGAGTGATAAGTACACCTCAGTGTATTGAGGGTGAAATAGATTTTTTCATAAGAGACCAAGTACTGGAACAAAGCCAAAAACAGGACTTCCAGATGCAGTCACTGACAGAGAAGGTAGGATTTGCCAGGAATGACTCTTCCTGCCCAAAAATGTAGCTCAGAAGAAGCAAAGCACACTCTGCCACCCGGGATATTACTGTGAAGCCAAAATAGTGAAAATTAAATAAAATGGAAGGAGAAGGAAGGTACAGATGTGGAACTGATAATGAGGTTCCATTAAAATAGACTGGATTAAATATCCCACTTCCTGCTCAAAAGCCAAACAATCCCCCATGTGAGCAGAGGGCTCTATGGACAGAAACAATGGGCAATATCACAGCAGAAAAGATCCCTAAATTATGTACTGCTATCCAAATAAAATTCTTCTTTACCCACAGTGGACTATGGGGTTCACTGAGATTGGAGCATCCTTTTTTCAATACTCCGTTTATAACTGACAAAATAAACATGTAACATGTACTGGGAGAAAAAAACCCAAAAAAAACAAAAAACAAAAAAAAACCCCATGAAAAGCAGTCCAAAATTAGATATTCTATATGTCAATCTAAGAAAACAAGAGGACTCAACTACCTCAATTGCATTGTCTCAGCCAACACAGTGATTACCACTGCTCCTTGTAGGGATAAGACCCTCTGGAAAGCAATTAAATATTTCCCTCTCTCAAATGCCAGCATATTCACATAGAACAGGATGTTCCCGGGTCTGCTATCAATGTAAGAGTGGCAGTAATCTTCTCAATGCCTCCTGCAATTTGTAACTAAGACACCTGAGATGGCACAAAAAAGTATCTTTAAAGTGCTGTATAAAATACCCTTCATCAATTCCTAACAAAAACCTTAGGTTAGGCTCAAATCAACAGTGGCACTCAAGAAGTTGCCAAAACTTCTCCCATTTTGTCAAAAATACAGATAAACTCAAAAGAAAAGGTCTAGATCATGACACAGGCAAAATTCAATTCCTAAAGAAAATCTGTGCTATTTTGTTCAATTAAGTTGGCAAGAAGAGCCTTACACAATACTCTAAAACTATTACTTTAGCCTCCTTTTATGTATCTTAAGCAAAAGACACAATGGTTTAGTAACTAATTAGAAACTCCAGGTTGTTCTGCTAACACAATGCAAAGCAAACAAAAGCAGCTTCCAGTGAAGTAGAAAATCATCAGAGCAAGGAGGTAGTCCACAATAGGGAATGACACTCCATGTTTACCACCTAAATTTTACAGTTTTTTGGTTACTTGTTCAAATTATATCCGAGAAAACACAAGAAAGCCACGTCTGTATCCCTGGGAAACTTCCCTAAGAAATTTAGATACCCATGAAGAGAAGGTGATTAAGAAAATCTCACAAATGTCATAGGACTATGAGACTGTCCCTCACAAAGATGTCCACAGTTCAGTATCAGCAGGAGGTAGGCCCAAGTAAAATGGAAACAGTCAAATAGCAAAAAGCATGGAGATAAAAATAATGATCTTAGTGACCTCAGAGACCCAGATGTAAAGTCTGCAATTACAATTACTCCACTTCCTGGTGGAGTCAAAAGTCAACCACCCTGACCCTGAATGTAACAACCAACTTCTTCACAAGTTCTCAGTACTTTTCGTTGTGTATTGTTTATCATTGCCTTCATTTTGCCTCAGTTTCTACCTTGAAAATTCATGTGTGACACATTTACAGACTGAACTACAAGGGCAGAAAATTTACCTCATGTTATGAAGCTCTTCTTGCTTACATGCATTTTACACCAGGCAATGGACAAGAAACCCAGAACCACTGAGGCTGGAAAATCCCTCCCAGCCCATGGAGTCCAGCTGTGCCCCATCCCCACCTCATCCCCAGCCCAGAGCCCTGAGTGCCACATCCAGGAATTCCTTGGGCACCTCCAGGGATGGGCACTGCAAACCTCCCTGGGCACTTCCAAAGCCTGAGCTCCCTTTCCATGGGGAAATTCCTGCTGCTGTCCCCCCTGAGCCTCTCCTGGCCCAGCCTGAGGCCGTTCCCTCTCCTCCTGTCCCTGTTCCTGGCAGCAAATCCCAAATTCCCCCGGCTGTCCCCTCCTGGCAGGGAAAGGTTTGTGGCCAAAACAAACTAATGCTTCAGAGGGGGAACCCTGGGATGCTGCTGTCCCTGAATGCCACAAGGCAAAAATCCCTGCTCCCTTCTTCTCTCACAGTCAGTAGGATGCCTCAGGATTTTAGTTTTTTCATGTTTCAGCTCCTGCAGTGCACTGGTGCACAGCTCCGAGCTGCATGCAGAGTGTCAGCCACTGTCCTCACACTTTGGTCACACACAACAATCCCTCTGGGCCCGGAGCTCAAGGACACCCCACAGCCTCAGGCCCCAAAAGCACAAACAAAAGTGACTTGGGGACAGCAAACTGGGGCTAAATGACTTCATTAGCTGAAGCTGTAATTGCAGGGTTAACCCTGAGATGTGAATGGACCCAAGTTAGAACTGTGTGAAACACTCGTGACCATTGTCCAGCTTGGTGTAGGCCCTGGGAGGCTCCTGCCAGCCCAAGGTGCAGCTACTGAAGGCCTTTAACAAATAAACACTTTATTCTCTCAGTCTTGTCTGGCCTCTGGTGTAGGTGATGCTCCAAGGCATCAGAAAAGCTGTTCCAGACCAGGGACAAGCCCTGCGGCAGCACAGGCCTGTGGCTCTCACACTCGGACACCGAGCCCCAGGGACCCCCAAGGCATGGAATGATGTGGATGCTTTAAGTTTTGCCTTTCAGCATTCCCAGGTTGTGCCCTGCCCTGGTGTGTGACTCTGAACTCCACACAAAGTGACAGCAAGCTCTCCTCACAGCTCAGGCACACACAACAATCCTTTCCCAGCCCCACAGCCAAGGGCAGCGCTGCAGCTTTGGGCCCAAAAAGCACAAACAGCCCCCAGCTGAGGAGAGCAAGCTGGGAGGATGGGACTGCATCCCCTGCAGCTGGAATTGCACAATTCACCCCCAGCTGGGGATGGGTTTATTCCTTGAACCCTGCCCAGCCCCTGCCCCTGGAGCCTCTCCAGACATCTCCAGCACCAGGAGGAGGACGCAGACCCCAAGGCTGGATGCCCAGGCAGTACAAGGCCTGCAGCCCCGGGGCCTCATTTCACAAGCTCTAAATTAAAAAACTACGAGCTGCTTGTGTTCAATTTTAGTTCTGAAGCAGAATCACTTCTGTTTACATGGCTCGTGTCCTAAGCAATTCGGGAGCTGCCTGGATCCTTGTGCGTTACCATGGCACTGCAGATTAGCTGAGGTGAGTGGGGATGGGGGGAGGCTGCAGAAAGTGCATTTCAGCAGCAGCTTTGCCTCCACACACCATTCCTCAGGCCTCCGGTGAGGTGACTTTCACTTAGATCACACTTAAACCATGGCCACTTGCCACACAGACCTCTCCTCAGGCACAAGCTACTGCATGGCTCAAGGTCCTACCACATCCCTTTTCACAGAACTGTGGTTCAGGTGGTTCAGAATTTCAGTTTCGAAGTCAAAATTTTATTTGTCACCTTAATGGCTTGACTACCTCTTTCTTACACTTATTTCTCTGTAAGAGTTTTTAAGGAAAAACTCATTTATTCATATGTCATATCATTAATTTCCTCGTTCACATAACACACTTGTCTCTAATACAGAGTCTCTAACAATCCTAGGGCTCGTTTCTAGTAAAATAATATTCTACCTATACTAATTCCAACTGCAGCACAATTGCTTATTAAAGATAAAAGACAGTGAAATAAACATTGAATGTTAAAGGTGGTGTTTTTTTCTATAACATGCTCATGAATTGCAAAAAACACACAACTAATACATGTTAACATTTATTTCTGTTTGGAAGGTGGGTTTAGATTTTCAAAGTATTATCCATTTATCTGTAATAACATGGATCAGAGGGTCACAAATCGAATTTCATACCTCGCTTGGTGAATAGCTTCTACCCACTCATCTCCATCAACCTCATCCTCACAGCGCAGCTCCAGTGGCTTCTGCCCCTCATGGCCAAAGAGAACAGTAAAGTAATGCTGCAAATTAGAACAAAGGGAAAGAAATGTTCAGAAACTCCTAAATGAAAAAGACATATAACATTTTTAAAAATAAACAAAAAGCAACCAAACAAAAAGTACAAAATGCAAAAAGCATCCCACCCAGCAAATAAAAAACACCAGAAGACTTTCTATACTCAGCCCAATGTGCTGCCAGCCCAAAGAAGATGTGTTTTAAGTTTTAGTCTTGAAACATGGATTGAAGTTAAAACAACCCTGAAAATATTCCCCTGTGTTTCAAGGTAATAGCTTTCATGTACTTATTGCTAAGTTATTGTTCTAAAACTTCGACATACAAGACAACAGAATACAATTCCCTAGAGAGCTCCTAGAGCCAACTGCAATAACAGAACTACAGTGGGGTGTCTGCAGTTCTCTCTCATATTTTTTAACCCAAAACTTTCCTCACAACCCAGCACGGGGACCCAGCTTGGAGCCACCACCACCTCCTCCCGGGAATGCAGACTGTGCACGGCTCCAGCTTATTCCCCACCCTCCCAGAAGAACAGGGACCCTTCTCATGCATCTCACTCCCCTGTTTGCCCCTCTCTCAAGAAGCCTCACCCGTAACTGTATTGCAGCTACCTTTTGTTTTCACAAGAAACTGCTATTCACCCAAAAACTGTCATGTTCCCACTGGCATTTCTTGCATGAAGGGCATTTGTTGCATTGCCCAGGTGTGCTCCACAGAACTTTGAGGTAGGTTTTTGCTGCTCTCAGAATGCAGCATTAGCAGATTTAGCTATTAGGGAGGGGATAGCCACCAGGTATCTACCTCAGCTCCCATTTCACAGGGAGGGTTGCTTACAATCTTACTCTGCACAGCTTGTGTGCCACCTTAGAGCCAGGCAGCAAACAGACTTCTTCCAGCTCAGATGAAAACAGGTCAGAAATTATTCTACCTAAACACACACCTTTAATTTCCACAGGTGCCTTAAATGCACCCTTTAGAAATCCAGATGTTTCACGGGCAGCAGGACAGTGAGGGTCGTAAAAACACCTGGGTTTGGGTCTGAAGTCATTCAGCAGCAATTCAGACTGAACTTCTCTGGATCCCTCCATTGTCCTTACTGCCCAAAACTCCCCTATCCCTCATCCACCTCCACACCTGTGCTCAAGGAACAGAAATTCCTGTCTGGGGTCATCCAACAGCCAAACCCGAGCACTCATACATTTGGCTTCCTTTTGGGTAACATGAGCACAAAAAGAGGAATTCCACGAGAAGTTATTCACTTGTGCATTGCATTAATTTGTTAAACACCACTACAGTATACAAAGTACTCTTCATTCAGAAGACCACCAGAACTGCAGGATTACAGACAATCATAACAGAATGAGGCCACATCAGAAGCAGCATTCACATTTAACAATCCTTAACTAAAGGAAGTCCAGGCTTAGGTCTCTTAAGTTTCAGAAATTAAACACCTCCAGAGCCCAAGTGAGAACTAATAAATGAGTAAATGGACAATCTTATAACCTGTGGGGTTTCAACAGAGCATATCACTTAAACCTGAATGCCATGAATAGGAAAGGAAAAAACATTTAATCAGGTCCATAGGATTCTCCATAGCAGTGAAAGATAAAAACTTTTACAACAATACAGTGCATTTGAAAATAACCTACAGCACAGTGAAAAGTGCAGCAAGATTACACACAAATGTGCTCTGTTTATAGAGTGGAATAGTCTATTTTAAAAAGCATATTTAAAGATAAATCACACTGTTCAGCACTGCATGTTATGTAACAAGTTATTTGCCTTTCATAAAGCTGTTACATATAAAATTAGAATAAAGACACAAGTGCAGACAAGCACTGGATTTAATCCCATTGTGTGGGGATTCAAGTTAAAGGGAGAGACAATATCAGAGTCCTCCCTACTTTTGAAGTGCAGAAACTCAGACCTCTTTAAAGCAAGACTTGCAGTCATCTCATGTCACAGAATTTAAGCTGAGAGGTGTGCAGTTACCATGGTGACAGGCACGCCAGGAACACACAGTTAGACCAAGAAAATGCATGCATTTGAACCAGCTTAGAGGGCAACCACAGTAGGTCTGCACCCAAAGGCAACTAAAGCTAAATTACAGAAGGCATTTGTTGTGAAATCACCTACATCTGTCAGCCCCTCAAACAGGCATATTGCATTCAAGCATCAGCATCAACTCTCACTTCATTTATCCAGAAATAGTCAACTCTAGAGCAAGCAAAGTGCAATAAAAATATCATAACATGCCTCTAAAAAGAATCTCAAAGTCATCTTTGAATTCTCTTTTCAAAATAAATGTTGCTCATTTAAAAAACTAATTTACTACAAGAAAATAAGACGGTATCTGTGATGCACTATTACATTCTCCAGTAAATGATGTATGTGAGTGGGCCTGTATATATAATTACACAGAGACAATATAATTTTAGCACTGCCATTCAATGCCAAACAGTTCAGCCTGCACATCACTGCAGCACAGTACAGGTAAAAAACACCCTTCTGCATACACACCATCCTTTTCCTGAAGGGAAAACAGTAAATATTTAAGCACTGTAGCACATATTTTCATCAACTACCCTCATCACCATCATTATCCTGTCTATTGGATATCAGGAACACACTTGTGTTTCAAGTTCAGCTGGACAATTTTGTTGTTTATGTTTATTCTGAAAAACACTGGACTCATAGAAGGTAATATGAACAACCTGTGTTTTGACAAAAAGCAAATGAAGTAATTCCATTTCAAGGTGTCTTTTCAGTATTCGGGTGCACACAAGTGACATGGCAAAATTTGTGACATTTCCACAAAAACACCTTTGGCAGAGTTCAAGGTAAAGCTTTAGAAAAAAGAGGAGGGTGCCTGGCACAGGTGTGAAGGCATGGCTGCCAGCCAAGGAAAGAGCTAAGGGACATCAGGAGCGGTGTGTCACTGCTCTGACTCCTCCCTGGGCTAACCAGAGTTTCTCCCTGCAGGGAAGGGAGGAATGAGGAAGGAGCTGATGGGTGCTGCTGCAGAGAGAAGACTGGAGCCAGCCTCAGCCTCTGGGTGAAGAAGTCCTGCACCAGAGCTGGGCTGCCCAGCAGCTCACAGCAAAGCTCTGCCCTTATAAAACTGCCCAAGCCATGGCAGTACTCAAAACAAGGCACCAAAACCTCCTCAGCTGCCAACATCTCCCCTTCAGAGGGGAAAAAGCACATTGTTCTGATTACAAAACAATCAACCGAACAAATAAACCCTCACAAGAAAAACAAACCGACAAAAAACGTGACAAAAGTGTACAACAAAAAACACAGCAAATAAGCAAACAAACAAAAAACACACACATGAAACTGCCCCACAAAAACAAAAATCCAAAACCAAACCCCCACCAAAAAAAAAAAATCATTTTAAAAAAATAAATAATAACCCAAATGATACACGCCCTGTAACAGAAATACTACTTTTAAGGAGGATTCCCAGAGAGGTGCTGGCACCTCTCCCAGGCAGAGGAGCTGCTGCCCTAGGGAATGTCACTTGGCAATTCCACTTTGAGCTCCTGCCTTCAGCTCCTCGTAAATTCGGTCAGCTTTGACTGTCCAGGAGGCAAAGCTCACACTGGGGAAATGAGGCAAGTGTCAGCAGTGCTTTTGCTATCCCACCCTCCCATCAGCAGGATGAGCCAACAGGTGGATTACGTTCCAAGGGGCTCCAGGGTGGCACCAAATTGTCCTTGGAACTTTCAGATGGTGTGAGTGGTGTCTCACTCAGGTGCCTGCCCATGGTCTGCCCTCCCCTAAGCTTCCCTTACTAAACATAAAACTAACTTGCAATGATGCACTGTAAAATTGTCATTTTAAAACCTAGTTGTGCCATGATCTCACTAGGTGCTACTTACCGATTTTTCACCAATTTACTGCAATAGTGGTTTAACTATTCAAGCCAGGACACTAAGAGAAAATTACTGGCATCACTATTGATAAGAATGGGAACCAGAGATGAAAAACAATGGTGGAAAATTTGTCTGTGTACCAAGATTGCTACCAAAACATTAAGTGTTTGTTAACAAAACAACAAAAGCCTGTCTTCAACGTGAGGCATGAGGAAGCTTAATCATTTACCATGTATTTAAGGTTTATATTCATTGCCTGATGTTTACAAGGGCGTGTTGCAAACCTTTGATGCTGAAAAAGGTGGCAGAGGTGATTAATTAAAAATTAACATGACAAGCTGAAAATATTTCTTGTTCTTGACTTCTAAAGACAATTTCATTTCAGAATCTGGAAGCCTGTGTGCAACCTGAAATGCAAGTAAATTACTGAGCAAAAGAGAACAATCACTGCAGCAACTGAAAACTCTTCAGTAATCCCAGAAGGAAAAGCAGCAAATTGCAGCCTAAATCAAAGCAGCTTATGCTATCCAAGGACACATTAACTCATGGAGTTTTCAGATGTGTTCTACTGACAGTATTTTACCCAGCTTCTGAAACACAAAAACAAAATGTGTGTTCTGTATTTCTCACATCCTGGGGAAAGGGAAGGAAAAGAAGGGGAAATGTTGGGAAGAAGGCAGCATCTCCAGAAGGGAAGAAGTGGACAAGGATAAATGTGTGGAGGTAAGGGAAATGTTTGGGGGAGAAGACAGCAATCCCTCACAGAGAGAGATTATTTTTAACAGTGTCAGGACAAGGGGAATGGTTTCAACAAGCGGAGGGTGAGATGGGACATTGGGAATTGTTCCCTGGCAGGGTGGGGAGGCACTGGGGTGGATTTCCCAGAGAAGCTGTGGCTGCCCCTGGATCCCTGGCAGTGTCCCAGGCCGGGCTGGAGCAGCCTGGGGTAGCGGGAGGTGTCACTGCCATGGCAGGGCTGGGATGGATGGGCTTTAAGGTCCTTCCAACCCAAAGCATCCTGTAATTCCATGGCTCTGCCAGCAGCACACTGATGGGCAGGAGAGTGCTCCCCTTTGCCAGGGAAGATTCCCCGTGCTGGGACTTGCTGTGCCACCACTCCTGGCAGGAAATCCACATCCCATTGCTGTTAAATTACCATGAGAACAGAATAATGGCAGGAATGAGAATTCATTTCAAAGTTTCCTGGGAGATCTACTGAGACAACACATTTCATGCTTGTATCACACCAATTAGTAGAAGCTATAATGAGAACAGGATCAGTGGACATCAGAATTAACACGATGTACTAGGGAAGAATCAGATGGTTTTTGCCTCCTTTTGCATCTCCTGTAAACCCAGAGGAGCTCTCAGAAGGTTCAACAGGTGTTTGGATTGCAACAAAAACAGTCTTCACAACGATATTGACAGATATTTAGGGAAATTCTTAAGCATCTAGGATTTTAAAGGAAAACGTCACTCCCTCAATGAAAAATTAAAAAAAAAAAAATTAAAAAAAAAAAATTAAATCCGATTAAAAGCTAGGAAACAGTTGGAATACGGGGCCATGTGTCAGTTCTTCTAATTAAACAAAGTCATCAAAGGACTTCCTCAGGGAATTCTGCTGAGGACTGAGACAGGCGTTACAAAGGATGATAAAGTTTGTATCTTAATCTATTATTAAGAACTTCAACAGGCCAGAGTTACTGGACAGCAAGATGGCAGACATAATTAACTGTCACAAATGCAAATTGACATGTGTGAGGAAAAGCATCCCAAGCTTCACACGTGGAAAGATGGACTTTGTACTTGGCACCGAAACTCAGGAGCAAGATCCCAGGAAAAATCCCATGAAAGCAAAAATCCCAGCACCCAGCAATGCCAAAGGAAGCAGATCAGAGCACAGGGATGACTGGGGAAGAAACAGAACAAAGTGAACAGGGCAGTTACACTATGGAGCATCCTGGGTACCACGGATGAAAAGTACCCTTGGACTTTTCACACAAAGACATAAATTGGGAAAGGTTCAGAAAAAAACAGAAGTGGTATGGAAGGGGTAAAAAAGAGTATGCCCCAGCTGGATAAGTAAAAACTTAATCTGGGATTCTTCAAAGCAAAGGAAGGAGAAGGGGTGATGGTTCTGAGATGAAGGAGGCCAATTCAGACTGAATATAAGGAACTTTATATCCTTTTTTACCATGAGGGCAGTGGAGGAGGAAGAGGTGGGTGCCCCATTCCTGGAGACATTCAAGGTCAGGCTGGACAGGGCTCTGACCCACCTGATCAAGGTGAACATGTCACAGCTCATTGTAGAGAGGGCTGGACTAGGAAACCCTTAAAAGGTCCCTTCCAACCAGAAATCTGTAATTCTGTGGAAGGAAGAGCTTTGGGGATATAACAGGAGTCTACAAAACCAGGAGGTGTACAGAGTGCATGAATAGGGTGTCACAGGTCTATTTCCTTTCCAATTAAAAATAAAAAAACCTATTAAACAAAGGTCAGAGAAAACAGCCTCAAAGCAAACAGAATAAAGGGGCTCTTCACAGAGCTGGTGATAGTCTGGTGCTGCACTGTGACAAAGGAAGTGGTAAATGCAGTGGCATTGGTGTGCAGGGAGAGCAGAGGGTTCACGGTGCAGAATTCTGGGCTAGCAAATGGAATTCATATATTTGGAATTTAAACAGTCCTGAAGCTGAAAATAACTAGAAAGTCATTTCAGAGGAGATGGAAGGGAAAGGTAAAATAAGTATTAAATTGATGCCTTTCCCAGCACGTCCTCGTGGCCACCATGGACTACCTGGGACACACCAGGGACAGGTAATTAGAGCAGCTGGACCTTTGGTTGAAGCCTTTCTCATAGTCCTAGAGAGGCTAATTAAAACTTCCCTTGGTGGCATGAGAGTATTCTACAGCCTTCAGATTGCTTTTGCACTTCATTATAAATGAGATGTGCTGGTGCCTTCATGAAGTGCTGGCTCTTACGAGTTTCCTGGGGTTTTACTTGCTGCTTTTGGGTTTGATTTTGATTCTTTAAAAAAGTAAAGAAGCAATTTGCAAACCTGGTAGAGAGACACTGGGGTATTTCAGGTTCTGTGTTTCTTTCTGGTGACACCTGGGGATTAAGGAGGATTTTTACCATTCTAGTATTACTTCATCCTCCCTGATAGGTAGACATCTGTTACTGAACAGAACTACAGAGAAAGAAATTCTAGAGGTAAATGAGAATAGGGCTTTTATCTGCCAAGAGCACATTAGAAGATACTGATTTGGATCTCCTACACAGAGGGGCTATTCAGAGATGGGCCATGGTATCTGCTCCAGGTTTAGCTTCAAACTGGACAAATACAAAATACCTTGTACTGGGTGGGGGATGGCATGGCTTGATGTCTCCTTTCTTCTACTTATATTGAATTAATTGAGTGTCAACCTGCTCCATAAAGCCTATTCTGAAATCTGGCAGTGAATTGTCTTCCAGAGCCATCCTGCAAATACTGTCTGGCCAAGAACAACTGAGGTAATTTTATGTAATTATGCAATCAACAGTTTTCCAGTTAGGGAGATTACACATAAATGCACCCTGTGTTATAAACTCTTGCTCCGTCAATTAGAAAATACTGTGCCCAACTTGCATGCAAAGCTCAAGTCAAGGAATATACAAAGGTCACTGAGGACCTAAATTCTCCTGCAACTCCGTTGACTTGCATTGAAATTACACCAAATTACAACGGTTATAGCATTTGTTTTCATGGATGAGAGAACCAGGCTAATGTGGCCCCATCTGCTCTATTTTCCATGCAGACCATTTGTACTCCAGCAGCAGTTTATCAACAGGGAAAAAAATCTGCCACATAAAAGGAAATCTTAACAAGTAGAACCTGCAGGAACGGGTACAACAACTAAGTGCAGCTAAGTTATTCACTAATAATGAACTGAGCACGGGTACCTTCATCTCCAAGTGCATTTGGCACAGTCCAGTGGGAATTTCCTGCCAGAAACCGCAAGGCATTTGCTTGCCAGGGACCTGCGAGCCGCCTGGCAGTGACAGCACGCAGAGCCCTGCCAGCGCTGCTGCCTCCCCTCCCACGAGCATCCCTGCATCTCATTTCCCCAGGTGACTGATGCTGTGCCCTGATACTCCCGCAGGCTGAGTTCCTGAAAAGCGGAGAGTGATTCCCACAAAGCACGGCCAGATCCTACCTGTCCGAGCCGCCCAGAGCTGCCCCCCAGGCACAGCCAGCCCTGCGTGCTCACCCGCAATTCCCGGGATTCTCCCGAGCACGGGGAAAAGGACACAGCGCCCGAGCTGCGGCTCGCACCTAACACAAACATTTCGGCTGCCACTTGTTGCCTCTGATCCCTCCCGGTCTTCGGTTTCTCTGCTATATCTTCCTTCTGCTGGCGAAGGAACAGCCACTTTCTCGGAAAGTCTTGGTTGGAATGGTAATTTGAGAGGTTTTCAGGACGCACCTATCCATGGGGAGAGTCCAACAAATGGGCAGGTACCTGTGGGGACGGCGGCAGTGAAATGTTTGCGGTGCAAGTGGTGGAGAAGGAGCACGGAAATCCCATTTTCCCTAGTGATGACCTAGCCCAGCAGGCGGGTGGGGGCACAGCCCCTCACTCCTTATCCCTGCCCAAATTTCAGGGTTTCAGCAGCTTCCACTTAGCCCAAACTGGAGGGAATGAACTGTCAACTCAGCCCAAGTTTCGGTTCCTCCTCCTCAAGCTTGGCACAGCTGAAGTGAACCAAGACTACAGCCCTGCCACATAACTCAGCACAGTACAAATAAATTAGTGGAAACGGAGCTGCATCAGTAGAAAAACGTGATGTTCAAACTGACACAGAAAAGACAGATGGGGAAAACAGACAGACCAAAGAGAGTACTGTAATCAGTTGCAGTGTTAAGCACTTTTCAGGACTCGAAGCTTTCTGTGTTTTGCTCTTTTTTTTTCACCCTGCCTCATTTGTTCAGCAGTTGTCACACCCTTAACCTTTCTCCGTGTACTGACAGCCTTTGCCTCGCTGTCCAAACAGCAGCCAGAGCTCTCCAGCCCTTTCCTCTGAAACCTGACAGTGCTGAAAGCTCCTCCACACCAATTCTGACACAAACCTCAGCATTTGGTTTGCCCTGCAGAAGACATCCCTGTATTTTAATTAAAAGATCAGACTTAAAAGGCCAGAAGGAACATTTATAACCTTCTATTTTGATTACTTATGTAATATGGACCAGAAAAATCTCTCCAGAGAGCTCCTGCATCAAACATAGAGGATCAAGATGAGACACACACCCTCCTTCATCAATCCTAACACATGAAATAATGAAAAGGCCTCCTGAGACCAAGTTAAATTTTTCTGGGTAATAAATTACCCTCACTGCTGAAAACATGCAGTTTCATTTTAAAGAATGAGCAGGCAGGTAAATAATGAAATTATATGAAGAGGCTGGATTTTGAAGATTGCATTCCTTCACTGCAAGAGTGAAGCCTGGATTCCTCAGCAAACACTGTCACATATGTATCAAAAATAAAAAGGAAAAGAGATAAATCCACCCCAAAGCATCCACACAAGCAATTTCTATGGAGCAAACAATTTTGGTGTATTAATTTACAGGAAGCAGATTAATTGACTGTCTTCTAATTATATTCTGAAAATATGCAAACACAGGATTTGACATTTTGAAAGCTCTTTACAGACAGTAACTAATCTCCCAACTCCTCTACAAGGTAAGAATTATAGTGCCCATTTTAGACACAAGGATATGTGCAAAGATGCCCAAATATAGATCTGCTGTAAAAGAGTTCAACTCAAGATTGCTATAAACAGAGCTTCTCTCCCTCGAGTGAGCCAACACACGATAGGGAGGCAAGAATAAGAAGTCAGCACATCTCAGACCTTGTTATACCCCTGTTATATATAATAATTTCTATCTATAAACATTTTCAGGAAAAAAAAACCCAAAAAAAACCAACCAAACACAAAATTTCAAGGAATTGCAGAGTTTTCTGTGAGATGTGGGGACAAGTCACACACCAACACCAGAGACTGACAGGGCTCAGATGGAAAACCAAAGACCACTGCAAAGAGCCAAATGCAAGGTTTTCATGACACCTGAACAATTTTATGGCAGGGGAAAACATCCTTCTGTTGGCACCATGTCCTCTGACAGCCACACTCTGTGGTTAAGTAGCCCTGAAGGGTTGGAGACTGATTATAACCTTGTAAAAAATTGGCAAGAAAAGTGACAGGCTCTGGTTTTGAGCCACAGAAGGTAATTGCAGCACCAGAGCCTCAACCTCCACCTTCCATTTACTCGCAGTCCACCAGAGGATCACTGGATCAGCCCCAGGAGAGCAGGGAAGGACATTCCAAAAGCCACAGAGCAGAACACAGAGCTGCTCTACCCACAGCTCTCAGAGAAACGGGTTCTTCACTAAAATTACCTTTCCCAGCCTCCCCCCCAAGGGCTGTGGGTGGAAAAGTTCCCGTTCAGGGACCTGTAGCTGCCCCTCTCAGCACACCTGGACATTCCAGACCCACAGGGGATGGTCTGGACTCTTGCACCAAGCCCCTGAGCAGATGGGGCTCACTCAGATGCACAGGGAGATAAAACATTGGCCTCACCTCAGGACATCAAAGATCTCGAGACTGAGTCCTGTCCTGTCTCACCCACCAGGAAACTGGGATGAAATTTCCATGACATTTCTGCACACATTCTTCAGTCTACTGTCCTTTGAATTCTCCAAGTTTGCAATGAAAAAAAAACCAAAACCCAAAACCAGCAAGAAAATACCACAAAAACAAAACTAACAAAAAAGAAAGCTAAAATTAAAAAAAATAAGAAAATAAAATTTAAAAAGCCACAAAAACACAAAGCCCAAACAAGCACAAACCAATGCACCTCACATTGGCCAAGCAATAATTACGATGATACCATCATATGACATTCCTTCCCTAATCCCCAGGACTTCTTACTGTCCATTTTCAATTTTTGGTTTTGCACAAAGATTGTCTGAAATTTCCCTAACTGTTGTCATTATTTGGACACACTGTAACAGTAAATACTCCAATAATTCACCTTGCAGATACAGGAAAAAAATCTCACATTGACAAGGGTCACAGCCACCAACATTTTATAAAAAGGATAAGAACTGAGTTACTTTATTTATTTATTTACTACTACTACACCAACTGTGAGCTGAAAATTAAGTTTTCAGAATTTGGTTGGAGATTTGCTGAAATCTGTGTTCCGGCTTTATGTCAAATAAAATTATGTTCTGGCTGTAAAAATAACAGCATTATGGACAGAATCCACATTTTACAATATTTACTGTCAAAGACCCACTTAGGAATACATTCAGTTTTCAGCAATTTACCCAACTGGAACTACAGTATATGATTTCTTTTCAGGTTTTTACTAATTTGTCCCCAGTCATATTACCTGTGCTACACTCAATAGTTTAGTAAAAGATTTTGGATCTGATCCTGCTGGATGGTTTTTCTGTGTGAAGCACCTTAAACACAGAGACAGTACACCTGATGTTCACCCAAATCAGTGTCATGATATAGCAAAGGACATGTTGAGGTTTGCTTCTTAAGTAATTCAACAATTACTCATATTCTCTGATAACAGCATAGAAACTTTTCAGATCTTATAGAGAATGCTGGGATTTCTGTTCCCCCACAAGTTGGTTGTGAATGCTCTGGTCTCAGCCACACCACACTATTAATCAAACAGCAGAGTTTGTACAAGAGGAAAATTACTCATGGTAGAAAGTATAATCCCTTTCTCACTCACTGCCCTCGTTTTGCTGGGCCACTGCTCTCAGAACCCCCACACACTCAAACACCTCCACCAAACCCCCGAGCGACAGGGGAAGGGGCTTCAACCAAACAGACCAGAAGGAGTCCCAGAATCATGGAATTGTTTAGGTCAGAAAATCCCTCAAAGATCAGAGCCCAGCCTTTCCCCAGCGCTGCCACAGCCACCACTGCCCCATGTCCCCAAATGCCACATCCACAGGGCTTTGAGATCCCTCAGGGGTGGGGACTCCACCCCTGCCCTGGGCAGCCTTTTCCAGGGCTGGGCAGCCCTTCCCATGAAGGAATTGTTCCCAATGTCCCCCCTGAGCTCCCCTGGCCCAGCCTGAGGCCGTTCCCTCTCCTCCTGTCCCTGTTCCCTGGCAGCAGATCCCAAATCCCCCCGGCTGTCCCCTCCTGCCAGGGACTTGTGCAGAGCCAGAAATTCCCCCTGAGCCTCCTTTGCTCCAGGCTGAGCCCCTTTCCAGCTCCCTCAGGAATTCTCCAGCCCCTTCCCAGCTCCCTCAGCCTCTCCTGGGGCTCCAGTCCCATTGCTGAACCCCTTTCCAGCACCCAGCCACAGAGGATACCCTTCCATCACCTCTTTCCCCCTGGAGCTGAGGCAATTCTTGGTCAAAAGGGTGCTCTTTTTTTGCACAGAATTTACAGGAGGATTTGTGGTAGAAAAGTTAAATAACCTCTTCATTGGCACATTAGCTTCCACCCAACAGGCACATTCTGTTGGCTGATCCTGTTCTCTGGAAGCACCTTTCTGATGGCAGAGGTTTCCAGATGTTCCCCAGCCCCTGTGTGGCAGCAGTGTCTGAGCCCCCAGCACTTGCCACTGCCGCTCCTGAGGCCACGCTGTGCTCTGCCACTGAGGACCAGGCCAGTGCAGCAGCAATTGGGCACCAATTCACCTGCACATTTCATATCACGTACACTGAAACAGTGCTGCTTGATTGCTGTTATTTCGTGCCATTTCCTTCCACAGATCTCCTGGAATACTTTACGCGGCGCATCAGGCACTTCCAGGGCGGATCCACACGGAGCAAAGCAGAGCTCTGTGTCCAGGGCTCCTGGGTGTCTCTGGTGGCCGGGCTCCTGTCACCTCACAGGGCACTCTGCGTCTGGGCAGAGCACAGCCTGACCCTGCTGTGCACACACAGGGGACCTGGGAGGCTCACACCTCACAGATTTCAGAACTTGGGGGTTAATTTGAGAATGTCTCCTCCCTGCAAGGCACTGCCACCAACAGCAATCCCAAGCAGGCAGCACCATTCTGGAGAGGACAGAGTTACAGAAGGGCTGAAAACCGGGGGCAGAGAAGTACAGGCATCACTTTCTCTCTCCCATAAGAGAGTAAATTGTATGCAGAACAATGGGATTTTCTGTCCATTTCCCACAAAGAGATTATTTTATGTTCCTCCTCCTTATGCAACCTCAAATTTTGCTCTCTGTGTCAATACATATCCCCAGCAGCAAGAGCTTTCTCAAGCTAACCTGAATAAATACAGAGATTTTGGGCTCCCAGGGGACATCATCTTTGAGCAGGAAAGCCTTCCCATTGTTGCTCTTCCACAATAAATCCTGTGAAGCCCTGGCTTGAGAAGGGCAGAACAGCATCCTCATCTCTCCTCTGTGGCAGGAAAAAGGCCAAATTTACTCTTTCTTGCCAGTTTGACAGTTGTGTTTGATAGTTGCAGTTCATTAAGTCTTGAACTTGCCTTACAATCAAAGAAACTTTTAAGAACAGCTCTGCTTTCCACTACATTTGTTTTTCGTAACAAATTGCTCAAAAATCTGGAACAGCAAATGAGGCAGAGTGGCAAAACCAGCTTCAGCTTGGATACAAACAGAATTCTTTTGGGGGATGTTATTGCACTTGCTTTTAGTGCTGCCAGTACCAAGTTTCAGAAGCTGTGATTTCTTCCCTTCTACTGGAGTTCTGATAAACTATACTAGAGATTCACATATTTTATCTCATGTAATTGTACAGCCTGAATGATCAAAGAAGTACTCACATGGCAAATGTTGAAATTCAATTTGCTTCACATTTCTTTTTTCCATTTGCAGATTAAAGTCTTGGTTTTAACTAAAATCCCTCTTCCTGTCAAGCAAAGTACATCGCCTGTTTTTAATTTTAATTTTAACCAAAATTGATTTTTATTTTTTTTTTAAATACAGAAAAACATCCCATCAGTTTCCATCAAAATGTCTGACAAGCAGTTTATCCCTCACAGCTGCATCTAAATACAAACAGTTTCTGCTGTTTCTTGGTCTTAACTCATTGGAATGTATTGTGGGAAGACTATGTCAGAAATTCAATTTCTCTTCTCAAAGTCCTTTCCCTTTCCAGAGCTTTGTAGCCCACATGAATATTACCCTTTTCAAAGGCAGAGAAACACAGAGCAAAGTGTAAGGATGGAAAAGCCATCCAGTTTTGCTGCTGATAACAAGGAAGGAAAACCATGAAGTACAACATTTTCTGCATTAGCAGGCATACAGGGCATAATGTGAAAAATCCAGCAGGAATTCAGCTACAGCTTTCAGGTATGTTAAATGCCTCGATCACTTTCTTGCTGAAAACATTTGTTTTTCTGCAGCAACAGATTAAATATTCCTCAAGTCATCTTTTCTCGAAGACTATTTCTAGCAAGAGGGAAAACACTACTGAAATCTTCTGCTTTGATTTACACCAGAGTTGGGCAAGGGAGGGGTGTAGGGTGGCAGCAGGTTAAAAACCCACACACCTTTCTATCCTAAAGGAAATTCAAATGCTTCCCTGTATCAAGAATTGTTTGGAAGCATCAAACCAAAGCAAAAAAAAAATGAAAGCAGTCATGCTGTTGGAGCAGCTGGGATGGACAAGCCTGTCCCACAAGGAGCTGTGGGTGCCTCCGGAGCTCACCCCAGGTGTCCTCACCCCAGGCAAGGGCTGATGCACTGAAAAAATGCAGTGAAAAAAATGACCTTTTTTTTTCTTTTCCCCCCTTTTTTTTAACCTCAGGTCATTTGGAACACCTTTTCCCATGCAAAATATTCCAACAAAAAGGTGAAGAGCAGCAAGCAGGGACACCCTCCCTGGATTCCCTCACTTCTTGCCTTCATTCTTAGAATTTTATTTCTGACACCTCCTCTCTTTTGTACTTTTGTAATGCAAAACATTAATAAACTTCTTTGTTATTAGCAGTTGCATAAAATGGGATACCACTACTACTACTGCAGGAGCTGCAGTAATTATGGAGATTGCCATCCTACTGCCTGACATGGTGTCAGAAAGATAATCTCCTTCAGGTTTCTTAGATAGGAAAAAGAAACCCACAGATATCCAACAAGCCCTCAAAATTACCTTTTGCAAAGACAAAACAATGCAGAAGTGCTTTTGATAGCTAAAGAAAGAAGTTCAAAGTTCATATTTTGAACACAACTGGGGAAACATACTGTCATGGAACATCCCAGTTTTGTGCCCCCATGTAAAAAAAAAAAGGCATAAAAAGCACATTAATTTACTTGCCTGCTGTAAAAACACAACTGATGTAGCCAGATGCAATTAGGGAGAAAAAGGAGAAGAGGAAGAATACTGTTCAACCAAGTTCTAGCTGCAAGGTGACATTCCCACGACAGGACAGATTTCCATCAGGAAGTCTGGGGGAGTTCTGCGGGACCCAGCCTCAGAGAACTGACCCAGGGCAAAGGTGCTGCTCTGATTGTGGCAATTTGGGAGTGAAACCTTCAGTGATGCACCAGTTCCTGGCTGTGGAGGAGGCAGGGGGGATGCACAGAGAACCACAGAACCAACGGGGCTGGAAATGACCCCCAGGCTCATCAAGCCTGACCCAAACTCTGGGCACAGACCCAGTGCCCCAAGCCTGGTGTGACCCTGGGAATGAGGTGCTCCAAGCAAACAGCTCCAGTGACACTGTGACGTGTGAGGGCTTCTTTCCCATCCTCAGAGGAACTCCAAGTACAATCAAAAAACACTTCAAACTCAGCTGACAAGCCCCACGGGATCATTTTTGTTCTCCTCCCACACCTTTTCTTTACAACAGAACATTGTTGGCTCTATGAACACAAGCTACAGTTGTCTCAGGAGCTGCTGAGTAAAACCACATCTATAACAGTGTCATAAAATAATTGGTTTGCAAACAGAATGCAGCACAAACAGGTAACCACCAACGAGCTGTGGTTACAGGTTCTGCTGTCATGGCCCAAAGAGCCACCTGCTATCCCCTTTGTTAAGGTTGCTACACCTTAAGTGATGCAGACAATGGGGGAAGAGCAGAGTGCTCCCAAAAAACGGGCCATAAAGTCACGAAAACACAACTTTTAGGGGCTGCTTTCAGCAGCCACTCTGTGACTGAAATGCCAGAGTTATTCTCTTTCTGATAATTTTTAAATGAAGGCACGTGCCATTTCAAAACACAGCAGGCAAATGCTTTGCTTGCACTATCAGTGCTGCAGTATTCTTTTCGTAAGAGACATGAACCTAATTTTGTCTTGCAGTACAACTAACCAGGATTACTTTTCCAAAAAAAATGATGGTTTTCTAGTACAACAACATCTTGAACAGTTGAACAAATCTTAACACTATGAGACGTGTCGCAGCTCTCTACATTTTTACAGGCTTGCCTCTTAGATATTTCAAGTTACCAGGGAAACCCATATCCTGTAAATATTTATATCAGATAATGCTTTAAATTTCCACAAGTGCTGATCTATGCCCTTGCTCCAGCTAAATGACTACCATTTAAATGTGACACACTGAACAACTTGCTCACAGTTCTTGTGAAGCACACAGCAGCGCAGCAGTGATAATGTCACTCAGCCGAAGGGGTTATGCAGCACAGTCCTAATAAAACCAGCTGCAGGCGATTCTGCAGCCTAACAAAGTGACAGATGTCCCAGTATAATTTGGGGCCTGTGTACCAGAAAAACACCATGTCCTGCTAAGAAGGTCAGTCATCCAAATACAGCTATTTACCCTGCTGGATGGGGAGCTGGGAGGAAGATTTTCAATGTGCTTCTGTCAACCACTCATCCAACAGCACCAGAATAATTAAGGATAGTGGGTGTTTAACTCCCAGCAATGTGTCCTCTTGATTTAGCTGGCTGAATTAGGACCACCATGCTGAAACCTTGTAATCACCAAAATAAATGCAAAGCTTCACCTAAATGCAGAGGGTTCTGGGGCCTTCGTGTCTGACTCTGATTTCACTGAGGTTAAAAAAGTGCAATCCCAATCTACATCACCCACTATTCCCAGCACTTTTCCCCCCTGCACTATCTCCCAAACAGGTTTCTAGGCACTGCAAACACACCACACGCTGAGGGTCCTCAGAGAAAAGAATGGTTCTTTTCTCTCAGCCCCTCCTGTGTCCCACCCCGCTGCTCTCTGCCCTCGGTTCTCGGCGTTTTCACTGCCCTGCGAGCAGCAGCTCGCATCACCTGCTCACAAACTCAGCAAGAAACACCCAAAACCTGCCAGCCATTATTTCCACCCAGTACAAAGAAGAGAAAACATGCCACCACAATGTACTAAACTTTTTTATCTATTACCTTTGGAAAAAAAAAATAAATAAATAAAAGAAACCACAAAGCATAAACCAGATGTAAGCACAGATCAACAAACATTATCTTTATGGTGCAGGTACCTTATGAACAGAAAATTTGTATTTTCTGACTGCTATCCTAATTCTTTTCCATCCTTGAATATTAAAGGAAGTAAGTACTATAAGCTACATATCAGGCAAACTCATAAAACAAATCAAAGAGTTGGAAAAAAAATAATTAGTATCCATTTCTGAAGATTTTTATAGGCAGAAAAAGTATTAGGAACACATTTTTAATGTAATATGAGAACTTTCCCACAATTCAAGGAAACAAAAACTGTTTCTGGGCCACAGGCACAGTTTCTAATGCTGATGGGGCAACACCTTCTCTCTCCACCTTTGCACCAAAGGGTGGAAACCCTCTCGTCTCAGGTGAGCAGAGCATACAATTCTTACAGCAAGTAACTGAAGCAGCAACAAAAACAACCTGGTCCTCTTTTAGCAGCCTCCTGAGGAGCTCCCAAACTGTTTTACACTTGAAGCAGCGTGGCTGGGCAGTGCCCAGGCTCCTCACAGCCCACCCCAGACAGGGCTGGGCAGTCGCTGTGCTGGGGTGCACAGGGGACCCACACACAGCTCAGCGTGGGGATCACACTGCAGACACACAGGAGGAAGTTTTCCAGTGATTTGTACAATGCAGATACACTTTTAAACACCTGCTCGTGGCCATTTTCCTCCTCAGACCATGCTAAATGCTCTTTTTTTCTTTTCGTCCCTACCTACCAAGTTGACAAGTCCCCAGTGGCTGTTGCAGTTTGGTGGCTCACTGCAGGCTATTGAAGCTTTTGGGCTACCAAAATCAGAGGCCAGGCCAAGTGACTGGAATAAAAAGCAGCTGGATTTGCTGAAGGGCCTTCAGGTTCATTTAGGGCAGACAAAGCCCCCCAGGGCCGCACCCAAAATGGAGCAGGGCTGACGGGTTCCCCACTTTTCTAAGTCTGCTCCATTTGCACACCGGGGGTTGATCTCCCAATTGCAGCTGCAGGAATTGATGAAGCCATTCAGCCCCAGTTTGCTGTCCCCAGCTCCCTTTTGTTTGCATTTCTGGGGCCTGAGGCACTGAGGTGTCCTTGATTGCCAGGCCTGGAGAGGAATTGCTGGGTCTGAGCCCAGTGGGGAAGCAGCAGCTGACCCTGCACATGGGGTTTGGAGTTGTGCCCCAAAGAACTGCAGGGTTACAAATGCATGGAGAATGTAAAAGCTGAAACCCCCAGGGCACAAGTGTCCCAAAGAACACCTTTTGGGTTTTGATCAGTCCCCCAGTGTTGTGCTGCTCTGGGCTGGTCCGTGTCCTGCACCTCAGAGCTCAGGACAAGGACAGGACCCGCTGTGGTGACACCTGGTCAGTCAGAGGTACTGGCCAGACTGTTCCCTTTAATTAGCCTGTTCCATTATTTTTCCACATGTACTCATCCCTTTCCCTGCCTTAGGCTCTTCCTGGAGTGATCCCATAGCAGGTCCTGTGCAGTCCCAAAAGCTCTTCCCTACTTCCCATAACCAATTCCCTGTTCCCTAGGCACCAAGCTCAGCCTCCAGGTGACCTCGTGCCCATTTCCTGACTTCTCCTGCTAATTCTAGTTCAGGTGGAGCTGAAAAAAATCACTGGATTTTGTGTGATTAACAGCCTTGGAAATCATTCATTGCCAATTTATACTTGCTTGCTTTTATTATAGGTGGCCATTCCAAATATTTCATGTATTTATGGCATATAACAAAATTTGGCAGAAGTCCAACGTGAAAATTTCCTGAACCACAAAAGAAAGCTCTCACTACTAAATAAGAAGGCTGCTACCATGTAGTTTCCCACAGATTTTTTAAGTAAAAGAAAAGCTAAATGTATCGTAGACATACAAGAGAAACTGATTTTCCCCAGAAATGACTGTCCTCTTTTGCTGTGAAATCATTGTGTATGTTTAAGGTCACCCCAAAGGAAAGGCCTCCAGCCATATGCAAGTGTTTGGAGGCTCTCAAACAAATTGCAGGCTCAAACCTCAATGTCCTGGGCATCAGCACTGCCCCAAGGACTGCCAGGGATCACAGAGAAGGCAGCAGAGCTCCTCCACACAAGACACTGGAACACAGCAATTTAGAGGAAATAAATCAGATTTATTCTTCATGGTGAAATGCTGAGCAAGGCAGCAGTGCTGTAACTGTCAGTGATCTCATGTTCTGCAGCCATCAGAACAACTCAAACCAGACACCAGACATCAGTTTCCAGATCTGAGTGTGGGTGTCTGACTAGGAGACCAATTGTAGTGCTGCTTTCCAATAGCTTTTCCTTTCCTTTTTTTTAATAGATTAAATGACAGTATATACTTAAAACAGAGATATTAGTCCTGCTGGTTGTCAACTGATTCTGGGAAAGCAGAAATTCTGGCCTGCTGGAGATGTGGCTAGCCCTACAGGAGATGTGCAAGCACTACTTTTAAAACACAGCCCATGTTAGGGACGTGGAAGTTACATAAAAATTTAAAAAACACGGGGCAACACTAAGTGTGTGATGGGTGCCAGGTACAGCAGGAAATAATTACTCCTGCCACGCCACCTTGATGATAGGAGTTGTGCAGGCACACTTCACAGGATGCATTTAACTAAGTACATTTAGGAAGAACTTTCAGGACTGCCAGAAGGATTTCTTCCAGGTGATGAGAGAGGGTTGAATAGGCTTGCTTTGGAAACCTAACTTAAAAGGTTTCCAAAGCTTTAGGATACTCTGCCACGCTCTAAAAGCTAATAAATTTAGTATCTACTGACACAAAATCTCTAAAATTTTATGTCAAATTTAATAACATTAAAAATAACGTTCGTAGAACACTTGTATTCACTGACAGACCCCAGCATGTTCCAGCTCCAGAAACAACCTGACCCGAGTGTCAGCAAACCTTCCCAAAAATTAAGCCAATGTTGCTTATCCAGTAGGTAAGGAACAATTCAACACAAGTTTTTAAAACAAACATTTCAACTGCTGGGCTTGGGGACATCCTCAGAGCAGCTTCCAGTACCAGCAGGAGAAAATGTGCATCCCTCCATCCTCCCAAGCCTGCGTATATTCCGTATATTGCGTGCTAGCGATCACAGGGACTTTTGCTGTCTGCTCCGTGTTTGTTATGCTAACAGGTGCCAACACTTCCATTTAATCCAATCTGGAATGTCTGCTGCAGCTCCCTGTGCCTTCCTGAGTCTATGTATGGCAAGCTCAGCATGCCCAGCTCCGAGACGCCCACAGCCACTCGGCTTTGGCTCCTCCACAAGCTGCTGCACAAAAGCAGCATCTTCTAATTTCGCCTCCCCGAGTGTTTAGCAGGGGGCACTGGGATGGATTGAGCCTTTCTGTGGTTTGAACACACCCAGACTGCTGGGCAGACCTGCTACTACCGTGTGACAAACTGGTGTGACAAGCAAGCCTCGCTCCTAACGATTTTTAACTTTAATAAAGGATAAAAGGGGCAGTGCACAAGGCGCTTGGCAGCGTCAGTTAGCTTGAAACAATCTTCTTAAATACTTTTTCATGACATTGGTCAAATGCATCTTGATGAGGATTGCACCTAATCAAACATCCCTTGGGGTTTACATGTGCTTTTGCTCGGTTCCAGCCCTGACCCCTCTTCCTGAAGCACAGCCTGCAGATGAAATGTGTGGATTTTACATCCTCACAAGGCCCCTGCTCTGTGCTTTGACACTTCTTGACAGGCTCAGGGCTGAATTCCTCTTTGCATTCCTTCTACCAGAGTTTATTTACCTGCTTCTTTTCAGCGTTACCCTACAGATAAGATACTCCACCAGTACATTAAATCAACATCAGCTCTTCCACAAAATTATCAGAGTTATTATCACCACTGTCAGTCAGCCACACAAATAAAGGCATTAGCGAGGTCTGCAAAGTTAATGTCATCATACACAGCAGAGAGCCTCTACTTTGATATTCTGAGAGAGCCTAAACTGTAATATATTTATCATACTGAAATATATCATCTACACAGGGATTAGGGTGAAAAGGCTGGCAAATTATACTATAACAAAAGCAGTTAAAAAGTGATTACAAACGATTACATCAAAATAATTTGATAAAGTCAATATATAACAGTGAAAGCCAATGGCTACATAGTTATTTATAACATGGGGGCTGGTGCTGGGGTGGTTTTGGTGTCACAGATAAATAAAAACAGCAGCGGGGCCGAGCTCACCCAGCTGCCCAGAGGGACATCAGAGCAGCACAGGGCGGCCCAGCTGTGACCCACACACAAACCCACTCACTGCAGGGAGTTTACAACCCCCCAAATTTCCTCTCTCAGCTCCAGGAGCACCCAAGGCCAGCTGCATAACTAAATCCTGCAGCTACTCCTGGCTGTGAAGGAGAATTTTATTGAGGCAGGGAGAGACCAGAGGGACCCAGCGCAGCCACCTGAGAGAGGACGAGGGGCATGCAAGGAAAATAGGAGAGGTATTGAGACTCTTTGGTGGTAGAGAAGGCTATTTGTAGCCATAAGAATTTATTCTGTGGCACAGCTCTTGTTCAAGATGAGCACTGTCAACAGCTAAGCCTGCCCTCAAACAACGTGAGCTTTCAGCATCTCACTAAATTACTTGTTCCCCTTTAAGTCTTTATTTAAAAAAAAGGAAAAAAAAACCCACAACAAAACACCCAAGAAACAATGTTATGACATTATGACATACTCTCTTGTGCCACACTGTAATCCCAAAGCTGAAAACAAGACAGGGTGCCAATAATTCCAGGCTGAAACTTTCCATAATTTTACCTTAGCAGCCCTGTGCTTGACTGAAATAGTTTGTGGAAACTGCTGGTGCTCTAAGCACATTTAACTCTCTCCAGTTTCCCAAATAACAACTGAAAAGGAACATACACCAACATTTGCATGACATGAGTAATCTACAATAGAAGCTGCAGGTTACACATAAAACACACACACAACTGGATACTATTATTGATATAAGTATTACTCATTAATAATCAATTTGATGAGCTCATGATTCAGGGGGTTTTAAGAGGGCAAAGGGAGCAGACTGAATCTAATAAGTGTTTTTAATCAAATGAGTCAATTACATTTGAATACTGTTCTTTGGAAGCTCTCAAAACTCCCTTTCAAATATGTTTTCCATTAATTATCCACACTTCCCTCAGCACTCCACCCCACTCATATCCTTCCTGACCTGGGTGACTTAAAAATAACCTTGAATCAAGAAAGAACATCAGGAAATATAAATGGAAATGGCAGCTGATCAACCCTTAATAAAAGGTACATGGTATTAAAGCAGATCAGGCACCTGGTCCCACTTGATATATTTAGAAAAGTCTGCTGAAGTCACTTGGATTAAATAATCCACTGCTGTGAAATTACATCAGGTAAAGGACAGACATTTAATTTATGTCTTTGGTGTAAGAAATACCAATATGTATTTTTGTGATCATCAGGAGAGTAGGAATAAACAAACCTTCACAAAGCTGGGCTGTGCTCAGGGGTGTCCCAGCTTTGTGAGTGATGCACCTTCAGTACCAGGTAGGGACTCCCCAAATATGCCCCAGGGGGAAGAGAACAAAATAAGAAATACACCTGAGTGAACAGCAGGGACAAGGAAAGGGTAAGGGGAAAATCAGAAGAGAAATGGGTGAAGAAGTGATCCACGCTGGAGCCAAGGTGAGCCCTGGCAGTGTCTGGAGCTCTGCAGTAACACAGCCCAAAGAATTTATTTTACATTTCCCAGGGCAGGAAAACTAAGTATTTTTGAAAATATTGTTACTGCTCAGCACAAGGAGAACACAGAAAAGGCAGAAAACCACTGAGTTACAGATATATTCCAAGTAACTCAAGACAAGGAAAAAAGGCAGCAGTTACATCGCATTCTGTTCATTAGCGCAAAGAAGTTTGAAGTTGAGTTTATTCTAGTTGCACAATTTTTTCCTGCTACAATTTAAACATGAGCCAAACCAGAATGACTACTTCAAATTTAAATCAGATGGGAAGCGATTAAAAAGAAAACAACTTCTTTCACTCCCCCAGCAAGAAATAAAATTAAAAAAGTGGAATAGAAAATACACGCCACATACACAGTGCACTAACATGTGAATTAAAGAAATAAAAGCACGTCCAAGGCACAAAAAGACAGAAAGAGTTTTCATCTTTTTATTTTGCAGTGAACTCTTAAGAATTCTGAAATTTTTGTTATGGTTCTGAGCCAACAGTAAATTTCTTCCAGAAAGAAGACGAGACTGATCACTGTACAGCAACTTGAAACAATGTCCTGGCATATATATTTCTTTTCACACGTGATTCCACTTCCTGACAACAAACAGAGAGGAAAATTTAAGAAAGCAGAGTGGGAAGCCTTCCTGGTTTTCCTTACAAAAAAAATTCCTACTATTTGGGCCAACAGTCCCATCTCAGAACTGAATGTCCTGGGTGAAGGTTCAGTGTTGTCTTTCACTTGTCCTGGGGTCATTCAGAGAGGTTCAGTCCCCCACTGCTGGGGGCTCTCAGCCTGGCCAGGTGTGATGTCCCCTCTGTGGGTCCCCACTGACCACCCCAAATCACCTCCACCACCTCCCTGTCCCTCCTCGTTTCTGTGTGAGGAAATCACCTCCTTGCCCCCAGGTGTGTGGAAATGCTTCCCAGGAGGATTTTCCTCATCAGCTCCCCAGGGGCTACAGAGAGAATGATGCTGCTGGCCCTCCCCTGTGGCCACCCCTGAGGATGTGAGGGCTATCTGCTCTCTGCCAGTCACTGTGACCACTCTGCAGTTTTCAAGGTTCACTCGAGCCAGGAGTCTGGGTGCCAGTAATTTCCTAATTGCCCTGCATTAGGAAATCATTGAAGAGTATGGATGGATTCAAAGTCAAATAGGTCTGTGTTCCTGAGTCACCCCAGAATTTAGAAAATCCCAATTTTTTGTATTACACCACGGTAATTTATAAGGGGAAAAAAACCAACCTATCTGTTTTTACTGCATGCAACTGTCAAATGCTGACATTATTGTAAGGTGGGAAAGTATAAACATCAAAACGTGTTAGGGAAGATGAAGAAACACAATTCAAAAAGACGAGGTGCTTTGCGCTGCTCAGAATACGAGGACTTGGTTGCTTACACCTCTCCACAACACCTTAAAAAAGAAAAGTCAGGATCTCTCAGCCAGGAGATGAGGAGAAGCTCACAGCAAGAAATAAAATGTGGTTGCCGTGGAAGCTGCTGAAGCAGTGCACAAGTAGGACACAAGGAGTTGGAGAATCCATGGGAAAGGACAGAAATGGTGAGCTGAGTCCTACACAGGTTCCTGCTCCGTTCCTGCTCACACCTGGGGTCCTTTTCTGTCCTGGTGGTGGTGAGAGCAGCACAGGGAGTGGCCAAGCTCACCCAGAGCTCCAGAGCTGCACACCAGCAGTGATGTGGGAGCACCACGTTCACCTTTGTGGGGCAGAAACCAGCCCAGGAACATGAGTCAAAAGCAGCTTGAAATTCACATGTGGCAAAACACATGCTGGAGGGAAAGGGCCAAGGAGGGGGACACCACAAAGGGGGAGCAAATGTGTGAACAAACATTTGATATTCCCCTGGGAATGAATGGCAATTATTAAAAAAACTGATACGCTCATCCTTCTAATGCAAGTGGTAATTAAGGGAACCTGCTACAATTACAAATAACTTAAAAAATAAATACTAGGAATAAAAACTCTTTCCAGTTTAAATGGTGTGAGATCAGCAGGACCAGGGAGCACCTCTTGCCTGGGAGGACAAACCTGCAAGGTGCAGCCAGCAGGTCCCAGAGGGAAATGAAGCCATGAGGAGCAGCCAGAACCCAGGACTGTGTGCAGAACCTGGCACTTCTCAGGCCTTGCTGTGTGCAGAAAGCTGCAGGTGACAACTCGTGGGAGCCTGTGCCGTGCCACCCTGCAGCCCGAGCCGGGCGCCCGGAGAGGCTGCGAGGATAAACAAACGTCCCCATGCAGATGGTGGCACCCATATGCCAGCAGATGGGATGGAATCCCGCCTATTAGGCTGGTTTGTGTCTGCACAAGTGGCAGCAGACAGGAAATGATTCACCAGGAGGCCACAGGGTGAGAGGGGCCAGTGACTCAGGACACAGATAACCCAGACAGGCATCCTTCTGCTCTGTATCACCCAGGGGGTGGACACACGCAAGATACACACTCCAACACCCTCAAAAACAGCAAAAGCAAAATAAAAAAAAAAAAAAAATCAAAGACACATTTGCAGAAAGCCAGTGGTCTTTAGGAAAACCTGCTGGAAATCAGTGCTGGGAAGACACTCCATTTTTTCCCCCTCCTTTCCATGGGAGGTAAGTATTTTTATTTGTCTCACACAGAACCACCTGGCACCACTCTCACTTTGTCAGGTTGATGCCTTTTCAGGATACCAGAATCAGAGGCCAGGCCAAGTGACTGGAATAAAAAGCAGCTGGATTTGCTGAAGGGCCTTCAGGTACATTTAGGGCAGACAAAGCCCCCCAGGGCCGCACCCAAAATGGAGCAGGGCTGACGGGTTCCCCACTTTTCTAAGTCTGCTCCATTTGCACACCGGGGGTTGATCTCCCAATTGCAGCTGCAGGAATTGATGAAGCCATTCAGCCCCAGTTTGCTGTCCCCAGCTCCCTTTTGTTTGCATTTCTGGGGCCTGAGGCACTGAGGTGTCTCATGGTGGCTGCCATGCCTCACTCCCTTCGCTAGGCCACAGCCACAGGGATGCAGAGCAGCATCCAGGCAAGATCCTCTCTCTCTAGATCATTTCAGCCCGTCCCAGGGGTGCAGTCCCCAGGTCTGCAGCCCCTCTGGCCCTGCTGACAGCAGAGCTCTCTCAGCTCCCTGCACATTCCGGGCTGCCAGCGCCGGACACCAGCGAGCCAGGCTGCCCTGGCCAGCAGATAATGCTCTTATGAGACCCCCCCTCTGCAGCAGGCAGCAAAGATACCCACAAAAAACCCTCTCCTCGGGCCTGCAAGCCTGCACCCATCCCAGCAGGACACCTGCTCCCAAATTGCCTCTGTGCAGTTGTTCCTAAGCCAAAGTCGTGGGTCACAAAGCTCCATTTCCCACAAGTTTCTGTTCATCACTTTCATGTTCAGTTTGGGGTTTCCAGTTTTTTGGGTTTGTTTTTGGGGTTCCTTTTTTATTTTTCTGTCATTAGGCAGGTAGAGCATGGCGAGGAGAAGCTGTGTGTGAGGTGATGCACTCACCACCTGTGCAGCCCTTTTCCAGAGCGTTCTCCTGCCAGCAGGTCCTGGCACCGCCACCACACACAGGTGAGACCTGTGCTTGCATGCACATCTCCTGATCAGCAGAGCTCAGAAACTTCTCACACCTCTCATTACATCACTCAGGTGCTGCCCCACAATTAACACATTTATTTTCACAGCAGCCAGTGAAGTAGGAAGGAATTACTGCCACAATGGCCAGCACAAACCCCAGCAGGTCTGATGCAACTCAATTTGGATGCCCGGTGAGATAAAACCATTGACCTTTGGTGCTTAAGTGGTACTTTTATATTTTAACCACTACATTCACAGGGGTTGGTCCTGCCTCCCAGCATGTCTCCCTCCTGAGCCAAGCTGGGTCCCCAAAACAAGGATTAATTACCACCATCAATCACAATCACAATTCTCTTCTGAGTGCTTTACAAGAAGGGAGGCCCTGCTATTTCTCCCAGCGGTCACATACTTGTTGGGCCAAGAAAGGAAAACTGCAAGACATCAAAAAAAAACCTGCAAGGGCCACAAAATCAGCATAAAAATCTGTCAGATCACACACCCAGGCTCAGTCCCAGCCCAGGAGCCCTCCCTCACCTGATCAAGCTCTCAGAGCAGGAAAGAGAGCCGCAGATATCAATTGTCCATCAGCTGGTTTTCACCTGCTGCACTCAGCATCAGCACCAGCGCTGTGCACACCAACACCTGCACCTCTGCTGGAGCCAGACATTCCCCCAAGAGACCCCTGCAGCTGCCCTGCACAACTCCAGCTCTCCCCAAGAGATTTATTAGGAGGAAGCATTTTTAGCAGCTCTCTGGAGCTGTTCTGTGAGCGCCACGTTGAAGGGAACACGACTGGCGCAAAAGAAGGTTGCAATTTTCTTGTCGTGCCTCATCCTCCATGGATGCACAGGGTTAAGAATAAATTCTGATCCCATTCTGGAGGACATCAGAGACATCCCCACAATTCCACAGAAGACTGTAAAGTCTGTTGCATTTGCTGAAACAGGAGGAACAGCTTGTGTAAGGCAGGGGAAGTGACGAGAAATGAAACAGAATGAGAATGAAACAAGAACAAAACAGAAAGAGTGGTCACCTGCAGCCATCCAAATTTCCCAGCAGGTGAGGACCCAGCATAGCCCTGAGGCATCAGAGAGAAAACACCATGAGCACGGTGTGCCTCAGGATCCACCACGGGAAACATCAGGGCTGCTGCAAACACCCAGTTTGGGGTGGGCTGAGCAACCCCCAGACTGCCCCAAAATCCAGCTCAGGTGGGGCTCCCAAAATCCTGCCTGCAGCACCTGGCCTGCACCCCACCCCTGCACAGCTGCTGACAGCTCATCGTCTACTCAGAACGACAAATACAGGTGCAGCACCCTAAAAATGCAGAATAATGAGGTGAATAAAGTGAATTACAGCAATTCAGTGAGCTTGCTGGCTTTGAGAGATTGCAAAGGGCACGCTGCAGTGCAGTGGAAATCTTGCAGTAATTCAAGAACTTGAATCACACTAGCCAAAGCCTGCAAAATAATTAATCAGATCATTTCTGTTACTCCGGCATTTTGTCACACTCAAAAATCTCAGAAGGCAAAAAATGGACAAAAGTCACAGTTCCACAGCACCATGTCAAAGAAAGACAGACTATATAATTCCAGATTTTTTTCCATAGTTACAGCATTTGCCTCTAAAAACACAATTTTTAAACTTTTTTTTTTTTTAACAATGTAGTGGAGCTGATCAGACCTACCAAAAAAAAAAAAAAAAAAAATCAAAAAAAAACCCAACCCAACCCAAAAAAAACCACTTCCAGAAGTAAAGTTAAAAATTATAATACAGCTCAGATCAGAGCTGGCAGTTTATAAACACTTCCTGAAAAAACTCAGTTGTTGCTGAGCTCATGGCAAACACCAAAGATACTGAAATGGCTGGACTGACTTGGGGAAGCCTCTGCTTCTAAAAATACAGATTCTGTAGCTCAAACATAAAACCTTACGGGATTGGTAAATTTAAAAAAAAAAAAAAAAAAAAAAAAAAGAAAAAAAAAGAACATTGGAAGCTCAATTGGAAGCATATGTTCCTACACATTTAGTGCAGAGGCACAGTGTTAAAAAAAACCCCTTCCCTCAATCAGTGCTGACTGGGAAGAGGTGCTGCCCAAAATCTCCTGCTCCTGCAGGGACTGGGACAGGGACAGGCAGCTGCAGACCCACAGCCCCACCAGCACTGTTCTCCCAGCCCAAAGAACAGGGGAAAAAATAAAAAAAAAAACAAGTTTAAAAATTAAATCACGGTAAATTGAGATAAATGAAGTACAGTTATTCAATAAATTAGGGACTGAGTCGTTACTTTTGTGCTCAGAATTTGCTTTCTACAGATCTCCTCGTGCATTTGAGGAATTAAACAGGTAATGCCAAATCAATGCAAGTCCATCAACAGAGGAGACAAAATGAGCAGCAGCAGTGGCTGTAAGGCAGGTGGAGGAATGAAACCCACCTTAAACTGTTGCAGTGCTTTATTTACAATTAGTTTTGAGTGTTCTCAGCAGCAGCGGGGGGCTGCTCACCTCACACCTCCTGGGTTAAGGTTGGGACTGTGGCACACATCATTCTTTCTTGGTGAGTGACTGAGTGACATTTTGGGTCCTCAGCCTCTGGGATTTTGCGTGTCCAAGTCTAACTCAGTCACTGACATTTCACCTGTTGGCTAAAAGCATTTCCCAGCAGCTCCACAAACAAGCCCCTTGCCAAATGTCATTTGCCTTGGGATCTAATTATCATCCAGTAGCTTAATTAAAGATTATGCACTTCTGTTAGAGCACATTGTAATATTTGGGGATCTTACAATGCCTTGCAGGGAAAAGCTGACGATTTCAGCTCATGGTTTATATCCAACAAACTTTGTCTCACCAAAATCTGGTCTGATTACCCTCTGTCCTTTCAATCTGCCCCTCAGACATTCAGGTGGGCTCTCTCACTGCCCCTCACCCTCAAGGGTGACCAGAAATCAAGGACAGAAAACAAAACGGGTCAGGCTCGGCTTCCTGACCAAAGCCACTCCACACAGATGCAGATTGACAAAGGTTTAATAATAAAATAATAAACACCATCAGTATTCTCCAGGCTATGTCTGTGTGGGTCCAACCAACCCTTCAGGAGGAAGGCATGCCAAAAATAAGCTACACCTGCCTGCAGCTCGATTATCAGCTGTGTGGGTCCCTAAATTTTGGCAAAACTGCAGTAAGTATTTTTAATAAGGCTGCGAGATTTTCCTGTTCTTCTCCTTATTCACAAAATGTGCTCACTGCTAAGCAAACACAAAACATTTATCAAAGAGCAGAGCTCAGTCCCTGGATACATCACATGGGGGTTTTTTAGCTTGTTTGGGTTGGTTTGGGTTCTTTTTAGTCTGTTTGTCTGGTTTTTGGTGGTTTTATTGATTTTTGTATTTATTTCCCACCTGTTGCCTTAGGTCACAGGGGACACTGTAAATTCACTTTTCATTTCTTCATGAAGAGAAAGAGGCAACCCCTTGTCTGCACCTTGCATAAAGCACAGCACCAGTTTCCTGCTACCCTGGAACACAAACCAGAATGGTTTGGAGAATCTGGGGACACAAACTGTGGTTTGGACAAGTTGTTGTGCCCACAAACTGTGATGCCCCACGACAGTGACTGAGCAGGGGGACAGGGACAGCCTGGGGAAGTGACCAAGAGCAGGTGACCCCCAAAGCTGTCTTCACACCAGAAGATTTATTAATTATTGAGATTAAAGATGCCATTTAGAGACCCTGCAATGAGAGGATCATACAAAAACATTAACCCCAGGAGCACTAATAGCCATCTTTTTTAATTAACCTCTCCTGTTGAAGGTAATCCATTAAAAAAAAAAAACAAAAACAAAAGATAAAGAAAAGGTTTGGAGGAAACAAAAACACAACGCGTCTTTTTATTTCTTGTCAGATGATGAGAAGAAAAAGCCACCTATGATTTTTCAATTTCTCCTGAAAATTCTTACAGCACGGTGGTCTCTGGGACCCCAGGGAGCTCCCTGCCCACAGGCAAGCAGTGGGATTTATGGACAACACTAATCCTGAGGGTGCCAAAAACACCCCAGCACTCCTCAGCCATCTACATCATCAAACAGCCACAGGATGCTGAGCAACACAGGGGGGGCTGCCCAAAAAAAAGTGAGTAACTTTTAATTAATGCCATCTTCATTAAAATATGCCCACTAAGTGCTGTTGCTGGGCTGAGCAAACATTGAAGTGGCAGAGAGGCACAGCAAAAGCTGCTGGTGGCATGTGCCAAGGAGTAAGTGTCAAACAGAGAGGCTCCAAACACCACAAAATCCCCATGTCCCCTGCACAACCAGAGCTGCAGTAGGCAGAAAAATAAAATTAAAATGATTGGATGCTGTTAATCTGTGGGGACATGGACTTAATACTGCATTTTATTTTGCTAAGTGGGAGGAAGATTACTGCGGGCAAGATACAAAGAATATCTCTGCTCCAACCGTACAACATTTACAACCTTAAATACTCTGAGACAGTTATTAATAACAGTATCAGAACATTTCCATGTATTCAATGCAGAGTTACGAAAGAAACTAAACACACAGGCCTCCTCCCAATGCGGACAATAATAATAACGTTAATATTTACATCCCTCTAATCACCTGTTTCCAGTAGTATTAAAAAACTCTCCATGAACTTGCTGGACAACAAGTGCCAGCCTTCTGGAAAAGCATGATTTGGGGCATTTTCCTTTACTTTCGAAGAGAATAACCCCTCACTGAGACAGAACCAGCCATTCCCTTCCAAGAGTTTCCGAAAGAAAACCTGAAATGAATTCTCATCAAGACTCTCAGTGCCCCAGAGGAGGACTTGGTGGGAGCTTCACTTGTTTGCAGCCCTCAATTCCCAGTCTGGGAAGAAGCAGTTTAACTAAAATCAGAAGCTTTCTGCATGTGGTATTTACACGTCCTAATTTGCTGTTTTGAAACTCAGTGTCCTCCACATTGTTATTCTTTCAATAAATCCCTATCTTCTTCTTTTGTCTGGAATGTGAAATCAGAGTGTTCAGCAACACCTGTTTGGTGTTTACAAAAACTCCTCTAAAATCTGGGGGAGATCAAAACGCCTTTCTTTAAAAACAAGGATTCCTCTGCAGATCACTTGGAATATGCAGCACACTCAGTTCAATCACGCATTTCCAGAGAATCTGTTGATTCACTCTTTAAGCAGTCATTGTTAAAACAGGTTCTGTACTTTAAACAGAGTTGTTTTTTTTTTTAAGCAAATATCCCTCTGAATGGAAAGAAACACACTAACATGTTAATGGAAAAGGCAAAACAAGCCTTTTCTGCATTGGCAATTGTTTTTCAAGCCCTTAATGATGCAGGAGTAGAGCAAGTCTTGCGAAGGCATTTGGCATCTACCACAGAATGGTGGCTCCTGTAACACCTTGACGTCCCCAGCAGGGCTGGAAAGTGTCACTGTGCAGCACCTGGGGTGGCTGGGGATGGACACCAAACCTGGCCAAAGTTCTGTCCTGTGCAGGACAGCCCAGCACTCGGCCCACAGCTCTGACAATTGGCAGTTTCACCTGGCACATGACCCGACAAGCAATGCCCAAACAGCTGGAAACCAACACTGGAGGGATCTGCAAGTTAAGGAAAACAAAACCTATTTGTCCTACAAGCATTTTCCATAATCTTTATTACGTAACTTGGAGAAAATGCATTGCTTTTCCAAAAATCCACTCAAGGTATGCTGATGAAGCTCTCTCATGGTTAATTCCTCTTCCTCTCCCTCCTTTGTGTAACTCTACAGCACACATCACTCTAATGCCTAAGTTACTCAGGTAAATAAAACCCAGACTAAAGGAGATAACTTTTGTCTTTTCTCCCTCCTTTGGAGAAGAGAGATCTGGTTCTTCAAAATCTGCCACACAGCTTCTCCTTTTTTTTTTTTTTTTTTTTTTTTCCACTCCTTTAATACATTTGTGTGGTGAGATCAAAGCAAATTAAATCTGTGCAGTATTTTTTCACTGCCAGGAGTTAGCATGTGCGATATCGACTTTTCATTATCATCTGATTAAAGTGAGTTTGCCTGCCTCTGTTAATAAACTGAAGGTTCATGGTTTATTGCTTTACACCTTTAAGTATATGAGCAGATCTTCTAAATGAAAAAGACTGCTTAATTTTCAAAATTTTTTGTCCTTTTTTTGGCTTGCAAGGGATCAGTTTTAGTCACTGAGGGAATTTCCTGTACACCTTAGCAAAGACTTGTGCCTGTATGTGTTTGTACAACAAGGGTGCACTTCAATGAGTAAGCATCTGTAAAAGCTCCTAACACTCAAAAGCTTTGAATAAAGCTGGGGATCAAGCAAAAGGTGAACAGAAAAGAATATTTCCTGATGATGTCTCTTGAAAATTCAAACTAGCATCCCATAAATAAAATAAAAAAAAACCCAGCATTCTTCTGCCTCTTTAATAGCAGTCTGCTATTCTTGAAAACACCAACATAGTTGATGTCTGAAGCAATAAAAGCTCAGCTTCCTGCCCTGTAATTATTACTAGATGTAATTAGGAACAACTCATTCATCACTATAAAAGCACAACTTAAGGCTCCCAGAGAAGAGACGTGGAAGGGATTTGTTTTCAGGCAGTTCTCTAAAAGTCAAGCTGTAATTTAACAACACCTGATGAACAAGTGTAGTAAGCCAGTGTAAAGCAGGCAGGGCAACATCCATGTTTAATATCATCTGGGGATCCTCCAGAACTCCATTTGTAACGCTATAAAAACGTGCCTCAAAGCAATGAGCAGGAATTGGAGGGTGAATAGGACACAGCTACAGCCATCCCCGCTCCCCAAAGTTTGCTCGCTTAACCACCAGCATCCAGAGGCTGCCTGAACACACCAGGATTATTTACCCTGGCGGGGGGGGAAAGCACAAACAGGAGACAAGGCTCTGAGCTCTGCTTGCGAAGTTAGCACCCCAGGAGCGCTCAGAGCTGTGCTGGGTTTCAGAGCAGGGCTTTGCTCCGTGTCCCTTCGGCACAGGTGTGAGGAAACACCTGCGGACAGCCCCGAGCCTCGCTCCTCCAGCCGCCCGAAGTTCCCCAAACCAGCCTGCCGGGCTGCAGCCTTGAAATGCGCTGGAGCACATTTCAGACAAGGTCTGGAACGGGGATGAGGCAACAGGAGGTGTGTGCTTGAGACAGCCGATCTCCGCGTCCTTCTCTGGCGGGTTATGTAAGAGCCGGGAGTGTCGAACCACTCTCTGCTCCGGCAGAGCCATGCCGGACAGACCCGCTCTGGGGAGGATCAGCTGCGGCAGGGCCAGTTTGGCACTGCGGGGGCTGTGATCGCTGCCCCCTCCGGGCGGGGGATCCCCCAAAGCCTCCGAGCCCGGGCAGGACCCGGCTGGGGCGCTGTGCCACCCTCCCCGTCCCAGCGCCCCGGCCGCCTGCCGAGGAGCCTGTGCTGCCCCGGGGGCTGTCTGGGGCTGCACAGCGGGGCTGGGGCAGCCGGGGCCGGGCGGGAGCCGGCTGTGCCCCGGAGCTGGGCTGGGAGCGGCGGCAGCCCCGGGGGAAGGGCTCGCTGGGGCTCCGAGCGCTGCCCCGGCAGCCCGGCCCCGGCAGCCTCCTGCGGGACTCTGCTGGGAATCGCACGGCACAAGCGCTGCCATCGAGACGGCCAACACCTGGAGTGAGAGATGCTCCTCTCCGGGCTGAAACTCGGCGTGCAGTCACTGGGGCTGGGAGCACAGGAGCCGGGGAGGGAGCGGGAGCCACCGGCCAGGAGCCGCACACGGGCGGCGGGGCCGGGCCGGGCCGGGCCGGGCCGGGCTGGGGGCGGCCCCGGGGCTGCGAGGGGCGGCCCGAGGGCCCGGCTGTCCCTCCCCGCTGCCCTCCACCCGCGGGGCGGTACCTGCTTGTCCAGCGCGGCATCCTTGGCGCTGCCCGCGGCGCATCCCTTGGGAGCGGGCACCCGCTCGCAGTTGCAGCCCTCCAGCATGTACATGCCGGCGGGGCGGGCGCTCTGCTCGCCCTCGAAGTAGAAGAGCACGTTTTGGTAGAGGGCGAACCACTTCTCGTGCCAGCGGTTGGTCTCCGCCGTCTTCTTGCTGAGGTAGCCGCGCTTGGTGCCCTCCTTGCGGGCCAGCAGCGCCAGGTACAGGGCGTGCCCCTCGTTGTACCGCACGCTCTTCTGCATCGTGCCCGGAGCCCGCGGCCGCGGCGCAGCCTCGCCGGGCGCTCACGGAGCAATTCATGGGCTCCGGCACGCACCGACGGGGCGGCCCCGGCCCCGCGCCCCGCCCGAGTGTCCCCCGGCCCCCGCCCCGCCCCGCCCCGCGCCGCCTCCCACCGCCCCGGCCGCCGCCGCCGCCGCCGAGCGGCCCCCCGGCCGCTGACGTGGGGGATCAGCCGTAAATCCGCTTTGGAGAGCGATTTAAAGAGCAAAGTCGCCGCCGCCGCAGCGCCCGGGTCCCTGCCCCCCTCCACCCTTCCCCCCATCCACGCATCCCTCCGCTCTCCATCCCCTCATCCCTCCGTTCCTCCATCCCCGATCCCCCGTCCCTCCGTCTCCCCATCCCCCCCATCCGTCCTTCCCTCCCTCTCCCCATCTCTCCATCCCCTCATCCCTCCGTCTCCCCATCCCCCCCATCCGTCCTTCCCTCCCTCTCCCCATTTCCCCATCCCCTCATCCCTCCCTCTCCCCATCTCTCCATCCCCTCATCCCTCCATCCCCCCATCCCCCTGTCCCTCCGGGCCGGAGCGGAGCGGGGTTCGGGCCGGGGATCCCGCGGGCAGCGCTGCCCGGCCCGGGCCGGGAGCCAAGGGGTGATTCTGGGGCTGCCCCGTGCCCTCTCCACAGTTTCCACCTTTCCCATTCTTCGAGCGAAAACCTTGGAAAGCGGCAGGGCCGGGCGAGCCGGTAACTCCGCTCCCGAGAATTAAACCAAGAGGCAGCCGCGAAACCCAACCCAAACAGCAGAAACCCGTGAGTTTGGCCCCTGAAGGAGGCGCGGGGAGCGCGGCTGCCGAAAGGAGAAGCTGCCGGGAGCGGGGATGCGGCAGCAGGTGCGCTCCGCTTCCCGCCGCGCTGCCCGCGCTCCTCAGCTCCGGCAGATAAACTTGGGCCGGGGAGCTGCCATCCGCAATTGTTTGGTGGGTAAAACATGCCAGTGTGGAAATTTCTACCGGCCACAGCACCCTGCGCCTTTAATTCAGCAGCTTAAACTTCCTCTTAGGGCTCTTTCAGGAAAAGCCTTGGAACTCCTTCATTTGAAAACGTATTTTGCATATGTAGCTTTCGCTCTCTTCTGGTTTTCTGTGTCTCATGAGTAAAAAAAGAGAAAAGAATTAAAAAGTGGAAGTTACAATATTCAGTATTGTCGTATAAGGCGCAAAATGAGTTAGAAAATGTTTCCTGTGTGATCTGTGTCAGCACCTGTGGTTTTGCTGATTATTTGCAGGAACTATAGGCCCATGCAGGGCTGCAGGGCTCTCATCTTATCAACAGACAATTCTCTCCTAGGAATAAAACCAAACATACACAGAAAGCTTGCAGGAGCTGGCGTCCTTTGCCTTGCATCTGCAGGTGGTGAAGCCCAGCGCACCGTGGCCAGGGGAGGCCAGGCTTTGGGCAGAGCCTGGCTGGATGGAACGCGTGGCAGGAGCCGTGTCCATCCCTGCCGGACGCTCACCTGCCCGGGCTCCTCGCAGACACGCCGAGCCAGTTCTGCCTCTGGAGCTCCATGGAATGCCGTGTCTGGAAGCAAGAGGCCAGGCAGCCAAAGCAGGGCGAGCAGCAAGCTGCCACTCGGAGCAGTGCGCAGACATTTGACACCCGGAGAAGAGCCCGAGCTTTCCAGAACAAGCACGTCGTACATCATGAAGAAATCCTATAGCAAGAACCCATCTTTGCCAAGATAAAGCTGCAGGCTTTTGTCCCGGCTTACGTAATTTGTACTTTCATAAAGCTTTTGCATAAATCAGGAATGATCACACATCATCTGTTCCAGCAGGTCACCTGAGACACACAGAAAAAAAATAAATTAAATTACTCTTGGGAAGGGAAGGGAAGGGAAGGGAAGGGAAGGGAAGGGAAGGGAAGGGAAGGGAAGGGAAGGGAAGGGAAGGGAAGGGAAGGGAAGGGAAGGGAAGGGAAGGGAAGGGAAGGGAAGGGAAGGGAAGGGAAGGGAAGGGAAGGGAAGGGAAGGGAAGGGAAGGGAAGGGAAGAGAAGAGAAAAGAGAAGAGAAGAGAAGAGAAGAGAAGAGAAGAGAAGAGAAGAGAAGAGAAGAGAAGAGAAGAGAAGAGAAGAGAAGAGAAGAGAAGAGAAGAGAAGAGAAGAGAAGAGAAGAGAAGAGAAGAGAAGAGAAGAGAAGAGAAGAGAAGAGAAGAGAAGAGAAGAGAAGAGAAGAGAAGAGAAGAGAAGAGAAGCAGAGGGAGGGAGGGAGGGAGGGAGGGAGGGAGGGAGGGAGGGAGGAAGGAAGGAAGGAAGGAAGGAAGGAAGGAAGGAAGGAAGGAAGGAAGGAAGGAAGGAAGGAAGGAAGGAAGGAAGGAAGGAAGGAAGGAAGGAAGGAAGGAAGGAAGGAAGGAAGGAAGGAAGGAAGGAAGGAAGGAAGGAAGGAAGGAAGGAAGGAAGGAAGGAGGGAAGGAGGGAAGGAGGGAAGGAGGGAAGGAGGGAAGGAGGGAAGGAGGGAAGGAGGGAAGGAAGGAAGGAAGGAAGGAAGGAAGGAAGGAAGGAAGGAAGGAAGGAAGGAAGGAAGGAAGGAAGGAAGGAAGGAAGGAAGGAAGGAAGGAAGGAAGGAAGGAAGGAAGGAAGGAAGGAAGGAAGGAAGGAAGGAAGGAAGTCCATCTATAGGAACTAAAAGGACTCTAATATTCCTATTCACTACAGTGAATGTTGTTTGTGTAACCACCACTTTGTTCTTTTTTGTTGAAGTATGATTTAGTTCTCTCCATGATATTATCTTTATTACTTATCACTGATCATTCTTATACAAAGACAACCTACTTTTGCTTGCTTTAAATGTCTACAGGGTACATATGGATGTATCTACTATCTAATATGTCTAAATGTATCTATGTACATATCCCTATATCTATATTTTTAAATTTAAATTTGTTTTAATTCTTCATGATCAACCTTAAAGAAGGGCTTGTTTGTGCTTTTTAAAAAAGGAATTCTAGGCCAAATTCATATGTATGAACACGGTTGAGTTATATGTACAAACAGATGTAAAGGAATCTGTGGATGTAATTGATTCCATAGGGCTCTGAGGAAAAGAACATACAGATAAACGCACTCTTTTACTTTATTTTATGTCCTAATCCTCATTTTATTGTATTGGAATTCCAGAGGATTCATTTATAAAAACATATTCCCAAGTGCTGCCATGACTGGCTCCGAGGACCTTGCTGTAAAACCAGAGTGGAAAGCTGTGGCCCTGTACCAGCAGAGAGAATTTGACCCAATTAGCCCACATTTAACCTGAAATTTCCTTTGGGAACTCACCCAGTGCAAGGTGTTCAAAGCAGGGAAATGCATAGTGTTGTGTTCCACAGCTGTGGAATTGCTGAATCCGATACCCAAAAGTGATCCTGGGAATCTGGGGGCAGGGCAGGGAGCTGCCAATCCTCTGGGCAACAGGAAAATCTAGTTTAGAAATCGTGTAAAATTCAGGCTTCTGTTCTAGAAGACACTTTGGCAAAAGTGCTGTTCATGGGAAGGCAATAAAAACTGCTATTTATTAAATTTATAATTGTTATAAGCAATGGAGGAGAAGTTGTTATGCTGCTTGTGTTTGTGTCTGGTTTTGTACATATGTGCTCTATGTTTTTTATATGTTCATTTGCCACTAAATCAATATTTGCATTTTCATATCAAGGTAATGTATCAATTACAAAACAATTCAGTAAAGCTGCTGAAGAACTGCTGCAATAACTTATGGGGGAAAAAACCCAGTTTCACTAAGAATGCACCTCTGTTTCTCCTCTTGCAGATTGTTTGAGAAGCAGACCTGAACCAGTCTCCTCTCTCTGATTTTACTTGTTTCTGCTGATCTAATTGTTTACTCTTCGAGGCACAGAATACAGCTTGGCTACTTGAAAGGTATTTGTAATATTCAGCTAAGATTCAATTACCTGATAAAGCAGGAAAATTTTGAAATACACACTATGCATCACTGCCATTCTAAGTCCTGAATATTTTGCAATCAGCTTTGTGTTTAATGCAGCTGATGATGTCCTTTGAGATTCACTGTTCCCTTTTTGTGGAGACATTTTTGGGGGTGATTTTCCTGTTAAATCAGTTTTATGTCGTATACCACAGTGGTAGTTTGTTCCTGGTGGATTTACCTGGGGCTGCTGAGTGGTGTGAGAGAGGTGGTGGCACAGGTGTCCATGACATTCCCTCCCTCAGGAATCTCAGGCCAGTTCTCAGTGGGAGCTGAGACAACTGCAAATCACCTGTTATGCAGGTCAGGATATCATCATCATCAGCATCATCATTTTTTATCATCATGGCTTAACCCCTTAGTGCAAAATGTTGCAAACCCTCAGGGAAGCCATCCAAGGCAGGAGCCACTTAGTCTAAGCAGAAGATCAGATCCCTGGAGGCAGGGATGGAGAAGAGGGACTACAGTGCTGCCCTTTGTGGCAGGCAGCATCCCCAGGACACAGCTGGCGTATTTGCTGCGGGCATTTTGGGAGAAGAATAGCTAAATAAGGACACAGAGCAACTTTTGAAAGAAACAGTTTGGTGTGTCTGCAGAGGTCATCGGTGAGTTCTTGCCTGTGGTCAAGGACAGCATGAGAAAATACAAAGGGCTGTTGAAAAGAAATGAGAAAAATAAATATGTGGCAGAAGGTGTCTCACAGTGAGGCTGGAGAAAATCAAAAGCAGAAGAGGGGAAAAAAAAAAAAAAAAAAAAAGAAAAGAGAAAAGCTGGAATCAAGGGACTCAATTAAACCAGAGAAACAGCAGTAGTTAGGCAGGAGGCAAAGGCAAGGGGGCTGAGGCAGAATTCAGCCTGGCTGGCAGAGTGATGGTAATGAGAGCATGGTGGGCAAAGGACAGAGGGAACAGGGTGAGCTGGGGGGGGCTGGAAGGGACAGAACCTTCCAGAAGGTGGGCAGGGAACCATGGAGAAAACAAAGCAGAGATGGCATGAGGGTCCTGGGGTGCTTGGTGTGGCCGGAGCAGGGGTGAACAGCTGGAAATCTCCTACTGAGGTGCTGGGGGTGAGAGCAGGACCCTGGAACAGGAAAGAGGAGGCCAGCACTTGGGCAAAGCGAGGAGGCTCCCAGGAAATGGGAGAGAAAGAGGAGGGTCGTGTAGGGTCAGTGCAACACAGCCCAGCAAGTGAAGGGATTAGGTCGAGGGTAATGCTGGGAAAGAAAGTGGCATTTCAAATGTGGAAACGCTGATAGTCCAAATCAGCACTGAAATCACGTGGGGAAGAAAAGACAGCAGCTTTTCTCCTTAAGCCTGTTTTCAGCTGGTTCCTTTTCAGCAAAGGTTTGCCAGCTGGGATTAGAAGGGAAGAGCCGGGATTCAGCTTGTTGACCAGACACGTTAATTAAAAGTTCCAGGACTGTTTTATTTAATACAGATGCAACAAGCATTAGCTAAGCACTAAATGCAAAATGTAGTGACAGAAACGCTTCAAAACTTTCTTCACATGACTAAAAGTTTCATATGGAGACACACACTCACTTGTTGGAAACACGACTGTCAGAGCTCAGCCCTGACTTTCAAAGCTAGTAGAGATTATTCCCTTTTCCCCTGCTCTGGGAGCTGTGTAATGAGAATTTCACAGACCCTGTGATTAGTGTGCTGCCCTTAAGAAGGGTACTGTCCTCCAGCCCCCAAATTGCTGAAGCATGAAACTGTCTCGACCTTCTGGGGAGATATCTGGAATTAGTGCTCTCCGTGCTCCACGAGGCTTTGGCGCGTCCTGACACGGGTTTCATAATGTTCTCCAAATGTGAGAGGCAGGGAGATGGCTGAGCTCCTGAGAGCAGGGGATCAGCAGACACCGGGCTCTGATTGCTCCCAGCTTCAGAAAGCCCTCAGCAACCGGGAAAACAGCTTCAGAATTAAAAAGACATAGTAGCGTAAAATTTCCTTTCTTTTTTCCTTCTTCCATGTGAACCGAGTATAAATGCAAATCACTCCTTGCTTATTCTGTCAAGACACTCTCACATACTGGCATGGAAATAGGAAAAATGTGTAAAATATTAAAGCACTCTAGTTTCTTGGGAAAAAGTAAGCCCCACAGATTGGAAGAAAGACACAGAGAGCGCAGCGGGTGCCATCTGGAATAAGTAAGTAACCCTGGGAAGAAATGGTGATGTTTACAAGGCCTGATGCTGGTACAGAGAATTCTCTCCATCTGGCATGAAGCCTGCAAATAATCTGCCACAGGGGTGCATAATTCAATAGAACCAGGTTTGATAATCCACAAGTTGTGCTCCCTGTAGAAACCTTGAAAGAGACATTTAATGTCTCCTGCAGCTGAGCAGCTTCTCCCTGCACCCAGCCAGGAGGGCAGGCAGCCCCACAGACCATAAAAATGGGGTTTATGGCAAAGGGGAGACGCTGCTCTCTTGCCAGAAATCAAACACTGCAGGGCACCCCCATCCTCTCAGGGGGGTGTGAGAATTCAGAGACAATGCCTTCGTAGCAGAGCACTGCTTTTATTCTTGGTAGGGATGCAATATACAGAAAATCACTTTAATGAATCTGTTCAAATGCAGCTGGGACTGTACAAATGCCTGGAGAAAATGTGTGTAACAGCAAGGAAAAAAATAATCCTAAAAGGCTGTAGGCAGAGCAGCCCTGACAACAGTGATCTGAGGCAATGTTCTCACCCCTCACATGCAGGCAAAGATACACCAAACAACTTCTTGTTAAGCAAGAGCAAAGAAATTGAGCTCAACGTCAGCCCCTGTTTATTTTGGGGATTTCTGGGCAGGTGGGAAGTGTACAGCAGGTGTCTGCAATTGCTGACCCACTGCTGATAATGTACATTCTTCCTGCTCCATATTTATGTTGTTCACATTCTCAGCTGAGAAGTTTCGTAGCTGCTTGGGAGGTGTGGGCTGTAATTTTCCGTGGGGGGGAGAAAAAGAAGAGGGAAAGACGTGAAAAAAAAAGCTCAGAGAAACATAATTTTTAAAATAATCAACATTTTCGTTAATTTTAAAAATTAAAAATAATTCTATTTTTTAAAAAAATCAACAATATCCATCTGCAATTGTATCAACAACTAATAGAAAATTTGTAACTTCATTATTAGAATGCTTTCCTGGGGACAGGTATATTAATTGAACATCAAATGTATGCATATATATATATATATGTATGTATTTTAAACACAATACAAAAATAAACATTTCTTGTACTTGTCACAAAGCCACTACTGCCACATGCTAAAATGAGCAAAGTCCTGAATCCATATCAAAGTACACTTGGTCCTTTTAATGCAGAAAAAGAGTTTATTTCACAAGTGGGCTCCCCTTGAATGCATAGTAAGGACATAAAATTAAAATAATTTTATCGGGAAATAGAAAAAAATAAAAAATAGAAAAATAAAAAATAGAAAAAATAAAAAAAAATTGTGTTCACCCCTTTATTATTACGTTTGGTTTTAATTCTTGTGTTGATTCTGTTGTTTCAAATGTTAACACGACCCTTTTGTTAAACACTGGTGATTGCTAGGGGTGCTGAAAATCATATTTATTCCAATTTGACACTCTATTTGTACCAATAATCATCTTAGATTGTCAACATCCAAGGATTTTGAGTGAGATTATTCCTTGTTTGAGTGGTGCTTTTTTTCACCAAAGGAAAAGGTGACATGAAGATACTTCCCCTGACAATCTGCACCTTTCTATTTCCCACTCTGGTGTTTAATGGCTTTGGGGAAACAATTCTGAGTTTCTGACACGTGTAGATACACAGACCAGACACAGCTATTGCACAGTGGTTTTGTCAGATATTAAGAAAGGCTGATTAGATAATGAAGAGTAAAAAATACCTGGAGGTAACACATCCTATAGGCACGGGAGCCCACGGCCCAGGAAAGGCAGAGATGTGCAGAGACCTCTAAGGAAAGTTCTCTGTTACTCTGGGGAAGAAAGGGATGAGGGCAATTGTGGTTTTCAACAATTTTCCCCATTCTGATGGAGAGTACATCTGCCCTGCACCTGCAGGGCTCTCACTCTGGTGTATGGGAAAAGGAAAAAGGAAAAGGAAAAGGAAAAGGAAAAGGAAAAAAGGAAAAAGGAAAAGGGGAAAGGGAAAAGGAAAAGGGAAAGAGAAAAGGAAAAGGAAACAGGAAAATGAAAAAGGAAAAGGAAAAGGAAAAGGAAAAGGAAAAGGAAAAGGAAAAGGGAAAAAGGAAAAAGGAAAAGGGAAAGAGAAAAGGAAAAGGAAAAGGAAACAGGAAAAGGAAAAGGAAAAGGAAAAGGAAAAGGAAAAAAGGAAAAAGAAAAAGGAAAAAGGAAAAAGGAAAAAGGAAAAAGGAAAAAGGAAAAAGGAAAAGGAAAATAAAAGGAAAAGGGAAAGGAAAAGGAAAAAGGGAAAAGGGAAAAAGGAAAAAGGAAAAAGGAAAAAGGAAAAAGGAAAAAGGAAAAAGGAAAAAGGAAAAAGGAAAAAGGAAAAAGGAAAAAGGAAAAAGGAAAGAGAAAAGGAAAAGGAAAAGGAAAAGGAAAAGGAAACAGGAAAAGGGAAAAAGGAAAAGGAAAAGGAAAAGGGAAAAAGGAAAAAGGAAAAGGAAAAAGGAAAAAGGAAAAAGGAAAAAGGAAAAAGGAAAAAGGAGAAAGGAAAAAGGAAAAAGGGAAAAGGGAAAAGGGAAAAGGGAAAAGAAAAGGAAAAGGAAAATGAAAAGGAATAGGAAGAGGGAAAAAGCAAAAAGGAAAAAGGAAAAAGCAAAAAGGAAAAAGCAAAAAGGAAAAGGAAAATGAAAAAGGAAAAAGGCAAAGGAAAAAGGAAAAAGGAAAAGGGGCATGCTGGGCACACACAGGGCGGTGGGATGGTTTTGGTCTCAGTTTGCTCTCAGCTCCTCAGGGCGCAGCCGCCGGGGTCTGGGGTCTGTGCAGGATGGATGCCAGGGTTATTCCTCACAACCCCCAGCCACAGGAAGGTTTCCAGTCTCTTTCCAGGAAAGCTTTTCTGAGTGGGGGAAGCGAGTGGCACGAGGAGTCAGTCGTGGCATGCAGTGCCCGCCAGGCACCCTCACATCCAGCAAGGGACAGCAACCAGGACAAATCCTGCCCTGACTTTTGAAATTCCCACTGCAGGAAGTGACTGGTTTATCCCCCTGTGGGTGCCTGGTGAGTGTGGGGACACCCACAGCATCCTCCTCTGGCCTGGGCTCAGGAAATGGGGAGAAACACCCCAGCAGCCCTGGGGGATCCTCCAGGTGTGAGCACAGGCTTCTCCCTGTGCTCTTGGCATCTCCTTGTCCCTGTGCCAGCCCCCCACGACAGTGACAGCACTTTGGCAGCCACAGAATGGCATTCCTAGGAGCAAAACCTGCAAGCATCCTCCTGCTGGCTCGAAATGCATCCTGTGCGATTAATCCTACCCAGACCTGCCAGAGCCTCAGGCTGCTCTCACAGCTGGACCCATCCTGTTCACCCAGGGCTGCAGGAATACTTTACACCTGTGAAAAGTGATTGACTCACATCTGGATTTGTCACATAACACACAGATAGTTAGAGATGAAGGTTTTATTGTTTTCAGTGCTTCATAAAGGTTTTTTTGTTCTGTGCAGCCTGTCTTTTCCTCACAGCCGTTAAGAGATCTTAATTGCCTAAAATTAGAGCCATCAGATATGACTAAAACTGAGTTATTACATAAAAATGGGTATGAAATATAGATGAAATATATATAATTTATATAAAAACTATTGTTCTGATTTCATTTCTCTGCACCATTTCTGGGCTCTGTTGTCTTGGGTTATTATTGCTCCAACTTGAGCTGAGCTCTGAGCTGTACCTTGTCAGCCTAACGGGGATGTACCCTGTGAATTATATAAGTCTATTAACATATATGCATCAGAATAGCTGTTAAAATTAGAAGTACAAGCACAACTGAGGAACAGTCAAGAAAAGGAGTTGGGTAAAGAAGTTTGGTAGAAAAAGCTGAAACGAAATTATGCTGGTTTCATTTGGATTTCTTAGTAATATTCACTTGCCATTCTCTCTGCTGCTTTCTTCCCAGATGGAGCAAGATGCTTCATAAAGAAAACAATCAGGAAAATAAAATCTCAAAGTGCTTGTTAATTCTGCTACTGATAAAACATGCTTTTCTCAGCTAATCTTCTTAATTAATCTAACAAAAGTACAGCTACACACTGATTTCCTGCAGTGCTCATCTACCCAGATTAAAAATAATAATAATAATAAAAAAGAAGTAGTAGCAGAAATATGAATCTATTTGCATTACAAACAAGAGTTTATTCCCCAAACACATATTTCATTACAATCAATTATATTGGAAGTTTAGGCCAAACACAGCTTGTGGTAAAAGCAATCACACACTCAAAATGAAAACTGCTTAGCAGGGAACAATTACGGCCTTGTGGCTGCGGTGTCACCATGCAGCCAGGTAAAGCTGGTGCTGAAGAGGTTCGGGCAGCAGTTTTATCCTTTGTGTGGAGACACACAAGACACACAACAACAAATTCATGTGCTACAAACACCCTCTGATCATTTTGTCCTTAGGCAGCTCCAAATGGTTTCTTCCCTTGTGACCAAAAAAAAAATTTTAAAAAAATGTCACTTACACCCTGGAGGGTTTGAGGAAAGGTTTTGCAGGACGACAATCTTCCCTGACTGACACCACAGAGTGGCTGAAACCCAGGAATACAATGATGCAATCCTGTAAGATCCTGTCCTGCACGTGTAAAACCTCAGATAACTGGGAACAAGCCTGGAAGGATCCGAGGAGCTCATCCCTCCTTCCTGGGGAGGGCAGCAGCAGCATCTCCGCAGGCTCAGGGGTCTCCAAGGTTCGGGTTCCCCTCCCCAGGTGCTCCACACCATCTCTGAAGGGATCAGCTCTCCTCACCTTCAGGAGTTTTGCCTTAACACACACCTGGGGTTTTGTCTCCTCAGCCCCTGCTCCCTGCCTGCTGCTGCCTTTCACTGCTCAGAACTTTCCTGTGTCCCTCCTTCATCTTCCTCCAGCTCAAACCACTCTGCAGTGTTTCCTTGGCCCTGTCTCCAGGCAGCTCCACCTCACCTCATCCCTGCTGATGCCTTAGGATTTGCCTTCCAGCGTTCCCAGGTTGTGCCCTGCCCTGGTGTGTGACTCTGAACTCCACACAAAGTGACAGCAAGCTCTCCTCACAGCTCAGGCACACACAACAATCCTTTCCCAGCCCCACAGCCAAGGGCAGCGCTGCAGCTTTGGGCCCAAAAAGCACAAACAGCCCCCAGCTGAGGAGAGCAAGCTGGGAGGATGGGACTGCATCCCCTGCAGCTGGAATTGCACAATTCACCCCCAGCTGGGGATGGACCAAAGCGATCCAAGGGTGAAACTCCTGAGCCGTCCTGGCTGGAGCCAGGGCCGGGCTCTTGCAGTGCCCAAGGTGCATCCTTGGAAGGGCTTTTAATGGATCCCTGCTTTATTCCTTGAACCCTGCCCAGCCCCTGCCCCTGGAGCCTCTCAGGGCTCAGCAGTGCCCCAGCAGTGTCCTGCTGTCCCTGCTGTGGGGACCAGCCCTGCAGGAGCCTGCCCAGGAGGGGATGGGATGGATCTGCTGGGATCCGAATCCTCCCCGGCTCCCAGCGCCCCTTCCCAGGGCAGCAGGGCTCTGGGCTCAGCTGGTGATTGATGAGGAGCTCTGGGTCTGCAAACTGCCACCTGAAACACATCAAAGGACAAGCTGTCCTGCAAGTTATGTTCAAATTAGGAGAAAACCTCCCAAAATCTCAGTGGCAGTGAGCGGGATCCCTGCATCAGGATCAGCAGGAGGTTGGAAATAGATGGGTTTTGAGGTCCCTTCCAACCCAAACCGTTCTGTCATTCCACGATTCAGTTCTGGGGACATGAAACTGTTTCTGGAGGGAATTAAATGCACTGTATAAAAACCAAGCCTTGCACCAAGCACCCACAAAACATCCTGCCAAATACCAGTTTTAAAAACCTTGGTGAATCCAGATCACAAGACACACCTTGCACTCCTTTTTTCCAGGGGAAATTCAGCATTTCTAAAACTCCATTTTAGTGCTTGTTTCTCATATAGGAATAGTCAAATTGTGAGAGGGTTTTTATACTTGACCTTCCTTCCCCAATAATATTAAAAGTGACTCTGAACAGCAAGAAAAATCACTTTGTAGGTGTTTTAGATAATGACTCTTCCTTCAGGAACTATATTAATTTATTAACTGAATAAAATGCCTTCTTGGACATACAGAACAATGGCCAATGCATCCTGCATCCAATTTGATAAACAGATGCAGAAGAAAACATTAAACTTATTTTTGTTCATTTTGTGACTTGCCTGAGGAGGGAAGTGGAGTTTGGGAAGGGACCTCAGGCACTGAAGAGCTGGAGGGTGATGCCAGAATGTTTGTGCCAGCTCTTCTCCAAGGTTTCTGGCAGCAGAGGGGAGATGGACACGGGGAGGGGATGTGAAATGATCCCAGAAAACCAGTTTGGGGACAGGAGGGATGGGTCTGTGTGCTCGGTGCTGACACTGCTGACAGCTGGAGACTCCGTGGGAGGAGGGAGCAGGGAGAAGCAGCCACACTCTCCAACAGCTCCTCTTCCTCATTCCGTGTGGGGAATTCCCTGAACACATCAGCAAGGTCCGGTAACACCCAGGAGCCTGAGCAGCCCCTTGTGCCTGGGCTCCTCCTGCCTCCAGCACTTGCTCTGCTCCTGGAAACTGTGATTCACCCGGGGCACTCTGCTCCCTGTCCCCACTGCTGGGCTGCCCAGCTGGGGGAAAGGGAAAAATCACCACTGATGTGCTTTGCTCATGAAGTGAGAGGAGACTCAGGCTGCTGTGCTAATGACTTCACACCACATGGACCCCAAGGAAACCTGCCAGGACTGAGGTGCCTCCAGAGCTCAGGGCACACCCTGTCCCCAGGCCACAGCCTGCAATTTCAATTTGGGAAACTCTGAGGGAGGAAGTGTAGCTTGTACAACTTATCTGAACCTATTTCCCAACAATGACTATTGTTCACTCCAGCAGCTTGACATAATATAATTTGTTTTTGTGAAAAATAAATACAATTTGCAGCCCGTAACTGTAGTGAGACACACTGTGATTTTATTAGCAACAGTAGATGGATTTTTTTCATTGTTTCTGAAAGAAATCAACATGTTTCTGTTTGCAGAATGCATTAAAAACTCATCCTGAAACCCTTGAGATGGTATTGCATTGGTTGGTTTCAGTTCTTCACAACTTTAGCTGAGTTATGAGAAGCTATGGCTTCCATATTCTGAAAAGAAAAGTTAATATTCCTTTATTTTCTGTGAAGGAGCACACACACACACCCACCCCCCATGATTCAGTAAAAGATTCTGCTTTGAAACCAGGAGGAACAAGGTTGTTTTTTTCACTTGTGTTTGTACTACATCTCTGTGTCGTTTGCTGAAGCAATCCGTCTGTGAATCCTCTGGGCAAGTCAAACAAGCTGATTTGTTAATTGAGAAAATGCAGTTTTGGTGTCTGAAAATCTGGGAAACAAAGCTATGCAAAAGTAAAAATCCAGAAAAGTGGGGGGAAAAAAAAAGTCAACAGATACTCTCACAGGAGAACTCACACTGTGTTGTGAAAGTTTATTTTCATCCTTCATTGCTACAGAAATTTCCCTCCATGAGTGCTGCAGATATTTACACTGAACTCCATCTCACTACCTCTGCCCAGCTTCCAGCCCTCCTCCCCATTATTCAGTGTTTCCCTCATTACTGATTTTATCTGTGCCTTTGATTCACAAGTACAGTTCTGCAGGAAAAGCAGCGTGCTTTTCAAAAATCACAACCCAGACCTTGAATCATTTTCCTTTTCTGCTGCAAAAGCACCCACTCACATGCTGGTAAGAATTACCCAAACCTCAGAGGCTTCTGCAGAGCCCCCCACAGCCCCTGCCCATGGAACCAGCTGGTTCTGGGTCCTTCCCAGCCCACACCAGCCTGCCCTTCCCAGGGAAGGTGCTCCTGCATCAGCCTGGGGTTTTAACTCCCAGGGGCTGACCCTGGCAGCTGTTGGTGGTCCCTGATCAGCCTTTTCTCCATGAGCTTTTCCTGGTTTACACCTTCCACAACCGGTGATTAAGGGGAGGGCAGCTGAGAACTGATGACATTAATATTGCCTTGAGAAGCTGCTTTCTGCCCTGAACACAGAGAACTGACTTCATTCCCCAAAATGCAAAAAAAAGGACGTTTTTTTAAGGTGTGGGAGCAGAGCCAGGCTTTATCTCATTCATACCTGTAACAGCATGAACAACAGGCTCTCAAGATGGCTAAGAAAAAACAAATGATACTCCTAATTATGCAAATTAGAAGCCAAAGGAGCTCTCCCTCATGCTGTGTGCCAACAGCAGCACCTTTTTCCTCGTGTGAAGGGTGAGACAGGAGCTCATGGTTAACCTCTCACAGCTGAGCTGTGCAGCAGCCCTGAGGCAGCACTCAGCACTCCTGTGTCCCCAGCCCTGCAGGATCCAGGAGTGTCCTGGTCCCTCCCAGCGCCAGCACGACCTGCCCTTCCCACTGTTATAAATGCACATTATAATATTGGCTTTTCACAAGGATTCAGGTGAATGCTGTATGTATCACGTTCCAATGGCTTTGCTGTAACAGTCGATAGAGGATGTTTGAACTGTCTGCTCAGCTGGGATAACTCCAGTGAACAGATGATGGGGACCCTGCTGCTATCAACACTCAGCGGCTGTGCAAAGAAGGAGCCAAGGCCCAAATTCTAAGGGGAGAAGAAGAGGATTAAAACCACAAACCAAGACACAGGCATGCTGTAAAAAGGTGGACCCAAGGAGTGGCCATGCTAAACAGTTCCTGGGAAATGTAAAGTAGTTAATGGAAAAGTTTGAATATGCATAAAGTCTATGAATATGCATCAGGTGATGCAATAGAAATGGGATATAAAGGGTGTTTCCAAAACACCAGGGGTGCTCTTGGCAGAGGGCCAAGCACCCATCCCTTTTAACCCTTTGCTTTATTTATACCTATATATATAAATAACATATATATATATATAACCCTGTCTTTGTCTCCTATTGTCTTTTTTATTAAACCTTTCAAAATTCAGCAGGAATGTGAACACTGTTTTTCACACCAGGAGCTCTCCAGGAGGCAAAGCACGGAGAGGGAGCCCTTGGGCAGGACGGTGGTGAGTCCTGACTGCCTGCAGGTGAGATCCAGAGCAGGTGTCCCAGCTGTCACCTGGGGAGATGCTCCAGCAGGAACAGAGGAACCTGTCCCACCTCACATCCTCAGGACACAGCTGGCTCCCAGCCTCGCTCCCTCCAGGTTTTCCTCCACATTCTCTTGTCTGTTTTCACACATTGCTATCACCACAAAATTACTGACAGGAAAATGTATCCACAAACACCAGAGGTTTATGTCCAGAAAGGAGACAGAGGAGTACTTTTACTTTATTCAAATAAAGGGAGAGGCCATGGGCCATTCCCATGGGGGCTCTCACATTTTTGAAGGGCACAGCCTCCTTTTATCCGAATTTCCCAGCCACATCTCCCTCTCTTTCCCCACAGGCTGAGGTATTTGAGAGGGACAGACTCCCCGGAGTGCCTGACACCTAAGATTCCCATCAAATGTAAAACCCTCCCTCTTAATTTTTAATTCTTATGGAATTTATGGTGTTTCCCCACTGTCTCTTCCATCTTTCAATATTCAATTTCATTTATCAGCAAACCTACAGTCTGTTTGTAAAGGCAAATATCTTTTTCCATTCACCAATCAGTGGAATCCATCCCATTGTTTCTTTTACCTCTCAGTGTTAGTTTTATCTACCAGCAGACCCACGGCTTGTTTGTAAAGACAAATCCATCATTCCTCTTATTACTCAGCACAAAAACTGCCACATAGGATGGACTCTTGTCCAAGCCCCTGCACCATAGGAAGGATCTTGGTCCAGCAGCAAAAACAGCCTGAAAGAAGGATTTGGGAGTTCCCTGTGCCAGCCATGGCTCGGCACAGCCCCAGTGCCTCTGACTGGCACAGTCCTCAGAACCAACCAAAAATAAGTTCCAAAAAAGAGAGAAAAGGCAGGATCCAAAGGCAGGGAGTAAGACCTGAAGTTCCTGCTAACATGCCACAAGCCATTCCCCACCTGTGGTCTGGGGGCAGAACAACCTTTGGAAGCAGCTGTTGGGTACCTGGGCTGTCAGACTGACACAGTGCACTTGCACCTGCCGGCAGAGGAATGGTTTTACTGTGGAGAAGGGAACTTAAAGGCAGGAAAGAGGCTGAAAGAGGAATTGTTCAGCCTGGAGAAGTTCCAGGGACACCCAAGAGCCCCTTCTGCAGCCTGAAGGGGCTCCAGGAGAGACTGGAGAGAGACTGGGGGCAAGGGCTGCGGGGCCAGGAGCCAGGGAATGGCTGCCAGTGGCAGAGGGCAGGGCTGGATGGGATCTTGGGCAGCAATTGTTCCCTGGCAGGGTGGGCAGGCCCTGGCACAGGGTGCCCAGAGCAGCTGGGGCTGCCCCTGGATCCCTGGCAGTGCCCAAGGCCAGGCTGGACATTGGGGCTGGCAGCTCCTGGGACACTGCGAGCTGGCCCTGCCATGCCTGGGGTGGGACTGGGGGGATTTAGGGCTCCTGGATTTAGGGCTCCTGGATTTAGGGCTCCTTCCAACCCAGACCCTTCTGGGATTTTGAGTCCAAGAGCAGACACCCAAGGGCACGTTTGGACATTTTCTCCTTCTGTGTCCTGCTCTGTGTGCAGAGGGCATTTTTGGCCTAAAACTTGTGTTTTGGCATAGGAATCGTGTCCTGCTTTTTACCATTCAGCATATGAGAAGTGATGTGGAGAAATGAGCCAGGCAACAAGTGTTTGGTGCGAGGTGTTTCCTGCAGGCTGGCTCTTGGCTGGAGCAGTGGCTGACCCCTTTCCACACACACCAGGAGCTGCAGGAGCTGCCTGTCCCCATCAGGAGGAACATTCCAGAACCCAAACCCTGCTCTGCCCCTGGACCAGACCTGCCCTGGCTGAGCTGGATGAGCAGCCAGGAGCAATCCCCAGAGCAGAATCTGGATTCCTGGTGGCAAACTGAGCCCAGCTGAGGGCTGGGCGCCGTGGGTACTGCTGCTGCTCACAGGATTGTTAAAATACTCATTCTGCAGAGAGATTCACCTTGACAAGACTGCACAAATATGAAACTGATGCCGGTGCTATCCAAACAATGTCTGCTCATAAAGGACATGACTGACAGACTGTTGCCTCCTATTTGTGTGTGAGGTGAAGGTTTCTCCAAGTTAACTGCTGCAGCACGTAAACAACCCTCAGCTGAGGGCTGCATATATTAGTTTTGTGTTTTCAACAAAGGTTGTAATGAACTGCCCTCTTGAAAGCTTGTGCATAGCATCAGCTGGCCTTCCATTCAGGATTAAAAAAAATAATTTTAAAAATCCTTGAACTACATTTTGTTTACAGCACAATATGAATTCCTGGTGAATGTGGGGAAGAGAGGAAAAAAAAAGCCTTGGTAAGAATGAAAATAGACAAGCTGCCTCTCAGAGAGATTTGCTGTTGGTAGATTACGCTTGGGTAAGAGGCTCAGGTACAATCAGCCACTGGAAGTTAAAACATCCAGGCTGATGCTAGCTGCATCTTCTCAGATGAGGCTGAGAATCAGCCCTAGAATAGTTTAGGGTGAAGGGACCCTAAAGCCCTTTCACCTCTTGCCATGGCAGGGACACCTCCCACTGTCCCAGGCTGCTCCAAACGCATCCAGCCTGGCCTGGGACATTTCCAGGGGTCCAACCCAACGGGAATTTTTAAATGGCTGCCTTAGAAAGGCTCTAACTCGGCCAGGACAATGTCTGCTCACAATAATCTCTCCTGGCAGGTGTGAGCCCAGCCTCCAGGTGTGTGTGTGTGAACAACCACCGACCCACACAAACCTCACAGCACAGCACACCTCGGGGAGGACTTGTGACAGCAGCCCACCATGGGCAGAGCAGAGCAGGGATGCCTGGAGAGGCTCCAGGGGCAGGGGCTGGGCAGGGTTCAAGGAATAAAGCAGGGATCCATTAAAAGCCCTTCCAAGGATGCACCTTGGGCACTGCAAGAGCCCGGCCCTGGCTCCAGCCAGGACGGCTCAGGAGTTTCACCCTTGGATCGCTTTGGTCCATCCCCAGCTGGGGGTGAATTGTGCAATTGCAGCTGCAGGGGATGCAGTCCCATCCTCCCAGCTTGCTCTCCTCAGCTGGGGGCTGTTTGTGCTTTTTGGGCCCAAAGCTGCAGCGCTGCCCTTGGCTGTGGGGCTGGGAAAGGATTGTTGTGTGTGCCTGAGCTGTGAGGAGAGCTTGCTGTCACTTTGTGTGGAGTTCAGAGTCACACACCAGGGCAGGGCACAACCTGGGAACGCTGGAAGCCAAAGCTGAAGGCATCAGCAGGGATCACATCCCTCCCTTGCCCACAGGGCGCAGAGCAGGGATGGCTCAGGGCAGCTCCCAGGGCAGGGACAGCACCAGGGCTGTCACCCCCGGCACCCTCGGGGGACAGCAGGGTCAGAGCATGAAAGGCTGGAAATGCCCAGCCCCATCTGTGAGGCAGAGATCTCAGAGCTGCAACACCAAGTCCAGTTCTCATGGCTTTGGGGTGTACCAGCTGAAAATGTTTTATTGTTCATAAACGTGATTCCACCCTCGGTTCACTTAGGATGGCGTTTCATTTTGGAGAATCTCTTCCAACCTTACAAAACTGTAAATTCCAAATCACTTGGGTCTGACTACCCAAGTATGAATTTCTTTATACGTGTAACATGGAGTGGAGCTGAAGTGAGCCAAGGGCTTGTGCTGGGGCACTCGAAAGGTGTGTGCACCATGTACAGCCCTTGGATGCTGAATAAAGAGCAGGGTCAGGCAACAAAAAGTGCACTTTTCAGTGCAGTTCTGTCCATAACTTTCTTTCCAATAGCTTGTAAACCTTAAAGAAAGCACTCACAGGAACACACTGTCTAGCTCATAACCTGTGTGTAACAAGACCACTTCAGCACTGGTGCAGGACCAGGATTTGCTCTTGCAAATAATTTGTCTGCACTCCCTGTTGGGAGCACTATAAACCATTCTGACACTCCTGCCTCGTGCTGCCAGCAAAGGAAAGGCTGTGTTGCCTCGGGCCCTGTCAAAGCTTCATTTCCTCTCTTGCAAACCCAGCCCAAACGCTGTGCCCAGCGCTGGCAGTGCCTGGCAGGGCAGCTGTCAGCGATGCAGAAAGAAAAGGGCACAGGGGAGAAAAGGGGAGGTTTTAAATCTGTGATGGTGACCACAGAGATCTGCTGAGCTCAGGGAGACTCACACACAGCACTGGACACTTGCTGTGAACTTGTCTCAACTTTGGGGACCTAAACCTGAGAGACCAAGAGAGACTGAGATTATAAAATATGCCAGCTATTCCTCTATTGCAATGCTGTGGTGAGCAGCAGAGCATTCAGGGATTGGTGTGCAAAGGTGGGAGAGAGTCAAAATGCTGCTCCTTGTTCTCCTACCTACAGTTCAAAAACACAGAAGACAGAAATCACTAAATGTGAAACTTAAAAACAGCTGTACAGATGATGTCAGCTGAGATTTGGTGAAACACAAGGGAAATAAGTAACAGTGACTTCTAACCCAGAGCCCAGACAGCCCTTGCTGAAGTCCCTGGGAACATGTTTAATGGACACTGAAGATTCAGCTCCTGATGAATTTAAATTTAAATCCTTTAAATGACAGGATCTAGGGCTTTTTTTTAAAAAAAAAAATAAAAAATTTCTGTTGAGCAGCCTCCCTCATCAGGAGAAAGAAAAGGGCAATAGTAGATGAGATGGTTGCAGCACACACCACTGGATGTGAAGAACAGAAAAAGAAACATGGTGTAACAGTTAAAAAGGAGAGGAAAGGTACATCCTAAAAAAATCAGGTGGAGATTTTTGTCTCACTGCTGGGGAAAAGGGAGGAAGGAAAGCTGCAGCTTCTCAGTCTGATGGCTTGTGGGACAGACCAAAGGTATCATCAGCCACAGATCCCTTCTAAGCCTTAATTGCTTCTCAAAAAAATGTGTCAAAAGGCTTACACAGATTTGGTTTGCAGTTTAATTAAAGGATTAGCGAAGTTCTCTTTTCCTATGTGGGAGCTATTAGAATAGGAACTTGCCTGGAAGATCACTCATTTAACACAGCCACTTAATTGCATTAATAAAACCTTTGCTTAGGCAAAGTACTGCAAATGGAGCTGGTATTTCACTTTATGCAGGAACGCTTTCCAGTGAGGTGAGGTGGGCACAAAACACAAGCCCAGGCAGCAGCTGTGGGGAGCAGGGTGCTGCCTGCCTGCCGTGTGACAGCCTCAGCACCGAGGATGTTCTTGGGAGGGCTCGGGGCACCTTGGTGATCTGTACTTTGCATTGTACTTAATTATTTTGAGAGGAAAAAAAAATAAAAATCCAGTCTACAAGCTGCATCACTCCCTGGCGATGCACTTTGTGGGTAGGCTGGATTAAACCAGGCCAGAAATGCTGTTTGCTGGCGTTGTGCTGAACGAGACCCTGCTCCCCTCCTGCTGCTCCCTCGGGGCTCCTGCTCTGCCAGGCTGGAGCTCCGGGGCTGTCCCAGCCCGGTGGGGCTGTCCCAGCCCAGGGGACAGCAGCAGCCTGTGTCCCACCTGTGGCTGTGTCCCCGGGCTGGGTGAGCCCTGCCCTGTCCCCAGCCCCGGCTGCCAGGAGCTGTACAGGTGTGCTCCCCCAGGCTGGGAATGCCCGGAATGCCCCCAGACTCAATTCCCACAGCAAAGAGGAGTAATTCCGTACCTAGGCACAGGGACAGGCTCAGCACTCGGCTGAAACTTTCATTTAGTGTTACATAAGAGTGAGATAATTATATCTAGAAATCTTCATGGCACGCTCTTGAGTTTTAACTCACCCTAGATACTGGGATTATTACAATTCAGAGAACCCAACACTGATTTCTACTTCCTTATTGCTGATTATGCATTTGAAAGTTGCTGTGTGTTGTGTTTTCCAGCCCCTTCTTTCCCAAAATTTCTCCTCCTTCCTACGGTACATTGCAAAGTCCTAGAAACTGACTGCTTAAAAAATAAAAATAAAAGGTTAAAAATTCCATTAACATCAGAAATATTTTTTCATTATTGTTACTAGGGGCAGCCACGAGTATTTTAAATAAAACAACCTTATAACACCTGAAAAAACACTTTTACTTACTCTCAAGGAAACATCTGGAAGGAGGGCAATAAAAAAATTACAGATTCCTTGCAAGCGTGAAAGAACATAAATATTTGAAAACTATAAACATCTTAAGTCTCTCTCCCCAGCTCACTTATGGCTGAACCAGCCCAGTTTCAAACAGAAACCCACAGTTAACAGCCTTGGCCTGCAAAAACTTGCATCTCAAATCAAGATGATTGTTTCAGAAATTGCTAAAGATTTCTAGGAAGTTAAGAAAATATGATTTGCTCTCTACTTGTTCCTAAGTCTAGGCAGGGGGAAAATCTAGAATGTAGTTAAGGAAGTCCCACTTCTCTCTGTGCAAGGCAATCCACCAAACCTGTATTTCCCTACAAAACATGAATTTATATCAGAACTACTAGCATAGTTCCACTGAAAAAAATTAATTAAACTAGCAGAATTTTCACATAGAGTACAAATATCTGGGTAATTCACTTTCAGGTACCTATCAATACCAAACATTAATTTCATTGCAGGAATAGCGCTTTTTGCTATAGCTGACTCAGCTGACACTCCACTGATCCCTAAATTGATTTACTGTAAACTTTTGTGTTAGCAAACTCGTGTCACTCCTATAAATACCTCTGGAAACCTATGCAACAAAAAGAAAAATCCTCTGGAGAATTCCCTGTGAAAGATGTTGTCTGGCAGCAATGGAGGTAATTATCCTGGTAATGTATTTTGCTTTGCACATCCTACAATAACTTTTTTACATAAGCAAACAGAAAGAGGCAGGGACTAACCCAGCCCTCTGCCTCCCTCTCTTCCATCCAGGGGCTGTGCCAGGTTTGGCTGCTCACCTGAGGCTGTCAGGCCTGCAGGCAGCACTGAAAGGCATTAACATTTACATTAACATTAACATTTCTCTGCTGAGAGCAGGGGCAGCAGTGACCAAGGTCAATAAAGTGATAAATGCTGCCTTTAAAACATGGATGAAAGCCATGAGGTGCAAAGTCTTACAGGCTGACTGTGCCTTCCTCTGCAGCACAAAGCTGCACTTGTCACATCAGCCTTTCACCGTGTCAGTAATGCACTGGGAGCAGAAGCCAATACCCTCTGCAGGCTTCCAAAAACTTCAGTATTTGGGAAATGAGACTTAAACATTCCTTTCTGAAGGCATCCCAAGACTAGGGTGAATTCCCACTATCACCAGGCACCATCTAACACAGGCCACTCCTCTTTAATACTAGAGGATCAAACCTGTTGGTTCAGCACACAGACAAAACCTTATTGCTCTGATTTAAAAACGGCACATCTCCAAGATGATCCCACTACCAAAGCTGTACCTCACATTCTTTTTAAGGTGAAGATTAGTGTGCTGGGACTGAAAAGACAATAAAAGAACAGTTAACAAAAAAGAAAAGAGCAGCTTCTCAGCTCTGAGAAGGACTTCTAATATGACAGACAACCACCAACTTAACCACAGCAGAAAGAATGAAGACAAAAACCTCTTATAAAGGTTTCTCCTTGTTTTTCAGTGTGTTTTTGTTTCTTTATACCCCACTCACTCTTCCCAGGCTGAGGAGGGTCTGTCTGTGTGGAAAATCTCCTGCCCCACGAGTGGTCCCAGGCAAGCCCTGGGTTCCTGCTGGGCAGCAGCAGAACCAGGCACCCAAAACCAGCACCAAACACAGCAGCAGCAGTTTGCATCCCCTCACCGAGCATTCTACCGAGCACTTCACCTAGGAAATCACACAGCAGTGAATACAGCAGTGCCTTCAGTGATTACCTGGCATGTCTGTGAGAAGCCTCCTTGGGACAGCCAGAAAAGCTCCCTGCAGACAGAGCAGGGCTCACCATCACGATTTGTCTGTGTGACCACAGACATCAAAGCCTGCTGTGACTGCTCTTGACAGCACAAGAAGCCCAGCAGCACCAAATCCCCCTCCCCAGGTTTAACTGTGGTTCCCCATTTCTCTCACTGCATCCAGGGCTGTTTCTCCATCCTTGTCAGAGCACAGTCTGAACGCTCCCTCCAGGGTGAGGACTAGAAGTGCACTTAGCACATACAGGAATGCAGTAATGGCTCATTCATTCTCTCTGGTGACAATGGTCAGAGGTCTTCAGAGGCACAGCTCTGTACCTGTGCAGTTAACAGCAGAGCACTGTGTTGATCACAATGCCTGCCTCAGATAAACACACACCTGCAGTCACACCTTGGAAGACTAATTTTCCTCTTCAGCTCCTCCAGGTCATGCCAGTGCAGTGCAGAGTCCGGGAGGAGAGGCTCACACTGATGCTTGCTGCCAGGCAGTTTGTCTAACTGATGTCCTGCCACCTCAAGAGCCTGCAGAGAATGGTTTGTTTCAGGTTAACATGTCAAAAATCGCCCCCTTCCCTGCAGCCCTTCAGGGAGGGGCTGCTCCAGCGGGGTCCCTGGCACGGGGTCAGTCCTGCAGGGACAAACCCTGCCACCAAACTGCTCCTGTCTGGAGCTTCCCAGGGGAGCTCAGCACCCCCTGCTCGGGTGTGGCTCCCCAGGGCTGCAGGGCAGCCAAACCCACACCACCACTGCATTGTTTTTATACTACTTGAGACTACTTGCTGAGGTTTAAGCATGTCAGCATCCTTGTCCGTTTTCACAGCAATGTGCTTAGTCCGGTTATTTTAGGGAAATCCCATTTGGGTATCATATTCCCACAGGGAATTTGGCCGTGGTAACTGGAAATTTAAAAACTGAGGAGCTCTTCTGAATTTTGCAGCTTCACTTTGCATTTGACAGAGCACTGGGGCAGCCAGCTGCACACTCTGAATTGCCCCTTTCACTCACCCTTACAAAACCCCAACATTATTTTTGGAATTAGGTCTTTCTCCAGACAGTGCCACATAGGGGAAAGATCAGGAAGAAAGGATATTCCAAAAAATCAGTGAATTCTTAATGCATTAATATTGGAACAAGGAAAAAAGTCTCAATATAGTATCCACTGTTTAGCAGTTGCTGGCTGTAGAGCAGAGTTGACTAGTTTACATTTTCCCAACACACACAAATATTTCTTCAGAAATTGAAGTACAATAGAGGTGAAACACATTATTTTATTTATTAAAAATTTACCTTATAATTTATCAGTACTTTTTTCATGTTTTTTAAACAAACAAGATTCAATCCCCATCGAGAGTTTGCAATTAAGGAAAAGGGTGAAAAGGAAGGGATGTGGAGAGAGGAAATTAGACATGATGCAGCATCTGTTATCTCTCAGAAAGCAAAAAAGTCAACTCAGTGCACCTGGACCTGCACCCTGATAAAATGCATTAGGTCTCCAGACATGTACTTTGCACCTCCAGTATCTTCCATCTCTAACCATGATGTAAGGATTAAAAATTGTCCTTTCTTTCATCCTCAGGCTCACACCTATTTTTCCATTTTTGTAGTTCCTGGGAATCATTTATCTTCCATACTTCAGCAAAGGACTTCATTTTTTTCCTGTGGGAGAAAAAAAAAAAAAAACCCTAATCAAAATACAGGCACATTTTTAAATGAAGCACATCAAACCCTGAAAGTCCTACAGTCATCTGCAAAATTTTATACACAGTCCAAAATAGCACAGCTCAAAATGTTATGTGATCTTCAAACAACCAGTTAATATTTTCTAAGATACATGTTCCTGCTCTAGGTCAGCCAACAAATTAATTTCATAACTAAGTTACAGCACCAGCAGCATTGACAAAATGATATAAAAAATGCTAAGAACAAATTGTTAAAGGAAATAAACAGCATTGCAGTCAGCCCTGTTTAATTTTCATCATTCAGTTCGTACAAATTTGTATTTGTAGGATCATAAAAAAAACCCCACATTTTCAATATAAATGAGTGCATGCATCCTTCCTGTTTCTCCTTAGCATTTTTTGATTTATAAGAGCTGTGACAAATTACAAGACGTTTACAACGGGTTAACACACATTGCTGATGACAGTAATGTCAAAACTGGATGAAATTACCCAGTGGATTTTCTTAAATAATATGAAAGTGATTTAAAAAAATAAGACAAGGCATCAGGCCCATGGGTACAGAGACAGCACAAGGGCAGTGCTACCAGCAAGTCTGGGTGTGGCTGCCCAGAGCTGGTACCTCCTGTTCCCACCCCACCAACCAGACCCACGCCTGGGAACAGCAGAGATACTGCTGGAGACTTGTTTTTTCTTCTTTTGCCAGTTATGGACTGTATTTCCAATTAGTGTAAGCCACCACACTATTTTTCCTATAAACTGTCACGTAGCATCAAATGTTTTTATTTTGCTTTATTAAGAGGGGATAAAAAACGTCATTAAGCGCCGAGTACTGTCAAGTTCCAAAGTTTGCACCTATAAATAATTAGTAGTCAAAATGTTCTCATGCAAAATGATCCTGTCAGGATTAGGTACAGCCATCAGACAACCAAGATCTTGGTTCATTATGTTCCTAAGGGGCTACTTGAATTTTGCTCACAGGAAAATAACCAAGGAAAATAACAGCCATAGAAAAAAAAATAACAGTGAAAATGGATATGAGTATCTAAAGTGTGCACATAATGTTACAGGATTTACAAATCCATTATGCCACTTCATACACACAGGAAATTTTCATAACTAGTCTAATATACAGGGTAGAAACACTCCTGAATGAAAACTGGCTATCAGAGAACTTTCAGTAAAATTTCAGGTGTTTGTGGGGACAATCAAAATATATTATAAATATTTATTTTCAAGTTAAACCAGAAGAATGTCCGCATTTCCTTTCACGCTTTAGTATGTAGAGACAATTTCAGGTTCCAAAGTAAATTTTTAAATTGAAGTCATTAGTATTTTCACTCTCTCTGCTGAGAATATAAGTAGGTATTACAGACAGAAATAATTTTTTTACAAATCATATTTGTTCTGACCTTTTCATGTTCACTATTCTCTCCAACTCCTTTGATTTGTGAGCTGCTTTTTTCAAGATTTCTTCAGGAATATCTGCCAGTTTGGCAACATTTAGCCCGTAACTCCTTGCAGAGACTCCTTTAGTTATTTGATAAAGAAAAGTGATGAATTCAGGATTCTCTTCCACTTCAGATCCTAAAAAAGTAAAACCAAAATCAAAACCTCCTCTATGTGGCAAATACACAAGTCTCCTGTCCTGATCAGCTTACAAGGTAAGCAGATAATACAATACAAAGAATTATTTAGGGGAAAGGTTGATGGCAAATACCAATGGCAAGTCATTAAAAAAAATATCTACGATTATTCAGTGAACAGGCCTTTAAGATGCCTCTTATAATTCAAGAACTGGGACCATCATGTTTCAAAACAGTTTCAAAACAATCAGATGTGTTTTTTCACTCTGTAGAGTGCTAAATTCTGGAGCTGCTTGACACAGTAGGATGAAGACACTGAAAGAACACGATGTTAAATTAGGCAGCCCCGTTGAAATCCAATCCACGGGAGATACAAAACACATCCTGCTCGTGAAGCCCCATAAATAGCAAATGTTTTCAGACAGTGAGATCTTTCAGAGAAGGAGCTGCCATATGTTTGATCCCTAATCCCTCCTCCCTAATCCTTTGTGTTTGGCTGCTGTGTTTTGGATGCTGGGATGGGCACATCTTTCACCCACCCCAGCTCAGGTATCCTCCTGCACCAGAGAAGGAATAGATGTCCAATTTTCAACTCTCCCAAGATGTGTGACTGAAGTGAGAATGGGTGTATCATGTTCAGGTCGGGTGTAAATTGTCACACTGACATCTTAGGAGTTCAGCTTTTACATTCTCCATGCATTTGTAACCCTGCAGTTCTTTGGGGCACAACTCCAAACCCCATGTGCAGGGTCAGCTGCTGCTTCCCCATTGGGCTCAGACCCAGCAATTCCTCTCCAGGCCTGGCAATCAAGGACACCTCAGTGCCTCAGGCCCCAGAAATGCAAACAAAAGGGAGCTGGGGACAGCAAACTGGGGCTGAATGGCTTCATCAATTCCTGCAGCTGCAATTGGGAGATCAACCCCCGGTGTGCAAATGGAGCAGACTTAGAAAAGTGGGGAACCCGTCAGCCCTGCTCCATTTTGGGTGCGGCCCTGGGGGGCTTTGTCTGCCCTAAATGTACCTGAAGGCCCTTCAGCAAATCCAGCTGCTTTTTATTCCAGTCACTTGGCCTGGCCTCTGCTTTCAGGTAGCCCAAAAAGGCATCAAAAGTAGTGTTAGTTTGTGCCAGAGTGTCCCTGAGGTGCGCACTGACCTCTCTGCTGGTCGTCCTCGTTCAGCAGGAAGGCCATGTGGTAATTGCCCACGGCGTGTGGGTACAGCTGCTGCAGCTCGCACACCGGCGGGTAGTGGGTGACAAACAGCGTCAGTGCCTGCACCTGCAGCACAAACACACACAAAAAACACGGGCTGTGTTTCCTGAACACCGCCGGGCAGAGCTGTGTCCTTTCTCCACAGCCCCGTGCCCGCCCTGCCCCGAGGCCGCGGCCTACCCTCGCTGGAGAGCCGCCACCAACTTTAACCCTAACTTACATCCCTGATGAAATGCTCCAGGGTAGCGTAGGCAATGGCAATGCCGTCGTGTGTGCTCGTCCCTCGGCCCAGCTCGTCCAGGATCACCAGGGACCTCGAGGTGGCCTTCCTGATGATCTCAGCAGTGTCTGTCAGCTCCTCCATGAAGGTGCTTCGGCCTTTGTAGATGTTGTCTGCAGCGCCCATTCTGCACCGGGACACAGAAAACAAAAACTTGTTACAAATTCCAGCTAAGGCTGGGAAACAAAGCAGTCATGGGGATGAAACAATTCTGTAATAAATCTCAGGTTGCTGCTCCAAACAGAGGAGAAGAACCCAGGCAGAACATTTCCCTTCCAGAAGTTCCCAGCACACACTTCTCCCACCTTCACAAGCAGGACAAGGCAGCTGGCTTTTCCTTAAAAAATCCTGGGACTTCAGACCAGTCAGCTCACGAGAATTCCATCAAAGGCAGCTGTGAAGGTGAATTCCACTCCTTTGCTTTTATTTGTACAGGTTTCTAATGCTGACAATGCCCAGAGGTATCCGATATTGGTATTTGCACACAGAGTGGAAGCTCCTGGTGTTTGCGCATGCAAACAGCAGAGCAGCAGCTTCCTTCAGGCAGTAACAACATGACAATTATTTCCCCTAATTGCACGGGTACACAATGTTAACTAGCATGCTTAAACAAAATTTAAAGGTATTCTAAAGTTCTCCATTCTGTTGAAACACAACTCTTAGCAGCCTCCAGGCAGGTGAGCGCCACACACAAATTTCTCCACATTCCATCCAACTCTCCTAGCTCTAATTCAGATCCATGAAACCCTCAACCCCCATCTCAAATTGTGATTTTGTGGCCTACAGCTGAGAAACCTGCTCAGAAACCTCAGTTTTCCCTTTTCCTGCAGATTTCCTTACCTGTGCAAGTAATACCCATTCTATACTGAAGAAGGAGCATTCCTTTTTTGCATTTCTACTTTTGAATTGTATTAATCACATTAGAGCATCCCTTTGGAGACAGGCCATCACAAGCAAGCCACTGAGGAGGGATGTAAAACTAGACTTACTCACTCTTATCAGCCAATATATAGTTATATATAAGTCACACTGATTTAAGAAAAACTGACTCATGGGTTTAGTATATTACATTTCCAAATTTAACAGCTGGCCACAACAGTATTTAAAGCCAATCAGAACCTTTAAAGAGAAGCCCAATATAGCTTTGTTTTGCTCTGTCTTCTGCTAGGTCTCTATTATATTGTTTCTGCTACCTCCTGAAGCACCACCAAGACACAAATGATTTCATGAGTATCTTACAACTAAGAGTATTTGACTAAAACAAGCAGGTCGGACCCAGTACAGCTATGATTTGTATATGTTCCCAAGTCCCTGCCCTGAAAATCCGTCATGGTATCATGAGTAACTGTGTAATAAGCAAATCTTCAGTGATAAAATAACTACTTTTGATGGGCAGGTGAGAGAACTGAGTTTTTATTTCACTGAATGCGTGCTTAAGCACACACACCAGTTACGCTCCCACATACACCGAAGGAGAGGTGATTCTGGACATAAGCTAATTCAACTGTACATTATTTTTCTCTGAATGAAATATATAACTCAGGATAATGAGGTATTGTGAAGTTAGCGTTTTATTAAGCCACTTGCCGTGTAATCCTTTCAAATGCTAGGTTAGGAATGATGAACATTTTATTGAATTTGTCTCATTTCAGTGAATTTCTCCCCACCACCCCTATGGCCCCTTTCCCAGCTTGGGTCACGCACCAGGTTCTGCTGTAAAATCAAACAATCCCCCTTACTGCACAGGTCCACAGAGAACAGGGTATCTTAGGCCTGTTTTAACACTATTAGCTGCAAATACATTAATCAGAATGACAAATTCTCTTTATGTTTGAACAATCTCTGGTTCCTTAATGAACAACTTCAGTCTTAGTTTCTGACCCCACAATTAGTGGCATTATTATTATTTTCTCATTTCTTACTTGGCTTTTCCTTACAGGGACAGCATCTCACAGGCCGTCTGTTGTATGCCTGTGATGATTACACACAGAGCTTCCATTTTTCTCTGGGATTGCATCATTTCCATAGAGCCCACAAAATATTCTAGCCTCTTTTGTATCTAATTTGCATTCACAAAAATAATTTTCTGAACTTCCTCACTAAAAGCTCAAGATACAAAGAGAAATTAGTATTATCTTTCTCTTGTTGTTAAAGACAGCTGGAAAAGAAGTTTTTCTTTCCAGCATCTTAAAACATTCAAATCCAGCTCGGGCTTAACTACAGATTAAAAAAACAGTGTATTTTTAAATTACATAAAACCTCTCAAATGTCATCCTTTGAAAATGGATAAAATTGTTCTTTCTGCCTCTGTCCTTTATACTAGAAGAATTATACTTGTTTTTTTGAACATACATGGCGAGCACTGTTATCCCAGAAATAAGCAGGAATAACTGTCTTAGTGGATGATTGCATTTATAAAACTAACAGTTAATTTGCAGCAATGCACTGCTCCCTAACTTTATGCTCTATTATTCCTGACACAATTAAGTTGTTGAGTCACAAAAACTATTGCCTAAACAACCCTTTTTTTGTTGTTTTTTTCACATTTAAAACAGCCATAATAAACCCCACCAAACTTCTCCAGGACTCAGAGGTTCTGAATACACATTTTATTGCAGATCTCCTCCTAAATGTTTTTTTTTTTATACATTAAAACATTAAATTCCTCCCCTCCCATCCTGCCCATGAGGAACATGCAGACAGGCAGTGTGAGCAGTGTCTCTTTGGATCCATCACTCCTCAGCAGATGCAATTTGGCTAGAAAACACTTGTTTTAATGTCTCTTTGACAGCCAACCAAATCTTGCAAAATTAAAAGCTCTTCATCTTATGGTGTTCAACACATTTATTATGCAAACTAAAAAAAAAAAAAAAAAGAGGATGGATTATCTCTTTTCTGTGCTCAGTTCAAGTAGCAAAGATTCCTGTCAAAGGCCTCAGAAAAAAACAATAGAGAGGCAATGTTTTGTAAATTAGTTTTCAGAGAGTAAGTTAGAGGATGTAACTGTGCTACCTGTCAAAAGAAGTTACCCCACAAGCTCTTAGAGCTGGCGTGGTTTCAGGATCACAGTGTGGTTCCCAGGAAGTCCATTCTCCTTTTATTCTACTGTGGATCTCTCACATGGTTTGTGAAAACGAACAAGCAGCCCAGGAGCTCACAGTGGTAACAAAACCCAGCTACATTCCACCATGTGAATCCCAGAAAACATGACTGCAAAGCCATTCCCTAGAGCCTGATTTTCACACAGCTGTCAACAGCCCAGTGCTACTTACTGAGTCCTGCTCTAGAGATTACTTAATGCTGGGAAAAACACCAAGCTTAAACTTGATTTTAGTGATTTCCATCTGATATTACAAAGCTCACCTAAAACACTGCAAAAATGGAACCTGTTGCAGAAGAATAAACCTAATTCAAGAACAATTAATATTAAAAAAAAATTACTCTTTTCTCCAAGAATGAGGTGTACAACACTCTCAGCACCAACAAAAACCACTTTCTGTGATTCAAAGGTAACACTGAGAACACCATGAATAAAATAAATTCATAATGCAACTTTACAATTCCACTCACTCCCTCACACAAACCCCTTTGAAATGTCATTTCAAAGATCAACTGCATTTGCACAGGAGTAATTTAAATTAAAATAACCAGTTTACAAGAAGGGAGGATTAGATGTGCTGCTGCCTTTCCTGGCAGGGGCCCATTCTCCACAGCCTGTCTGTGCTCAGCAGAGCGGTGTGGCCGGGGCACTGGGGACAGGCAGCCCACCAGGGACGGGCAGGACAACTGAGATGTATTAAGTAATCCCTCAGGAGACTGCGTGTGCAAATTTCTAACAGCTCACTGGCAAGAAAATAATGCTTCACACTCCCCCACAACCTACTGGTACATCGTCCTCTTCATTCCCATCAAGATCTCACTGATGCAAACCAAGAACTGACAGTAAGAAAAAAATAATTTACAGAAGCTGTAATTACAGAATTAGGGAAAAAAAAAATAAGCGTGACAGAAAGCATGGCTATCAGGATAGTTATTATTTTTGCATTATTCATGGTGACTTATAAGAAATGTGCCAAGTTACGTGGATGATGACAAGGAATAAAAGGATGGATGCTCATGACATAAACCTGGTTTCAGTCTACATGCACACGTGCTCAACCATTTCTACAACTACTTATCTGCAAATTTAAATGAAGAAATACCAATGGTGTGTTACCTAATTTAGGAGAACAGCTGTTGAGAAGCCTGATAGAATGCATTCCATGTAAAATACATTTTTGTCTCGTACATTATTGTAGATACGTGATACTCTCAGTCACTGAGAGATTAATGAAGATATTAAACAACTCTGAGGCATACAAAGTTTGCATTATCCTAGGGAAAAAAAAGTGATTCCAAAGTGATTTCAATACTCAGTTTCACAGTGTTTTTTACATCTTTTTTTCCCCTTCTCACTATCACAAAGTAACTGAAGCAGCCAGAACAAATAATCACTGAAATCCTGCTTTCCTTCTAGGCTGGCCCACAGGGGAATGCTGCACACACCAGTACCCTGGTGTTTTAAAAGAAACATTTCTAACAGGATTAACTTTCAAGATGTGAAGTGCATTGATTTTTTTTCTTTATTTGATTTTTTTTTTTTAAATTCTGAAAGCCAGAGGAAAGGAAAACACCCATGGACTCATTTTTTTCAAAAGCTTCAGCTGGACTGACCGAAGAGGTTGCAGTTGTGAGCTGCAAGGATAGAATCCCTGTCAGTCAGTGCAGACCCTGAGTGACAAGAAGCTACCAGCATCCCTCTTTCCTAGATTTTACAGACTAACAGAAACTCAGTTATTGCAAAAGGTTGTGTTACATTACCTAGTGAGGAACACCCAGTAAACTTTGCTTTCTGAAATTCAGCAATGATACTCTCAAGTAACATCTGAACTCCTTAAAAATACTTGTTACATTGCCTAGGGCAAACACACCACTCTTAAATTATCAGTGTAAATGTCACTGATGGTCAAGAGAAAGACCAGCTTGTGAATGCAAACATTTTGCAATAAATTATAAATTTTAAGAGCAAATACTCAAATTAGGGTGTTTCTTTGAGAGCCATAAGTATTAGCCAGAAGAAAGTGAAGAAACAGAGACCCCCAAATACGCACAGGTTTGCAGTCACTGCTGTGGGACACCAGGGAGGGAACTCAAGGTAATTAAGTTAATGTCCATTTGTAGCTGAAGGATTGAGGTCAGGAGGGATTAAAGGAACTATAGCAACAGGGACAATGGCTGAAGCACTTAGCACAAGTGAACTTTTCCCCTTTAGACCTGCGGACGCCAAGGACAATCCAATTCCAACTGTGACTGGGTCAAGTCATAGGATGGAAGAGTTTCAGAAAGGTAAATACAACCACTCAGCCTGACTGTAAAGCAGCTAGTGAGCTCTGCAGGCAGGTTTCCTCCTCCCCTGGCCCCATGCAGCATGCTGGGGAAATCCTCTGCACCTCCTGAGTGTGCATCCCTGCCCTGCACTGACTGAGATGGATTCCCAGGGCCCATTCCAGCCCCTGCACAAAGGGTTGCTGGTACTCACACCTTGCCCAACACCATGTATGCACCCCAAAGGCTGTCTGGTTGAATATGGCATTATTCCATGTATAAAAGATGCAAACCTCACACTGCAGATGCATGCTTCTGTGAAATGAACAGAGACATGAAACCAAATTAGCTACAGATACATGCACAGCCTGGCTTAACTTGTTCCTACAGAGCCACAGAACACTGTCAGAAGCAGTTACAGCTCAAATGTACTGTGATATGTCCAAGACACAACTTTTCTAGAAAAAAAAAGAACAAAACAGTTCTTCAATCTAACAACACTAACTACAACTTTCGCTTATTCTTTTGTTTTTTTTTAAAAATCCAAACCAAAGCTATCTCCACGTGATAATGGTGCAATGTACTTAATACAGCACCCTGTTCTTCCCTGAAAGATGGGAACAATTTACCCCAGAGGTGCAATTACATGATTGATTGTGAGCATAAATGAAAGGCTTAAGTAATTCTTGTTACTCTGGCAGTAAACAAAAATACAATTAAGGAGGAACAAAATGAAACAAATTACTGTGCCATAAAGAAGTAACATTTCTGAAAATTACTTTGGGGTTATTGACAGCTAAAAGTTCTGTTTGTCTGACTCATTGTGCTTTCAATACAAACAATACTTTTTTGGCATGTCAGTATATAAAATTCTCATGTGGTCTTGCCATTCACTTGGGATTGCTTTGTGAGAACTGCTCCCTACTTTTCTGCACAATAAATAAATCAATGTACATGGCAGAACCACTAAGCATTACCACATACATCCAAAATAAACAAAGATCTGAAAAAGTACCTTTGATTTCTTAATTTTCTGACCATTATCTTTCACAGTCTAACTGCTCAGGCAAATTGAGAGACTTTGCTCTATTTGTTCTATTTTATTTTTTTTCTCCAAAGGAAGATCTGAATGATTTAAACATTTGTTTTCAGGTTTAAAGAATTTGAACAAAAAAAGTCTCCAAAGTTCTGGTCAAAACCAGGTTATGTACAAACAAGTTGTTCAGCTGAGATAAACTCCTCCACAGTTTTGACTCAGCAATCAATCTCCTGGTGATTTCTGTACACACCTGCAGAACCTGCCAAACACTGCTGTCACCTCCCCACTGGTTTCACAGCCTAGATTTTTATGATTATGAAGAAGCTGACTAGATAACTGCCTTCATTTGTCTGAGGTGTTGTGATTTTAACTCGTATTTCTAGGAAAAATTATTTTCATAATCTTACCCTGTAAGCCTCAAATAAATCATTACAGCTTCATAAAGAAATAAATGGAAGCCAGGATTTTTTTTTTTTTTTTTTTTTTAATGTAGACTCTGTCTGGTCTTTAGAGTTAAAACCAAAAAAATTCACAAGTGATATAAAAATGAGAGGCAATATTTGCCTATTCCTATGCAAATCAGACCATTTCTAATAATGGAGCTTGTTACTTATTTATTATTTTAAATACAACTATTTCCCCCTTCTGTGCTTCCCTCTCCTGTGCAGCTCCCTTTTGATAAGCCAATGAAACTGGCTGAATGAAATCAAGTGTAACATGGTTGGCCTAGTTACAAAAAGTTGAGAATTCGTTTTTCCACGAGAGGTTACATCAATAGAATAGTTACATCCATCAACACTTAGGAGTATTATTTTGCTTTTGTTCTCACGTGATTTACCTCAATGTATTGCAAAAAGCACTTGGAAAACATCTGCCACTCAGTTCCCAGTTTGACACAAACATTCCTCTTCCTGCTTCACATGCCTGCTCCATCCTGTGCTTTCTGATCTTCTCAGGAGTTCTTACAAAATATACTCTCAGAAAGCCTTGGGACATTTTAACCTGAAAGTAAATCTAAAAGTAATCTAAAGTAAATCATGTCATTTTAAGTATCTTTCAAGCTTGAATGATGGCAGTGTTTCACTGAAGAAAAGAAAAAATAAAATACAAGCATCCCAAGTCAATTGCCCAAATGCTTGGGGCAATATTCATACAATAGTTGCTTTCCATCATGACTTTAACCTTACTGAAATTTGTGATAATGCCATAGGTATGCACATTGCATCCAGTTAAAATAAAATGTTTGTCTGCTTGTTTCTTTCAGCTCCACACACTTGTGAAACAGTAATATGACTTTGTCAAGTTGTCAGAATTAAATAGCTGTAAATGCATTCAGGGAGGCAACACTCACAATACAGCTATTACAAGGCCTGACCTTTTGGAGAGTAATTCCACCATTTACAGATCAGAAAAACAGACATTTTAATAAAACGTACAGAAGAAAGTACTATGGCTTGTTTAATGGCCTCTCCACAAGTCTGGAGTAATGAGGACTGAGTTTCCCTGGGTTTTTTTCCGTTTGCTTTGAAGAAATCTTCCATCTCTAAACCATCCTCTAAGCCTTAACAGCAACTCTTTCCAGATATGGGGAAGAGGCTGAGGGCTCCACACGTCCTGCACAAGCCTACAGGGACACAGCCACACACATTCCCTTCTTTTTCTGCCCCATAAATCTCTTTTAGGTGACAACAGTCAAGGCACAGGAAAAAAATGTGAGAGCATCCACAAGGCCTGTAGGCAAATCCTACCAGAAATGTCACTTTGGGATACAGAAATGCCCCTTCCCCTTCCATGTCTGTGGATCCAAGTGCACGTGACTGATGTGGCTCCCTGCTCACAGGATGTGGAGACGAGCAGCACCAGGCACACCACTCAGGCAGCCATTCAAACACTGAGTTATTTTATAATGCCATTATGCTGTCTCCCAGGTGAGTGTGCAGTGGAATGGGCCATACCTGGTCAGAGTGGATTCAGATGAGCTGAAGATCCCACCTGAGCAGCAGCACAGCAAGGGAAGTACAGCCCCCAGCTGGCAGAACAGCACCGAGCTCCCACTTCGAGGGACTCACAGGAAACGTCTTGGCTGCTCCAGCAGCTCCCCAGAGATAAAATGAGACTGACTCTCATCAGTACCACCACGTTAAGCCAGGTATATGTGTAAGTAACATTGCTTTTCCTTTAACCTGGAATGCATAGTAAGTAAAAAACAAGCATGGTCACTCTGTCTAAACACCGGGCAGGCAGGAGCAGAGAGCGTTCCTCACTCCTTTGGAAAAGAAGGATTATCTGATGGGCACTTCTGGGGTGCCTCCAAGGCAGAGTGTCACACAAAAACAGGCTCAGCTGGGTGAAATATCCAGGCTGGACTGATCAGAACCCCCAGAGCTGGGAGGGACCCCCAGGGATCACCCAGTGCCACCCTGCCCTGCCCAGACCCCCCAGCAATCCCCCTGGGCACCCCTGGAGCTCTGTCCAAGCTCTCCTGGAGCTCTGGCAGCCTCGGGGCCGTGCCCATTCCCTGGGGAGCCTGGGCAGTGCCAGCACCTCTGGGGGAAGAGCCTTTCCTGATGTCCATCCCAAATCCCTGGCCCAGCTCCAGCTGTTCCTGGGCGCTGTTCCTGTCCCAGGGAGCAGAGATGGGAGCTGCCCTCGGGAGGAGCTGCAGCCCCTGCTCTGGGACTGGCCCCACCCCTGGTCAGTGACACTCCTGTGGCAAACTGAGTCATGCACACACCCAGGTGTCCTCTCAAGGGTGGACACAGCCTGTGAGGACACGTTTTCCTAGAGCCTGCAGAGGGGTGTGTTCATCACCTGAGCTGTGTCACCTCAGGACACAGCTGGGAGGACATAGCTGACACTCCCATGGACCTCAAAGGCCATTTTCAACTGCACCTTCACTTGGCAAGGCTCTCAGTTGTTCTGTTGTTGCTTGAAGTGATCAAAATCCCTTCCCTTTACTGAACCCATCAACCAACTCAGAAAAGCCACTGCAAGGTACATGGCTGGAATTTATGTGACCCAGCCAAGGCCAGGGTGAGGGTTACTCCTCCATTATTTCAGTGCTCAGCTGCCCAAAGATTTTTTATCACTCCGGAATTAACTGAACAAACAGCTTTTACACATGTTCAACATCACACAAGAACAACAAATTACAAAATACCAAAACAGTGGTGTAACTTCAGTGCTGGGACACACAGATCCGGGATTCCATCGAGGCCATGTCTGAGGGACTCTATACAGAGATGTGTAATACAAGAATTAAAAAACATCCCTCCCTAGCCAGGGTGAACAATCACCATCTGTTTTCCCACCTTTTCCAATATATAGTGGAATCTGAAAGAAGTGAGTACCTCCTCACTGCAGACTCAGCACTGAGGAGCGCCCTCCATGTTAAAAATGCATTGAGATCATCTCTCACGAGGAGAAAATGCAGAAGAAAGTTCTTCACATCTAACTGCAGACGATGTGATGTGAAGGGACTATCCCAAGACGGCTGTCTCCAAGTGCAGGTGACTGCATGAGGTGCAAAGGCTGACCTGCAGCTCCCCCATGCAGCCACCACCTGCACACCACCTGCAGTGCCAGCCTCCTCTGACCCCACAGACAACTACACAGCTTGACACCATGAGGGCTGAAGTCTCGCTGAGAGCCTTAAACAGCAAGAAAACTCTCTAAAGAGAGACCAAGTGCATGAGAGGACAATCTACATGCATCTTAGTGATGCCTGTACTTGCTCCTTTCAGTGTGAGGCAGACCACCTGCGAGAGGCAGTTCTCCAAAAAACGATTTGAAGCACAGGGCAGGCACACTCTGAGTTCAGACAACTGAAGCTGCACTTTTGACAGCATTCCCAGCCTGGCTGAGATGAAACCTCACTGGAAGCTGTGGGTCACTGCAGTGACTGTGCTAGCTCCCTGAAGTAAGTGAAAGCAGCTCTTATTTCAACACAGAAACCCAGGCAGGTAAGTGCTCTAGGAAGGAAATTACTCTGTCCCTGCACCATCACCTGGCACTGGCAGAGGTTGCTCTCCTTCATGGGATTCCTTCTGATGGCAGCTTGTGATGTCCAAGAAATGATTCTCAAAGTCCTGAAGGCACTTGGTAATCTGAACTGTTAATTAGCTTGTTTATTTGAAGATGTTTTGCCTTCAAAGGGCTCCAGCATTCTCCTTCTCCCTCCCAATCTGGAACATGGACCCTCATCAACAGCTGCTGTTGGCCCACAGGAAGCAGGATAAAGCCTCCTAGCAATGGGAAATTCTATCAATAATTGATCAGAAGAGGGACCTCTGTGGAGGTCAACTTTCTTCAGCAGCTGAACACCGCCCCTCCCGAGGGCAGGATTAGCCCAGCAGAATTCTTGTCACTAATTCCTCCATACACTGATGTCCACCCTGGCTTTGTCTCCCCACTCAAACACACACAGAAACAGAATATTAATTTCAGTGTCTGAATGACTGTATTAGAACTAAGAAAAACTGAAGGTTAATTTTAAAGTAGAAAATGAACCCACTTACTGCACGGAGAAACTTGGATGGGAATTTTCAAACATCAGAGAATCAAACATCCAAGTCCTATTTAAAGTCAATATAGATGGGATGTCAACCTCTTCAAAATCCTTCTAAATTTTTTTTAAATAGAATGCCACTGATTAAAGTGAAATTCTTTAAGAAAATATTGCAGGAAAACATTATGCCTCATTGGAGAAGGAAAAAAATAAAGAAGAAAATACTAACTAGCAAACATCCTCAAAATCCTGTGTCCTCCCCCTAGTCTGGGCTAGGCTCAGCACTGTCCCCTGTCTTATCTCCCCAGTAATGAAAAAAGATCATTCCTATCTTCACTCTACCTGTAAGCAATTCCTCTTGCATCTTTAAAAATATTTAATGTAATCCAGTATTTAAAGTCAATTTAGAGATGCTCTCCTATATAAGCAGATATATCACAAGGAATAACCATAGTAGCAACCTTTCAATTTCCATGGAAACTCTACTTGGAAAACAAGACACAAATCCTGGGGATACAAATCCCTTAAACCTATATAAATTCACACTTGGAAGATGCAGTCTACAAAGCAAAAAAAAAAAAAAAAACAAAAAACAAGACTGCAGGATAAAGCAGTAAACTGAAAAAGGTTTTAATCACGTAGAACTCCTGGTAATCCTGGTGCACAGAGCCCCTGATGGAGCCAGCCTGCACAGCACACTGACTGATCCCTCCCTGCATCCCCCAAAACATCACCACAGCACTGATCAAGTACCCTGGAGACCCACTCCTTCCCACCTCACGTTTTTCAAGGATTAAAAATGCGCTGAAGCTAACAACAACAAAACAGAAATTCACACTTTTTCTAGCAAGACCTTTTGGCCTGGGGTGGCAGTGCAGAAAGGAGGTCTGCTATCATTAAAAAAAAAATTAATAATAATTTTTTTAAAAAAATCCAAACAAAACCTACCTGCAGAGCAAAGCACAGAAAACAAAATGAAACAAAAAAAAAGGCAAAATTGAGTGGGAGTTCAGAGAAAGTCTCTGATCTCTTCCAGGTCATTCCTGACCATAGGAGAGTAAAGGGCAAAACCTAAGACTCCAGAAAAAAGCATTAAACCTCAAGCAGAACCTAATACGTGGCAGCTGATTTACTGATTCTTTCCTCAAACCAGGCATTAAAAACTATTTCAAGGGTAACTTCCTATGGCTGAGAAACTCCATGAAGGCCACACCACATTAACCTGCCTGACAGACTGACATAGTTTAAGATCTTCCCCAGAACCCTGAAAAAAAACCAAGACCTACCCAAAAAAAAACCCAAACCAACAAAAAGACTCCTTCTTGGATGGTCTCTGTATATCTTGAGCTGAATCTGCTAACCTGTTCCTTTTCTCCTTTTTTTTCCTGTTACCTTTTAACTGATGCTTGACTACTTCTATCTTAATAATGTATTATCAATTTCTTCCTGATTAATATTGTGTCAATTAGTTTACTCTTAATTGCTGGTGCAATTACAAGAATTTCAGTAATTCTTCCACATATTCATCTGGTGTTTGACACATATCACATTAAATGAAGAATGGCACATCCAGCTGAGCTTCCAAAACTAATGTAGACAAGGAGAAAAAAAAAATAATTCAATTCCCTGTCTTGGAATGTGACTGGGCTATGAATTACACGGTCTGAAACCTCACAGAGTAAAAAAAACACTGTGTCTGCTTGGCTGTTAAGTCTAAAAGCAGAAGTTTTACCTCTGACCACACTGCTTTATCAGAAAAGTTATGGAAAGTACTTGGGTTTTATTCTAATACAGAGAAAAGCGAAGTGGAATGAGGGAGGTACACTGGGGAACAGGTGGAACACAGATAAAAAACCAATTTATTCACCCTCAAGAAGGCACAAAACAAAACGCCTCTCCCCCATGACTGTGTCATATTTCTTGGTACTTTCTGCAGAAATCATCCTTTTGCAATGACAGTCTAGGAAAAGCAGAGGAAAGCAGATACTCAGCTTGAGAGTAACTGATTTACGTGTGTATGATTAGAATTCGAGGAGTGTGAACCCAAGTGAAGCACTCCAGCTATAAAACACAGAGAAAGGCAAAAATAATCTTCAAACATTTAGTGATGCTCCTCCTGTAACAGAATCCCGTGTATCTCTGTGTCCCCACAGAAATGCTCACCCCCATCAGCCAGTCCATTACTTCTGACACAGGGTGGGGGAAAAAACTGGAACATTTTGAATTCTCATCTCCAGTTCCTTCTGGGAAGAGGGTGCAAATTGCTTGCTAATGTACTCAGCACTGACCCAAACCAAGGTGTGATTTTCATTTGTTTTTGTCGTGACATAAAGTAAGAACACGACACTCTTACAGGAGGAAGCAATTGCAGGTGAGCAGTACTTCAGGTTCTTGATTAAAAGTTACCTCTGGAATGCACAGTGGCATCACAGAGCAGGAATTTCCAAAAGTTCTAGCTTAAGCACCTGTGAAACTTATAACCACACATGAAAATCCATCTCAAATACCGCCAGTAACACAAAACTTCGACTGATTAAAGTAATTATTAAAGAAAAAGGGGGAGAAACAGGGCAATAAACCCTAGCAGCATATTAGATTATAATATACAGAGTTTTGACTCTACTGATAATTCTTACAAATTACTCAGCAATGTCTCAAGAATGAGACAGTGAAATAAACTTCATGTAACTTTCATTATTCATTCTTAAAAGGCCATCAAGTGGGGAGTAAGTATGATTAGGACTGATAGTACAGGAAGGAGATTAAGCATACAATATATGCAGCCCAAAATTTTCAGTCTGTAGTATTTTGAGTATACACAACAGAACTTCACAGCAGGAAATGTGACATGATTTTCATTCTAGAGGAAGCATTTGGCCACCACCCAGCAGCATAAATTTGTCTGAGATATCCATTCAGGCAGGTAAGCTAGATACCTGTATGTTCATCAAGATAGACACATTAAAATTCTTACCCTTTTAAGATTCAAAGGTTACAAAACAAGTACCACAGTTTACCAAAAAACTGGAATCAAAACCTAGCAATGAACCTAACGTGCCTTTAAAATGAAAATTAAAAGGGAAACTTCAGGTATAAATTCTCAAATTCTAAATGAAAAATTAAATGATACTTTGATACACACACCCTCTGCCACAGTAGCAATTCCAGTTTTGAGAGGTTACCTGGTAAAAATTGCATCCACAACACCAATTGTAGCCTCTTCTGCAGGAACAAAAGAGCCAATCTGTGCCATGATTGTGATCAGTGCCACTTGCTTGATGTAGGAGCTCTTCCCTCCCATGTTGGGCCCAGTTATTATCATGACCCTTTCACCATCTCCCTGGAAACATAAAAAAGAGGTGAAATACATTGCCCTGCACATGGGGCTCCTACCAGAAAGTCTGGTGTGCTTAGAAGGGTACAGGACAAGTCTGCAGGGTTAAACATTCTGTCTCTAGTGAACAGCTTTCCTCCATTCTTGGAGTTCATCACATTCACATTTCCAGATATCACCAAGCCCCAGATACACCAAAATCAACTTTTGATTACTCTTGAGGAAAATGGACACAGTGGGGGGGAGCCTTTCTGTCCCCCATCAAGGAGCCAAGAAAGAACCAAGGAACTTGGCCACCAGCGTGGGAAGCAGTGAGGGATGCTGAGGGGTGCAGGGCTGGATGCAGCCGGCCCAGAGGAGGCTCCAGGATGAGCAGAGGGACGGAGCAGCTCTGCTGCCAGGAAAGGCTGCCACAGCTGCCATTGCTCAGCCCGGACAGGAGAAGCTTTGGCCTCAGCTCCCTGTGGCCTCGCAGGGCCCGAAGGAGCCGCAGGAAAGGTGCAGAGAGACAATTGCCAAGGGCTGCGGGGCCAGGAGCCAGGGAATGGCTGCCAGTGGCAGAGGGCAGGGCTGGATGGGATCTTGGGCAGCAATTGTTCCCTGGCAGGGTGGGCAGGCCCTGGCACAGGGTGCCCAGAGCAGCTGGGGCTGCCCCTGGATCCCTGGCAGTGCCCAAGGCCAGGCTGGACATTGGGGCTGGCAGCTCCTGGGACACTGCGAGCTGGCCCTGCCCTGCCTGGGGTGGGATGGGACAAGCTTTTAAGGTTCTGTCCAACCCAAACCATTCTGGGATTCTGTGCAATTTCTCTGGAGAAAGGGAGAAACTCGTGAGCTTCCAGCACAGCCCAAATTTGTTTGTGATCTGGATTCCTCTCCAGTCTGAGTTCTCATTGTCAGATGGGAAGATCTGGAAGGCAAAGACCTGACCTAGACTTTACATTCATAACTGTCTGGCTGGGTATGACATGAGGACATTCAGAGTGGTTACAACAAGGCACCAAGACATTCCTGAGTCTGGCCATACCTGCCTGCAACACAGATGCTCTGAGCAGACCATGCCCAATCTCCATCAGTGCCTCTCATCATTAAAACCAGACCCAAGAAAATTAAATCAGATGCAAGAACTCATTTCAGCTGTAAGACTCCCCATGGTACTGCTATGTGCCTACAGCTCCAGAATAAAATTGTCTTCCTCTAGTGCAAGACAAATGCTGATACAAAATTAAAACTTGTCAATAAACCTATAAAGCTTTCTCACAGCCTGAGTTGAAACTAAGAGCTTAAGTTATGCCAGGACATCACACAGCTAGACTTTTCCACAGGGTGCATCTGATGAAATGCAGCGAGCGATGCTCTCAGCAGAAGCCAGCCCTCTCCACTGCCCCGTGGGAGGGACAAGGGAGATGGCACAAGCTGTGCATAATTGACATTAGTCACACTACCTGGGGAACCTGGCACTGAGCAGGCACTGTGCTAACAGCAACCAACAAATCTCCGTGCAGCAGGTCCCAAAACCCTCACAGGCCTGGGTTTCAGACTGGGCTTCCATTCTGTTGCACACGGTGCAGACGGGACTGCCACTTCTGTTATAATTCAGGTATTAGAGAAGATACAGGACAGCAGCTATTATATGTAAATAGCTGAACAGCTTTTGTGAAAAACAGCTCATTCATACAGAACTCACAATACAGTCAAAATGTAGAAAATGCCATTATTGGGAATAAAGGATTGGATGTAATAAAGTGCACATAACTATATGAGAACAAAATTCATTACATTCCAGTCTCCAGAGTGTAATTCAGCACTGCTTCTAACACTTTGTCAGGGCTCAACACGACAGAATTTACAGCTACTCAGAACCAGAATGAGTTCACAAGTTCACCTGTTAGGACCCATGAATGTTTTGCAGGTGCCTGTTGTCTGTCCAGGTGTCCTCCAGCCATGCAGTGGGACTGATGGCTGCTCTGACAGGGTTCTGGTTTTCAGAAAGAACACCTGCTGTAATATCAGACCAGAGAACACCTCTGTCCTGACAGCTGATGCAGCCATAAGCCAACATCTTACTGGAATTCGTGGCTGAAGCTAAAAGTTCTGAAACAACCCACAAATGTTTGAGGAGCAGAGGGGGAATGGAAAAATAAGCTGTTTATTTCAGGGGATTAAAACAAAAAAAAAGCTTTTCCTCAAGTTAGATATTTGACAACATTTCAGCTGAAAACATGACAAGAGAAGTATTTTCCTGCTGATTCAAATACATCAGTTGAAAGCTGGAGACGCTTTAATAAACTGGTTCCCACCCACCTCTCTCAAGAAAAAGAGAACTCAGAGAACTGTAGAAGCAAAAGTGGTTCTGCCACGATCACTTGGTTTTGTAATATTCAGTATTTAGAAAGCCAGCATAAGAATGGGACTAAAGAGGGAAAAGTGCATGATGATTCCTGAATGACATGCTGAATTTTTTTGGAAGTGCCATCTGTCGCTGGTTTGGAGTTGACAAATAATTTTGAAAACAGTCTCTGAAGTATTACAAAATATCTGTATCATTGTTCAGTACAGAAGATCACTCAAAAATGTTCCCCAAGAAACACATACAAATTTGAGTGCTGTTTTTACACTCTGGAAAGCTATTTCACAGCTTTCCTACCTTTACTGTATAAAGAGGCAGAGACACCTCAGAGAGAAGTTGTGAGGATATCTTTTATATTTAATAATACAATATTATTTAATATTTATGTAGATATTTAATATTTATAAAAGTATGTGGAGAGATAAATATTTAACTAAAAACTTCTAACAGGCATGTAATTTAAAAGACAGATTTCAGTTTATCAGGGAAAAAAGGCTGTACGACACTAATATTTCCATAAAGAAAGGAAACTGCATCACAGAGAAATACATTAAAAAAATACAAGAAATCTTAATCTGGAAAACTGAATCTGTAATATGTATTTTTCATATAAAAAAATTGCAAAAATCAGACGAGAGTTTGACAAAATGCTGACTCCCTATGATGACACTGTTAAAAACCCTGTAATTATTCGCTTGTTTTTTGAAAATAACCATTGGATTGAAACACACATTTTCCTGATTTTGAGATTACCTTTCTTTTCTCTATGCCTCGAGACTGAAGAGGGCTGTAAAAGAGAGCATCTGGCTGGGAGGAATCAGCAGAGGGACAGAACAGATGTGGTGACATCTAGCAACACCTCTCTGAAATGCAGCCCAGCAGGCTGTGTGACTCCAGCCACCAATTCCAACCGGCAGGCCAAGAAACTCAGGCCAGCCTCCTTGCCCCGAGTGATCCTGGAGCTCAGTCAGCCCCTGGGTACTCACTGAAAGGCTGGTGGTGTTTGGGACATACTGATCCTGTTCTCCCAGCAGAACGTCGATCACAGGGTGCCTCCCGTTCTTTATGATTATTTCATGCCGATTGTCCTGCACGGCTGGTCTGCGAGAAAGGAAAGGGGCTCATCTCACTTCTGTAACTGTAATCTTTGTAACTGATTATGTAAAACTACTGTAATTGAAGCCTGCAGCACCTCTGATCTAAGTTTCCATGGGAAAAAAAAACGAGTTATAAAAATTAATTACTGCCATCAAGTATTTCTAAAGAAAATACTTTCTAAAGAATACTTTCTCTGAGAAAAATATGTGGAATAAAGCCACAGAATTTTAAGACTGGAAATCAACTAACACTTTGGGTGGACTTCAAATGGAAGATGTGGGGAGTGAGATTTTTCTTGGGTTGAAGAATGACAGAGCCATTTAAAAGGAAAATGGAAATCAGATAACTGGCATCCTACAAGCACAAAGCACTGGGGAAAGAGGTACAAAGTGATCCTGGTGGGGGGTTTAGCCCAGAGATAATTCCAACAGCTGTACAGCTGAGATGAAACCAATATATGGCAGTCTTAGGCCTTGTATCACCTCTTCAACAGCATTCCTTAAACCTTCATTCACTTATAGTCTGCAGGGCAGACACTCAAACACCAGATGCTGACCTCTGGGCTGCCCACACCGTCACCTCTACAGCCCCACTTGGCTGGTGAGAGCCCTGATGAATTGTCTGTGCAAAGGAAGAGCCCCCCAGCACCCTGCAAGAGGGGCCCACCTCTCTCCAACACCTCTGACCTGATTCATTTACCTGCCTCAGGCAGGGCCATAGGAAACAATCCTCACAAACCAAAAAACATTCCTCCAAAATAACACTAAAGTCCAGTTTCCTACAGCAGCTCTCCAAAATTAATTATTGACACCTTCCCTGCAGCTGAGGTTTCACTGAGAAGTCTCCTTCCTGCTAGTTTATAAGCCACTCTAAAATTCAGTGAATTATTTACATTCTGCACAGTGAATTAATCAGATTTCAGTTTGTTTTCTCATCTGAGTGTACCGAAATAAGTGAGCAATTATTTTCAAAGAGATCTTGATAGAGAGACACACAAGATCCCAAGAGCCCAGAAGTGATCAATGTTATCTTTAATGATGTATCAAGGCAGAAGTACTTGCAAGTGGATTTCTGGTCCTCCCCTATCTGTGTGTGGGTCTTGGGCAGAGGCAGCAGCTCAGCTCTGCAAGCTGGAGCTAATATTTATCCATTAATTACCTGAGATACACCCCTGGAACACACCTCAGATACCCTGGGTTCTTAGGTACCAGAAAGATATCATAAGCTCAGACCTTGCTGAGAATAAAAAAAGTAATAAAAAATATTAAAAAAAAAAAACAAAAAACAAAAAAAACCAGTAAAACAGTCCAGCATTTATTTTCATAAGTAAGGTATCATCTACTAGACTCAGGTCAAACAACAAACATTAGGATGTCAAATTTGAACTGCAATGTTTACAAATTTGTATTAAGTCCAGAAGCGTTGCTCTGCAAAATCAGATTAAGTTGAAACTACTCTAAACAATTTTAATAGTGTTTTTTATCATGGCAAACATATTAAAACATAATTTATTTTAAATGCGCTCCTATAATTCCCTACAAAATCCTATGTAAAAATTAAAAATTAAAAATTTATTACCTGCAGTAGTCTCCTTGTTTGGCCACCTGGGCCAATGAGAACAGGCAGTCCACAGTTGCTAGGTGACAAATGGCTTTAGACACGGGGTGATAATGTTCACTGAAATGGCTGCATCAAAACAGGGAAAAGTTACACAAAAACAGGGAAAGAAATAATACTGTACAAATACAAAAGGACTGTCAAAATGCGCCCCATTCAAGCTCCTCACAGGGTTCCTGTGCTCTTTAAATCACTCTGAATCCAAATCTCCCAGCAGTGCATGAGATACAACATGAGGACCTTAAGCAAGGTGGACTTCACCTCCCATTCTAACAGTGAATTATTTTTCAAGCACAGAAAATCAGAAAAATTAAATTAATTGGATAGCTCCTAAAGGGTCAGCAGTTGATCCCTGCTGCCTGAATGAGGTGTACAAAAATGCCATAATTTATCAGAATTTATACAGAATACCAGCAGCTGAATCCCAGCTGTTGATTCAGCCCCAACCATGTTACAGTCAAAAAAAAGAACCAAAATAAGAGTGTCTGAACACGGGAGTTGTCTAAAATTTCAACAAATTACGGTATCTACAACAGCAAATTCAAGAATTCATTTTCAATTTATGGTGCTGCTTCCCCAGTACAATAAGATGTTATCATGAGAACAGAGTTTTCAGTGGAGCTCAATCTCTCAGTCCTCTGGAATTTCTTCTTTCCCTCTCTCCTAGTCTCAAAGCTACAATATAGAACATAAAACCAGCAGGGGAGCAAAATTTAATAAACAAAGACATAAATGAATGGAGGGGTGGGAAAGAAGAGCACTTTCCTAGACACAGGTCTTTCCTTCTTGTCTGCTGCTCTGGTACTGCGCTACTGAGAACAGACAAGTGAGCATGGAGAGAGCTGTTTCATAGTACTGCAAAGGAAACATGACTGGACAAGTGTGAATTGGAATTTCTACCCAATTTTCAGAATTTCTGGGTTCCTAATGGGAACCAAATCAAGTGAGACAACTTGAGTAGGGACTTGTTAAGTTCTTGCAAACTATCACTGCATGACAAGAGGAACAATTTCAGTAGTTCTGCAATTCATGCAGGTAAAAGTAACAGATAACCAGGCAACTGAAAAATTAAAGGCACTCAGAAGTTCAGAAAGCATTTTTTAGACTTTAAAGGTCCTTTGGCTACACAGGAAAATAACTCCACTGAAAACTCTGATCTCAGACAAACACACAGGCCAGATGTGAGGGACAATAACGCTCCCACTACTTTCTAACAAACTCTCAGAGTCAGGGCAGCCTACAAAATACAGAAAATAATAAAACTACTACATCATAATAGTAACTAATATAATAAAACCAATGAAACTAACTAGACTCAGTTTCACTCAGAGTCAGCTGCACTTTCAGGTTGTTAATGCTGTGATACGATTTTTCAAACTTTGGGAAACACCTTGTATACTTAATCAGAATTTTAAAGCACAGAAACATCACTGCTGGTCTCAGGACTCAGGCTCAGGGGCCTGGCCCTCAAGTGCTTCAAAACAAAGAACAGCATTTTAACTGAGCACCCAGCTGGGGTAATTAAGGTGATTTTTAAGGGGTTTATTTGCGCGGCGAGCGTGGCTGTGCGTGGGCTGGGGCGAGGGCAGAGCACGGGGAGGGGGCTGGCTCTGCTGGGGCACTCACTCCAGGAAGCACAGCCACTCCGTGCTGCAGTCAAGGACCAGCTGCTCCCGGAGCCGCTGCAGGACACGGTAATTTTCCGTGATGAACGGCGAGTGGAAGCGGCTGACGGCCTTCGTGCTGCGGAAAGAAGGGCTCGCTGGAAATCAAGGTTACCGGGCAATCAGCTGCATCATCCACATGCAAAATTGGGCTCATTTTCTTAAATCTCAATGGGTGTTCTCGAAAAAACGTGGCTGCATTGTGCTAGCACAGCCCAGAGATTGGGTGACCTCTGTTGTGAATGAAGTGGTGTCTCAGGGCAGCGGTGCCCACTCGGGGGGCTCTGGATGCTGCGCACAGCGCGCCGCGATCGCCCAGGCTCCCGCACTCCACACAACTGCTCACCAACACCTGCACAAGTGCATGACTGCTCCGTACACAAACAACTTGACAAAAACAAATCTGCTGGTAAAGAGGGAAACTTCATGACAAGCCTGAAATAAACACAGCTAATGCAGATTGTTTTGCTCGTTTTCACTTGAGATACTTGCTGTTTATTTATGTATTTTCATTAAGGACTCAATTTGGCATATCCAGGCATTCTTTTACAGAATCCAGATTAGTTGTAATTTGTTCACCATGTTAATTCTGTCTCATCTGTGCACTTCTGAGTATTAAACAAAGTTTAATTAAAAGAGAATTGAGTGTTAATTCTTGCGTAAGTGAACAGAGCATCACAACAGAGTTCAGCTTGATGAGAGATGTCTGCTCTCACACATTACACACTGGGGCTTTTACATGGTCACTGTGACTTGCAGGTATTCAAACCATTCTAATCATAATTCAAGTGACTGAAAGGAAAAAAAAAAAAGCCAACTGCGTAAATCAGTCCATCTCTATTCCACCTGCTGGAAAATTATCCAAAATCAAGCTTAAATTACACCAAGCACCAAAGCAAGAAGAACTGGTCTGTATGAGTAAATAAAATGGCATTTTAAATGCACTGAATTCACCGAGATGTATAAGCAGATGTTTGCACAGCTACTTTAATCTTTCTGAATAAAACAGTAACAATCAAAATTATATGAAGGATTTTCAAGCTACAGGCACAACTGAATTTAGGCCATAGATCTGACACCACCAGTACATGCACCTTGAAGGATTGGGAGAGTAATTCAGTGCCCTGAGGGTAAAAACAAATCTTGTAAAAAATCCATTTTTCTCAATTTTGTTTGTTTGGTTGTTGTTTTTTTGTTTTTTTTTTTCCTTTTAAACAATAGATTTACAACTTGGTTTGGTTTTCAGCTAAAAAAAAACCAAAACCAACAAACCTTAACAGACAGGACAATGAGAATGTATGTAAAACTGCAATACCAAAATACCTCTTGATTTTTTTTCTATATTAAAACAGAACAAACTTCAAAGGTATTTTACATACCTACTGACCATAACCCAGTCAGATGGCACAGATGACTTATGGGAATTCTTGACTTCTATCAAAAACTGAAATAACAGAAATGTAATGTTACACATGAAGGGAAGTCAGGGAATCAGAATCATCATTTATCTGCAAGCATCAGAGGAAAACCACATTCAGCCTGAAGAGAACGAGCAGACCGGAGGGGAATGTTCTTTTCTCCCCCAAAAAAGCTGGGGTTATGACATACATAACCCTTCTGCACCTGCAGAACTTGGCTCCAGGTCTGAGTGGGCTCAGGGTCAGACAAGGAGGCACAGGGAGCACCAGCAGCAGTGTCAAGATGCTCAGTGCAGTGAAATTTACGTGACGTGTTTATTTTATATGATTCATGTCAGCTATCTTTGTAACAATAGCCTGAGGTCCTGGATGTCAGAGAGCTGAGGCATTCTCACGTCACAGAATTCAGCTGGAAAACAAATTTCCTGCAGAGATTAGGTTAACACAGAACCTGACCACATTTACGGAAAGCCACAGGACCCGTGTCTGGCAAAACTTCTCCATTGTAGCTAATAAGATTTAGCCAGAAACTTCCAGGGGAGCCAGCAATCATCCTCAAGAACAAACAAGGATAACAATCCCGACACAAGAACAGAGCAAGGACAGGGTGCACTAACTCTTAATTCACCCAAAACACTTCCAAGATATTTCTCTGCTGTGAAGGAGCATTTGAATTTTACATCTATCAGGGTGCTACAAGAACGTAAGAGGAATATACCATACAGATCTAAGGAAGAAAGAGCTCAAATCAAATAAATTCCTGTTCTAGTCCTGTGTTCTATTCCTCCCATACAATTGAGTTTCCATTACTTCCATTCCTCTGGCACCTTCCTTTTCCTCACTGGCCGTATTCTCTGACCCCTCTCTGCTGCCTCTTTTGGTGTCTGCTAAACATTCACCAGATGTCATGAAGTAAGAGCTATCCCCAGCCTCTGCAGCTCCTTTCATCAAGGCACCCAGACATATCTCTGTCTGCAGAGGGTTCTGAGCCGTGCCCTGCCACAAAGGCCTCTTCCCTGAAATGTGTGCAGTGCCTGCTGCCTCTGAAACCACTTTTCACTACTTCCTCGGATGCTCCTCTCTTTGATCAGCTCCTCTCTTTTCCTTTGCTTCACACAGATGGCAGCTATTAACCCAGGTTCTCTGAGAGAAACCTTTCACATCCTGCTCTTCCCTGCCCCAGACAATACTCAAACACACTTTTCCACTTTTCCCTTGGATTTCAGCCTCCGTGCTGACAGCCCACCCGACTCCTGGGCTGTGTGTTTCCTGTTCTCAGAGTCACACTCAACAGGAACATCCACTTCAGGTCTTTATCAAAGGCTGCTGTCTCTAATTCATCCCTTCCCTCATTTTCAGCAGTGTCTGTTTGCTCCCTCCTGTGTCTCTTAGATCTTTCTCAGCTTCCAAAGAGCCCCAGGGCAAATTCCAGCCCCTTCCCGCCCTGTCCTCACCCACTCCTCTCTTCTGCTCACAACTCTCACTCCCAGCTCCCTCCTTTCCCCAGTTTTCTGCAGTTTTTACCAGTTTCCTGCTCTCAGTTCCAGAGGACAACGCTGAGCAGTGCTACCTCACTGCTCCTTTCAGTTTCCCCACAAACGTGGCAGGGTCTGTTGTCTCTGTTTTTTACCACTGAACCTCTCAGCTGGCTGGATCACGTCCTGCCCACACTTGTACAGCATCCACAAACAAAAGTTCCAGTCCAGAACACCATTTCTGAGAATTGGAAGTAAAACAACACTTATCAGTCTTTAAAACTGTTCCCTCTTCTCTCCCATCTTTCAAATTACAGTCTGACTCAGTACTTAGAAACCCTTTCAACCATTCTTCAAATTAACCAAATGCTGTGCTTCCTGGTTCTCTGAGAGTATTCCAAGTACTTAATAGCCACACAATTAACCTTGGAAGTATGTGTTTTTACGAAGGCAGAAAAGCAAAGCATTACTGAACCAAATTCAACTGCACTAATGTGTTTCTATTATTTAAGTCACCGAAGTGACTGACTTAACAAATAAAGGAGTCACACGGCAAAGAAAGCTGCTCTTCAAAGTTGTACAGAAGATTATAGTCAAATGCCCTCATGAGGCAGCACACTCAGTGAACAGAGCTCCAGCTAGGTCCTGCTTTTAAGCTATTTTCTAGGCAAGGATGGGTACAGTCATACATAATAAACCCCACAGTACCTCTTGACCCGAAACTGTAACATACTCTGCAGAAGGGCTCTTAATCTGTTTACGAATATCCGGCAGATGCAATTGGATTTTAGAAAGCACGTCCTGGATCTCCTCCTTTTTCTTTCGGATGGCAGGGAAGGCTGTGAGGTCCTTGAACAACTGTGTTTTATCTCCAGTCCTGCCCATAAGAAACGTAAGACAAAACAGTGGTACAAAGAGAGAGATGTATACCTCAGTTCTACCAGCAGCATCTGTATATTTTGTGTTTTTTATCTGTTTGGACATCAGCTTAATTCCCTTCTGAATAGAGATTTTCAGGTGCTGGGTCACAGTACAGCCCACTTACTGAAAGCTGCTGTACTCAGGACAGGAGCAGAAAGGCACTTTGTGGACAGAGCACCCCAACTGCTGACAACACCTTCACCGCAGTTAAATGTGGAACTTTAGGTAATTTCTGCCCACCATGAACACAGATTTTCCACGCATCCAGAATTCAGACAAATTTGGGTACATTTCTGTAAGTGTTGCATGGGAAAATTCCCCCCTGAAGGCCCTTATCAAAGCAGAATGCCATCAGGACTTTCCCAGAGCAGCTTCCTCCTTTTGTCCAGAGAAGATAACTTCTAAGCACATGCAAAACAATGCCCTTTTCTAATTTCAGTGCCAGAAAAAATGACAGAACTGTTTTGGCAGCACTTGCTTGTTTCAGGATTGAAACCTGAAACAAGCAATGCCATTCAAATGGTTGAAACTGGGAAGCTGAACTAGCAATTAAAAATACAGCTGTCAACAAAAATAACAAAAATTTAACTTACCCAAGTATAAGGCAAACAACAAAAAGCAGTGTGATCAGCCCTAAGTTAATTGCAATATAACTTTGCATTTTAGAGCCAATACAGAACTCTGCAAGTTAATTATATAATTAGCTTGAAAACCAATATGTGGAGAGCAAGTAATTAGCCAACTGAAACTATTACAACATGGAAGTAATAAAAAAGTCTAATATTCTACTTACTCCACTACCCCTTTGCCTGCAAAAGGAGCTGGAGCTGGAGCCAGTGGCAAGGCAGGTAACACAGAGCTGTGCTTTGGCTGTGCACTCTGTCGTCGTTGGGATTACATAAGTGACAGCAAAGATGCCATTTTAAAGTACAATACTAATTTTTAGAAACGATTTTGTGCTAATTAGACTAGTTTCCATGGGGATGGAAGGCAAAAAAAAAAGAAAAAGAGAAAAGAAAAAGAGGAAGATCACTAGTAGCCAGCAGCTGATTGTGAAGACTGTCAGTGTTATGTGATGCCTACAGAAAATTTTAACGTTGACAGTTTCAAAAACACAAATCCTAAAATCTCAAACTCCCTGAAAAAAAACCCCAAAACCAACCCCAAACTGGAGCAAAGGGATAATTTTGAGAACAATTACAGGATTCTATTCACATCTGACAACAAAAGTGACATGTGATGGTCTGTGCACAAGTGTGTGTGTGCATAGAGGGATGTGAGTAGAAGCCATGATTTTGATGAATGAAATGTTTTTGAGTAAAAATAACACTACCCCATACATTTCAGGTATATAAAGGCCAGGAAGTAAGTTGGCTTCATGATTCTGAATAAATGTAAATACAACACACCCATTCTACAGATGATTTCTACCTTGTATACTATCCCAGACATCGTTAGTGCAGTGAGAGAAGAAAGCACCCCAGGTTTGGAACCTACCTACAGTAAATCTGGTATAATTTAGATACAGTCTGTTTTGGCACAAACTGTCACAACTATAATTGGGCACCAGGCATCAGCAGAAATCTCATAATCCCACCATGCCAATGAGCAGAGGAAATCCTTCTGCCCTTCTCAGCTTCTAAATTTATACACCTTGGGTCCCTGTCTCTAAAGCAGAAGCAAATAAAATAAAGTTCTAGGCTTTGATTCTTAGATTTATTTTTACATCTGGAAAAGATAAAAAACGTTTCATAAATAAAGTGGATGTTTATCTTCAGTGTGTTCTCAATATAAAAGTTAAGGCTGTGCCACCCCCATATAACAAACACACTAAACTTTTTGCCACAACCTCAGCAAAGAATCCATGGGTAACAGTGGAGGCAGCAGTTCTTCAGAACAAACAGTACACAGCAAATAATTTAAAGATATTCTCCAATATAATGCATATTAATTCAAATTTAGCATCTTTTTCCTCTGCCTTTTTTTCTTCAAGGACCAACACTGGACATAATTAAGTCAAAAAAGGGCAGAGAGCTCTGATAAATTCCCAAAAAAGTAATGGAAGGCATATTGCTGACAGCAGAGCTGCCCCTCTGCTGAAGGTCAAGTCTCTCTCCAAAACGAAGAGCTTCTCTTAAAAAAACAAAATTAAAAACCTGTTAAACAAATTAACATAATCCAAAATGTATTTTCCTATAAATTCATCACCCAAAACAGGGGAGAAACTTGCAAAAAATCATTCAGCCTGAGGCAGACACCACCAGGCAAAATACTCCTTCACCTAGTTTAACTTTAAAAATAAAATGTAAGCCATAGGTAACAACAACCTCTGCTTTAACTAAAAGGAACTGTACACAGGTAAATATGGAATAAAAAATATAAAACTGAGGTGCACTAAACCAAGATGCAAAATTTGCATAACTGAACACATTTACTCAGAAAGCCTATCAGGCATTGAAGAATCGTGTCTTTTCTCTACTTACCTGGCTGCTTCTTCATTAAGGACCTTTAAATACTGTTTTACTGGGGAGAGAAGGTCTGGGATTTCCAGCAGTGCGTTTTTTAACAGAGGAGATCTCACGTGGGAATGTATGACTGGGACAAAAGCTTGAATTTCCAAGTCCAGACGAGACAGGGTGCTGACTATCAAGAAGAACTCCTGGGTAGAGCACTGAGAAGGGAAGCAAAGTCTGAATCATTACAAGGCATTATATTTTCACTAACAGCTTCTTTGGCTTTTTCAAAATGTGACAGAATGCAAATAAAATGTATGGACAGTAAGAGAGCTGCACCATCTTGCCCCATTAACTAGGGGGTCAATTAATCACACCAATTGTCTCAAGGACCTTGTCCTCAGGAATTTGTCAAGAGCTGATCCCCAGAGTTCTGCTGGGGCAGAAGGAGACACAGAAAAAGGGGCAAACAGCAAACAAAGCAGGCTGGGTGACACATCCTGTGCACCCCGTGCTGCCCGGGCAGGAAGAGCCTGGGAGCAGGAACACAGAGGAAGGAGAAGAGGAAACACAGAGAAAGGGAAACACAGCACCCTGTCTTTGAAGTGCTTGCAGCCACTGACAGCTTGGGCTCTGTCTGGCTGCTGCCAGCCCTGCCTGAGGAGGGACAGAGGACAACCAGTCCACTCCTCATCCTCCACCCTGTCCTCACCACAAGCGAAGACGCTCCCAGCTGGTTCAGGCACTTCTCCAGGGTGTTCTCCAGAAGGGAACATGCCACACTGGGGCACAGGAGCACTGCCAGAGCCTCACGTGTGACGTTCACAGGGCAGCAGCAGCAGCACGCTGGCTCCCTCCAAGCAGCTTCTCCCCAGGAGCTTCCAAAGAGCATCTCCTGTCCCCTTCTGAACCACCTGTGTTACCTGTGATGTGCTCCAAGCACCTTGCTGCTGGGTGTGGGATGCTCCCCAGTGCCAGCACAGTTTGTGCCCTTCAGCTGCTCCTCAGGAAGGGCTCTCCAGGCAGTCGCCACCCCTCCTGGAGCAATTCCCTCTGCACACTCCCAACCCCCAGCTGCCCCAGGCGCTCACCAAGGAGGCAATGCTGGCTTTGAAATGCTCTGTGCAGCTCTGGCTTTGCATTTGTGCTGCACCTCAGCTGCACAGCACATGGAAACCCACTCCTGTGGACACCCACTGCTCCCAAACCTCGCTGAATTCAGTCCCACTCCCAGCACATTCCCACTTCACAAAGTTTGGAAAAGGCTGTCCATAAATAATTATGCTGGTATTTTTCATCTTTTACTGATCTGTGGGAACACTCCTCCTTTAGCCTTCTGAAATTCTCCTATCAGCCAACTGACAATGCTGAAAGAAAACCAGTTTATTTTCCTCACATGAGGATGCAAGGAAGGCAGTAGGATATATAATAATCTTTGTCTACCACATCCTTCTGTTCTGCCTTCTTTGTTTGTTTGTTTTTTGTTTTCCCTCTTCTACCACAGCAATCTGGAATTTGATTTCTGGACAGGACTATATGGTGACCAGCACAACACTGCTCACAGAAGAGGGAGGCTACAGTGAATCATCATTTCATAGAACACATCTACATTTTATTTTGTCATCCTTTGTCTTTCAATTTCTCCCCCAAAAATAATTTTTTATTTCTCTCCCTTCCCACACTCAAATGCAAGAATAAGGGAATTCTCTCATTTATTACACTGCAGTTATTCCCAAGGAATGTCTGTACCCAGACACAGAATCAAGTATCAGCCAAAGTGCAATTTAACCACAGTTAGGGATTCAGGAATGCCACAGACACTGCACCCTGAATGTTTCTGGAAAACCTGAGCTCACCTATTTCACACAACCACGGAGTTCTGTGGGACAGAGGAGACCCATTAGGAGGTCTCCCTGCAAATGCTCCATTTTTTTCCTGTGTTATTTTCTTTTTGTCTGCTCTCAGGCCCCTGCATTCCAAGACGCTGTGTGCTTACCACTAATCCATAATGCAACAACTATCATCGTGTGAAAGTGTTATCAGACATCACAATTTTCCTTTCCATTAAATTAACCCAAACATCTCTAGTTTTACTCTTTTGTATTACACTAACTGAACTGCTTCTCTGCTATTAACACCCTTCAAATATGTCTAAGCTTTCTGCTCTCCTTTAATCATCAATTTAACAATAAAAAAAGTCTTTAAGTCTCATTTCATACATTATCCATTATGCTGCCTCATGAAAACTGGGTTTCCTCTGCACTAGCTGCAATTTATCATCATCATTCTGATAATCTGGGACAAAAGACAACAAAATTAAACAAAATAGTAAAGGAGTAAATCTGTCAATGGTGTTTGAAGCCAAAGCTCAGAGGAAAGGCCTGAAACTATAAACAAATGATACATCCTTGGCTTGGACTCCAAGTCAAATAAAACCCTTTCTGCCTGCTTGCATCACCCTCACCATCCACATCCATGAAGGTGAGGATGAAATCCTGCTGGAGTTGTCCAGAGGGTGCCCAGGAGTGCCTGGGGGCAGCAGGGGCTCACAGGGAGCAGTGCCCAGACAGGAGAAGGAGCAGGGATGCACACCCAGAGACACACCAGCCCCACAGGGGGTTCTTGGGCTGGGGGTTAGCTGCTCTTTTCCTGAAGCAGGGAATAACCAGGGCTCTGGCCAGGCTCTGGCAGTGTTTGGGGTGCAGCTGAGAACACCTGGCTGAGGTGTTTGCCAACAAGGGCTGTCGGGCTGCTGCAGCTCAGCCTGCACTAAGAGAAGAAAGATGGATTTCAAGGCACCTAAAACAACCCTTGAAGTTATGACATTTGTCAGAAAATGGTTAATAAACATGCTTAATTCCTCACAGCAACTCTGATGGCCTACAGGACACTGTAAGAGTCACCTAGTGAATTAAAACCTGTTTGATTCTGTGACTGCAGACCTTTGGAGAAAGGGAAATCCACCATTTTTCACTGGAAACACCCTTACTAAAGGTGTCCCCAAGAATGGGGGTGAACATAGCTCTTTTGTGCTTATTCAGAGCATTCCCATTTCCCCTCGTTCCATTTTAGTCACACTGCAGGACTTTGCATCTAAAAATTCATGTCTCCCCTGCAGAAATAATTTACTAAGCAAACAGATAACTCGGAACACATCCAAATAACTCTGAAAATCTGGGCTCCATTACAGGGGGGCTGGTTCCACTCCAGTCCTAGGTAACCTCACAAAAGATACATAATGTGTTATGAATTAGAAGCTTTTAAAATACAGTAAAAATTGTTTACATAAAGCAGGATTAACAGTCTTGCATTCACAGAAGATGCTCATAAGCTTATCCAATGCTATTTCTGAAGTCTGCTTTTGAGATTACACCAATGATAGCCATAACTTCTCTGGCACTGGAGAAATAACCTCGGAGTTGACAGCGATGCCAAACAATAGTTTCAACCAGCAGCTTCTCAAACTGTCCTGAAAATGGATGCAGGAAAGATCACGGAGATCTAACACCCCCTCAGCAACACTGACAGCAATCCAGCCCTGTTTGCATTACTGAAATTGTTTCCAACAGAGACCCACAGCTAAAGGCCACTAACCACTTGCTCCAAGTCAAAAGCATTTCAAATTTAAAGACAAAAAAGAAAGAAAGGTGTCTAAATGGAGTATACACTTATCACTCCTTTCAAATTGTAATACCCACCTTTATCTCTTTAACAGAGGGAGCAGACTTTGGTTTGGCAAAAATGAGGTATTTAATTTTAAGATTATTAAGTCCCCTTGTTATGACTTTATAATAATCAGCTTAAAGGGGAACAGTTTGCTCAAATCAGCATTTAGCATTGCAAGCCTAAAAATATCTATGATGCAGACTCTTTAAAAGATTAAAAGTGTAGTATAAGCAAGATGTGCATGATATTACCACAGTAGGAAAAAAAAGTAAAACATTCAAGGTATATGTTAGCTGAAGTCAAAGGATTATCATATGGGGAAAATGTATTTAAAATATCCTATACAAATAGTAACTAAAGTCCTGGGTATATGTATCAAGTATTCATTTCACACAAGAAAAAATGTGAAATGAAAACGAAAACATTTTTCTCTGAATCTTCTGAAAATCACACCCTCCTTGATGAAGTATCAAAAGTACCTTCCAGGGAAGGACAGACAATTTGAACACTCGGCACCCAGCTGAGCTGCACCCCTGTCCTCTGAGGAGCCTGAGCTGCCCCAGAAAGAGCCAAACACACAGTGAGAGTGGGAAGTGCCTCGGGGGGCAGAGAGACAGCAAACAGCCCCTGGCAGCACCTGCACCTGCTCAGGTGAGCAGCCTGGCACGGGCAGGGGGCCCCAGATCCACAGCTGAGCTGGGGTCCCACCTGTGGGGAGCCTGGGGCAGAGCAAACTGAAATGTTGTGCTGGTAAGGTTTGATTACTGCTCTCCCTCCTTAGGTAAACAGATCCCCTTTAATCTGTTTTGTACATTTAATGGCCAATTGTTATGATAATTCCTTTGGTGGCTGTGCTTTAGTCAAAAATAATGTTTATTGAGCGAAGGGTACAAATAAGATAAACACTTACGAGTTGAGCCTGTGTAAATATTTATCTTTTGGAAGACACTGAAAACACAGGCGTGAAAACAGCAAGAAACATCAGGTTGGCCCTGTAGGACACATTTCTAAAAGTACAAATGGCATGTTTACTCTGTACTGGTTTTAAAACCCACTCGAACATCGGTCAGTGACCCTCTTTTGCCACACTCCAAGGCAAGGCTGACCAGTCTCCACTTCAACTGAGGCAAAAAGGAGTAGGGTCCTGGCACTTGTATTTCCACTGATGCCAGAAGGAAATGTCTGTGGTGCACACTGTGCTGGGTGCTCTGGTGATTCTCCTCAATCTGCTGCTGGAGAACTCCGAGCACCACCCCTGCCACCGAGGCCTGACTGCACCAGCTCCAGGCACTACTGAGACAGAACTCATTAAAATTCCCTGTCTCTCAGACTCCTCTGTATCAGCCTCTGAGTGCTACCCAGAAACCTTCAAACCTGTCATCTCCAGCCACCCTTCTGCTCCCAGAGAGAGGAGTGACCCCCTCTGCAGTGGAGAGCATTTCTGCCTGGCGAGGTGTCAAGTGCTGGACCTGCAGAAACTGAGAACAGCAACCAGTCCTTATGAAGTAATTCCTCTCTCCATGGCAACTGCAATATTGCTCTTGTCTCCTTACCCACTCCCACAGTCCTTTTGCAGGCTGGGGCAAAACCACAGCTGAACTGTGACCCCCAAGGCAACACCTAATTCCCACTGTAAAAATACTGTTCTAATTCCAGACTGCTTATACCTGGGGTAAATCAGAAACGGGTCTTGGTGCTTTGAGGCCATGGGAGTTTGTGGAGGGCCAGGTTAACAATTGCCAGCTTGAGTTATGCTATCAAATATGACTTCTTAAAAAAAAAAAAGAAAAAAAAAAAGGAGTAATTCAGACCAGGAAAACAGCAATGTCCTTGACCACAGGAGTTCCCATCAGCATGCTCTGCCTTACAGGCCATTGTTCTGCCTTCATTTTCTTCTGTCTTCTCCAGAGATTGCTGGTGCACAATGAAATTTCTGACACTGAGCTAACAAGCACATTCCCTCAGTGAAGCCATCAGCCTGCTCCACTCAGAGCCTTGGATCCCTTAATGGAATGAAATGGCACTGGATCCCCATGGAGCACGAGGGAGAGGGACATCTGGAATTAACAGAACTGGGAAGGGTTCTGTGGTGGGAACTGAAATGGCTGCATTCACTGGAGGTGGGGGAAAACAAAAAAATCCATGAAACCCAGTTACTGCATGCTCTTGAATACGTGTGTGCTTTGCTGGGACCTTTCCTCAGGCTCCATACTCACTGTTGAGGCATCAGAATCAGTTTCCCAGAGTTTGCTTTTGATTCTTTGATGGAAGCAGACCCTGTGTCTCAGGGACACTGCCATCTCCTCAAAGTCCTAAAGGTTTTCAGGGATTTCTCAGTGCTTCAGAGGTCCTCTCCACAGTGCTCTCAAACCCAGGCTTTGACCAGGGGAAGCAAATCCATCAAATGAAGCATGTGCTTAGAGCTTTTCCCCCTCATTTACCATTTTTAGGGATTCTGCTGGAGCCATTTCCCCTCTCCTGCAGCTTCCTAACAACATCTGACTCACTAAACACACATCCTCATGCTACAGTGGCTGCTGTTCAGACAAACTGCATCGTCACCTCATCTCAAAAACCACAGGAAAACCCAGGGTCTCTGCATGGCTCCACCTGAAACTGAGCTTAAAGCTGGGAAAGGCAAGCAGTTCTACAGCAGGGAGGAATATCTGAAGAAATAAGTGCATACAGAAAATAAAACAAAACCAAACCAACCAAAGCAAAGAAATCCCACAGGGCAGCAGCGGAGCAGTTCCAGGATACTGTGAAATGCAGATACATTCCTAGAAACAGTACTATGTATGCAACCTGAAATGAGTTAAACCATTAAAAAGTGAATTATCTAATTCCTGGGCAGCTGTTTGGACAAAGAAACCCAACAGCTGTACCGTGTGAATATGGTACACGTTAGAGGATGGGCAAAGTGTTTTTTCACAACCATCCTTATGGCTGGACCTCTGTATCCACACACTGAAACACACAAGCCTTTCCAAGAGCCAAACATTGCAGCACTTCAGGGCTTTAAAAGTTGTACAATAACCAAGATTCAGATTTTCAGAGACAGGAAAACTTCATGCTCTAACATCCAAGGAATTTCAGCTTTGCTCTTGTTCTACCCATCTATTCCTTCATCTAAAACAAACTGTCTAAACCTCTAAGTAGAACAGTGAAATAAATGAACATGAAGTACTCCACAGGTGCCACTGGCACATTAATCTTCTGCAACTAAGAGCTGGCAGTGTCTCATCACTTGTAAGTAATTCTTATTTAAATGTGGATGTGAGGTCCAAACTAGGGAATTTATAAACAAACCAACATTCACTTGCAAACAGCTAACTACAGCCAAGTGGTTCCACTTGCACGTGTGATTTCAGATAAGCATATGGAATGCAAAGCTTTGGTTTAAAGGCAAATAACAAGTCATGGCAAAAGGGCCTATTGCACCATCCTGCCTCACTGAATCCAGACACTAAATCAGGAGTACTGCAGATGTTTTCCTGTTATCACTAGCAGCCCAAAGCATGTGCTTCAGAACCCTACCCAGACCTTTCTTCTATCAGCATATCACTGATCACACAAAGATTTCACCACATCTGATTTTTATAAACCCACATCCCTTTAATATGTCACCCTCAGTCCTGCTAAGCAGAAAATGTTTTTAAACAAACATGCAAAAGCAAAGGAAGTTCACTGAGGCAGAATGATGCTGTTTAGAAAACAATGACTTAGTGTAATGATGGGTATACCTTCTTGTGGAAAACGCTGCAGAGGCCTCTCTCTAAATCTGGCAGCTTACAAAGAAGATTTTCAATCTGACCAAACACACTGGATTCTGACAGTAGAATTTCAGACACAGCATCAAGCCGGGCATTTATTTCACTGTAAAAGAAGAAGATCAATAATTAAAACTTGCATTTCTCAGAGGGGAAGGGGGAGGCAGTGAACCTCTTCCTTTGGTTTGTTTTGGGTTGATTTGTTTCAGCCTTTGACTAATGCCACATCCTCACGAGTAGATTAGTAAAAGAACTGAGGAATGCAGAGAACCTTGGGATTTCACCCCAAACAAAAGCCAGACCCTGGCCATGAGCTCATTCTCCCCTGTGTGTGCTCACAACACACACCACAGTGCCCAATTCTGTGCATGCTCCTGGCAGTAGTAGCACGAGTAACACTGAATCCTGGATATTCCAGCCCAAACCTGCAGACAAGTGCCTGGAGGCTGGGCAGAGCCTTTGGAGCTCACTCTGCACCCGTGTGCCACACTTTACCCCAGCAGGCTGCAGAAACCCCTCACTGTTTTGTCTCCCTGTGTCTGACCCTGACCAGTGATTGCTAATTACCTGGATCAGGTCTGTGCTGGTTTTGCTACCTTTTTTTTTTTTTTTTTGCTAAAACCTCTAACATTTATCTCCCATTTTCGGGACTGAAGTCAAGGAAACATCCTCCTGAAGTGAGGAAAGACGTTTTTAACGAGAAGAGGTGATCCCAAAGTTCTTGGACAACCAGCACCAAGTTTCACCCCATCTCCTCTGTACCCTCCCAGCACACCCACGGACTGGCTGCAGACTGCAGAGGGAACTCCATTCCTGCCTTCTGTGCAACCTGACTGCCTTCCTGCTGCTTTCTAGGGAGCTACTGAGGGTGAGACCAAGTGGCTGTATCCAAAGCCCATCCACCCGTGCTGTGTAAGGAGAAATCAGTGTTTTGGTGCAGACATTTCACGTTCCAGACAAGTGTGTGCACATGCAGCCCAGCCCTCCTTCTCAGGGACAGCGAGATGCTCAGAGCTCAGCCAGCACACAGGGATGGGAACGAAGGATGCAATCCAAATTTAACAATTTTGGAAGATTGCCTGCCTTCCCTGTGGCTTTTACTGCAAAGGTTTCAGGCCACTTGCCAGCGTGGCTGCTCATAAATAGTGTCCATGAGGAAACAAATAAATGAGGCACCTCCACAGGTTGCAGACACTACAAGAGTCGAGACACAGATTTTAGAGATTTCCCCCATTCCTGTGGGCAGCCAGGCAACTTGGAAGCAGCTGGGAGTGACAGCAGGGAGACAGGGAGGAACCTGAGCAGGGCTGAGATCAGTGAGAGAGCCACAGGACACCCCCAGCACACAGCTCCAAGGCCAGCAAACAGCTACAGTGACACCCTGAAGGGTCAGTGTCACCACCCACAATTCCATTTTCATGGAGAATTACTGATGCTCACTCCACTTGAAACCCTGGAACACTTCTCCACATGAGGGAGTACTGAACTGTTAAATTATAAACATATGTACCTTAAAGAGGATAAAAACCTTTATTTTTCATTCTAAAAAGCACTGTAAGCAGCAGAACTCTGTTACTTAATTTAAACAGCACTATTACTATGTGGCCAACTGGAAACTGGCAGTAATATGTAAAATAGATGCAGATACTCAAAAAACTCCTCCCTCCAAAGCTTAATCTGCACTTTAATCATCCTCACATATGGCTGTGTTACTGGAGCTCCAGTAATCCAAAACTAAGCATCCACACAGTTTTTCTGCTCTAATCCTAATTCTAAATAAGAAAGGGTCAGGAAAATGGCATTCAGTACCAAATGACCCATTTTTTTTTCCACCTGTAAAGAAAACCTAGTGGGATTCCTGTTTCAAAATTCAGAAAGTACAGCAAAGAATTGTCTAAAACACCATACACCCATAAGGAAGGAAGGAAGGACTGGGACGAGGTATCATGAAAACAGATGATGCATTTCAAAGTATGCTTTTAAACTTTAAATATTTAGACTTAAATTAACAAACATGTTATTGAGTGCAAATATATAAATATATATACATTACACTGATCAGCTGCTAAGTCATCTCCAAAGGAAATTTGTTCTGCACTGCACAGTTATCCAGCATATGTAATGTACAGTTTGGGGCTGCCAATCTCTGCATGGTGTGGAAAAGAATTCCAGCACCAGAAAACCTGGATCTAACATTATGCAAAGAAACTCAACAGACAGCTAAACTGGCTACTACCTCATGCTGCATTTAGGTGCAGTATTAGCCTGTTCTTTCTCATCTGTATAAACCATGTCAGCAATCTGATCTTTATTCAATTTTCCAAGCAATCTTCTGTGGAATAATGTAACATAATTCAGTCAACTAAAAGCAATACTCTTACTTCTGCCATACCCCCCATCTAAGAATAGCATCATTAATACAATACTAAAATCACTTTTCAGTGTATTTAAACATAACAAAATCTAACTGCAGAATTGTTACTGCAGTCATTTAAAAGAACTACTTGAAGTGAAATAATGAGATACTCCCCTGCATTATTCTGCTGCCAAATAAGTGAACAATACAGAAAATTAGAAAATGCGAAGAAGATGTTTGAATCCTGAACTAAAAATTATTTTGACAAAGCAGAAGGCTGCAGACATGAAAGCACTGCACCAAATTAACATCTGAGCAGCCTAAACAGGATTGCTGGTTGCTGGTGTGGTATCAGAGATCTGCTGGTCTCTCCTGCAGCAAAACCAACCTAACATTTTTAGATGTGGTAATATATCTGTACATTTAAAGCAGAGTGAAATTGATAATGTAACTGCTATATAAGATCTAAGGACACTTTCATTCATGTAAGGTATTATTTAAATACAAGGTAAATAAACACAAATTTATCCGAAATCTCTTAAATTATGCTAAATGCACACAGTATGAATTCATTCCTGGTGCTAAGGACATAACTCAGGAATAGCATATACAATTAAAATTAATTTTATTAAATCCATTCTAAGAGAACAGTGATGTGCAGAACTGTCAGTCACAGGAATTCAACCCTTTAAAAAACATAACCAAGGGTATGAAATAACAAACATTGCTTTCCATGGACTGTGGTATTTAATCAAAACCTAGCAGCCTGCTAACTGCAAAGAATGAAAATGTATCATCTAAATGACTCACTAATATATTATGGGTTTTTTTCTGGCCTCCCCTCAGACCACAAAGAAGACTTTGGATGAGCTGATGAAGTTAAAGCCCATGTCTCGTGGTACAGAGTGCGTGTCCCCTGCTGCAGAGCACTCCCTCTCATGGCCAGCAGCTAATGCCCCCAAAGCCCTCGGTGCTGGTCGAGTCCCCAGTGTGCAGTGTGTGCACTCAGCCTGTCCTGCTGAAGAACAGGCAGGTGAAGCCCTGGCTTACTGCACGAGTCCCCAGCAGCACAGGGGACGGCTGCAGAGCCAGCCAAGGACTGCTGAGGCTGGAGCTGAGGCAGGGATGCACTTTTCCAGCACAAGCATCCGTGCTGTGCCTGCTGGAGCTCAGGAGCACACGACACCCCTTCGGTCCCTCTCCAGACAGGTGTGGGACAGGCTGCCTGTCTGGACTGCTTTGCACAGCAGCCAGCAGCTCGTCCCCAAGGCAGGAGATGTTCTCGTGGGCAGGTCCCTGCAGGGAGGGGCCCAGGTGTGCACACCCAGACACCCCATCATCGGCGCTGGGGCCAGGAACAGCACAGGGAGCCTCTCTCCCTTTCCTCCTCTCCCTCCCTCTCTCCTTTCTCTGTCCCTCTGGTCAGACCCTCTGCTGTGGGCTCACTGCACTCAGGACTCACAGTCTCGTTTCCCTGCCAGCTGTGGAATTCACAGATCTGTGCCCTCTGTGGAGCCCCTGCCCACCGTGGGAGCTCCCCTCCCCTCCCCTCTGCCTTCCTACCCAAGTGCTGGCCGAGACAGAAACTGCCTCAGCTGTGGGATGAACCCTGGCTTGTTAAATTTTGGGGTGACCGCCAGAATTTTATCCCATTAGCACCAACGAAAACGTACAAAGAAGGGTAATTATACCGTAATTAGTGCAGTGAAATTTAAGTGAAACCTAAAAAAATTAATCCTTCGGGATCTAAAAACTTGTTTGTTAAGTAATTTCCTCCCAAAACTCCTGATGTCTCATGCCTCTCCAAGAGAGGTCCAGCAGGAGAGAACAATCTCCCTGAATGGATCTCAAATACTGAACAGCAGTACACAAGAACCCTAAACTTTAGCTTCACATCTGTGAAAAGAACGTCCAAAATATGCAAATGGTAATCAAACACTTTTGTTTATGTTCATACACAATGTATTTCAGATATTTGTGCCTAAAAAGGGAACAATTAGCTACTTTAGCCAACATGAATGAATGCCTGATTGCTCCATTTATAAGGAATTAGACACAGCATTCAAAGGGACCAAAACACAGCTAGCAAAAATGAATCAATACATGTGATGATGCTGCAATCTTTTTCTTTCCTACAACAATTTTGAGATCTCAGGCATATGCTGTAACCTGCATTTGTGCATCTTATACTGGCACTGATTCTATAAAATTGTTATTCTTAGGAGGAAAATTTAGCCCTGCTGTGGGATCAGTGGATTTTATTCACAAATTACTGCTGGGAAAAGAAAATATTCCAATCCTGCTCTGGATGAAGATGGGTATCAAATGGGAACCATTCCAAAATAAGATGGCTTTCTTCAAGGACGTTTAGACAGTTTGTTTTACCACCCTGACACTTTAATTATGAGAACAAGGACAAAGTCAAACTTTAAAATCTTTCCTTTAGACTTATAATTTGTATATAGAAGTATAAATAAAGCAGCACTCAATACATTCAAAGTGAGAAAATTCAGACCAAGACATTATTTTATATTACAAAAGAAATGTCATTGCCAATCTCACTGCCAAGGGACACTCTTCTTCCCAGTTCTACACTATATATCCTCCAAGCAAGTCATGTTGCATCAGTAATGCAAATTTAAACTTCCTCTTCTTCAGGAGCAGGTAAGGAACTGTCTGTAGTCCTGAACTGTGCAGTTCTGAATTTGCTACACTGAGAGTCATTCTAAGCTCCTGTGGCCAAAGCATATTCAGACAAATAGTAATTATCAATACCATCCTACAAGGCTTTAACATTATAAAAGCATCATCTCGTCCAGAATGGGGAGAAATGGGGGACAAAGTATACTGGAATTCCAGGGGGAAAATCCAGTTCTTGAGAGGTAATTAAAATTTTGGTTTCTCTGAAGTACAAAGCAAAGGCTGACCTGCTTTTGGCAACTGTCTAAACAGATACAACTTTTCTCCTTTCTTGAGATTTAAACATCAGTTTAAGTAAAAAAAGATCAGGTGCTCCTGGCTACAAATAAATGCAATCACATCGTATGTAACACTGAAAATCTAAGTGAGACAAAAGAATATTAAAGAAATACAACTGAGGCACTTGTGGGTCACTCAGTCTGTTTAAAATAATTCAAACACGAAAACCCTCAAAAACCAGTAGAGAACACCCCAAAGAGAGAGATAATTATGTAAACTAGTATGTTCACATCACATACCCTTCCAGTTTATCCCACACGTATCCCTAAGCTTTTAAAATTTTGCATTAGAAATTGTTTTAGCTCAAAGGAAGCAACAGAGGCCAACAGCAGCTGGGCTCTCTCCCAGCAAGGTCCCTCCCTGCTCCCTGGCCATGGCACCAGAAACACATATCCTGTAAAAAGACATCCCAGCTGTGCAGGAGCAGAGTGGGAGGTGGGGGAATCACCTCCCTTATGCAGTGCTCCCTGCACAGGAATGGAATCTGCAGATATTCCCCTACACTGGTTGTCACCTGCCCTGTATGATACAACAGCCTCAAGCTCTATTTTAAACACCCAGTCACAGCTTTATTAGCTTTACAGACTGATCTACTATGGAAATAACAAACCTGTATCTAGTTGTGCTGCTCCACTGCTCTGCCTTTTCCAGTTCTGAACTTCTTGTTCAACTCCAGCCAGCCTTGACAAGGTTGTGTGTTTGATAAAACAAATTTCCTAGGAATTGTGCAAGACTCAACAGCTGAGCAAGGCACAGACACAAATTAATACCCAGCCAGGGAAAGGATGCAGTGTTTTTTTGTCAGTTTGTACTGCAGGTGGGCAGTCAGCACTCCTGACACCTGTGTAAGGGAAATGCAGAGCAGAGGGAGGCAGTGGGTAACCATGGATAATACAGAGACAGGGAAGGATGCACTGCAGAGGAGAGGCTTCAGATTGGTCATGTGCAGGGCAGTGTCTACACAGGACAACACCCAAAATGTACAACAAAACTAGAGATTGAAACCACAGCTAGGTGTGCTCAGCCAGCCCCATCTGAACCTTTTCTTTCTCCTCCTGGTGTAGATATTGAAGAAGCAGTAACTTTGGCATCGGCCTCAAGGCTTCTGAGATCTGTTTCCCATTAGGAAACAAATTCCTTGTGGCTGTTGCACACAAAGACACAAAGGTCACACTGTGCTGCAACACTGGACCCTGAGAGCTGCCCTGCTGCCTTTCCTGCTAGAACCCCACTGCCTGACTGGGGACAGCAGGTTTCACCCACACAAAAATGCTCCAGGCCATCCATCCCCTTTTCTCCCACTCAACTTACAGACACCAAGTGAGAAAGGCACTTGATGGAACTTGGATTTCAGAGGTAAGATAACACTTCTATAGCCCACAAATACGTAACTCCTGCAGAAAAACAACCTTCTTCATTCCCCCTAAAAAGTTCAGTTGTTAGTGACTGAGACACTCTTATCTCATTATCTTTGTATACCCAGGTGAGTAAGTGAGGGCATTACACCCTTCTTGGTTAAACTTTTTTTTTTTTTTGCCACTTCTTTTTTTTCCCAAATGTACACATCTTGTCTCTACATGTATTGCACCGCTGATGATTTAAAGAGTATCTTCAAGTTTGCCCAAATGAGTCTGTACACATTCCATCTTTATTCAACCTAATGTATGGTTTCTTCACAGGAAATTTAGTCATCATCCCAAGTGATTTAAAACTCTAAGGCATAAAGCAGTAATTACACCCTCTCACTTCTTGATACACCTACTCACTGACTGGAAAAGATGCAGTACAGAAGCCTTACTTCCTCTGAGAATGTCACTCCAGGAGGCTCAGGTGAATTACAATTACAGAATGTTCTCTGAGTGCATTTGTGTGCATTACTGGGAACAATACTGCCAGATGCCTGATGCACTAACTATGTAAAATTACAACTTGAGAGTCAGAAAGAGAGAAGAACACAGAGCAAAACAGCTTTTTTAGTTTCAAGTAATACTGAGGAGCACCATCACCTCCAGCCACAGCAGCCTGAAAATGCCAAGCATCCCTCTCCAGGAGGAGGAAGGAACAGAGGTGTGAGAGAAGCAAACTAAACTATGAACCTTTAAAGCTGGTTCTGTACTGAGACAAGGGAGAACTTTTAAACTAAATATACTGGCTAACAAGGAGGGCCTGAAGCTCTGGGGAAGCAGCTTCAGGTAAGTGCTGTGCCAGGTAGGAGCTCTATTTCCCTGTGGAGTGGTGTCCGAGCCGCTGCCCCACAGCTGTGGTCACTCGGGGTGGTCACTCGGGGTGGTCACTCCGAGCCTGGGAGGAGCCCAGCCAGGTCCTGCCCGGGGCCATCCTCAGTGCTCTGGCTCCCTCCGCTGACAGCTGCACAAACTGATTTATTTACATTTAAAAAGTGGCCCCCAAATTCCAGCCGAATGCTTCTCATGGCACAACGCCCTGGCTAACTTTCCTGCAGTATGGGACAGTTACATCAAAAAAAGCCTTTGGAAGTGGGTAACATACATAAAAGCTACTAGCAGAATAATTTACTTTTTTTAAAAAAAGGCCACTGAAATTAACTCATTAGAAAAAGGCTAGCAAGAAAAGTAAGCAGTGATTCTACAGAAGCACAGTGCTTTAACATATCAGACTTGGTCAAGGAAAAAAAAAAATGCTCCTGAACAAACAGCTGTAAATTACCAGCAACAGCAAGATGCTAAAACACTGGTATACCTCCCTATTTGAACCTGTCAGAAAATAATGAACATTAAAATTGCTCAGTGTATTTTCAAAAGTAAAACAGAGGAGAAAAAATACTGTGGATAACCAAGTCAAAAGATCTCCTTTATGGGAGAACTGAAGGGAACAAAGTGACAGCCTCAATAAACTCTGCCCTGACAATGCTCAGGAAACACATTTTCAAATTAATGGATCCAAAAACTCAAAATGTAGGCAAATGCAGCCCATGGACTCAATAGTGCTATTTACTACAAAATAAAGCACAACACTCAAATCGAGCCTGCAAAGAGAAACCACAAAAGACAGAGTCCATTTCAAAATCATGAAAACCAGCACAATACTGCTACAAAACACAGCATTTCTAAAGCACTGATAAATCAGGCACAGGTCAAAATACACCAGTGGCCAAATAATCATCACATTTCAGGATTAATACAAAGGAACTCTCTCTTGTGCCATACACTGCATGCAGGGATAACAAAAGCATCCACAGCTACTTTAGAAGAAATTAAACACATTAGGGATGTAAATACTTGCGAGGGATGAAAGACATCCAACATTAATTGGCAAGTTTAGGAACAAAACAACCTCCAGTCCCAGGTGATCCAGATTCATTGTTTGAAAAGGGATACAGAAGTAGAACCCTGCCCAATCTGATTTCTGCAAAGGCATTTCTATCCTGGTCCAAACCCACTGCTACTCATCTGTGCCCCAAAGAGTGGTTTCACTCCTTCAAACCTAAATAACACCCACCACCTCTGTTGTGTCTTCTGCTGTGCAAACTCTGCTGTGGATCTCAGCTCTTCTGGACAAACAAAAACATTTGGCATACTCAAAATCACAACTAAAAAACAGAGGTTTAGCCCAGGATAAGGAACCATCTCACCTGAATTTCAGGAGGGGCTGGGTTACCCATTTTTTCAATCTTCGACGTCCAAATGAAGTTTTGGTATGATCCAAGACCCAGAGTAGGCTTCCTTTTGTTTTCATGTCAGTCTGAAATAATGAAAATAACTTAATTATTTCTAACTGAGCATTTAGCTTTGCAGTGGGAGGATCTTGACATTATTCAGAACATCGTGTTTGGGCTTTAAGAGATGGCAATTGTACACTCATTATCAATTTCATTCTCAACAATGCCTTACATAAAGAACCTCCAGCAGTTGTAAGATACTTAAGTATGTTTTTCCTTTAGCTAGAAAATGGGTTTTAGGAAATGACCAGGATAAATTACAGAATTAAAATAAGTCTGTACATACAGCTCTGAGCAGGAGCACAAAAACAAGCTCTACTGCAAACATCACTCAAATGCAGTTGCTGAAGAAAATAAACTGAAGCAAAGTTCTTCACTAGTCAAAGTGCAGCGAGGTCCCTAACTCATACTAGAAGCTAGTACAGAAGAATTTAATTTATGCTTCTGAAAATGTTATCTCCCTTCAGTCTGATGCCATTTAAAATAATTTAAGACTTTTATGGGTCAGATTGGCAAATTTGATTAACTTCACTGGAAAAAGTATGACAAACACCTGTGAACATCTCAGCATTTATTAAAAAAAAAAAACAAAAAACATTTGTCCTTACCTGATTCTGTAAAATTTCAAGATTTTTCATTGTTGTCCCATTAATTGTCATGAATTCAGTTTCACTGGACAACCGTTTGAAATTGCTGGGGAGAGGAATTTCAGATGTTGTATCTTAAACTTGGGCATGAGCAGAAAACTGAAACACTGTCAGGCTTCTCACATTAGAGAATTCAACAGTTATGCAAATAAATTTTCAAAAGTCAAGCAAGAAATTAATACTTCTTCAAATAAATAAAAGAACTGAACACTAACTTTTAACTTTCTGCTTGGGGAAAATGAAACTTCACAGTCATTTCCCCATTTCCTACAATGACTCTGACAAAGCCCAGAACAAAATCCAGCCCTCCTGTAATCTAACCCTTCTTCACTAAATGGTTAATTTATTCAGTTTACAATTTACCAATGACAGGACTGACAATTAATACTTCAAGAATGGAACAGATTTTTAACACAACTCATCATCAAAACATCATATCAAAACACATATTACTTTTTTATTACTGCTGCAAATTTAAACAGCCTGCAGGTGCAATTATGTAGGAAAATAGAAATAGGGGAGATTGAAACTATTTGCTTTTTTTTTTTTTTTTAATATGAAACAACCATGATCAAAATTACTTGGCTTTTTGATATTATTGAACAGAACTGGATGAGATCAACCCAAAGGCTGTGCTCCTTTAGAATAACCACTAATAAAATAATGGTATTAGGTGCGCAATCATATGAGATCTGAAAATCATTTCGGTCTCAAACGCACACGCAGCAGTCAGGACAGAGAAGTGCAATATCCTCACTAAATGGTTCTGACAAATGGAGTCATGATTGTCTGGGTTAATCATCCTGCTGACTGCCCTGTGCACAGAATCTAGGACACTCTTTGCTCTCTTACACTAAGCACAACCACTTGCTGGGCAAGGCTTAAAACTGTTTCCTTGACTTTCCACAAAAAAGTTTTTCAGTGCATTCACTTTTAAACCCTCTGGAAAAGTATTTGAATGCTCAACCTTTTTCTGCTATGCACACACAGCTGCATTGCTGCCACACTAAAAACAAGAACAGCACCAAAACTTTCAGAAATATAAAATATTCAGAGACTAATCTTATATATTTATGTTGCATGCAGGTGCCTGGGCCTGTTACCAATTTTTTTCCTAAATAATGGGTCAAATTAGAAGTATTTTCCACGGAATTGTAAAAAAAAAGCAGATTCAACTGCGGGCCCTCAAGAAGTTTAATGACAGCTTGGAAGTACAGCTGACTCAGAACTGTACCCATGTGTGCTATTTCAGAAACCAAGGAAGCTGACCAGCAAAAGAAAACACTGGAGGCAAAACCAACAACTTGTTCCAAATTACACAATATTGTAAGCAACAAAACAATGCTTCTTTTTATTATCTTCAGTCACAATTGCTGATGCTGGCAAAAAATTAATTAGGGAATGATTTCTGCTTGGCTCCCACTCACAAATCCCACCTGCTGCTCCAAAAACACCTTTCTGCACCCAGGACCAGCTGCAGTTTCCCAATTTGCCCCTGCTCCAGCCTCTGGTCTCTTACACCCAGCTGGGTGAGAACCAAGCCCTTCCACCTCCTCTCCAAAGCCAAGAGGATGCTCCTGGGTCTCCCTGTCACATCAGAGCCTCAGGACTGTGGATTTCTGTGGTGCTCCCACACTTCTCCTGGCTTTGGAGCACCTATCCCAGGACACACTCTGTTCCCAGCAGGGCTGCTCAGCAGAACCTGCAGACAGCTCACTCTGTTCCACTGCACAGTGGATTTACTCTTCTTCCACAGTGTATTTACAGCTCTTTCAGATCAGACAAGCTGAAGTTGTTTTCACAGCATAAATTACGCGTGTCTTACATTACCCAGGTGTTTTCTTTATCTGAGTTACTTCACCCTGCTATTAATCGTGGTAATTGAGAGTTTAGAGTACGTGAGTAACAGTCAAGATCAACTGCAGGATATGCCCAACCAACAATTCCACATGTCACAGCACAGAACATGTTTTGCTTCCACCCACTCATCTTCCTTCAGCTTGGGATCAGAACTTGATAAAAATGTAAAAAAACCCCACATTCTTTACAAGGAATTTAGAGACCAAATGGCAGAAGAAGGTTGTAGGTAACTATTGAGCCAGGGCAGGTTTTGCAGCAAAGGTCTCAGCACAGCCCTTGTGTGAAATGCTAATGTGCTGCTACCAGCCCTCGCTGCCCTGCTGAAAGCCACCTTTCAGAAATCACATTTTGACAGGATCACAGGGCCGTAACTCCTCCTGTAGGTGACACTGTGACCCCAGTTTCAAAGCACAGATTTGCAACAGTCTCAAGCACTCCAAGCAGCACAAAACCCGAGTAATGGAAACAGCTGGCAAGCCCGTAACAGAGGAACGTGGCAAGGCAGGGTCAAGTCATCTCTGGGCTTAGAGAAAGGAAAAGAGTAAACAGACAGAAGCTTCTAGGGAGCTTTAGGGATTTTATAGGGAATACTCACGAGAAATGAGGTTCCTGCCCATAAAATTACTTTTTCAGAGCAGGACCACACGATGATGAGTGTGAAAAGGTTACTGTTCTGCTCTAGGACAGCCAAGTACATCCCAGACTTCAGTTGTTATGTGTTCCTGGAGAAACTGGATCACCTGTGCCATTTTTTCAGTACTTAAGGGGGGGTTACAAAAAAGAGTGAGAGCAACTTTCTACACAGGCAGTTAGGACAAGGGGGAACAGCTTTAAACCACGGTAGGAGAGATTTAGTTTTATGAAGGAATTGTTCCCTGGCAGGGTGGGCAGGCCCTGGCACAGGGTGCCCAGAGCAGCTGGGGCTGCCCCTGGATCCCTGGCAGTGCCCAAGGCCAGGCTGGACATTGGGGCTGGCAGCTCCTGGGACACTGCGAGCTGGCCCTGCCGTGCCTGCGGTGGGAATGGAGAAACTTGGCAGTCCCTTCTGTGATTTTGCCTCTGGAGAAGCTTGCAGTGCATGGTGGCTTTAATGCCGTGTTCATTATTTCCTCCACAGGAGATAATACGTTTCATTTCATACTCGGTATCTCAGCCTAAATGAATGCATGTTATTTAGATCAGGAATTTTCAACTACTTTAATTGCCCACATCTCTGATGTTTCTGAGTGGAGCTGCACCCTGAAAGCAGCAGACTTTCTTTGCTCAGTTACCTTTTACAGGGCTCTAGAGTCCATGGCTTTGAGATCTCTAGGGGTGAATAAACCACAGAATGAACTTACACAGACAAGAAATGCAAGAATCCCTAAAAGAATCCCCTTTAAGAAGTAAAAACAAGTCTCTCCATTTTTCAGAAGCACCTGTTTTCTTCATGCTCCATACCAAAGACATTTACCACAACCTGTGTAGCAAAGGACAACAAGCCCAAGACTATATTTTGAATTTAATTAACCAGGTTTAAACCCATCAGTGAATACTTCAGCAGGGCTGGAACTTTTGATCTGAATCCCTTTTTGTTTAATTCCTGCATTTCTTGAAGTTCTTCCATCACTGTTCAAAACCTACAAACTACTGTCTACAAAGTCTCTCTCCTCCATATCCAACATGCTGGAAAACACAGAGGTAAAACTGAAATACACCAAGACACATTTGCTATGCAAATCATGATTTTTTTCAAACAAAACTGGGTACTCAAATGTACTTGAAAACCTCTCCTGGATGTATGCTAACTTCTTGACAAAAGCCTTTAATAAAAGTCTCTCTGTACTAAAGGTATTAGGACACACTGATTCACAAAAACTTGTACCATTCATTATTAAATCTATTAAATTTATTTTTACTTGCTGCTGGGAACCCTGAAGCAGCCTAGTCATAGTTTGGGGTCCAGCTGTGGTAGAAATCTTTATTTCTTTGCAATGTTTTGCTCTTTTTAATTTCTTAAAAGTAGATTTAAAAGCTTCATTGAAATACTAGGGCAAAACCTGCTTCCCCCCCACCAATGAGTATTCCTTGACTTATATGGTATTTCATGACTCTTCCTACTAAACTGAAATGGAATTTTTTTTTCAGCTGGGAGAAGAGTGTTTGTCCAAAGAAGGTAGAGAGGTGTAATGAATTTTTCTGTCATTCTTTCTATCAAACAGGTCTTCTTCATCCAGACCTGTGACACATTAACAAACTGAAAACTCCACTTCATGCTTTCTGACTCATCTGTATATGCTCACTGACCTGAATTCTTCTAGGAATTTTAAGTTTCTTGACACTCCAATGGAAGTTATTTCTCTTCTATTTCCTAATTCAAGACATTCATGAGCCTGACATCATTTGCTTAAAAGTCTTTCATTGTTCAGTATTTAGATAGCATTTCACTGGCATTAGGGAAAACACTCAAGTTGAGTTTACCTGAGTATTTGGCTCACTTTGTTCATCCCCATGAAACACTACAAGCAGCAAGTGGAACTCAGTATTGGACAGTCAGAGCATAAAGGCTTTAGAAACAAACACAGCAGAATCCAAGCTCCTGACCACAAAGTTATCACAAGAAATGGTATTTTATTTCTTCACAGAACATCAGCAAGATATTAAGTCTTTCTTTGCCTTTTCCCTCAGATGCTCATACATTCCCCAGAAATCCATTAGAGCTGCCTTCAGCAGGCAAATGTCAATGCTAAGATTTAGTGCTTTTCCTTCCCAGTCTATAATGTACTTGATTTTAGGATGCAGCTGTTACAAATGTGACTGACTGCTGCTACATAAGCCTCCACATAATTATATTTGTCCTCTGCTACTGAATTACTTCTACATAAAAGATGGATTTCACATTTTCTCCAGCTGAAAGAACATTGACCTCCTGTGTGACTGCACACAGGGCGCTGTGACAGCAGTGACCCACAAGCTGACCATGAAATGGCATTTCCATGGAATTCATTTGCTTCCTCAGAAGTTCTACAAGATTTCTCCACCTAAGCCAGCACGTTAAAAAAACAGTTGTTTAAAAAAAAAAAAAGAAAAAAGGCAGTCCAAGAAGATAAGCAGGCACACCACAGTGCAGGAACACCAACAGATCAGCACACCCCTCGATGGGTCAGCAGGGAAGATGCCCCAGGAATTCCTTCCCCATTAGGCCTACAAGCACATCAAACCTTTTGTTAACACTCAAAAACAACCTGGAGAGAAGCGTAACTTAAGGAAAGAAATCCATCCCAAAATTCAGAACACATGGATAATTTCCAAACGTTTTGGTGGGCACCTGGAAAAGTGTTTAAGCAGTGTTTAAAGCTGGCACCTGCAGTGGATGTTTTAAATGCAGCTGGTAATCCACACTGGTAATGGAGGGAGCCCTTCAAAATGAGGCTTCAGACTCCCAGAATCCCACACAAGATGTGAGTGATCCACGAGTGACATGACATATTTCTACGTTTCCAGTCTGCAGCCAGACTGACTTTATTAAATCCAGCATATTTAGGGACAGAGGAACACTGAGATGACTGGGAGAGTACTTGGCAGAGGATGCACAACAGATAAAGCTGTTTTATTTAACAAGCCTCAAAGATATTTTCAAAGGTAGGCCAGGTAGGACAGTGATGTTTTACACCTGTGCAGGACAGGGTAAGAGAAGCTTTAGCATCTTTCCATTTTCACTTGATTCCACCTGCATAAGCCCATCACAAACCCTGAGCACTCAGCATATCTAATAAACCCAAGTGTTGGGACTGCTTAAGAGGTGACAAAGTTATACCCATGTCTGTGTGGTTTTGCAGTAACTTTGCACAAATTGAGGTGCTCCAGCAACAGCTTTTGCCATGATCCTTCTCCCCACTCCTACCTACCACTGAGTCCAGCCAAAGGATTTTCCAGAAAGCCAAGATGTGTTAAACAGTTTTCTTTAAAACTGATAATTAGATTCAGCAACTCAAACAGACCTGCTGAGTACTGCCTGAACATTACAACACACAAGAATTTGCAAACTGCAACAACATCTGCAAAGCTAACGTGCAGCAGCAATTTTTTTTTAGATTTTGGTTTTTTTAAAGCTGCCCAGAAAAGCCCTATGTTTTGGTCACACAATAGAACTGAGGTTGAGATGTGACAGCTGATACAAACAAACTTTAAAATTTTCTCCCAGGTATCTACCAGGCTTTGCACCTTGCTTGTTTTCAGTAACACCTGGCAGCAGTACATGCTCATTCACAATCCTGACAGTAACATCTACACAAACATACTTCATTAAGGTTTTCCTGAAATACTGCTCTAAGAAACCCCTTGATTCTTTCAGTTCTGAGTAGGAAATCAAATGTTAAGGTGTAATTTTTACAAAGGCTATGTTTATCACTAGCAGGTTTTTCATTACAATCAGGGACACTGCTAAGACGTGCAAGAAGTGGTGCTTTGAATTGGAAATTTATATGAGGCAACTTACCTTGGATTGTAAAGCATCTTTTCCAAATTAAATTCTTTGAGATATGCAATTACTGCTGCCAGAGAGCAAATAACAGGCTTATCCAAGCTCAGTACTACAGACAGGTTTTGAGGACCTAAAAAAATAATTTTTCTTGTTAAATGTTTATTTTCTGGTAAACTCACAGTCTACTACTAAGGTATTGTAGAAAAAGCATAATCTGCTTTTCAATTTATTCAGATAGAAACCTGTAATGTATGTAGAGTTTTATGACATCTGCAAATCAACACAAAGCAAGGCTCCAAAATAACACTCATGGTTCCAAATAATGCAGAACATTGCAACAGTGTAAACACATTAAGAAACAGAAAACATTTGACTCCATGGGTTTTTCTTGAAAAAAAAAAAAGACTAACTGTTGGCATAACAAACTTCTAAATATACAAACTAAAAATGCAATTCTGACATCCTCATTTTTGTGCACAGTGCTCTACTACAGAGCCAGTTCCAGCTGCAACAACAGGAAACTCGCTCCACGATACCACAACCGGTCTTTTTAAAAACCCACGTAGTTCAGCTTCTTTCAGGGATGTTTTTAAAGCTGTTGTTCTGTTCCCAGATAACACCAACAAGAAGTTGAGAACCCAGTAACAAGAATGATACTCCTGTCTTCCAAGAGGGCAAGAAGGAGGGCCCAGGACACTCTGGCCAGTCCCCTCCATCCCCAGGAAGGGGATGGGACAGGTGGCTCTGGAGAGCATCACCAAGAATGCACAAAGAAAGGTCATCAGGAGTGGCCAGCAGGGATTCACCAAGGGGACAGTGTGCTTGAGAGAGCTGGGCAGAGAGAAACCTAAGGAGGTTCAACAAGGGCAGCTAGAGGTCCTGCACCTGGGGAGGACTAACCCCAAATACTAGAATAGTTTGTTAGTGACCTACAAGAGACCAGCTCTGTGGAGAAGGTCCTAGGGGTGCTGGTGGATGACAAGTTGACCATGAGCTGACAGAGTGTCAAGGGGGCCAGGAGGGTTAGTGGGATCTTGGAGTGCATCAGGAGGAGCATGGCCAACAGGTCAGGGAGGAGATCCTGCCCCTCTGCCCTGCCCAGGTAAGGCCACATCCAGAAGGCTGTGTTCAGTTCTGGGCTCCAGAGTTCAAGGAGGATAAGAAGTTGCTGTAGAGGGTCAAGCAGAGGCCATAAAGATGATTAAGAGGCTGGAGAATCTCTTATGAGGAGAGACTGGGAGCTGAGCCTGTTTAGTCTCACAAGAAGACTGAGAGGGGAATATCGTCAATCCATATAAATACCTCAAATGGTGGTGCCAGACTCTCTTCAATGGTGCCCTGTGATTGGATGAGGCGCAGCGGCCATTAAAATAAACCACAAGTTCAACCTCAGCATGAGGAAGAACTTTACATTGAGGGTGGCAATGAAACAAGCTGCCCAGGGTGGTTATGAAATCTCCTTCTTTGAAGACATTCCAAGCCCACCTGGATACATTCCTGTGTCGCTGCTCCAGGGGACCCTTCCAAACCCAGGTACTCTGGGATTCTGTGACCTTGAGAACCATTTCAGATGTTGAGTAATCCCCCTCAGCTGTTATGTGCATTGAAATTTAAATCTGCCTAAACACACGCCTTCAAGCTTTGAAAGAAAGTAATGGTAGCCCTGTGTTCACTTCTGTTTAAATAATGTTCCTTTTCCTCTGAGCTCAACATAAGATCCCACTGTGCAGAAAATGAAGCAAAGGTGACCAAAAGCCTGCATGACTGTAAAGGCTAATAGGATGCATGCTTTGAAGGTATTTGGAATGAAAGACCTGTAATGTCAGGCACTTCTTTTGCGTAAAAAACCAAATTACATACCTGCAGTACCAGGCACCTCCTTTGCATAAAAGTCAGTAACCCTCTGGAAAGCGTGGCTGTACTCAAAATTGAGGTTTTCCATCCTTTCTATCCTAATTCTGTCATCCTGTAACCTGCAAAGAAATAAATATTTGACTTCCAGTTTTTACACTCCCATCGTGAAGAGCGCTGAAGGATGTTACAAAGGTGCACTTTCTTTTGTCTTTGCTTTGTTAGGAGTTGAATGGGTAAAGAATGAAGAGAAGAGCTACCAAAGTAGTTTGAAAACATTTCCAAGTGTGCTGTATGTTTTCAAATGTTAAAAGCTCTAGCCTCTGTGAAAGTGCAAATAAAGCAAACCCAAACGGCAGCAAGCACAGTCTAAAGAGGAATGCAAGAGGCATACCTGCAAGGTAGACACAAACACGTCACTACCAATCATAGCAAGTACTTTTGCCTTATCTCTTCTTACAGACTTCTGATGATCAAACACTTTAGCTACTATCCTATCCTATTGCCATATTCAGTTATCCTTTGTCTTGGAAGACTTTGTTCCAAAGCTGTAGAACGAAAGGGTTGGATTTCTTTTCCTGTGGCCCAGGCAGCCCCTGGTGACACTGGTGATAACCCTCCCCTGCCAGCAAACACAGCACACCTCACAAGGTGCAGCGTTCCCCCCTGGCTGTTTTTGCCAGCTGGTTGCTGAAATTACCACTGGATGGTGTTTGTCACTGTGATCTGCACAGCTGTTGATAAGCTCTGAACAGATAAGCTGGTTAAAGAGACACAAAGAAGAACACACGGTGACCCTGCCAGCCGCCAGCACAGCCACACAGGGAGCTCCAGGGAGAGCTTTTCACAAAACCTGCCTGGCCTCAGGGTTCCCACTCACCCCCACGGGATGTGAATCAACCAAGTGCTTTGGGAAGACTGGATCCATGCCAGTCAGAGGCACTGTGTAGGTATTGCTGTGTGGAAGTTAATCAATCAATACCCTTTCAGCAGGGCTTTTCAACTTCAGGGAAAAAACAAACACATTTTCTGCATTCTGACATTCTACATACTGCCACCTGAAAGGATCAATGTATCTCTGAGGCCCAGCTCCTAAAAATGAGAGTTAATTCCCACAACAGTGTCCAGCTAACCAGACCTGTCCCAGCTCAATCTGTGATCCTTTCCCTGCCTTGGCTTCAACTGACAGATCAAACTACATTTTCATTCATTATACTCTCTGGGAGTCCCCTCTCCCCAAACCTTCTCAGAATGAACAAGCAAAGGAAAATACCAGCCCCAGTCAGCTGTTCTCCTCCTTGCCTTTTCCCCTTGCTCCAGCCCCAGCAATCATGTGCCCAACGTGTCTTTTGGTCAATCAGCACGAGGTCAATCCATCACTGCAGTGCTGCAAACACCCCTTCAACCCCTTTGTGAGGTGATGGATGGTACCTGCAGGGCAGCACAGCAGCTGTGAGGCACCTCAACAGACAGGAGGGCCTTTCTGCTGACCACGTGTCACTAGGCACTGCAGAGGTATTTTCCAACAAAGACTTTACTTTTCATTTCTACCTCTTCATGTTTTCATAGCAACGACTACAGAAAAGCAAGGCTTAACAAGAGCTAATTTGTAGAACAGCAGTCAAAAAGGAAGACTTTGGGATGTATTTCACTGGAAATGAATGCCCCACTTCTTTGTTTTCTGGTGTTTAAACATTAATTGGTGTTATTTTCTTAAATGCATTTGTGATTTTCCTCCCATCTATAACCAAATGTATCCAAGTCCTTAGCATGAACTCTAGCTTACAATCAATATACATTGAGTGACTTCTGACAGTATTTTTGTTTGTCAACTCTGTGAGGGGGAACCATTTAAAACTACTGTCTAATTTAAAATTATTAACTCAGTGATCTGCAAAGATCTTCACCTATTTTATGTATTCTAGATACAGCAACACCAAATATATGTACGGCATCCTGACCAAGGGCATGCACCTGGTATTTTAGATAAAGCAAAAAAAAATGGAAAGCTACAGATTCAATGTGCTAAAAAAACCTACATTTTTTTCAAGATGTATGAAAACAAGGTTTGCTGCAGAAGGCTTTCATGTGTGTCCTTTGTGCAGGAAGATGATCACCAAAGGCCATGTTCCTGATTATAGGCAGGATGATATGTCGATGCTTATTTTATCTCTCCAGCCACCAGTGCCTATTTAAATCTGAAGTCAATTCACCATCAACTTTTGTAAACATCACTCTTGTCAGAAGCTCCAAATGAGCTGCAGTTCAACTCTTCCCAGCTCCCTGAAAACAAGCCATGCTCTCAGTCCCTGAGCTCCTCAGAGATCAACTCAACCCCTCAAAGCTCCCTCCTTCTGGGACTAGATAATGTAAAAAAAAATATATATATAGATAGATAGATATCTAATGTAAAATGTATATAATAATGAAATAATGTAATAATGTAACCTGTGCATCCTAACCTACGCTGTTCTGCCATTCTGTTACTGGAGGGACTGATTTATCTGTCACCCTGCTGGCAAAGTGAAAAAGGATCAACACTGCTGCAGCATTTCACTCCTCCATTTATCTGACAATTCAATGCATCCACTTAAAATTCATTGCTTAACAACTGCTGTAGGAAAAATATTTAAAAGAGAGCTCTCAGTTTGACAGAAAAGTCTCTTAAGAAAAACATCTGTAAAAATGCTAGAAGCTAAAAGGAAGCAACATAAATAAAACTAATTTACAGAATCTGACTCAAGATATCTAAAGAATAATAAAATCTTTTATAAAGAACGAGCTTGCTTTAAGCACAATATTCATATTGGTGAATAAAGCAGGAATCACTTCATTGCTGCTCTACAATTCACAATTAAACAGGCATAAAGTGAATAAAGACTGACTGCAAAACAGACACATTAAAAAAACTGAGTTTTTTTAAAGCTCACCAAGTCCTCCTAAGGAAAGCAAGTAAGTGCAAAATTTTACCATTCAGCTACTATCCTGCTGTGCTCATTCTGCTTTAGTACACTCAAAAGCAGGGGTGCATGGACCAAGATTTCCCTGCACAGGCCTGTATCACAGCACAAGGACACCGATGGTGCAGAATTTGGGAAGGTGTCTGCTCCTAAAATTTAGTAAGAAATTTTTACTTCTGATGCTAACCACAGATCCGTAAAGCACAAATGATTTACTTAGTTTTTCCTGTACAATTTATTCAAACTGCTCTTTTCTCTGCATTTCTCATAGTTCATTCTGCTGGGATGACCAGTCTGTCACTGCAGGGATGAAATGCCAGCACTGCCCAGCAGGGCAAAAGCCAACCTGAATGCAATCAGCCCTTTCAGATACCCAAGCACATTGTTGCCCCCTTCCCTTATCAGCTTGGCAGAAACTGCATTTCCTTTACTTGTCACCACTGTGTCACCTCTGTTACCCAGCCCCTCCAGCCTCAGGGGGCTCGGGTCTGTGGGAATGGAGAACAAGCACCCTTCATTTCTGGGTGAGCCTTGGCAGGGAGCTGCAGCAGCTTCTCTGGCAAAGCCTCAGGGACATTTCCAAGCAGTTGTTCTTTTGGCACCGAGAACACTCATTTTTGGAAGCACAGCTTTTCCTGCAGTCAGAGTCAAGCACTTCCCCACGTTTGCTCTGAGCAGCTTTCAGATGCCAGAGATGGAGACTGCTGTCACAAGAGAACAGCAGCACAGTCACCTTCTCTGAATAGCTGACACAAAGTGCTGCTGCCCATGAAAACCCAGCAGAAATCTCCACTGGGATGTTGTCAGTATGTTACGTATAACATGTTACCCCACAGGGCCCCCAGCTTCCAAAACACCCCATCCCAAGCCCCTCCTGAACGCCAGAATCGACTCTAACACACCTTAATATACACATTAACACACATATGTGTATCTGCTTGCTCACATGCATACATACATGCAAATATCTATACACACACAGGAAAATTTGAGGAAAACTCCTTGCTTGCCTTTCTCCATCCAAGCTACCAACATTTCTCAACACATTTTCTGTTTTTCTCAGGAAAAGAACTCCAACCACACTGACAAGGCTGGAGCCTGGAACCAAGGAATTCTAAGAAAACACTCTTTTAGCTTCAGGAACTGAGAGGCAGGAGCTGCCAAGGAAATGGAGTAAGGAGGTTAGAGAACAAAGGAGGTTAGCAAAGGGCTGTGCAGGCTCTGCATGACTGCATCCCTTCTGTGATGGCAGAATTAGGTAGCACAGGACAAAACACAAGCACAGGTAGATTGCAGCAGCTTCTGCACCCACAGAAAGAAATCTTCTTCAGGCTTCTTCCATCTGCCTGTCTGAAGAACAGGATGAGACACATTGCACTCATGTCTTGGAAAGTAGAAAGGATCAAGAACGGCTAGGAAACTGTTTATTAGCACCTAGGAATAGCCAGGATGAGCAACAGTCAACACTGAAATAAGACAATCCCACCACGTCAATTTAATTTCCCTCAATTGCAGAGGAGCTGATTCTGTGGACAGAGAAGACGCAGATCCTGTACCTGCTTGATCTCAGGAGGTTATTTCACAGCTCCACAGGTCCTCACAGCTGATGTGCAGAGCGTGATTCACAGGGAAGTGCTCTTAGGGAACGGCAGCCGGCAGGCTGGAGAGCAGCACTCAGGCTGGCAGCAGGGCTCCCTGAGAAATGAGGTGAGTGTTCTGCACAGCCCCACAGCTCAGCACTGCCCTGGGAGCCCTCTCTGCTCCAGCACCACTCACACAGGCAGCCCCAGGCGGGACAACTCCAGCCCACTCAAACACGGCTCCAGGCTGAGGCGGCCGCAAAGAGCGTCAGAAAACCCCACTCCAAGCCTGGCAGAGAAATTACCTCAAAGGCACCCATTTTCTCCACCATCTATGGCTGTGAACAAACACACAGAGGGCTAAACGAAGCCCTAACCTCTGAAGGAGAAGTTCTTTCCATCCACCCCCCCAGCCATGTAGAGTTTACTGCCCAGTGACCAGCTCTGCTTACAGGGAACTGCAGTGCCTTGTGCAGCTGTCAGACCCACAGCTCCTGGGGGCCAGCACAGCATCTTCCCACACCTCCAGCAACACTCACTTCCCTCTGTGTTCTGCAGGAGCTGCACAGATTAAAAGAAAGGGGGAGCACATAAACAGGAAAATATAGTTTTATATCGAACAAACAACTTTTTTCAAAATAACTGCAAAGACTGATTTCCACTTCCATGATGGAATGGGGATGAAAAAGTAATTTCATAGCAAGTAAGTGCTGGGGTTTTCCCTTCAGAAATATTTAAACATGTATCTTTGAAATCCCTTTTGACCTTTCTCTGGGGGAAAAGTTTGCCCCCAGCATTACAACTTTCTGCAAAAATGAAAGTTTCCATGATGCTGGGAGGATGCAGAAGACCAAATCTTCCCTCTGATTGTCCCACTGCTCTCCTCCACCTGCACTCTGACAGAGGTGTGCTACAGACAGCCTGCACACGTGTGTCCCCAAAATCAGCAGTTACTCCACTCAGGGTTATGCCAACCAACAAAAATCTCTGTCCTTGCAGGGTTTCAAACAAATTAAACTAAGCTGAAAAAACCATACCAAACCAAATCAAAGACAAACCAACAACAACCAAAAAAACATCAAACAGCAACTCAAACAAACAATCAAAGGCAACGAGAACACCACAAAACAAAGCCCAGGAAAACCCTGCCTAACATCTGCCATACTACATGAGCACTGAGGAAATAATGCTCTTTCTGTGACACCCCAAGATGGACAAATAGCTGTTTCTGAATTAAAGTGGAAGTGAGGAAGGAGTGAGGACACAGAGCCAATCATTTGCTCACGACATCTTGGGATTATTCCCATGGGTAAATGCAAGTAGTTCTACATATCCAGATCTATACAACAAAGATGAAAAATGCTCTGGTGACAAAGGAATGACACTCCACATTTGTGCTGTATATCCTAAAATCAGGTGTGGAAGGCTCCTCTGCGTCTCCTTTTCTTGTACCTCGCTGACAGGCGATGAAACATGAGCCCTACACATTGTGCTTTTGAGGTCATTTCCAAATTCCAAACACCCCTTTTTGCCCTCAAGGATGGAGCATTTCATACCCCTGTGTCACCCAAGTTTTTGCCAAGTCATAAATAAACTGGTAGTTATCTGTGCTCTTTCCCATCAGGGTCATTTTCTGTATTTTCTTTCCACGTGGGTCCGAAACTTCACACAACAATGTACAGCTGGACAAGCAAACTACAAAAAGGGAGTGATTACCCATTAAATTCAACACTGGCTCTTGCTATTGTGTCTGGTCTTGGTTGCTTTGCAGCTGCAGCTCTGTGTGTTTACAGCACTGCCCCTTCTGCCTGCCACAGCACCCCTCTCTGATTCTCTCTCCTTCATGCTACCACTGCTGTTGTGCTCTGCAGTTCAATATTCAATCTGACTTTTGCTCAAACCCTTGCTGGTGATTTTTTGAGCGAGCTCAAGCACACTCATTCGGGACACCACTCAATACTATTTTAGTTTGTTTTTGAATTACCAAACCCTTTAGAAGGCATTTTAACAAAAGGGGCCTTCTAAAAGCAAGTCTACAACACCAGACAATAGGTTGGCAGACAGAAAAGTTGAGTTCTGTATTACACATTATATAACTCAAGATTATTACCACTTTACCTTGCATCTTTTAGGAAAAAAAGAACCACTTTGAAGTGCTTAAAAAATATTACCGATAAATTAAATAATAAGAAGAGTGTGACTAAAAAAACACAAAAAGTTCTGGACAGGCAGAGCAAAGGAAAAGATGACAGAATAGCCTTGAAAGAATTAGTTTTGAGACTCCAATACAAAAGTGTGAATATCACCGTGTTCTAAACAGCAGCATTTCTACTGCCTCTTGAGAACCCCACAGCACCATCAGGATATCACACAGCCTCCCAAAGTGACTGCACAGCTCTTTGTTCCACAAGGACATGTGCTGTCTGATCACACTTGTCCCGACTGACAGGAGCACAAAACGCTCTCATTTTCAACAGCAAAAACTTATGAGCACAAAGCACTTTTCTCTGTCTCTCTTGTAATATTTTTGCAAAGGCTCCCCACCTACCAGATCTCTCAGTGAAGTTGTAACCATTGTGCTTCTGTCAAACCTCTACCTACTGTCATCAGCACTCACCATCACAACCCCTCTCCAGCATCAAGCTGATGGAGGAAATAGTCAGTAGAAAACATCTTATTCAAAGACATATCTTCTCTGGCAGCAGAAGTAATAGTCTAAATTCGGCTTGAACAAAGCCAAGCTCAGTGCTTAACGATATTTCCTAACTATTTTAATTATCTCCCCTTCCCTTACACTGTGTGTGAGAACAAAAATCTCCAAGACATTTTAATTTCAATGTATTTGAAATATTCAAAACACTGGAAATTATGTGGGTCATACACATACATATGCAAAACACACATTTGTGCTCTGTCCAAAAAACAAAAGCGTTTCCTAGGTGAGGCTGTTGAATTAAAAATTAAAAGCAGATGGCTACAACACAACATACTTCTGGAAAGAATCTTAAACTCGAGTTAATTACTTCTTCACAGGATTACAGAGAACCCCAAAACAAAGCTGAAAGCTGCAGGATGTATCAGCCACATGTTATAGTTATATATTATATTGTTGGCTTTTTGCAAATATTAAAATGAATGTTATGTCTGTAAGAATGGGAAATTTTGCTGTATTAACATAGCTCCCTTTATTTCTGTTAGAAATAGTGGTATAATACATATATGTTAAGCTATGACATAGCATTAAAATAAAAACTACTTTTGTCTGTATAACCCAAAGACTGAAAAAGATGGCTGGAGACCCTTTTTTTTTCTTTTGTAAACTATCTTATCCAGATGAAGACAGCAGTGAGCAGAGCTCTGGGGGAGGAATTTATTGCATTTCTGGTATCAGGGATGTAAATCTCAATTGTGCCAAGAAGACTGATCTATTGGGAAGGGGGCAAGAGAAAACTAAACAGAAGAACACCAAAGATCCTAAGAAGAATGTATGAATATGTGTGAGAATTTATGGATATGTAGTAGAGTTCTGTTTTTAAGGGACAATCCTTTGTCAGCAAGGTGTGCTCTCTTGGCTGAATGCAGAGACACCTGGCCCTATCTGTATACTTTATTTTTTTCTCCTAATTGTCTTTTTTTTATTAAACTTTTAAATTCTATAAAAATTACGTGAAACTCGTTTTTCACACACAGGAAACCTAGAACAGTGAGAAAGACACGGAGCTGGCAGACAGGGTGCAGGGGAGGCCACAGAGAGGATCTGGGCTCTGCAGCAGCTCCGGGCACAGCCTGGGCTGCGGGAGCTCCAGAGGAACCTTCCAAACCAAACTATTCTGGGATTCTGAAACACAGGATTACTGCTGAAGTAGGAATCAGATTTGCCCAGGTAGTTGGTAAAAAGATGTTCAAGCATGGGCTAACATCAGTAGGAAGTTGAATGCAAGTCACCACCAGCTTACAAAACGTCATTTCCATGGATTACATAAGAAATAATGGAGATGGTGACAGACAGGGGTCCATCCATGTCTCTGTTTTAAATCTGTAACCTCCCACAGTGCTACCACTACTCTACCTGCCAAGAACTGTCAGAAACATCATTCCTGTTCTTTAATCAGCATAAGAATTGCTGTGGAAATTTACAGTGAGCACCGAACATCCCGTACAGACCTCCCTGAGAAAGCACAATGCCTCTGCAAGCAGCAAGGCCACGCCTGCACTTTCCACCCATCACTGAAATGACTGAAGTTCGGGGCACTCAGGCTCATACTCAGGATCCAGCTGCTGTGGAGGCTCTTACACAGCTTCCTCTGGGCTGCAGAGACACAGAGTGCCACTGCCTGGTTTCCAGCCTCCTGTGAGAGGCTCAGCAGCTCGCATGATGAACACACAGACACTGACAAAGAGCTGCAGAACCCCAGCAGCACTGTCCTGCAGGCCAACACGACGTGCAGAGTGCCAGGGATGGCCTGGAGGAGGGGGAGGCGAGACAGATGTGCCCTGCACACAGTGTCATGTGGGGATGGAAGAGCTGAAAGGCTACAAAAAGAGACAAAAATCTGAAAAACAAAACAAAACCAAACAAAACAACCAAAGCAAAACAAACAGTAACAAAACAAAAACAAAACACAAAAACTAAACAAAACAGCTAAAGATAAAATCCACCCTGCTGAATCCTGTTGATAAATACTCAGGCATCACATAAGATTACAGACTGACTTAATCAGAAAACACAAAATCAAAATTAGCCCACAATTCCTCAGTTTAATTTAAACATGGAAGGAATGTATACACTTCACTGTGTTTTCAAGCTATGCTGGTAGCTTGTTACACATGGTACTCAGGCAGAAGACCTGCAATTGTTGCTTAATTCTTTGTTCACTCTAAAAAGTTATAATAAAAAGGAGAAAAAATCCACAATATATCTTCAGGATTTTGACAATTTTATCCAGATGTTTTTGCACAGATATTCTGAATTATTATCTCTGACGATTAACTATATTCACAATAAGCACCTGATCTATATCTGAATCTGGAAACTCTGGATAGCTGCTCCTCTGGGTATTGGCCATCATTAAAGAAAGATGTGGAAAATACATTCACTCAGGCTGCAGAGGAAAAGAACAACAGCATGGTGATCGCATTCCATTACTGGGGGGCTACAGCCAAATGAGGACAGACTAAGGAAATCAAATTCATTTGGCATGGAGAAAGTCAAGAGGGCATCTTCTCCCACCCAGGGGGCGTTCAGGAAAGCCTGGAGCAGACTCCAGTGAGAGGTGCATGGACAAAACCAGGCAGTCATGAGTTGCACTCTCTCACACAAGACCAACTAAACACCCAAGCAGGTGATGCAGTGAAGCTGGGGGCTTCCTTCCTTGAGCATTTCCCAGAGTGGACAAAAACACGCAACACCTGAGCCCCAGAAAGCTCATCCAAGCCAAGTTTTCCCAAGATTTTGAGAAAAAAATTATTCTAAGAAACTGTGCAGGTCATCAGGTGTGTTATAAACCAGCTGCAGAGCAGCTGCACGTGCAAGGACACAGGGACTGGCTGCTGCTGCACTGCTCTGTGCCACAGAAAAGAGCAGAGTACACAACATTCAATGCAGCTAACACAGGTCTGATGCCTGCTCAGTGCTCACACCACGGCCTCAGGGGACCTGCCTGCTCCTCAGCTCAGGAGCCCAAGGTCTGTGCTCTGAGCAGAGGATGCTCTGTGGAACACCATTTTTTCCATGCAGGAATTCCCTTAACACATCTTCCTGCAGAGGAATTCACCCACCTACAAGGGGAGAGATTTGTTCCCCCCTCATCCATGGGAAAGCTCCATCTGCAACAGGAACTGCAGGACCTACCTTCCGAGCCAACTATTCAACCATATTCTTCAGCAGAGACTGTAGCACAAAGTATCTTTTCTTTTAGTTCTTGGCAAGAGCAACTCCCTGTTCACATTTCCTTCTCCTCTCACACCACTAACAGGACCACTTGAACCAGCCCCAACTGAAAGGATATGGTAGATTATGTAACTACTTCATCCTTCCCTTTTTCCTCCTCAATTTGGAGGCCCAACATTTGGGACGCCAGCAAATTCAAGTACCCTCTACGCTACCGAAATAAAAATTTTAAAGCCGCAACAGGATCTTCCAGACGTCAGCATCGGTAATTACAGACGTCATCAGAGATAGAATAACCCCAAAGTATTAAACAGCTCCAGCCTAAAAATCAGGCCCACTGTTCTGAAGACATTTCAATAACCAATCCAAATCTGCCTTTGCACATGGCCCGGACCTTGCAAAGCCTTTTTACGCTTTTCCAAGAAAGATCCAGTTGTGTGGTGCTCCAGTGCATTGTCCCTGATGACCTCACAGCTGAATGAGGCTGGAAAATTGTATTACCCCTGATTTTCTTCCAGAAATGTCTCCATCTGAGCTGTCCAGCTATGATTAAAATAAAAAGACTCCCGGTTCCAAGCTGACAAAGACACCCTGTGAGATGCTACTTTCAAATATAAACACAATAGGCCAAGTTCTGCTCTAACCCCACTCCTTTCTTCTTTGCTGTTACTCGAGTTATTCTCCCTCAGTGCTGTCAAACCATGGCAGTACCTGGAACAAAGCCTTTCAGATGTGAGCAGGAAGCTGAATGTAAATTCAGGTCTGAAGAGAGCAAGAAACTCCTTAGGAAGTAATCTGAATGAAAGCAAGAGGAGACAGAAAAGAGCAGGAACCTTCATGGTTACATGTGTTAATTTAGCAATTAACACTGCTTTCATTTTCCACTCAAAAACCAGAAGAGGCTCCAAGAGTTTTGGTAATGTGTATTAATGGCACACTATTTTTAATGATTCTACCTCCAACACAATTGTGGCTCTTATAAGTCTAATAAAATGTTTTTAAAAGAGCCCTTTGAATGGTAGACAAATGTTGAAATAAGGTTTCAAACCCCAAGAGCTCTGTGCCAATTGCCAGGAAGGCCAAGCTCTGGTTTCTGAAATGAGGAAGGAGCTGCTGAGTTTGGCTATTACTTGCCTTGCAGAATGAGAAGTGTGGCCCTGACACCAGGTGTGGCTCCCTCCCCAGGAGCACAGAGATTCCCCTATTTTGGCAGCAGCTCCCAAACACCCAAACACCCCTGAAACGTGGGACAGGTCCAGGAGCCCTCCTGGCACCTGGGGACAACCCTGTCCAAGCCTGGGAACCAACACTGTAAAACCAAAGGACAAATCACGCTGCCCATGCAGGAAGAGCTGCTCAGCCCACACATCCCCATCGAGATCTCACTGCTGAAGCAGAATTTGGCACAGGGAACCTCTCATCCCCCTCAGATAAAGAGCTCTGCATGTTTTGTAAGGGTTTTAACACAGGCTGCTGGACAGAAAATGGGATGCATCTGGCTGGTCAATTACACTTGTAATTAATGTCTCCTTGGATAAGCCGATACAGATTTAAGAGTCCATTAAATGTGATGAATTGAACTTGTTAATTTTCCAACAAATCATGTCAGGCTTTCCTGTGAGATGATGCTTAAATACAGCCTCATCTCTAGAAGAATAAATACAAATAGAGTGTTAACAATTATACCCTCTATATGAAATATTTTCTTCTTACGCAACATTCCTGTAATTCAGGAGTGGGATGTTTTCACCAGAAATTGTTATTTACCTTGATTTCGTGTTCTGTGAAAAGCTAATACAAGAGAAAACACAAGGCAGTTCTTCCTATGGGTTAATCTAGCATTTAACTTAACAGATGCTGTGCACTATGTATTGTTTCTTTCCAAGGATTTACCATTAAGGACCCAACTGCAAAAAGCCACTTTAAATTATTTTACAAATAGAAAAAAAAACAACAACATTTTGAGGAAAAAGTTGAAGGTAGCTTGGGCCACATGGTATGCTTTTAAGGAAAAAAAATGAAAAAGAATTCTAAATTGAAATTCAATTTCTCATGTTTACACTTTGGGGGCTGGCAGTGGTTCAGCTCAAAACATAGTTTTGAGTAGCACAAGGCTGCACATTATCCCTGAAGAAGTGAGCTGAAAACAGAGGTGGCAGAGTTTTGTCTCTGCTCTGCCTGGGGTTTTTCAAATAAGCCAAAAATTGAAGAAAAAAAAATAGTATCTTAATTCTACAGACAATGGATACTTACTCCAACTTACTAGACTTTGTAACTGAAGACCTAAGGAAACTGAGTTATAAATCTTGTATTATTAGCAACCAATTAAATGGTTACAATATTAGAAAGAGCAGAGGAATAAAACTCCTAAGTGAAACTGAGTTTTTCTGTCAGATAAAGGATTTTTGTTCACAAGGCACAGGGCCTTCTTTTTGCTCAGTACCTGTCTTTTAAAATGCAATAAGCTGCTGCCATAATCTGTCTGTAAACAATGTTCCAAATAATTCCTTTCACCCAGCTTAACATGAAGGGTACTGCTCTAAATTCTGCTCATGGTCTGTGACGAGACAGAAGTATCTGAACACACATCCCTATTGATACACATTAATTCCTTCACATTTTTGAAATCCTTCCTGTGTCTGGGCTGCAGCAGAGGGACTTCAGATCCTGCTGAGTCCCCTCTCAGCAGCCAGCTCCAAACGAGTGAGAGTGCCACTCTCAACACAGCCACAGCACAAGTTCTCTTTCTTTTAAAAACTAACAAAAAAAAAAAAAGGATTACGTTACAAGAAAGGGGTTTCTTGGTGTTTGTGGGTTTCTATCTCCTGCTGCAGCGCTCCAGAGCTTCTGGTGAAACTCCACTCTGGGACTCCTTTCCTCAGTACATTAAAAACCAAATGTGCTACTCTGCAATTAATAACACCTGATAGTATGCTAATTACATACCACGGGGTGATTAATTGATAGAGTGGGTAGCTTCCCCTCTGCCACGGCTCACAAAATTACATCATGGCTTTGAGTACTGAACAGCAGATTCCAAAATAAGCACTCCAAAATGTAACTTAATTGAAGTTAATTACAAGTGCATTTGATGATGATATGTATGTGAAAGCATTTCTTTGCCTAGGCAGCCCAAGGGCACTGGCATTCAGGTTCTGGTGCCAGGTCAGGTCTGTGCTGGGTCCAAAAGCTGGGCCATGTGTAATTTCTCACACCCAGATTGCTTTTCACCTATTATTAGGTGAAATTAAGGCTATTTTCACCCAGATTAACTCAAAGCACCAGTGTTACGTTTCAGAGGCAAACCTAGCTGGTTCCTGTACTGAAAGCCATGAGGAACAAGTGCACTGTGCTGGCAATATACACAGGATGCTTTATGGTAAGGCTTAACCTCCCCACTTCAAGATGCAAATTCACGCGCTATCTTTTCAGACAATTAAAACAGCTTAACAAATCAATTAAGGCTCTAAGTAAGGATTTTTGACAGCTACACAACTGTTTCCCTTAAAGGCTCTTTTTCCTCTCTTCCTTGCTCACTTTCTCTCAAATGAGCAAGTTTTTTGGTTCTGGTTGTTTTGGGTATTTTTTGTATAGCAAATACAGCACTGCCCTGGTACTGGATTTGATGGATGGACTGTTCAGGAAACAGTTGGTTGTGCACATCCAGAGGGCAGGGGTCAAGGGCTGAGTGCCACTGGATTCTGTGATTATATGAACACCACCACCTTGCTCTTCACAGGGCTCTCCTGGATCTTCCTCAAGCCCTGACAAGACCTGCTCCGCAAAAAGGACAGCCACAAAGCAATAGAAGGCTCGCAGTGAGAGGGCAGGTGGCTGCCCAGGGAGCTGTCCAGGGAAGTTGTCCTTCCCTCCCACACCCCTGCACTGCCCAGGGCTGATAGATGGAGCAGCTAGGAGGGTGTCACTTGTACCCTCCCCCGGGTTGTAGCTGCTGTTTCTCTCTCCACCTGAAGGTCCCCCCAGCCAGGGCTCTGCAGAGGGGACTGCAGGACCAGGACAGTGCCAGGCTGCCAGGAATCTGGCTGGAAACAGGGACAAGGACACCCGAGACACATAAACAGAAGGACAGGGACAAGAGGAGGTGGCAAAGACTCCAGAAAGCAGGAGCATAGCTGTAAAACAACAGGCAGGAGGGATGGAGGGGAAAACAGTTATCTTCCACCTGACAGAAACCAGCCAGACAGTGAAAAGCAGGAATACACTCAAATATATTTGCTAGAAAATGTTCTTAAGTACATCCATCTCCCTCTGTAGAAAGTCCTTCACATAAACTGAAAGCAAGTGTCTTACACAAAATCTTTTTGCTTTAAAAAATACTGTGCTGCTAAGTAATACAGAGTTAATTACTACACTAGTGACTTCAAACTCTCTATTAAGAATCCAGGAAATATTCACGTGATTTTTGAACATCTAACAGTCATTTGTACTATTCCAAATTCCCAGAGGAAGAGTCCATGCCTAAAGCACACTCCTCAGGAGTCTAATTTACCAAAAGCCTCTTACCTCTGCCACACATAGAAAAGAACATCTGTTAAAAGAGACAAACGTTGTCAGTCAAGCACAAAATTAAACTGCTAAAGACAGACCAGAAGATAAATCTCGCTCCTTTCTGCAGTTCAGCAGACATAAAAACCCACTTCAGTTTCATTTTCTTCAAAATTAAGAAAACAATTACATTCTGGGTTTATGAAAAATAAACAAATTCATGGCCTTTCTTTCTTCCCCAGCTCAGGAAGGGCTGGGAACCATGACTACAAGAGCATTGCTCTCCTCACTCCATTTCACTGTTACCTGCATGCCAAACAGGCACAAAGCCTCAGTCCTCCTCTCTCCCACATTTTCTCATTGGCATCACTGCCTGGATTAGATCTGCTGGATTTCTAACTCCTGGCACTAAACAAGGAGGGCAGGAAATGGGGGAAGTAATGCCCGAGAAGGTGACACAACCAAGGTATCCTCAATGCTACTGTTTCACAGGGAAAGGGGTATTCACAGGAAAACTACAAGTCAGCTTCAAAGCTGAGTAACTTATGAAAAAGAAGTCCTCATTAAAACAAAACACTAGGACTTTAAGAAATATACCAACGTTCATCTGTTAAAAAAGATTTAAACTTGCACGCCAGTTTTAAGAGCTTAAGAGTCATTCTCTATTTGAACATGTGAAAAATCACAACATATGAATATACACTGAGGGAAAAAACAAGCAACATCACAATCAAAGGGGACCAAAAAAAGTACCGTAACTTACGTGTCACCTCCTACAGTTTCTGATTTGTCCTGTAATAATAAATCAAACAGATCCCAAAACATGCAAACAAAGGTTTTAAAGTTTTACTTTTCCTGCTTCTGTTTATAAGGTAGGGGTTTTTTTCCTATGTAAAAAGTTAACATTTTGATACCAAGAAACTAGACAAGCATCAGGCTCAAGACTTAATTGTTCTTCATTTAATAATTTCTATCTCAAATGGAGGGGAGGCAAAAAAAATCCAAATCCATGAATACTACTTATCAGTGCAATATTGCCACAAATACTACAGCATGTTTTCCCTGATTTGCAGTCATATGAGAAAAAATGCACTTTCAAACCAGGTGTGAGTCTGGGGAAGCTTATCAGAGCTTTGGCCTGGGGGGAAATTTACAAAATGACAAGGGCTGGGCAAGGCAAGGCCTGCAAGTGCCAGCTGTTGCTGTAAAAAGCAATGCTAACGTTTTTATCTAATTCACCATCCAGGGTAAGAACGGTGTGCTGCACTGCATTTGGACACAGGGCTCTGCAAGTGCCTCTTCATGCCCCTGCAGCAACAACTCCACGTGCCTGGGAGGACAGTAATTCCACCCAGAGGATGTCCCAGACAGTGTGCCAGATAAATACACTTGACTGAGACAGGACTGAACTGCCCAAAAACACCACCCAGGAAAAACTCTCCCAGGTTACTGCATGAGGTGGTCATACTGTGGTGGAATTTTCTCCCCTGTCCATTCAAAAGGAGAGAGCTCTGACATGGCCACTCCAAGCAGCTGGCTGCACAGACCATGGGATGGATTCTCAGCAGTGCCAAACACCTCTCTGGTCATTAAACATCTGTCCCCTGATGCATTTGGGGTTTGTATTTACAGAAAACAGCTCACGTGCTGGTTTTGTACTTCAGCTGCTTTTTTCTTCCCTGCTGCAAATTTAACTGCTTGTAGCTTCATTGTCACAAAACATTCTCAAGATGTTTGTCACAGCTTGCCTTTCACTTAAAAACCCAAGGGAACATTACAAGCTACACAAACCATGAAACCGCTGCTTTATATGATCACCAGCCCTTCAGACACTCTTCACTCCTCTGTTCTACCACTTAATGTGCAATGCTGTTTACTCTCACTGTAACCCTTTGGGGTCTTGTTTTAGCCACTACAAGCCTTCCTGTCCTTGCTCACCTAGAAACTTCAGGAGCTGAGCTGTGTAAATAAATGCACATGCCCTTCACAGTAAAAACAAATTCCTCAACATTAACTACATGAATGCATCCTCTGAGCTGAGCAACCAGCATATAAAGACCCACAAAATTAAAAGCATTTTCTACAGAGTTACAAGTCAGAGTTCATTCCAGCTGAGTTTCTACTTGACTGATGACATAAATCCATAACTCTGTCCATGAGAGCAATTAGCACTGAACAGCACCATTGACCAAATGTAATAAATCCACTACAGCTCACTCTAAGAGACCATGACAGAGACTGGAGAGGAACAAACCTGCAGAGACCTCACCCAATACAGTCAAAAGCAGGGGTCACTGCTAAACCAGAGGGCTATTATCACTGCACTTAACAGAAGGAGCTTGAAATTATATTTGCAGAGGTCCTGAAACACAAATTAAAAAGGCTTGTGTTGAATGATGAAGGTTCAGCTACTTGACGGATCCCACAGTGCCTGGAGAGGGAGGATGGGCTTATCTCTCAATGTGTCTGAAAGAGAAGGGAACTCCAGGGAACCAACTCCAAGCCAAAGACTACTGGAGCACCCAGGAGGGAGCAGAAACCTGAACCCCATATTCAGAACCCTGGGGTTATCACAGGAAAATGAGCTGCAGCCTAAACCAAGCGGTGCAGACCTGGGTGAAACGCTTTGGGTCAGAAGTGAGGTGTGATCAGCCTGTTTTCACAGGGTGCACAAGAATGCTACAGGATGAAACGCTGCAAAAAGAGGGAAAATGGAAAAAAGAGGAACAACAGAGCACTCCAAAGATGCACTGAACTTTACAGTGAAACAAGGAAAAAACGTGGGAAGAGCAAAAATATCCCAAAGGAGCCTCAAAGACAATGTCAAGAGACCAATGCAGGCCAAGTTTTAAAGCAGCCAACATGTGAAGGAGGGTGGGTGCTGTCCCTCCACTAAAAAGAACTTGGAGTACAAAGCTCTGTTCTTCAGAAAAAAACACAAGTAATTTCTGAAGGCAAGACCTTTTCTTTGTTTTCTAGAAAGAAGAAAACTAAAACCATGGAAAGATTTTGCTCCAGGCGGGTCAGCACTTGCAAACAGATGTTACTAACAGCTTGGGAACAGCACAGAACCCACCAGAACAGTTTGTCCTGAGCCAGTTTTTGTAACCTACTTTTAATATAAGCTTTGCTTTTGCGGGAAGGCTCTTCACTGGCCCCCAGCTCAGTTTGCTTGAATAGTATTTTCTGGTCGTTAAATCTGCCCTAGAATAGTGAAGAATATAAAAAAACCCTCACAGAAATTCAAGGGAAGCACAGAGACTTTCACCTCTAGTCAGTGTTAACAGGGCACTGAACCAACCTAGGGCTGCTCTCATAAAGCTGCAGTGCTTTACATTAGCTCAACATTTTACTTCACTCTTTTGGTAACCAGAAGCATCGTTTTTGTGCTGGGCACATCACCTTGCTCACTCAGTGACAAGTTCTGTAAGCAACACTTAACACCAAATCACCCCTGCTGCAATTCTTACACTACACAGGAGGACTAGAAAGGCTTGACTTCTCTCTTCTCCTCTTCTCTCCTCCCTTCCCTTCTCTCCTCTTCTCCCCTCTCTTCTCTCTTCTTTCCTCTCTCCCCTCTCTTCTTTCAACCTCTCCAAGCTCTAGTCTCCTGGACTCTTTTCTCTCCCATTTTTACCCTGTTTTCATAGTTTCAGTGTTTTTCTGATGCATCCCTAACGCACAAAGAGATGAAGAGCCTTCTTGAGCCACAAGATCTAGTTCCCATTTAATTAGAAAGATATAGTTCTTCAAAGAACTATAGAAATTAAACTTTTTACAGCTCATGGGAGATTCTCAACAAGTGGTTTCAGGAAGGAGCTGGTAAAGGATGAAATCACTGGGTACTGGGCCAATAACCAAACCTGAATACTACAGATATCTCAATACGCACTGAAATTGAATCAGTGCTGTACAAAAGGATCTGTACAAAAACAAACCTAATTAAAAGAACAAGAAAGCAGCATATTGAAATCACTTAAATTACTATGAAATACTTCAGAGCCCCCTAGTGGCTTAATCTCTGGTACAAGAAAAAAAAAATCCACGAAGAATTGTTTTTAAAATAAAGCTACTGAGGTGTATTGCAGTAATATGTTCTATTTTTGTCACTTTCATGTAATTAGAGGCATTTGGGCTGGAAAGCTGCCTAGCAAATTACCAGAAAAGTGAAAAAACTACAAACTAATCCCTGTTCACAAAATCAGCTAATGGGTAGCATTTTTTGTCTTCATAAAAACCAGAAGTCACTCATTAACATTCTCAACTGTGCACAACCAAAAAAACACAAAGGAAAAGGAAAAATAAATCACAACCACTCTCCAAAATTCACACCAGAATGACACATTCAAAACTGAAATGTCAAGCTCTAAACTAGCTCTCTACTGTATGGTTAAAAAGAAGAAAGTGAAAAACTGAAGTTTTCTCAAAAAATTGCATCCGTAAGATTTCATCCCCTCTGTTCAGAAAACATGCTTCATCCTCCATCCATCACCCCAAAAATTACATCCTACTCTGGCTCTGCTACACAAAACAGGTAACAAATTTCCTGTTGAAATATGCCAAGAGAACTCAAAGCAAAGAGATGATCAGTCACAACACTTCCAGGTCTGTACCCAAGTCCAAGATGATGTAACAGGACAAACAGGATGAAATACCAGTTACAAAGGCTTTCTACACCTATCTACATTAATAGAAAAGGAAATCTGACATCTTTTACAGACCTCAAAACTATGACAACCAGGGAACAAAAGGCCACATAACACCTCTTTTAGTTCTGAACAGTAAGTGCGTGAGCTTGGAAATTATTCCAGCGGATGCTGTAACCAGGAGTGTGGTGGCAGGACCATGACAACGTTTAAGTGCACAAATCTTTCACAGGCCGGAGACAGAAGCCATGAACCTCTGTCTAAACACAACTTAGGAGCAAGTGCCCAGGACTCAGTGGGATTTGGGAGGTTCTGAACCCAGCAACAAACCGCAGCCGCTCTGAAAAGGGCCCTGACAGAACTACACGTCCATACCTGCTTCTGGATCTCAGCTCCACCAGGGCTCTGGGAAAGAGAACCCCAAACAACAGCCCCCCCACAGAACTCACCTCATGGAGGTTATACTGTGGATGAGCTTTTCAGATTGATCTGACAGCCTAGGTGGAAGAATTATCTCAACTGGCTGCAGGCGCAGAACCCGACTCTCCAGCTCCGAGCGGGAAGCACAGTCCCGAAAACTGTCAAAAATTACTTCTCCTGTCGTTGGCTGGATCGCCTGACAAACAAAAATATACACATATATCCACTGAATATTCACATTTGCAGGGAGTGCTTCACTGGCTCAAACTGTTAACCAGAAAGAAAATCTGTGGTGTAAAATTATACAGCACCCCCACACACTGTCAGAGTGGCAAATCAAAAAACCTGAATGTGCTTTTTTCCAAAGCCATGATACAACAATAACTTCAAAATACTAACACAACTTTGTCTCAGAGAGTGACAACAATACCTCACAAATGTAAATGTGCTCTTGTTAGCAGTCCATTGCTGTTCAGTTTTTAATAGCAGACAAATCTATTAACTGAAGTCTGTGAAATGCACACGTAATTTGAACTGGAATTTGAACACTTGCTTTTGTTGTTCTCTCCCAGCAGCAGCATGACATTCAAACAGAGACACAATCAAGATACTTTTAAATTAATTCATTACCAGCTGACTGGGCTTCAGTTAGCACTATGTTTTGCTGGTTAAACAGGACTGGGTTTAATCTTCACCATAAAAGACAATACAACCCTGAAATGTATGTGGTAAAAAATCCTAAGTCTCTTCCTCTAAAGAATAGTATTTTGTAGAGGCAAAAAGTGCACATAAGACTTAAAATATTGACCCTAAAAATGTTTAAATGTTGAAATTTGTAAAGCATCTGAATAGTGATTTCCCTAATGTATTTGGTTAAAATACTAATATGTTTTCAAGTGAAACAGCAGCAAAACCAGTTTGATAAATGTTCAACTATCAACTCTGTATCTTTTCTGCAGTTTTCAAATATAAAACCATCATAGTTCACACACAGATATCTTACCTAAAGTGCCTCTTTTGTAAAAAAAAACAAACAAAACAAAAAACAAAAAATCAATTCCTACTCCCCCGCAAAATAAAATCTGAAAGACAGAACACTCATGAATTTAACAAGGCAGCCACCCACCTCCCCAGGAAGAAAACCAAAACGCACAACAAAACAACCCCACGCACACCCTGAAATACTGACTCCTGAGAAACCAACTCACCACGATGCCTGTAACTGTGTCACCTTTCTTCCTGTCTTTCAGGTTGTCTCCATTTTCACAGATGCAGAGGAGGTAGTTGTCAGGGACATCTGCTGCTACCTCTTCAACATCTACAGAATCATCCAGCTTCAACAAAGGGTTCACATGTAACAAATGTTAAAAAAAACAGCACACGGGTTTGGGTGGACTGTTCACCATTAGGTCTTTTCCAGACCCAAGTCTTGTACTCTCAGACATTAATCTAGCAATCTTTTCAGCTCCTGGTATCTAGTAAGTGTGTTTGAGAAACTAAATTCAAAACATGAGGTAGATAAGACAGGATAAAGGAAAACAAAAAAATTCAAAGAAAATAAATTAAATTCATTGGTTAAAAGATGTTTCTCTCTCATTTTAACATTTGCTAGGCAAGACCTGCAGGACACTGCAGATTTGGTAAGTCCCCACTTGGGGATGACTTCAGAAAGCAACTACACAACAAAGCTACAGCCCTGAGGAGATTACATTGTTTGTAAAGACAGCAAGATGTTTTACCACAACATAAAATTAAAGGAACTTTATTTCCTGCTGCCACTCATGTCAGCCACTAGCTGCTCATGTTCAATCCTGGTGATAACACCAGAATCAAGACATCCCAAAGGTTAGTCTGAAACCAAGTTTATTTGAAAAGGATATCTTCTCCAATAAGTGTAGACTTAGTGTAGAGGGCAGTCAGCTTACGGCTGAAGAGAGAGCTTTTATTTTCTCCAGCAGCTTTCAGTGCTGCAGTTTCCATTTGTTTTATTACTCCAACCTACAGGCAAACAAACAAGAAACAAAGTTAGATCTCTGGTAATAAATTATTATTTTTATTATTCTATATATCTGGTAATCTTTTAAGATGTGCAAACAACAAATGCATAATTCAAGCTGGAATATATCATCAACAGAAAGGGCTCTCACATCAATCCCACTAATGAGATTATAAGGCACTGCTTTTCCTGACCCTTTTCCCACTCCTGACTGCCCTCTCAACTTCTGTACCTGCGCTTCTCGTCCTATTTTGAAACAATTTAGCTGGACATCACTGCTTATTAGAGAATGGTTGTTTGCATCCAATTTAGAATCAACAAGTCCTTTTCTCAGAAAAGGAAGCAGAAAAAGAAGTTATCACCAAAAAGTCAAAGAATTACAGGGATTCAGAACAGGAAGGAACAGAGTGGGGAAAAAGAAAATGGGCTGGGATAAGAAAAACAAGGATGTGAGGAATAATAAAACAGAGAGCAGATATGTACATTTCTCCTTATTAAATGCAAAAACTTGATACAGAAACACTGAAAAAAATAACTGTTCTGGAACTGTTCCTGAAAAAATGAAGACACTTCTAGGAATCTGCTAGTGGCTCATGACACCCCCAGCACAGAGAAATTGAAACAAAGAGAAGTTGGCCATTTCTCCTGCAGGAACCAGTGATAATGAGCTGCCCACTTCTCAGACGAAACCAGGTTGTGGTACAAGCAGTGCAAGTTCTCTCAGCGCAGGTCTGTACTCAATTAGCAGGAGTCAGGGGTAACCTTGTGTCCCTTGGCTACCAGGCGGCGCACGTGGACGAAGAGGCGGTGGCTGGGGATGCTGGCAGTCATGAAGTTGTGATCCAGGTGACAGTAGATGTTCAGCTCTTTAGCTGCAATCTGCAACAAGAGTCAGCCAACGGGTCACAAAGTAATTTAAGAAGGTAAGGAGCTTATCTCTAAGACAACAGTGATGCACAACTACAATTAAAAGCTCGGTGACAAAGGGAAAACATTCCAGGAGAAAGCCTGTCCCAGCATTGCCATAAACAGGGGATTCACTATCACAGGCTGCAGGTGTCAGGTTTTAAGGCTGCACCTTGATCTTTACCACTGTGAGGTAAACCACCCACACTGCAAACACAGGGTCTGGAACACAGCTCAGCAAAAGGTCAAATGATTTTCACGCCACTAAAAACACAGCGGGAATGGAAGTACTTAGTTTGTGGTCATAAAGATGGGATTGCTCTGGCCAATCAACTAAAATTCTGAAAAATCGATACTGAACAGCAGTGGAAACCAAATACTTGATAAAAAAAGAGTAACAACACTTACTAAAACAACACTTACTAAATTATCATGTGTGATTTTTATTGTCTTCTTGCCCCCCAGCAAAAAGGCAGGTGTTCACTGACCAGAGAATGTGGTGTTAGGTAGGACCTGCAGGCAAGCACTGACCCGTCTATCTGAACAGCATATTTCTATTTCTGGGCTGTAAGTACACCAGCAAATGAGCAGACAAATTACACAGCACAAAAATGATGGGGAAAATGAATTCCCAGTAACCAGGCAACATTTCTCACTGGTCTCAAGTGTGGAAATAGCACCAAACAAAGGTTGGTAGCAACGACTTTTGGGATAGATCATAAGAAAAAGCATTATGAAACATTTATGAACCATCACTTTAAACTCACGTTTGTTATCCAGTCCTTTCCAGTTCCTACAGATCTGCCATGCCTACCCACATGCCCCATGTCTATAGATGTGACCCATCCAGGCATGACTCAGGATGCTCTCTGCACCCAGGCTGTACCTGATACATCCTTTTTAACACCTTTTGCTCCACTGCCTTTCAACCTGAGAGATTCCCAATGTCAAACATTAGAATTATATATTGGATATATATTAGAGTTCTGAACCACGATACACAATTCACCTCTGAAAGTTTTTCAACTTCAGCTCTGACAAAAAATTATTCTAGGAGCTCACCTTAAATTCTCAATATACAGAACAGCAAGAACTACCATTTGATTACAAAATAATAAATACCATTTTGGCAAAAAAAATGTGTGCATAATGGATAGACTTGAATTTCCAGCATGCTGAGATTTTTCATCCTGATTTCAAGTAACAAAACAAAACAAAATACCCCTTAAAACTTCTGCCCCCAAAGAAGTCTCCCTTCCAGAGCTGACCACAGATCTAGGATGACATCAGCTTAATGCCAAGTATCTTTCCACAACCTTGGAAAAAATTACCTCTGCATCTTGTCCAAAGAACCGGTATTTGTATCCACATTCCACACACAAAATAGCATCTTTATACTTCTTCTTCATTTCTATGAATTGGAGTTCTAGTGGAGTGTAAATGCTTTTGGTTCTTCTATTAAGATTTGTATCTGAAGAATTTTGAGAATTTTCATAGGACTTAAGAGAGGCAGAAAACTGACTGAGATTACACTGTAACCCCTCCTGTAAATAAAGGACGAGAAAGTATAATTAGGAACCATCAAACAAGTCAATTGCCCCCTCCCTGGCTTGCACTGACCACAGAGCTAAAGACTGTTCTTGCACTGAAGAGCCCCGAAGCTGCAGCACAACTACTGAAGCAGGATATACAGAATACAGTATGTTTGGAATGAAAAGGAATTAAAAAGTCATGAAAGCTGAAGTTGATTTGTCCTCAGATACCTGAGGGGAAATCAGAACCCTATTGTATCATAAGCTCTCAAAGCACAGACCAAGGCTATGCAGGCTGCAAAGACTGGGCAGCCTAAACCAGACAGATATACATTGAAATAAGGATGAATTACTGCTCTACAGGTGAGAAACTTCAGCACAAAGAGATTAATGATGTTCCAAAAACCCACAGTAAATCAAGAAATAAACCAATTTGAGTCTCACTTCCCTGTCTCAGCCACCAAAACTCTACTCCTTCTCCAGTCTGCACCTCCTCTCTAAGTTCAGCAAATATCCCAGAATAACTCAAACACAGAAAATCTACACTACAGTTTCTAAAACCTTAAATGTGAAAGGCTTTGAGCCCACTCTGTCTGCAGTTTATCATTTACAATGACATTATATAGCCTATTCTTGCCAAGCAACTTCAGCTCTACCACTCTGTATTGTTCTGTATTGTCAGCAGAGTAATGGGTTCAGAAGTGCAGAGAAGAACACTGAAAAGAGTTTCACTTACAGCAAAGTTCCTCCTCACTTACATCAAAAGATCAAGTACAGGTAATATGGTTTAAAAAAAGATACAAAGACAACACCCTCCAGAATTTTTTTAAGCATATGGCTATTGAAGACACAATTGATCAGGTTGTGCTGTAAGTTCTCTATCCGCAAATAAATCCAATAAACTTCCATTTCTACCAAGGGCCCCATTCAGACTATGAGAAACAAAGTGAACAGACTGTTTATCAGCAATGGTAATTCAGAGAAAACACAGAGATAGCTTAAATCACATACTTTGGGTCATGGAAATGTACAAGGACTGCAGTCGGAGAACAACCCGGGGAAAACAGCGCTCAGCTGTAACTCCAAAATCCCCACAACTGCATACAATTAAGCAAGAGAAGCCAGCCCAGCACAAATAAAGCTGCACTGCACCCAGAACCTGGGTGGCCTCAGGAGCTCAGATGTCTCTGATGCACAGTCCTCAGCCCACAGACACGGCGGTCTTGAGTCCAAGGTCTGTGCCAGCCAAACAGGACGACCTTGTCTCGTTTTACAGGAAATTGTAGTGGCAAAGCATGGGCAAGTGCATGAAACAAGGCAAAAGGAGCAAAAACAAACACAAAAGCTGACTCGTTGAGATGGTCATACATTAGCAGCTGGAGGAAGGTTACTGAGTAAAAAGCAAGACACAAACAGCAAAAAGGGCCCCTTCCAAGGAAGGTAAGCCAGACCTGAAATCAGTTTTCTGGGCTCTCCCAACACATCTTCATAACCTCAATCCCTCACCACAACAGAATTCTCTTGCCACAAGCAGCTCACTTCAGCATTTGGACCCCACATTCACACAAAGCAGACACCCCCAGCTGAAGGTCACAGCCCTCAGACAGGGAAGGTTAAAATCAGCTGCACAGCTTTGGACACAAGCTCCTTCCCTCGGAAAGCCAGACACAGAGCTCCACTAAAGAGCAGCTACCACAGAAAGCCATGAGGATGTGAAACTGAGCAGGCTGACCCCCACTCCCCCATTAGTTAACGTTAACTAATGTTAACTAGACCCATAAGTAAAGGGGAAACGAAATACTATGACTCCACTCAAGTCTCTTGACTTGCACCATACATATCATAATGACAATTTTGCCTGTGAGCTACCCCTATCTTCTGCAGATAAAAAAGTAGTGATACTTTTACTAGTTAGATTTACCAGCAACTAGATTAATCCACATCTCAGTGATAAACCCACACACAATTTTTGCAAAGAATTTTGCTAGAAGTTTGAGAGCCCCCATGAAAACTGGTGGGACTGAAAGCACACTGAAATGAAAGCAAAGTGCCACTCTGAACATGTGTTATTAGGGAGCTACAGCTTCCCTCACAGGCACAGGTGGCACCAACAGGGTTTCTGTTCCCTTGTCATGCTGTTGTTCACTGGTATCACTGAGGAGCCAGAACAGCCACTCTGCTCACCCAGCAAAGAGCTTCAGGAAAACATCTGTACATAAGCACAGGTCTGTGGGGCTCTGCTGCACCATTCCATGTCACAAAATGAAGCTTGTGCCAAAGCCTGCTGGTTTAACTCACAACAAGCAACCTGCACACAGCACAGGGCCACCAGAGCTCTGCATACCTTCTGTGCCACCTTTGGGCTGGTGTCCCGAGACGGAAGATTGGTGTTCCTCAATTCTGAGCTCCTCCCAGTAACACTGGGACACTTTTCCAAACTCAGATGTCCTTTCTCCTGAAAGCCATCTTCCTGGACTCTGGCACACTGCTGGTTTGAATCACTGCAGAACTCTTTCAGCCTGTCCAGAGTTTGCAAACAGATACGGGACTTCTCACACTTCTGAGAGTCTTCTTTGATAAAAATTCAAAACAAAAGCATATTAGCAACTTGTTTTCTAAAAGAGAATGTCTATTAGAGGAACATCAGTGAGCACAGAACACAAGCATTTTGCTCCATGTCCCTCTCCCCTGTGTTCCCTCTCCTCTCCCACCGCAGTATTTCTGCCAGCCTGACAGAATTGTGCATTTAAGCAGCTTGGTTAACTTCCCTGGGAAACCAATATTCCTCACTTGTCTGCTTCTTTCTATGTGGGAAGAGATGCATCATTATTTTTTGGACTGAAAATACAGACCCATAAAGTTAGCTAAGAATATTGGGAATCAAGCAGATTTTCTTTCAGTACATTTTTTTAAGCAGGCAATATTGCTTCTTGAGGGTGTCCCAGTGATACTTCAAAGCATCACACCAACAAATTTAATACTGTTCCCACTTTGAAACTTAAGAGGCTAATTCTTTCTATTGAAATGTAATGAACTTTATATTCACTGGTTTTCACACCAGCATTATTAAATTCTCTGTTCAAAGCCAAATGGAACTCAGGCATTTCCAAGGCAATGGAGCAGCTGACAATTAAAAACTTATTTACTGGCTGCCAATGCTTAAAGGTTTGCTAACAGTCAACTCACTTTTATCCTGAGTCTTCAGTGGGTTACAGATCTCTTCCAGAGTAATTTGTCGTGCCTTGGTCTTCTTTTCACAGGGTTCATTGCTTTCAGTAGATGAGCTCCTTTTACTGCCAAATTCAGAAGCCTGAAACGTAAATTAAACTAATAAGTTCAGTTACCTTTTCTGTTTCCTGTCCTCTGAAAGAGAATAATGCAACCAACAACTTCACAGGAAATTAATTCAAAATAATCCAACCTCCCGTCCCTGGTATTGTTCAAGGCTGGGTTGGGGGAGCCTGGGGCATCCTGCTCCTTAGATGTCTTTTGAAACATGCAGTTAGAACACTATGTAAACAGGAAATTCATCCATTTTGCTGTTTCATCACTGATCTTTTGCAAGAAGCTTGACTAAATACAAAGAAGTAACTTGTAGGTCCAACAAAACATAAACACTTTGCACAGAAGCACACTACAGGTGCTTGCAGCAGCTTACATCCACACTTCATATTGTAACCTCAGATGGTTTAACCATGGAATTCCAATTTCCTTAGAACTAAGCAGGAACTCCAGCCTCACCAACTAAACCCAAAACCTCCACATAAGTACATGAGTATCAGTTTTCAAGCCCACTGTTAAATACCACCAAATTAACACTAACTAGGAAGCTTTTCCTACAAGGGCAGAAAGCTGTAATAACGCCTTTCAAAATGTATTTGGACCGAAGGCAACCAAAATAGCTGACTTGAGTCAGAGGTAGAAAAAGCAAACACCATTCCAGGGCCAGAAGAGGCTGGAAACAATCACTACAGGGAGACTGGAAAATACAAACTCAGAATGAAATCCAGCTGCTGAGACACAGCCACTTTTCCCCAGGGGTGCAAAGGGAGGATGTGCATCACTTGCAGGCTCTTTTGGCCTTCCACCTACCAGCACTCAGACCTCAAGACACCTGAGCTCCAGCACCACGCGTGCCAGAGCTGCCCAAAAATGGGATTCATTCCTCCGCGTGCCACAAGCCGACAGTGACACCGTGCAGAGAGAGGCTGGGTGTTCCATCAGTGCTGGGCAGGCCTGCTGCTGGGGCTGTTCCAGCACACCCCACTGCCCTTTCCCTGCACTTATTTCCATTCTTTACCGGCAGCCAGAGCCGCTCCTGGGCCAGGAGGGGTTAAATTGCCGGGGGGCTGTGTGCCCCCAGCCCGGCTCTGCAGCTGCTCCGGGCCGGGGGCTGTCCCCAAAAGTGGGGTTCAGCTGTGCACCCTGAGCATCCTGAGCATCCCGGCAAGGGTGCAAGGCATGCATGGACACACACCCACAGCTGGATTTACATCCTTAAAATTAGCTAACTCCTTGACTAAGGGATGCTGCTGCTGCCTGTCCCACTGATCACGTCTCACCTCCTGCTGATCAGGCTTCAAAGTACACAAAGACCAAACCTCAGAGAACATCCTGACTCATGATAACCACAACCTATCCCACATTCTGCAAAACTAGAAGGCACAGGGGTTCAACACTGGCCAGTGTTATTGGAAGTGATACTGGAAGCCCCAACAACATGGACCAACGCGCTGCCCTTGACCAACCCACTGCCAAGCTCCAGCTCCTCCGAAACACATATCCTGTGTTACAGAATCCCAGGATCCCCGGGCTTGGAAGGTTCCTGTGGAGCTGCCGCCTGCCAGGCCGTGCCCAGCTGTGTCCCCTGCAGCAGTCCCCAGGCCGTGCCCAGCTGGGGCTGCCATGGCTCCACACAGGGACACTCCAGGCCCTCCCTGGGCAGCTGTTCCAGGCCTCTGCCCCTCCATGGACACAAGTTCTTCCTCCTGCCGGGCTGCCGCTCGCTGCCCTTTATTTTATTCTCGGCAGCGCCCGGCAGAGCCCGGCCCCATCCTCTGGCAGCCCTCGGAGATGTTTGTGTGGATCCACGGGATCCCCTCCGGGCCTTCCCTTCTCCGGCCTGGCCGGGCCCGGCTCCCGCAGCCTCTGGAGCTGCTGCAGAGCCCAAATCCTCTCTGTGGCCTCCCCTGGACCCTGTCTGCCAGCTCAATGTCCTTACTGCCAGGCTGTCCCCGAGCACCCGGGTACCAGGGCCCTGCGTCTCACAGGTGCCACAGCCGGCACCGCGCACCGGGCTGCGGCGGCCCTGGGGCCGCGTCCCGCAGTGTCTGCTCCCCGGACAGGGACACCGGGATGGGCACCGGGATGGACACCGGGATGGACACCGGGATGGACACCGGGATGGACACCGGGATAGCGGGCCGTGCCCGCCCCGCCCCGCCCCGCGCACCGTGTTGCGGGGGCCGCGCTCGCCGCCGCTCGCCGCCGCCCCGAAGAACCTGCTCAGCACCGGCTGCCGCGCGGCGCCGCCGCCCCGCCGGCCCCGCGGCATGGCCGGGCCCCGCGGCATGGCCGGGCCCCGCGCCGCGGCACCGCCTCCCGCCGGATGCTCCCGCTCGGCCCGCCCCGACCCGCCCCGGCACGGCCCCGGCACGGCCCCGGCGCGGCGCGGGGGGCGCGGAGCGGCCATGGCGCGCTCGCTCAACTCCATCGTGGCCGTCAGCCAGAACATGGGCATCGGCAAGGACGGGCGGCTGCCCTGGCCGCCGCTCAGGTACCGCGGCCTGCCGCCGCCGCGCCCCGCGCCCGCACTACAGCCCCCAGCGTGCCCCGCGCCGCGCGGCAGCAGGAGAGCGCGGCGGGGCCACGCGGGGCGCGCTGGGGGCTGTAGTGCTCGAGGGGATGCTTTGTGAGGCGGGAAAGCGGCGGGAGCGGGGATGTGGGGTTGTTTTTTGGGTGGGTTCTCTCTCATGCCGTGGTCGCAAGCTGTCCCCTCGTGCGAGCACAGCTGGGGGGACAAAGGTCTCACCTCGGCCATGGCACCGGCCCAGCCCCCTCCAGCCGCCTCCCCGCCACGCTCTGGCGACGCTCCCATCATGAGTGGGGCTTTTTGTTGAAATTAGAGAACTTACAAAAAAAAAAAAAATAGGAATTAGAGAATTTTTTCTTAAGGCAGGTTGTAACGCAGTTCGTGCTTCCCCGGCAGGAATGAGTACAAGTACTTCCAGAGAATGACGAGCACGTCCCGCGTGGAAGGTAACGTGAGGCGCCGCACTCCAAACTCGGGGTTTGCATTTCCCTGCCTGCCCTCACAAGTCTCACCTGTATTTCAGCCCTTTGCAATCGCTAGACAGTCAGGGATTTCAGAGCAGATGCAGGAAACAAACTCTTAAGAAGCAATTGTCAAGTCCTTCTTTCACCAGAAGCATAGAAAACTTCATCTAAAGTTTGCATAACAAGCCTTTACACAAAACTCCAAGTTAACATGGGGAGGTTTTCAGAAGCTGCGTAATTAGCAGAGGTAGTTTGGGTTTTTCAGTCTGCATTAGCTTAGCTACCTTGTTTGCTGTAGCTCAGCCGTGGCCATTCGATCCACCCCTCTGACCCTTGTGACAGGAATTCTGCTGAGTTTTCTGAGCCCTGAGTCAAATCCAGGCACCAGAAAACCCAGACGATGCTGATGGCATAGAGCAGAAATACTGCAGTTATTTGTCAACTTGGCCACTTTTTCATGGTTTGTTTATGGTTTTTTTATGCTGTTAAAACTCGCTTGTTTGGTAAAAACCCGCTTTTGGTCAGCTGGATGCATTCCTTTGTTTTGATAAGGTGCCTTACTCAATTTTCTGCCTTGAAGGTCTGTTTTGGGTAGGTGATTTATTCAGTTTTCTGATTGGAATATTGGTTCCGTAATCCACAAGGAATGTCTAATCTCATTTTGAAGCAGTTCTAAGTGAAAGACTTTACATGTGTTTTGGAGACCTGATCCAACCCTTGGCAGCCCTGTATGTATAAAAAAAGGACAGAACACAATTGGCAGTTGTAAGTCTTTTTAGATGTCTGCAAGTTGCATCTTACCTGGCACAAATAACCTGTGATCAAGAAAAAAGATGTTTGAAATATAATTACAGAGAAACATTTTGCTCTACCCTGCCTGCAGATCCTTTGATAAGCTGTGACCTTGGATGCTGGGCAGGTGAAGTGCTCCATAACCAGACTTCTTAATGGATTATGCTGCCATAAATCTTCACACCGGGGATGTCACCATTGCCTCTGTTGTGTCCCAGCCTGGAAACAGCATGGGAAGAGTGACCATGTTGGCATTGTGGGTTTTTTTCTCTGATAACTCCTTTTTCTCATAAAGAGAAACATTCCTTTCCTTAGCAGATTTACATATGAGAGGTGATCAGATGATCAATGCTTATAATACATATAATTTCTGACCAGTGCCAATGCTTGGGCTTGGTCAGAAATTATATGTATGTATGAAGGTTAGAGTGTGATTGAGCCCCTGCAGCACTTCAGTTTTAGATTTAATTTGACTGCTTCTTCTCCTAGAAATTATTGTGGGTTTATAAATCTGTGTGTGACTCATTGGAGAGCTGAGGCCTGAGTTCCTGCGTTTGCTAGCTGCTGGAGAGGGGTTTGGAAGGGCAGGGGAGGTCCACCAGTGTCTCTAAACAATTCAAATCAATTCTCTCCTGCTCAGGTAAACAGAATGCAGTGATAATGGGTAAAAAAACGTGGTTCTCCATTCCTGAGAAGAACCGTCCTTTAAAAGACAGAGTTAATATTGTGCTCAGCAGGGAGCTCAAGTAAGTATGATAAATAAGGGCCCAGTGAAACAAATAAAAACCTGTAACTGTATGTTACAACATACAGTTGTTCCAAACGTAGTATTTTTGGTATCTGGTTCGAAAGCATCTCTGCTGTTGGTTCTGAGTGTTGTAACTACTTTACTCTTAATTTTGTTTTTTTTTTTAAATTCATTCACAGGGTAATTGTCATTACTTTGCATCATGAGTAGTACTTCTAGCCCTACTCACAAACCATTTGACAGTTTTCAATAGTGCTTCTGACTCATGTATTTAACTGTATTTCTCGAGTTCCAGCTTAGATTGGTAGCCCTTAATCCATTTTTTGAAGTTTATTTTCATTGGGATTTGTGGATGAACTGTCCCTTTTCAGAACTCTCTTGAATGCATCACCCACAGTCACACAAATATTTTCAAATACAAATGTCCACTTGTACTGCTTTATTGCTTTGGAGGATGTTGGTGGATTTGCAGGTGAATATGTGGGTGGACAGGGAATAGTGGCTTTTCAACTAGTTTTATTGAATGAAATATTAAAATTCTGGAATTCAGGTAAAAATCTACATTTAATTTCTTGATTATCTGTATTTAATGATCTATGTTTAATTTAGAGATTGTGTATTTATCTTATAGATATGTAAATTTCCCAGTCACACTTTTTCAAAACCATGTTGTGAAATTCCAGATTTTTAATTTATAATGCCTCCTAAATTATGGTTAAGATGTGATTTGCTGAACAGTCCTACAGTTAGATGAGACTTCTAACATAATTTGGCAATAACAGGCACTTGACAATAATTAACTGACGTGAGGCATGTAGTTATTTGTTAATTCAACAAAGTACATTTTGTTTCTAGTTTGTACTGATGATCTTGATGAATTGTCCTTTATTTATTTGGTAATAGAACTTTGCTTTTTCTAGGGAAACCCCGAAAGGAGCACATTATCTTTCCAAAAGTCTGGATGATGCTTTAGCTCTTTTGGATTCACCAGAGTTAAAAAGTAAAGTAGACATGGTTTGGATCGTGGGAGGCACTTCAGTGTACAAGGTACATTTAGCCTCCTCCTAAATCACTCATTTTCTGTGATGGGATGAGGATGAAGTTCCTATTACTGCTGCTTTAGGAGGTGCTTTTCCTCCACATTGCCAGCAAACTGCAGTGATTGCAACAGAGAGTAGGATCTCAACTCTCAGGTTGAGAACACCCGTCCAGAAACTGAACATTGCTCTTGCCAACAGGCCAGTGTCACACTGTTGCTGTGCTTTTGAGAGCTGTTCATAAATACCTAAATTGCTTGGTCCTTCAGAGAAAGCCCATATTGTTATGTTTATTTTACCAAGCCCATGTCGTTATGTTTATTTTACTGAGATTGCTGACTGACCCTGCAAAGCATGTGAAATGAAAAAAAAAGGGAAAATGCTCCAGCGTTTTTAGTCAGAGTATGACACTTTATACATGTAAATGGGGAAGAAAATAGGATTTAGAGAGAGCTGACAGGTCATGATGTCAGCAATAACAGGAGATAAGCGTGCAACAAAAGGTCGAACTCACTCTGCTTTCCCATCCAGCAGTGCTCCTACTGCTCCCACTCCCTAGGTCAAGAATTGTAAAGCAAATTCTTTTTAACAATAGAAGAAACAGTGCTGCTGTCCTTTAGTCATTGCAAGCATGCTGGGAGATACACTCCAGTTGTTCTGATGTGTGATGGCGGTGCCATAACGCACCTGTGGGAAATTAGGGCAGATACTGTGCCCTTTGTGCAGGGTAGGAAAATGCATTCTTCTGGTACTTGTTGCCTTTACTCTTTGTGCTTTTCTCTTCTCTGGGTCTGAGGAAATGCATCTCCTACAGTAGAAACAGAAACAGAGATTGCTAAGGTTGTAAGAAGATGAGGTGCATATGAAATAACCACATTCCTTGTGGTGAAGTCCACAGTACATTTGATGTGCAAATGCATTCAGCCTCTAATCAGATACCATCCTACAGAAGAAATGTCCTTGGCTCTCAGCCATGACAGTGCCTGTGCCATGCAGAGGGCTTCTGAGAGGGCTTCTCCAGAAGCTCAGAGGGGCAGAGCTGCCCAGCAGGAGCCAGAGCCAGCTGTGAGCAGCAGTGTTTGCCCCTTCCCTGCCACAGCCATGGGCTCAGCCGTAAAGAGTTCTTGCTTCTGCTGCTTCTTCCAAGAGCATCTGTCTTGGAGGCTTTTATTTTAACTATTTTTACAGCATCTGGCTGATATTTGGAAGAAAATAATGCCTTTTCTTAGACCATTACTCACCAATACGCACAATATAAATTGGCAGTTTTGATCAAGAATAAATTGGAATGTACTATTTGTGCTGATCAGTACAAGGGAATGTTTAAAGTAATAGGAGACCTGGTTACCCTGGACTTGGAAAAGAATTGAGAGTGATGGGAATGTCCAGTGTGGAGAAGAGAAGGCTCCAGGGAGAGCTCAGAGCCCCTTCCAGGGCCTAAAGGGGCTCCAGGAGAGCTGGAGAGGGACTGGGGACAAGGGATGGAGTGACAGGAGCCAGGGAATGGCTGCCAGTGGCAGAGGGCAGGGCTGGATGGGATCTTGGGCAGCAATTGTTCCCTGGCAGGGTGGGCAGGCCCTGGCACAGGGTGCCCAGAGCAGCTGGGGCTGCCCCTGGATCCCTGGCAGTGCCCAAGGCCAGGTTGGAGCAACCTGGGACAGAGGAAGGTGTCCCTGCTCATGGAACAGGATGAGCTTTTTCTGTCCAACCCAAATCCTTTTGTGGTTCTAAAATTTCAGCTGTTCCCTGCCTTTCGAGCATCTGCTCAAGACATTTCAAAGGAAAGTTTAGAACCACAAAAGGATTTGGGTTGGACAGAAAAAGCTACATTAGGGAGAAATCTAACAGATTCCTGCACTCAAGCTACTTTTGTGATATTAATTGAAAGGGTTTTATGGGGACCATACATGTCTACCAAAACTGCAAGCAATATTTTTAGTGTCTGTATTAAGGTTGCATGAAGGCATGAAGAAATATTTCCATTATATCATGTAGAAATGTGTAGGAAGTAAAACAGTAATTGGTAATTTAAGTGAATAATTTTATTCAGTATTTCAGTTATTTGGTTTTAAAGCATTATTTTGATCTCACTAGTTTGTGTGGCTCAGAGGTTGAGAACTGATTTTGTTCCTTAATACAGGTCTGTGCTTGTCTATAGAAAGGCCTACCCCGTTTTGATTATTCAGGCTGTTACAGCCTGAAAACCAAGTCAGTTTATACTTTCTGCTGTCAAACAGAGAGGATGTTCACGTGGGTCTGTCTTGCTGCCCGTCTGCATCAAGGGAAGCACTTGCAGGTTCCCAGTGAGGTCTGCCTCCAGCTTCTCTGTTACGTTTTTCTGTCTGACCCTGTCATCCTGTGGGCAAGAAACGTGGTCTGTGCAGGGTTCTTCTTCTGTGGGTTGCCAGCTCCTTGAGGCACAGTGGTTTTCCATTGGGATTGCTGCAAAGTGAAAGCAGCCTGGGGTGCTCTGGCAGCCTGTCAGGGGCTGCTGTGGCTGCCAGAGGAGGAGGAAGGTGTGGGCATTCTCAGGACAGCACTGCAGCTGCTCTGCCCAGGTTGGTCTGTGGTCCTGGGCAGTGAGCTCAGCCTGGTGACATTCCACTGGAGTGGGACTCTGGGAGTAGGAAGCAGACACAGAATGTACTGGATGTGAGGGTGCTCAGCTGAGGGCATCTGTCAGAAGCTGCAGCAGCACCTTTACCATTGCCAGATGCCTCCAAGGTCCACACTGTTATTTGAGACAGTGGCTTGTCCTGTGGAGCCTTTTAACACAGCTCCTAACCTTAGCACCATCAGATCACTTAATACTTTGCTTTGGGGAGGTCCACCCTGATCAGGGCTATTGTCAGTAAGCTCTGGGAACAATCCTGCAAGCCTGTTTCTGTAAGATGGTGTTAACAGGGAGCGTGCCATCACCTTCCAGCCTTTGCAGGATTTTGTTTCCCACACCCCTGGTGGGTGCTCTGGGCTATTCAGGATGTCTGAGCACTGTCCTGCTGTGCCTTTTGCTTGTCCCAGGACCATGCTGGAGCACCAGCCAGACTTGCTGTCCCCCAGGGAGCTGGGCCAAGCTGCAGCAGCTGCCCAGCTGTCTGAGTGCACCTTTGGGACACGGGTGTCCCCTCAGGTACAGCTGGCTGCAGGGCCCTGTCCAGCCTTTATGAGCAAGGCACTACAGCATGGACTCCAGGATGGCATTTTGGCTCAGGATGCTGCCTGCCAGGAGTGGGATGGAGGCAGGGGATTGCTGCTGTTCACATCCTTTTCCTCCTCAGACTGCAGGAGAGGGAGACCCAAATCTGTGAGCATTTGTAAGGACACAGAGCATCCCTCTGTTGGTTATGGCCATCTCTCCCACTGCCCCTCAGATCTCAAGGACACAGTTCTCTCCAGGGGGTGAGAGGATTGGCATCAGCTGCCTCAGGACCTCTGTGAGCTGTGGTGGCCATCCAAGTCCTCGTGTAGGTCACACTGACGCTGGGCTCACGCACTCTGGGAAACTGTGACCTGACCTCTGCAACAGGGAAAGGGGGAGCAGTGGGTGGTGTGTGGCAAGTGGGAGCAGGAAGGATTGAAAAGAGCTCCATCAGTTCAGTGAGGGTTCAGAAAAACACGTGTGGGTGTCATCATCTTGAATGTGACTGGACATTGATGCCCTCATCAGGTTTATTACCTCCTAAGGTAGCCACAGAGCAGTAGTGATGCCCCCAGGGAAGCTTCTGGACTTCTGACAGCACAGGTTAATTTGATTTGATCTGAGTGCAGTGCCATCTGGATCCCCTGTGCACTGTTGTGGATCTCCTGAGTTCCAGAAGGAGCTGGGGTTGCTGTTTGGATGAGGAAGGAGGAGCCTGGCAGTGGTCAGTGGGTTACAGCAATTACAGAGGTGTTACACAGGATGGCAGGCGCTGTGTGATTCTGTGTGAGCACTTCACCTTTTGAGGGCTGTCTGCTGGCTGGTGAGTGCTTCTTGTGTGCTGGGGCTTGTGGTGCTGGCTCACTCATTGGCTCTGGCCCTGGGGACCCTCGTGGCTGTTGCAGCTCATCAGATGTCCTGGAGCTGCTTCTGGCTCAGTTTCATACCCAAGAAATTTCGTTCATGGGTATCAAACCTGCTCCCACATACAACTCAAGCATGCTGGGTGAGGACAGTTGGAAGGTCCATTAACAGTCAGACTCAATGGTCTTGGAAGTGTTTTCCAGCCTTAGCCATTCTGCAGTTCTGTCATCTCAAAACCAGGTTTCTATTCCAAGTTAGGACACAGCTGCACCTGTGTGAAGGTATTGTCTCTTGAGAGGTTCAGGTCTTGGCCTTGACTCTGAAAAACTTCTCTCTGGACATCTTAGGGGGGTCAGAGGCCCACAGAATGGTTTACACTGGAAGGGACTTAAAGGCTCAAGTCATTCCAAGGCTCTTGTCATGGACTGGGACACCTTCCACTGGACCAGGTTACTCTGAGTCCACTCTGTATAAATTCTGTCAGTCTCTTTTAACTACATTTAAACCACGTGGTCAAAAACAACATGGAGGTTTTACTAGGAATAGGATTTGTAAGTCCATTACATCCTTAAATAGTGTGTTAAAAAACCACACAAAACCAACAACAACAAAAACACACATACAAATCCACTAAAATCATCAGACCCAGGTGTCAGCTTCTTTATGTGTATGATATGGTTTTATGATGTGTAGAGTGAGTATGTCAGCATTCCACCAGCTCAGCTCTGTGCCTCCTCCAATTTCTCTTCAGTTCCAAAAAAATGGTGAAACCAATGGTGTGGGCTGGATGGGCAAGACTGACTTGAATATCAGTGAGAACCTACTTTATTCCTAGTGGAAATGACAGCATTATGACAAAACTCCTTTGCCACCCTGCCATGTCCTCAGCAGTATTTCACTGGTGCACTGTCAGACAGAGTCCAGGCATTGCTGAACAGGCTCCTTTGGAGGCTCCACCTGTGGAAGTTTCCATGTTTGATACCAAATTTCCTTCTCTGAAGTTTTCCAGCGTTGCCTTGGGAGAGCAGGAGGGAGCAGGTGTTCCCAAGGGAGCAGGAGCTGGACCCCATGGGCAGTAGTTGTAAGGGCAGGGGCCTGGCCTGGTGGGACAGGTCCATTATGGCCCCATGACCATAACCAGGTCAGGCATGGCCTGGGGGTGACAAGGCAGGGCTGTGGGCACAGGCTGATTTAACTCTGCCTGAATCCCAAAGCAGAGGAAAGTGGCCCTGAACAGAAGAGAGCAAGTGAAATAGAAAAGCATGTTGGTCACTGCCAGGCCCTGGGCACTCCCAGCTGCTGAGGAGGAATGTGAGGCTGAAACCTGCCTGAGCCTTTTTCTCTTCCCCAAGCTCTTTTCTGTTTGCAGTTTACTGGTCATGGGCCACCTACACACACAGGCCTCCAGAGCTGCTCTGACAAACTGAGGAAGCATTTGTGCTTCTTTTATGAATGTGGGGACAGTGACACAGCTGGTTGGTTCGTTCAGCTAATGAAACTATTTCCCTAGAACAGAGGTCACCATCTGGTCTCCCTGGGGTTAAATTCAACTTTCTCTGCAGCACCTGTGGTCACTCCCTCCCTGTGCTCTTCCCTGGCCTATTGGGGTGGCACAGAGTTCTTGATAAAGCTGAATTCCAAAGTGTCTCTGTTTTACAGAACACAACGTCTTTTGATTTTTGAAGCATTTTATTCTGTCATTTTGCAAGTGTGACTCTTTATCTCCCTGTCCTTAAACAAAGAAAAATACTAGTATTTGTGTACAAACTGGATGGACACCAGTTCAGTGCTGTTCGATGCTTGTGTGCTGTGACTTACCCCTGTCATTTTTAACTGTTCTCTAGTAGAGCAGCTTCTCCACAAATTAGCCTCTCAGCAGTGGTTAATTAATTTTATTGGATTCCATTTGTTATTGCTTGGTTCCTGTGCTTGTTCAAGTAGTACGTAATAGCCTGTTGCATGGTGAGTCATCTTCCACAAAGAGCATTGCTCGTTGCCAGTTTAAGCAAGAGAGAGGAACAGCTAAAGCTTTTCAAAAATGTATTGTAACCAACCCTAGTGTAGCTTTTCATGGGTTATTTTAATGCCTGCAAAGTCTGGAAGAGTTGTCTTCTTTTGATCTCAAGACAAAATGTATATTCCTGTATGTTCCTAACTCCTGAATTTGTTAGTGAAAAACTGACCTAACAAACATTACCTTGGAATATTTTCATCCAAAGAGCTTGGAAATGTAAAATCTTTCAGCACGTGTTACCAATTTGCCACAATCCAGACCTCCAAGTTTGCAGTTAAACTAAGGAGTAGATTGATATCTAGAATTCCAAAAAATACAGCACAAATCCCTAGCAGTGATATTAAGCATCAGAACAAATTACCTTGAAGTGTGGGCATCTCTCACCACTTAAACCTTCCTGTCTCCCAGAGAGGTGTGATTCAGAAATTGCTTGTTGCTACCGGGCCCACTGTTCCTTTCTTCTCACAGGGCTATTCAAATTTTGTTCTTAACTTCTGTCAGATACCCCAGGCTCTGAGAATAGGTATTGCTGCCACTTACCAGGTGGAACTGACACAGGGTGAAATTATCCCTTTAGAAACTGCTCTTCAGCAGAGTCTAAAAGAGGAGATTCAGAGTGTAATTTCCACGGCTTTGCTAAAAGCCTGTGATACATACAATTGTGACTGAGTTTGTGTTGTTTCTAAAGGCAGCAATGGAGAAGCCAATTCATCATCGATTGTTTGTGACAAGAATCTTGAAAGAATTTGAAAGTGACACATTTTTTCCAGAAATTGACCATAAAGTCTACAAGCTTCTGGCAGAGTAAGTACCAAAATGTGTATCAGGCTAGTCTTCAGAATAATCTGATTTGAATGTTTTAACAGTTCTGTGGAGGCCTCTTGGTTTGAATTTGAGGTGAAATTTTACCCAGAATCGTGCTTTACTTACAACCTGGAATGGCATCACTCTCTGCACAGGCTTTCTTGGAACTTGGTGTGTTCCTCAACTTTCCTATGATCTTCACAGTAAAGAATTGTCAGTGTCAGTTTGCTTCAAAAGTAGGTTTTCCTTATTGTTTCCTGGTTTAGAATTACTCAAATATTTACTAAGCTTTTTAACTCTCAGTATGGTGTTAGTAAATAGTACTTGGCCTCTGAATGTATTTGATAAATTGCCAGGGACAAATTAAATGGATTTGACTGGAGAGGCTTGAGCTTTATAGATTTCTAAGGTTATTCCTTCTCATTGAGAAAATTACTTCTTCCTAACAAACGTCGTAGGAAAAGGTGTACAAAAAGTTACGGTTTCTGTCATTCACTGTGGTTTCTTCTGTATTATCCTTCTCATACTCTAGTTGTGCTTTTATGTCCTCTCCAACAAGATTACATCCCACAGGCAGTAAGGAGGCAGCAGAAATTCAGACACCTGCCTCAAGAACTGTTGGAAGATCTTCGACAGAATCTAGAATCTTCGATAGAATCAGGCTTTGAGAAGCCTCTACAATTCCATTTCTCACAAAGAACCAGGAAGGACTGGACCTGTTGCTCTTCCTGCTGCTCCTGTTTTGGCTCTCAGCTGGTTACAGACCAGCAATGGAAGAAATAGAAAGTCTGAGTAGTGGAACTCTCCTCAGGGGACACAGGAATGGATTAGCACAGCTCTGGGGGAGGATAGGCAGGGGCAGGGAAGAGGGATGCGGGACAGACGAGGTGGGTGGGGAGGATGAGTCACCCTCTCCAACTCCAATATATTCTGAACTACTCTGTGCTCATTTGAGTGTCCTGAGATCTGACCCAGAGCTCCCTCTCTCTCTCGGCTGTTCCTAGCTATACGTTGTTTTTGGCCAATGTACTAAATTGAACATTGGTGTTAGAACATGATTTTGTAAAATAACAGGTAATTTCCTCACTGAAGTGGAAACCTGACGCCGCCAAACCTTACCAAATAAATTTAAAATGTATCTCTCCCTCAAAGTCTGTATTACTCATACAAAATCCTTGTTCTTTCACGGGAAGATGAAAAGATTTTTGAAAGCGTCTATTAATAAGAAGTGGTTTAGAAAACCTGGAATATAGAAGAACCCTTTCTATGGTAGCAGTCACCTGCTTTAGTAATCTCTTGCACACTTGTAAAGTCTTGTCCTTAGCATTTCCTCTAAACCAACTTAGAAAAAGCAAGATGAGAAAAAAAACCAAGGCATTCCATAATCTCTTCTTCCTTGGCAGACATTTTGAATAGTATATTGGAGGCTTTAATAAAAATGTTGGGTATTTCTTTATTAACCAAAAATAGGGGTGTTGTTTTGTGTCAGAGTATTCTTTCTTCATCTAAAAGATGTGCATTTAGATCACAGATAGTAGTTATTATATTTCCTAAAAAAAGTACCTGTTCTAAAGACAGTGTTTTCATTTTTTTTTCCCCAAACTACTTGCTTTTCTAGTTGATTGGATAAATTACAGGTGAATCATAATGATATTCTTACCTGCTTGTTGCCTTTTGCTTTTTCTTCTCCTCTCTCCCTAGGTACCCAGGTGTCCCTGCTGATATCCAAGAAGAGAATGGGATTCAATACAAATTTGAAGTGTATGAGAAAACTGTCGTGGCACAATAAGGGAGGCATTTTGTACTTCTGTGTAAGGGCAGGTATTTTGAATCATAAAGTTTTACTGAGTGTAAAGATACATTAAAATTTTGAAGAAAATCATTCCTGATGGTGAAATACCTCAGTAGTGAATGGTTCCAAAAACCACACCCCACGCTTTGAAGGCACACCCTGCAGAAGAGGGTCTGAGGAGTTCCACAGCAAAGGTTGCATGAGACCTTGCGGTGATCTTACAATCCATGGCGGCTGACAATTCCACAGGTAATGAAAGGCATTAGATTATCTCTGGGCTTTTCTATGGAGACAAAGGGGTTTAGTATCTTTCTCCTTGTCCAAAACCTCCAGAGCTGAGAAAGCGCCAAGCCTCCCAGGTCTGATGGGATGTAAATGTTATGAATGTGTACACATTGTATACATTCATAACAGCCTTTAAAATGTACCCGTGCAGAGGTAAAGCCAGCCCAGCAGGAGGAGGGGAATCGGGAAGTGTCCCGTAGCAGTTGAGGGATGCACTGATCCAGGACCTGTCACTCCAGGGTGGGTCCCCGCAGGATCACCAGTCCTGCTGCAAAACCTGCTCCAGGGGGGCTCCTCTCCCTGTGGGTCCTGCTCCAGCAGGGGCTCCCCACGGGATCACAGCCTCCTTCCTGCCTCTGCTGCTCCGGCGTGGGCTGCTCAGGGCTGCGGGTGGGACTGTGGGGCTGAGGGGAGTCTGTGCTGCACCTGCTCCGCTCCCGCCCCACCTGCGCCTGCAGGGCTCTTCTCCTCTCCCCTCCCAGCTCCTCTCGCCCCAGCTCTGGTTCTCCACAGGCTTTTCTGCACCTTATTAGCTCTGTTCTCCCAGAGCTGCCGCTGCTGGGCTCAGCCCTGGCCAGCAGTGGCTCTGCCCTGGAGCCCGTGGGACACGGGGGAAGCTTCCAGCAGCTTCTCACAGAAGCCACCCCTGCAGCCCCCCCTGCTCGCCAAACCTGGCCACGCAAGCCCAGCAAAATCTAGTAAAGAAGCTTTAATATTTCCCTAGGTTCACAGCTGTCTGAAAGCTTGGCTGCTCTCATAAAAAGTCACTGTGTCAGTTTGACCGCAGACACTTCAAAGTGGAAGAAAATATACATTGATTTCTTAGAAAAGTCTGTGTTCCTGTGTTCCTGCCAAGCATTATCAGTAAAGATGCAGTTCGTTTGTCATGTGAGTTTAAATAATCTATGTGACAAATATGGATTATAACCAATATTGGAGTAGTTCTGTTTCATCTTTATTAAATATAGTTAAATACAAAAATACTAAAAATCTTAAATAAACTGGTATAATTTACATTGATGTTCCCTTAGAATATCAGCAATGAGCACCCCTTGAATTTTCCATCACACTTCACTACAACACCTAGCTGATAAAAAACATATTTATTGCAGCACCTGTTCTGAGTTGTCTCAGTTTTCTCTGTTTCCTTTGAAACTGTAAGCACTTCCCTGTATTGATCTTCTTGTTCCGTGTACGCTGATGTTGCATTGATCGATAAAAACAAGTTTATGCTTACATAATGCAGCAAGAAGTCTCCAGAGTTTTAAATTGACAGCACATTGTTGAAGGGGAGGAAAGAGACTGTTACCAGGGAGATGTCATGTTTTTTTTTAAAAATACAAGTCACCGTGACCCTGGCAAGAGAATAACCTCCCAAAAGTGTTTAAAACATACCTGTTATAGGTCAGTGTTGAAAGCTCTGACACTTTGCAAAGTACTGTGTTTAGGACAACTGGCATTTATTAAAAATGGGAGAAAAGACTTCATGCAATGCTGAGGCAAACATACATTAGAAACTTTGTGCCTAAGTATAGAGATATGTCTAACTGAGGCCAGGATGTTTTGTAGCATCATTTCAGTTTCAAAGAACTTTTAACTTGGATGCAAAAACAAGCCTGCTGAGAACATAAATGGTTATTCTTGATTCTTTGTGGACTCACTCAGTCCTCTCCAGATTTAACTATGTCCTTTGTCAGATACAACAACAAATTAAGTTAATTTGCGTTTCGTGGAAATGCGAACTTCTGTCTCCTACTTGAAACTTTTCAGAACATAATGCTGTTCCTTCAGTGTGGCTCTCTGCTGCAAAGATGCATTTCTGTTTGGTGTGGTTTTTAGGAGAAGCACTGCATTTGGAGCACAGCACCTTTTGTCCCACAGCTTTCCAATACACAGAGCCCTGTCGAGAACTAGGAGAACGTGTTTGGTGCAGTGAAGCTGAACCCAGAACGGTGTTCACCCCACGGACAGACACCCCAACCACCACTCTTTACCCACACCAGGTTATAAAGGCTTCCTGTCTCAGGATGGGTAGGCAGAAGGGAGTGAGCCTGTGTGCTCAGCAGGCACATGCAGACTGTTTGCTGTCGGGTGTGTTGTGAGCGTGGTTACCTGGCCCCGCTGATGTCCCCAGGGTAAAAATAGGCCTCTCGTACTGTGGCTTGAAGGAAAAAAAACCTGTGTTCCAAATGCATCTTCCCCATGTTTTGTTTACTCTTGTACCTCATTGATAAATGATTCCTTGAAAAGCCATAGATTCTCATTATGTCCAGTACAGGGGAAAATGTCATGTTTTTACCAAGTTCCATGCAGCTAAGTGCAATGAATAGCATCATGAGTGACAGTGTAATTACCAATCACCAAGAAAAGTCTATACAGGTATAATTTAATCCCCCTCTTTCATGCTTTCCTCAGAACAAACTGTTCCAAACAAATTAAAATATTAATTTTCAAGGATGATACTAGATTTAACAAGATAGCTAAAACCAGAGAGTTTGCATGAAAAAAGCGAAAAACAAACATAAATGTTTTTATTGCTTGTCTATTACTCATTATCTCTTATCTAACAGTGGACAGCGATTTCCATTTGGCAGTAGAAAGCTGATGTTTTCAGTAGTGTTAAAGCCACGGTGTATTCAAGGTCAGAGCTGGGAACATTCCAACAACAAATCTCTATCGTGGACAGCAATCCATGGAAAAGAAAGGTACACTCTGAAAAATAAGTTAGCTAATTTAGCAAATAAAATACTATTAGTATTTGTACTGAAGAGCAGGGGGAAAACAGGAAGGGGAGAATGGCAATAATTATCTTATTCAGGTTATCTGGGGAGAGCAGTGGTAGCACTTGACATCTTAATGGGGAACAGACAATTGTGCTGTCTTCATCAGACAAGAGCTAATTTGCTAAGGACTTAAACCTAAACCAAAAGTTATAAAAAAAAAATAGCTTTTAAGTAGTTAAAAAGGTATGCTAACAGAAGAAGGCAGGAGCAGGCAGAGGCAGCAGCTGACTTGGAGGGAAGGATTGTTCCTTAATCAGGACAGAAAATTAGGTGAGCAGAGGTGACAGATGAGGCGACAAAGCCTGGTTAAGTACAAAACTGGGAGATGCCTCCCTTGTTACTCAGGTGTGCATTATTTGTCTCTGCTTGCCCTGGAGGGCTGTAGGAATGAAGCCAACCAAGTTAGGGTAAGGCTGGCTGAAAAATCTGAAGAGCCAGGTCTTGAAACAGAAGACTGGAAGAGGAGAAAGAGAGCTGGGAAGAGGAAATTGATGTTTCTTAGAAGGATACGTGGTCTACCGTGTTAGTTTGCCCTGCAGCTTTAATTACGAAGAGAACACTAAGAGTGCTGCAGGGTTTAGCACCTTTAAGATGCTGTGACAAAGAATGTCCTTAGTGAGGGGTTTTCAGGATTGAGGCGTTTATGTGCCTGCCTTTGTCAGCTCCACGGAAAGCCTCCACTGGAGCTGCTGTCCGGAGGTGGCTGCTCCACACCCGGGGCGAGAGTCCCACCCCGGAGCCCGGGGGTTGTCGCTGTGCCCGGTGCTCTTCTGCTCCCCTCGGTGCACAGCTTCTGCTTCTGGGACTTCTGCATCTGGGAAACCTGCTCTTTTCCCTGTCTTCACTTCTTTTCAGCTGGCTCTGGGGTGATCCTGGGTTATTCTACCCTCTGTTCTCTGCAGATCATTCTGTCTCCTTTCTGCAACATCAAAGCAAAATTCATACAAGAGGGCTTTTGTTAGATTAATTGACATGGTTGGAAAAAGAATAGATGAGCTCTCAAGCAGAGTTCTATTCTGACTACATTTTCAGGACTTTTTTTCAAGTGACTTGGACAAGAGCTTACAAAACTTGCCTGTTCATCTCCAGTTAAATTGGGTGGGTTAAAGGAGATTAAGTTTTCTCATACATCTTGTTTTCCTCTTTTGATTATTTAATGGTTTAGCTGCAGCATTTGTATATCATCTTCAGTCCTTGAGCAGTGGTCCTCACCATTTTGTCCCTTATATCTTCAGCTGTCCCATTGGATTGAAAATTTACAGGAGTTCAGAGAACTGGGCTGATCAAGAGAAGTAGGTATTTCAAATAGATGTTTCTTAAGTATGTGCTTACTTCTGATTAAGTGGTGGTGAAGTGTTTTTTCTTGAAACTGGGCCATATATTTGCCTAAGTAAGCAAAGCTGTGGGTATGAAAATAAATATTTTGTTAATGTGCGCTGTGGAAAAAAAGAAAGATGGTGGGGAGAAAGTAAAAAGTAAATATAAGCTGAGAATAAACAGAACCTGGGAGGACAGGAAATGAATGATACCCCATTACCTATGGAGCCCTAAATAAATGTCTTTTCCTTCCTTGAGCAGTTCAGTTTAACAAGTTCCTAATACCAAGCAGAGGCCTTTATTCAGAAGCCATAAAATCGTTTATAAATTATGTAATTGGTTTAATTGAGACGGACACTTGGATGAAAACAGAACCCGTTGATGTTCATCCTTCCTCCAAATGCAGTTTTCCACACAAAACCCTGCTGGGAACACTCACATTGGGTTCAGACAGCTGTCCCAGTGGATGGATTACCAGCCCTTCACTGGAGATCCCTGCTTCACCTCAATAATTTAAAATGGATTTGGCCACCGAATTGCACTAAAGCTTGTTCAGTACTAAGGAGCACTTTAGAAGTGTTTAGTCTTTTTAGTTCTGCATCAGTAGCTCATTGAACATGTCCAAAGAAGCTCCTGGAAACGATTGCTTGTGAAAACAGCTTGGAAAAGAGCTTCATTTTCACGAGAGCAAGAAGGAACTTTTAATCACTATGCCTCCTCTTGTTAGGTTTTGCTCAAAAATATTAAAATTTAGATCTGGTCCCATCAGCTGTCCTAGGTGGAAAACCTCATTAATGTAACATATCTAAGTTTAGAAAGACATTTTTTTTCTAATTAATTTTAAGCCCTTTTTTTCTCATGCCAGTTCAGTTGTTTATCATGGTAGAAGGCAGCCCATTTGACTGGAGTTCTATACTCACTGAGTGTTTTTGTGCATATTGCTATTTCAGTCAGTCAAAATTGATTTCTTTAGTGTTGACTCTCAGTGTCTCTCATGAAATTATGGTTATCTTTCCAACAGAATCATGTAAATTCTATTGCTTTTGTTGCAGACCAGTTTTACTTTTTTTCTGCACAATTCACTATATTTTTTTCCTAGTATATAATTCAGATTCTTTTGGAAGCTGCTCCAGACATGAAAGTACAGACAACGTTCTGGTGCAATCTAAACAACAATGTATAAACGTGTGTATGAGAAAGATTCAGCTCTAAGGATGCTCACAGACTGTGGGAACTGGCAAAAGAGAGTTATCCCCTGAGCCTGCTGATTTATAGCACCCAGGAAAGCAGCACTTGAATTGCGCAGCGTTGCAAAGGCTTGTGCCCATGGAACAAGACATTTATTGCAATATATTCTCTAAAACTGTTAGAGGGAGCCCTGCTTCCGTCACCAGCCACAATTATTCCTGCAAGTGTCACAAGTGCAGTTCCCACACACGCTCGGTTTTTTAATCGAAGTACTTGGCAAAAAACCACCAAACACTTGAGGGAGATTATTTATCCAGGCAGAAAGCTCCGTGTCATCAGCAGCTAATCAAAACACGCGTGATGGAAACCGGGAGATACCTGGGCACCGGCCTGGAGGCAGAGTGTCACACCAGAGCCTGACGGGCGCGCAGAGCCCGGTGGCAGGGACAGTGCAGTGCCACGTGCGCCTCCAAATTGCCTGGTAAACAAACCAATAACATAACAAGGTACTTCGCTAGGTTTTACACCGCACGCATGGGGTTTTTGTGAGACACTTCATAGGCTCCTAATTCCTTCTGTTTGGTTTTGGTCATTATTTTTGAAGCACAAAACATAGCACTCCACTTCTCTCTTAGACCTCTCGACTGATGTCTCTACATCACTACCATAATCCCCTTTCAAGATTTTGAACAAGCAAGCAGCTGTGCCTGTTACATTTAAGAGATATATTTTTAAGAACACTGTTGTTTACAACATGAGTGCATTCCTCTCAGCAAACAGTTCTAGTACAGTAAACATCTGCCTCTGGACCTAATGGTTTAGAATGTATTTAAGGTACCAAATTAGTATATAATAAAAATAGTTTCAGGGTTTGGGGTTTTTTTTCATCCCAACATAACCAAGTTAATTAGGCTTCTATATTTTCCCATTCATTCACCAATTTTAAAGGAATTCTATGCACTAATATGTTATAAAGTTACTGGATTACTAGAATGACTTACATCATGTTCAGCAATTCACATGGCAGTGCATTAATATATAAGTAATTACGTATGTCATCACTATCAATCACCATCACAAATCAGTCATGGCTCCTTCCCTTGGATGAGTTCTTGCTGGTGTAGGCTAAGGCTGGCCAGTACCAAACAGACACCACAGGGTGTTTACAATTTCTCTTGGGAAGCCAAATCCAAAACTAGGGCAGGGGCTGGGGATGCCAGATCAAATGTAACTGTTTACTTTCCTTTTCTTTCTTTGGTTTTCCTATAAACAAAGTGGAGCAGCTGACTTAGTTGATGCCCAGGATCCCCAAGGACACAGGAAGGGCCTGTCTGTGGCTGATGACACTTGGACCCCACAGCCCCTCAGGTGTGCCTGGACTGCCAGGTGCCAAGCCAGGGCTTTCAGCTCTGAGACCACCTTCCCAAAACAGGGCTCCTGGGCTCCAGGTCTGCAGCCCAGTGCTGGGCTTCCTGCAACCTGCTGGCAACTGGCATCCAGAAAACCGAGTATGTCCTTTGCCTGCCTGCCTGTCCATACTTGGGCACAGTTTGTCAAGGATCACCCTCCTGGGGCCACACTGTGGTCTCAGAAATGCTCATTAGGTCGTGTGGCCTTGACGAGCCGCAGCTGGGCTGAGCTCTTCCTGAGTTACCAGAGACAGTCTGCTCCCAGATCTGCTGCTGGCCCATGAGCAAGTCCAGGCAGACAAACATTTTTCATTACTGAGCATTCAAAATTTCCTAGCAGAACCGCAGTCTGGACTAACGTGACCCTACAAACCTTGGTCCAAAGTGAGACCTTCCCCGAGCTCGGGGGATTTCCCGCAGGGATGGACCTGAGCGGGCTCTGGGGCCGTGAGCGTGTCACTACAGCACATGCACTAGCAGTGCTGCTCTCCGATTCCTCAGTGCATGAGATTCTATGAGTTACTGTCATGCTTCCAGAAAATTCTACAGGGTCCTTTGTTAAATTACTTAAATTAGGCTGTCGGTTCAGTGCCATTAAGTGTAAGTACTGTTAAAACCTCCAGGCCTAAAGCTTTGGTCAAGTCCACGGCTATATTTTGCGGGGAGCCTCACTCTGAACCCTGTAACGCAGTGACTGGGTCTCCCCCCATTCTCACTCTTCCCCCTGTCCTCAGCCTCCACATACATCACTTCTGTTTGATTTTAATGTTAGATTGATTGAGTCTAGATTTTGGTCTGTGTGCTTGGACTATGTAGTGAGTAGCAGAGTGAAGCATGCCAGTGAACTTTGTTGCACTTTCTATTAAACCTGGTTTGGAAATACCTTTTCCAGTGATCCCTTGAGCAACCTTAAACATTCATTTGTGACAAACACTTTTAATCAATTAAAATTAATATTAGAAATCTTCGACCATGAAACTTTCCTAGTACATATCCAGGTAGCCCAACTGTCAGTGAAATAAAGGAGAGGTATATCAGGAAGTGTGATAAACAAATAGGCCACATGCATATGCAAACGTCTTCTCTGTTTTATGATAAAATTTGTGCTTGATGGATGTGTTCCCTGCTCTGGCTTTCCACTCTCCTCACTTTTAGCAGGAACTTTGTGATACCAATAGTTGTTTTTCTATCCAACCAAGAGTATCCATGGTGATGTTTATAAGAAAAAAATCTAATTATCTTCATAAAAGTGTTCTTCCAAGAGCTGGTTTGATACATGTTTTTGGGATTTTTTTTTTTTTTTTTGGTCAATGATTCATGTTGGCTATCAAGCTCAACAGCACAATGCAGGCAAGGATGGAAGGAGGAATAAGAAAGGGGACATTTAGAGCTGCAAGAACTACAGAAGTGGTACTGTTTCAGCAGCAGGAGTGCTGGTATATACACGAGTGTACACTGCCTCTCCATCTCACAGAATTAGCCCAACAGCAGGACTATGAAGAGCAGTAAACTGAAGAGTGGGTGCTCAGTACACATGCCTTTCTGAGGCTGCATGGCAAAGACTGAGTATTAAGAATGTGGATGAGGTAGAGAGGGAAAGAAACAAAGATAATTAGAATCCTACTGCAGGCAAAAAAACCCCAAAACATCTGTGGACATTCTCCCAACTTAGTTTTTGAAATAGAAGGTTAAAGAGTAACTGAGGAACCTGCCCTTGGAATGTTGTTTGTCTTAGTGGCTTATTCATACCATTTATCCAGCTCTTAGTCATGAAGGCTTTTCATTGATCCTGACGTGCACTTTTAAAAAATAGCAAGGCACAAATCCCCTTCACATTGCTCCTGGAACCTTCTCTCTCCTGTGATGCCGAAATCAGTCCTGTGCAGCTGGATGCTGTGCTGTGACTCGCTGCTCATTGCAGGACTGTGGTGGCTTGTTTGGCTGTCAGTTTACCCTCAGCTGCCGTGCTGGTGTGCTGCACTCACCTGGTGAGTGTCACTGTGTGCTGACATGGGGTCAGTGGGGCAGCCTGACCCTCCTGCAGGGTCTCACACAGCCCCTGTGCCGAGCAGCGTTGGCGAGGACACCCTGCGAGCTGCGCTCTGAGGAAATACCCTTGGAGTCTGGGGACCATCGGGGAGTCCTGTCACTCACAGATGTGAGAACGCTCCATAAGCACCACCACGGGCACCCAGCAACAGAAGTGCCCGGCTCAGTGATGGGAAGTGCCAGGCTGGCTGCTCCGAGGGGAAGCGGTGCTTGAGCAACCCACAGCCCTCCTGCGATGACCCGAGTGGCCCAAGGCAAGGCTGTGGACAGTGCCCACCTGGATTTCAGCACAGCCTCTGGCACTGTCTCCCAGAAGATGCCCGCAGGACCTTTGTCAGAAGTGAAGAGGCTCAGACAGCCGCTCCTGGTTAGCCTGGAACAGAGAATGTCCAGAAGGGGTCTCAGTGCTGCACACCAGTACCTGAGAGCAGAACAAGCAGGACAGAGCTGGACCCTTCCCAGCAGCACTCAGGGACAGGGAAAGAGCCAACGGGCACAAACTCAATTAAGGCTCTCCCTCTGAATCCCAGGAAACTCTTTTTCTCTGTGAGGATGACCAAGCATGGGCACAGACTGCCCAGAAATGTTATGGAGTCTCTATCCTTAGAGACATTAAAGAAATGGTGGCAGGTGACTTCTAGCTGTTCCTGGGTGATCAGGAGGCTTGGACTGCATGAGCTCCAGAGATCCCTTCCAGCCTCAAGCAAACTATGTTTGTGTGAAGGTGTCCTAAGCTTGCATGGAAACCAAGTGTCTTTGTGCTTTGAAATTTCACAGGGTTTTAGCCTGTGAAAATAACCAGGAATTATTGCAAAGTCAAACTTGGTCACACCTGAGGGAAGCATCTCCTTGGGCTTAGCTTGCTCTCAACCCCATTAAACCCTTGCCCTGGGTGCCTGGAAGCAGTGTGGTGATGAAGAGGGTCTTCGGTGGGTTGTTTCTCTGCTCGCTGCACCTACAGGAAATCACAAAGTGCAGTCAGAGACACCTCGGTGCTGTCTCTGTCCAGGGTGGCTGCTCCGTGCCGCAGGAACCCACCGGAGGTGCTGCTCGGCGGGCTGTGAGAGGGGACGGGTCGGGGGGCGACGGGGGGTGTGGGGACTGTGAGGCTGTGGGACCGGCTGAGAGAAGGAGGAGGTGCAGGTATGAGGATACGTGGGGTGACAGGAGGGGCGAGGGGTGGTGTGGGACCTGAGGGGTCTGAGGGATATGAGGGGTGTGAGGGGTCTGAGGGGTGTGAGGGGTCTGAGGGGTGTGAGGGGTCTGAGGGGTGTGAGGGGTCCGAGGGATCTGAGGGGTCTGAGGGGTCTGAGGGATATGAGGGATCTGAGGGGTCTGAGGGATCTGAGGGGTCTGAAGGATCTGAGGGGTCTGAGGGGTCTGAGGGGTCTGAGGGGTCTGAGGGGTCCGAGGGGTGTGGGGGATCTGAGAGGTGTGAGGGGTCTGAGGGATCTGAGGGGTCTGAGGGATGTGAAGGATCTGAGGGGTCTGAGGGATCTGAGGGATCTGAGGGGTCTGAGGGGTCTGAGGGATCTGAGGGGTCTGAGGGATCTGAGGGGTCTGAGGGGTGTGGGGGATCTGAGAGGTGTGAGGGGTCTGAGGGATGTGAGGGGTCTGAGGGATGTGAGGGATCTGAGGGGTCTGAGGGGTCTGAGGGGTCTGAGGGATCTGAGGGGTCTGAGGGGTCTGAGGGATCTGAGGGGTCTGAGGGATCTGAGGGGTCTGAGGGGTCTGAGGGGTGTGGGGGATCTGAGAGGTGTGAGGGGTCTGAGGGGTGTGAGGGGTCTGAGGGATCTGAGGGATCTGAGGGGTCTGAGGGATCTGAGGGGTCTGAGGGGTGTGAGGGGTGTGAAGGCTGCTTGGGTGTGGATGTGGGGTGTGAGAGGGAGCAGCTGTGGGCACCTGTGGGGTGCAGAGGCTGTGAGGGGACACTGGGATGTGAGGGGGCTGTGGGGATGGCTGTGGGGCTGTCTGTGGGGCTGCGGGGCTGCGCGGCCGGCGGAGCGGCCGTGGGGCGCTCGGCGGGGCGGCGGGAGCGGGGGTGGGCTCGGGGGTGGGGGCTGAAGGGGCAGCGGCTGAGCCGAGGCCGAGGGCGGTGCCGGGGGCGGTGCTCGGTGTCCCGGCGTTGCCGTGTCCCGGTGTCGCTCGGCGCCGCCGGGAGCCGCGGCTCCGTCCCGTCCGCCGGGAGCAGAGCGCGCAGAGAACGGCGCTGCCGCCTCGGGTAAAGTATCCAAACTAATTCTCACAGCCTTTACTTAGTGTTCGTGGTGTTTGTTACTGCGTGCGCAGAGAAGTTTGCGGTCCCTGCTTTTTCCCAGCTCCTCGCAGGGAGCCCTGCAGAGCTGTCAGGTTGCAAGTTCTGGTGGAAACTTTGGGGTGGTGGTGGAGTAGTTTTGTCAGAGTTGGAACGGTAATTTTTTTAAAATCAGAAGTAACTCGTATGTGGCAAATTTAAACTAGCAAAACAAGTTTTTACTGCCCTGGCTGAATTTGCCAGGTTTAATGTGTATATGAAGAATCATAAAAATACCTAAATGCTCATGCTCTTTTAGTGTGCGAGCACGTCTCTTTTTTTTCCGAGATGACAATCAATGACAATTTTACTGGAATGATTCTAGACTCTCTAAACACAACTGTGAGAGCTTGTTTAACTGTGAGGGTGCTGAGGCACGGAGGGCAGGAAATCTGGCTCTCACATTAAATAGGTGAGGAATACTTTGCAAGAACTCCTTCATTCGTATCATGTATTCATGACACTGTTGCCTGTGCTTATTTGTTATAACATCGATGGGCTCTTTCCCCCTCAGTGCTGTGATTAGACTATTAGACTCAAAACTAGGTTTTCATACTGTGAGGTACCTGCTGCTATTTTGTCTCAGAGTTTTCCAGGATAATATTATTTTTTGAAAACAAAAGTAAGCACTTTCTAGGCAGAAAGCACAGTAGAGGAATATTATTTGTACAAGAATTAGAAGAATTTGTGGGTGATTTGACAGACCAGTCCATGATTCAGTGTCACACATTGAGTTCCCTGAGTTCCTCGTTTCACAAACTGCTTTAAAGCTGGAAACTGCTTTCAAAGTTTACCTTTACCAAAGTTTACAGGTAAAAGCAGAGAGGCAACTGTGCCAATCCTGATAACTTAGGAACTCATGGAGTACTTCTGACATAGCAGTTAATTACATTTAGAATGTTGTATAATCTCAAGCTGTTCAGCACTGACCTGTGATGATTTTTTCCAACAAATTACTATTTTAGGGAATCTGCTTGACCTGTGCTATTTCACTTCAGAAAGGGCAGTTGTGGGTTTTTTGGAGTAGGTTGTACCCAGTCCAGGTTAGGGTTAGGGTTAGGATTAACAGATGAAGTTGTGGCTGTCATCCAGCACTCGGGAGTGTGTTCTACATTATGTTGTTCAGTTGTGAATCTCTAACACTTTCTTTTCATTCTACAATATCTGTTTCTGAAGTATTCGTGGGCTTCTCTTCCCCATGTCCTGTATCTTTTTTCACTTTTCTCTGCTCAGAAACATCTCAGGCTTTCTGCAGGCATACCTGCCAACACCATTTACTCCTAACTTTCAAACTTCAACTATTGTCTTAGGTCAGCCTAGCACCCCCCTCGGAGGAAACAGTCCTGCTAAAGTCGGAGGAAACAGCAAATTTAAGCAACAGGAGGGGTTAGATGAGATGTCAGAAAAGTAGCCTCACCTGTAGCCTGACCTGCTGCACAACTGCAGGTAGCATTATTTTCTTTGCATGCCTATTTCATATTAAATGTTCTTTTGGCCATAAAAGGTATTTCTACAGATGAGAAGGCTGATGTAATAAGAGCTATGTGCCATCCCTTAAGTAAAGTGAGCAGTTAGGTACCAGAAGAGCTTTAGATAAATAGGAAAGAAATGTAAAATCACCAACAGCTTCCAGGTAAGTCAAAACCAGGGGAAAACACAATCAAAATTCCAGCATATGTGTTATCTACCAGATATTTCTCTGCAGTTTCCTTCTGGAAACCTAAATGCACAAATTGATCAGATATTTTTACAAAAGACTTTACAATAATCTTGAATACATTACTTGTCAAAAGTATGCATAAAAATCATAATAATGATTTGCACTTCAATGAAAGCTGAGATAGACAGATAGACAGTACTGAGTCCTGTATTTTCAGTATAATGGAGTGAATCCTTAAGGTAATTTTAATGCAATTACCTTTTAAAAATGTTTTATCAAGATAGAGGGGTGAAAAAAAACAAGCCACCAGTCAAAGTCAGATTTCCTCCCCAGATTTCCAGAGAGGAAATCTGACTTCTTCTTTTTTGGGGGGGGGGGGGGGGGTGGGGGTGTTTTTTTTGGGGGGGGGGGGGGGGGCGGTTTGGGTTTTGGTGGGGTTTTTTTGGTTTTTTTGGGTTTTTTTTGTTTTTTTGGTTGGACTTTTGGAACAAAGTATATTGAGATTTGGTATTCACAGTAAAACAGAATGAAATTACTGCTTTGAAATTACTGCTTTTCAGTTAATCACCAGAACATTACTAGAGTTTTCAGTGGTTAATAAAAATTATTAATTAATTTCCTATACAGTTAAACCAGTTAAACATTTTTATTTCTCTATAAATTATATATTATATATTGTAAATAAATGAATGTAATCCCTTAATCCATATCTAATCTGGTAATGAAATGATGTTACTCTGCCAATTAATAAAGACTGATTTTTTTTTTCTCTTAAGGTTTTCCCTACACACAGGTAAGCAAGCACATTCAAGACAGAAGTTTTAGTTGCATGTTTGCAGGTATGCAGTCATATAAGAACTTTTGTTATTTATGCCACATTAAGCTCTTAATTTTCTGTGTGAAACCTGATTCTCTCTGATGCTGTCAAATGTTTCTTTTGTTCTAGACCTGATACTGTCTGCTCAGGCAGAGGACTGTGTAAAGGTCAGTCAAAAAGCAAGAAGGTGACAGTCATGCTTTAATTTTATATAAATGTTATAATTATATTGAAGTTTTGGGTGTTTTTAAGTGTGTAATACATTTGTTGTGAGTCTAAATGGTGGGAAAACTATTCTTCTTCCCTTCATAGTTTTTCACAAAATATGAGGGCATTTACAGCAGTTTTTTACCGGGTTTTTTTTACAGTTTTTTGTTTGTTTTGTTTTGTTTTTTCCCTTTCTCTGGGGGACCTGTGTGGTTTCTGGGGCAGCCAGGTGTGGCTGTGAGCGCTAGGAAGGAGCAGGTGGGCAGAGCAGGATGATGGAGGCGGTGGACGTGCCACCCGAGGGCTACTCCCTGATCAAAGCCGTGTACCAGCGGCGCCTGCGCCTGACCCGCCTGCTGATCGACGGCGGGGCCTACGTCAACGAGAGCAACAGCCGGGGCGAGACCCCGCTCATGATCGCCTGCATGACCAAACACAGCGACCTGCAGAGCGCCAGCAAGGCCAAGATGGTGAAGTACCTGCTGGACAACAAGGCTGACCCCAACATCCAGGACAAGTCCGGCAAGACGGCCTTGATGCACGCCTGCCTGGAGAAAGCGGGCCCTGAAGTGGTGTCCCTGCTGCTGCTGAGCGGGGCTGACCCCAGCCTGCCAGACCACTCCAACTGCTCTGCTCTGGTCTACGCCATCAACGCTGCGGACAGGGACACCCTGGAGCTGCTGCTCAAGGCCTGCAAGGCGCGAGGGAAGGAAGTGATCATCATCACCACAGACAAGTCGGCGTCAGGGAGGCAGAAAACAAAGCAGTACCTGAACGTGCCTCCTCCAGACCTGGAGGAATGCACTTCCTCAGCTGACTGCACCTCCCCATCGGAAATAGAAGCAAACGAGGGTCCAGAAGACCCATTCAGCTACAAGGAGCTGTATGGTGGACAGGGAGACAACTCATCTGAAAGAGTGCCACTGATGACCAAATCCAGCTCAACACCAGCACGGTTCAAGCTGACGCAGGTACTGCAGTGTGATCCCTGGCTAAACTGCTGTCCAGCAGTGTTTCAGCAGAGGAAAATCACTTCTTCTCAAGAACTTCAGGGTATCAGTCCCACAGAAGAGCTCTCCTGTAAGGTGACCGGCCTTGACTTATGCAGGGGTGTCAGCACCAGTCATGGAAGTAGAGACAGGAAGGACACCGCTCAGGTACTGAAAACCTCTGATCAAACCATGTCAAGGAAAGCATTACGTGACTCAATAAACTATCAGACGCCTTTTGTTGAAGAGAAGCATAACCCCAGTGAGATTCCCATGGGCATGGATGCCAGTTTGGGACAAATCAGCTTACTTTCAAACCTTGGCAGTATTATCAAGAAAGGAAGCAGAGAATCGAATTACAACATCTCCAGTTCCCAGTTAACTAACAGTTTAATTCCTGTTGATACAAAAGGCAGTAAGTCACCAAAAGGAAATCAAGAGATTCTTTCTACCTACCAGACTTTGTTACCAAGCCCGAGAAGAGGTCTGGAGAGGATGTCTCCTGTTTCTCCGAGAGGCAGAAATCAGGCTCCTCCAGAGGAAGAGGGCGCAGGAGCCTTAGTGCTGGATCAGACAAGGCCAGCTTCAGGTTTTCTGCCACCGCTGAATGTGAACCCCCGCCCCCCCGTCCCAGAGCTCACTGTCATAAACACAGTTTCTGGAATGATTTCTTATGGACAAACTCACTTAGCACCACCAGGATCTGCGTTCCCCAAAGGGACCAAAGACACCAATCTGCTGCGGAGGAAGCCGTATGAGCAGATTACTGTCTGAGCAGATTCAGCAGTTACTGAATCTTTAACAGGAGAGCAAAGGGGATCTTTATGATATGTAAATATTCACTGCAGTCCTTGACTGTAATGGTATGTATCACAAAATAGAGCAGGTCTGTGATGTAAAGTAGTGTCTGCCTCAGGATGACTGGAATAGCTCAGAAACTAAGTGAGAATATTTACCTAGTGGAGCTGTCTTCTGCAAAGTAAGGAGCGTTTATTTTGCTGGTTTTGTAAAGTTTCCGACTTGCCTGTGACAGACTGAACCCACGACGGTCCTTAAGCATTGTAGTTCTCATTGTAGGTTGTAAATACTACCCCCCCCCCCCAGATTTCCCCAAACACGCACACCCTTTCAGCACCCGGAGAGGTGGTGCACGTGGAATTGGGGAACCTGAGGCATTTGACTGCGATGCTGGACATCAGACTGCCTCTGTCCAGGCTGTACATACGCAGAAACCCCGGAGACATCAGCGTGCAGCGGGGCGGGTGGCAGCAGGCGCACCCCGGCAGCGTCTGCTGCCCTCAGCAGCCTCACTGCCAGCGAGCAGACAGCTCCGAGCTGGTGACTCGTGTTGCGGAGCTGTGCTGCTCAGGGCTGGCAGCGAGCTCCAGCCGCCCGGCTGGCTCTGGCAGCTCTCCAGCCCCAGCCCGGCGAGCGGCGAGCGCCGCAAGCCAGCCGCGCTCACAGCTCGGGCTGCTCCAGCTGCAGCCTCCGCAATCGGCTCCCTTCAGAAAAGCAGGGAGGCACAGCCTGGACCTGAAACGGGCTCTGTTACTTTCTGCAGTCCTGGGGTCCTCAGAAGGACACCCCCAGTCAGGCTGCAGCAATTCGCCCCCAGTCGCAGCCCTTTCCATCAGGCTGCGGACGCTGGGACACACCCAGATTGTCTTCATCAGCAGGGGCACTGCACACACACCGACACACAGACACACACAGACACACACACAGAGACACACAGACACACACACACAGACAGACACACAGACACACACACAGACACAGACAGACACACACACAGACACAGAGACACACAGACACAGACACACACACAGAGACACACAGACACAGACAGACACACACAGACACACACACACAGAGACACACACACAGAGACACACAGACACACAGACATAGACAGACACACAGACACACACACAGACAGACACACACGCAGACAGACACACAGACACACACACACAGACACACACACACACACACACACACACACATTTGGGAGCAGGGAAGAGCTCTGTCCTCCTGCTCAGACAGACCTAAAACAGACAACACAACAGCTTAAGGGAAGGTGAGGCACTGGCACAGTTTTCCCAGAGAAGCTGTGACTGCCCCATCCCTGTGAGTGTTCCAGACCAGGCTGGACAGGGCTTGGAGCCACCTGGTCTAGTGGAAGGTGTCCCTGCCCATGGCAGAGGGCTTGGAACGAGATACGCTTTTATTTCAGATGGTTTCCAACCCAAACCATTCTGTGATTCTGTGAGTCTTCTTATGAAGCTCACCTGGGAGATGGAAACCCACATTTTGCCTAATTTGGAAGAGAGGACGGAATTTCCCACAAGCGGAGTGAAGTCCTCTGCAGCCTCCAAGCCTCTGCGTATTTTTAAGTATCTCTATCTTCTTTCTTTTTGTGTCTTGTGATTCCAAGTATTTCCCTTGTCTTTGTGTGCATCCCATAGATGCTGGATTTCTGGTATTGCATTTAGCATTTAAATCTCATCTTCTAAATTCTGAGAAAAAGTGAATGTGTTCTGTTTTGTTGTAATTTACAGAAATTAGTTGTAGTGAAATTGTGCCTGTGTAATGTGAATTTCAGTATACTGAAGTTAGTTATTTTTTTTCCTGAAAATACTCAGTGGGTACTACCTGTCTTGTTGCAGCTTCAGTCAAAGTTCACCAAATCTGATGTTGCCTAACAAAAGCCTGTAATGCTATTTATTAAATGCTTTGCACTTAGTAGGAGACAATTTAACGGGGATCTTAAGCATAAAGCAGTGCTACGGGGATCTTAAACATAAACCAATTCAAAGAAGATACAGACATCAAACAATTTGAAGGGGATCACAACCATACAAATATTTAATGGGGATCATCACCATAAAACAATTTAATGGGGATTCTAAACATTAAACCACTTAAAGGGGATTATAAACATATACTCTCTGTAAATAACTATTTGGGAGTATTTGTTTCCATTCAGGTTCTGCCTTTTCCTTCAGATTTTCCTGGATCAGCCCCTGTGTACACCAGGTACGAAAAAGGATTATGTGGACATACTTTCACGATACAGAAATTATGTGGAACAACGTATTTCAGTATTAACCAAGTACAAATTAGTCCCTGCACAGAATACACGTTCCAAATGTTTTCATGATAATATAAAAGGAAATGGCCAAGTTCTCGTCTGTTCATCTCATAGTGAAGTTAAATATTTGAAGGGGAAAATAGATCCTTAAAAAAATACAAATTCTTTTTTAGAAGAAATTTACTATCACCAGGTGTTTGAACTAGTATCTTTGCTGAGGGTATAAGGCCCAATTTATGCTCTTCTGATTTTAAAATTAATTATGTATATGGGACTATGGCTCCCTTAAACAAAACCGTAATTTTTCTACAAAATGCTCAGACAACAGAGGGAAGTGGCCAGTGTCTTGAAAAGGGGAAGTTTTTCAGTAGTGTTACCAGTAATTTGTGTTTAATTGTGATGCAAAGTAGTGTGAAGTGTTTATATTATTGTTTGTGTTACTGTTACAAGTGACCTTCAAAGGAAAAAGCTTTGTTCTCTTGCTGCTGTTACGCTGAATAAATAAAAGTTATTTTTTCCCCCTCAGAGGGAACATGGAAATAAGCACATGCTTTTATTCACTACTCAGGAAATGATGAGTCATTGCAAAAGGTACTCACTCAGAAGTGTTTCTCAGGCTGCCTCTGTACAAGAAAATGGGAACAGTTACTTCGATTTAATCCAATACAGCTAAATTTGTCCAAAGTATGGTGTGAGAGAGGCTCTTTCCACCTGCTGGAAGCTTCCTGTGGTTCCACTTGTGGAGCAGAGATGCACTTGTGTCGTCTTTAAAGCCTCAATCCATGACATTTCCCAGCCACCCCGATGTTCTTTCCAGCAAAGCACGGTCAGCCCGACCCCAGCTGCAGATGTTAACTCCTGGCTTGACAACAAGCCGCTGCAGGGGTCCCTGGTGGCCCGGGAAGCTGCAGGGGCTGGGAGCAGCCCTGGCTGGTCCAGAGGGACCCCGGCCCCGAGGCACTGCAGGGACAGTCACACCGGGCTGAGCTGTCACCCTGCTGCCACCAGCGACAGCCACACACACACACACCCACGGCAGAACGGCTTTTAAACATACCTGCTTACTTGGGAAAGGTGAAAAACAATTCCAGGGGTTTTTCAGGCTTTTTTTACTTCTGGTCTTCATTTTCTCTGCAAAATGCTGTGAAACCGTACAATGAAAGTAACTTCAAAACAAAGAGTGGTGGCTTCACAAAAAGCAGTGATTATGTAAGAACTCCCATTATTTTCGTTTAAGATATTTAAGAACAGCAACTCACTACACAAGAATGTCGTCAATGAGCAGTTTTCAAGGTTATGTTTAAGGTGCAATGTTCAAAATACAGCCTTCAAAATATCTTTCCCTGCACATTTAATTTGGCTTTGCTTTTAAGGAGTAATTGCTTTGTTTTGATCATTGTCTTTTAGAATTACTCAGCACTTCCAAAAGAATACTGCCATATTTTGGTGCAGCTATACAAGAAAAACATTAAACTGAGTAGGCACTAAATTTATTTTTTTTCTTCATCAATCCCATGTAAGATCTTTATCTCTCTGCATGTGATACACAGCAGAACTATTTACTTTTCCAGCTAAAGCAAGGGATTTATAAATAAATAAAGATTCTTACACTTTCACTGTAAAGTATTACTGGCACTGCACTAACCTCAAGATCAGGTGTCAAAATGAAACACCTTAAGAAAGCTCGGGGGGGCCAGTTTCAGAGTCAAAGGGATAAAATTCCATTTGTCATCACTAAATATTCCAATAAAAAACCCAGCTGTTAATCCCCTTGGACAGACAACAGGTCTTTAACTCCTGTACACAAGTTCACCTTTTTTGCAAAAAAAACCCCAACATATATATATATATATATATATATATATATATATATATATGTTCAAAATTCCTGTTGTCAGCAGCACCTGTTACCTGAGCCAGGCATTTCCTGGACTGATGATGCAGGCAGCTGCAGATCTCATGTCAATCCAGGGGTTTTGCCCCAAAATTTATGTCCAGCTGTTTGAAAATGACACTGATATCTTATGCTGAACACCAGAGATGTCTTCTAGAAATGTACATGGGGCTATTCACTCCCAAGCTCCTGAAACCCAGACACAGAGGCAGGCTGAGGAACTGCAGTAAGTTCCTGTCTCTTTTCCCCGAAAGCATCAGCAATTTTGAACACTTCCATGCCTGTGTCACAGACGGAGTGAGTTACAGCCTGCTTTCTCTCAACAACGTCTCCATTGCAAAATACAAACCTGTACATCTATTTTAAAAACACATTAATGGGAGCACCTCTTAAAGACACACTAATTCTGCTTGGGCAGATTCCCGCTGAGATTATGAATCTGTGACTGTTTTTTCTCTACAACAAGGGGAGAAAACATGACCAGGCACTGGAACCAACAATGACAGAAGGGATCACTGGAAAATTCAAGGCAATCAGGTCAAGGCAATTAGGCCAAAAAGCTGTAAAAACCTGTAGTATTTCAAGGGAATCCAAGGAAATTAAGCCCAAGCATCAGGATATTGAAAATTACCATGGAATTACCCCAAAAATATGTAATTTCAAACTTCCGAAGACAATATTGTACAATACTTTTAATTTCACTGGAAGCAAACAGATATTCCTGCAAAAAAAAAAAGAGCAAACGGAAAAACAGGTGTCTGGGAGCATCAAAATACAACAACAAATTGAAAACACAATCGGAATTCAATTAAAATTCCAAGAACTTAAATATTTTGGCTAGAAAAAGATCTCAAGATTACGCATCAATAATTCACTCTTTAAACAATTGTCCAAACACTTCCTCTTATTGTAATGCCTCTTACTACCTTAGAACCCTTGCCCTTTTTAAAAGAAATAGTCTGAGAATTGAAAGACATTTTTAATCAAAAAACTTCAGAGGAACACTGAAATCTATGGAAAAGTCCCCCCCATTTCTTGGATATAATGTAGGTGTAATCCATGTATTCCAACAGGCTCTCCTTAAACTTTTAAAAACTAATGAATCCAAATATTTTTAATTCCCAGCACTCTTAATTTCTGTATTTTCTTCCTTGAAGAAAACGACGGGTCCATTTAATCACCAAGTCATTAAATGAGTTTTAAAGACCCCCCAGCATAATTTCAGCTTTAATTTGAAGGTATGAATTGAAAAAAAAAAACCACTTTGTGTTGAGTTTTATTTCAGTGAGAGCAGGTTAAGAAACGTGTCATACTTTGAATGAAAGCTGAAGATGGAGAAGGGGAGAACATCAGGTGGAGAACCGTGTTTGGACAATGTGTCTTTGGGGGCATTTCCTTGGATTCCAGAGCACATTCAGACAACAGAAACCTTGGAGAACACCTGGTGCTTTGCTCCCACTGGGATGCTTCCTGTCATGGCAGGACACCATGACAACTCTCTGCTGCACCACATCATCTATTTACGAATATCCTTCCAATTCACAGGGAAATACAAGGCTTGGAAGTGCAGTAAATTGCAAATGTTTTTGTAGTATGAGACACAGATCCCTGAAAGAAGGTAAAAGAAAAAATACTAAAATACAAGACAGCTACAGCTGAACAGCAGAGACCTGCTGTTCCCACCAGAATAAATACCTGACTTCATCTGTCCTTTACTGTCTCACTGCCAGCCCCACAGCAACACGTTTTATTTTAGGAGAGCGTTTGAATAAACACAGAGAAACAAAATCAAATTAATTTATTTATGTGCAAGTCAGACTAGACTGACATAAACAACTTCACCGGGGACTGGCAAAGATCCATAGGCAAAACTTACATACAGAAATTCATACACAAAGGCTAATCCATACAGCATAATCAAATTCACCACAGAGCCATTTCCTGGTAATCCACATGATTTCTTCTTTTAATTTTATTTGATTATCCTTGTTTACTGACACCCACAGATATTGCTCAGATGTTCTTCTTCCTTAAAAATATTTCTGGCAGGTTGTTGATAGATTTTACTGAATAGTTTAATGAGTTTTAACGAATCCCAGTACTTCAGGTGGGAACTGGTCACTGGGAAAATTTCTAAATAGCCAAAAAATGTGTCCCTGTGGTCCCAAAGAGGCCTACCACTGAGAGATAAAATCCTGCAAATCAATGAATGCAACTGCCTGCAACAAACCTCAACTGAAAAATGGATCATTTCTCCAAACTCACTATAGAAACCACACAGCCAAGCCTGACCCTTTGGTATTTACTGGCACTCACTTCATCTGGACCTGCAAATTAAATCAAGTACTCTGTTTAGCTATCCCAAGTATCATCAATCCTAATTTTAGCCAAGCACACCTTAGCAGGTGACCAAAACGAAGAAAGCTCTACCCTTCAAAAACAGAAAACAATTATTAGATAAATCTCTCAAAGGAGCTATAGGAAACAAAAGGGAGACTCGAAATTTAATGTGAAATCACCATAATTCAAGATCTAGGATTAAGAAAGGTAACTAATTTTTCTATCACACCATTACCAATGCCACATAAGAACCAAAAATTACTGTAATTTACTTTAGTACTAACAGCCCATAAAATGTTGTGTACAGTATCTCAGTTAACAAGATTTCCACAGGAGTCATGTGAGACGAATTGGAATAGGAGGACAAGAAGTTGACAAAGCAGCACTTCTCAGGGCATCTCAGGGCATTAGCTTTTATTCAGGAGCTAAAATGTCTTCTTTGATTGTGAAAAAGATCTTTCGTTTTTCTTGTATCATTTGTGGTGTTTGGCAGAAGCCAATCCCACAGAGCTGGTGCCTCAGTCTGTGTGAATTATGGGGAATTGCAGCAGCAAAAGAGGCAATAAATGGTTTCAATTAACCAGGTCAGGCTCTTCCTGCAGGTGCTTATCAGGGCTTTAGCTTTAATCAGAGGAAATTTCCACTTTGGGAAGTTCTGAGCATCGCAGAGCCAGCACTGCCAAGTGGGGCCCGTGGGCAGCTCGGGGCACTGGGGAACGTCCGGCAGCCCTGGGACCAGCAGGGGCTGGGACAGCCCTGCCACCACGGCCACCAAGCCCAGGTGTGGGGCCAGACTGAGCCCAGCTCTGGGGCCAGACTGAGCCCAGCTCTGGGATCACACTCAGCCCAGCTCTGGGGTCACACTCAGCCCAGCTCTGGGGTCACACTCAGCCCAGCTCTGGGGTCAGGGTCACACACAGCCCAGCTCTGGGGTCACACTCAGCCCAGCTCTGGGGTCACACTCAGCCCAGCTCTGGGGTCACACTCAGCCCAGCTCTGGGGTCACACTCAGCCCAGCCCTGAGGTCACACTCAGCCCAGCTCTGGGGTCACACTCAGCCCAGCTCTGGGGTCAGGGTCACACTCAGCCCAGCTCTGGGGTCACACTCAGCCCAGCTCTGGGGTCACACTCAGCCCAGCCCTGAGGTCACACTGAGCCCAGCTCTGGGGTCACACTCAGCCCAGCTCTGGGGTCAGGGTCACACTCAGCCCAGCTCTGGGGTCAGGGTCACACTCAGCCCAGCTCTGGGGTCAGGGTCACACTCAGCCCAGCTCTGGGGTCACACTCAGCCCAGCTCGTGGCACAGCCAGGGCTGCTCCCCAGCCATGGTGTGGCTCTGACAGTGCCTGGCAGGGTCACCAGGGGCATGGGGACCGTGGGCAGGGTGAGCCCAGGCCTGGGCAGCACAGGGAACAGCCCCTGAGCAGTGCCAGAGCAGCACCAGCAGCTGCTCTCCCCTCCTGGAGTGTGTGGCACCACGGATCCCACGCTGCCAGCAGGGAACAATGAGGAGGGCACCACATTTCTATCTGACAGGTCTTTCTATAGAGCTGAGCAAAACCTCCTCCAGCAGCCAGAGGCGTGCCCAACACAGTCCTTCTGGCAAGGAAAATGCATTGCTTTGAACAAAAAATCCTCACATTTAAAGGGGGTTACAATATAAAGCACTGTAAGGTCAGGCATTTCCTGCTTTGCATTTACCACTCTAACCCAATGGCTTTCTTGAATTCAGAATTTTGTGGCTCAAAAATGTCATAATAAACCCTACTTTTATCAAAGTTTTCTCGGATGAGAAGCAAGTCTTCTACAGAATACATGTCTTCTTTTCCTGTCCAAACAGTGAGGCTGTATCTATGTCCAGGAAAAGTGGGAAGAGAAACAAAACAAAGAGAAAAAGAGTATGTCAAGATAAAAGCATGTACACCAGAAAGACACTGCACTAACAACCTCCTAAAAATACTCAGGATTACAGCATTTTAATTTTAGAAATGTAATTAAATACAAACAACTGCACCCCCAGACCAATTTATCTGTGGTTGTTCTACCAAACCTCGGAAGAAGTTAAATAAACAACTTGAGGTAAATACCCAGCAAAGAAATTTACCAGACTGAGCATTTCAGGTTTGATAAAGTAATCGATAGTCACAAGCTGAGCCTCAAAACAGGAAATATGATGCAATCCCAGACGCAGGTGATTGCTGTGCTCTGTGCTTTGTCACATCACTGATGTGTAGAGATGCCACCTAACCCAATTCTCATTAATTGCACAGAACTTCTCAAAAAACACTGAAATCTCCAATTATTCAGTTAAAGCATTATTTCCACACCCTCCACACGACATATACTTAGTTTTCCCCTCTGTTTATAAAACTGTATTAATTTTAAAAATGGGTTTATCAGAATTCAGTTGTATGTGAGCAAAACTGGCTCAGGAATTTCTGTCTTCTAATCATGCCACTGAGAAATCCCCCTGAGTTTTATGCTGAGGTAAAAGAGGGAATCCTAGTATTTCAGTGGGAATAATGTCTGTATCCAATGATGTATGAGACTGGCACAATTCATAAGACATACTCCTAGTGCAGTAATATTCTAAAATTAATTTCCCAGGTTAAACAGCTTAATTATAATTTCTGACTTGAGTCTTCACCATAAAAAAACAGTATCAGCACTTTGTTTGTCCACCCTGTTTCTAAGTAATTATAAACTTTTCAGAGACTGTCTTAAGTTTTCCGTCTTGGGCTTTGACCTTGGTTGGAACCAGAGTTTATTAAACTCTGGGTAGGCAGAGCAGGTAAAAAAGATGAGTAAATGGCAATTTGTAGGAAACTGGTTTTATTTTCATTCTATTACATGTGAATAAATTTCATAATGAAATGGTTAGGGGTTTGCAAGAACCATTTTTAAAGGAAAATGTAAGTTGGTGTATGAAAACCACTGAATACATTTCAAGTGCCTCAGCAAAATTAATTAGCTCGGAAGGAAACACCTGACTTCCAATCTCAAAATCATCTTTGACATTTTTCAGCTAAAGAAATATAAATAGTGAATCCAATACAAAGTCTTTGGATTGGATGAATTCCCCATTGCAACATCAAACTATGCAGTCTATTTAACTATACTCATCTCAGGAAATGTTTGCAGCAGAACTGGATTACACACCTACGCACCATTTAAAAGTCCTTATAGTACGTAATGAAAAAGAAGATTCTGGAATTTCACCACTTGAAAGAAATTAATAGTGACCACTTCTGTCTGAGGAATTACAGGCTTTGAGACCTGAGGGAAATGAAGAACTGAGGGAAGAAGTATTTCCAATGCCATTGGGATGAGCATGGGCACAGGTGCTGTGCTGGCCACAAGGTGCAGGCCCTGGGGCACTGCTGGAGCACCAGTGCAGCTGTGGGATGCTGAACAGAGCAGCACTGACCTGGGGCACTGCTGGAGCACCAGTGCAGCTGTGGGATGCTGAACAGAGCAGCACTGACCTGGGGCACTGCTGGAGCAGCCAGTGCAGCTGTGGGATGGAGCTGGGCACCAGTGCAGCCCTGACTGCGAAGGTCACAGGCTGGGACAGGGGCTGGCACAGCTGGGACATCTCCTGCACCATGGGCCACTCGTAGCCTGGGGACAGACACGGCACTCAGAGCCCCACTCAGCATCCCTCGTGCCCCTTTGGAGACACAAAACCAGTTCCTGAAAACTGGAATTGCTGAAATTCCGCAGCCAGACTGCTTCGTGGCTCTGAAATGCAGCGAGGAAAAATGCAATAAATGCAGTAACAGCATGGAAAATGAACTTAACTGTGAAAACCTTTATTTCCCATACCTTACCTATATACTTACTTCACACATAGCTACAGAATGTGGCATTTTTAATGTATCTTTGCCCTTTCACTAAAAAACTCTCCCACCACTCTGCCTTCAATATGGCCTAGATTAACATTGTCAGGGACCCTTTGAAAATAAAAACACAAAGGAAAAATTAGGACAAGTTAAATTAATCCACCAGGAATGAAGTTACACACAAATCAAACACACACAGACAAAAACATTCTGTGCCTAAAAACGCTAAAATCAAGCAATGTAAAATACTGCAAGTACCTTTGCTGAGATTTTTACAAAGACTGGAGCTATTTCAGGTTATATTTAACTGTTCTTTTGTTTCTACTGGCTATGAAAATCCTATAACAACAGTTAGTAACTTTTTTCTCAATTACTCATATGGAATGTAGTGACTAGAAATAGTAAAAAACCACTAAATATTAAAAAAAAAAAAAAAAAAAGTTTTTTGGGCATGCAGCAACTTCTAGGTGAAATCACTCAAACGAGCAGGTTTTCTCAGGTTTTATAGTAGAACCTTACTTAGTATTTCCATAAACTGAAATTTAGAATGGAGTGATACTGAAATCCATTTTCACAGGTTACCCGGTATTTCTAATGCTTCCTGCACTGAAAATACCTGGGAGAAAGCACTTCAAAACATTTAATGTAAGAGTTTAAACTGTTTACATAGACACTGAAAACAATTCAGTAAGATTCAGTGTATCATAGAGCAAAACAGTAAATCTGGCTAATGAATAAGCAGCAATGGAAATAGTGTATAATCCTGCCGTGGTGGCCCCAGGCAATACTGGAGGGGACCCTGCTTCTCATAATGAGAACTGCAAGAGGAAGCCTGTGAAAAAGACCCTGTAACAATGAAAACTGGGAAGTTTACTGCAAAAATTCAAGTATCCAAGAGGAATGAAATGTTAGGGGTAAGGCAGACCCACAATTTGATTTCAGTGATCAAAAAGAGCAGATGTAAAGTCTCACATTTTCAGCTGATCTGTTTTCCCTCAGGATGCGTGCCAGGATTCCGATCACCAAACCCATGCTCCCAGGATTCAGGGAGAGCTCTCCCTGAAACAGAGGCTATGGGGTTTGTCCCACAGCAGTGTTCAGCAGCTGAGAAAGAGCTGAAGTACAAACCAGCTTATTTTAAGAAGAAAAAGATGGTATTTTCACCCAGCTGTGCTGCCACTGGACTGGGTGCTGTACAGGCTCTATCAAACACCTCACACAGTGCTCCACTGAGAACCACTGCAATCCCCAGCCTGCCAACTGGACACACACTGGAAGCCATCGAGCCCTGCCCTTACCTTGGCCTCGGTGGCAGCCCGTGGTCCAGCCCAGGGACAGGGTGGCCTCGGGGCAGGAGGAGGTGACAGCGCCCAGGAAGGCGCGGGCGTCCAGCGGCGCACGGCTCCCGCGGGGCCCAGGCAGGATGTCCCCGTTCAGCCACACGGGTCTGTCCAGGGGCTGCCCCACCTGCCCCAGCAGCTCCAGCGAGGGTCCCACGGCGGCCAGGCTGTGCCAGGACACAGGGCAGGGTCAGGGTGGGAGCGTCACCGCGGTGTCACCGCGCCCTCCGTGCCGGGCGAGTGCCGCTGCCATCCGCTGACCTCCCCTGCAGGAGTGAAAGCCCCAGACTCCCAGCCCCTGCTCCCAGCACTTGCTGGCCTCCCTCCCTCAGCACCCCCAACTTGTCACCTCTTCATCTCAGGCCTCAGACGGGTTCTAACAAAGGAAGCCACCTGTGTTTCACCAGACCTGAAAGCCACAAACGCTGTAAATTCAGTCCTTTCACAGAGTGAAAGTCATCTCTCCCCACCTTAACCACGCTCAAAGTGGCAAAGATTTTATCACTGTGCCAGATCCAGACTCAGATTTACCTTCACACCCGTGCAAGGTGGTGCACCTGTACTAGGAGAATAGAAAGCCTGACACAGACCAAGTTCAGGCAACTAAAAGAGAGAAAAGGCACCCACTTGAATATTTAATGTCTGGTTGTGGTTCTTCCCACAGTTCCGTAGTGTGGCAGCACACAGAAGCCTGCCTGTCCAGTGACCATCTGACAGCTAATTATTGAATTGTTAAATGTGAGCTGGCAGCACCTGAGGAACCAGTGCAGACACCCCGAGAGCATTTAACAAAGTCTTCTGTCACATATTCTTACTGTCCTGTCAAGCCAAAAGAAAAAGCACAACTAGCTTTTTCCTAACTCTAGCCTGCAGAAACCTCCAAAGTACTGTGGAAGGAAAAGAGATGGGGAACTGTGGGGAAAAGAAATGAACACCAAGAAAATCTTCTTTCTGACACAGCACACTAATTAATACACTATGTAACATTGAGGAATTTAAAATCACTGTGGTCAGAGTTTGGAATTAGGTTAGTTCTGAAGCCAACAACTAGTCCCCTGGGCTGCTTGTCTTGTTTTCTTTCTCTGTGAAGTCACTTTGTATATTTTGGTTTTTGTGCTGTTGGGAAAGCTGCACAGAGGCAGGAATTCCACTCACTCAAGATGAGTTCAAGTTCTCTAGGAGAAAAGCCAGTGATGGCTTGTGTTAACTTGAGGGCTTCAGCATTCTTACACTGTCTGGGGCCAGAAAAGTTTAAATCCTCACATAAGCAAGGAACCATCAGGGTCAGTGGAAAGTCTTCCCTTGTACTGCAAAATATAAAGTAATGCAGTGAGAAAAGCCTCAAGCAAAATGACAACAGAGAAAAAATAAAAATAAATTTTTAAAAACCCAAAACAATAAAGCCCCCCCCAAAAAAAGGAGGAAAAAAAACAAAGCAAAAGAAAAACAACAAATAAAAACCAACCCCTAAAAACCACAAACCCCAGAGAGCACTGGTTTCACGGCACAGCATTTAGAAAACCCAGATTTACTGCTGACTTCATGTGAAATGACTATGGCATTTCTGAAGTGGGACACTAAAGACCTTCTGCAGAATACATTAATTTCAGTAGCCAAAACCAGTAGGAAATGTATGTGGTCAGTTGAGCTGATAGAAGTAAAAAGTAGATTTTTAAGGCACTATTGAAACAATCTCTAAAACTTCAGCAATGGCATCCAAATAAATATTATCCAAAGGAACATCAAATTCTGTCATCACTTATTTGATCTATCTGCACTGTGTGATGTATTTTTGAATGCTTTTATATAATCAGAATTTCATAATTCAATGCACTTTTAGAAGCTTTCTCTGAATCACTGCACTTTGCTGTAATTTCCCTGTGGAAAAATTAAAGGTAAAAAATTAAAGGTATTAAGGTAAAAAAAATAAATAAAATTAAAGGTAGTTTAAAATTAATCTAAACAATAATTAAAATGGAGGAAAAACACCACCAAAAATCACAATAAATAAGCCCAAACTAATGCCTACTGCTCTTTTTTCCCTTTTCTGCCCAGAACCACACACACAGATCCTGTAACAACAAAAGGATTTAGCCTGCCCACGTTTTTCACTTCCGTGAACTTTCACATGAAAATCAGGACTGTGTTACACAGAACCACAGGCATAAATCACATTTCACAACTATCTTGTGGGGGGGTTTTGCTTTTCAATAGAGTACTTCAGCATTGATGAAGGCCTTTGTAATTTGCTACCAAAACAGACTGAGCACATGGAAACTGAGACAAAGCCAGAGTCAGGAGCTGAAGGGTGCATGTCTGGAAATCACAGCTTATTTCTAACTCTTTCTAGGCAATCTCAGGTAGTTTTCAGGTGTGTTTTCCATCCCAGAAATGAAACAGGTAATGGTTCAAACTGTGAATGAACTTCTCAACATTTAGTTAGTAAGGACAGAGAAAGGAGCCTTCCAGAGAGGCACCAACATTTCCCAATAGAAAAGTTCTAATTCACTGAATTAAGAAAATCATTATTTGTAGTTCAAAGCACTTTTAAAGGTTTTTTTCTTGCCAAGCTTTAAGAATAATGGGCTATATTGCCATATGGATTATGCTATTGTGTTAAACTGCACAATAAGGAGGAGTTTGGTTGACAATCACCTGTTGAATTTTAACAGGTAAGAATGCAAACAATCTTTTTGTTGAGATACCTCTTAAAATCCAGCTTGATGCCTTTATTGGTGCTGACCATCTGTTCCAGCCACTCCTGCAGGGTGATGTCGCTGTCAGTGTCTGGGGGGTGAGCCAGGATGGGGTCCCTGTCCCCTCCACGAAGGAGAACATCCACCTCCACCATGTGCACATCACCTGGGGATGGAGAAATTAAACCTCAGCTTTCAGTGCCCCAGGGCAACAGTTACCCAGCAAGTCTGCCTACACCAGCCTGTGCACCCTTACTCCAACGGGAACTGCTGTCTGTGACAGCTGTCTGCAGCTCTGGGGGGTTCTCAGCCACCAAACACTTTGCAAGCCTACAACCATGTCAGAATTGATCTTTGAGGATGCATTTGGCCAAACAACCATGTGGGTTTTTTTCCTTTTTTTGTTTTTTTGTTTTTGTTTTTGTTTTTGTTTTGTTCATGGGAAGAGAGAAACGGGCATCCATCATGTGAACCCACTCTGGTTAAATTTCAGATCTTTTCCTCTGAAAACAGGGTTCCTGACAGAGGAAAGATGAGCACAGGATTTAATACTGGCAGAGACTGAGCATTCCCCTTGACTCATTGCCAAAACTGACCAAGAAAATGTTAGCTCACACATGAGACAGGCAAAGAGGGGTCTTAGGAGTGCTCAGGCTCTTGAAAAGAGCTTTATATAACGAATCTAGGCAGTGCTACCAGCTTTGCAGAGAATCCAACACATACAGTGAAGACTGAAATACAAAGAAAAGAGCTAGTGACAGTATCCAGCATAAAGGATATTATATATAAATTTACACAAACTCGTATTTGTCAGATAGTTATATAAATTTATATACAATTCACTGCTGCCCAGGCTGGAGGCTCCGGGGCCCCTTGTGGCTCTGCACAAGTCCCTGGCAGGAGGGGACAGCCGGGGGGATTTGGGATCTGCTGCCAGGAACAGGGACAGGAGGAGAGGGAACGGCCTCAGGCTGGGCCAGGGGAGCTCAGGATGGACAGCAGCAGGAATTTCCCCATGGAAAGGGAGCTCAGGTCTTGGAAGTGCCCAGGGAGGTTTGCAGTGCCCATCCCTGGAGGGTATCAACAGCCGTGGGGATCCTGGAGGAGGGAGAAGGAAGAGGAAGAGGAGGAGGAGGAAGAAGAGGAGGAAAGGGCCTGTGCCACACTCACTTCGCGCGGCCTCCGCCGCCCGGGCCCTGCTGTTGGCGGCGTGGAACCAGCGCACGGCGGCCCCGTCCCTCGCCCCGATTAGCCCGGAGCGCAGGAAGTGATCCACGGGCCACTCGCTCCAGGCGCCTGCGGGAACACGGCGGGAACCCCTCAGCGCGGCCCGGCCGCCGGGGAGCCCGGCACAGCCCCGGGAGAGCCCCGGGAGAGCCCCCACACGGCCCCGGCACAGCCCTCACACAGCCCCGGGAGAGCCCCGGCACAGCCCCCACACAGCCCCGGTACAGCCCCCACACGGCCCCGGGAAAGCCCCCACACGGCCCCGGCACAGCCCTCACACGGCCCCGGCACAGCCCTCACACGGCCCCGGCACAGCCCTCACACAGCCCCCACACAGCCCCGGTACAGCCCCCACCCGGCCCCGCCGAGCGCCGCTCACCCCGCGCCCCGGTCGCCATGTCCCGTGCCCGGGCCGGGCCCGCCCCGCCGGGGGCCGGGTCCCTGCTCCCACCGCCTTCCATCCGGGCGGGGCACGATGGGGAATATGCCAGAATTATCCCGAATCGGGATGAGCTATCTCTGTGTCCTTTGAAGCCTAATCAGCAAGGAAAGATCTGATGCGTGGGACAGGCAGTGGCTGCAGCCCGCGGTCACGACAGTCCGAGCTCCGAACGGTGGAGCGCGGGATGTGGGCAAGAGCAGGGGACGCAGGCCTCAGGCTGGGCCAGGGGAGCTCAGGATGGACAGCAGCAGAATTTCCCCATGGAAAGGGAGCTCAGGCCTTGGAAGTGCCCAGGGAGGTTTGCAGTGCCCATCCCTGGAGGTGCTCAAGGAAGGGCTGGACGTGGCACTCAGGGCTCTGGGCTGGGGATGGGGCACAGCTGGACTCCATGGGCTGGGAGGGATTTTCCAACTTGATTAATTCCGTGACTGTGTGTGAAATCCAGCTGTGGGTGTGTGTCCATGCATGCCTTGCACCCTTGCCGGGATGCTCAGGATGCTCAGGATGCACAGCTGAACCCCACTTTTGGGGACAGCCCCCGGCCCGGAGCAGCTGCAGAGCCGGGCTGGGGGCACACAGCCCCCCGGCAATTTAACCCCTCCTGGCCCAGGAGCGGCTCTGGCTGCCGGTAAAGAATGGAAATAAGCGCAGGGAAAGGGCAGTGGGGTGTGCTGGAACAGCCCCAGCAGCGGGCCTGCCCAGCACTGATGGAACACCCAGCCTCTCTCTGCACGGTGTCACTGTCGGCTTGTGGCACGCGGGGGAATGAATCCCATTTTTGGGGCAACATCAGGATTCCCAGAAAGCTGTAGAGACATGAGACACACATTCCGAATCTGTCTTTGTTTGTTTCCACTGTAGGTAACTTTATTGATCATTACTGAAAAGGAGTTAGTAGAGATTAAGTGCCAAGAGGCAGCTGTTCCTTCAGGTGTCCTTGCCCTGTCACAGACCCAAAATACCCTTCAGCCTCCAGCCTCGAGGGCCTGGGTGCAGCTTGTTTTCAACAAGGACAGGTTTTGTTCATACTGTGCGTGGGTTCAGCCCTTCTCCCTAAAGTCAGCTTCTCAGGAGAAGTCAGCACAGAAGCTGCAATACAGCTCAGTTCCATCCAGGGTAAGATCTCAATGCCTGAACCCTTCTAGGACTGGAGTGTTAAAGCACAGATAACAGCAGAGCAGATCAGGTTAAATTACAAATTGTTTTTGATACAAAAACATAAAATATCCCCTATTAGCATCAAGAAGGCATCCAAGTTTTAATACTCTCATTATAAAACTGTACCAGCATTTTTACTGAAAGCAATATAGATCTTGTATATATTTAGATTTGGTTCTGTTCTCGACAAGCAGTTGTGTGGCTGCTGCCAAACCCCCACTGCAGTTCAATGAACCTCAGTACAAATCACATGCATCACAAATACATAAATAGATCTAAATGACCCGGTATCAAAAATACATCCTATGCAAGAACCTCAGGTATAGTAAAAATCCCAGAACAGTCTGGGTTGGAAGGGACCTTAAAGAGTTCTGACCCCAGCTGCCACAGGCAGGCACACCTTCCACTAGAATCAACCTGTCCGTGAAAATTCAGACTTAATACATCTGTTCTCCCTGAAAGCAAAGGTGGCTACTAAAATGTGGAAAAAGCAGTAGACAGGAGCAGAAAAAAGACTGCAAAATTCTTATCTGACTTATTGCTACATGTAGAATCCATCAGTTCCATCAATCTGTTTTTTCCTAATCCTTGAAAGGTCAAATTGTATATGGTATTCTGAACACAGAGTAAAGAAAAAAAAGCACTTTTTATAAAAATAGCATCCATTTAAGTTAGATAAATCCTTATAAATACCAAAAGAAAACAGTTACTCTATAAAATATTGAGAGCATATGTTCCTGAAGCACCAGCATGACATCCCCAGGTTGAGGAGCTCAGTGAGGTGTTTATCCACACAGCCACAGCATTCCCCCTGCGCTGCCAGAGCTGTCCTGGCACACGTAGGCAGCTACAGCAGGTCTGGTGTCTGAACCTGCCATGGAATGGAGACAGGTTTGGGCCAGCCCAGCTCCAGTGTTCAGCTCTTGCAGGGGAAAGCACATGCAGAGATCACAAAGAACCCCAGCAACTTCAGTAGCACACTAATGTGAAGGCAAGAGACAAGGTCCTATGACTTGGAGTTAGGCTTCACCTACCAAGTGCTACAACTGTGTGAGGAGTAGCAACACTCGCACTCTTCTGCACCTGCATTAAGTGTAAACTTTCAGAACTTCATGAACTACAACTCTTCTGTAGTAGAGGAACCAGAGAGGAGCAGAGGGGCTTTAAAAAAGCAGTTTGGAAAGCTATTAAAACATAACAGGTTTAGAAACTTTAACATTTTTAGTGTTTGTAGCATTACAACTTTGGTGTTCAGATCTAGCAAATCAGCATATGCATGTAATCAGCCTCATCAAAACAGGTGTTCTATAATGAAAAATACCAATTCCATTTTCAGTGGTAGAGCTGCAGGATCTGACATTCCACTGTGAATCACAGGAATCAGAGCACTGTCCAAGTCATTCAGGTAGCTCTGTGGAAGGAGGTGCCCACCAGATCCTGCTAAGTATTCAACCTAGGAGGGAAACACATTAATTCTTTTTCAATTAACAAGACTATGCAAAAAGTGCTGTATCACAGTAGAAGAATATTTCAGCTACCACAAAGTGAGAAATTAATGACTAAGACAGCTTCTTCCCCAAGTGTCATCCTCAGCCTGGATCTTGGGTAGGGCAAAACTCTTGAAACATTCCTGGAGAGATCAAAGCTATTTACAAGGGAAGATACTTCAATGGAAAAGGAGTGTATGCAATAAAAGTTGAAAGCTTACCGTGTCTGAGTCAATGGAAACTCTGAGTCCTATCTTATTCATCCCGTTATTTTTCAAGGTTTTAAGGTGAGGGCAAAGAGCAGTGCTGCAGGCAATGGCAATCTCTTTTGCAAACAGCTGGGGAACAGCACTGGAGAGTTCATGATCCTTTACAAAATAGTAAACCTGAGACCAGAGAAAGGGAAGGGCAGTCAGCAGCCTGGTACATCCCAAAGTTAGGAAAAAGAGTAGTTCAGGATCACATAACAACGAGCAGGGCAAGCTTTGATGCTTGTTTGTTGGCAAAGCACCCAAGTATTTCATCCACACAATCAAAATATATCAGGAACCATAGGAATGCCTGCATTAAGCATTTGCAGAGCTGTCACTGCTAACAAATTTTAGATTTTTTTCAGAGGAGTAAAATGACAGGTGTGTAAACTCACCAAGAAGCTGCAGAGAATTTTCTGCCTGGCAAGATGGCTACACATTAATCAGCTAATTTTAGTAGTATCCCTTAGTACCATCACATAACCACTTAAATATTCAGAAAGCAATAAAAAAGGCTCAAGAACTATGTAATTCACTAACTTCAGTGCACTTCATAACTTTTCCCTCTCTTTTGAAGTCTCTGTATTGTGGTGCTTTTTCACTGTGAGTTCCTTCCATTGATTTTCCATCAACTGGGCTTATAATTCTATGGAAAACAATAGTATGATTAGTAATTTAAACAACACTCATAGTTTAGGTATAGTAACTTCTATGAAATAATATTTACCCATCCTTTAAGGCTATTTAAACAGCTTTACAACAAAATACAATACAGGACATGGACTATGAAAATACAGATGGTACAAAAAGAAGTATCCTAAACAGGGAACTAACAGCTTTAATAGAAACTTAATCTTGCAGGTTTAAGACACTATAAACCATCTTTGATATCACACACTTTCTGTCAAAACAATACTTTAGACTAATTTCAAGAAACTAAAGGCAGATATTTGAAGATTGGAAGCAAGAATTCTCTCAGGTATCTGGGTTTGGTAGTACATGTACCCTTTGTTTGTTTTCTCTTCATTGTCTACCCAGCAAATATCTACATATTCTTTCACGTCCCCTCCATCCGCTTCTCCACAGGTTATTTTGAAGTCCTTTTTGTCTCTTAATGCCTGACGAAGGCTTTCCATTGTTTCTTGTGTTATTTGTACCATTAGCCCATCTAGAAGAAAACCAGTTAAAATTCCACATTATCCACAGGAAAAGCAACACAGCTTTTTATAGAATCTTGGCTTAAATTCTACTAAGACCAACCATCTCCTACAGCTAATTAATAAATATACAAAAGTACTCCATCCCCCACCTACATCACTAAATGTTACATGAAAGAGGAAGAAAACCTTTTTTTTGTCAACAGAACTCAAAGTAAAAGATAATTTTTAAGTTAATTTTGGATTTATTTTATTTTCATATATGTGCCAATATATGCATTTCAGCAATAAGGCAATGAAAGTAGTTCCGTAAAGGAAAGACCTCCACAGATTAAACAGAGTTTAAATTTGCAAGTTTTAAAACTAGTAAGTGAACTATTGTGTATTTTTATGCAGCATTTGTCTGCAATAGGTTCAATACAAAATTAAAAAACCTGAAAAGAAATGTTTAGCTTTCTGAGGCATAAAGACCTTACACATGACTGCTGCTATTTTTTCCTCAAGTCTCTTAAGAGTAGAACAGAACAAAACTCTTACCTTCAACTATGCTGGATTTAGCTAAAAATCCTGAAGATGTTTTCAAGGCTCCATTAAACACCACAAAACTTGCACCTGTAACTAGAAAAAGTAGGAAGGAAGTGAGCACCACTTCATGCCACTCGAGTCAGTCATAGCTGACAATAAACTTGCACTCCTCTTAAAACACAAATTAATGTAACACCAGAACTGCATTTTCTCTGCAGCAGAACACTGAACCTTCCAATTCTGCTCCAGAAACATGATTTTTCTCCTCCAGACCTCTTACCTTTCCTGGGCTGTCCCGTGGCACTGATGGCCTGTGTGTGATAGTGGCCCTGCTTGTTCTGCACACACACCAAGTGAGAGTCTGCTTCAGTATTGAAACTGGCTCCAATGCTAATTACATGTTCATTAGAGGAACTGATCACCTTCATCACCTGTCAACACAAAATTTGTCATTGCACTGATAAATCTCACTAAGAGGGGATTTTTTGGTTCTTATTTGTTTGGGTTTTTTTTAATTACTAAGCAAAACATCATCATCAGAAAATCTGTAAGAGAGAATGTTTGACCACACATGTTAAAAGATTTTGAAGAAACTGCTGTTCTTTCAGTACTTACCAGCTTCCTTAAATCTCAACTCCTCATTATCCACCTTCCAGCATATCACAGAAGGAAGTGTGTGCTCAGGTAATTGCACGCCCTTCCCATTACACATTTAGGTCAGTGTAAAGTTCAGAGAGGGATTTTTCAAAGAGCTGATGGTAGAGGTGTGACTGGTATTACACAAAAAATGGAGACTAAATCAGCCTGGATTAGGAAAGATAAGATGGGTGTGCTCACCTCATTATACTTCCTTAGAGGTATTTTAATACAGCTTCTACCCATTTCCACATGAACAAACAAGTTGTCTATGGTATGCAGAGTATACTGGTAATTTCTAAGGTCCTATAACAGAAAAAGGTATTGTTAGCAGACAATTAACTATTGTTTTCTTAACTTTTCTTTACCTTCATCACTTAGAGATGTACTCTATACATCTCTAGGACTTCTAAAACACAGTAATATTAAGAGTGACTGAAGGATGCCTTTCTGCCCACTGCGTGTATGTGACAGGCACCTCAGTGAATACTTTAACAAATTCACAGCACTGACAAATTAGCTCTAATCAGTGAGTCATTTACTCCATGGCTACTTCATACACTAGAATGTATTAGAATCCCAGTGTTCTAGGGGAAGAAAAACTTCAACACCCTCCCTCTCTGAGAGAAAAGTGAAGCGTGGAAGCCACCATCTAGATGAGTCTCCTTCCAGGCTCACAGCCCCTACAGCTCTACCTTGTTGATTTACAGATTGAATACTGCACCGTTTCTTATCCCTTTCTGTGACAGAAGTAATCACCCATCGCCTCACCCTCTTCTGCAAAATTCTGTTTATTTCCAGAACAACAACATTAGGTATGAAATGGTCTCATTTGCTTTTACTACTTCAGCTGAAAAAAAAATATGAAGAGGCTCTTTTCACCAGCTGAGCCAGGCAGTGAGAGCCTTCCTCCATCAGCACAGCTGCAGCAAGGAGGGTATTTACAAAAGCATCTCGATGCACTAAGGTTTCCATGGGACTGGCATCCAGCACTAAGGATGTAAATCACAGGTGCCCTTTGCCTCAGGCACTGGTGTGGGGAGAGGCTCTGCATGTTCTCTAGCCGAGCATCTGCATCACAGGTGCCAAGGCACCCCCAAGAGAACATTTTGCAGTCATGCAGTGACTAAAACTGCTGCAAGGAGCACACATTGCCCCTGTCTGCTTCAGGCTGACACAGCCATGAAAGGGCAATCCAAATAACTCTCGTGCACAAAAAGAAACTCCACAGAAACCCCACTCAGCAGCAGCACAGCAGGAGGGTGCAGTTACACATTGGCACATCATCAGAGAGGCTGGGAGCTGGCTCATGGATTAGTGTGAGACTCCTACAAAAAAAAAAGGCTGCTCTTACATGGGGCACCTCCAGCTGATTCCTTACACAGTGATCTGCACACCTGTGCTGGCAAAAAGGAAAAAGGGGGCAAAGGCTGCAGTTTCATCTCAGCTATGATGGTCTCCAGACCCAGGAGAGGATGCAGTGATTGCCTAAATGAGACCTGCTCTGCTTTCCATGGCCTTGTCCTGATTGCTAGGATGGAAAGTGCTCAAAGTTCAATGTAAATATCAGAAGAGGGAAGTGCTAGGATGGAAAGTGCTGGAAGTTCAATGTAAGTTTCAGAAGAGGAAGGTTACTGGTCAGAAACAGAGGATTACTGCAATCTGAAATCAAATTATTTGGGTAACAGAGAAAGCTTCCACAAGGAGCAGCATGAATTCCAGACCTGACTTACGATTTTGCCAAAAAGTCCTTCACAAGAGACAGTCAAGCTGAATAACTATGGCACGGTTAAGTCTGTCTGGCAAAGAAACTACTACTGCAGTTAGTCCACAGTATCTGCCTGTCAAGTGTTTCTTCACATTTAAAATTGTCAGGTTTAATCCAGAATGCACCACAATGATGCTCGCAAGAGGAAAATGCACCTGGACAATGATGACTACCGGCATCAATGCAAATGCCAACATCTCCCTCACCCATTAAAGGCCATTTTTCACTACCAGAACTAGTGCATAATAATACAAGGTGAAACAAACAGCTTTTTTAACTTCCTCACCAGTTCTAAGTCAAATACGAAGAACAAAAACATTAGCTCTGCTTTCAAGATTCAGAATTTGTTTGGAGGATACTTTATGTAATTTTGACTACAACAGGAAGGGAACATAATAAAGCATCTACTCACAACAAGTAGATTCATAATCGTGCGTCCAATTTCTCCGAAGAGTGGCTTCCGGTGCCTGACACTTACCACAGGAGTTGGATAGGCTAGGAAATAAAAAGGTCATATGTACCTATCAACAAGGCTAAAACTTGCTATTCCAAGTAGTTTTATAGGTTTTTTTTTTCAGCTATAACCTGTCTCAATCTCAGTATCTGACCAGCTGAAGGAAGCAGAGCCCCTCTCTAATTCTCAGCCACTGTGTTGCTCCCCCCCACCACCCATGGTTATATCTGACAAAATTGGTTAAAAAAACAAAACACAGCAAGTGGTAACCAAGCAGCTGCCACCCTTGTCACCACGCAGACAGGTGGAGACAGAGGTGCACGGTGGGCTCCAGAAATCCACAAACAGGTGATGGGTACATGTTTACAGACTTGCAGCTTCTACAGTGGTGGGCTACAGCCTTTTTATATGCCTAGGTCTTCCAGTGTACTAATAAATTATCCTTACAAATAATCAATACCTTTATTCAGTTTATGAAGCAGTAATATTTTGTCAATATAATTAACTCAAATAATTTAATTCAAATAACCATTTTATTAGAGTGGTAACCTGGGCTGGTGAACATCCCTTCAAACATTTCTCCTACAACCAAAAAAAAAAAAAAATCTTTATATTTTACTGTCAGTTTTGGTTTCTTAGCTTTCTCATCTGCTAAGAGGAAAAAAATAATCAAAGAAGTCTAGCGGGACAGTGAACATTCCCAGGTGGCTCCACATGTTGGGCTTATACAAGTGTAATATAAAACACTGCAAAGATGATTTTAAAACAGCTTGCTTGTCCAAAAATTACTTGTATTTTCCAAAGGGAACTTCACATTTATACATCTACTGAAACCATTAAAACTTACCCGCATATTCTGCTCCCAACCTCAACATCAAACGGATTGGAAACACTTTTGCCCAGGGTATTTCCAGCTTATGGATAAGAATGCCACAAAGAAAAGGGTTATCTGGTAGAATCTGATCATCAAGTTTCTGAAAAGTTGGTGAAACAAACAGGAATCCTCCATGCTCTTTGTTGCTGAGAAAGTTTTCTGTAAAAGTAATGTTTTCCATATTTTTTATGAACCTTCCTGTGGAAAGAGGAATGGAGAGTGAGTGTTTACAGATCTGTGTCACTCCCACTTCAGTGGCAAAAGAACTGCTCTAAGCAGTGACCTCTGACAGATTTGCAAGCATTTATCTCACATCTTCCTGAAAGCTGTCAGGTACCTAAACCCACAGAATAAAAGCCCTGTACTTCATCACCAATGAACCTGACTATGAAACTAAATTTCTCCAAACAAATGCCAAAATTCCTAAACACATCAATTGATGAGTTTTGATCAAGACCTAAAATATTTACAAGTACTGTACTTCTACAAATGAAGTCCTAAAAATCATAGGCAGAAGGGCTCATACCCAGAATCTCCACCACAATATGACTAAACAAAAAAAACCCCTGCAAACAGGATGCTTACAGAAGTATATGAAACAAACATAAATTCTTTTGCTTCTGTTATTTAGAACTCTACTCTAACACTGCAAGCTCTTTCAACAGAATCATTACATAAATAATTCTAGAAAAATGACCTATCAGCTTTAGGTTTTAAAGATCAGCAAGAACATACTACACAAGAAAAAGTTAGACATTAAAATTACACACCTTTCATTCCATCTTTATAGATGTCAAGAAATAATTTGAATATTTCACTAGGGAAAACATCTTCATCTGGCAAACGCTGCAACAGAATGACAATTTCTGCCTGACCCAAACCATGCAGTCCATTTGTTGAGAAGCACCAGCACTTATCTGAGGAATCTTTAAAACAATAAGATACCACAATAATGCTGTTTTACATACAGAAAATAAAAATAAAAAAAAAAAAGGCTTGATTCAGTGGAAAAGAAAACATGTGATACTTACATGTTATTAACTTCACATTGACAAGCAAGTTTGCATTTAGAATAAAAGTCAATGGATGAGGACTTCCTTCCCCAAGCAGCAAGGTGACCTTTTGGTGAAATGGATGTTCCTCCACCAGAAGATCTAAATATATTAACACATGATACAGAGTTCAACATACCAGCCAATGACCCAGACCAAGAATCAGTTCACTGTGTGACACAGACATCCCATCCTCCTACTCTGGCAGTTATTTCCAAGATTGGAATAGCTACAGATCAACCAGGGAAGAGCATACCCTAAGATTCAAGGAACAGGTAGAACTGAAGCATCACCTTCTAACAAAGGTGCAAACCAGGGATACCCTTCCTTTGGAAATCCCTGACTGAATGTGTGCTGACTCTTCATCCATAGCCTGATCCTGTCAGACACCTCTGATGAGCACTGCCACCACCATAATGCAATTAAGTGGTGAAGCATTCTTCTCATAACGTACTGATCTTGTTAAAAATGCAGTCATTACCCAACATTCCAGTATGCAACAAATAAATTACATGAGAATTATATTAAAATATAAATTGCATGCACATGAGTCTGTATTTACAAGCCTGGGACAGCAGAAGGTGTCCCTGCCCATGGCAGGGGGTGGCCCTGGATGAGCTTTCAGGTCTCTTCCAACCCAAATGATTCCAGGATTCTATGAGTAAACATTAACAATTTTCTCAAAATGTTAGCAGGCTTTACCTTTCCCTTTTTCATCCAGTGCCAGCAGAAGCGGTGGCAGCTGATCACCATCAGGAAGAAGGCTGATCTCCCGTGGCACCCGGTTTTCTACCCCACACAGAGCTCTGTAACTTGAAGCAGTGACAGGCACATCCCGTGTGCTCTGACCCACTGAACCGGCACTGCTCTTCACAGCTGCTGCAGGGGAACACTCTTCAGTCCCTAGAGTGACAGACTGGTAACTAGGTGTCACCTCACTCTGGCCTGGACTGGCCTGCTTTGCACCATCTAAAGGGACAGAAGGATGCAATGCTTCCATTCTTGTAACCTTACCTACTTCTTCGTTCAGTTTTTGATTTACATCAGTTGCCAACTCATCTTCCTCTGGGTTTGCAGCCTGTGAAAAAGAAATAACAAAAAAAAAAAATAAAAATCTTTACCGTCTCACAACCAAGTAAACTTTCATTATTAGCATTCTAAAAGCAAAAAGAGAAAAATCTATCACAAAAGTTGAGAATACATTTCCTCCTAATAAGAAGAAAGCCAGCAAATCTCTCCTAGATACTCTTCTGTGTTTTGTTTAGGTGTTACACGGGTGAAGATGCATAGTTAATTTATTTGCTTGGTAACACAAAATAGATCAGCAGTTGAGTACTGCAAACATATTTCTACACCATTTCTGCTGTTTTACTGATAGCTGAATGTAGCTTTGCTCAGTCTGATTAATTTCCAGTTTGGAGTCAAACCCAAACTGCTCCCCCAGCAAGACAGGTATGACAAGCCAAGAACAAAGACACGCTGGGATGTCAGCTGTCATAAAAATATAAAATGAAAAAACCAACACCCCCCAAGACCCCTCCAAAAAAAACATAGATGCACATTATCTTTCTTTAGACTTGCATTCTATATCCAGAGGGAAGATTTTGTCCATACAACAAGAAAAAACCAGACAACTTTATGATTGCCCTGTAGCAGCTCTCCTGGTGTCCCATCAGCTTCTAGCAAATCCTCCATTTAACAAATATGCTGCCACAAAATGAAAAAAAACCAAACCACCAACCCCAAAGGGAAGGCTCCACAAAAACACAGACAAAAACATGGCTAAATTGGTTCACAGTAGACTTCTTCCCTGAATCTGCTACCTGGTGTTTCATACCATTTGGTGGTTTTGCCCTTGACAGCACCCTGTGGCAGCACTTTCAGGATTTTGTGCTGCCTTTGCTTCAGAGCTGCACTGTGCTGGTTTTGTCTGAGCTTCTAAGGCTGCACAGGAGAACTATCTACTAATTGTCTTCCACTTACTTTGTCCATGCTGCTCTTAGCTTTAGACACTGCTCATCTTCTGCAAGTGCAAATACCCTACTCTTTCCCCAACATAAGAGAAAAAAATCAAATCTTTTGATTCAAATCAAGAGCTGATTACTCCAACTCTTTTGATTTGATTACTACAATTTGTCAAGAGTAAAACCTGATTTAAATGCTGTACACCTGATAAGTGTTCAGATCATCTATATGCAAATAAAAATTATCTGGTTTTTTAGCTTTAACAATATATTTTAAAAACTCTTGAGTGCTGTGAGAAGCATGGAATTTAGATTATTACTTTAGACAGTGCTTCAGTGCTATGTTTTATCTCAAAAAGGCTTCACCTGAGGAGCCTCACTAAGCCTTTCCACAGCAAACCTATACCTCTTCTTTGGACTTTTCTTTTAAAGGGCCATTCATTCAAGAGTATGCATGTGACTCATGATAAAAAAAACAATCCCCCTCTCAGCTCAATATCAGTTCACAGTAGAAGCAATACACAGAATTTGTTGCACCTTATAATGCAGTATTGCAGGGCATTAAGCAACTTGGTTAGTCTAATCCATCGGGGGAACTATAGCAGGCCACTGGAATAAAAACAACTACAAACTTGTACTATAAGTGTGTTGCTAATGACAGGAAGAACTGTCATGCTAATGACAAGAACTGTGCCTGAGGTCACCTTCACAAAAGTGGTTCATCAAACATTGTGCACAAAAAAACTGCTTTGGCAAATTTTCAGCCCCTCCAGTTTTGAAGTTCACAGACACCTCAAACCAAACAAGGTTTTCCTTTGAAAACTTTGCTTGGTGTTACTCAGATTGAAAATCACTACAATGTTTTTCGACCCAAGGACTTCACAGCCCCTGCCAAAAATACTGTCCCAGATTCCAAAGGCTGTGAATCAGAAGTCATGGTGTGTAAGGGGCACCATGCAAGGCAAGCAAAGGTGTCCCAACAGGTAACTGAGGCAGGTAAACCATCCGACTCCTACCGTGAGCGTCTCTGGCAGGTCCGTGGTCACTGGGCTGGAGTCCTGCGACCTCTTTGCTCCTGAGGACAGCTTTGCTGTGTCTGCCACTTCCCCATTTGGCAAAATACCATCTGCAAACCAAACCCTCTTCTGCTCTCTGGGGCAGAGCCCTGCGACAGGTTCAAACAACAACTCTGCATTAATGCACTGCTCCTGTAGCTGCAAGGGACAAAAATGAAGCCCCTTCTCCAAACCACATGTGCAGACAATCTGTTTACTGGAACCAAGCACAGGCAGAGGCTGACATTAGCCAGTCTCCAATCAGGCAAATACACACAACAAAATCTCTCACTTGCAGAGGAAGCTGCCCTGCTACACTTAAGTCTACCAATTCATATTACAGAAGGCTACTTCCTCTATCATCCCTCTCTAGTGACATAAGACTGAAATGCGTATCACAACTAAAAGATGAAATACACTCTAAAAAAGTTAATTTATCATGTTGTTTGAAAATGTATTTACTTTGAAAAAGATCAGATCTTTAACAAAAGTGGAACAAAGACATTAGTTCACCACTAATCATTTGTATTTACACAGAGAATGAACTTTTGCTCCTTCCTTGTAACTTCTCCCTGAACAGTTACTTTTTGTTTTTACTCTTAAGATTGGCAGCCCAACACAAGCCAGAGATCTCTGAAGACATGTAAAAATTATAAAATGAACCGCCACACAAGAAGATTTAGAATATAAACAGAGAGGGCAATGAAAAAAGTAACACCCACATTTCATAAATGGAGACTAAGGACCAGCTTGGGCCTGGCACCAAACCTGGGAAGTGAAAGTGTTTACATTCAGAGTGTTGCTGCTTCACACAAAAAATACCAATGATAAATCCCAGGCATGATAAGCAACTCTTCCCAAAGAGACTCTCAAAGCATTAGATCTGTACCTTCAAGACCAGGTTGTTTAAGTGCTGAGACAGGCAACAGTGCAGATGGTGAAGGAGAGCTGGCACCACCAGGCATCTGGGCCTCCTCTACAGGTGGAACAGCGGACGAATGTTCAGAGGAAACACTGGAATTGGGGACAGGACCAGTTGGACTCATCATCCTTTCAAATGCCTGTGCTAAAATAATGTGGTTAGTTTTTAAGATCACACAATTGATTAAATTTCATTTGCAGAGCAGATCTGCAGGTGGGTGGGGGTTTTCAGGCAGAGGTAATGCACGGTTTGTGATCTGGCTATGAAAAATAAACACTCAAAACTGTTGTATGGAGGAAAAAATTTATATTTATTTTCTACCTGCATAATTGCCTCGTTTCTCATGAGATAAAGAGACCTCCCCCTGTCCTCCTGGCAGCATTGCAGTGACTACATCACTGTGACCCCTGACCCTTGGGGCAAATACGTGTCACATCTGTCAGGCTGAACTCCTATGCCTATTAAACATCTGACATATTTTCAACTTGTTATTTACATACGCATCAACAGGACCTCAACTGTTTCTCCTGATGTTTTCATAAGCATCCATGGCTATCTTCCCGTTAAGAAAAGGTTATTTGATGAGTCATTTACTGCAGCCCTGGTAAGTGACTTGTAAAAACACCAGGACAGGAAGCAACATAAAGCGGGCAAAAAATGTGTGAGAACAAGCAGGGATGTGGCCTTTAAACACGCAGAGGGCTACTGTGGAGGGAGGGTAGCTTCTGCTAGGTTCCTGTCACAGATGACTCAACAGGATAAATTGTATTCTTCTATAACTTCCTATTTAGTCCTATGGAGTTAAAAACTAATTTTATTTTTTTAATAAAAAAAATAACCAACTTGAGACTCAAAGTAAGAACTGGAATCCATCTAAGAGGTACAATTATTCTCTTTATCCCTCCATCTCAGCAAGAGAAAAACCTACACCAATTAAAGTAATCAAGCTCCCCAGAAAGAACAAAGGTTTAAGAGATATTTCAATAGTTACTGCAATTACTCAAAAAAACCTTTTTACCTTTATTAATATCATCATAACAGCCAGTGCAGACTCTCGCTTCCTTCTCCATGTATTGGAGTTTGCATTTTCGTTTGCAACAGCTACCACAAAAAACCTGAATCAGAAAAGGATTGCATTAAATAATACAGACATACTGCACAGCAAATTGGAAACTCTTCCAAAAAATACACTTGCTTCATTCTAAACCATCTGCAGCCTTGCACTCAAGCCTGTATCTCAATCCCTGACAAAGAAATCCTCAGAAAAAAGATAAACAAAGAACAAAACCCACAATATACACCCAGCAGAAAGCAGCAACATAGAGGACCCAACTGAAGTGATATTAAAATTCTTCTCTGGAGAGATGAAAAGGATTTCAGTTTATACCACATATTCACTCCTACTTTTGTGCATCCCATAAGCATTTCACTTTAAGCAGCAGTGCTAGGGCCAAGGGCTGAGCAGCAGAGCTGGGACCTGCTGTGGTGCTTTAGGACCACCTGTGCAGCGCTGTGCGCTCACCACAGCTCCCAGGAGGCTGCTAGCAGTCTGCCAGACCTGGGGCTGCCTCCCCACCCTGGGACAGCAGGCTGCCCACAGCCCTCTCTGCAGGCTGCCCACAGCCCTCTCTGCAGGCTGCCCACAGCCCTCTCTGCAGGCTGCCCACAGCCCTCTCTCCTGCTCCCTCAGCAAGAACAAGCAGCGCTGCCTGCATGGGACAAGCTCCCTTCACTCAAGTATTTCCAAAGAACGCTGCTTTGGAAGAACAGAATATGCTCTTCTATTCCAACAGCGTATATATCCTGTCTATTTTTAAGCAGAAACAAGGGGGAAAGTGTGTCTCATTAGCCTGGACAACATCTACACAGTCCCATTCAAAGAATTATGTCTTTAGAATAGCTGGTGTTTTGCAAGAGTTGCCATAAATATCTGGAGCTTTTGTCACTTTCCCCTCTTGTTCTCTCAAAGATGATCTGCAAGTTTTTAACGAGTCACACCATTTTTAGCTATATGCAGACTCTGAAGCCTTTACTAAAAGGTCTTCTGAAACCCTTAAAGGTCTCCTCTACTCCTAATTGCTCCCAATCAAAGTGGATCAAGGGGGGTGGGAATCCAAAACAGTAGCATCACAGGAAAAAAGAAAGTTATTACAATGGACTCCTCTAAGCAGGAAAAGTCTCTGTAAAAGCACTGATCATTGATTGATCGGTGTAATATGAGCTAAAAAAAGAAACTGTTCCAGCTGCTTCTGGATTAGTGCCACAGGTAATCTACCTCAACAGGAAACACGCATGCTCAGTACATACGTTAAGAATGTAATTGATGAGGATTAATTGCTAATTACTTATAATCCACTTCAGGGCCTCAAATGCCAGGCAGCACAATCTCCTGCAAGGACTTTTCTCCCCATACCCCTGGTGACACTGGGACCTGCAGGAGGATTAATCCTAATGCACCTAAAAGGTGAAGGCAAGCTAAGGGACAGCAGAAAGGAGGTGAATAGCAGGCTGTTGGGCAAACAAACGGGTCCTGGTTGAACCAGAAAGAAGAAAGGTACCACAGCAAGAGATGAACACCTGGACAATGGAACTGCAAAGCTGACTGGCCTTGTGAGGGCTGCAGGTGGGAGAGAAAACAGGCACCATAACTTCACACCTCCCTCCAGTACAGATGCCAGAGTCCACAAATATTGCCATTTTATTGATAAAAAAGATGTAGGATCATGGGAATCCATACAATTGCCTTCAGTCCACAGAGGACAACTGAATTCCTACCAGTTTTCCCTTATTTCCCAAGTGGCTGAAAACACAACGACCAACAGCTTCACAAGGAATGTCTGATTTGGGATTCTTTTGAGACAACAAAAATGTTGCTTTAAAAAGACAAAAAGTCTTGTGAGGCAGAAAGTTAAGCTGCACATTCAGAAAAGCTAATTGCCCAGCACTCCCACACCTGTAAGGTTCAGACAACCCATGCTGCCCTCACTCACTCTCCTAATGAAGAGACATTGTGATGCTCCCACTAATTACACTGCTGCTCTGCCAAGAGCCCCTCACAGTGTGACAGTGTGTGTGACACACTCACAGCTGTCACCAGGGTGACAGTGCAGGGTCTCCCATCCCCATCTCTAGACAAGGTGTGAGAACTTCAAGGTGTGAGAATGTAGTCAATCAGTCTGATGACTAAAACAGAACCCACTCTGAAGGACTGCATTTTAAACCATGACAAAATCTCACCAGGATATTCTAGCAATAAGTTCAATGGCTTCCAGGCCAGCACAAGGAGTTCTTCATTTCCTGGACACTCCAACTCACACCTACATTTTAGTTCACACTGGCTGCTGCTGAGTAAATGAGCATCATGTTTTGAATACACATTGCTAGAAGAGAGGTGGAAAGAAAAAATACCATGCCTTTCCAGGTGGTGCTTAACACTGGGGATGCAAAAATTTAGTACTGACACTAGTCTTTGCTCTGTCTCCACATCCTTAAAGCTTACAGAGCAACACTGAATGGTGAGGTCATTACTGCTAGCATTTCCATTCATGCACTAGTACAAGACACAGTAGATCACAAGGGAATTCTGAACAGAGTATCAGCTTTGGCATCTCTTACTCTCTGTAGAAGACCTCAGGCTGAAAAAAAGTTCTGCAGTTACTCAATTAGTTGGTGAATCACATACTTTTACCCTGAAAATGAGTTCCTTAGAAAATGATACTTCTAAACACACTGGAAGACAGATTTAGACCATAAATTCCTTTGCATTGGTACCTCTGCTACAGCTCCTGAAAGAATTAAATTCCTTCAGGCTCATGGGCAGTGCTCTACAGTTACAGTCACTAGTAAAACCACTGGATTCTCATCATCACCACCTCAATTTTTTAAAACATAAAAAGTTAAGTTAAAAGCTCAATAACAGGCTGATTCAGTATGATTATGATGAAACAGTCCATCATCTCATCTCCCCTCCTCTGTGCAAAACACATCAGCCTAGCCACTAATGGCAGATAAGAACATACTTCATACTTTCTTTTAAACACAATTTTCACAAAAAAAAGGTCATATGTTTCTTAATTAACATCAGCCTTTTCCAAAAGTCTTTAGGTTCCCACGGAGGGAAAATAAAAGCCGGTCTTTGTTAAATAATGTACTTTGAGCCTAGAAAACTTCTATCAGTATTCTTTCCCTTCTCCATCTCGGTCATGCCTAAATCATAATCTCCATTTCCTGTCAGCAGCACAGGGCCCCTCTCCAGTAACTCACCTTCCCACAGGCTCGGCAGTGGTGCCGTCTCTTTGTGAAGGTGAACTTGGCCTGGCATTTCATGCAGTTGGGTGCCTCTGAGTCCGGGACCCACAAGGGCTGTTTACACGGCAGAGCTGGAGGTGTTTTACGTGATTCAGTGCTTTCAGATGTTTGATTTCCTCCTTCAGAGCTGCTTTCCCCAAGGTCAGATTTATTACCAACATTTACACTGCTGTCTGAGGCATCAAGGGAAGCTTCCTGGGTATCAGAACCAGATTCCCGGTTTTCTCTTTCAAGTTCATTTATTCTGTTCAGTTGTTTCTGAGCAGCAGCTCCTTGGGAAAGGTGAGGCAACTGCTTTGGTCTGGCACCTTTAATACAAACATCAGAAGCCAGAGCTCCACTGCCACTCTCAGTCATGCTCTGACTGTGAGACATGCTGATTTCTGCTGTAGCTTCCACTTCACTGTCGGGAATAGATGCTTTAAGGTTACTATTAGTGCTCGTTATCTCCTCCAGTTTTGTTTGCCTAAATTCTTCATTGACCTCTGTGAAATCCAGGTTGCTCAGATCTGTTAAATTCCCTCCACCTGCATCAGCTTCCATCAAGTTACCATCATTGTCTGAAGACTTCAACACACTGGACTGCAGACTTTGTCCGTACAAGAAATCATCAAGCTCAGCGTCGCTTATTAGAATATCACTTTTAATAACATTCTCCTCAAGAGTAAAGTCAGCCATAACAGAGCTCATGCTCTCATCATAAAAAGTGTCCACACCAACATCATATGGCTCAGCTCCAAGGTCAAGAAAAGCAGAAGCAAAAGCTTTGATATGCTGAGAATCACCATCATCAATGACATTCTCAGTACTGTACTTCTCTCCATCCCTACTTTTTTCTGCACTACTTTCATTGATTTCAGCTAAATCTTCTTGGCCATGCCAGCCAGTATTTTCACAGGACTCCCTGCCAGGAAGAGGAGTTTTAGACTCTCCAGCATTAACAGTTACAGTATCACTAATAACCTCTGCCACTGCGTTTTGAGGTAGAGGATTAACCTTTTCTTCTGTTTCAACTAATGAACCACACATGGTCACAGGAAGGGAAAGACAAGACAGAGATGTCTGGACATCCTCAGGTGACATACACGAACTGGAAACACAGCTTAATATCTCACTGCTGTTAAGTTCTTCACTACCTACATTGTCTTCTGTGCCTTTCTTTTCCAATTCTACTTCAGCTCCTATCTGACACGAGGAAGCTGGTAAGACACCATTTCCAGGTAATGTTGCATTGCTGCTGTACAATGGATGCCTCTTTGGCAGATCTGAAGGCTTGGAATCAGCATTAGTCCCACTGTTTGGGTCTCCCTTTCCTATGGCATTTCCTCCATGCACTTCTTTGCTTGCTGCAGAGCATGCATTGTCATCTTGTGGTTCAAAGGGCAGTTTTTCACAGGCTTTCTCATCTTTGGGACTGTGTGCTTTCAAGCTCTGGGATGTTACAGTGACACATTCAGTATCCAGGGCTGCAGTTTGCTCAGGGTGGTGGAGTACTTCATCACTCTTGACAGGTTCTGTCCTGTGTTGATCATCACACAGACCCAGGACTGCCCCTGCTGCGTAACTCTCCGATTTTAAAGCGAAATTATTGATTTTCTGTGTTGTAAGATGCCCTGAATCTTGTAACACCACGTCCCCATCACTCTGCTTTGTGCTGGCAGCACCACTGCAGCCAGGTGGTGTCAGACACAGAGGAACAGGGACACAAGACACGCCACAGCCAGCGGGCCCTTGGCTGCCCTGGAAGTCATCCGGCTGCAGCTGCTGAGTCCCTTCATGAGCAGCCACTGGGTGGATTAAATTCGCTGTGTCACTGACAAGATCACACACAGGTATGCTGCACCTGCCCAGGTTCAAAGCCTGAGTTTCATTTACGGGACCACTGTTCACAGTGGACAAAAGGTCAGGTCCAGTAACACCCTTCTCTTTGGGTGGTGAGTAACTCAGCACATCACTTGTGCCTGCAGGGGCATGGAGAGAGCTCTCCTCTGGGGCAGGACATCTGGCAGCATCCTCTGGCAGTTCTGGTGTGGGGTGTGCATGCTCTAAGCAATCCAGGACTGAAGAGAGCTTTGAGTCATATGGATTTTGAGGTGTTGTGAAGCACTCACATTCATCTATTTTAAGCAAGAAGAGATCAAAAGCAAAGTTTATAAGACTCCTCTCCTTCCACAGTGTACTCCCTCTCAATCCCATCTATTCATCAATACAAGCTTTTACTTAGCAGATGCTACTTTCAAACTCCATGGTAACAGTCATTTGACCATGTACTTCCACGAAAAGGCAATGCAGAAACCAACCTGTATTCTGCTCAAATTCATCAAGCAGTTTGTCCAAGTCACAGACTGCAGCTTTAAAGTAACTGTCCATTCTAGTCACAGTTCTAATGAAGCTTTAGCCTTCTTAAACCTACAGAGAAAAACACAGCATTTAATTCAAAGCAATTTTTGTTTACAAAGCCCAAGTGTTCATATGCTGTCATAAGCCAGCAGCTCATATGAGGTATTTCTTTATTTTTATTAATACTTTGTTCTCTCACAATGTAAACAAACACTAAACACAAAGAGGGCTGCAGCCTCCAAGTATTCTGGATATGCTCAGTGTATTCAGCACTATGAACAATACACCCCAGATTCACTTCATATAGCAAAATTGAGGCTACTTAAAAAAAAAATAAAATCTGAAAGCATCTGCTATGGCATTAAAATGTCAGCAAGTTTAAAACCTGAAGGAATATTAGGACCTTCTAGTCTGACCCCATAAACATTTTACACTGCACAGTTCAGAGGCAAAAAAAAAAACAGGCCATTATTATCTTTCAACACAATTGAACTCTGTATATAATAATAATAATTAAAAATACAACATGGTAATTCAGCTAATGATTTCTGTTCCACTCATAACACATAAATAATTACACTTCTAAGTCCCCAAGAACATAAAACTCTTATTTTAGACTTACCAGCTCATCAGAAGGCTATTTATTAATCAATCACATTCCCCACTCCCCATAAACACCCTGGTTTATTTGTTTAATGAACTTCTCCTCAATCTTATGCCTTTTTGCTCACTCAGACTTGCTTTCCAACTGCACATCTTTTTCAATGTCTGAATGCCCATAAATTGGTGTTCATAGTACCTATCAAAAATCAGTATTTACAGTTCATTTGAGCAAACTGAAGGACTGAGATCCATTTAGTCTAATGTCTGTAAACCTACACCTGCCGAGAGCTGTCCAGTTTCCTTCTGCTTTTATCAGTGCAGTCAGCCCCTGCACTGGCTGACTTCACACCCTGCCCCAATGCCACTGTGTTCTGACCACCAGTAATGCCCACTCGTTCCTCTAAAAGCTCAGACAAATACTTAAACCCTCTCACACGGCTCACGCCACCCTGCAGCTACAGATCTAGATTCCATGCCTTACTTCCCCGGCTAAGCTCTAAGGTTTCCCCTCCCGAATAGCTCAGATGAGGAGCTTTAACCAAGGTTAATATGTAACTGTTCACCACATGTGATGCAATTATTAACCACTTTAATATGCACGGGACAAGAATGCTTTAAGGCAACGTCCAGTGAAAGCGTAAGAAAGGTGAAACAAATACGTGTTTAACATTGTACCCGTATGTAAGCCAAAAATGAACAATCTGAATATATCACTGGTTTGATATCCATAGCCATCATTAGTCACACCCCAAAACAAGTCTCTGACAGCTGTCTAGAGGGCTGGAAGAGCAGCAAGCAGAGACTTGGTGCCCCTTCTCCTCACCCTTCTGAATACAGCTCTTTCCTGTAACAATCACGACCTCCTGGCAAGGAGGATGTAACAACATGAACTGGAAGTTATTTCAATTAAGAACCTCACACGATTAACAGCTTTTGGTGATTCACTGAGACACATCAAAGTGCACATCCCATCTCTAAAGCACGTATCTGTGGACAGTCAATAGCCAGATAGACCACATAAACAAGAAATATTGAAGGGTTACAAGAAAACCGGGCATCAGAAGATACGTAATGCTGATTCGTGTTCTCTGTAGGTATTTATTATACAGCCTCACCACATATCACAGACATCAATAACAACAGAAGTTTATGAAAAACAAAAACCTTCCCTATTTAAAACAAAAAATATAGAGGAGAAGCAAGTAATTATTTAATCTACCTTTGTCTTGTACTTAAAAAGGCCTAGAGAATATTCATCCTGTTGCACTCTTGAGAGACACACAATAAATTTTGATTTAAGCATAAGGGCATTATTAGGCTACAACACTATCTATTATTAGATTATAGCGCTAATTAGAAGGGTGCATTGATGCTGTACAGTGTTGGCCCAGTAAACTCTCCAAAAAAGGGAAGAATTCAATGAAGAGAACTGCAGAACTAAAATCATATGCCAATATTTACATCTACTTAATACAGATTAACTCAATTCTACAGAGAGCTCAGAAAACTATCATACCGCAGTCTACCAACACAACAATGTTATTTTGTTTGGGTAAATCTTTTTTTAAAATAAAATGGTTATTTGAATTGGTGAAGTATTTTGAATAACTAACCTAACCTTGAAAAAACTAGTATATATATTATTCCTAATTTCATTACTGTTTCCTCAAATTTTTCATAGGTTTTCATCTTTTCTATAATAAGCCTACAGGCAAAAAACTGAAACCCACAACAAAATCAAAACTCCCAAAACAGGGCAGACCAGCAGTAACCCCTTGTCCCTCTTGCACCTCTCTGTCCTGACTCCATGGGCCTGCATCACCAAAGAATTGTAAAAACCTTCTAGTTCCTCATGTTTCAAATCCTCCTTCAGCAAGAGGAACGAGTTTTATTTTCTGCTGCCTGGATTTGCCTGCAGCCTGTCCCAATACTAACACTAATGGATCAGAAGCTACGAAAAAGCTCCGGTGACACATTTTCATTAAATGGCTGCTTGCTTCCCTGAGTGAAGGGTCCGGAGGAGCCACATGCTTCAGCAAACTGCTTTTGTTCTGAGCCTATTTCTTTAACACTTGTAACACAAGAATTACACTATATTCTAACAACAGAAACCAGGAGCACCGCCACTGGACACCTTTTTTAGGTAGGCACAACTGCTGTTTTCTGAACTTGTCTTTTAGAGCTCTGAATGAAGTCACTAGACACTCTCTAAACTGGATCACAGATTAGCATTTTTTTAAAATAAACTTAATGCTTATAAATTTATCTGAGGCACTAGGTCCCTAACAGTGCAAGGAGCCATACAACTTAAGGATCTCCCCAGCCCCATTTTATAGATTTTTGTTTTTAAACTTTTTAACAATATTTAAATCACTGTCTGTTAAAGACTATACGCTTTCAGATAGATTAAATAATGAAGAAAGATAGATTAAATATTTAGGTAGGAGGAGACTTGAAGATAAAATAGCAGTCCATCTCAGATTGGGAAAATAATAATCAAAGCACAAAAGATACTAAAAAAAGTGCTCACTGGACCTGTCACTTCTCCAGATAAACCTTTGTTGTGTCTCTAAACAGGCCCATCTTAAATCTCCAACAAATGGTCTGACACACTCCCAACACAGCACCACACGGACCTAAGAAACAGAGTCAATAGTTCAACCACATTAAAAATGTTAACTATTAACTGTGGAATGCAAATTCTGAGATCTCAATGACTGCACTGACTGAAAGTACGACAGGGCGTTTAAAAACACTTCATAGACTTCAACACTTCTTTTATACCCTTTATAAATTACTTATCTCTTCTAACATAACAGGCACATATTCCAGAATTCAAAACCAACATTCCACCGGGCATTTCTCAACACACTCTTATTTAAAGGAGAAGGTAACACAAGGCTGCTGGGATACTGAGTGGCCAACTTGCAGGATGGATTGTCGGGGGTTTTTTCCAGACACACTCTGTAAATGGAGGCAGTCAGCAGTTTTCAGTGTGGTAACTTGCAAAACAGAATGGATAGGTTAATTACTACCAAATAACCAATTCAAGGTCTGAAGACAAGCTACCTTTTGATGTCTAAGAACCCCTGAAAGCCACTCTCTGTAGTGTCCATACATATGGGCACCACCTGACCTGAAATTTATTACAGCTAATCCCCACTGCAGAAGCCAGGCCTGCTTTTACACAAAAATACTAAAACAGCCCAGCCTGGGGTTTAGAAGCAGAGGAACACACAAGCAGGGGCACATGGGTCTCCCCTCTAGAGAGATGACCACAGGAGCCACCTCAATTCTGATCACCACAACTGCAGTCTTTTTGCTGGCTGCACAGTTCCTTTGTTTCAGCTCCAACACCTTGATTTAAATGTAAGTCATTATATTCAGACGGAGCAGAAAGCTGTACCAAGGATTGTAAGAGGATTGAAATGGCTTTTTCCACCTTACCACCCCAGCAACTATCACCAGCAGAACAAAGCCTCCAATATAAACACGACCACTAAGCACTAAGTTCACAGTGAAATGCTCATGGAGTACAGCGTGCCCCTTCTCCCACACTAAGGGTGATGTCATGATGACTCTTGACTTTTCTTTTCATATACCTTTTATATGTTCTCAATACCCTTAACAGACATACCTGCAATTCTTTAAGCCTGATATCTTATCATAATCCTGGTATTCTTCTAAGACAAAAGACAAAACATCCTAAAAGCCTCACAGTTAGAAGCCAGAAAACCATGACTCTATTTTGAGAAACCAAGACCCCCATAAAACACATCCTGTAAGCTAAAATTAGACCCATTTAAGAAAAAAATATTTTAAAATAAAATTTTTTAAAAAATCACACAATTAATTTAAACTTCTCATTGAAACATCTTTGTTAAATATACCAATTTACAAAATCTATAAAATTGGATTCACTATCTACCATATGTATGCATTTCAGCATATTCCACCTTGACAAATTGTTACACCATAAAAATACTTATTAAATACCAAAATAAAAATCCTTTTATCCCTCACCCATGTCTAACTCTCAGTTCTAAGACCAAGGAAAAGGCATCAAGAGTACTGAAGGAATTATATTCCTTCTCAGCCCCCTCCCATGCCCCAACACCATACACCCACACATAGGGCTGAGGCCCTATAGACAAAAAGTTTAAGGGAACACCTGCCCACAGAGCTCATCAGCAATCAACCTGATGAAGAAGCTCAGTACAACTGAACAAACACTGCATGAAAAATTTAAATAAAAACAGAAATTATTCTTACTGAGAAAAACAACTTATTGTCCAAACCAAAAGCTGAGGTGCCACAGCAAGTTTAGGAACTGAACCATAGGGTGAAGACAAAAGCTGGAGAAGGTTTCAGACATATCAGGACAAGCTTACAGGACACAACACAGCAAGCTGTCTGTCTAAAGAATAGCATTCAGTTAGTTAAATGGAGTCTTCTGAAGGACAGAACTCCACCAGCAGTGTAATGACATTACCACCCTCAGCTCTATCCCACATCACCTTCAGCTTCTGAAGACTTCCCTTCATCCATCCACCCACAAAACGCTACTCCTCTGAACTGAGAACAGCATTACTCACACCACCCAGAGATCCACAGAATCCCTGAATTATTAGGTTTGGAAGGTTCCTGTGGAGCTCCCTCAGCCCAGGCCGTGCCCAGCTGGGGCTGCCATGGCTCCACACAGGGACACTCCAGGCCCTCCCTGGGCAGCTGTTCCAGGCCTCTGCCCCTCCATGGACACAAGTTCTTCCTCCTGCCGGGCTGCCGCTCGCTGCCCTTTATTTTATTCTCGGCAGCGCCCGGCAGAGCCCGGCCCCATCCTCTGGCAGCCCTCGGAGATGTTTGTGTGGATCCACGGGATCCCCTCCGGGCCTTCCCTTCTCTGGCCTGGCCGGGCCCGGCTCCCGCAGCCTCTGGAGCTGCTGCAGAGCCCAAATGCTGTGTGCGGCCTCCCCTGGACCCTGTCCAGTAGATTCTTCTCTGGTGACAGCACACCGGAGCCAGAAAAGTGACCATTTCTGCCTGCCAGCGGTGTCCGGCACACCGGCGGTACCCGCAGCCGGGCCGGCTGGGGAGGAAGCGGGATGGGCCCCGAACACACAGCCCACACACACCGCCTCCCTCAGCATTTGTCACCTCCTGACAGAAAATGGGTCTAGAGAATGGGATTGCACCAGGCCTGGCAGATCACTGCTCAGCGGAAACCACTGTTCCCCCAACATCCTATTTCCTCTGATTTGCATTATTTAATGAGCCGAGGTTCATATCAGACCACCTCGGCCGCAGAGCACTGACAGCACCTGGCTCGGACAGCCAGCTGGCCCCTCTGCCGTACTGCCCAGAAGGTGTTAATGACCGGCTCTCTGCCATCAGTGCTCCTATTTAAACACAGACTCAAAATGTGTTACACTCTATTAATGCCTGTAAGTGTACAGTGTAAGACTGCCCATTACACCCTACATACCATATATGTATTCTATATAAACTAAAAGATAATCTCATATATTTTACTTTGCGTACCACATATATTCTCCATATAACCTATATAGTACTCTTTGTATATATACTATACATACTGTATACAAAACCAAACAGAACAGTAGTAAGCAATAATATCACTAACACCCCCAAACCTCCGGGGGCGAATAACCCACCCAGGTAACCTCAATCAGAGGCCAGACTCCCACAGCCACGTCCCCCGACCTCACCCGGCCGGTTCGGGGCCGTCCCGGGGCCGTCTCCCCTCAGGGCCCGCCCCGGCCCCGCCGGCGGCTCCGGGCGGCGGCCTCGACCCTCCGCTGCGAGCAACAAGCCTGCGCGGCCACACCTGCGCGTGACGTCACGGAGACCGCACCCATCCCCACCCTGCGCGTGCGCTTCCCGCCACGGCCGGCCTGGGGCGTGGCCTGGGGAAGGGGCGGGGCCACATGACTGACGGACAGCGCGAGGGCGTGGCATGATTGAAATAGGAGGGGTCGTGCTTGTGATTGACAGTGAGGAAGGGCGGAGCCTCTTATGGGTCAAAGCTAGGGGGCGGGGCCCATGTCAGGGGGCGGAGCCTCTCGTGCAGGTCACACCCTCATCTCTGTCCCGCGCCCCGCCGGCAGGGGGCGCCCCTCCCCTCCGGATCTCGTGATGTCACACCCTCATACGCGAGGTGACGTCACTGCCGCTCCATCAGCCCCCCCTCAGGCCCTGCTCCCGTGACATCACACCCACTCAATGACGTCACTGCCGCTCCATCAGCCCCCCTCAGGCCGTGCTCCCGTGACATCACACGCACCCAGTGATGTCACTCTCCATCTCTGGACCCTGTGGGCGCAGGGAAGCACCTGGGCAGCCAGCACACCCTTCCCCAGGGGAACTGAGGACCTCTGCTGCACCCGCGCTGTGACATCAGCCCCACAGTGATGCCATCACAGCACCGTTCTTGGTGTTTCCACGAGAAGCTTTATTTCCATAAAACTACAGATTTTTAAAAGCTGCTCCCCCGCACGGCTCCAGCGAGAGCTCGCACGGTCGCTCAGCCCTCCCCGAGCGCTGAGGGCCAGGAGCGCGCCCGCCGGAGCCCTGCGGCCCGCGGTGCTCCCGTGAGGGCAGGGAGGCGATGCCCGTCGGCGTGAGGGGCGGCCGGGGGGCTCTGGGCTCCGAGCCGACACCTGCCTGCCGTGTCCCCCCGCTCCTGCCCCGGCCCGGGCTCCGTGGCCTCGGCCGCCCGTGCCAGCATGTAGCTGACCTTGCGCTGGTGCGCCAGGGCCTCCTCCTTGTCGTTCACCTGCCGGGCCACAGAAAGGAGAGCAGGCCACGCTCAGCTCAGGGCTCTAAACCCAGCAAACACACGCGCTCCGGAAGGCTGAACCAAACACTGACCAGATCTATCAACATCCTCAGGATTTCGTGGGCGTTGTCCAGCTCCTCGACCTTCCTGCAGTCCCCATCGGATGAGAGCAGGCTGGACAGCTTCCGCCCCAGGTTGTTTTTGCTCCCCTGTAACTTGACACGCTCTAAGGAAAACAAAAGTGCACCAGAATTGCTCAGGAAGGGAAAAACTACTTTGGGATAAACCTGGAACTGGATGATCTCATCAAAATGGGCAATGGGAGCTGCAGGTTCTTCTATGCAAGCACTGCAGGCTCCCGCCACCCAGCACTGCTCCTGCTGTCACATAAAGCCTACACAGACTTAGACGTGGACACATTGAGAATTCTTCTTGCTCCATGAAAAATATACTTTTGACACTCTAGTTAAACAATAATTTGTGGTAATCTGTTTTTAAATGGTAAGTAGCCTAAAAAACCCAAAGATCCCCTGACACAGGTCACTTAAAGTTTTCAAGATTTCCAGAAATAGCAAAAAGCATTAAAATTATGGAACATATGTGCCAGGTAACAAAACCTGAAAGCTGTCAGTACAGGGGAAACAGCTACTCAAGGTTCTGCTGTTATAGTGCAGCAGTGCCCAAGGAATCTGGGAGACACACCACACTTCTAAGCCTGGCACCTCCTGGCCAGTGGTCAAAACAAATATACTGTGCCATTCCTAAAGTCTGCAGTGGTTTTGACCATGATGTAAGCACTTAAGTACTTTTCTTTATCCCTTTATATTTTTTAAAAGAATGAAAGACCATTAGAATGATGATCTTTTGATCAAAGATTGGAATTTTTCCTCTTTTACAGGGCTTTGTAATTCTGTATTAGTGTAAGAACATTAATAAACACTAAAATTGAGACACATGCATGATAAAAGGCAAAAAATCTTTTAAGAAAAAACAGAAAAAAAAAATCTATTTAGTACCCCAGTGAACCATGGAACAGCCATGATTAGAAGACAGAAGATACCTTAGAGCTCATCTCTTTCCATACCTTCCACTAGACCAGGTTGCTCAATACCCCATTTGGAGCTACAAAGTTCCAACTATACCTTTTTTTTTTTGCATTTCTGCTCCTTCCCCAACTCTTCCATAGAGCTCATTTTAAGAAAACCCCAAACCCCAGAGAAGTTGCTGGTAGCACCTAGAAGAGCCCCAAATCAGCTTTTCTCAGCTGCTGCCCATAGCCCTCGGTCAGGGAGAGGGGTTCCTGCTCCCTGCTCTGCCAGCCAGCCCCCAGACACACAGACTGCCCAGCTACCAGTGCCTCGCAGACGTCTCCAGTTTGAAAATTTGGTTTCCTTCTTCATGTTCACCACTTCTGCCAGCCTCAGGGCCTGGTCCTTCCTCTGCATCAGCTGCTGCTCAAATGCAATTCTGAAGGCATCTGCCATGATATACGCTTCATCTTTACTCTTCTTCAGGTTGTCAATCTGGTTTTAATTCAGGGAAAATTTAAAGCATATTAGCTAATTTGGACACAAAATCAGAACTAAAATGAATCTTAAGACACAGCTTGCAAGTAAATATAATCAAGGAAGTAGCAGGAATCAGCGGGTTTTCCTGACATGTAAAGAAATGTATTTTGAAACATGTATTAAAGTCCTTACTCTTCATTGTCTGCACATGTTCACACCCCCAGCCACCTACACAATCATCTCTGAGTGTTTGTTTATCTCTGCAGATGTACAAGAGCTCAAGGAGGGAAATAATGTCCTGTCACAACTGGGCCAGGAGAAAAAGGAGCAAGAGATTGGAATCCGTATCAGGGATCGTAAGGGACAGGCCAACACCTATTTTCAAAACCACTTACTCGGCTGGAAGTTCTGCAGCGGGAGCACAAGGACAGTTACCACATTTGCAGAATCAAGTACAAATGAGAAGAAAAATTCTAAATCCACACAATTTCACTAAATAGAAAAAAATTAGGAGCTTGGAATTCACATCATTGATTTAGGTGTGAGGTAAATAGATATTTTTCCAGCCAAGTCAGCTTGCTGACCTAGCTGGGTGAGCGGGCTGTGGGTGCTGATGCCAACTCGAGGGAGAGGTGAAATGCACTGCCAGGAAGGAAGGAAAAGGTTCGGTGCCAGTCCACGTGCACAGTGTGTACATTCAGGAGGGCATATACTTAGGGTGTGCTCCCTTTTTTCAGATTAAAAAATATGGGGAGAAGGGAAAAGAATGCAAAAAATGGTTTTTTTTAGCTAGTAAAGTTGAGTAGATGCAACTACATTTTTTTTTCTACCAGCAAGAATTATGGCATTACAAGCATCACAAACAAACTTTACATGATTTGTGAGACTGACTGTGAGACACCTGAGTTTGTGTAAGCAGTGGCTGAGCGTTTCTGGCCTTCTCTGAACTGGTGCAGGAGCACTCCCCCCTTGTCCCCACCCAGCCAGGCACTGTCACCTCTTGCTTGAGATGGAGGAGCTGCTTCCGAGCGAGAGCTGCCACTCTGGCACAGGGACAGGGCTGCCCCTCAGCAGGACTGCAGGTGCAGGCTCCGAGCACTGCCAGCTGAAAACCAAAAGCAAACCACAGCTCAGGATGTGCTCACAGAGGTGCCAGCACAAAAACCCACCCTGGAACCACACAGGGAGCGCCAGGCAGCGGGAGCAGGTGCGGGAGGCGGAGAGGAAGGCTCCTGACTCACAATGAGAGGTGTGTTTTCAGGCAAAACCCGACAGGTGGGTGTGCTACACCCTGCAGCCCTCACTGGGACACTACTGGGCTCAGTGAAGCACGAGGAAGCAGGGTTTAAGAGCTAGGAAGAAGAAAAACAAGCATCATGCTTGTGAAAAATAGCCTGATGCCTTCTTCTGTCTGATCTGCCTTTGCAAGGTGCACCAGAAAGAGGAAAATGATTAACAGGCATGCAAAAGCATGTGCTAATTAGCTACTAAAAATGGGTTTAAATAAAGAAATACCTAATGAGCAATGAATTTTCTCTATGTGTTTTGAACACAAACACGTCTCTAAAGCAGCCACTTGGAAAAACACATAGGCAATACTTACTTCAAGACCTGTAAAATCAGTAATGTCACTTTTGTTCAATGACATGTTCTCCTGAAAAACTTTCTGTTGTTTCACATCTAGCATTGCAAGGAATTCCAAGCACTGCTGTTTCAGGACTGTAAATTAAAACAAAGAAAGAGATGACAAAAGTCTGCTGCTCAGATTTCTTAATTTCTGAGCTCAACTGCACCCAAACGAAGCAGTTTTACAGTTCAAGCATCAGTTTGGGAACAAGATGAGAGTGTAGAAGTAGAAACTCTTATCCCAGTCGTTTCTCCTTCTGTGTTCTCCCGAAGTAATGGCCCACTTAGAGAGAGACCATTTCCTGTATTGCTCTGCCTCAGGACTGAGTGCTGTCTCTTTGTACACTTAAAAGTCAGGCAGCCTCTCATTTAGAACATCACAACACCGGGGCAGTAATGACTTTAAAGCTTTTTGGAAGGCAAAAATAAAGGAAAGGGACTCGAGTCCTCTGATTAAGTGGCTGTCCTGGCTGCTTTCCAGTTTAATTTCCAGGCTTCTGCATATCCCCCAAGATCAGCTGCCAGTAGCAAGACACTGATCTCCACAGGAAACTTCCATCACAACTGAATCCTGAATTATTCCTGAAAAACAGTATATTCAAAGCAATAGCTGTTGCTGGCTTACTTGCATTTTCAGCTTTAAGTGTTTTAACTTCTCCTGTCCTCAGTTTCAATGCGTCCTTAAGAGCTGCATTTTCACAATATATCCTGTTGAAGTTAGAAAATTACTTTATTATAGTTTTTAAGTGTTTTTAATTGGGCACTCAATAATTTTAAAAATAACCTGTTAAAACATCATATCTAATATTTCTGCAAATAAAAATTAGGATTACTTAAAGGATGGAATAAAAAAAAAGTGAAAGGAGTAGATATAAATAAAAAAAAACCAACAAAACAAAACACTCATGTAAGTAGGCAGTGCCCACAGCTTTAACAAGAGATGAATTTTAAGTGCCACATTTCCATAAGAAACACTAAAAAATTGGTAATTATGAACCTCTGAAACACTTGCTAGAAATATCCTACTTCCTTGAAAGAACAAAACTGGTATTAGAGGTGTGACAGCTCAGGTCTGTAAACTTCCTGTAGTCTGAATCCTGTCTTCAAGAACAGCTGTGCCTTCAGGTGTTGCAACGTGAGAACACACAATATGCACTGATAATGCACTTTTCCTTGAAGTATTTCCCTTTTGAACAGAACAGTGGCAATCTGATGTCCTAAATGTCAAAGCAATACAATTTATTTGGTGCATCTCCTCAGCTGTCAGTAAATACAGCCTTGTCTGAATTATTTCGCTCCGAAAAAAGCCAAAGGAAAATGCACCTTCTTTTTGTCCTGCTGCCTCAGATGTCAGAAAACTATCAGAAAAATATGAGATGTTCTCCAAAGCAGGCTGAGCCCCTGTCAGTTTTCTGAAGCTATGTCAGTATGTTTCATCAGTCAGCACCAGTTCTGTGCTCAGCTGCACTTCCAACCTACTCAGCCAGGAAAGCCAGAGAGCTTTTGAAGAGGCATCCCTTGACAAATGTATCTATGGAACAATTTGCAAACTTTTGGCTTATTCTTTGATTTGAAGTTGAAACATATTTAAATAAATATGCTACATATGCTGAATTGTAAAAACAACAGCAATAATAGTAATGACAATAATAGACTTGAGAGATACAATTTCTACATGTAAATGAGGGAGTCTGCTGGTGCCATTTCTCAAGGTCTGTTATGTATTATTAGTTTAGTGCCTCTGGCACATTCTTCTTGCCCAACCACACCTGCTGTCCACCCAGAGTGACTCTTATTTAACAAAGAGCCTCCTGATCAGCCTCTCTCTAAAGCACTGCATTTCACCTGTAGTCACGCCCAGACCTACAGTGCAGGACAATAAAGAAATGATTAACCAGGAAACCATATTTCCACATGCATGCATATGCCATTATTTTCTCTGCCTCATCTAGAGTTAAGGTAAATAAGGATAATCAGTCCCCAGCTGGCTAACGTCATATGATGAAAAAAAAACCCCTCAGCCTAGCAAAGCCTGACTCCAGACACCAAACCCCCAAGGAATTTGAGGAAGCAAGTTTGGAACACGAAAGAGATGACAAAGAGCACTCAGTGCAATTTTTTTAAAAATCAAACAAAAACCCCAGTGATACACAGTTTAAGTCAAATACCTGTCATATTTTTCTGTCCAGGTGTCTTCTATGTTTTTAAATCTGTCCTGATCAAATTCAATTTCCCACTGCAAAATATTTATTTCCTGTGGAAACAAAACAAGCTTGCAGCAGCACATTACAGAGTTCCCATCAGAAGGATGCCAGGGGTGCTGGGCTTGGCAGAGATCTCAGGGGCAATCTGTGACACTGCTAGTAACAAATTTGGTACCAGGCACCAGAGTTTCTGCATCACTGGCCTATGGACTCTGTTACAGAACTAATGCTTCCAGAGGCTCCACCAAAGATAAAGCCATGCTGCCACATCTCCCTATCCCACCCCTGTTATGTGGAACAGAACAGTAAGAGGAAGAAAGCCAAAAACTCAGTTTAACAAGGGAGCTCAATGCCACCTCCTTCGCACCTTCCCTACTAAAACTGGGCACCCGTTTCTCAGAGCCCTTGGGCAGCCTCAGCTGAATCACTGAGGAGTTGTGCAGCTCACTCTGAGCAACTGAAATCCACAACAAACCCCAGCTGAAAGCACAGGAAGAGCTCTGGCAATTTTCTGATATTAAAGCATGAAAAGGCCTAGATCAAAAGACTGATAAATTAATATTTCCCTTTCTACTAAAAAGGAACAGAAACTCCTTTAACAAGACCCCTGGAATTAATGTCAGGTATGCACTTATTTAAATAAACAGCCTGATAACCCCCTTTTAATAGCCATGGGCTTCTGTGTGTGAAGGAAACACCCACACTTACCTTCTCTAGAGTCCTCTTTTCTTCCTCAGTTTTCTGAAGCATTGCTTTAGTATGGCTCGTGGCTTTATCAAACACTGCCTGCAAAAGTAACAGACAACCAAAACCCAAAATGCAACTCTGTCAAGTACTGCGATTAAACTGGGTTAATTCTCACTGTCACACCTAGAGATGCCCACGTTCATAGTTAAACAGCAGCCTGCAGAACACCAGCAACTCGCTCGTGAGCCCCAGAGGGTTCTGATCTCGAGTCTAACTTGCAAAATAACTTGGGTTTCAAACCCATAACCTCTGCTAGTGAGGGTGTAGCATCATTTAACCCGAGACCACGTCTTCTTCAGGGCTCGTGCAGGAAATCACACCTTGAAAAACTGGGTTACAACACACCTGAGCTCTGATCCAGGCCTGCCTTGCTACGGATATCTGAGGGGAGAAACCAGACAACTAGAAATGGGTTATGTAAGTAGGCTAAATCCCAGGAACCAATTTCAGCAGAATTTGTTATGAAAGAGAACAAAAATACTACAAATGGTGAACAAAAGAATGACCTGACATTTAAAGCATACAGATGGAGCAATCAATTCCAAATGCTCATGCTTTGCAGCAGGATTCCGAGCACTGGCAAAATCTTCAATATAAGGGACTGGAAAAAGGCCTTAATTTTATGTTTAGTAGATAAATCCTGAAGGATCCTCAAAGATAAAATTATGAGAATTGCTACAACAGTAAAGTCTTCTTAAATAACACACTAGTTCCAGTAAATTGTAGAGGCAAGTCTGTAGACACCTGCAGACTCAATGATTTAAATTGCAGCCCTGGGAAGGCCTTAAGGTTTTGATGAGGAGTAGCAGAAGATTTCCTCTGTTTTCCTTGTTACCACCAAGTACCAAGTGATTTCTGAACAGCTCCTACCATGCTCTGCAGGATTCTTAGAGCTTCATCTTTTCCTTCAAGCTGTCTTCGAGATGCTTCAAGCTCAACTTTCAAAATTTCAAGCTCCTGAAGCAAAACAAAGTAGATACACTGAGTAAAATCCAAGGTAATCCTGTCAAGATTTGACTGTAAAACCAATGTAAATTTACCCTCTTGAAAAAACAAACCTCTGCTTTACCTGTATGATGTCTTTTCATGGACTCACCTGGGGTTAAAGAACGCAGTGCAGATGGAAAGTGTATTTCTACAGCTGAAGTCAGCTGACTGCGATGCCAACACCTCAACACTTTCAACCACAGTAAAATCAAAATGCACCGTTAACAACAGTACATTTTCTTGTACTTTCAACAAAAACGCAGACTAAAAATACAAAGATTGTTTACACTGCAGATTTTCAAGCCCCAAAACTTAATAAAACATGAACATCTGCTAGAAAACTACAACAATACCGTCAATATTCTTTACATCTTTAAAAGTACTTCCTCTGCCCCCTCAAAAAACCCCACAAACAACCCCCCTGGAATATAAAGTCCACCTCACACTACGGTTTCCTGATGTAAAATTTAATGAGGCTTCCAACTCCCACTTTAATTTCAAGAACACGGGTCCATCCAAGTTTTTCAGCATGCCAAATCCTCTTGCTACACTGAAAGGAAATGCAGATTTGGAGAGCAGCACCCTGGGCACTGTTACCAACCTCCAGAGTGTCCCGAAGTTGTTGCTTTAGCTCTTCATTTGACACTTCAGTAATCGATTCTGTAGGATTAATAGAGGAGATTAAATAAGATATTGTAATATTTGAAGAAAAAAATAAAAGTTTTACCCTGAAAACGAATAAAATACAAAGGTGAATTTTCACCTTTCTCTTGGGTTTTTTTTTCTTGTGGAGCTAATAAACAGATTTAAGAAACACATCAATACAAACATCAAACACATTGCTTCACAATTAAGGAAGTGAAATGGGGGAAAAAATATCTAGTGTAAAGAGACAGAAAGTAAAGGCAAACATTTTATAACTTCCTTTAAAAGAAAGCAAACAAAACTGCCATCTTGATTAGAAAAAGAATTAAATTTTTTATATTCTTTTCTGATTGTAACTTTGCAACATCCACGCTCAAAAAAACAGCTAGCACTGTTCAGAAGTAGGGGCAATTTTCAAGAGACAGAGGTAGCTCAGCTTACTGTGGAAAGGATAATGGGGAAACGTCTAAAGGAGAGAAATAAGAAAGTTACACAGAAATACCTTGGTCAAAAGAGTCAAATTTGACAGGAAAGCAGCCGGACTGTAGTGAACAGCACTGCCTACACCCGACTGTTTTTACAGCAGCATTGTTTTCACAAAAAAGGGAGATGAATGCCGATGCAGGTTCTAGAAACAACTTCCTAACCCCTAAAGTAAGCCAATTCACTCATTTCAAGTAAAGAGCAAGTAAGATTTTGAATATTTAGCTACAAGCTTTAGGTACTGTCTCTGGGAAGACTTTGACTTACTTGAATCCAAGTGCCACCCAATTTCATAGACACATCTACACCTACACCCACCACAGGGTGCTCTTTGCTAAATGTCACTGTCAAACGCAAAATTAAACACTTTAAAACTGGACATTTTACACTAAGAATGGTCACTGCCTTGAGCACTGAGAAGCAGTTCTGCTGCTGGTGTTCTGGGAGGAAGGTGGAGGATCCCATCGGGCACCGTGTGCTCAACCTGTTGGAGGTTTTGGCAGGTGGTTTGAATTAAACTCGATGACACTTTGTGAGGCAGCTGAACTGCTCACTTTCACTGACAAAAATTATTCTTATGGTGAATAATTAAGTCCCAAAGCACTCTTACCACAGCTATTCTGCCGTGTGGAACTAGAGGCAGGATTTTTGAGTGATCCATCGTAAAAGCTGTTTCGTTTTGGACCAGGAAGAGCTGCAGCATCGCTTTCTTCTGCTGCCTTTGCCGACAAGGGGGAATTACAAGTCTTTCCAGATCCCTTCCTAGATCTAATTGAGTAGGAATTTTGTAAGTTTTCCCCTTCATAAACACCTCCCGGTCTTCTCCCAAGTCCGTTTCCCAAGTCTCCGCACGTCATGTCATCCTCCTCTTCTTCCTCCATCTTCTCCTCCTGTTTTTTTTCGGGTTTTTGGTTGTTTTTTTTCCCTGACTGAGGGCCCCTCACCTAGCGGCGAACAGCGCCTCCCGCAAGGCCAGCTCTGCTCTGGAAAAACAGGAAAGCTCCGTGTTCACAGCAGCCGGGCGAGGCTGGGGGAGCGCCGCCGCCCCGCGCTGAGCCCCCGGCCCCGGGGGGACACCTGGGGGGACACCCCCCCTCGGGGACACCCTCCGGGGGGACACCCCCCCTCGGGGACACCCTCCGGGGGGACACCCCCTCCTCCGGGACACGCCCGAGCCCCCGACCCACCTGCGCGCCGCCGCTGCCGGTGCCGCCCGGGCGGGAGGGACGGAGCGGCCGCGGGAGCCGCGGGAGGCTGCTCGGAGGGAGGGCTCGGTTCGGTTCTTTTGGCTTGGTTGTTTTGGCTCGCTCGGTTTGCCCCGGCCCCAGCGGCCGGAGGGGAGCGGGCGTGTCGCTGCCAGTGCTGCGGGGCTGTCCCCGCACCCCACAGCACCCTCCAGCCCGGCCCGGCTCTGCCCGAGCCCACACAGTGCCTGGGCACAACCCTCCCAATAAACACGCTGCTTTTCACCGCTTTGCTTTATAATATCATCAGAGTTCTGTCGCGGTGCTGCTCTGAAAGTGCCACCGAAAAAAAAAAAAAAAACAAACCCAAAAAATCAACCCAATAGCAAATCTGGAATAAAAAAGTTAAAACGCGTAACAACAACACTCTTCACAAGAGAAATTTTCAATAAAGTTGTTTTATTGTACAAACTCATGTATGTAAAAGGCTTATAAGCAAGCACTCCCTACAGTCCCTCACAAGGCTGTCTTTCCAAGCAAACAAAACAAGAAAGGTTTTCTCTTCCTTGTGCAGCCCTGCCCCCCTGGGGCCCAGGCTTTAACAGCAATCAGAACAGATCCCCGACAGTGTTTTATTATCTGTGACCACGTTTTGGACCACTGCAAGTCCAGCCTGACAAGTGAAGCATTTCCTGGGTAATCTTGCAGAGATGCATACATTCCATAACCGGGACAGGAGATGGGAAGACAGAGAAAAAAGGAAAAATAAAGTTTATTGTTAAACACTCCAGGCCAGTGCTCACATACCCAGTGTTTCCTTACACAGGAACAAACCTCCAAATCTCTGTGCAATCATTTTAAAATAACTCTCACATCACTTCTTTTCCCTCCAAAGCAAAGGACTCACCTTACCCTGTACCAAACTCTCTCACTCTGCATTACCCTCACAGTGGAGCACTGCAGGTTTCAGTCTCTCAACTCAACATAAAACAAACTCCTTTCCTGGATACTGTTCCACCCTCTGGAAATCAAATTTGCCTCAACTGCCACTTGTTATCAGGATTTTACCGTTTTCTTACAGGGAATTCATGGTTTGCTTTTAATTTTAAGGTCCAAAGAATTCTCAGTTACTGAACACAACTTCTGCTACTCAGGGCAATCGCCTCATTTCCATCCTTTCAGTCACTTGTATCAGTTCTGCTGCTTCTCAGGGTGCTGTTATAAATCATCACAAGCTGGCTCCTCTGAACTTTCCTCCACCCCCCCAGACAGCTACAGCAAAACTCACGTTCATTTATAATACAATAATTATGAATATAATTTATTAAACCCTCCCTCCCAAGAAGAGATCCAGCAGTTACTGCTTCACCAAAAGTCAGTTGTTGTCCTTCATCCATTGCTCAATCCATTGCATAATCTGATCCAAATTTCTCTCTAGGTCCTCTGGAGTGTTGCTGGGTAATTGGTGTACAATTTCCCTTTTATATGACAACACAGCTTCCTCATACAGAGTCTGAAAAATTTCACACTGAATGTTGTCCTGCAGCTTCTTCCCCGTGTAGCCCCTAGAGAACAAGAGCACCAAGAGACAGTCTGAGGCACAGAGCAAGCAGCGGTGTCTGTTTGAGGCTCAGTGATTTCTGCCCTCGGAAAGCCCCACAGCAGCCCCTTGCTGGCTGCCCACCCCAGTGGCACACCTGCTCTCCAGCCTGTCGTACAGGCAGGAGTTGTCCGTGCGAAGCACAAAGACGATGTGGAACCAGCGCTCGGGGAAGAAGTCACAGCCGTGGTAATCCACAATCACCCCTCCCTCGCTCATCCTGTCCTCCAGCTCATCGATCACCTGCACAGCGACACCGAGGGCAGGCTCCCCTGGCACTGCACAGCCAGAGCACAGCGGGGAGGGCCTGGGGCCGCACTTACCCTGTCTTCATCCAAAATGGGGCACTCGTATTCCTCATCAAAGCCTTCATACAGCTCTCCTGCAGCACACAGAGCCCCGGACGGTTGGTGGGTGGCAGAGGAGTTACCACAATTCATTTACCACAATTAATTTACACTGTTGTATTTGTCTCAGGAGATTGCAGGCAAAAGGCGGAGTTCAGGGCAGGGAACATGGCATGGAAGTGTTTACAAATCCATGTAAGGGTAACTTTGTTATTTATTACTTTGCACCAGGTATGCTGCTACAGACATGCCTACTGAAGGAAATTGATTTAATACACAGAATCCTGGAATAGTTTGGGTTGGAAGGGACCCCAGAGCCCCCCCAGTGCCACCCCAGGCACGGCAGGGCCAGCTCGCAGTGTCCCAGGAGCTGCCAGCCCCAATGTCCAGCCTGGCCTTGGGCACTGCCAGGGATCCAGGGGCAGCCCCAGCTGCTCTGGGCACCCTGTGCCAGGGCCTGCCCACCCTGCCAGGGAACAATTGCTGCCCAGGATCCCACCCAGCCCTGCCCTCTGCCACTGGCAGCCATTCCCTGGCTCCTGGCCCTCCATCCCTTGTCCCCAGTCCCTCTCCAGCTCTCCTGAAGCCCCTTCAGGCCCTGGAAGGGGCTCTGAGCTCTTCCAGAGCCTTCTCCTGCCCAGGTGAGTCCCCCAGCTGTCCCAGACAGGTGTGCAGGGACTCCCAGTGCACCAGACACCCCCAGCAGGGCCACACGAGCATGTCCCCGTGCTCAGGGGACTGCTGTGACACAGCACCTTCCTTGGCCAGGTCCCCCACGTTGATGTAGCTCAGCCCAGCTCTGGATGCCAGCTCCTTTCCCAGCGTGGTTTTCCCAACTCCCGGCGTGCCTGGAGACCAAACCCACAGCACAAGGTAAGGGGAGAGCTCGCAGGTCCCCTCCAACACCCCTCACCAGGAGAACTGGAACCTTTTGAAAGCCCACACTGCAGAGGTCACGGGATGAAAAAGGGACGAAGAGGTGCAGGACAAAGAGAAACGGGAGGAGAGCGAAACAGGAAAACAGGGGGAGAACTCTGACTGTGTGCAGGAAAGTCATTCACACCGCGAGGGTTCGAAGGGCAATCTCCATACATTTGAAAACCCGCAGGTGACACAGGGGAGCCCACGTTCTCATGAGGGAGTGGAGCTGCAAAACCTCCCCGCCCTGGGACCGCACACCCCAGATCAGCCAGGCTGCTGCCTCACAACCTAAACCACCCCGGGCTGTGATGGGGCCGGGGTCACAAACCCCAAATCCCTCCATGCTGGGACCCCACCTCGAATCACCTCGGGCTGGGCCAAGGCCAGAGGTCCCCAGTGAGCCCAGGCCTGGACCTCACACCCCACATCACCCCGGGCCTGGACCCCACAGCAGCCCGGTCTGCGGTGTGGGCCGTGCTGTGCCGTGCCGTGCCCCGCGGTGCCCCCCCGGTGCCCACCGGTGATCAGCAGGTTCGGCCTCCTCATGGCCGCCGCCCGTCGCCTTGGAGACACGTGCGCGGGGGCCTCCGCCGCCGCCGCGCGCGCCGATGGCGTCACCGCGCTGCCCGGCGCGGCGCGGACACCTAAGAGCCGGCGGCCAGGAAGGACCCCGCCCAAGGCGCCGTGTGAGGGGACGCGGCCGCGCCGGGAGTGGAGCCCCGAGAGCTCCCCGAGACCGCCGGGCACCGCGTCCCGGGGCACCGAGCCACACCGCGGCTCTCCCTCCCCCCCGGAGCACCGAGTCCCAGGCCCCGACGTCGGATCTCCCCCTGGGCCCAGCGGGGGCAGTGGGAGGGCTCCCCCGGCCGAGGATGTCTGGCAGCGGCCCAGGAAGGCCGGCGGAGGTGGGTGCGAGCAAGGGGCTCTCGGCGGCCCGGTCGTTCCTCCGTGGTCTCTGTCTCAAGTAGTCTCAAGGCCTCTTGTCCTTTTTCACTGGGGGTTGTTCTGACTTTTACTAAAGAGAGATTTGGTTTGGTGTCACTTGAAGCGACCCTCCCCTTTGACGGGGGCATCGCGGGTGGCTGCGCAAATCCGGCCTAAAGTCGGTGTGTGTGACAGTAACGGTGCCGGGCACGGTGCGAGGTGTCCGAGAAGGTGCAGGAGGAACCCCAGAACCTCCTGTAGCCCCGCAAACCGCCCCACAGCCCCCGCTTTCCAAACCCCTCAGAGACGGCTCTGGGTGCAGCTGGGTCCGGTGCCAGCCCCAGAGCTGGTCGGTGGCTGGTGTGGACAGCATTGTGCAGATGTCACTGAGCCTCACACAGCCTTGTCCTGCAGGATCGAGGCTGCCAAACCAGATGTCTTTATGCGAGTGTACTTGATAATGATTGGAGAAAGAGATTTTAATCAGTCTTACTCACTACACAGTACAGGCACTATAACCAAGGCACTATAACCACTGCTGTTGTGGAACAACAGCTGAAATGTGAATATGCTTTATGAACAGGGGAAATATATATTGGAGGTGCTTTCCAGCTTAAATGATTCTGTGGTTCTTAACACTGAGGCAATTGTATTAAAGCCAGCAAAAACAATTACAGAATGGGGGTTACCAGTACTCACCCAAGCTGTGTGTGTTTGGCTCAGCCTCAGGCAGTGACCTTGAGATCACATCATCTCCACTCCAGAAGGAATCCCCACACCCACCAAGGAGGGAAATGTCAGGAGATGCTGCCTTTAAAATCTGGGACGGGGCTTTTGTGGTCTGAAGTGCTGCCCTGTCAGTCAGATGTGCCCAGGCACTGCCAACTCAGCAGCTCTGCAGAAGCTTTCAGTGCTGGCACTTGGTTGTTCCTTTCTCTGGGCATTTGACCAGCTTCAGCTCCCTCTCAGGCTGTTGAACTTTGGGATGGAGGAGTCAGCCTGGTTTCAGCATTATTCACCCCAAAAGCAGCATGACAACCCTCCTGCATTTCCCAGTGAGGACTTTGCAAGCAGGGCCTTGCTGGAGCTGTTTGAGCCCATTGCAGGCAGAGCCTCCTGCTACATCCAGCTCTGAGTGTCCTGTCTGCCAGCACTCTGCAGTGCTGGTTTAGAGTTTTCACAGCCCTTTCGGGGGATGCTGTGTCTGCTCTCACATGTCCCACACCGAGGGGCTGCCACAGGACCCCTGTGCTGTTACTTGGGGGTGAGTCTGCCGCCCCGTCCCAGCAGGGTGTTCCTCAAATCCAGAATTAAATCCCGGTGCTGTTGCCAGCAGTGTTGCTTGTCTTGGCATGGGCTCTGGTTCAGCCCAAGCTGTGCAGAGCAGCAAACACTCCCTGATTTTACTGTGCTGCCTCAATAACTGTCCTCTGCCATCTCTTCCTAACCTTTATGCACAAATGGTTGTGCTGTATATATTTTTAAAAAGGGGGCAAAAAGTGCCACATACTGAACACTGCACAGAGACAGTGTGAACATTGCCATCATGTAAAAGTGGTCTGAGTAAGCTGACAGTGCTTTTTCATTCTGTTTTGATTCTTTAGGTTGGATGTGCATTTGTGGAGTTCTCAACTTGTTCTGATTTGCCAGTTCGCTGCCAAATACTCCTGGCACAATAATGCAGCCTTTTTTTTAACACAGAACAACCGTGGAACCCCAGACCAGTTGTACTTGGGACAACCCTAAAACCATCCAGCCCCACCCCAGCCATGGCAGGGACGCCTTCCACTGTCCCATGTTTCTCCAAGCCCCGTCCAGCCTGGCCTTGGGCACTGCCAGGCATGGGGCAATGTACATTTGATAAATTTGATAAAAATCTCCCATTTTCTACAGACAGCCATGCCCAGCGGAGGGGAGGAGAGCGCTGCATTCTCCTAGATGTTTGTGTTTCTGCAGGTGACAGACTGGCTGTCACAGCCGTTTGATGAGTTCTTCGGAAGCCCAGGCATTGCCCCGTGTGCGGTTGCTGTGAAGGCGCTGAGGGGCGGCTCTGGCAGGGGCCGTCGGCAGAAGCAGAGAGACCCGAGCCCCGCGGCAGAGAAGAGCAGAGCCACGGCTCCTCCCAGGAAAAGAGCCAAGCCGTGCGCTGCGGACCCGCCCTGTGCCCGGCCTGGGCGGAGCCGGAGCCAGGCCCGGGAGGAGCTGCCGTGGGTGGAGAGATACCGACCTGAAAGCCAGGTGTGCGAGCTCCTGCAGTGCCCATCTAGTGGGGACACCGCTGGGACACGTTGTGCTTCTGTCCACAGCCTGCAGCAGCCAGGCTCTCACCATGCCCTGTCTGCTAAAGCACAGGGGTTATGGGTCACTGATTCACTGTCAGTGCTGATCGATTCACTGCCAGCCAGTGCACGAAGCCACACCCCAGGCAGCTCTGTCTGTAGGAGATGCACGTTCCCCCAGGCTTCCTGAGCAGCTTCCTGCACAGGAGATGTTTCCTGTCAGTCCACCTGTAAACTCCTGAACCTGTGACTGAATTCTAGTACATCCAGTACTCCAAGCCAGCTATGTGGGATTTGCACAAGTTCCAAAAAACCTCAGCAGTACTAGAGTAAAGAAGGTAAAAAAGACTATCTCCAGCAGTAGCTATGAGGTATCCTGACACAGACACGACTGACGTGTTATCACTTAAAGAATAATAAATAACTCATTATTTCCCGACTACAAAGGATGGAAAACTGATTGTTTGAGGAAACAGGATGAGATTGTCATCCTTAGCTGTGGCACTGCTTCTGCAGAGCACACACGTAACGGAAGCACACACCAGCATGTCTCCTGATATTTTACCCAGCGTTTATTCTATTCTTTAATTTCATCATTAGAAACCAAGAGTTCAGTATATAACTTTCACATATTTTAATCTTGTTTCAGAATGACCTTGCTGTGCAAAAGAAGAAGATTGAGGAAGTTGAAACCTGGTTAAAAAAACACATAGTTCAGAGGCAGCCAAAGCAGGTAAACTTGCTAAAATCATCAAACCATACTATTGAGCTGGATGCAATTTCAGGTTCAGAGAACTGAGAGAGATAGCAATTCTGTAGCTTCTGCATTGTAGGAAATACCCTAAGAACATAGGTTGGAGCTTGTACATTTAATTTGGACTTATGCTCCTAAGTGGTGGATTCTGGTTTTGCTCAGAAATACTGTTTTCTGGCATCCAGTCATAAATCACAACTCCTCAGTATGTGTTTGAAGCTGCATTTTATCTCTGCCAAGTTAATTTTTAAGTCTCTTGACAAATTTCCAGCTGCACTGAGTTGGTGTAAGGAAGGTGAGGATGTTGTTAATCTTGGCTGATAAGAAGTGTTCTGAGACACAAATTGCCAGCCTTGCTTACTAGAGCTGGCTCTCCAGTTGAATGTCGTGTTGGCAATCACATGCAGTTTATTTACCAGAGGCACTGGGAGCAGAGCAAGGCTCTCAGAGTCCTGGCCTGGTTCTCTGAGTATGCAGCAGGTAAATTTACAGCACAGAATGTGTAACTGGGGTTTCACTGGGAGAGAGGATAATTACCAGAGAAACTGCAGGAGAAATTCAACCAGTATTCATCCTTAGCCAACTGTCAGTCTTTATTTATCACATTTGTGATCATGTTTTGTATCTCTGTGGCAGGGTGGCTCTGTCTTGCTGCTGACTGGCCCTCCTGGCTGTGGAAAAACTGCGACTCTGCAAATTCTAGCCAGAGATCTTGGCCTTCAGGTGCAAGAATGGACCAATCCACTCTCTTTAGACTTCACAAAGGAAGACTTGAGAAATATGTTTGGCCATGGTAAGTATGTTGAAGGATTTTATTTTTACCTTTTCTTTTCCCCCCTCCAGTTACTTTTGTGGGTTTTTGATCTTGTATTTTTGCTTTGTTTCTGTCTGTCACATATGAAAGCAGATCTACATCCATGTAAATCCATTCCTTAGTGTTCAATGAGAATCTTTCTGTTGCTTTTATCTGGAAAAGGTTTTGGGCTTTTTTACAGTCTTTAGTCCAAAATAATTGACAATTCAAATACAGAATAGAGAGCTCTGTAATAGCCTGGATGTAATTTGAACAAAATAAATGAAAATAGGTAAGTGTCTTTGTCTGGGTCCTCAGTTGAATTACACCCCTTTAAAAATTCTCCTGTGTTTGTCATATGTTTGCCAAAGAGCTTGTTCATTGCTGCTGTCAGAAAATAGCATGGGTGGGTATTAGTTCATGTGGGTATTTATATTTTACTTGGTGTAATATAGAATACATATTTTTAATTAGTTTTCTTTTTCAGACTCAAATTTTCATACGTTTCCGAGTCAGGCCCAAGCAGCTCTCTTTCAAGATTTTCTATTAAGAGCAAATAAGTATAACAAACTTCAGATGCTTGGGGAGTCCTCAGAAAATGATAAAAAGCTTATTCTTATTGAAGTAAGTGAAAACTTGTGAAATGTTGTGTTTAAAACAGTACATTTTGTTGCAATATTGACGTGCTGACTAGCTTCAGATACTTAAATGGTGTTTGCCAGAGTTAGTCTGCTTTACTGCAGATGAGATCTTCACTACATTTTGTGTCTCTGCAGCAGTCCAGAGACACATCCTACCTGTAGTTAGTTATGCCACAGAAGCAAGTAGTCAGGCAGAAATGGGAGTCTGGTCTGAGCACAGAAGTACAGAACAGAATATCAAAAAGTAGAGCAAACAATACTGAGAAGTCATTCCCATGTTTCTGGATGATTAAGTTTCTGGAAATACATATGTGTATAAACAGGAGGGGTGGCAAGCACACCACTATTCCTGTTATTCAATGATGCAGGAGAGTGTAGGGGACACATGAGAACGAAGACAAGCAGGAACAGTTGAAACTTTAGCACTTTCTCCCTGCTTTTACACAGGTGGTGGTGTTGAGGGCAGAAGTGTAAGCTGAGGGTTTGTGGGCAGGTACAGGACAAGTCTTTATTTGTATTTGTGTAGAAGTGTGTTTCAATAGCAGTTTCTTTCTGAACTTTTCAATTCTTTTCCTGAGAGAAATTTTAGAAACTGGTAGTCAGATTGTCTGTAAACTTTCAAGACCAAAACAGACAGAAATTCTGGTAGGGTAATGCAGTGTACTGTAGAATTTAGGAAGCAGAATCTCATGAGACTTGTCTTTATAAAGGCACCTTCTTGTGCAGGTCCTGTCACACCTCACGTGGGTATCCTGCCCTCCTCCCCAAGGGAGCTGCTTCCTGGAGTGTTTGTCCTCTGGGCAAAACTCTTGTTCCCAGGCTGTGTGATCACCCAGGGCTGTGTCTTAGGAAACTGGGACAGCAAGAAAACGCTTCATTGCAGATGATGGTTTTCCATAATGAGACATCCTGTGCACTGGGCTTGTTTCCCCTGCTGCTCCTCTGTCTGTCTCTAGCTGTGTTCTAAATGTAGCTGACAGCAAGCAAACCCGGAGCTAAAACTACGTGGCAATGTAGAGTGCCATGACAATCAGTCTGTGCAGGAGAGTTTTACATCTGAATGTAATGACAGCAGCTCTTTGTTTTGGGCAGGACATCCCGAACCAATTCTACCGAGACCCTGGCAGTCTACATGAAATCCTCAGGTCAGTGGCAAACAAGTTGTTAATTATGAGCTTTAGCAACTTGCAAAGCTGGAGTTCATCACATTTTGCTGTTTTGCAATGCAGGAGTTTTGTTCGTAGGAGTAGGTGCCCCCTTGTCTTTATAATCTCAGATAACTTCAGTGGAGACAGCAGCCAGAGGTCACTATTCCCTGCAGAAATTGTAGAGGAGTTGTGTATAAACAGTATTAGGTAAGATCTTCTACCTCATTAAAACATGGTTCAAACAACTGAGAGGTTAGAAACTAATGTTGGTTTTTTTTTTTAATGGAATTCAACAGTTTCAAGCCTGTTGCACCAACAAATATGATGAAAGTTCTGAATCGAATAGCTGCAGCAGAAGCCAGTATGGTAAGTTGCTGAAGCTCATAATTTCTGTGCAGTGCTAGGACCATATAAAAAATGGGTTTTTTGTTACTGTACTTGATCTTTGAAAGCAGAACCCTTCATCTCCCCAAGGCAAAAAACATTTTCCCCGACAACAACAAAAAACAAGGAACAAGCTGAAAAGACACCTTGTTTTTAAGATGAGTTTCACTTGATCACTGGTCTGAGTCTACAAAGTTGCTCCTGAAAATTCTTCTGGTTATTAGAACAACTGTATAAATGAAACAAATAATAGGAAGAGATACAATCTTTCACATATCCAACTGGCCAGAAGAGGTCATGAACCTAAATCCTGTATTATCCCTGACCTGTTTTGATTACAAGTATCATATTGAGTCACACCTTGCAAGGAGTTATGTGTATTTTCTCTTTAATATTGTTGTGTAAATTGTGACAGTGTGCTTTAAAGGTCACAGTATTCTGTTTGAACACACGGTGGATACTCTTGTGTCTGTTGCAGGTGTGTGAGAGGTGGGTTCCCAGAGCCATGTTCAAATAGTCCTTTTCTTGCACTTCTATTGCTTTAATGCTGGTTTTCCTTGTAGAACAGAGAGAAGAATTACGCCCTTGATAGAACTTCTCTGGAGTTGCTTTGCAGAGGTTGTTCAGGTGACATAAGAAGTGCAATAAACAGCCTTCAGTTTTCCTCTATGAAAGGTAAAAATTATGGTTTTATTAAGTGATATTTTGAGCATTTCTGCTGAAAACACGTTCTGTGCACAGTTGCAGCACAGGTGGGTGAGTTGCAAAAACATTCTTGACACGCTTCTGTGGAGCAGGAATAAACACAGAGTGTGTGGGGGCGTGACTGGGGCTCAGCTGCTGCAAGCTGGGGTTAAACCATGACATCTGTGTATGTGCTGATGTAATTTGATCAAGTACCCTCTTCCTGATGTCTTTGCTATTTGTGTTTGCTGTTCAGAGCTTCTGTGATGCCGACTCGGTTTGAAAGGGATCCTTTCATTGCTTGGTTTTTGCCTTTCCTAAACTGTTTATTTTATGAGCATTTTACAAGGCAGTAATGGTTAAGGAACCAATGTCTGTCAGTTGCATTTTTAAAAGCAGTACTCTGGCATGTGTTGTTCATTCTCGGTACTGCAAAATGGTGACATCACTTACGCTAAACTTAGACCTAAGGAAACAGGCTCATCAATTGTCTTCTGCTATATGTGGTAGAGCTGGCAATGTTTCTGTCATACATTTTTTCCTCCCATTTGCTTTGCAAATACCAAATGTGCTCATGGAATACAAGATTAAAGGTAGTTTCAAGTCCATTTTTAAGAGGGAGTGTTGTACTTTTCTAATTTTAGGGTATATTGAAGTTAGCAGGGCAGTGTTAGTTGTATTACACAAGGGAGAGAGTAAAGTTTCTACCTTTAACTTGCAGATGTTGAAGGTCAACTGTTCTGATGATGTCTTCAGGTGTAGCAAGCTTGGGTTGTTCTGTGTGAATCAGAAAAGCAGAGGATTGCTCTCAGTGTGGTGATTATGCCATTAGTATGAGTGGATGTTAGATTGGTGATACCTGAGAGAAGCATGCAGTGTCTCACTGCTGGATACATCCTCCAGAAAATCTAAATAACGTTAAAATAACCAGTCTGTGAAACTTTTAATAAGTTACCGTGGTTAACTTAACCATGGAGTTAGAGCTGTGGAGAAAACAAAGGCATATGACTTCAGAGCTTCTTGTACATGGACTGCTGGAGTCGCGCACTGAAGTCACAGCACACCGAGCATTCTCCTCTCACGTTTTCTCTGACACTGGGAGCGTGTTTGAGCAGAACAGCTTTAGTTGTGCAGGTATTTCAGTGAGGTGAAACGTGATGCTGCCAGTGATACTCTGCAAGTCTGGGGGACACCCTCTCTCCTTGCTCGTCTCCTGTGCATGCAGCACTTGTTTTTAGCTGTGTAAGGTGTGTTGAATGTGTGTGTCTACACAAGCACAACTGATACATTCACTTTGTAACACTAATAATGGGTGAAACAGATCCACGGTGATTGTGGGAGAAAAGAAAAATAAATACCTGATGGAGAATTTATCTTAGCTCAATAAGGAACATTCAAATGCCACAAAATGAAATTGTGGGTGAAAAATTTCAAGTTTATTAACTTAGACTAGAATAAAGATTTTATTTCATGAAGCTCCAAACTTTGTGGAAGATATTAGGCAGTTGGAAGAATCACCTAAATGAAAGGTTTTCTTTGCCACTTCATTTTCCAGGGAGGTTATTGTACAGTTAATGGCAGTAGAAGACAAAATTGATAAGTAAACAGGATGTAACTGAAATAACAGGATGTAACTGAAATATAATTTACATACATTCATTTGTACTTGTGCTTTATAAACATGAAAATCTAAACGTGGTCAAGTGGGGAATGCATCAGAGCTAGAAGGGATAAGCCTGAATGGTTTTTTCAAAGACAGCTGTTTATTATTCAAAAAATTACTTGGTACCTCAGCTGTGGCTTAAGGGACAGAAGTGGAATGAAAGTAATGAACGATGCTAATTTAGGCGACTGGGTTGTGTTCCTGATAAATGAGTTTTCTCATAGGGCTCCCATTTATATAGCCTGTTCTGTTCTTTTTATTAGTACTGTTTGTTCGCATAGAACATTATTAGTAGCAACATAATAGAAAACTTCTGCAGAATCATGCACTGTGTCTTGATTTTATTTTTGATTTTATTGATAGACTGCTCATTGGAGAAAGAATTTTGGTCAAAGAAGAAGAAGAGCTCCACAATAAAATGTGAGGAAGTTTCCAAAGTAAGAAAGAAAAGTAAATGTGATACCTCAGAAGACCAGGAGATACAAGCTATTGGTGGCAAGGATGCATCCATTTTTCTTTTCCATGCTCTGGGAAAAATTATCTATTGCAAAAGTAAGAAAACTTTGGCTTGTTCCCCCTTTCACTGGGCAAAGCATGTCAGCTGCTACTAGCTGGAGTTGCTAAAGTAAGGCTTTGGATGGCCTCTGTCTGGGGTGTTTGGTCAGTAACAGTCATATAAAATCTGCTAAATCAGGGTCCCTAATGCCACTGGCTGTGCATATTTTAGTAGTAACTCACAATTACAAAAACAGCTGAGAAGAAGTAATGAGGTGAGGGAATGCAAAAATAATTTGATTAGATTTCTTATCTGAAACTTAATGCAGCTAATTGGGTATTGATGACTGTGTGATATTGGCTATAATAATTAAGTACCTGTGCCTGTCCCAGGGCTCTCTGGGAATGGAGAATCTGTAATTTCGCTGCTGCTGTAGCTGACAGTTGCTAACAGCATTTCTGAACATGCAGACTGAAGCCTGTGCAATCCTTTTCAGGAGAAGCAGTGTCAGAAGCAGAGTGCCCTCAGCTGCCTGCTCACCTGTCCAAACACCGCCGGGACACCTTGCTCATTCAGCCTGAGGTACTCCTGCAATGGCTTCACGAGTTCAGAGGGTCCTGAGGGACTGGAGCAGATACTCAGCCACATGGCTTTGGTCACTGGTCTCAGCTGGTGTGCATTCAGAGTTAGAGGATCACTCATCTGGAAGGGACCACTGGGGCAAACCAGCAACTTGTGTCTGGGCATCAGGGCACAGACCTTGTGTTCCAGCTCCCTAGCCTACCTGCATCACAGCTTTTCATACACAGCATCCTTTTCCTTATCCACCTGTAAAATCCAAACTTTTCTTCTTCCTGACAGGATATTGTGGAAAAATCACATATGTCTGGAAGCCTGTTCAATCTATACCTGCACCAGAACTACGTGGATTTCTTTTCTGATATAGATGATGTTGTGCGGGCCAGTGAATATCTGAGCACTGCTGATGTCCTTTGTAGTAACTGGAGTGTAAGTGTCATCTTTTAATAGGCCCACACTTGTTTTTAAGTACTTTGACATTGAGCCTCTTGACTTTTTGCTGTGTTTTGGAAAGTTTGCTGTGAACTTAGGGTGTGAGTGACATGAACTGTTAAAGAATGCTAAAGTACATCAGCTGCAGAAGAGATGCAGAGCCAACGTTCTGTCCAGCTTCTGTCAGCATTTTATTACAGTGGGTTGTAGTGCTTGTAGGATACTCTACGAAGTGTATTTTGAGTAGAATATGTTTGTGCTAAGGAAACAAGCTGTTTGATTTTTCTCAGCTGCTTTCAATACAGGCTTTGCCATAATCTAAACTTAAAGATGCTGTTCATGTCGTGCCACTGCAGTTCCTGAGTGTGTTTCAGTGCAAATGAGCTCACACAAGGCCCCATTTCTCTCTCAGACACGGCTTGTGATGGAGAGCTACAGTGCCTCCGTGGCTACCCGAGGGGTGATCCACTCCAATACATCCAGAGCCTTTGCCCACCAGCAGGGGGGCATGGGGTTCCGACCCTTGCATAAACCCCAGTGGTTTTTGATCAATAAGAAGGTAAGTCCTAGATTTCATTTTTTCTTCATTCTTTTTTCCCCAGAGCGTAACTGTTGAGTAGTATGGATGAAATTTGATCACAACTTGTAAAATACCCTATTTTGAGAGAATCTGGTTCTATAAAGCACTTGCTAGAAGAGCAGTTTGCATCACTACTTCAATGTAAAAATAAATTGGAGGCCTCTGACAAAGTGTGATGCCTGTGTCCAAGCTGACATGTTCCTGGGAGACTCTTAATCCTAAATTAATAGAGAGACAATTGGAATTGAAATACTAGTAAGTATTTCTAGAATTGAGTTTGGTTTTGTGCAGCTTGAAGCACACTGAACTGTTGTATAAGTGTAAGAAATTTCTGCTGTTATAGTGTATGTGTTTATCAGAAATAGCTTGTTCAGGTGATACAGCAGGTCTTGGCATGATTTTACATTTGAACTAATATATTGGCAAAAAGCATTGGCCTGGGAATTCTGTAATCAAAGAATATTTTATTTTATTTTATTATTTTTTAAAATTTTAATGCCTAGTAAAAGGCAAAGTTGAAGAATCATACCATTTTTATGATTGGTATGTTAACTGCTTACCTTTTCTTTATCTGGTCTAATTTTTCAGTAACTCTGTGTAGCAGGCAGGAAGAAGGTCTGTGTGTTATGGTACAGAACATCTACCATTCATGATGGTTTACCAGGCTTTTTACTTGTGTTTCTTCCCCCTCCCAACTCTTGCAGTATCAGGAAAATTGCCTTGCTGCAAAATCTCTGTTTTCAAGCTTCTGTTTACCCCCCGAGTGCCTTCAGACAGAGCTGCTGCCTTATCTTGCTATGTTAGCAAACCCAATGAGAAACCAAGGTAAGGTGGATCAAAGTAACTCTTGATCTTGGGCTCTTTCTGCAATTGAAACATACTGACAATTTCATAAGCTGAAAGGTCAATACTGCTTATGCTTTTGCCTCAGTATAAAACATTCTGCTGGTAAATGTTATGTAGGTGATGCCCAAAGATGCTTCCAGTACCACAGCCAAAATTAAAGCTGCCCTGGCAGGTTGGTCAAACTTCAGTGATTAAGGTGCTCTCTAGGCTTAGGGCTTTATTATATTTGCTGGAGGATTTGATGAGAGGAGATTTGGAAAACCAAGTAGGCAATATTGATTAGGTCTTCATTGCTTACTGAATTCCACTAACAGCAGCAGACTTACAACACCTCAGAAAGCCTTTCACAGATAAAAGAAGCAAAATTCAAGTTTGCAGTGCATTAAAAAAAGGAAGTTAAATCTGAGATAATCCATTAGCAAACAGTTGACGCAGAAAAACCTACTTTGTGTGGTACATAATGCAAAAGGTAGTATTTGGAGAGCTGGGTCACTTATGCTATTGTTAAAGGTTTTTAATAAAAAGCGTCATGTCTTAACTAAGGCATCAAGATGAGTGAATTTTGTAGGCTGTGGAATAAGAGCTCTACATGATAAATACACAGGGGATGAATGTCAGGGATCTGGAATTTTGTGTGTAAGCCATCTGTAAATACATTGTAGTAAACTGTAACGGTTCGGGGAAAGGAAAAAGTTACACACATGGTGTTTTGGTATCTAAAATATTTCAAATGTATACAGGAATACTCGACTAAGGTCACTGTTTTCCACTGTGTTCAACTGTCTGTTCATTATAATCTACCTAATATGATACTGGTGATCCTTTGTTCTTAGCTCAGATTGCTTTCATCCAAGACGTGGGGAGGCTGCCACTGAAAAGACATTTTGGCAGGTAAGCTGGACTTCTGTCTGTGGTTAAAAAAAAGTGAGACTGTGTCATGTATGGAGGGGAAGAACCCTTTCATTACATGGGTCTGTGATGTGACATTCAAAGACAAAGTATTTTTAAAAGTTCATTTAGTGAGTTATTTAATCTAAAATTAGATAGCTGCACTGGTTTAATCATGTAATAGTTTTGCCTATAAGGCTGCTTAAAATAAACCTTTCGGAATGCATGGTTTTTCATAGGCTCTAGCTACTGATTGCTGAAAACCCAGGGTGTTTCCCTGTGAGACTGCAGTGGCCTCCTCACAGGCTGTGTGTGCAATCTCAGGGGTGGCATGGCATGGCATGAGGAGCTCTGCTGTGGCTCTTGTGAGCCCTCTACATCAGAGACTTCATTTACCCCAGTAGAGTCTCTGTTACACTTCTAGAGCTGTGATACCTCTGGAATTTAACAAGTGCTTTAAGTGGTGTGTTTCCAGCTAAGAATCAAGGTCACAGCTGCAGTGAGATAGACTGTCATCTCACAACCAGGACACAGTTTGTTGAGGCATCTGACAGAGCATTTCCTACTTGTCCCTGGTGTTGCTGCTGAGTTTAACTGTGAATTTCCAAGCACCACCCTTGTTCCCCAGCTGTTGTATTAAAAGCCATGTTGGTTGTTGGTCAGGGAGGAAGGAGAGTGTCCCTAAGAGCTGTATTTCTTTGTCATCGCCCTGGTCTGCCCCACAAGGTGTGAAGCTTCTCAAACTAATTGTAACTTCCTCGTCCCTTTTAAGTTTCCCTGCAGCATACCTGCAGATACTGCTGACATTTTGTATCTGCAGTAATGAGTTGGTGGGGTGTCACAATGTCTGATCTGAGGGGTGACTTCCTGCTGAAAACACCGTCACCCTTTTCCATCTGTTCAGTGTGCAGGAACCGTAGGGAGAGAGAAATGTAGGTATTTGCTTCCCTCAGGGGTTCTGATGGAGAGCAAACTGTGTTAGTGAGCATTCCCAAAGTGCCTCAGTGGGAGGGAACGGGGTTCTGCTGGAGCCCTGGCAGCGGCAGCAGCCGTGTGCCCGTGGTCACTGCGCTGGTGCCTTGCAGGCTGCAGCTGGAAGCTCTGGGTGACAAGGAGCCCGGGCTGCCGCTCCACGGGGACGGTGCCGACGGCGACCCCGAGGGGCTCCCCTCCAGCCAGTCCAGCAGCAGCGACCTGCCTGGCAGCCAGCCCCAGCCCATCGCAGCACAGGCCATCCTGGAGGAGGAGGAACTGCGGATCGAGGAGTATGACAGCGACTGAGAGAGCAGGACACTCCCTCTGCCGTGCCCGCGTGGATCCCGGCGCTGCGAGGCACTGCTGAAGAGTGAGCTCTGCCCAGCGCTGCTGCCGAGCCATGCACGAGGGCTGGGAGCCCAGGAGGGCTGGCAGCCCAGTCCAGACCTGCTGTGAGTGGCCAGACAGTTCCTGGTGTCCTCCTCACTCTGCAGGGCCAGCCCGAGCCCAGTGCTAAGGTACAAGCTATTTCCTGCCTCTCCTGAGCCATGAAATTGCCTTAAGGCAGTAACAAGAGAGAAATAAATGACTGAAATCAGTTGGAAAGAGACTGTAGATTAGCAGTGTCAGTCTTAAATTATTTTTATTTTTACACATTTTAATATACTTTGCAATTGTGCAGCGTGTTTCTTGAGCACACGTGCCTTAGGTTGTCAGCATTTGAAAGGTTTATTCAAATTCACTCTTTCGAAAAAACAGTTGTTTGGAAGTTTAGCCCTTCTGGAAAGAAGAGGCTGAAATTTACACCTGAAAAGTCTGATGTCCCATACTGATGATGTAAAGAAAACTTCTACTGTATTAATACCGTTTTGTACTCTGACTTACAGAAGACATAAATAAGATCTTCATGTCTTTATAAGTGGAACTAATGTTGTACCATGCATTATTTTGTATTCCCCTTGGAAAGATATTTTCATAATTTTTAGAGGGGAAAAGGCAGCAACTAAGCAGAAGTTGTAGTTTGTAGGAAGTTAAATGTGTACCATGCAGTTTTTCCCCTTGACTTGCAGTTGTGCTGGGGGAAACACTGATCCTGTGTTTGGTAACTGATCGAGTGCTGTGGTTAGTAACACCACAGCAGTGAGGAAAAAAGTCAAACCAAAACAGCTTTGTGTGGTGCACGTTTGCATTTCTGTATTGCTTATGGCCAGTTTAGAGAGAGAGAACACGTTTATCCACCCTGACCTTGGATTAATGCTATTAAAGAGTCTGGATCTGTCCTCTCTCAGGGGACAGGTGTAGCCTTTTCATCTAACAGCTATTGCTTCATTTTGAAGGGGGAAACTTCTTTCTTAAGTCTAAAATTCTGTTACACCTGTACTCATTACAGCAAATGAGAATGTCCTTGGCTGTTGATGACCATTAACCCTTTTCCTCCTCCACAGGGTGCTTTGGACGGGCTGTTCCTGGGGTGCCTCCAGCACAAGTAACAGAAAGGCACAAAATACTGATTTTTATCTTGCAGGCACACCCACACCCTCCTTTGTTGTATCTTTTCAGCTTTCTTTACAGTAGCACCAGATAACTGCAGCTGCTGTGTTGGCCTTTTCCTTGTTAGGGCAGAATTCAGTGCTCAGCTGGCACTGTGAGCTACAGCGTGCAGAGCTGTTGTGCTCTGTCACATGAAAACACCACCTGGGCACACAAACCCCCCATTATTCTGTTTGCAGCCTGAGTGTTTTGCAGGGCTAGTGCTGCCCCATTAAAGCCAGTCCCCAATTAACAGCACGTCAGGTGATGCCCAGGTCGGGGCTGGCAGCACAGGCAGGTGCAAGAAGGAGTGTCAGTGCAGCCCCCCTGCCATTTTGGCTCCCTGGACACTGTCCCAGGTACCAGGTGAGGAAAGAGGAGAACTAGGCTTCAGATAGGGGTGAAAGGGACATGGGGTGCTGGTCAGCAGTGATTGGACATGAGCCAGCAGCCTACCCAGGTGGCCAAGATGACAAATGGCCCCTGGCCTGGATCAGGAATGGTGTGGGCAGCAGGACCAGGGCAGGGATTCTTCCCCTGTGCTCGGCACTGGTTGGGCAGCACCTCGAGTGCTTTGTTCAGTTCTGGGCCCCCAATTTAGGAAGGCTGTGGAGGGGCTGGAGCGTGTCCAGAGAAGAGCAGCAAGTCTGGTGAGGGGCTTGGAGCACAGGTGAGGAAGGGCTGAGGGAGCTGGGGGTGTTTATCTGGAGAAAAGGAGGCTGAGCACAGACCTCATCTCTCTCTTCAGCTCCCTGAAGGGTGGCTGTAGGCAGCTGGGGGTCGGGCTCTTTGTCCTGGCAGCCGCCGACAGCACGAGAGGAGCCAGCCTCGAGCTGCACCAGGGGAAGCTCAGGTTGGACAGCAGGAAAGAATTCTTCACTGACAGAGGGACTGGGCACTGGGATGGGCTGCCCAGGGAGGTGCTGGAGTCACCATCCCTGGAGGGGTTTATAAAAAGACTGGACGTGGCACTGAGTGCCATGGTCTGGTTGTTAGGGCTGGGTTGAACTCGATGATCTCAAAGGTCTTTTCCAGCCTGGCTCAGTCTGTGATGCTGTGGTTTAGGAGCATCCCCAGAAGAAAGGGTGCATGTGCTTTCTGGGTGTGATCAGAGAGCTGAAGCTGCTCAGGGTGTCTTTGGGGAGCCCCGTGGCTCACACAGGCACCACCCAGCCCTGTCTCCATGTGAAGCTGTGGCTGGGGGTGGGCTCGGGGCTGGCAGTCCCCAACCAGGCTCTCCCTCACAGGGGACCTTGGCCAGGGCCAGGGACAAGGCACAGAGACATGGATGCAGGAGAGCAGCATGGAAACACAACAGTTAAACACAAGAAGCAGAATTTTCCTTCTTCCCCTGATGCCTGTGGGCAGTCATCCTGTTGTGATGTCACCTGCTGGTGGAGGGTGACAAACCTTGTGTTTGTGACGTCACTGGGGCTGTGTTGTGATGTCACCTCCCGCACTGGCTGTGCTCGGGCACTGGCAGGGCCAGCGTGGCTCCAGCCTGGACTGCTGGCCAAGCAAGGCTGGGAGGCCTGCAGAGTCGAGCCAGGTGTCTCCTGGAGCGGTGTGGAAGGCTGCGGGCTGTCACTGGGCTGTTCCCTGCCGGTCCTGGAGCATCACTCCATGTCCCGAGCCCTGCCCGCTCTGGGCAGCCGGCAGCGCGGCGCTCGCAGCGCTGGAGGTGAGCTCCGAGGGGAAATGCTCCTCACAGGGGCTCGGGGAGCAGGGGGGCTGTCCTCGGGGGGCCTGAGCCTTTCCTCCTCCCCTCTGTGCCCCACGGCAGCCAGCGGCACGGCCTCTCTCCATTCTGCAGTGCGGGACATGCTTTGGGAGCGCTACAGAATCACAGAATCACCAAGGCTGGAAGAGACCTTCAAGATCCCCACGTCCGGCCGCGGGCCCAGCACCAGCTCCGGTGCCAGCCATGGGGAGCCTCCTGTCCTTGCACCTGCCCGCGGCCCCGCCGGGCGAGAGCAAGGCCACGCAGACGGAGTGGAACTGCCCGGTGTGCCACAGCGTGCTCAGCGACACGGCCGCGGTGCCCTGCGGCCACCAGTCGTGCCTGGGCTGCCTGCTGCGGCACACGGCCAGCAGCCCCACCTGCCCGCTCTGCGCCGCGCCCGTGCTCAGCGCCCGCTTCTCCGTGCAGGACCGCAACGACTTCCTGCAGTGCATCCTGATCCCGCCCCGGGAGCCGCCGGGGCCCGGCAGCTGGGCTCGCCGGGCTCTGTTCCGCCTGGTGTACGCGCGGCCCCCCGGCCCGCCCGCAGCGCCCGCCCCGGCTGAGCCGCCGTGCGCGGGGCCCGAGGCGGCGGAGGAGCTGCCGGCCGACCTGTGGGCAGAGCTGCTGCACGGCCACGAGCAGCTGCTGGAGCCCGTGCGGCCCTGGCTGCGGCAGAGCCTGGACGCCATCTACGGCCCGCAGTGGTGGGAGGCCCGGCAGGTGGAGAGCATCGCGCTGTCCACCCTGTGCATCTGCGGCCCGGACAGGGCCGGGCTGACACACATGCTGCGGGGCTACCTGGGCGACTACACCGCGCCGCTGATCCGCGGCCTCATCCACGTCACCGTGCACCGCTGCAGGGACGCCTGGCTGCGGCGGCGCGCCCAGGCTGCCCCCGAGGCGGGCGAGGAGGAGGAGGAGGAAGAGAGCCCTGCGGCCAGCGCCGGCTCCTCCTCGCCGAGAGGGGCCCCTGCCCTCGGCCTGGCTCGGGACCCCGCGGGGCTCGGCCTGGGGAACTGGCCCAGCGAGCCGGAACCTGCCCTCCCCGGGGGTCCCGGGCGCCCCCCGGCCGCGCCCGCTCCGGCGGGGCTGCAGCAGCCCCGGGCCGGGCCGCGGCAGGACGCGCCGGCTCCCGGGCCCTCCGCGCTCCGGTGCGCCAGGAGCCGCCGGCCCCGGGCCAGCCGGCGCTCTCAGAGGAGGAGGGCTCACAAATGCCGGCACTATTTGAAGCTCAGAAGAGGGAAACCAAGGAGAAGATAGAAGGCTGTTTCCTTGACGCAGTCCCCCCTTCTGCTGGGGTCCTTTCCATCGCGCCCACCGTCGGCCAGGCTCCTACGGCCCTGTCAGATCCTGCCAGACTGCTGGAGAAAGATTCCTGTGTCACGCTATGCCAGATAAACTTCCCATCACCTTTCAGAACCCTTCAGTCAACTCACTGCTGGCATATCTCAATTTTTGTGATGGGAAATCACCAGTCCTTTCCAAGCAGGGACCTGGGGATTGTCCAGGAGCCCCTGGAAGGGCAGGAAAAGTCAAAGGGCCAAAGGCGATGTCCCCGTCTCACTCCCACGGCCAAGCAGCCTCTGCTCAGGTGTGGGGTTTACGGATGCCCTGGGCAGCTCTGACATAAGGGCGCGGATCGAGACTGGGAAAAAGGCAGGCCCAGGCCGGCAATGCGGGAACGCTGAGGCCGGGAGGACCTCGGGGGGGTTTTGTTTCGCCAGGCGGCTCAAGGGGCCACGGAGGAGCAGCCGCAGGAGACGGAGGTGCTGGGAGGGTCGGCACTGTCCTTCAGCCGCACCAGGCCCCGGAGATGGCACTGCCACGGGGTGGATCCGCAGCCGGGAGGCGCTCACCGTGTGCCAGCCCCGAGCAGGGACGGTCACAGCGGCACGGCCATTGCCGTGCGCACCCCGCAGCCCCTCACGGCCGCCATGGCTCCCGTCACCCGCCTGCCCCGGGCCGGGCTGTCAGCCCGTCCGGGCATCCCCAACAGATCCCGGAGCGCTTTCCCAAAGGCGCCGGGGAAGGGCCCAGCAGCGAGCTCCGCCCGCTCCGCCCGCTCCGCCCGGCCCTGCCCCGGCCCCTCCCTCCCCCGCGCGCCCGGCCCCGGGGGCGCGAGCCTGGCGCGACGCCCGGCGCTGATTGGCTGCCGCGCGGCCCGGAAGCGGAAGTGGCGGCGGAAGCGGTGAGACGGTGGCGATGGCGGCGGAGCTGGAGCTGGCGGGCGGGCAGTGCCGGCTGCGGCCCTTCTCCTGCGAGCTGGGGCTGCTCTCTCGGCCCGACGGCTCGGCCACCTTCCTGCAGGGTCTGTGGGGTTCCCCATCCCATTATCCCATCCCATCCCGTCATCCCATGCTGCAGGGTCTGTGGGGCTCTGCTAATTGAGGCTCCCTTTCTTTCCTCACTGGGACTTATTTTTCCAGCCTTCCCCTCCTGAGAATCTCCTTCCATGCCCATCCTGGCTCCTCTTCCCGGGGCTACTCATTCCTTCCTAGCCCTTCCCGCAGGGTCTGTGGTGCTGCCCCTCCCAGGCTTCCCCTTCTCTGCTGCCCAGAGCTCCCCTACTGCCCATCCCAGGGCTCCCCTTCTCCCCTCGCTGGGATCCCGTTCAGCCCTTCTCACAAACTGCCAGGGGCTCCCGGTCCCAGGTGCGGCCTCCTCGCTGTGACATCTCCTCTCTGTGTCCCCAGGTGACACCTCGGTGCTGGCAGGGCTGTACGGCCCCGCGGAGGCCAAGCTCAGCAAGGAGCTGCCGGACCGGGCGGCGCTGGAGGTGCTGCTGCGCCCCAAGGTGGGGCTGCCAGGTGGGGATCCACTGTCCTGTCACTGTCCCAAAACGGGTTCTTTCCCCCAGAGTGCAAGAGTCAAGGTATTTGGTTTATTTACAGGTCTTGATTTACATTTTCTGGGTGGTAGATCCACAAATCCAGCACAACCACACCCCTTCACCATTTACACGTTTTATCAAACAAAAGCATTGGTATTTGTGCGCTACAAGTTGCCCAATTGTCTCAGTAATTAGTGCTCTCCCCGCTGCTGGGTAACGAGCCTCTCACACTAATTACTGCCACGCTCAGTGTCTCTGGGAACGGGCGGCGGCTCCTGGGCTCGCTGCCGGGGCCCTGCCCTGCTGCACTCACCCGCTCCCTGCACGGCTGCTGCGCCGGCCCGAGGGCTTTCCTCCTTACCCAGGGACTCGTGCCAAACGTCCTTGTGGCCATCAGCCCTGCCTGGCCCGTGCCCACCGGCAGGGAAATGCCTCTGGCCGGGCGTTGCTGGCCTCCCCAGGCCCAGAGCGCTGAGGGCTGGCCGGCCCTGGCAGCTCCAGCCAGCGGGGATTTGTCTTTCCGAGGCCTGGACACCACCGAGAGCTCGCTGGCCGCTCGCTCCCAGGGGTCCAGTCTCCTTTCTGAGGCTCCAAAGAGCCCAGAGCTCAAGCACCAGAGGGGTTTCTGGGGGAGCTGTGACACCCTCCTCATTGTGCAGGCGTGCTGGAGCGCAGCCGGGAGCAGCTGCTGCGGCAGACGTGCGAGGCCGTGGTCCTGGGGGTGCTGCACCCCCGCACCGCCATCTCCCTGGTGCTTCAGGTGCTCAGCGATGCTGGCTCGGTATCCTTTCCTTTGTGGGACGGCTCTGGGGGGTCTGGGGGCAGGGGGACTCGGAGCTGTTGGTGCTGTGGGGTCCCTTGACACCCCCCAGCTGCTGTCCTGCTGCCTGAACGCCGCCTGCATGGCGCTGCTGGATGCGGGGCTGCCCCTCGCCACCCTCTTCTGTGGTGTCACCTGCGCCCTGCAGCCCGACGGCACCATCCTGCTGGACCCCACGGCCCGACAGGAGCAGGTGAGCCCTCGGGGGGTGCCCAGCTCGGCGTGTGCCCTCCGAGCCCTCCTGACCCCTGTCCCCACAGGATGCCCGCGCCATCCTCACCTTTGCCATCGCCAGCAGCGAGAGGAAGGTGCTGATGGCCACCACCAAGGGCAGCTGCTCTGTGGAGGAGGTGAGGAGTTTTGGGGGGGGGTTTTGGGGTGTGGGACTCCCTCACAGTGGGACCCTCACACCCACCTCTTCACCCCGGTGCTGTGCAGATGCAGCAGTGCCTGGCCGCAGCCCAGCGCGCTGCCGACACCATCTTCCAGTTCTACCGCGACTCCGTGCGCCGCCGCTACTCCAAGTCCTGAGCTGGGGACACCCCGCGGGCAGCTGGACTGGCCTGGACCCCCAGCCCTCAGTAAAGGACTGCTTTTCCCTCCACTCTGCCTCTTGAGTCCATCCGGTGCCGACAGGGTGTCCTGAGAGGGGCAGACACAGGACAGGTCTGGGGATACGTGTCCTGGTACCTGCTGGCTCCTGTGACCCCGGTGTGGGGACGCACGGACACGCCTCGGACACTTCTGGTACACCCAAGATGGCGGTACAGCTGGTACCGGCGCCCCGGAGCGACCTTCCGAGCATGGCGGCACCACAGCGTGACACACTTGCATGTCCTCTTGGGCGGGGCTTGTAGCACCGCGACCAATGGGGAGGCGGTGTTGGGCTAAACCCTGAGGGGCGGGGTTTGACCGCGCATCTGCCCGCGCATGCGCGGTGGGTGTGGGCTGAGGAGGGTCAGTGTGGGAGCAATAACGGGGGGCCCGTGGGGTGTGGGTGACACCAACGGGTCCGAGGGGAGGCGACAGCGCCCAGCAGTGGGGGATATGGGCCGGGATAGCGGGGTTCAACGAGGCTTTGGGCTCCGTAATGGGGGGAACCGAGGGGTGCAACGGGGGGGTTCTGAAGGATATGGAATTAGGCTGTAATCGGGGTGCCAACCCCTACTACATAAAAATTACTTTAAAAATTAAAACAAAAATAAACCCCACAGTAAACCATGGCTGCCCCCACTAAAAGAAGCCCCTCAGTAAATGCAGAGAAGTCGCGCTGAAACGCAGTGGGCAGAAAGACGGAGCTAGGGGGAAACGGGGTGTGTGGGGGCTCCTCACGTGCTCTCCCACGTGACCGGACGCGTTCCTGCCCACGTGACGCGGCGCTGACATGGCGGCGGCAGCAGCGCTCCGGAGCCGCCGGTTCAAGTGGTCGCTGGATCTGGGGGCGGCGCCGGGGGCACGGTGAGGCCCGGGGGCTCGGTGAGGCTCGGGGTCGCGGGGGGGCCGGGACACCGAGAGCTCCCGCTCACCCGCCCCACTGTCTCCAGGCCCCGCGGAGCCGCCGAGGGCCGCGGCCCGCTCGGGTTCGCAGACCGGCAGCTGGGGGAGGGCGGCGTCCACGAGAGCGACAAGATCCTCATGGAGAAGGTGTGAGGGGGCAGGGGCACTCCGCGGGGATGGGGGGGTGTCCTGTGCCCCCACACAGCCCGGTCGCCTCTGCCAGAGGGGTCGCTGCCGTCGGGGGTGCTCCCTGGCCCGGGTACTCCGCGCTCTGGCCCTCCCGGCGTAGCCACCGGCCCGGGTCCCCAGGGGTGGTTCCTGCTCCAGATAAGAGTATGCCCCATATGCCGGATCGCTGCAGGGACCGGTCCCTGCCTCAGCCTCCGCGTGCCGGTGGTCCTTGCCCCGGATCCCTCCCCTGTCCCGGCCATGCAGGTCCCCCCAGCCCCGGGCAGGCATGACAGAGGGTCCCTGCCCTCGGCCCCCGAAATGCCGGGTCCCCACACCTGCTCTGGGCTTCCCAAATGCCGGGTCCCCACACCCACCCTGGGCCCCCAAGTGCTGGGTCCCCACACCCACCCTGTCCTCTGTCGTTGCAGCGCTGCTGGGACGTGGCTCTGGCGCCGCTGAAGCAGATCCCCATGAACCTGTTCATCATGTACATGGCCGGCAACACCATCTCTATCTTCCCTGCCATGATGGTCTGCATGATGGGCTGGCGCCCGCTGCAGGCCCTCATGTCCCTGTCTGCCAGTGAGTGCAGCCCCTGCCCGGGAACAGCCCCCTGGGTGTCCTGCAGCCCCTGGGTGTGCCACAGCCCCACATGGGGACAGCCCCCTGGGTGTGCCACAGCCCCCTGGGTGTCCCACAGCCCCCTGGGTGTTCTGCAGCCCCTGGGTGTCCCACAGGCCCCTGGGTGTGCTACAGCCCCTGCCTGGGGACAGCCCCCTGGGTGTGCCACAGCCGCCTAGGTGTCCCACAACCTCAAGGTCCCCATGAATTTCCCATGGGCCCCTGAGCCCCCCAGGTGTTCCCACAGCCCCCCAGGTCTCCCATAGCCCCATGGACAGCCAGATGTCTCTCACAGCCCCACGGTCACCTCCACATCATTCCCCTCTGCCCAGCACTCCCCCTGTGATGCTGCCCATCTCCCATGACCCCTGTGCCAGCTCAGCGGCCTGGGGGTCACTGACAGGCACCCCAACCCCTCTGTTCCCCCCAGCACTGAAGGCCCTGGAGAGCTCAAGCCGGCGGGCACTGCAGGGTCTCGTGTTCCTGGTGGGCAACGGGCTGGGGCTGGCACTGGCCCTTTACAAGTGCCAGGCCATGGGGCTGCTGCCCACCCGCCCTTCCGACTGGCTGGCCTTCGTCACCCCCCCACAGGTGAGCCCGGGGTCCTGGGGACACCCTGCAGAGTCAGGGGCCACACACCCAGGTCCCCCCACTCATCCCTTCCTCTCTCCCCTCTCTTGGCAGCGAATGGAATTCACTGGGGGGGGCCTGATCTTGTGACCCTCTGCGACCACCCACCAATAAAGGCAGTGGCAGGATGGTGACATCGTTTCTGGGGGCAATTCTGAGGGTTTGGGGACTCAGCCCAAGGCAGCACTGGGTTGGGGTTGGGGGCAATTCTGAGGGTTTGGGGACTCAGCCCAAGGCAGCACTGGGTTGGGGTGAACCAAAAAACGTTCATTGGGCTGTACTGGGACCGCCAGGACCTGCAGTGGGAGCACTGGGAGCTTTGGGGACATGCACTGGAGCTACACACAGAGCCACAGGACCCATACTGGGAGCACTGGGAATGTACTTATGGTCCACACAGGGAGAGCTGCAGCCTGAGGCTGGCTCTGTACTGCAAGCACTGGGTTCATACTGGGAACACTGGGGATCATACCAGGATCTTGATTTGACTGTAGGTCATGCTGGTGTCATACTGAGAGCCCTGGGAACACACTGGGATCCTGCCTGAAGGGCTGTGGCTCACTAGCATTGCACTGGGAGAGCTGGTGGTGTGTGGGAAGCACTGGGCACTTACTGGGGCTGTGGCAGCCCATACTGGGATTGTGCCAGGAGGCCTGTGGTGCCAGCCAGTACTGTGCTGGGAGCACTGGGCCCACACAGATGGTGCTGGGTGTGTCCATGCTGCTGGTTTCTGCCACATTTCACCATTTTACTTTGGTAGTTTCCCCATTTTGACTACTATTCTCACCACTTCTTGCCCGTTTTTGCCCTTTTCCCATGTTATTTCATACTTTTTTTACCCATTTTTCCAGTAATTTCTTCCACCGTTGCTCCCAGTTGCAGTGGCTCCATTCCAGCAGGGACCAGTGCCTCCCAGTGTAGCCTCATGCTGTCTCCAGTACTTTGAGTGTGATCCAGGACTTCAGTATGATGTTATCATGGTCTAGAGTCCAATCCCAGTATATCCCACCAGCTCCCAGTGCCTTTCCACACCACCCCAATCTTCCCAGTGGCACCACACTGCACTGGGGGCCTGGGATGGGCAGGACCTCCCAATGCAGTCAGTGGACACATGATGTCACCTCACTCGGCTGACGTGGCTGTGGCATGTCCCAGGGTGTCCCAGGGATGGGCACTGCAAACCTCCCTGGGCACTTCCAAAGCCTGAGCTCCCTTTCCATGGGGAAATTCCTGCTGCTGTCCATCCTGAGCCTCCCCTGGCCCAGCCTGAGGCCGTTCCCTCTCCTCCTGTCCCTGTTCCTGGCAGCAGATCCCAAATCCCCCCGGCTGTCCCCTCCTGTTACCATCAGTGAAAATAAATATCCCGAACTGCAGTGCAGCATCAAGCAGCATCCACTCTTCATTCAGCTGGAGGATGAGGGGCTGTCTCCTCTGAAATGTGGTGCTTGCTGAGCACAGAAAAGGCTCCTGCTCCAGGGCTGTATTTCACATGTGTGCTCACAGGTTGTCCCAGAGCAAACACACATGTGGTTACTATCTCCCTGATGTCATTAACACGTTCCCTCCCACCAGCACGTGTTCTCCTGTCCCAGCTTTGGTGGTCCCTGATGGCCAGTGAGCCCACAGTTGTATCTGACCACTCAGTGAACTGGTGCTACTGTGCCCAGTTAGGAGAAAGGCTGGCCTAGCTCATTAATTTGTGAGGCTTTAAATCAATGGAGTGTAGTTTCTTACTCCTTTCCTTGGTTAATGTTTATTGTACTTTTAATTGTGCACTTCCATAGTCTAATGATTTTGCTAAATGATCATTGTGTTAACCCAGCAGGTGCAATCAGTGCTTCCCATTGTCAGGGAGTTGTGCAGAGCTGGAAGGTCCTCCTGAGGCTCCTTTTCTCCAGGCTGAGCCCCTTTCCCAGCTCCCTCAGCTGCTCCCGGTGCTGCAGCCCTGCAGATGGAGCAGTGCCAGCACTGGGGACAGTCACTGCCCTGGGCCTGCTGCCACGCTGTCTCAGATAGAGCCCTTGTGCCACTGGCCTTGGCTGCGTGGAGTCACATCCATGAGCTACTGCTCTGGTCTTGCCCAGCAGCTTTCCCACTCTTTCCAGCTGTGGAAGTGCCCCTTCCAGACGTGTCTCCCAGGGGACACACTAATGCAGGGTCTCCCTCCCCCTGTGTCTACCTGATTCCCTAAAGTTTTGGCAAGGCCACGCTGCTCCCGTTGGAGCTCAGACACCACTGATCATCCTGGCACAGCAGTCACAGCAGGTGAGTCCCTGGGAATGACACGGCCTGCCCTGGGAAGGGACCCCTGTTAGCAAAACCAGCGGCCTGCAAGGCATGGAGACACAAAGGTGGGTTACAAGTGGGAAGAGCTTGTGAAGACACACCTGGCTAGTGCTGGAAAATCAAACAGAGCTTCCCTGTTGGCAGGTGCACAGAACTGGGATGGCTGGATTGTTTGTGAGAAAGCCAAAGCACAGAAACAGCTGCTCTGAGGAGCACGAGTGCTTGGGCATCTCATGGATCTCACAAGGATCTGGGCTTGTGCTGGACCTAGAGACACCTTTGTGTCAGTGTGTAAACGCACCACATCCACCACAGCCAGACCCTGCTGTCAGGACTGTCCCCTGCATTGTCCCCAGCACCACATCCAGCACCTGGCATGGACATCCCTGGGCCAGAGCAAGAGGAAAACTCCCCTTCTGAGACAAGAGGGGGCAAAGCACCTTCCTCCCTGCAGCCACCAGCTCACCTGAGCTCAGGAATGCCCTGGATTTCATTTCCAGGGGAATCCAGGGCCACATGCAATGGATAATTTCCCTGGATGCAACAGGCACCTGAGGCTCCAGGCAGGGAGTCTCCAAGTGACGTGGTTATGTTCCCAGATTAAGCCCCAGTTCCCAAACATGAGCTGCACTTCCAGGCCCCCCCCTGCCCCAGGGCTGTGGCCCCACTGGCTGAGCCAAGGGCCGGTGATCCTGGGGAACTCCTGGCTGGGAGGCAGCGAGCTGCCCTGCCCTGCTACTGCCCTGTGACTCCCTGCACCTGGAAAGCACATCCCTGCCTGCAGCCAGCGCTCCTCTGCTCTGCCTCCCGTCCCTTCGAGGCGGTGCAAAGGGGTGCTGAGCTCGAGGCAGCAGCCAGGGAAACCATCCCAGCCAACTCCACCTTACCTAGTGATTATTAAAAATAAGGTGCAACCAGGGCCCAGTGACACAACTGCTCTTCCATTTATTTCAAATCAAACTGTTGGTGAGCTGGGTGCAGGGGACACTGGATGTTGCACACAGAGGAAGGTGAGGTGGGCAGCCGCAGCACACATGACAGCGTGTGCAGGATGGACAGGGGCTTTGTTCACACAGCACAGGGAATGTTCTGGCACGAGTCACTGCCTGACCACACCATGCAGCGTTGCATGGCCAGGATTCACCTGCAGGGACCACAGGTAGCCCTGCCCATGCTGCCTGCCCCGGGTCACTGCCGGCTGGACATGCTGAGGTGAGATGTTTCGGAACCATCTGGCGCTGTCTGTCTGCCTCTGACACCGTGTTTGATTAGCGCCTGGGGGAGAGCAGCTGCAGTTCGTTCCGCGGGCTCGTACGCCGGCCCGGAGGGGTCATATACTGTCCAGCTTCTTCAGGATGAAGGGAGCTGAGAGAGAAAACAATGCGGAGTCGAAGCGAGTCAGCGGCGAGCTGGGCAGCATCTGACCCCGAGCCCGGCCGAAACACCGCCCCCGCTGTGCCCGTGCCCCGGCACATCCCGCAGCTCCACACAGCCCGGGAGCGCGGGCCCAGAACGCCCCCGGGGCTCGGGCCCAGCCCGTCCCGGGGCCGAGACACCCGCTCACTCACTGATCCGCAGCAGTGCGACGTAGATGAGGAAATTGCGGACGGAGGAGAGGACGTCGCGGCGCATCTTCCGCCTGAGCTCCTCCGGGTCCATCTTGGGCCCCAGCCCCTCGATGCGGAACATCCCGGACGGAGCTCGATCGATCTCGAACCGGAGCTCGATCGATCCCGAACGGGAGCTCGACCCCGACCCGACCCGGCCCCGGCGCCGCTGGCGGCCACGCGCGGCGGAACCGCGTGACCTGGCGCGCTCGCGTCACATGACCACGGCGGGCGCATGCGCACGGAACGCGCGGACAGCGCCGCTTCCGCCCGGGCGTGAGGGGAGCGGGACAGGGACGGGCGGGAAGGAAACAAAGGGACAGGGACAGGGACAAGGGACAGCGACGGACCGGGGCAGCGATATGTCTCACGGGCCTTCTGTGGGCACGGGCAGGGCTGTACGGCTGGAGGGTGTCACAGCTCCCCCAGAAGCCCCTCTGGTGCTTGAGCTCTGGGCTCTTTGGAGCCTCAGAAAGGAGACTGGACCCCTGGGAGCGAGCGGCCAGCGAGCTCTCGGTGGTGTCCAGGCCTCGGAAAGACAAATCCCCGCTGGCTGGAGCTGCCAGGGCCGGCCAGCCCTCAGCGCTCTGGGCCTGGGGAGGCCAGCAACGCCCGGCCAGAGGCATTTCCCTGCCGGTGGGCACGGGCCAGGCAGGGCTGATGGCCACAAGGACGTTTGGCACGAGTCCCTGGGTAAGGAGGAAAGCCCTCGGGCCGGCGCAGCAGCCGTGCAGGGAGCGGGTGAGTGCAGCAGGGCAGGGCCCGGCAGCGAGCCCAGGAGCCGCCGCCCGTTCCCAGAGACACTGAGCGTGGCACTAATTAGTGTGAGAGGCTCGTTACCCAGCAGCGGGGAGAGCACTAATTACTGAGACAATTGGGCAACTTGTAGCTCGGCCCGTGCCCACCGGCAGGGAAATGCCTCTGGCCGGGCGTTGCTGGCCTCCCCAGGCCCAGAGCGCTGAGGGCTGGCCGGCCCTGGCAGCTCCAGCCAGCGGGGATTTGTCTTTCCGAGGCCTGGACACCACCGAGAGCTCGCTGGCCGCTCGCTCCCAGGGGTCCAGTCTCCTTTCTGAGGCTCCAAAGAGCCCGGAGCTCAAACACAAACACCTAGGGGAGGTGTGACACCCTCCAGCCGTGCAGTTCTGCATGCTGGCAGCACTCCAAGCACAAGAAATGCTGCCCGAGGTGGACACCAGCTCTAGGGATGCCTGAGAGGGGCAGGCGGAGCCGTGTGGCACCATCAGCATCCCCACAAGATGCCTGGGCTCTGCAGCCAGTCAGATCGGTAGAGAGCGGGATTTCTCTCAGTTAAACTGCCTGTGACCCGAGGCAAAGGCAATTACAGAGCAGCTGCTCCCACTGTGCCAGTGATTACAGGGCTAATTGAGCTTCCCTGGCTGCAGGCCTGAGCCAGGTGGCCAAGGAGCAGCGTTCCCAAAGCACCCCGCAGTCACAGGACGTTCAATCCCAGAGCCTGCTGCCACAGAGCGGGAGCCTGTCCCAGTCACACAAGATGTAGCACTGCCCTCCCGAGAGCTTTCCAGCAGAGTCCCAAGGGAAAGCAAAACACAGCTGCCCAGATCCCCTGCTGACACCAACTCATGGCTTGCACCAGCTCCAGGAAACCTCATGATTTACTCTGACAGGTGGCTCTCTCCAGGCTTTGCTAGCAGGAACAGACTGGCAGGTTCCGAGCCCATTCTGGCAGAGGACCAGCCAGTCTCATCATGTGTTTTGTGCTTGCTGTTCCTCCCAGCCTCGCTTCCTGCTGGAAAAGCAGGAGAGGGGCTGTTTTCCTGAGCATTGCTCTGGAGGAGATGAAGGAATGTGAGCAGATGTGGGCAAAACCGAGTGAAACACGGCACATTATTGAGCAGAGACTGCAGCAGGGAGGGGACAAAAGTGCTGCTAAGGAGCAGTGCAGGTGAGGCTCTGCCAGGACAGGGACTGGGGAGCTCATGCCACAAGCTGTTCCACTGGAGCCACCCCATTCTGCTTGTCTCGTAGTGAGATGGAGGGATGAGAAGCATTTCTTGTGGGAGATGTTCCCGCTGGATAGGCCGGAGACTTCAGGTGTGAAGTGACTGGCAAGGGAGAGAAGGCCTCTGCTCTGGGCTTTGACACTGTCCTGAGCTGTCCTTGAGATGTTTGCGGCAGCTTTCCAGAATTCCCTCAAACCTCCGAACTCCAAAGCTTGGACAGTTCATACCATGTCTATAGTTGCAGTCAGTCCCATAATTACAGGAGAATATTACCTTCCATTCCCTGGAGCTACAGGAAGATTACGACCCACTGACCGGGCGCTGCCTTGGGGTGTCTGATCGGAGCACGGCACGACACGTGTGTGGCAGGTGACAGCGTGAGAAGCTGACAAAAGGTGCAGACATTGCCACAGGGGCAGCTGGACCTCCCAAGTGGCTACAGAGCAGTGGTGTGGACAGAGCCCAGATTGCACAGGTAGGTAGCTGGAGAGAGGCACTGCAGGCCTCCAGGGGCAAGACCAGAACTTCTGAGCAACTCTGTCAGTTGTAGCACATAATGAGAGATTATACCAAGGTAAAGCTGTCAGAAATAATGAATTATACACAGATCTTTAAAAAAAACCCCACATGAAAGCAATAGGCTGTTCCCCTGGGAGGAGACTGAGCAGACAAAGGAAATACAAGGATTGGAAGGAGGGTCAAGGAATGTGAAAAGGGATTGCAGAGATGTGCAGATGTTGTGCCAGTGCTGTGAGGAGGAAGCAGCCAAGCAGCCCTGTGTGTGATCACACTGCTGCAGCATTAAACCACAGCTGTTTTGGCCATGGTGGTACCAAAATCAGTTGGTCAAATCCCTAATAACAATGGAGCATTAAGAACCTGCCATTCTTTATTGGTTAGATGCACGAGGGGACATCTTTGAAATACCATGTATGTTGAGCACAGAAAAAGCTCCTGTATTTCTGTTACAGGAAATATTCTGATTCTATATTTTACAGACATGTTCATTTATTTTCCTAGAATAGGCGTACCTAGGATAGTCATTTCCCCAAAATCATTAGCTTATGTTCCCTTCCCGTTGCTTGTGGATTCTTCCATCCCAGGGGTCTCTGGGTGGTCACAGACCCCAGAGATGCAGCTGAGCACTTGAGGAACTGGTGTTACTTTCCAAACTTGGAGCTGAGCTGGCATAACTGGGCTGGTGACTCTCCTGTTCCTCTTGGTTAATGTTTGACGTGATCCTACAGAATGAGCATTGTGTGGTTCCATAGGACAGTGGGTTTTGAAGAATAGCTATTGTATGAGCCCACGAGGTGTGCAAACAGCTCTTCCTCAGGCACCAGCAGGACACACATCACACCTGCTGTCCCTGTGGGAGTGTGGGGAGGCTGGAGCACTGCCATCCCTGAGGACATCAGGGAATGGGCTGAAGGCCCAGCAGTGCAGTGTGGGTGCATCTGCTGCTCTCTGTCACTTCCTGCCATTGCTTAGAAGCAGGGTCACCTTTTTCTATCTGAGAGCTGAGTGACTAGGTGACACAGAACATGAATTTCCATTGGTTTACAGAGCAGCCTCGCAGGTTCACTCCACACACCAGCTGCTCAGAACCACGTGAGTCAAGGAGCATTCCAGGTATGGAGGACAGGCACAGTCTGACTGCTTCCTTACCCCAAGGGCAAAACCAGCTTTGGTTATGGCTGCTTCTTGCCATTGCTGTGGGTAATCTTTCTGGAACACTGTGGGATCTAGGTGGAAACAAGCTCCACTAGCCAAGGAATGGAGCCTGCAGGTGACATGCTGGGTCGGCTACAGTCGAGAGGGGATGGCTGGGCAGAGCTGCCTGGGAGTCTGGCAGAGCCCAGACACTCCTCCTGAAACTCAGACTTCTCTCCCCACTGTGTTCCCCTACTCCCATGAAGTCCTGGTCAGACACAGAAATAGCCCACAGAAATTAAAACTTCCCTGATAATTCTTTTTGAGGTTCCAGTCAGATTTCTAGGATCCAGGAACTCACCAAGGTGGACTGATTCTCCTAGATGGCAGCACTCTGCGGAGTGGCCCTCCAGGCACTGTCCAGTGGTGTTTCTCCAGGCTGCTCCTGCATTGTGGAGGTGGCTCATTGGGCAGCTGGAAGGACAGCATGCCTTCCTCCTGGGAAAGGCAGCGTTAGCCTGGCCTGGCCCCTTGGCATGCACTGGTGAGACATGGAGGAGCACCAGGCACCTCCAGTCCTCGGAGCAGCCCAGGCTGTTTGTCAGAGATGCCAACAAAGGCGTTCCAGAGGGCCTGGGCAGCCTGGCGGAAGCACCACGGAGAGGCAAAGCAGGTGATGCTGGAGCCTTGGTGCTGCTGCCACAGCCAAGGAATCAATATTGGTACAGCACTAATGGCAGCACCTGGCTTCGTGCCCACGGAGAGGCTTCCTCCGTGTCTGCCCGGTGAGGTGCAGCTCATCCTCCTGCCAGCCCCAGGGCTGCACAGCCCCGCTGCTCCAGAGCCGCGCTCCAGCCCCGTCACAGCGGAGCACGGCCGCTCCTGCAGCCTGCAGGTGCCTCCCGGCTTCCCAGGCTGCTGTCGGGGCACGGTCCCTGCTGGGCACAGGACGGTCCCTGCTGCTGGAGAGGAGAAGGAGCAGCAGGACAGGGCTCGCTGACAGCTCTGGCTCTGCCCACGGCCTCTCCACCTGTCTGGACACCAGGGCTCAGCAGCACCCGTGTGTGACACGGGAAACCACGGAGCTCTCCTGCTCCTCCTGTCCCTGCCATGTGCCCCACTCGGGCCACCATGGCTCCGTACCTGTGGCAGTTGCTCCCCACGGCTGGAAGGAGGCCGGCACAGCACCCACCCCAGGCTAGCATGGAGGGGCTGTGCCAGTGCTCCTGCCTCCCCCTCTGCTCCTGCCAGGCTGCTGGACTGCCCAGGATGGGGGATCCAGCCCAGGAGGCACAAGGAGCCAGGCTGAGCCCTGGCTCACAGGGGTCCTGCGCACAGGGGCTGACACTGGCAGGGTGCTGTGTGTCCCCAAAGCCACTCTGTCACTCCCCTACTCAGATAGGCAGGAGAGAGGAGATACAACAACAGGCTGGTGGGCTGAGATAAGGTCAGGCAGAGATTGCTCAGTAAATACTGTCATGGGCAAAACAGACTCATCAGGACCACAGCCTCCTCTGGGCATCCCTGTGTTCCAGCATGGGGTCCTCCAGGACTGCAGGTGGGTCTGTGCCCTCCTGTGGACCTCCACAGGCTGCTGGCAAATCTCACTGCAGCACCTGGAGCACCTCCCCTCCTTCTGCACTGATGTGGGGGTCACCAGGGTCTCTCACATGTTCTCACACTTCTCTGGCTACAATGGCCCCTGTGAATTAACTTCCTCTTAGCTCTGTTCTCCCAGAGCTGCCGCTGCTGGGCTCAGCCCTGGCCAGCAGTGGCTCTGCACGGAGCCCGTGGGACACGGGGGAAGCTTCCAGCAGCTTCTCACAGAAGCCACCCCTGCAGCCCCCCCTGCTCGCCAAACCTGGCCACGCAAGCCCAGCACAGGACCCAGGTGTGTGCACATCTGGCCACAACACCAGCACAGCCTGGCTGCTCACACAGGCAGCAGTGCCAGCAGCCCTGCTCCCCTTTCTGTCCTGAGACCAGCATGGAAACACAGAGAGCCCCACCTGGGAGTGGGGCTGGATGGGGCAGCACACACAGCGCTGACCCCACACAGGGCACTGTGCACGAGCATCCCTGTGCCCACAGCCCTTCCACTGCTGGCCCCTCCCTGCCTTTGCTCTCCCCAAACCCCATCGATGCCCCAATTTTCCTGCATTCAGTTCCTCCCTGGGCATCCTGTAATGAGCCCTGTGCAATCCTGAATGTTCTTCCCCTGTGCCCCACGGCATGTCCTGTACCCCTGGCTGTGACACTGCCTCTGTGGGGCTGAGCTCCCCTGGGACTGGGAGGTGCTGGATGGAGGCTCATGGCTCTGGGGGTCTCGTGAGGGTTTCCCCGAGGCTTGGGGCTCTTCTGGTGTGTTTAGATGAACTTTTCATCACCGAAGTCAGTGTTCCCAGGCTCTGATCTCTCGAGGGCCGGGAGTGAAAGTCATGTCATTGGACCAGCCATATCGGAATGTGCCCCAGCAGGCTTGCCTGAGGCCGGAGAGTTTGAATTCACCCCTAAGCTCTCAACTGGGGCATCCCAGGGGTGTTCTCAACACCCCAGGTAGGTTTTGCCACCCCTCAGACAGCCCTGTCCTGCTGTGGTCTGGGACTTGGGGGCTGTGTCATCACCCCAAGGCTGCAGGGCTCCTCAGGACTCCTGGCACTCCAAGGGGAAATTTCTCTTCCAGCTATTTCCTCTTCTCCTGGGAGAGGGGAATGTGGCCCTGTCACTTGTGGAGCTGCACCCACTGCTGTGAACCCTCAGGTGGTGAAACCACCCCCAGAAGCTTCAGTGGGAAATTAAAGAAGATGCTGTAAAGTGATGTCAAAGCCTCGAGGGAAATGTCACCCATTTATGTGTAATCCAGGATGGGGGGCACAGAGACAAGAGAAAATGTGAGCCCACAAAAGCTGTGACCTATAACCACAACACCTGCTGCATCAGCAGCAAGGGTGACCGTGACTTCTGCTGTCTTCAACATGTTCCATGTGCTGACCTTTCCGATGAAGAGAATCAGAATCATTCAGGCATGAAGCAGAGCGGAGGAGGGTGAAGGTGTTCCCTGTCTGCAGCCTCACCCTGTGGCAGCACAGGCAGAGTGCCTGGAGCTGCAGCTGCTCCTCAGGCCTCCTGCAGGCAAAACCCTGGGCACAGAGGCACTGGAACATGGCCAGGGAGCCCTGACACATCTGCATCAGGAGCTCCCAGAGGGGCTGACTGAGCCTTTGAAAGGCCTGCTTTTTTCTCTGCTGTGAAATGTGAAGGGATTTCCCCCTCTGCAAGACCTTAGCTACACTTCTACAGGGTTTTCCAGGTCATTCCAGAGGCATCACCTGGATCACAGGACGTGGGGCTGAGTGGGTTCATGGGCTCAGCTCACAATTGGGAGAGCTCCCAGAGGTTTCTTCCTTCATGGACATAGCTTGGCATGCCAGCAGCCACAAGCTGTAACTTTCCAAGTAGTTCTGAAATGTTTCTCAGGACAGAAGGCTTTCACAGGTCAGCTGTGACAGATCCAAACGTGAGTGATGATGGATGCTGTTTGGAGACAAAATGTCCTGCAACTTTTTGAGTTATTGTTCCTCACGCTTCTGGAACTGTAACTACTCAGAGGGAAAAAAAACATGTGCTCACCTCCACCCCACACAGGCCCAAATCTCACGTTTCACAGGTCAGCATGAACTTCAGATGTGTCCTGCTAGTGGGTACCAGTTTTCATCCTCGGGATAAACAACCGGGGCTTTATTCATTTTTTAATTAAGCATCTGCTTCCTGTGTGGATTGCTTTGAAAACATCACCCAGGGCTACGTGGGAACGGAGATGTGATGCACGTTGCCCAGGGAAGCTGCATGAATCAGCAGCTGATGCAAAACCCTTTTCTGAGCCCTGTTTAATGTTACATTAATTTCAGATGTCAGGCCCCAAGCTCATTTTTTTGTCAATTTCAGTGACCACAGGGCAGTATTGTTTGTGAAAGGTGCCAAACTTAGTTCTCACGTCAGCAGAAGAGAAAAATAACCCCATTTTCTGTGGCAGAGCTGTTTTGGGAGAGGAACAGTTCCTGGAAAAGGGGCAGAGAGAGCAGGCCGGGCAGTGGAGGACTCAGAGTGCAGAAATGCAGCGAGGGAGCGGAGGGGCGAAGGCAGGGAGGCACAGAGCGGGGCCGATCGATGCCCCTGGGCGGGCAGCTCGGCGGGCGCTGCGCTCACTGCGGCGGCGGCAGGGGCACGGCGAGCAGGGCACCTTGGCGGCCAGGGCCGCTGCCAGGGCAGGATGGAAGAGCTGACGCTGGGGATGTGGGTTTCCCGTGCCCGCCGTCCCGCAGGGCCGGGCAGTGTCCGGCTGTCCGTGTCCTTGGCACCGCCCCGAGCGCCGGGAGCCCCGGGAGCACGGGGGGAACGCGGCTCCCCATAGAACACCCTCCCAAATAACTCCCAAATAACACCCTGAGCCTTGCCCGCTCCCACCAGCCCCGCTCCGGGGAGCCCAGGGGAGCCCGGGGGCAGCCGGGACTCAGAGCAAGGGGCATCCCGTCCGCAGCCCCCCGGTCCAGGGGTGACATCTGTCAAGAGGGGTCAACCCCTGCACACCCGAGGAGCACCAGCGCGGTGTATGTGTAATCCAGGACAGGGAGGGACAGAGACCAGAGAAAATGTGAGCCCACAGACACTCGGGATTGCACAGGGCTCGTTACAGGACGCGCGGGGAGGACGCGGGGATCGATGGGGTTTGGGGAGAGCAACGCGGGGGAGGCTGAGGGGCAGCAGTGGAAGGGCTGTGGGCACAGGGGTCAGCGCTGTGTGTCCTGCCCCATCCAGCCCCACTCCCAGCGCCGTCCCGAGCGGGGCTGTCTGTCCGGCGTGCCCGTGGGGCAGCGCCCGGCCCGGCTGCGGCTGCGGGTGCGGGTGCCGGTACAGGTGCCGGTGCCGGTGCCGGTACAGGTGCCGGTGCCGGTGCCGCCAGGCGGCCCAGGCGCAGCGGGGCTGCGGGGCCGAGCCCAGCCGGGGGCGGGATGAGGGATGAGGGATGCGGGCTGCGGGGCGGGCCCGGGGGCGGCTCCCGGGGGCGGGCCCCGGGGGTTGTCATTGAGATGCCGCCCGTGCCCCGCCGGCGCTCAGCGCTGCGCTGCCGGCCGCAGGTAACGGGGCTCGCTCGGGAAGGGCGCGGGGCTTCTCCGGGCGAGGCGGGTCCCGCCGGGGCTCGCAGCCAGAACGGTCCGAGCCGTCGGTCCGAGCCGTCGGTCCGAGCCGTCGGTCCGGCTGCGGGAGGCGCCGGTGCCGCCGCTGGTCCCGCTCCCAGCGGGGATCTCCCGCTCGGGGCGCGGGCTCCGTCCCCCTCTCTGCGCCTTGGGGTGATGATTTACCGCTTTCTGTCCCATCTTGCCCCAAACTCCGTGGGCTAGTTTCCTTGTCGGTGCGAGGAAGCCGTATACGTGCGCCCCGCTCCCCCTAACAAAAATAAGCGAACTAAAAACCTCCCCCCATTTCTCAGCTGTTGAATTCACAGCCAATGACTTTGGCTTCTTAAGCGGAATTGGGAAAATATTGTGGGAGATCTTTCGCCTGATCTGGGGGGGGCAGGAGGCAGAGTGACTTTAGCACGTGGATGTCAGGGACATCGGTGTGCGCACCTCCGTCCCCGAGGGTCCCGCGGGGCAGCCGGGGCACGGAGCTCCAGAGGACAGCACACGGGCAGCGCCCGCTCTCTGGCGGGTGTTTGAGGTTTGTACCGCTGCCTAAAACATTCAGGTTTGCTTCATTGGTGCGTGCTCACCTGGCTCTCGGAGCACTGGAAACTCACCTGCCGGCTCCTGCCCAGGTAACCTGTTCTGAATGTGTTTGCTGAGCAGCACCTCACAAGCATCGCGTGTTTTTACTGTCAGTCTCACAGCATCTTGTGGCTCCTTGTTGCAGGTGTGTTTGCTCCAGCCCTGGGAAGCTTCCTGAAGTTTCTCCTTCCAGGCAGGTTTGTGTGAGACCTAAGCTGCTGGTGGGATGTGTGAGATAAGTCTGAGTGGTCTAAAGGGGCTCCAAAATGGGAAACATTAGATCTCCATGAGACATGGAGTTCCTGCTCCAGAAGAGCAGGCTTGCTGGCCCAGGAGGTTCTGCAGATTTAGAGATGGAAATGACAATCATGTAGCATAGGAAGCCGTCAGTGAACCATTTCCTTCACTTTATCTCTTTCTGTGCTTCTGTTCTTGCTCCCATGTGGGTTTCTCCGCAGCAAGGCAGAAAGACAGGTGTTTGGAAAGCTGAGAAAAATCCAAGCTGGAAAAGAAAATAATTCTGCAAGTCTGTAGGCAGCATTTAATTCTCCCTTCTTCAATTCCAGCTGACACTGGCTAGAGAGACACTCGCCTGGTTTCCCCCATCTGTGAACTGACCTGGCCAGACCGATGAGAAACCTCTGGGGCCAGACTGGCTGGGAAGGGCAAGGCAAGGGCAGTGAGGGATAGCAGGGACATAGCAAATCCTCTGCTCAGCCTGGGATCCCTCTGCCTCCCCGGTTCAGCCATCAGGAGCAGGCAAATGGCACAGGTTTCCACATGTGTGGCTGTGAAATTTATCCTGGGTTTCACTCCTGTAAGGTTTAGTGAATTACCCTCTAAATTCTTGCTGAGCAATCTGCCGTCAAACAGCTGCTTAATGCTGTTCAGTGCTCTGGGCTCTCTGTCCTTGTGGAAAGCCTGTCTTTCTAGAGCTGGAGAGAAGCTCTGGGCTCCTCTGATATGGCTCTGTATGTGGCACGACATTCCTGAATCAACATTTCCAAAGTGCAGGGATTTTCCCTTTTGTCTTGTTCTTCCTTTCCTGACATTTGCCCAGATTTGGCATGCCAAATTTGTTTCCCAGCACATGTCAAGCTCACCTCACCTGGCAGATGTGGAGGAACCTGCTGAGGTGCCTGCCCTGAACTTGAGTTTTTCCCTCTGTGGAGAGTCCCGGGAAGGCCATGGGCATCCTCCAGAGTGCTGAGCTCCACAGGCACTTTGGCTGGTTCCAGACCTGCGGCAGGACACAGAGATCAGTGACAATATGTGGAGCTCTGCACAGAACCTTTTTTGGGTGGTTTTGTTGCTGTTTTCGCCCCTGTTGTGCAGTTTGCCAGTGACATGACAGTGCTGCTCAGAGGGCGAGCTGCTTGACTCTGGGTTTGTGTGTGCAGGGGATGGGGAGGAGGGTCCATGCACAGGCTGGGAGGCAGCTCTTTTCTTCCCCCTGAAAAGGAGCTGTAAGTCAGGGAAGCAGAAGGAAACATTCCTTCTGTGCCGGCAGCTCTTGTCCAGGGAGACGGAGCTGGAGGGAGGAAAGTCTTCACACACTTCCACACCAGTCTATTTTTAGGAGAGAAAGCTATTCAAGAGGGAAGTATTGATTTTCCTCCTTTCCACCTTGAATGTTCTGTTTATCATTTCCTTCAGTTTGTGTGTAATGCACCACGCACAAAGCTATTCTTGCTTCTCCCCTCGTGCCCCAACCAGCCGGGGATGTGCGGCCTTTGCTGAAAACATTTTTTGTTTGGCGCCTGAAGTCTTTGCATGCCCAGAAACTCATGTTTTAAATCTAATCCTGCTCCTTGGGAGCCAGAGTGTGTCTGTGTAAAACTTCACCACTGTCAGCTGAGAGAGGAGAGTGGTGATGTGCAGGTGCAGAATCTCTCCTGCCTTCCCTGGGCTGACAAGGGCCAAATTCTCTCTCTGACAGTTCTTGTTTTACAGCAGCTGGATGGAGCATGTGGGTGGTTGTTGGTTGGTTTTGATTTTGTGCTTCTTTTTGTTTGTGTGGGGTTTTTTATTTTTTTTTTTTTAATTGTGGGATTTGTTTGCTTGTTTTGGTTTTTTTTGTTGGGTTTTTTTCTGGTTTGTTTTTGTTTTTTGGGTTTCTTTGGTTTGTTTTTTTCCTGGTAGTGTCTGTTTATAGGCAAAAACCTGGGTCTCAAATAGTGTTAAAAAGCAACTGTGCTTTTTTTAATGATTTTTTTTTCTGGGGGCTGTGATGCTGGTGAGTATTCTTTGCCCAGTATTACACAGGAGTAGTGAACATCACAGGTTTTGGGCACGGCACAGGTTCTCCTTGTGAGCCAGGGAAAGCCAGAGGAGCAGCTTGGCCACCCAGTGGTGCAGTAGCAGCTCGGCCTCAGGCCCTGGCAGTGATCAGATGGGAGCTGACCTGAGGGAGGGGGGATAAACTGGTCTGCAGGGACCTCAGTGCCATTAGTGACGCCTGGCAGTGTCACACAGTGTCACACAGTGTCACACAGTGTCACACAGGGCTGTGGCAGTGTTTCCTGTGCAGCAGGCACACACAGCACTCTGGCCAGAGGGAGGGCTCTGTTCTGGACCCTCCTAGGCCAGCTTGTCCCCAGCTGTGCCGTGACCCTGGTGCAGCAGCGATGTGTGTCTGGCACTTGGGGCTGGCCCTGTGAGTGCAGCTCATCTCCTCAAAACCCAGCCAGATATCACAGGCTTATGAGACAAGATGGCCACACTGTTGGGGTTTTTTTTTTGTGTTTCCTTTTTTTTAATTTTCTTTTTCCCAGAATTTTGTTCTTTGTACATGCACAGCCAGTGTGGTGGGAGCACAGAGTGCCACAGGAGCTTTAACCCTGGTCCTTGGGCTCAGCTGTTTCCCTGGCTGTATCTCCAAGAACATCTTTAGAAGCTGTGTGGAAAATAGGTGAGTTACTGTTCTGTCCTCATGTCTCACCAGAACTGGCTGACCTTCAAAACCTTTGCTGCAGAGACTCTCAGTCGTGCCAGGAGAGTCTTCTGGTGCAGCTCAGAGCCACGTTTGTCAAGAACAAGCTCAGTTTTCTTCTCCCTGCCTGGGGGTGTGCTGACCCTCAGGGCAGGAGCAGATCATACCTGGTGGGCTGGGGTGGGCTGGGCAGGGACCAGCCCTGCCTCATCTTGGAGCTGCACAGTGTGAGGCCGTGCCACCAGAGACACAAGAGGTGCAATCATGGAACCACAGCATGGTTTGGGATGGTAGGGACCTGTAAAGGCCATCTAATCCAACCCTCTGCTATGGCAGGGACACCTTCCACTGTCCCAGTCTGCTCCCAGACCCAGTGTCCAGCCTTGGGCACTGCCAGAGATCCAGGGGCAGCCACAGCTGCTCTGGGCACCCTGTGCCAGGGGCATCCCCATGCTCACTGTGAGCTGTTTTTTGCTTATATGTAGTCTCAGTCTGCTGCTTTTACTTTAAACTCATCATCCCTTGTCCTGTCATTACAGGCACTGCTAAAAATCTGACCCCATCTTTCATGTAAGTTCCCTTTAGGTGCTGGAAGGGGCTCTAAGGTCTCCCCAAAGCCCTCTCTCCTCCAGGCTGAACAATTCCAGCTCTGTCAGCTTTCCTTGTAGCAGAGGTGTTCCAGACCTTTGGTTATGTTTGTGGACTGGCTTCCACAGCTCCACATCCTTCCTGTGCTGGGTGTCAGGTGCAGAGGCAGCTCTGCAGGTGGGGTCTCACCTGAGCAGGGCAGAGGAACAGAATCCCCCTCCCCTGCTGCCCACGCTGGGGCTCAGGCCAGCGCAAGGGGGTTTCTGGGTCCCAGCATACATGGCCAGGGCAGGGTGAGTTCTCAGCCACCAGCACCCACAGAACTCCTCCCAGGGCTGCTCCTGATCTGTCCCTCCCTCAGCAGAGCCCATCACTGCTGATGGACATCCATTACCAGAAGTACTTGCAAAGATGCTTCCAAGAGCCCCTGTGGGTGAAGTGGACAGCATCCAGGGTTCCACAGCAGCTTATGGCAACATCTGCTCAGGTGTTTCCCTGTCAGCAGGTACAGGAGAGCTGCTGCTCCCCTCTGCTGCTCCTGCTGCCATGCTCTGCTGGGAGCTAACATCTTCAAAAAAACATCAAGTACCAAAAGTACCAGAAAAACTTCTGCCCATCAAAACCTTTCTGTTTGATGAATGAACACTTTCCATGAGAGACTGAAGTACTCTCCTTGACAGTGGGTTTGGTTTTTCCTTGCTGGTCAGGTCTGTGCTGTGCATGCCCTGACACCACTGCCACGTGTCTGCATGCTCTGGTGTGAGCACTGACCTTCAGGCTGGCATTGCTCCTGAAGACCCAGAGCCACCCAGCCGGGTTTCAGTCCAGATACTGAGGTGTTGGTCTCCACAAGGGTGAGGAGGCCATGAAAATCCCTGTGGAGTCGCAGTTCCCTCTGACTGAGCCGCAGGATCTCTGTGTATCAGGATCCCAGCTCAGTGGTGTGGGGCTTAGCTCAGAAACAGCTGCAGAAGGGCAGCTGGGAGCTGTGGGACATCCCAGGACGGGGAGAGGTGCCAGCTGTGTGTGCCAGGTGAGTGATCCTGGTGACCCTGTCCTGCTCAGCATGCTCTGTGTGCCCCGAGGATGCTGTGGGGAATGGGGCTGCTCCTGCTGCTGTGCATTGTTTCAGGGAAATACCTGCCAAGCTATCTCCTCTAGACACCTGTTGTTTGGCCCAAACACTCCAGGTCCCTGAAAGAACAGCATGTTTTCTTTCCTTAGCGTTCCATCTGAGGGTTTTAAATATTTGTGTTCATTGTTCAGACTTTTCCTCCTTGTCCTACAGGTTAAGAGACTTTCTCTGGAAGTTCTGTTTTGTGAAGCCCAGATAGAAAAGTCTGTCCTTTCTGCAGAGCAGCGAGGGGTGAGGGGTGGAGCTGCTGAGGAAGCGCCTGAGGAGGACTGAGCAGGCACATCAGCAGCTGCAGGCACCCCAACACAGGAACCCCTGCAGGCACCACGGTCCCCGTGGCTCAGAGGGAGCATTGGGGTGTTTGGGGCAGAGTGAGAGAGCCAGAGCTCTTTTGAGTGGAGAGGTGAGGCAGAGGCAGAGGGCAGCTGCAGCTGCTGCCACATGAGCGTTACAGGTGGTGGAACAAGGGCTGAGGGGACACACCAGCAGGAGCTGTGTCTGCTCAGGCTGCTTGGAGAGATCCTGCATCTGTGTTCCGGGCTGCAGAGCTGCTGGGTGTCTGCTCCTTCTGTGGTCACCTCCTGGTCACCCCTGAGGAGGGGTCAGATCTCCCATCCTATCGGCTCTGATTTCTGGAAGCACCACTGGATCACCAGGTCCCCATTTGTGGTTCAGAGGAGCCTCTCAGGAGCCTCCAGCCACGCTGGAGGAGCAAGCTGAATGTGTTGTACGAGGATGAGGGTTCCTAGTGCCAGAGCTGCTGAAGGACTGAATTTCATCTATATTCTGCCCAGAGCTGAACAGGCAGGACAGGGAGCACAACAGGCAGGAGTGGTTTCCTGTGAGGAGCTCGCCATGCGAGTCCTGCCCTCCCTTCTTGGCTAGAAAATGTGAGCTGGGGGAGTGCTGCTGCCTGGAAAGGTGCTGAGAGGAACAGGTCCAGGTTTTGTTGAGACTCAGTTTTCTGTGCCTCATTTCTGTGAGTTTCCAGCCATCTCTGCTGTTCACAAGGTAACTTACTGGTATTTCTGTTACAGCACCACCTCTGCCATGGAGCAGCAGCCCGCTGTCCCAGTATGACAGAGCAGGTCCCTGAGGCACAGAACTCCCAGTCCCAGCAGAAGACACGAGGGAGGAGGTCAGGACGTACAGAACTCCTAGGCTGGTCAGAAGGCACACTGTGAAAGGTGGATATAACAGTTTTGGGTTTGAAATACAAACAGCTGATATTCTTCACCACTTGTGGCGGATGCAGGAATAATTTGTTTCATTTTGTGTTAGGTTCTGTCACAGCCCACGGTTCTTCCCAGGGTTAGAGCTCAGACTATTGGCAGAGGAGCATGGCTGCAGTGCCTTGCAAGGCACACTGTTAGGGTGTGCAATTACCACCACCTCCGAAAGAAGCCCATGGATCCATGAAATCCATGGAAAAGGAATGCAGAGGTCCCTGCCATGGAAGGGTAGCGCAGCGTGGCCATGACACGGATGACCACAAGCACCGAGCAGAGGAGGCTGGGTGGGCAGGGGGTTCCAGGAGTGTCACCCTCAGGTGTCACCCCCTGTTGGAGCTCTGGTCTGCACAAGGTGCCAGCAGATCTCCTTGTATTGCAAATGGGTTGTTGCAAATTGTGCAAATTTGGTAACTCTGAAAGCTGTCCAGAAGAATTCCTCAGTCAGTGTCATTCTGTCTTCCTGTGATTTCTGTCACTTCCAGGTAAATGGGAGATTTGGAGACTAGCTTAATCCATACACGAAAAACATGTAGAATAGAGCAAATGGTAGCAAAATGGCTTCATCGCTCTCGGGACAGCGCACCCAGGTAAGTGTGGTGTTTGTGGAAGGAACAGCTACGGTCGCCTTTGATCAGAGACACCTCGAGGCTGCTCCCAGTCAACAGGGGCTGCAGATCTTACTCATTCTTTCTGCTGCTCTTGGGAAACATGCACACAGAAAAAGAAAAGCAACAGTGTTTTTAAGCAACCCCCTTGGCTTCCAGGGGCAGGTGTCCCTGCCTTGCTCTGCTGTGGCTGGGTGAGGAAGAAATACAGCATTGCTCCATGTAAAACTTGCACTTCTTGAAGATGGGGTCATGCTTCTCCTTGTGGGCCCACATTTTTGGGCAAGACTAGGTAGCATTTACCAGGGATCCACAGCTGCTTTCCTTCCCTGAGCTCTGAGAGTCGACGTTAGGGTGGACATAGAGTGGACATAGAGTGGACATCCGTAAGGTGGAGTGGATCCCAGCAGATGCCGAGAGCTGTGCGTTCTCTCGCTGCCTCCTGGCTGCAGGTGCTGCTGTTCCCTGGGGATGGAGGTCATGGCTTGTGGTGGGGCACACCTCGGCCTCTCCTTCCGTGTGACCACTGGGCTGGGATGACTGGGAAGTTGTGGTCACAGCCAGGCTGATGTCCTCAGCTTCCTGCAGAGCCCAGGGAGTCGCTGCTGGCTGCAGAGCCGGGCGCAGGAGGCAGCGCCGCAGCCCCTCGAGAGCGGGGAGCCGTGCGGATCCGGGCCCTTGGACAGACTGTCTCTGGTTGTATCGTGTTTAATCCTCTCTCTGATCCGCAGGGACAGCGTGCCTGTGATGGACAGTGCCGGGGACAGCGCAGCCCAGCCCCCCAGCCGGGTCAAAGTGACCGTCACCGTCTACAAGGACCTGGTCCTGCAGCACTACGGCTTCGAGATCTGCCCAGGCCTTCCCCTGACCATCGCATCGGTCACTGCAGGTGTGTCCTCCCCCGAGGCACGGGGAGCCCAGCATGGTGGCAGCTGGTGTTAGGGATAAGCTCCTGGCGGGGGTTGGTGGGTTCTGAGGTGGGTTTGGCGTGTGAGCCCCGAGCACGGCAGCAGAAGCCCCGGTGCCTGTGGCACACAGAGCGCTGGGACATGCCCCAGGTCCCACAGGCTGGAGCCAAGGCCAGATCCACACGGGCCCTTCACCTGTGCCTGGCTCACACACCTGAGTGACCTTCCTGAATCACAGAGCTGCTCAAAGCAAAGCCTCTTCTGGTGTTTTATCTGAAATGCAGAGGAAGAATTTAATCTTATCTTGGAGAACTTCATCTTATTCCTCTGTGGCTGTGGTGATCTGTTGCTGAACAGACCCTGTAACACAGAGAGGTTTGCTGCTGGGTGCAGGCAGTGCTGAAATCAAGCAGATCAACTCCTCTGATCTCTTCTAGCTATAGAAGGGAGGGGTGTAACTCAAAAACTCTGATTCTGTTTCTTATTTATATTTTATTTTTTTAATGGGTGCACAAACCCACGTGGTTTTTACCTGTTGATGTGAGTGTGGCAGCCCTGTTTGGAGATGGCTGGGGCTCTGGGCCCAGGGCATGTACCCTCTGTCACCTCCCACTTCCCTTTATACCCCTTCCCATGTGAAACACAGCGAAATTATCTGAGAGTAGTGGGGCGTAAGAGGTGGGGTTTTTTCTGCTGTGCTTCTCTTTCCTCCTAATCAGAAAAGATGAACATTTTACCAAAGCTGAGGCACAAAAACCCCTGCCCTTCTGACCCAGTGCTTTGCTGATGGGAGCCCACGGGTACATGGCCCATGTTTGGCTCCCAGTGGAGTGTGGTGGGCTGTGGCAAGGGGACAGGCATATGCTGGAGGGTTTTCCATGGGGCAGAGGGAAGCTCGGGTGGGGCAAGGACACAGGCAGGGACACACCAGGTGGTGTCAGCACCCAGAGTCCTTCAGCCCCTTTTATTTTGCCATCCAGATGTGGTTGTTGAGGGAGGCAGGTGCTGGGAGGGAGGAGGAGCTGCCATTGAGAGTCTCTGGACATCCCTAGTGCAGGTGTGGCACTTGGGGACATTAGTCAGTGGTGGGCCTGGGAGTGTGGGATTAACGGATGGACTTCATCACCTGGGAGGGCTTTTCCATCTGCAAGCTGCTGTGGGGCCGAGTGGGGGGCTCACACTGTGCTGGTCCCGCAGGGAGCACGGCCGAGGGGAAGCTGCAGCCGGGGGACCAGCTCCTCGCCATCAACTCCAGCAGCGTGGACAGCGTGTCCGTGGAGCGGGCAGCCAGCATCATCAGGTGTGCGCTGTGCCCGTGCCCGGCCGGCCGGAGGGGCGGGGGCCCTGGCTGACCGCCTGTGTCCATTGCAGGGAGGCCGGAGATGAGCTGCTCCTGACCGTGCTGCGCTGCGCGTCCGTAAGTGGCCCTTCCTGGGCTCGCACGGCTCCCTTGGGCACGGCCGCGGCGTGGCCAGGCTGGCTGTGAGGGCTGGCCACGGCCTTGCGGGTGCCCCGAGCATCCTCTGCCGCCCCTCACAGCCCTGGAGCGGGCTTGGGAAGAGTGGGCAGTGAGTCCTCAGCCCTGCTGCGGCTGGCCTGTGGCATGGGCTGCAGGGAGAGACTCTGCTCCCCGCGCCCTGCTGCGCTCTGGGAGCTCTGGATGTGCCTGGGGGCTCCTCCCAAATCCCATCCTTGGTCCCTAGGATGTGTCCTCAGGGCGGGATGGGGCTGTGGCTGGCCAGGGGCACTTCTGACAGGTGATGGATTGGCTCTGCTGGGAGCTCTGTAGGGGGACAGTGAGGGATTCTCTGCTGTTCCTGGGGACCATCATACTTTACAGGCTGTTTGTGCACAGGGACTTGGCATTTGTGCAGAGTTCCTGAGCACACGTGGTGTCTGGTGAGCCCGACAGGACCCTGCCACGGTGAGAGCAGGGCTGTGTGACACCAGTGGCCAGGTTCCCTTTGTCACCTTTGCAGTTTTCTGGTTTGCAGAACTCGGGGAAGCCCAGCAGGGCCGGGATGAGCTGCACGCCTGGGCAGGCAGGGTCTGTCCATCCCTGCCAGGCTCTCCCTGTGTTGGGTTCAGCACAGCCCCACTGCAGCCCGGCTGTTGTGTGGGGTGCCAGCTGTTGTGTGGGGTCCCAGCTGTTGTGTGGGGTCCCAGCTGTTGTGTGGGGTCCCAGCTGTTGTGTGGGGTCCCAGCTGTTGTGTGGGGTGCCAGATGTTGTGTGGGGTGCCAGCTGTTGTGTGGGGTGCCAGATGTTGTGTGGGGTGCCAGATGTTGTTTGGGGTCCCAGCTGTTGTGTGGGGTACCCAGATGTTGTGTGGGGTGCCAGATGTTGTGTGGGGTACCCAGCTGTTGTGTGGGGTACCCAGCTGTTGTGTGGGGTGCCAGATGTTGTGTGGGGTACCCAGCTGTTGTGTGGGGTCCCAGCTGTTGTGTGGGGTGCCAGATGTTGTTTGGGGTCCCAGCTGTTGTGTGGGGTCCCAGCTGTTGTGTGGGGTACCCAGCTGTTGTGTGGGGTGTGGGGGAACAGCTGGGCGCTGCAGCTGGTTCCCGTGCAGGTGTGTGCCCAGGGTGGGTGTGTGACACACAGGGGACAGCCTGTGGCACTGGCCACACGCGCTGGCACCAGGGCTGGGCTCCGCGGCTGCCCGGGCAGGGCTGGCGGCGGAGAGGCTCCCCAAAACACCTCGGCATGTGGGGCGAGGAGAGCAGGGGCGGTGAGCTGTGCCCCTGCCCTCGCTGGGACTCCGCTCCTCCCGCGGCTGCTGCCCCGAACAAACTCGGCTGTCGTTTCAGGGTGGCCCCAAGTCATCGTTCCTGACCGCAGAGAAGAGGGCCAGGCTGAAAACAAACCCGGTCAAAGTGCGCTTTGCGGAGGAGGTGCTGCTGAACGGACACTCCCAGGTGAGGGCGGAGGGCCGGGAGGGACCAGGGGATGCGGGGCTCCCCCGGGGCTCCCCCGGGGCTCTCCCGGGGCTGGGGCAGCGTGGCTGGGGCTCTCCGTGCCGCTCTGCCCTGCCCATGCTGATCCGGGCACGGAGGGAGCGCTGGCCTCTCTGCCGGGCTTTGTCTGTGATGTGTTTACCGGGAATAATGGGAAGCACCCACACGCACTGCTTCTGTCCAGCTCCCCCGTCAGACCCGAAACCATTCCTTCGCCACTGCAGGGGGCACTTTCCATCTCCTGGGGCGCTAATCCATCCCTGGTGAGCCCACAGTGAGCTGTGGGCACGACAAATGCTGACCCAGAGGCGGGAGGCGAGCGCTGATGTGTGTGCCAGGTTTATGTGCTGCCGGAGCCACCGGGCTGTCCCCTCCTGGGGACAGGGCACACCACCCTCAGAGGGCTTGTCACTGGTCCCTTTGCCTTGCTGTTAGGTGTGACGGTGTTCTCAAAGCTGACAGGGTGGCAGCGTGTTCCCACATCTCCGGGAGGGTTTCCACAGCTGTAGCTGAGCTGTGTGAGGTGAGCTGGGTCACAGCATGCTGGAGGCTGCTGCAAACCCATCACCGGGCTCCTGCTGCTGCTGGCAGCTGAGCTGAGAGCACTCCTGTTCCCCCCAGGGTGTGAACAGCTCCTGAGCATCTTCTTTTCCTTCTGGGTAACTTTCTAAGCTCACTGGGGTCAACTGGGGTCAGCTGGGAGTCATTAGCTCTGTCAACCTTTCTTTCTGTCCTTCAGAATGAAAAAACTCTGTGGTCGAAATGCCCCTCTCTGGCCCCCTGCTCATTGGTGCTGTTCAGTTGTCCAGGTCTGGACCAAGCCTTTCTGCTTTGCACCAATGACAAACCACCCACTGTGCCCTTCTCCTTGTCCCTCCCTGTCTGTCCCCTGTTCCCTGTCGCTGGTGGAGCTCTCCTGATGCAGCTGAGAGCCCTCCCAGGGCAGGTGTTTGCTCTCTTTCCCTTGCACACGGGCAGAGGTGCATCCAGAGGTGCCAGGGGTGTCACCTGCCCGCAGGGCGGTCCCGCTGTGATTGCGCGGGGGGACCCCTCTCCTCCTGCTCCCTGCAGGGCAGGGGAGGGCCAGCTGTGCCTCCAGATGTTTGCCAGTGTCTGTCTGGACCCTGGGATCCTTCCCCTCCTGACACAGTGGTGCAGGACTTGTCCCTGCCCTCCCAGGGCTGTGTTCGCAGGTGACAGGGCGCTGGTGACACGGCTGTCTGGGATCCTGCCTGGGCAGGGGGCAGCGGGGCCCTCCCTGGGGCAGCATCCAGGCATCAGATCCTTCCTGCTGATGTGACACCCAGGCCACCAGGCAGGGAATGGGGAGGGGGAGGAATGCCCAGGAAGTGGCCCCAGGCAGAGCTGCCTGGGAGCTTTGGGCAGGACTGGCCATGGGACACAGGCAGACCCGAAATCACCAGCAGACCCTGCTTTTCTCGCAGCTGGGGTTGGCTCAAGCGTCTGCCTGGAGGTTCCAGGAGCTGGAGCTGGGCACTGCTGGCACAGCCTGTGAGGTCTCAGCTCTGCCAGTCGCTGGCTGATCTCAGGGATGGTCTCACTGACCCTGGAAAAGGACCTGTTTTGAGAGTCTAAAGAAGGCAGCCGTGTAGGGAATGCTGCACTCTGTGTCCCTAAAGCCTCTGCCAGCGCTGTGCTGAGCTAATCCTGCCTCTGCGGGTGCAGAGGAGGGACACAATCACTGTTTAGATTGCTTTTCATTTAATGACAGCATAAAGGTAGCAGAAATTAATTCAGGTGCTGGTGTTAGATTCCCTTTTCACCATCTGGACATGTAACCTGTTTTGAGCGGTGAACTATTAGCACAAAGGAAGAATAAATTTGTTGCATATTTATTTCTTTCTGGAAAAGCAATATGCACTACAGCAGCCCTGAGTGCTTTAGGGCTGCTCTCCTTTCCACGGGCTGACGTACGAAGGCGGCCAAAATGGGCATTATGGTCCTGAAAACTGTAGAGCCTCCAGTTTCAGTAAATACACTGCTCTTGTCATGCTAATGGAGCACGGCTAAGTGATCCTTGTGGCGACGGGAAGGATCCCAGCGGTTGCGTTCTGCAGCTGAAAGCCGACACTGCAGGTCGGGAACATGAATTGTTAATGAGCCTCGCTGCTGTCCTGCCTCCGCTTTCTGCAGCCTGCTGATGTATTTCTACATCACGGAGCAATCTGCAGGGGCCGGGCCCCCGGGGACCCCGGGGCCAGCGCCGGGCAGGGTAATCAGCAGCTGTGAGCTGGGCTGAACCAGCCCTGCCCAGACAGGACAGGAAGGGCACGGCCGGGGAGGCTTTCAGGGTTAATTCATTGTAGCTTCTGACAGCCTTCACAGAGAGAGAGAAACCTCTCTGGGTGTTCTGGCTGGATAATTGTGTCTGAGCAGGAGAGCGCTGGTAATTTGTGCAGATGTTAAGTTCGGCTGTGCCAGGCCCCCCTCGGCAGGTACCTGCGGCACGGGAGGGAGACACGGCGCAGCTGGTGGACAACAGCATCACTGTCCTGGGGCTGGTGGAGGACCCAACACCTGTCAAATGTGTTTGGGCTAGTTAAAGAGCGCTAGAAAAAGGAGCAGCAGCATTCTCTTGCTTCTCCGTGGCGATTGAAAGCAGCTTGAACCCCACAAAATGGGTATGAGAGGAGCAAGGACAGGATTCAGAAGTGGGTTTTTTTTAGCTCTGGCAGCACTTCCAGGGTGTGTGGGCTCTGTGTCTAGGGGGACCAAGGCTGTGAGATTTGTGACACGAGGCACAGTAAATGAAACACAGGAGAGATCATCTTAACACCGTTCTTAACCCTGAGACTCTCTTGAGGAGTAGGTGGAGCCTTTAGGTGGTGTGCTGGTCCCAGAACATGGAGAAGACATGCTGAACTGGACCTCCAGGAGCGGAGGAGTAAACCTGCTCAGCGCTGAGCAACCAGGGCAGCAGGGGTGGAACTGGGAAGGAAGGTGCAGGCATCCTCTGCTGAGGGGCTGAGGTGGAGGCTGAAAGGTGACCAGGCTGCCCCAGGAGGACAGAGGCCAAGTCCCCAGACTCTCCTTGAAGCACCCAACAGAGATGCTCTTGCTGAGGGTGTCCTCATCTTGTCCCAGGTGTTGGGGCCTATCTCAGGACCCTTTGGTGGCGTCACCTCCTGCTCAGGAGGTGCCAGGGTTACACAGCTCAGGGCGAGGCCCAGGGCAGCAGCGCTGTGTGTTTGACACAGAGTGCAGCTGTGGGCAGCACCTGGGGTGGGGCTGGTGTCAGAGTGGGGGTCCCTGGTGATGGGTGAGGGGAAGATCCTTTTCTGGAGGCACTGCTGGGTTTTGGTGATGAGCAGGGAGGATGACTTTCTGATTTCAGTGCCGGCCGGATCCTGCTGTGCCGCTGGGAAGGGAACGGTGCTCCCAGGCCACGTGCAGCCGCTGCACTGCCCGGAGTGTTACGGTAAAGGCATTTGTTGTGCTCTCTTTCTGTCATTCTGTGCCAGAAGCATAATCAGGAGTAAAGCTTGGTGCCATGGAAGAGGGTTGCCAAGGTAGAGGAGGATTTTCCTGGATGCCAGGACTTGCAGTGCCAGGCAGAGCAGCTGGTGCCCGCAGGCTGGATGCCCGAGGGTCCAGCTGCTGCTTCTGTTCTGCAGGGGAGCTCCCTCCTGTTCATGCCCAACGTTCTCAAGGTGTACCTGGAGAACGGACAGACAAAGGCATTCAGGTTTGAGAGGAGCACCACTGTGAAGGTAAGGATGCTCACGGGCTGTCCCCACCACCCCAGTCCAGCCCATTGGCACAGCTGTGGGCAGGGCCCCTCCCGGGGCATTGTCCAGCTGCTGGCATTGCTGGGTTCTCCCAGAGTGTTCCACTGCCTCGTTTCTGCACTGGTGAGGATGTTCCCCTCTGGAGACATGAGCACTGATGAACCCCCTCAGGTGAAAGAGCAGCGCCCTTTCCCAGGAGGGAGGGATCCTCCTGGAGGAAGAGTGATCCTCCCTCGATGCTTGGGGCACCACAGACAGACAGGTTGCCATCATCCCCTGAAAACATGATGCTGCTCTGCAGAGCCACTGACCCAGCCCTTCCCATACCTGCTGTGCTTGCACACAGCCTTACACACCTCCAGGTTTCCTGGCATGACCGTTGCAGCTGCTCAGAGTTTATGTTTGGCTTAGTAAGATCTGGCCATGGCCAGCGGCTGGAGGCCATCAATTACTTAAGGGACTGGTGGTGTCCTGCACCAGTGCAGAAGCAGTGGGAGAGATTCACGATGGACAGACATCCCAGGGCTGTCAGGCTGAGAGTGTGTTAAGGGGAAACACAAGGAGATTTCATTTATCATGCAGTGAAAACTTCCCTCAGGAAAAGGAGGAGTTTGTCCAGCTCATTCAAGCTCCACAAAGCCATTGTGGTCTCTCAGGCACGTAAGTGTCTGTAAGTCTTTTAACTTGCATGGTCTAGAAAAAGAAAGTAGAGAGGAGAGGAGAGGAAAGGGGAGAGGAAAGGGGAGAGGAAAGGGGAGAGGAAAGGGGAAAGGAAAGGGGAAAGGAAAGGGGAAAGGAAAGGGGAAAGGAAAGGAAAGGGGAAAGGAAAGGGGAAAGGAAAGGAAAGGGGAAAGGAAAGGGGAAAGGAAAGGGGAGAGGAGAGGAGAGGAGAGGAGAGGAGAGGAGAGGAGAGGAGAGGAGAGGAGAGGAGAGGAGAGGAGAGGAGAGGAGAGGAGAGGAGAGGAGAGGAGAGGAGAGGAGAGGAGAGGAGAGGAGAGGAGAGGAGAGGAGAGGAGAGGAGAGGAGAGGAGAGGAGAGGAGAGGAGAGGAGAGGAGAGGAGAGGAGAGGAGAGGAGAGGAGAGGAGAGGAGAGGAGAGGAGAGGAGAGGAGAGGAGAGGAGAGGAGAGGAGAGGAGAGGAGAGGAGAGGAGAGGAGAGGAGAGGAGAGGAGAGGAGAGGAGAGGAGAGGAGAGGAGAGGAGAGGAGAGGAGAGGAGAGGAGAGGAGAGGAGAGGAGAGGAGAGGAGAGGAGAGGAGAGGAGAGGAGAGGAGAGGAGAGGAGAGGAGAGGAGAGGAGAGTTGTAAAGAGACATTTGAATGCCTGTCCCCAAGGGTTTAATGTCTAAAGGATGGATTCGCTCTTTGACTTGAGTTTCTCAGCTCTGACATGGAATAAGATTTCCCAGTTTTTAAGGGTAGCCCTCACAAGTACCCTGCAGAAACACCTAAATGAGTAAAATGCTTCCCAAGTTAGATCCTTTCAGAAGTTCCTCTGGATCTTGAGACATCCTGGCTTAAAACTGAGTTGGGTCAAACAATTATGCTTGCCTCAAGAGGCTTGAGTGAGTCCAAGGGCTTCTGTTTTAATTTGTGCTCAGTCAAGCCTGAGGTGATTTTTTTTTGGCAAAAATACACCTTGTTACTTCCATAACAGTTAGAATATTGACAGAATTCTCTATTACAAAGTGAAACACCAGTGTCAGGCAGAGTTGGTAAGATTTTTACAGTTATGGTCTCAAATTCTTGTTTATTGGAATTCTTTCTAGTTTCTTCTCAAATCACAGAGTCACAGACTGATATGGGTTGGAAGGGACCTTAGAGACCATTCAGTTCCAGCCTCCTACCATGGTCAGGGACACCTCCCACCTGCTTCAAGTCCTGTCCAGCCTGGCCTTGGATGCTTCTAGGGATCCCAAGTGTTGCAGAGTTCTAGAAAGCTGGAATAACAAAGACAGCAGACACCTAGGTCCAGTGTGACAGAAAGCGCCCAACACCACCCAGCTGAACACTGTAAAACTTGGAGTGAGGCAGCTCCAGGACGTGGATTTGATACCTGAGACACCTTGGAAGGTGTCCAGAGCTGCACTGTGCTCCTGGGATGTGGGCTCCCATGGGATGTGCTGGGATGTGCCCTGTCTGTGGTGGCACACAGTGACACCCCTGTGCAGTGTGGGCAGCACTGGTGCCACCCTCAGCTCCGTGTGTCCCTGTGCCCTGCCAGGACATCGTGCTGACGCTGCAGGAGAAGCTGTCCATCCGCAGCATCGCCCACTTCGCGCTGGTGCTGGAGGAGCAGTACAACCTGGCCAAGATCCACCTGCTGCACGAGGAGGAGCTCATTGCACAGGTGAGCAGAGCCCCCGTGTGTCCCACAGCCCCCAGGAGCAGAGGCCAGCGAGGGGCACAGGGACCAACGCTGCAGGGGTGAGCTCAGCTGGGCCCCAGCGATGCCAGCCACTTCTGCCAGGGTGTACACCCACATCCCTGGGGAAGGGGCACCTCGGGAGCATCCTGAGTGCCCACACACACCGAGCAGCACCCATGGGCTGGTGCTGCCTGGGCTGTGGGGAGCAACATCCTCTGTGCCACCTGTCACGTCAGCAGAGCACTGCTTGAGCCCCAAAACAGCTTTAAGGTGCATGACCTGGCTGCTCTCTGTTCCCTCAGCAGTCAGAGCCATCCCCCAGGCAGGGGCCACTTGGGTTAAATTCTGAGTCAGTGCTTTGTGTCCTGTAAACGTGAGGCGAGCTCGGGTGCTCCTGCCGCTCCAGCAGCGCTGCTGGTTTGTCAGAAGTGCTGCTCAGGTGTTCAGCTCCCAGCTGATGGGCTTGTTTGGGCAGTCCACTGCAGAGGGGTCCATGGAATCATAGGGAATGTCCTGAATGGGAATCACACAGGAGGATCATTGAGTTCAACTCCCTCGGTGGGTGATGCTGTCAGAACATTGAACTCATGGCTCAGAGGATTTCCGCTGGGCAGGATTCGCCCAGAATAAAATATGCTGATGTATAACTCAGAGCCCTGACATTGTATTGACATTACAGTGATGATTCAGGGGTCTGTTTAGGGCTGCTGTGTCTTGTGACTGTGCTCCAAAGCAGAGCAGCCTGCCCCTTCCCCTGCTGTTATCACACAGCCCCGAAGCCTCTGTCCTGGTCACACTGCAAGTCTCTGGGATCAGTGGGCATTTAAATGAAGTGTTGCTGTCAAAGGGCTTCTGGGCTGCTGCAGGGAGAAGGAAAAAACAGATGAAGAATCAGAGATAAAATTACAAACACTAGTAAAATCTCCTTGTGTTTGTTAGGGACCGTCTGCACCATCCCTTTGCCAGTGGTGTTAAAGCAGAGCACAGGCTCATCGTGCACTCGGGGAGGGAGGGCTTGTGGTGTGAGTCATCTCTCTGTTGCAGGTGGTCCAGAAAAGAGACTCTCATGACTACCGCTGCCTCTTCAGAGTGTGCTTTATCCCCAAGGACCCCCTGGACCTCCTGCAGGAAGACCCAGTGGCCTTTGAGTATCTGTACCTGCAGGTGACACTGGGGCATTCCGTGCTTGGGAATCCCGTCTCATCCTGTTCTCATTTTTGCTTTAAACCAGAGTGTGCCTCACACTGGCTCAGCTGTACGGATGGGAAATGCAGAGCACTTAAAATCAGAGCATTTCCATTTGATTTGCCTTAAATCCTTATGTCATCCTGTATGCTTGGCTGGTGATATCCCTGATTGGATGCGTGGTGTCGTGTTGTCAGGCTTGTTGTGTGCCCTGACTGTGCTCTGTTTGCCCCAGAGCTGCAGCGATGTGCTCCAGGAAAGGTTTGCTGTGGAAATGAAGTGCAGCGTGGCGTTACGCCTGGCTGCTCTGCACATACAGGAGAGGATCTACGCCTGTGCTCACCCACACAAGGTGTCCCTGAAATACATCGAGTAAGTGCCCACATTTCTGTGCTCTGGCCTGACTAAGCCCAGCAAAAGGAGGAGACACCTAGGAGTGACATCAGCTCTCTGTTTGCCCTGTGTTTAGCTGTGCACAGGAGTCCAAGGGGAATTGCAGCCTCTTGGTTGTGCTGCTCATTTTAGGGCAGGGTGGCCTCGTGGGCCTCCCTGTCCTTCACCCACTGAACCTCCAGAGCAGTAGAGAGTGAACACCTGGCTGTGTCCCAAGGCAGAGTCTTGTCTGTCACAGGGACAGTGACTTGAGGCCGCAGATCTCTCGCACAGTGAAGGTTCCCCACGCTGCCCCTGCCAGATTTTAGTGCCTGCACAGAGAGGGTGTAGTGATCAGCCTTGTCACCCACCAGAAGCACGTCAGAAATCCCTGCTTTGGGCAGTGATAGATCCTGTGAAGTATTTGGGTCTGTGGGGAAATGACCAAAACATGCTTTCAGAAGGAGCAGGTGTGCCATGCTGCATGTTGGTGCTCTTGGACTGCACCTGCCCTGGAGAAGCCCCTGCTCTAGGCAGCGGTGACGAGCTCGTTGCTAATTAGCAGGCTCTGGTGTGGTGACCAGGTTAATTAGCAGGCACTGGCTGCCTCGTGTGCAGCCAGATGTGCCCAGCTGTGTGCAGGAAGTGGGGGGCAAGGGGCAGCTACTCTCCTCTCACCTCACAGGTGTTTAGTGCTTGGGCTGAGTAAACTCCCCAGCAGCACGTATGGCCCACATTTTGGGTCCAGGAAACTGAACCTGCTGCAATGTCATAATCTTGTCACCAAAGCAAGGAGCATGCAAGGACAGAATCTCCATCCTCTGGGTGGTGAGGGGAGATTGGGATTGTCCTGCTAATGAAGGCTGTGAATTACCTCCTGTGAAACCATGTGAAAATGTCATTCTGCACCAGAGTGCACATTGTCCAGTCCCGCTCCTGACCCAGTGGCAGGTGCAGGTAGCAGTGAATTTGAGCCAGTGAGGCCACTGGGTGTGCCACAGCCCCCCAAGGCTGCCTGGTGCCTCTGCCCTGTCCCATGCTGCTGGGGGTCAGCATGGCTGGGACCTGCTGTGCTCCCTTCCCTCTGTCTTCCAGGAGGGACTGGGGAATCGAAAACTTCATCTCACCCACTTTGCTTCGAAACATGAGAGGGAAGGACATCAAGAAAGCCATCAGCTACCACCTGAAGCGGAACCAGGTGCTGCTGGACCCTCGGCAGAAGGTAATGTGTGAGCCCTGGGTCACAGTGTCTGTGGGGTGGTGGCAGTGTCCTCCCCCCTGGTTCTCCTCCTTGTGTCTGTCACCTGGGGCTTGTCTCATGCTCTGTGCTCCCTGATCTCCCTGCACTGTGTCCCACTGCCCTTTGCTGTGGGGTGCAGACGCTCTGTGGGCCATGGGGGATGGTGCCTGGACACCTCTGTGTCCAGACTGAGCTGGGTGTGTTGGTCAGACCCCCTGCTCGATGTCCCTGTCCTGCAGCACCTGTTGTAAACCGTGTTTCCTCTCTTGCCAAACCAAGCACACGCTCACGGCAGCCCAGGTGCGCCTGAGCTACCTGCAGATCCTGGGAGAGCTGAAGATGTACAGTGGGAAGATCTTCAATGCCACCATGATGGTATGAGCTGTTCATTTGTGTAATTGATTTTGGCATGCAGTCCTACTGGCCACACTGCTTCTTCCTGTCCAGGGATAGATGTTGGGAAGGGGCTCTGCTGGAGAATCTCAGCATAATTCCACAGAAGTGTCCACAGCACAGACCAGCCTCCAGAATAGTTATGCATGGTTTTTCTAATTGAAAGCTGTGCCTCTTGCTCTTCAGATAAACCCTCTCTATATTTTGTGTATTATAAACTACTTGAGAAATCTGGGGAGGCTTCAAACCCTTGAAAAAATACTGGAAATACTTAAACCTCACTGTAAAAAAGATCTCTTCACTTTTTACAAGGGGTTTCCTGGGTTGTTGATCTTTCTGCCTGTCCCCTCCTGGGTCTGTGTCACAAGATGTGTCACACAGGGAGCTGAGCAATGTTGGTGGGGCTGAAGCAGAGCAAGACCTCACCCATGGGTCCCAGTACTGCTGAACACAGCATGCAGTTTGAACTATGAACATGCTGCACCTACATGCAATTTGAACAGTCTCTGCCAGATTTTATGAGCATTAATTAATTTCTCGTTAAGTGTCTCACCCTAACAGAAAGGATTGGCATTTCTTCCAACCCCAGAAATGTCTTTGTGAAGTTTCTACCCTGCAGCTGCAGCAGGGGTATGGGGACACCCTGGGCTGCCAGGGGACACTGCTGCCAGCCACATCTCTGGGTCTGCCAGGTGGCTGCTGCATCCCTGGGGCCACGGGAAGCTGCTGGTCCCTGTGCAGGGGAGGGAGCTGGGCACAGGCTCCTGTGGCAGCCCTGCAGCAAAGAGAGTCAGTGCTGAGATCCCAGGTGAGGTCAGGGGGCTGAGGGGTCCCTGCCCAGGCTTTATCAGCAGTTTATCCTCTGCAGCTGCAGGACAGGGAGTCGTACGTGGCTCTGCTGGTGGGTGCCAAGCACGGCGTGAGCCAGATCATCAACAGCAAGCTCAACATCATCACCAGCCTGGCCGAGTTCCCCAGCATCAGCAGGGTGGAGCTCAGCGAGGAGTCCGAGCGAGTGAGCACTGTCAAGATCTACCTGCAGGACCTGAAGGTGAGCAGCTGTGGGGAGTCAGCTGCACCATCAGCTCTTCTCAAAGGCTGGGGTGCCACCAGGATAAAAGGCTTAGAACGGACTTGGGAGGGAAAGCTCGTAGGAAGAACCAAAAAGATTTCCTAGAGAGAAGTGATTCTCCCTGCTGAGGAAAAGCGATTCTTCCTCCATCAGTGAGACACACCAAAGGCACAGAAGGCGAGAAAAATAAATTACTCCTCTTTGTCTGTGCCTCCTGCAAATGAGAGTGAGGGAAGTATGAGACAGAGGGGGTGCTTTGTCCTTGTGCAGCCTGTTCCTGCAGACTGTGGTACCAACAACATTTGTTTATTCTAATCTTTCCTACCCTTTTCTCCCCCACGCCTCCAAATAATGAAACAAACCAAAAACAGCTGCTCACTCTGCTGCTGGAGTCAAACAGTGCGAAGGATCTCGTCTGCCTCATCGTTGGTTACTACAGACTCTTCGTGGATGCAAACGCCTCCATATTTACCTGGGGAGAGAAAGAACAGCAACTGCACCGTGTCTCGGCTGAAGAAGGTTCAGGAAAACCAGCCTTTTCTTGACAAAGGACGGGGAGGAAGCGGGTGGATGCCCCAGCTCCTGGGTGCAGCATCGTGGTGGAGCAGCAGCCCGGGGCCGAGTAGTGGCACCTGCAGATGGTTAAGGCTGCACTTGATGGTCTTAGGGGGCTTTTCCACCATTCCTGTGATAGCTGCAGGCTTGTGCGAGCCGCAGGCCGAGGCTTGGGGCGAGGGGTGAGCTGGCAGCTCCAGGGTGCTGCTCTGAGCTGGAAACAGCCCGCAGGTGCAGCCGCAGCTTCCCTTGCTGGCTGTTGCGCTGGGTTAGGGTAGGGCCGTGCCCCGGGGCCCGCGGGGCAGGTCTGGCTGACCCCATCCCACAGCATGGGATGACGAGTTCCTTTCAATCCCAGGCTACGAATCCCGAGCCTGCAGCGACTCTGAAGATTCCTGGGGCTGCTGCTCGGAGCGCCGCCCGGAGGGCGCTGCGGGCCGGGGAGAGCCCCGCGGTGCCGGCGGGAGCGGCGCGGAGCCCCGGGCTGGCGGCGGGGACCCGCCGGGGACAGGCGGTGACAACGCCACCGACAGCGCCTCCGAGGCGTCCGACTCGGCCAACACCGAGAGCCGGGGCTTCAAGACGAGCGGCTCCAGCGACTCGATGGACGCGCTGGAGGAAGAGGAGCTGGAAGCGTGCTCTTCCTCCCGGCCAGAGCCGCTCCGCTTTTACGCTCCGACCGTGCAGGAGATGAGCAGCTGCGAGCGGAGCTTCGTGCCGGTGTGTGCCGCGGGCAGCCCCGGCGCTGCCGGCGGCTATTTCTGCTTCGTGCAGGCGCCGCCGGGGCCCGGGGACAGCCCCTCGGGGCCGGGCTCCGCTCGGCAGCCCGGGCTGGCCCGGCCGGACACCTCGGGCTGCCCCGCGGGGCACGGCACAGGCGACAGCGACCTCGTCCTGCGGCCGCCCCCGGGCTTCGGTGACTCCAGCTCCGAGGAGGAGTTCTACGATGCTGCGGACAGGCTCAGCCCTCCGGAGGCGCTGGCAGGTAAAGCCTCACCTGCGTGCTGCGGGCCCTCCCTCCCGCTGCCGGGCTGGGATGCCGCCCCTGCTCCCAGCCCTTAGCAGCCTCCCCCGGCCTTCTGAGGGACATCCGAACACCCGTTCTCCACAGGCCGCTCCTCAGCACCCTCGCAGTGAGGTTGCAGGAGGATTTGTAACCACGTGCAAGCACTGGGTGCTGGGAAAAGTCAGTTTTCAGAGGAGTGGCATTCTGGAATCTCAGCTCTTTTCCTCTCAGCTAAGGAGACCCCAAAGCTGTAAAACACTGTTGCATGAACCCCCAAGATCAAAGGTCATGTTCAGGTCAGAGGCTTGTTAAAGAGCTGGGTCAAGGGTTCCCAGGGCTGGGCAGCTCCCTGACCATTGATTTTCTCAGAAATGAGAAGAGTCTTGTTTCTGAAGTAATCAGCTCTTTCAGTATTAACCGAACCTCCTAAGAATTTGATTCATGCCATTAGAACCGTTTTGGCTTTTACAGCAATGCACAGTCACTGTACTGTGTTCAGGCAAAAAACATCATCTCTGGAAGCTGTTATCACCTAAATATCCAGCTGGCAACCTCTGGCCGTGTTTCTGTTTGGTGATGAGCCTGTGGGCAGTGTTCTCGTGGTGCTGCTGCTGTCCCCACACTTGACTGGGGAATTACAGCCACACCTGCCTGCAGGTGAAGTGACCCCAGAGCCCTCATCACTAATCCTGGGCTCCAGCCCTTGTAGCCACACACCCAGGCTCTGCCTTTTTCTTGACATCCAACCCCAAGTAGGTAGTGGATCATGAGAGACCGTTTCGTTCTGCCCTTGGGAACCCAGCTTAGGAGCCTGCTGAGCATTTGTGCCTGTGATTCCAAGGCCTGTGCCAGGAGCTTTTTGGCACACTGTGTAGGCATGTGGGTATTCTGCTGTCTGGGATTACTTCCTGATTTCCATGTTTTTCCTGCCGTCAGGCTACGATGCAGCACCCTGGGAGGGTGCAGAGAACCCCTCCTGCATCCCAAAGAGGCTGAGGTGCTACAGCTTGGGGGAGAGCCCTTCAGTGAGGGAGAAGCACGGGCAGGAGAAGGAGCTGACCTGCACCAAGAGCCTGAGGAAGAGAAGGTCTTTCCTGAAAACTGATTACACCTCGCAGGTCAGTTTCCCTGCGGCTGTCCCGGGCTCTCCACAGCGCTGCTGCTCCTGGCCGCCCACTCAGCCCACAGAGGACACAGGGAAGAACACGGAGATGGGGCTTCTTGTGGCCACCCAGGCCCAGAGGAACACTGCTGGCACAAAGCCCTGCTCTGATGTGATGGACATGGAGCCCGACACCATGGAGGCAAAGTCAGTGATGGAATGTCTGGTTTCCTCCATTTCGGACGCTCACCGTGCTGGTGACCAGTGTGGGGAGGAGGACAGCAGCCTCCAGCCTCAAAAACCCCCCTTGCTGTCCCCAGAGCCCCTTCCCAGAGGTCAGAGTGGAGCTGCCCAGGAAAGCTCCCCAGTGGAGACAGATCCTGGGTGTCTGAGTGAGGAGAGCCGTGTGCCCACTGGAGGCTGGCAGACCCAGGGAGCGCAGGAGGAGGGGGGTGAGGTGGTGGCCACCCAGCACAAGGCCAGTGTTGTGCCCTCTGCTGTTGTCTGCCCCTCTGACGAGCTCCTGCTGCTGCCATCAGCCCCTGGCCCCAGCATGGCTCCTCCTCAGGAGCTGGCCCAGGACTGGGGGCTGCCCCCTGTGAGTGTGGAGCCTTCCCTGGCTCCCTGTCAGGAGAGCAAAGCTGATGGTCTGAGCTGTGTCATTGGCAAGGGCTGTGCTGATGGTCAGGGCTGTGCCAATGGTCAGGGCAGGGATGATGGTCAGGGCAGGGATGATGATCAGGGCAGGGATGATGGTCAGGGCAGGGATGATGGTCAGGGCAGGGATGATGGTCAGAGCAGAGATGATGGTCAGAGCAGAGATGATGGTCAGGGAAGGGATGATGATCAGGGAAGGGATGATGATCAGGGAAGGGATGATGGTCAGGGCAGGGATGATGGTCAGGGCAGGGGTGATGGTCAGGGCAGGGGTGATGGTCAGGGCAGGGGTGATGGTCAGAGCAGAGATGATGGTCAGAGCAGGGGTGATGATCAGGGCAGGGATGATGGTCAGAGCAGGGGTGATGATCAGGGCAGGGATGATGGTCAGGGCTGTGCCGATGGTCAGGGCAGGGCTGGTGGCCAGAGCTGTGGCTGCAGCAGCACTGAGGGGGCTGTGTCCCAGCCCAGGGGCCAGCAGGTGGTGGATGGGGAGATCCTGTGGAAGGTGCAGGAAGGCCACATGGGGTTCCCAGATGCAGCCCAGCTCCTGGCAGATGGCAGCAGTGCCTCGGGGGTCCTCAGCCACCTCTCCTGGCTCTCATTCGGGGTGAGAACAGACCCTGTGTCACACAGCCTGCTGCAAGACAGGGTGGATGACCCACTTGAGCCTTTGGCCTGTCTGATGAGCAGCAGGTGCATGGGGGCTGGTGCTGTTGGAAGGAAGATGCCAACATCCCCTGCTGGAGCAGGCTTTGTCCAGGAGCTGGTGAGCAGCTCAGGGCTGGGTGCAGGGCAGCCCACAAGAGATGCAGGAAATGTGGCTCAGCAGGAGCCACAGCCTGCACAGGCTTCTCTTCCCAGAGAACAGGCTGCAGGGCTGGAGAAGGACTCTTGCCTGGCTCCATCTGCAGAGCTTTCCATCTCCTCGGTTCCAGTTTCCCTGGGGAAAGGAGCAGGAGACAATGGGGCTGCAAAACACTCCTTCCTCTGTCTTAACTCTGAGGGGGGTGAGCAGACCCCTGCAGCCCCCAGCCCAGGTGGGCCCTTGGGCTGTTCCCCGGCACCACACGGGCTGGACAGCTGTGGCTGCCAGCTGCCCTACATCAGCTGCTTCCCCCAGCCCCACAACCAGGGGGAGCGTGAAACCAGCCCCCCCCAGTTTCCAGGGCCCCTCACCACCCCTCCATCCAGCAGCTGCAGCCTTCCCAGGACCCCCGGGAGCGCCCTCCCAGTCTCCACTGCTGGGGACGCGGCAGGGCAGGACCCCCACATCCAAGTGCTGGGGCAGCTGAAGGACCAGGCATGGATGAGCCCTGTGGATTTCTCACGCTTCCTGGCCTACACTGTGGAGCTCCAGGAGGTTGTAGGGAAGCTCTGCGGAAACCAGGCAACTCACCTGCACGACCAATGTGCAGAGCAGGGTGTGGAGAGCCAGGGTGCCCTGGGCTGGGCTTCCCAGGACCTGCTGTCCAGCTGCCAGGCACTCCTGAGCACAGAGCAGCCTCTCACAGAGGTGCAGTGTGCACTGAGAGCAACATTTGACCGCCTGGTTCACCTGGCAGTGACCTGCTTCCAGGTGACACACTGCCAGCGCTGCAGGCAGAGACAGCAGGAGCTGGGAGCTGCGCTGGGGGACGTGGTGGGCACCTACCAGCAGCTGCTGCACGCTCTGCACCAGCAGCTCCATGGGCAGGTCTGCCCTGAGCTGGGCACCAAGCTCCTTGCCCGCCAGCACACGGCCCTAGCAGCTGCCATCTTCTGTCTCCTGCAGCAGTTCAGGGCATCCCCGTGGCTGTGACAGGCGGGGTGCGGGCACACGAGGGCACTGAGGGGGACAGAGCCCGGATGTGTGCCCCCTGTCCGCCTCAGGCTCTCCCCCTGGCAATGTTTGGCCCAGGATGGCCACGGGAGGATGTGCCCAAACCTGCTGGCTGGGCTCCCCAAATGCAGCCATGCCCCAGGTGCTCTTGGAGCACTTCACAACCATAGCCTGTGTCTTACCCAGGGCTCGTGCCTTGCCTCCCACGGGCTGAGCAGATGGTCAGTCTCATGGTGTTCTCTCAGCTTCTTTGTCACCCATGGGGAAGAGTGCGAGTCTTTCAGCCTGCCTTTCACTCACTCGTCTCCCCAGGCTGGCTCTGGACTGAAGGAACATCAAACCCCACCCTGTCCGGATGTGAAGGCCCCCAGGTGGCTTTCTCCACCCTCTGTGGCCAAGGGACCACCGTGATCCCATCTTCAGTTGCTTTTCCTTAGCCAGAGAGGGTGGTCCCAGCGGGGGCGGCAGCAGAGCCGCTCCGTGCCGTTCCTGTGCCAGCAGCTGCTCTGCTGGCCAGCGACAGCTCCTGCAAGCTCCCACCCCACCATCGAGCTCCCACCCCACCATCGGAGCGGCTCCCGGCTCTGTCTGCCAGAAGAGAGGGCCAGCCCCTCTGATGCTGCGGTCAGAGCTGTGCAGGGACCATCACGGGCTCCCCCAGCCCTGTTCCCCTCCCAGCAGGTGCGGCTCGCCCTGGCCAGGCGAGAGCTGGAAGGGGGTTTGGCTGTGCATCCCTGCAGGGCAGCACTGCAGCACCCTTGGATGGAGGGGCAGAGGTCAGTCCCTCACTGCTGAGGTCCAGCCTGGGGATATTGAGGGTGGCTGCCTTTCCCCAAGGAACTGCTGCTGCAGCCCAGGGGGCCTGCACTAGGCAGCTGAGGGGCACAGCTGATAGCACAGGTGATAGCACCACCTCTGCCAGGCACCGTGGGCACAGGATTGTCCCCTGGCTCTGGGACACTGAAGGGGATCGTCTCCACGTGCAGCTTGCCAAGAGCCACCAGGCCACAGCAATAGGCACTGGCCAACAGTGACACTCGGAGCCCCTGTCGTGGCTTAACCTCAGGGCAAGGCCCTGGCTTGGGTTAAACCACAACAGCCCCCAGCTGCTCCTGCAGAGCCACTGTCACACACGCTGGGACACAAGCCCCAGGGCTGTGAAAGGGCCTTGCTGTGAGAGAGAAATGAAAACACATAACCAAACTTACCTCAGGTGACCTTCAGGTCCTGCTGCCACTGGCCATGAGGTTTTAGGGCGCTTTTGGCAGCAGTGGCTGAGGTAATGTATGGACTCAGCTGCACCAAACACACTTTCTGCTGTGGCTGTGGCACGTGGCACTGCTCTCTGCAGGGCACAGCCAAGCCCAGCTACCTTCCCAGCAGGGACACAGGCGTCAGGTGTGACAAGGTACCACTTATCAGTAACTGTAGGGACACAATGGGGATCTAAACCTTTCATTTTATATTAGATGTGTACAAGTAGCCAAAGGCTTTGACAACTCACCTAGTCTTCACTGCATTTAAGCTGTTGGGACAGAGCGTCCTTGGGAGCAGCTCCCCATCCCTCATTCTCCTGCAGGAACAGCACTGTCCTGTCCCATGGTAGGGGGTTTTCCTTGCCCATATGCTTTGCAATCCTAACTTCACCTTACTCTCTGTTTCAATAAAATGAGGAAAACACCTTAAAGCTCTCCTCCCCATCCCAGCACACATGTAGGTGCAGGAGTCACAAACAGCGGCAAAGAAGCAAAACTGAATTCCTGTCAGTTTTCACTTGATTCCAGGCTCCACCAGCTTTTCTTTCCTGCTCAGGGGCACAGGGAATGTCTAGAACTGCATTCCTGAGGTAGAAGGTGTTGCTCCAACAAGGTCCTCACGCTGCTGGAAGTAGCTGTCCCCTGGGCACAGTCACGCTGGTGCTTCCTGCCTATGCAGCTCCTCAGCACAAAATAAAGAGTTTTCTTGGGCAGCAGTGGCGCACTGGGGTGTTTCCACCTGTTCCGCTGTATCCGGTAGCACGTAGCCTTTCCCAGAAGAAACTCCAGCCCGCAGAGCTGCTGGCCAGCTCCGTGTCTCATAGTAGGTGGACAGGACATCAAAGACTGTCAGGAGCAGAGAGATGCTGAGTCACACAGTGCTGTGACAATGGTGCCACACACACCCACTGAACAGGAGGGAGGCGATGGCAGCTGGCCCAGAGAAGGTCCCTCACTTAACACCTGATGAGCTGATGCTTGAGGCAGCTCACCTAGGGGCAAACAGGTATTTTGGAGAGGACTTTAGGGAGCTCTGGGCAAAGCAGTGGCTGTGTCAACTACGGTGAGGCGCCTCCACCGTGTTTTGGCTGACATATGACACTTGTCCCCCCTGTAGTGAGCCACACCTGCTGTGCTCCCACTGTCACTCCAAGGGACAGAGACTCCATCCCTTGGGCACACCGAGCCCCCTGCCACTTCCTCTGCCTTGTGTCCATGGAGGGGACACAATCCTCATGTCACGGGTAGAAACTGCGAGGAGCTGGCATGGGTCATGAGCCCCTCTGCAGCCACCAACAGAGAAATTGTCCCCTGCCTCGTGCACAGCTCCCCGGGGAGCGGGGGATCACACCCAGCCTTTGGACCACACCAGACCCCCGTGTGTCCCTCCAGCCCCCAGGCAGCCCCTCACCCTGGTTGATGGCCAGTGTCTCGGAGTGGTAGTTCCTGGAATTGGGGGCTTTCACCATGTACTCGCGGATGGGGAGCCGGGCTGTCTGCAGGCACTGCTCCCGTGCCCTGCGCAGGGTCAGCTGCTGCAGGGGACACACGGACATGCTGACACAGGGTGTGGCCTGCACAGCCACAGAGCAAAACTTGCCCAGGGGCTTGTGGCACCCGCACAGCAGCAGCTTCTCCCAGCTCGCTGCTGGGTCCAGGCAGAATTTGAGGGACAAGGGGTGTTGGGAGGCAGCTGCAGCACTGGGATGTCTCCGCTCATGGGGCAGGCACCACGCACCTTGTGAATGCTCTCATCCACCAGCCCTCCCAGCACGTACACTTTGTCCGGGTCGATGTCTTCAAGGACTAGAAATAGGACAAGCACTGGCTCACCACCACACAGCAGCCCATCCTGCAGGACAGTGCTCTCCCTGCAGACCCCACTCCCAAGGACTGCAGTGGGTAGAGCCTCCTCACCCCAGGGGCTGTGGCCTGGGGGCACACGGGTGCCACCAGCACTGACCCAACCCCAGATCTGAGCACACAGCATGCAATGTGAGACAGCCCACGTGAGGAACAGCTTGCCTGAAGCATGGAACAGCCTCAAAAAGAAAAGTCAACCTTCTAAAAGTCAGCCTTTTGCCCTGGTTCTACCTTGTCTAAAGCATGTGAAATATTTACCATTCTCAGAGTCGGGAGTGAGATAAACAATGGCCTCCAGAGGAAACAGGTCCAGGTAACTCTCTGGAGTTGTATCCATCTCGAAGACACAAGTCAGAGTGAAGCAGCCCATTAGTCTAAGGTACATCCCCCAGAACAAAGGCCCCTCCCAGACCCAGAGATACCCCGGGACTGACACTACTGCTGAGGCCATACTGACTGCTAAAGGTCTTCTAGACCATACAGACCTGCAGTGACCTAGGGTTTTTCTTTTTCAGTTGGACAATGTTTCTATTCTGGGCACTGGTCAACACACCTAAAAACTCCATTAAATTCTCTTTCCTCATTAGAAGTTCTTGGGGTGCTTTAAGAAAGGGAGAGCATCAACCATGGTCTAATTTTAAATAAGATACAGAGCACAGGGCTGTGCTGTCCCCCGACCCCGCGGCCAGACCCTCACCAGGTATCCAGCGAAGCCGTCGTTCATGCGGAAGCACTGCTCGTAGATCGGCGTGCCGGCCGCGAACTCCGTCAGGCACAGCCAGAAGGGCCGAGCGGCTCGCCGGTTCGCCCCGTAGAGCCTCCGGATCTGGGAGGCGAGGCGGCCACTCTCCTTGGGGACAGAGCGGGACAGTGACCGCGGGCCTGGGGCTGGCGGTGCCGCCGACTTCCCGGTGCCTCGCCCGCAGCAGGGACGGGCACACGGGGGGCGCAGCCTGTCCGGGACCCCGAGCGGCCCCCGAGCGGCCCCCGGCACCCCCGCACCTTCTCGGTCATGCTGCCGCCCACGCCGAGATCCACGCACAGCCGCGGCCCCGCCGCCCGCGCCTCCAGCAGCCGCTCCACGGCCAGGGCAGCCGGGACCCTCCCGCGGCGGAGGGAGGGCGGCCCGGGCCCGGCGGGGCCGCTGCCGAGCGCCGCTCTCCGGCCGTCCCCGTCCGCCGCTGCCCGCCGTGCCCGGCGCCGCTGCCGCTCCTGCCGCCGCTTCCCGCGCCGGGCGGCGAGAACCCGCTGCCAGCGCCGCCGCTTCCGCAGCGCGTTCCTCTGCGGGAGGGAAGCGGGCACGGCGCTCAGCGGGGCCCGGCGCGGGGTCCCGCCGCACGCACCGGCACCGGGCACCGAGCGCGGCCCCGCCGAGCACCGAGCACCGAGCACCGAGCGCGGCCCCGCCGAGCACCGAGCACCGAGCGCGGCCCCGCCGAGCACCGAGCACCGAGCGCGGCCCCGCCGAGCACCGAGTACCGAGCGCGGCCCCGCCGAGCACCGAGCACCGAGCGCGGCCCCATCGAGCACCGAGCACGGCCCCGCCGAGCACCGAGCACCGAGCGCGGCCCCGCCGAGCACCGAGCACCGAGCGCGGCCCCACCGCACGCACCGAGCACGGCCCCGCCGCGCCGCCCGCCCTCCCCGCGCTGGGCTCGCCCGCTGCCGAGGGCTCGATCCGCAGCAGCCGCAGCGCCTCGGCCGCCACCGCCGCCTCCGCCTCCGCCTCGCTCCCCGCCGCCTCCGGCCCCGCCGCCACGCCGGCCTCCATCGCGCCGCCGGCGCGGAAGGGGCGGGCCCGCGGCGGCTCCGCCCGTTCCCCCGCGGGGCGGCACCGCCCGGGCCAGCCGGCAGCTCCCCGGTGGGGCCCGCTGCTCCCGGTGCCCGCTGCTGCCGGTGCCCGCGCTCCCGCCCAGCAGGCCGGCTCCGCTGCCGCTCCGTGGCGGGGCTCTCGGCTGTCAGCGGCACCCCGCGTTCCGCGCGTTCCCACAGAGGATCCGGCCTGAGGTGGTTTCCCTGTTTGTCGCCGTGCTGAGTCAACAGCTCACACAGCAGATGCCACACGCCCGGTCAGGCTGGCACCGCTCCCCAGGGCTGCTCCTCCACCGTGCACCGCTTCCTTTGTGTATCCTAATTCTTCTATCGTTATTCTTCCTATTCTGTCACTTTATACTGTGTCTATGGAGATAAGCATAAGCAGGTGGAATTTGGATAACTAATGGCATTTGGATAAGAAATGAATCCCAAAAATTACTTCTGGTTTGGAAGAAGTGGGAGTATTGCGTGACAAGCGCAACCTTCTGGAATTGCAGGAAGCCAACTGCCTGATGCCTGGCCAGGTCATGAGCAGCAGCCCCCCGCCCCAGACAGCTCTGACTGCCTGGCAATCTGCGTCCCACACTGCATGGCATCACACACAGCGTGTAAAACGGGGGAATGTCAAGGGAGGGGATATAAATAAAAGCTGACCCGGCTCTGATCAGCTGTCTTGGCTGTAGCCCCCTGGCCTGCTTGCTGTCAGGGCAGAAGCAGCTGAAAAGCCCTTGGCAGGGTCAGGACACGCAGCAGCAGCCACAACATCCACGTGTGATCAGAGCTCTCCTCACCCTGAATGCAGAACATGGCCCCGCACCCACCGGGAAGAAATGAAGCCCAGCACAGACCAGGATGTCCAGGCAGGGCCAGCACAAACCTGACTGTGCACTGAGGCAAGCAGCACCTCTTGGAAAGCCCTTCCAGCCCACAGGATGTCCAGGGCTGTCCTGGAAATCCTGCACTGTGTGGGGGCCCTGGTTCCATGGGGCTGGGGAATTGTGTCTCACCCACAGGCTTAGCTGCAACACTGACTCGTGTTTTGTTTCCTAGGAAAGCATCTGCGTTTCCCTGAGGCACTCTCGGGAGTACATTTTACATTTTCCAGAACTACTCTGCCAAGAAACTGTTCTCCAAGCCCAGAGCATTAATGCCACCCTCTGTGCTGGGGCTGTTGCAGTTCTTGTTTCTCCATGAACAAACCGGGCTCCAAGCATGTCCCAGGGTGAGGCAAAAGTGTAGACAGGTAGAGAAAATAGACTAGTAGACAGGTAGAGAAAATTTTGTGTAAGACCTCAGGTAACACACAAGGGACAAAGGATATTTTGGAGAAGAACAGAGTTCTTCTGTGGGGGACAGAAGGAGCATTTTGGGGGTAAGACAGAGGTCACAGTGACACTCCCAGCATGAATCAGACCCCAGAGGAGAGGCTGGTCCTGCTGTTCGACTCAAAGCCTGGGACTGTTATGGATCCCATCCTCACTGGCACCTGTTCTGTACTTTTAGCACTGGACTGGACTAAGGAGGCCTCTCTGGACTCCTCCTCTTTGCCAACGAGGTTTTAGTAGTGTCTTCCACACTCTCAGAACATGTGGCTTGAAAAAACATATTGACATTGAATGTGTTTATAAAAATGCCAGTAAGATTACAAAAACTTAAAGAGAAATATCCAAACACCACTAAAGCAGTAGCTTTTGTAAGGAGGAGGGACCCTGACGTTCCCTGAGTAGTTTTGAAAAAAACCTCCTGCTAATTGTCTTTAAGAGGGCAAAGGGTGCAGGGCCGGGGACCGCCCAGGATGGGGGACAGATGCACTGGGGACAGATCCCCAACGGGGGCTCATTCCCCGGGGCACAGCCGAGGAGAGGCATGGGGTGCAGCCTGGATTTTTGTCCAAGTTTGCACACAGCGGGAGCTGGGTGGTTCCTACAAAATGCTGCTCGCCGACCATCGAAACTATTTACACGTTGTACAAAGATATCAGCATGAACTGGTTATACATTACATCCCTTTTCTATTAATTAGTACTCAGACCCCCGTTTGCCGCTGTGTCTCAGTTCTCACGCCGAGCAGCCCAAGGCACAGCTGCTCTCTCCGTCTGGAGCCGGCGCTGGCGATCCCCGGGCCCGGCACCGCCCGGCCTCTCCCGTGCCTCCGCGCAGACAGCAAATCCCCGTTACAAATCCTCCCAACGGCACAGCAGGCGGGCCCGGCCGCTCCCGGGGTGCCGTTCCCGGGGTGCGGGTGCCGTTCCCGGGGCGCCGTTCCCGGGGTGCCGGTGCCGGTGGTGCGGCCGCTCCCGGGCGAACGGCAGCAGGGCCGGGCCTGAGGGAGTCGCGGTCACGTGGGCGCACGACACGTGACTTATGTGGGCGGGGCCTCGAGACGGCGCGCCGGCGGCGGCAGGGGCAGGGCCGCGCAGGCGCAGTGGCGTGGGGCGGCCGGCAGGGGGCGGACGCGGCCGGCGTTGCCGCCGCCATGAGCAAGGGCCCGGGGCCGGGGCCGGGGCTGGACCCAGACCCAGACCCAGGGCCGGACCCAGGGCCGGACCCAGGGCCGGACCCGGAGCCCCCCCGCCACAGCGACCCCACCGACCCGGGGCCCGGCGCCCCCGGCGGGCTGTTCGCGTGGCTGCGCGGGCGCTGCCTGGGCCGCGGGGCCGCCGTGGACCCGGCGCGGGACACGTTCGGCGCCATGACCGGGCTGTACGGCGCCATCCAGCCCGCCGACTCCGTGTCCCTCAGCACCCGCACGCACGGCGCCGTCTTCAACCTGGAGTACTCGCCCGACGGGTAGGTGTGCCCGGGATCCGCGGGCAGGCGTGCCCGGAGCCCTCGGTAGCGCCGTGCGGGGCTCGGCGGCTGGGGCTGCCCACGGTCCCCATCCAGGTGTGCCCGGGCATCCCGGGGCGCCAGCTCCCTTCTGGTGACCGGGCGTCATCGCTGTTTACATCAGCAGCACCCCTGGCCTTGGGTTTAAATACCTGGCGCAGGTACCTGGCCAGAGGAGCCGTCCTGTGCTCCTCCCAGCTCGCCTGCTGGAGCAGGGACTCTTCCTCTCCAGGGGAGAGGGGCCGGGGGTGACAGCCCTGCCAACGAGTGCTGGGATCCCCCCGGTGCTGCTAAATCTGTATCTTGCAAGGTTTTAGTGAGGGAAAAGAAACACGATTGGATTGCAAAAGGGCAAATGGATGCTGCAGATAGACCTTTGATTCAGTGCTACTTTTCCTGTTTCAGAACCCCTGGTAGGTGTGGGCAGAGGAACCAGGTGACACAGGGAATCTGTGGCATGACAGGCACCTACTTGAGAGCAAAACCCAACACAAACGTGGAGTTTTCTGTTCTGCTCCCTGCAGGTCAGTGCTGACCGTCGCCTGTGAACAGACTGAAGTCCTGCTCTTTGACCCAATTTCTTCAAAGCACATCAAGACTCTCTCTGAGGCTCACGAAGACTGTGTAAATAACATCAGGTAGGTCAGGAGGGACGTTTTGACACAACTCAGCCTATACTTAGGCATTATAGTTTAAATCCTCTGCCACTGTCTGGGGCTAGAGCTGGAAATAGCAAGAGCAGCAATCTAAATCCATCACTATTTTTATCATGTAGTATTTTTCCTTTTAAATTCAGGTGTTCTGGGCTGTTCTGGTTCTGGGAATAGATTTTGAGCTATGAATTTAAGGTAGCAGTCTAACAATATTGCAGCTGCTTTTCACTCAGCTTCTCAAAGCAAAAACCCACTCCAAAACCCCAAAACAAGAACCAACTACACAGCAACAAAAAACCTCAACCAAGAACTAAACCCAAACAAAACATCCCAAGATACGTAGAACATTCTGTCCTGTCCACTCAGGAGGGCCAAATATGATGTAGGGTGCCCCATTCATCAGATAAGCTGATGTTTTTCACAAGCTGGTTGTCCTTTTTATAAAAGACTGATGTTTTACATCAGCTGGACGTCTGTCAGGAAAGCTGGATTAAAATGTATGTCTGTCTGACACAAAGGAACTGAACTCTGTTCTGCACACAGCTTCTACAGTAGTGCCTGGAGCCTTGTTCAGGTAATGAGCAGGATTTCAAACACTGTCGCACTGCAGAGGTTCCTTGTAGTGAGCACCAAAAATGCTTACTATTTACCAAAGTTTGGCATTTTCCCCATGATGGTTGTTGTTCATTTTTCAGAGTTGCTGCTCTTGTGTGGTGTAGCTCTGGGCTGAAAGGATTTTTAGTGTGTATTTTTTGGATGGGTGTCTTGTTCCTTTTACCTCAGGTAAGGCCTTTCACACACCTATGAGTGCCTTCATCAAATGAGTTTCAGACATAAACTGGCATGCCTTGTCCTGAAAGTAAAGGCCTGCCTGAATTCCAGTGGTGCTCACCTTTGGTCCGCATAGTGCAACCTCAGTGATTTCATCCGTTCGTTTTCTCACTGAACCAAATAACTTTTGTCAGTGTATTCTCAAGCAAGGTCTCATCTTCACTTGTTTTTTCTGAAAAGCCTTGCATTTGCTTCAGTGAACTCTGGACTCCATTTATTCAGTTCATTTCCTGGCTGTGCTGCTCCCAGCCCCGCCGAGCTGAGCGCTGTCCGGAGAGGGAGCAGACGGAGTTACTGCAGGGGTTCTGTCTGGCCATGTGCTCCACTGGTGATTTGGCTCTTGTGTGATTTGCACACAATTCATTAACACACAAACCCCCTAAAAAACCACCCGACCAAACTTCTGCTGTGCCTCCGTGTTTGCTGGTTTGCTGCTACAGAGGCGCTGCTGGTTCATATCCCAGCAGTCCTGCTTTTCACGGAGCTTTCACTGGCACATGTTCTCCAGTAAGTTTTGAGAGGTTTTTGGGGCTGCTCTCTTATCTCTGAGTTTGTGTGTGCTCCTGCTTCAGCAGAGTTGCTGTGCAGGCAGCCCTGAGCACGGCGGTGTTTCCCTCCTGCCCCAGGTTCCTGGATAACCGGCTGTTTGCGACGTGCTCCGACGACACCACCATCGCGCTCTGGGACCTGAGGAAGCTCAACACCAAAGTGTGCACCTTGCATGGCCACACCAGCTGGGTCAAGAACATCGAGTACGACACCAACACCAGGTTACTGGTGACCTCGGGCTTTGATGGAAATGTGATCATCTGGGACACCAACAGGTAGGTGGCTGTGCTCGCCCTGTGGCCCTTCTGCAGCACACCTGGACAGGTGCTCCCGCCCTCCGGTGCAAGATGCAAAGCCTGCCTCCTAGAGTGGGGCTGCACTGTCTTCTGAAGTGCTGCGAGGAGTTTGCAGCCCTTACCAAGAGCTTGCATCACCTCTCTGATAGTGAATGGCTAGAAAGGAGCTTCTCTTGCTGATGTGTCAAAAGATAGCACAAAAGGCTGTGTTCCTTCTTCCTTCTGAAGAAGGCTCTGTCCTCACTGTTTTAGTTGTAGGAATATGTGACTTCACCCATTCCATTAAAAGGCAGGATAAAGACAGCACTTAGAAAAGGGTTTTGGGGTAAACAAAGTGTGCGATGCTGGGCACATCCTGGACCCTTGTGGACACAATCAGGAGCCAGAGCTGACCACAGCCCCCTCCTGTGCTTGTCTTGCTGTCCAGGTGCACAGAGGATGGATGTCCCCACAAGAAGTTTTTTCACACCCGTTTTCTGATGCGAATGAGGCTGACACCAGACTGTTCCAAAATGCTGATCTCCACCTCCTCTGGTTACCTTCTGATTTTGCACGACCTTGACCTAAACAAGTCTTTAGAGGTTGGCAGCTACCCGATTTTAAGAGCCAGGAGGACCACATCGAGCTCAGGTGAATGCTGGTGAAGCAATCTGTGGCAGGTCCTGTGCTGGGCTGTTTTGTGGGGTGCTCTTGGCCAGCAGCCCATCTGTGCTGGGCTACCTGTGGGCTCACCTGTCTGCTGGTCTTTGCAGATGTGACCTCATCAGGCTCCTCTGGCCCTCGAGCTGTGGGTTCGCCCTGTCACCAGAACAACGCGGGGCCGCTCTCTGAGAAAACCTTGTCACGGCCCTCCCAGCGAGAAGGTAGGAAAAGATCACTAAAAAAAGAGATCAGTGAGAAAAAATCCTGGGCTTTGATTTACTGTATCCTAGAGAGGCCAGAGTACAATCTGAAAAACATATTCAAAGTACAATAATACAGAGTACAAAAACATATTCAGAGTACTATAATGAAAAATGGCGTTTTTATCCTGCAGTTTTTAAAGAATGGTGTTGCTGAGGCTTCTGTTAAACCAATAAAATCTCATTGCACACCAAAGCCCGGGAATCTAATTGGGTTTCATGTCTGAGAAATCTGGTAAAAGTAAGAAGATCTGTATTTTATGTCAATACGTTATTGTTAGATAGAGGTGAAAGTCCCTTTTCCTCATGTTTTCCCTTGAACAAAGTTTGTGTGAGCGATCTTTAAGGGAAAAATTCAGAGAATCCGCATGAACTTGGCAAATGGATGAATACTTTCTGCGTCCTTTGCAATTTCAAAGCAATGTAATGTTAATATTTAGCTACTCACGGTTCTGAGATGCTGAAGCATACTGCTGAGGGGAGACTTACCTGGATGCCAGGGAGTGATTTACCTGGGGGAGAGGAGAAGAAGGGAAAAAAGCTGCAAGCCGAGCAAGCTTTGAAAGGAATTTGGAGAGCACATTATACAAGTTTGAGAATCAGCAATTTCATAAAAACCTCACTCTAGATTTGGCTTTAATGCTAATGAAGAGCATAACTGTGGAAGGTTCATGTAGCTGTCAGTGTGAGCTGGTTCAATTCAGGTCTGTCCTGGTTTGGGGCATATCTGGGAGAAAACTTATGAATGGGGTCCCTCCAAATACAAGCACCCCTTCCCCAGCTGGTTCAGGAAGAAATTTATTGGAGGAAAGTGGAAAAAAATTGTTTATTTAACAAGCAAAGTACCTATGAGCATAAAAAAAAATTTAAAAAAAGAATAATATAAACCAATAAAACCTCTTGCCGTTCAATGGGATGGCAAATCCAGAAAAGTCCTTTTCATGGGGTGTAGCTCAGCTTGCTCAGGTTCTTATCGGTCCCTCCTGCGCTGCAAAGTGGTGAGGCCCAGGCCCTGGTGGGCCCCAGGTGAGAGCTCCTGGGGTTTGGCCGGGTTTGCAGTCCAGTGCAGGATTGAACAGATTAAAGGAAAAAGGAAAAAAGGGTCCAGGGAAGTTCTCTGCCTCAGCTAGCTAAAACTAACTAAAAGCAAAGGAGAGCTCTGTGGACAGAGCTGCAGACAGCACAGTCTGGAGAAACATGTGAGTGAGGGCTCTTTGTGAGCACAAACCGTGGCTTCTTCTTTCCCCCTTTTGCTCTCAGAGCCAGTCCTAAAGGTGCAGGACTTAATATGTAACATAAACAAGGCAGCTGGGGATACCAGTATCGTAAAGTCACCCCAGGACAAGGTCTTGGCACTCAAATAAAAAAAAAAAGCAGCTGTTTGAAGTGAGGATTGAGCCATTGCTGTTGGCTCAGGGTCACTAACCCTTTGACCTGTCCTGATGGTGTTGTCTGTCCTGGCAGACATGTGCAGCTGCCACAGGTGTGACCCCATTTCAGCAGCAGGGCTGGTGAGAGAGGTGATGGTCAATGTGTGGCTTGCACTGGGACTCACAGGTAATTCCTCTTGCAGGGGGATCACCTAGAAATAGCCTTGAGGTGTTAACACCAGAGGTTCCTGGAGAAAGAGACCGTGGGAACTGCATCACGTCACTGCAGCTGCACCCCAAGGGCTGGGCCACGCTGCTGCGGTGCTCCAGCAACACAGATGACCAGGAGGTAACACATCACCTTGTCTTCTTCTTTAACATATGTGCAGTCAGATGTATATTTTTTTTTTTTTTTTTTTAAATGATCTTCCTGGTGGAGCCTGCTTCAAGCCTTTTCCTTGATTCAGGAAGTCGTGAGACCAGCTGCAGTTCAGCTGCAAGCTGCAGGTTCTGTTCCTCTAACTTGGCCAACAATAGACAATAGTACTTGGCCAATAATAAATGGTTTAGTTAATTTAATTGTTGATGTAAATTGAGGTTCATTTGCTTCTTTTGGTTTTGGTGGGATTTTTTTTTGTCTGTCTGTATTTGTTTGGGTTTTATTTTGTTGTTGTCATTGTTAAAGAAAGCCATTATTTGTAATGGTAACCCTTTACACAAGTGTCGAGGACTTGCTGGAAGCTTAGCAGATTTGTTATAACTTTTAATGCTGGTTCTGTAGCAGTCAAACTGCTATACAACACAGAATATTTTTGTTTGTGGCTGTATTGTTACATTGGGTCACTTGGTACTGATGATTGACTGAGTTATAATTTCCCTTGGTCCTGGAGTCTGCCTTACTCTGTTTTATTAATAATCACCAGTATTTTCCCTCCCTTATTTCAGAAGGATGCATGAAACAGAGCTAGGAATGTTTGTCTAGGGGCAGAAGTGGAATTAACACAATATAAACTTTGTCATTGATATATTTTTTTTACATTTGTTTTGAGATTAAATAATGAGATGATAGGCAGGGATCCTTACTGTGTCTCACAAATAACAAACTCACTCTGCAGAGCTGTTCATAACCTGCCTTCAAAAATGTGTTACCTGTTTCAAGATTCCATTCCTTCTGAAGTCAAAGGCATAAAATGCCAGTGATCTGCTCTAAGTTACAGTCAGCTTAATTTGACTTTACAGATTTAATTTAAATATTTACTAAATTAGAGCAGGTGCCCGGCCAGAGGATTAGGCCTTGCTCTCCGCAGATGAAACCTGTATTGGAAAGATTATATCTAGCACCCATTTAACTAAAATAGCTCTTGAGTGCTGGGCAGCTGCTTTGGCTGGGCAGGGGAGGGAGGTGCTGGGGCAGTGGGCTGCTCGGGGTGCTCACTGGGGAGCAGGTCAGCAGGAGCATCGCCCTCCCGTGCCACTGCCTGTTGACACAGCTGTTGAGGTGCAGGGGGAGGGAATGTGTGTTTGCAGTGCTTTACTTCTCTTTCAGTGTCCCTTTCTCTGCCTCTCCCTTTAGTGGACTTGTGTCTATGAATTCCAGGAAGGAGCCCCGGTGCGCCCCGTGTCCCCGCGCTGCTCCCTGCGCCTGACGCACTGCATCGAGGAGGCCAACGTGGGCCGGGGCTACATCAAGGAGCTCTGCTTCAGCCCCGACGGCCGCATGATCTCGTCCCCGCACGGCTTCGGCATCCGCCTGCTGGGCTTCGACGCGCACTGCAGCGAGCTGGTGGACTGCCTGCCGCGGGAGGCCAGCCCCCTGCGCGAGATCCGCTCGCTCTACTCCCACAACGACGTGGTGCTCACCACCAAGTTCTCCCCCACGCACTGTCAGATCGCCTCGGGGTGCCTTAGCGGACGCGTCTCCCTCTACCAGCCAAAGTTCTAGGCACGGCAGCGGCACCTGTGGATGGACGTTCGTGGGTTTTACTTCAGCTTAGTGGAAGTGTGCTCTCTCCAAAATCTCTGAATCCAGAGGAGGTCACGGTGACCGTGGTCTCGGGACGTGACGATGGGAGGATTTTTCAGGTCAGCACCGTGCGGATCTTGGTCCTGCATCTGCGAGCCTGCGGCCCTGCCAGCAGCCCTCTGCTCCTGCTGATGCTGTGCCACGGGGCTGCTGTCCTGCTGCGTTTGTACCCTGATACTTGATTGTTTCCTTCAGCACAACTCCACTGGGCTGTTTGGAACAACACAGAGGGGCAGGGTGCCCAGGTACTCCTGTCCCAGAGGAGCTGGACTGCCTCACCTCTGCTTCCTCTTCTGTCGCTGAAACAACTCTGTGGTGATTAGTAGATAATGGGCTGCTCGTCTACGTCAGCAACACGGTTAGTTACTCTCACAAAAAAAAAAAAAAAAAAAAAAAGAAAAAAAAAGGAGAAAAAACCCAAACAAAAAAAAAGAAAGAAAAGAAAGAAAAAGGAATTTTGCTTTTATTTCTATGTTAATGTGGTTGTCATTGACTAGAAAAATGAGTCACAGTGTGGCTTAGGCTGTCAGGGACCACTGGAGGTCACCCAGGCCCACCCCCTGCACAGGCAGGCTCCCCTCAGCACTAGGGAGAGCCTGGACTGGAGCATCTCTCTGGCTTCGTGCAGCAGGGCAGCTCTGGCCCCTCCTCTGACAGGGTTCTGTTGCAGGGGACTTTCCACATCACCCCACATCTCAAACATGCCGGCTTTCTGGTGATGTTTGGGTATTTCCCACCTGGCTGTTTTTCCACACACGCCTTGCCTGCACTCTTGTTGTGGGAGAAATGAATTTGGACGTGTCCCTGGTATCTCCAGATGAGCATTTCTTCACATGTGCTGTCAGTTTGGGAGGGGATTAAAAGCAAACCTGTCAAAAGTGAGATCTGTCTGGATCTAACCAGGCTTGTCATCGGGTGTGAAACATGGTAATGCTCACCCCAGTGAAAGGGTCTGGAGGGGAAGCCGTAGGAGGAGCAGCTGAGATCACTGTGTTTGTTCAGCTTGGAGGAACCTGAGATCTCACTGTGCTCTTGAACATCCTGTGGGGCACTGGAGGGGCAGGTAGTGATCACTTCTGTGACAAGGGACAGCACCCAGGAACAGCTGGAGCTGGGCCAGGGATTTGGGATGGACATCAGGAAAGGCTCTTCCCCCAGAGGTGCTGGCACTGCCCAGGCTCCCCAGGGAATGGGCACGGCCCCGAGGCTGCCAGAGCTCCAGGAGAGCTTGGACAGAGCTCCAGGGGTGCCCAGGGGGATTGCTGGGGGGTCTGGGCAGGGCAGGGTGGCACTGGGTGATCCCTGGGGGTCCCTCCCAGTTTAGGGTACTCTGTGATTCAATGATCACACCCAAAGTGTGAATGCCACATTTCATCCCTCGAGTTAATAGAGCTAACCTTGTAAATGCACAGGTATTTCAGTCTTGTACATCCATATCAGTTTATAACATTCTTATCACTTACATGTTCCAAGATGGGGGTTTTTTAGCATTTCACTGAAGTTTTGCAGACCAGTCACACACTCAAGTTCAGCAGGGAATTTTACCTGAAAGGACTGTCACCTGCTGGTGTTCAGGTTCACTCTCTGGCTCAACGGAGCACACTTGTTCAAAGCTGACTCTTACAAAGCCTTTTGCAAAACATATTTGGGGATAAAGACAACATTTATGGACGTGAGAGAGCTGGAAAGGTAAGCCTGAGGACCCTTCTGTAGCTTTGTATTTATGTGGGTTGTATACCCTGGTGTTGATGCAGAAATCATTGAAACTTCAGCCTCTGCATTACGAGAGAAAAAAATCCCAAGTTTCCTCTTTTGGAGAATTTCTTAGGTAATACAAAGCCTTCAGTTTTATGTGTTTGGCAGTCTGAAGACAAACATCCCTTCTGCTGGCCTGAGCAGGTGGGGCAGCTGGGTCTGCTAAGTTGTTAAAGCAGCTCGGGGCACTTCCCTTGGCTTCCCAATGCCCTGGGAGCACAGTGTGTGGGAAACCTGGGGACAAGCATGGGATACGAGACTTCTCTGCAAAAGAAGAGCTACAAGGAGTTTATAATGGGCCAAGCTGTTTGGGGGGAAAAAAGCCCAGGTCCTGTCCAGGGCCACAGCTGCTTTTCCCCAAGCATTTGCTGTCCCACTGCCAGGCTGCTGTTTTCTCACCTTATTTAATGTTTTATTACACATCATGGAAGAGATTACAGGGAGACTTGAGAGAATCTTAGAGTTCTCACGGGCTTGCACAGTGTTTGTTGTGGAGGTGAAGGAGCACCCACAGGACCGAGGTGGTTCTTGGGTAGATCTGTCTGTTTCAAGGCTGTTTTCTGTTTTTCCTGTCAGAACCTCCTCAGACTGGTGGATCCCTGGTGACTGTAACGCTATGCCTGTGAATATGCACTGAGTGTTACCTTTTTAATTCTACCTCATGATACGCTGTGTTTTACACCAGTATTGTGCTGAGCTTTGGACACTCACCTTTCTGTATAAAGGACCATTACCCTGAAGTGACAGACATGTCACCTCTCCTTGACAGCTCCTGTGTTTGGCTGACGGGCCCTGCCTGGCTCTGGGACTGGCAGCACACCTGGTGAAGGGGTTTGGTCACCTTGATGCTTTTGTAGCGTGTCCAGCAGCTGCATAAAATGACAGAGTCTGTACATGTATGCTGTAGAAATGTTACTTAGTTTTTCTGATGACATTTGTAATAAGTTTGAATTAGAGTAAGTAGGTAATCGTAGATTTTGGTCATTCGATTGATTACTCCTTTTCAACACCACTTGGAAGTTTTCCATGAAGGCTTTACCACGTTTTACCTGTGAAGTTCACTTCTCAGTGGCTTACAGCTGACATGCCTCACAGTCATGTGGTGGTGCAGGTGTTTTCAGTTTTCTCTCAGTAACATTACTGAAACAATGAAGTTATGTGTTGGTGAGCTTTGGGTTATTTCTAGGTAGTCAAAAAAAAAAGTTTATCTTCTAGTCGTGTTTCAGAAGTTGAACGCTCAGCCTCGAGAAGTGTATGAAATTGTTAAACACCTGTAAGGAAACATTTCCAAGGGAGACGAAGGACTGCGCTGACGGACGGGGAGGGGGTGGCTCGCAGCAGGGGTGTCGGAGCTGGTCTTGCAGCACCTGGTGAATTCCGCGGGGTCTCTCGCGGGGCCGGGCTCTGCCTGCGGAGCCTGGGTGGCTCCAGACCCGGGAGAACGCCCGGCCGAGCCCTGCCGGGGCTGGTTGTCCTCCTGTCGCAGCCCGTGTGTGCTGGGTGACCTCGCGGGGCTGGCCCAGGCCCCGGGGCTGGCTGGCACCGCGCGGGGCTGCTGGCCCCGGGCCGGGCACCGAGGGCACCGCCACACCTTGGGGATAGAGCAAAAGCACAGCGGTACCGACAGGCACACACACGATTGTTTGCACTCTTGGAGTCTTGGGGTAAGGACAGCTCGATGCCTACTACCAGAATTAGAATGTAAACATCAGTTTTTTTGGGAGGGGGGGAGGGGTCTTGGTTAATTTGGTGGGGTTTGTTTTTCTTTCTTTGTTTGTTTGTGTTGTGATTTTTATTTGGGTAGCACTGATGTGGAGAAGGTTCTGACACCGTAATACTTGGGTCTGTTGCTCTAGGACATATAAACTCTTAGAAAAAAAAAAAAATACACTTGCCAAATGAATGCTTTTAGAAAATTTAGTTTACAAGATTCTAAAAAATTGGAGAGAAGGGAAGAAATCAACGACCCATCATGTTTTTGACCTGCAGGAAACAGAAACTTCTCATTGGCTGATCTTAATTAAAGGTGCATTTTGTAAAGCACTAAATATCCTCAGTTAAGTATAAGGTTTTTAATACAGAAACAAATTGTGCATGTAGAGTATTTTGAAATACCTGAGATTTCATAGTAAAAACTGTAGCCTTTTAATACCGTATATGAAGTATCAGAACTGCTTTGGAAGTATTGTACTTACAGCCGTACAGTAACTTACTGTTTGTGGACAGTTTCTCTTGCTTGCATAATAAACATTTAATAATTCACTGAATTGAAATGTATTGTATTTATGTTAAAATGAGCCATGCTGACTGGCTCTTACCTGCTCCCTAAAATTAAGAGGAAAAACACCTAGTGCTTAGATGCTGCCATTCTCAAGTGTGTGTGTCACAGTAGTGCTTTTTCCTGAAAGTGACATATGAAGAGTCAAAACTGACTAAACCTCAGACCCAGGGCTCCACTGTTGTATTTTTACTGGAGTAGTTGGGCACTCAGCAGCTCTGGGCTTGTGCCAAACTCTTACCCTCAACACTTGGGCTTCCCCGACATTACAGGAGCACATAACATCTTCCACAGAGAAACAGGATGCAGATTTTTTTTTATTCCATCAAGGAGTGATTAAAAAAAAAAAGGTACACTGGTAAAAATCAGATTCTGCCAGTAACAAACATCCAGTAAACATTTTATTTAGATGCAGATAATCACCACTGGGATACAGGAACTCGTGCTTGTGCCCACCCATTGCTGTCTGTGAAGCTCAGGACTGTATGATTACAACACACTGATTAGGATCAAATTTGGAAGACAGTTTTAGCAAATGGAAAACTCCAATTTCAGAAAAGCAATAGCCCCTTCAATACTTAACAAAAGATTAAATTCAAAGCAGTTTCTGAAAGCTTTGCTGCTCCCCATCATCCAAAGTGTTTTGGTTCATATATGAATGTTTAAAGAGGAAGCCCTCAAGGACATTGAAACACTTTTTGTTGTGACCCTCATCTAGCCCAGGGTTGTGCTTGCTCTTCTGCCCCTGTATCTATCTGCCCCTTCTCTCTCTCAACTCCCATGTCTCTGTAAGACAGATTTCTGCCAGTCCTTTTCAATGTTTGCCTACAGAAGTCCTGAAACACATCTCTAACCTCACCACCTTTCCTGCCTCCCTGCTTCCAAGGTCATCTTTGGCTTTTTATCTCCACTATACCTACAGACCTCCACTGAAGCAGGTAACCCAGGAATCTCACCTTGCCTGTGCCACTCTGTCTTGCAGAACTGTTAACAGTACACACCAAGCAGGCAGAACCCCGAGTTTTGGGTAAAAGCATCTCATGGTCGGTAATTCCACAGAGGGAACTGAGAAAAGACAAGACGCGGCAGTGCAAGAAGCCGTGTGTGAAGTGCTTGAGCAGCTGCAGGAGCTGGAGTGTCCTGTGAGCTTTACACACAGGGACACCTCCCTCATCCTGGAGCAGGAGGCAACAGAAAAAAGCAATTAAAAAAAAAAAAAATCCTCACAAAAAGCAGAATGAGCTCCATGTTTTTTAACGAGGAAGGACACTTTAAAGCTTTAGTGAGTTTGCTGTCCCATTCCTTCCACTTGTCCCTTTTCACAGGAAGGCACACGTACAAACACACACACATACACACACAGACCAGCCTGGGCTGAGGTCACACGTTCAGTGCCAGGGCTGGAGGACATGGTCACCACAGGCCACACCCTGCGGTGGCTGTGGCAGGCTGAGGTGCAGCTTGGAGCTCTGCACTTCAGTCATCCCCTTCTAGATCTGTCCTTTGAGCTTTACACAGTGAGGACCAGAAAACAGCTGAAAATGCAGTTCCAAAATCGAGACTTGGAAGATGATCAAGCAATGGAATTGTTTTTCTTCAGCCCCTCCTTGATTCTCATGTTCTAAACATGGGCAGTGGAGTGCATCCCATCACAGAGCATAACGGAATTTTGGGAGTGATACAGACTTCTTTTCTTTTCTCTTTTACACCTCATCCTTTACATCCTTTACATCCTTTACATTAGCTCTGTTATGGGTAAACTCACCTGCCAGCAAAGGAATAGTTTAAAAGTTCATCATAATTGCACCAAGGTTTAATGCATCACCATTCACCCCATAAATATCAAAGGCTGGGAGGAATTACCTGCGCACAGGCACTGCTCCCTGGGACCGAGGACACTGTGAGTGCTGACACCCCAGCAGCAGGACGGGGTCACAGCAGCTTCAGCAGGAACTCGTAGGTTGCATTGATGATCCCCCAGGACAGCACAGAGCGGTGGTAGTTCAGGTGGGCTCCTCTAAAGAGGTGGATCAGTTTCCTGTCACGTTCCAGCCAGATCTTCACTAACACTTTGGAAAAGGACTGAAATTCGCCACCGATCTGAGCTTGCATGCGAGTTTTTACGACATTCACAGGGAAGAAGAGGAAGCCCAGCATGGCGCCCAGCAGCCCGCCGCAGATGAAGTCGTTGACCAGGTGAGAGCTGTGCGAGGTGGCTTCAGGCAGACACTGCTTGATGGGCCCCCGCAGGCCGAAGAAGAGCACGTTACTGGGCCCATTTCGGAGCAGAATAGGTACCAATCCCCGGTAATACTCCCGCACCCCATACGCTTTCAGCACCTTGAAAGCCTGGTAAGTGTTTGTGAACTTGTTGTGGTGTTTGTAGTCCTGGAGCAGCGTCTGGACGCGCTCGAAGGGCGTGAGCACGGCCTCGGTGGTGCCGGCCAGCACGGCGGCCGCGCTGCGCGTCAGGAGCTCTGGGGCGCGGGCGTGGCTCAGCAGCAGCGCCGAGAAATCCTCGTAGAGGCCGAACATGAGCGCCAGCGTGGTGGTTTTCTGCATGAGCGGGGGCAGGATGCCGCGGTACAGCGTGCGCAGCCCGTCGCGGCGCAGCTGGCGCACGGCGTCCCCCGTGCGCAGCCCGTACAGCTGCTGCCGGAACAGAACCTTCTGGATGGGGAACGTCACCACGATGTTGGTGAAGGCCGCGCACAGCCCGCACAGGTAGTGCTTGCCCGAGGAGCCCGCCGGCTCCGCCGCACCCATGGCGCCGGCGCCTCCTCCCCGCGCCGCAAACAAACCGTGAGACAGCTGTGGCTGGCCCTGCAGCTCTGCCCTCCTCACTCTAACATCCTGCTGGAAAAACGCCCACAGAGGCTGAAGGGGAAAAGCAGCAGAAAGCCAGATCCGATGGATGTTGCGCCATTTTCGCTTAAATCTAGGTGACCGTAGAAAGCAGCAGTTCTTCCCTTCTGTGCTCCTTCAAATTAAGACAAAAATAAATCCCCCTGGAATTACAAATTCCAATAGTGAAAGGTTGACCCTCACGCTAATAAAACACTGTGTGAACACAAGAGAGGCTGCCAAAAAACCTATAAAAAAAATGAGCTAAAACAAATACACGCAGCAGCATTACAAAACCTGATCCTTACACTCTGCTTCCTCCCTGTGGCACAAAACAGCAGGCAACACCGTCGTGGCTCAACTCAGCCAGCACCACCACCACCACCCACAGCAGATGCACAGGCGTCACACAGGTGTGATTGCACTGACACAGCAGAGAGATTCTTCACAAGTCCCACTTCACTGCCATGCAGCCTCCTCCGCATCAGCCCCCACGCTCGACATCCACGTTCTGCTGAGAAGTTTCAGAAGTCGAAAGGTCCAGGGTCCTGAAGGATGTGTGGACAGAGGCAGCTTGACCAAACAGTCTGGAGGATGACTGCAGGGATTTTTACCTGGCAAACCCTGTTTGACAGAAGAACAGGATTATTTAACAGCTAGGAGAAGATGTTTCTAGAGGTGCCCAAATCCCACCCTCAATCACAGCTCAGCCTGAGGAAGGTCTGTGACAGCCGTGTGAGGCTGTGGGTGATCCACAGCCCTCAAATCCTCCCCAGCATAAGCAACAGACATGAGACTCCCAGGATTTGAAGGGGCCTTTGGGGACAACAACCCTGCCTGGCATGAGGATCTACCGAAACGAGGAGGGGAGAAAGAAAGGAGGAAGGAAAAGGAAAGGAGGGGCAAGAGAGAGGAAGGAGCAGGGAGAAACAGGGAGGATAAAAAGGAGGGAAGAAAAGGGCGGAGGAGAGGAAGGCAGAGAAGGAAGAGAAAGGATGAGGAAAAGAACGGGAAGGCCGTTTATTCTCCGCAGCTGCCGTTGCCTTTGATACGAGCAGTGTCCCCGTCCCTGGGGAAGCCCTCGCGCTCCTGGTCCAGGAGAGTCCCGAGAGGTCCAGGCCGGCTCCTCCCCGCTCTCGGGCGCGGGAGCCGCAGCTCCGCACTGCCCGCGCACATGCCGGGCCCGCGACCTGCCGCTCCTCCCGGCCCTGCCGCTCCCCCCGGCCCTGCCGCTCCTCCCGGCCCTGCCGATCCCTCCCGGCACCGTGCTCTGCCCCGCGCTGCGCACAGCGGCACACCCCGCGCCTCCCGGCCCGTTCCAGCCCCGCCACCGGGGCCCAAGGTCAGTCCGGCGCCGGCGGCTGCGGCCCGGCCGGGCCCAGGGAACCGCGACCTGCTGCTCGCCCGGCGCCTGCGCGGCCGCGAGGGAGCGCTCGGCGGGCGGGCGGGACGCACCTGCGGGCGGTGCTGCCATGGTGGGAGGGGGCCAGGAGCGCACCGGGAGCGCACCGGGATCGGAATCCCACCGGGAGCGCACCGGGAGCGGGATCGCGCCCCAAGCGCCCGGCCCGGCGCGACCCCGCGCCGCTCTCTGACGTCACCGCGCCGCCGTGTGACGCCACCACGCCACAGCACAGGGCGGGGCCGAGGACCGGGTAGCGTCAAAAACCCACGTGACACAGGCCACGCCTCTCCGTGCTCTTGCCAATCACACGGCGCTTTCTCTCTGGCCACGCCCCCGGGGCGGGGCGGAAACGAGCGGGCGTGGCTCGGGCCGGGCCGAGCTCAGTTCAGCTCAGCTCCACACGGGGCAGGTCGGGCCTGCTCTGCTCCACTGCGTCACGGACCCCGGGCCGGCCTGGACTCAGTTCAGCTCAGTTCGGCTCGGTTTAGCTTAACTCCGCTCTACACGGGGCCGGGCCTGCTCTGCTCTGCTCTGCTCCGCTCCGCACGGGCCGGGCCGGGCTGTTTTTCCCTCCCTCAGGCGCTCCCCGGTGGGACCCAGCGCGGTCCCTCGGGCCCGCTGAGCTCCGTCCTTGCGGCTCCGCGGTGCCCGCTCCGCCTCTCGCAGCGGACGGGAAGCGCCGGCGGAGTCTCTCTCCCGTTGCGGCGTTGAGTGAGTTGTACTGGTTCGGTAGCAAATCTTACCGGCCCGTTTTTATGTCGGTGATAGGCGCTGCACAAGGCCGGGCAGTTCGGCTCGATACCCTTTACCCCGTGCGCTCTGCGAGCGGCGGGGCACGGCGGGGCTGAGGCTCCCCGAGCTCTGCCCTGGACAGGCGCTTCCAGCCTGGCTTTGCATGTCCCTGTCACCATGGGGTCCTTCTGTGGTCAAGGTTTGCCCTTCCTGTGCTGGCTGCACAACCACTGATGAGAGGAAAAAGTGTCAAGCTGTGTTAGGGGAGGTTTAGGTTGGGTGTCTGGAAGAATTTTGTCTCGGGGTGAAGAGACATCGGGATGGGCTGCCCAGAGAGGTGCTGGAGTTACTGTCCCTGGAGGTGTTCAAGGAGAGACTGGATGTGGCACTTTGAGCTGTGTTCTAGTTGATGAGGTGATGGCTGGTCAAAGGCTGGACTCTGAGGTTTTTCCCATCTCAGTGGTTCTGTGATTCCGTGACTGCAGAGGTGCCGATGGAGGTGGGTGTCCTGCCTGTGGAGCTTTGGTCCTGGACAGAAGCCTGGCAGCACTGCCTGGCCTCCAAGCCCAGGAGCACACACAGGACCCGCAGCCCTCCAGGCACCTGTCCCTGTTCCAGTGGTGGAGGGGCCAGTGCTGGCCCGGTGTGGGGCTGAGTGTGGCAGCCTGAGGCTGCCCTGGCCACCACTGGCCCCGTGACTGGCCGGAGCTGCTGCCTGCCACACGAGGAGCAGGGTGAGGTGCTGCAGAGGTGGCAGTGGTGGGGCAGGGCAGGCTGGGGCACGTGGTGCTGGGGCCGGCACTGGCCAGCCCTGGCCAGCACTGGCCACAGGTGCCCCAGGCTGCCTGCCCCAGCTGCTGCTCTGGTGCTCCAGCTGCGCACGGGGACCTGTGCAAGCCCATGGGACATGCTGGGGACAGCAGGTGACAGCAGCCAGCTGCACACCCCTCACACGGACCTGGAGCTCAAGTCTCTGCAGCAGGGGCTGCAGAAGGACAAGCTCTCCACAGGGCTGCATCATCTGACCTTGCCTTTCCAGGCTGCGAAGGGAGGGCATTCATTTACTCATGAGGGCAGGTGAAACTGGAAGGAAGCATCTTTAGGGACCTGACCCACGCTGGGCACTGCAAACAGGACAGCAAAATCCTGTATCTGAGGCTGCTGTGAACCCTCTTCCCTCTCCCTGCTTCTCCACCAGCTCCATTCCTGTGGTTGCCCAGCCCAGATGAAAGGCAGGTTGCTGGCAGCTGCCTGCTTCTGCACACATTCTGCACATTGTGGTGTAATCACAAGTGGAAATATTAATATGGGGACAGACTGGGGTCACCTAGTCAGGTGCATTCGAGCCTGTAAAAGCACAGCTGCAGCGACTGGGGGGGCTGCAATATTGACTGCTGGACATGCCCCTCACCATGGCCAGCCCTGGCTGGTGCTTGCTTCAGTCAGAGGTCAGCTGAGAGGAGGGGATTTTGGTGGGGACACACACTGGACGCTGAACTGAGGTTTTCTCTCAGCATCATCTCACCCTGCAGTTGCCCACAGCTCTCAGCTCTGTGCCTGTGCCAGACAGGATGGTGGTGGCAAGAGTGGGGCACCACCACTGCCAAAATCCCCAGTGCTGGTGGTGCTGGGGGAGCTTGGAGGTTCCTTTCCAGCCACCGACCCAGAGCAGGCTCATCCCCAAGGGTTGGGGCAGCCCAGGGTGTGGGCCCATTTTTCATTCCATGACTCTAAAAGACTGTAGATAGAAGTTTTGGAGGTGGAGAGGAAGGGGAGCATTCCCTGCCCAGCTCAGTGGGAATTTGCTCAGGTAGGAATTACCAGCTGGAGTAGGAAGCATGAGTATATATCAGCAGGAATCATTGGCTGTGAGTGTGGGCTCAGTGCAGTCTGAATGGAAGCATGGCAGAGGTGGCCAGAGCTGGGGGTCCTTGCGCAGCCCAGGCCAGGGCCAGCTGCACGGCCGTGGCCGTGGCCTCCGCAGGCAGCTGAGTGTGCCTGACGGAGAAGGGCCATGGCCACATCCCACCAGGCTCCACGTGTGGCTGAGAGACTGAACGAGGCACCTGTCTGGGATGGGCAAATAACAGGAGGTGTAATTTAATTACTTTCTGATCTCTGTTGTTTGTCAAAGTGGGCTATGCAAAGGCAGTTGGTAATTATTTCTTAACACTTGTAAGATGTGGATTTAAGACGTGATTTTGTTTGTCTGGAATATATTGAACACTTCCGCTGTGTAAATATTTAACTTCTTTCTTTGAGGAAGACAGATTGTGATGAGCCTGGGAGGGCGCAGGTGCCCAGGGGCTGCAGAAGGCACAGCTGTTCCCTTTGGTCACATCCTACAGTTCCCTCCTGTTGGGGAACGACATCCTCCACTGCAAGGTTCGGGATGTTCCTGGCCCCGAGCAGCCTGACCAAGGACAGCAATGTCCAGGCTGCACATTCGCAAGGGAGCCAGGCTCCTGGTGAATATCCCTCCTGCTTCCACACCAGCCCCAAGGGATCCAGGCCCCAGGACAGGTACAGCCCCCTGCTGTCCGCTGTGTTTTTCAGCCTGTTCCTTAGGCTGTTGTTGATGAATGAAGTCCTGCAGCCCCCTGGCATCGGCTGTGACCAACCCAAGCATGGCCTCACATCGAGAGGGGACCCTGGGGTCACAAGTGGTGGCCACTGCCCAGATGGGCTCCAGCTCCAGCAGCAAGGTGGCTAGGGGCTACACACACAGGAGCTTCTTCTGTGCCACTCTGACCCAGACTGGGGGTTCTCACTGGCTTCTCTGACGTTGTTTCTCCACAGCCATGCAAGGAAGCTGACAGCTCAGGGATGGGGGCCCTCATCAGCCCAACTTCAGCAGCCCCTTGCTAAAAAAAGATTGTTTTTACAATCTACAAACAAAAACAGCTGCTTATGTCTCCCTCTTTCCTACTCAGGCAGCTGCTGGGGCAATTTATAAACAAACAGGTCCATAGCGATGCCATTGTGGTATTTTGCTTTCTTTCTTTTCTCTGTTCTCTGCATTCTTCACACATACATTTGCAGTCCTGTTGTATCAGTGGCTGGCTTTCCCAGTCATTTTCCATGCCCTTTCCCTAGGGAGAAAGACAAAACAAATTCCAGAGCTCCAAGCCTGGTAGGTACAAGGCTTTGTGCTGCCTAGATTCTTCCTGGCTACCAAGGTTGAGAGCAGCTCTTTGAGGTCCATTTCATGGGCAAAGTACAGCCAGTACTGGGGAGGACTCCAGAGAAGGGCTTGACTGGGGGTGGGGGTAGAGTTGCATCACCACTTGTCCTCCCAATTGGTGCTTTTTTGTCAATTATGCTGATTTGCTGAACTCACAAAAACTGTATTCACCCCGTGTGGGTGGGCTTTTGTGGACATTTTTCCATAACTGCCCTGAAAGCCTCCAATTAAAGATCCCCATTTCCATTACCTCCTTATTAAAATTACCTCAAGTTCAATTTCCAGGTTAGGAAAAAGCCAACAATATAGGAAATGTGCTCCTGGCAGGACCTGTGGCATGCCTGGCTGGGCCCCAGCTGGACAAACCCCTGATCTCTGGAGGCCTGCAGGACCATTCCCCTGGGAATTGATCGCTTTTGCAGTTGCTTTGTCAGCGACTGTCCGTGTTTGTGCTGGAGGGTCAGGGACACCGTGTCCCGTGTGTCCCTGCAGCAGCCCCAGAAACGTCCCTGTGGCAGCAGCCAGCAGTGTGTGGGCAGAATTAGGACTGAGGTGATCCTCCTCCTCTGCTCAGCCTGGGGTGCATGTCCAGCTCTGGGCTCCTCAGTTCCAGACACAAACACACTGGAGAGTCCAGTGAAGATGCTGAAGGGGCTGGAGCATCACAGCTACATGGTGGAGGAAAACAGGGCTGCTCAACCTGGAGCAGGGAAGGCTCGTGGACCTTGTCCTCGGCTATAGAGACCTGCAGGGAAGGTGCCCAGGGACAGGGCAGGAGTGCACAGGATCACAGGAGTCTCCCTCTGAACATCAGGACACTGCTTCAATGTGAATTTGTGCAGTTCCTGTAACCAGGGGCACTCCAAAGACACCTGGACACAGTCCAGGGCACCTGGCTCTGGTGGCCCTGCTTTGAGCAGAGAGGGACTGGAAAAAGACCTCCAGAAGCCCCTTCCAACCTCAACCACTCCTATTTATTACTTGGAGCCTGCAATTCCCACAGCAGTAATGATCCCCTCCCCAGAACACAGGCTGCTTGTGTCACTGCTAATGACAGGTGTGAAAAGTGAGTCTTTAAGGCGTGTGAGGAGATTCATAAATCCCAAGAGAATGTACCAAACCCAAATTAACTGTCTGAAGCAGTGCCATCCCAGAGATTATTTCCTCTGACAGTCCATGCTCTCACTTCACACACCAGTTTGGAGGTGATCCTGTTTCTCACAAGCCTTCAGCCTTCCTAAGTAAACAGCTCCCATGAGGCTGATCACCCAGGAGAGCGAAAATTTAGGGAAACCAGAACGAAGTATCTCTCCCAAGGGCTGGGAAGCAACAGCTGTGGCCTCATACTCATTGCTCTTACTGAAGGTGATACCAGCTCCAAATCACAGAACTCTCCCTCCCCTAAGGAGGAAAGCAAAACTGTGAACATCCTTACAGTTTTTGAACACAGGATTACACAGACATTCCACAGAAACAAAAAGGTATATGTAGGTCACACTCTTTGTCTTCCTGCCTCTGACCTTGAGCCTGGGATGGGCCACAAACCAGAAGCAGCCACACAGGGGAGAACCTGCCACCTCAAACTGTTCCCTTGTGCCTCAGCACAACCTCCATTTCATCCCCCCACACCAGACAAACTGGAGAAAAAAAGGGGCTTATTATAGCTTTTTCTATATAAGTAGAAAAAAAGCAGCATTTTAATGAGGTGAAACCATCAGCCTGGGTTTCAGCAGGGTGAGGGCTGATGCTGGACCCAAACCCAGCAGATGAAGGCATCCCCATGACATTCTGAGGGAGGGGCTGTGTCTCCCCTCACACCTCCTGGGTGTCTCAGCTCATTTTCTTGCGCTTCCTCTGTCCCTCTGGTGCCTTCTGCGTGGGCAAGGGCAGAGACAGAGTGCCCAGCCTGTGGCTCTGGTCATCGTCCAGCCCTGGCACCCCCTTGGTCTTGGTCACCCTGAGCCGCAGGGCCTTGGCGATGTCCAGTATCCTGGAAAACAGCGGAGAAATGCCATCAGTGGGGCGAGCCCCTGTGCCATCACCCTGCAGGGACCCCCAGCGCTCTGGGAGAGGCCTGGAAGTGTCTCTGTGGTGCAGGGATGCCCTGGAGACAGCAGCTGGGAGCTGCTGCAAGGCAGGGAGCCCTCCTGGGGACAGAGTACTGCTGGTTCTTGCAGCAGTCACAGCCTGCTCCATGCTCTTCCCCACAGCATCCGAGACCCTGTGTTCCCAGCTGCAGCACAGCCCAAACCTGGGCATCAACTGCCAAAACCAACAAGGATTCCTGGAAAAACTTAGTTACAGAAATAAAAACAAAAAAGGGAAAATGGCAGGAAACCAACAGCAGAGACTGCTCCTAAACCTACTAAACCCACTACCAATTAAAGAATAAAGAGGATAACTGTGGGCAAAGTAAGTGATAGCATCAAAACCCACAAGGAATGTTGAAAACCAAGCGGTGATTAAGGGCTTTGGTAAGACCCAGCAATAACTGAAGTTTTGGGTGGAAAGCCTGATTCAGTGAATGCTGCGAGGCCAAGGACAGGAGCACAGCTGGAGCTGCCAGGTGACTCCTGGGAAATGCAGGTCCTGCATGCACAGACAACTGCCTATCCTCCCCGGGGAAATTAAAGCCCTATCCCGGTCCAGAGCTCCCCCAGAGGTTTCTGCAGGAGGGTCCTGGCAGGTGTGAAGGAACAGGATGACTCACCTGCTCTCTGGGAGCTTCAGGTCGTTCTGCAGGACGGTGAGATCCGTCTGGAAGTTGTTAATGTGCAGAGCCAAGGTAATGACGTATGCAGTGATTTTAGCCCTCATGGATGCAGAGATTAAATTCTGGATGCTGTGTGGCAAGAGGGAGAACTTGTGAGAGGTGAAGCGTAAGGGGGTTCCTGATGGTGTGTCTATGGCCCCTCAAGCTGAGTTCTGCCATATCTGTGCCTCAAGAACATCCCACACCATCTCTTACCTGCCATTGTTGTAGGTCAGCGAGCTGAAATTCTTCATGAGTTTCCTGCTGATGATGTGTGGGCACTCTGGACCCATTGGATCTAGGGGAGAAAGGAGTTTTGCAGTGGAATGAGGGACCCTGCACTGCTCACCCACCACAGCAGCACATGTATTATCCTGACACTTATCATGGAATATCAGAATACCCATGTGGAAAGGGACCCACTGGGATCACAGAGTCTAACCCCAGGAATTCCACCATTTACTGCTTCTTCCCAGGAACACAACAAACCTAAAAGGAACCTTGGTGCTTGATTTCTATGTCTCGTGATTTTTCAGGCCTGAAAGAATCCCAACAGCTTTTATTTTCTTAGTAAAAGCAATCTCCCACTTCCATACTATATAATCTAAAATGCACACACACCTCTGCATGTATTTCTCTTGCCACAAAATACTGTTAAAGCTGAGACCACACTAACAAGTCCTTACTATCACCAAGTCTAGTCATTCCCATATCCTCCTTAGACAAGTCCTATGGGTGACTCCTGTGTCTCCAGCAACACAGGATGATATTTAAAGCCAGGCTTGCCACGTCCTCCTCCCTCAGCCCTGCTAAGGACACACAATTTCTAGGGAAGATGGCAAGTCTGGGAAATCTCAACCAAAATGTTTTGCATGGTGCTGAGTATGGCAGAGGTATGTTCCACACACTCAGCTGACGAGCAAAAGATGATGAATTTGGGAACGAAGACATTCCCAAAAGCATGTGTTTAGGAGCTGAAAACTCTCTTACGCTTCTTCTTGATCACTTTCAGCTGACTGAACTTGACGAGGGTGTCCAAGAACCAGAGGCATCGGGCTTTGTGGTCTCTACTCCTCTCATCAGTGGGCAGGAACTTCAGCTCCTCCAAAACAAAGGAGCAGTGGCTGCAGGAAAGAGAGGGGGAGTTCAGCTCCCCAGAAGGCCCCTTGCTGCTGTGTACCCAAGTGTCCCCCACGTTCCCAAGGCAGTGCTACCCTGCCGTGCCCTGATCCAACATCCTCCCTCTGCCCCAGAGCCATGGCACAGGCAGCAGCAGCAGCCCCAGAGCCAGCAGGAGGCCTGGCAGCAGCGTTACCTTCTCTCCTCTGCTCTCTTGGCCATCTCCTCTGCGGTGACACTGGCCAGGGCGGCTGCTGGGACCCGCAGCGCCTCGTACTCGGCAGGAGACAGGACTGGCAGGATTTTAAGGAAAAGAACAAGCCTGGGCTCTCCCTTCCAGGTAGGGCAGTGTGGTGGTTTCACACTGACATTTGGGGAAGAAATAAGAAAACACCCATGGAAGTGATTTATTTGAGAGAAGCTGCTGGGAGCTCCCTCTGTGCCTGGGAAAGCCCAATAGCTGGCTGGTTCTGAGAACTGACAACATTTTACATTGTTTAGAAATTAGATCTGCTTCCATCCACACTCACTTGGGGAGATGCGGGCAAGGGGATGGAATCTGTCCAGGAACTGAGGCCTCTAACACACTGTGGCACACCCACAGCTCACCTCTGCAAGGCCAACCTCACCAATATTCCCTGTGGAACGCTGCCCACCAGGAAGCAGAGCATCCTGCTCTCTGTAGGAAAGAGGCAGGATATGGGACTTGCAGGCCCCAAAACATTACCTCGCTCCCAGCTCTTGGCCTGTGAGGGGCAAAGGCTTGACTTGCTCCCACCTGCCAGATGGTGAGACTTAAAGGTGTGAGGAACCCCCGTGACACAGAAAAGATACTGTCCTCAAACTTGTAAACGTGCTCCGGCCTGTCGGCGTCCTCGTGGCACGGTGGGAGGAAGGCAGAGATATTCTGCACATCATCCTGGGCCATGTCCTGCATCAGAGCTTGGGAGGGAAGCAGGACAAGAGCATTTGGATCATGCTAACCAAAATGCAGAGAACAGGAACACAACCTAAATCATTCCTTTAAAAGCAAGTTTACTCAACGGGTTAGCACCATTTTAGTCACAGCTGGACTTTTACACATTTACAACTCCTATCAAGAACCTTCTGGTCATAAAGATTAAGAAAGGCCAGTCCAGACTAGAGAAACATCTAGCAAAGAAGGGCACAAAGATGTCTGCTGCTGCAGGTGGGCAGAGCATGATTCTGGCACCCGCATTCCCGTGAACACCCACTTGGCACAAAGCAGCTCTGAGAGCACAGTCAATATCCACCCTGGAACAAAAGGATGAAAGGTGGTGGGGTCTACAGTCAACAGACATCTCTCCTGGTCATGCCAGTGACACCTTCAGGATCCCAGAGGTGCTCTGGAGTGCTTTTGTCTGCCCTCCTGCCCAGATGTCCAAAGTCAGGGCAGCCCCAGCCCTCTCCTGCCACAGCTGGGAAGCCGCTGGGGATGGTGACACCACACTGAGCTGTGACCCACCCCAAGGCTGCACCACTCTCTGAGGTAAGAGGCTGCCTTTTCAACAGCCATGCCACAGAGCTCAGACCAGGTAAAGGCACTGCCTTTATCCCAGTGCACTCACATCCCACAGGAGCTTCCAAAGCAGGCAGGATGCACGCTGATGTCACAGGGACCTTCCCTCATTTAGGCAACTCCAACACCAAGTCCAGTGGGACCAGAAAGAAGCAGTTCCTCTACATGTACCCATCTCAGCTGTTAGACCAGCTTCTTCCTCATCACTTAAAGAAAACCCCTCTTCTTCCTGCCACACTTGGCATGGACAGACAGAAAAAGGCACTTCAGTTTGTCCTGATTACACCCCGAGACAGAATTCTCTCACCTGTCACTCCCTTGGCATCTATAACATTTGCAGCTGCTTTTGCCACAGCTGTGTTGACAATGTCACTGCCCACAGCGTTCATGCGGCGAGAGCTCAGAGCTCTCTTCTGCTTGCTGGTCCCGAATGCCTCAATGCACAAATCCATCTGCACGACATGGAAACACAAGTTAAGACACCCTGTGCACCCAGGAGAACACAAAACCCACTGCTTGTTCCACAGCCATGGTCTCTAAGAAAACTCTGAACTTTTCACATGGCAAAATGTGCAGGATGCACTCGTTTGGGAGGGCAGGAGGTCACTGGGATGGTGACCAGCCTAAAATAACCAGGAAAATACTCCTGAGCCAGGCAATGACTGTGCTGCCTCCTGGACACAGGGAGAGTGCTGTCCTGCACAGTTTACCCTGCAGACACCAAACCTCCCAGCCTCAAGAGACAAGCATCTGCCCCTGTCAGCTAGATAATCACAGCGGAGCATAACACAGCTTTCAACGTTACCTTCTCCCTGTAGGATTTGGTCTGATAATCCTTTGTGTCGTCAGGCAACAAGTTATCTATAAAACAACAAAAGTGAGGGTGCTTGGACGGGAATTCCTTCAGCTCTGTGACCTGGCACAGAGCATCAGGATCTCCTCCATGTGACTTGGCTAATTAAAGGACACATCAAATATGAGAATCTAGAACAAAAAAGGAGATTTTGCTACAAAGCCCATGGGTGCAACACACAGACTATGGCCAAACCCAAGTCCTACTGCACAGGGTAAAAATCAGCTCCCAAAAGATGTGATCTTTTGGGTTCCTATCCTAGGTTCAATGACAAAACAGTCCAGCTGAATAAAACCTGGCTTTTTTAGCTATTCAGAGATCCAGTTCCTGATGAGTCTCAGGCCTCCCTCAGCAGAACACACACAGACAAGGCTGCACTCGAGCAGTGAAACTGTGTGAGTGCCTCCCACCCTCCACACTCCCTGTTTAACCCCCACGCTGGGCTTGCTGGGCTCCCCTCTCCCGCTGTCCCTCTCAGCATGCAGAGGTGAAGGAAGTGTCCTTGCTCTGTGCCAAGGGAGCAAGGCAGGAATGAGAAGGGCAAAGCAAGCTGTGACTCCCAGCACCTCCCACCTGAGAGCAGGGGCTGCATGTTGAATATCTCAGCGTTGTACACCTCCATCTGCCCGGAGTTCTTGTCTAACACACCAATGAAGTACCTGGGGAGAACGGGGCAATTGATTAGTGAGAGGCAGAGCAGTGGAAATCATTTAAATGACATGGTCTTCTCATACCCTGGCATCTCTCCTGCCTAGCACATACAGTGCTACGATAAACCAAGTTACCTCCGAGGCATGTGTACATATAAAAACAGAAAGACTTGCTGCCCTGAGTTAATGCAGAAGTCTTAAAACAACTGAATTAGGTCAAATGTAGGTGCCAAGAGTTCTTCTATTTTCTTTTGCCTTTTTCTGCTGTGTCAGGACTTGATGGCCATAGCTTGAACAACAGCCGAATTTCCTTGTAGCTCCCAGAGCTCAGGATCTCCAGAGGTGCAGGCAAGCACCACTTTAGCCCCCAGAATTACCTTTCCACCAGTGTTCAGGGGGAAGAGCACTTAAATCTGCCCACGAACAATACTGAATTAACACCCATACCACACACATTTGTTGAACTGCATTTATCTCTCCGAACTTGAGAAGAAACACCCCCTTGGTGCTCTTTTTTCAGCTGCAGGATCTCAAACTGGACACTGCTCTGTCTGAGGATGCAGCTCTCCTGGTTTTACCACTCAGACAGAACCGAGGATGGTATGGGCACGGTTTGACAGACTCTGCAGAAGCAAAGCCAGTTCCTTGTACAGATTTACAGAACATCTCAGCTCAACGATGACCCCTTCAGCGCCGACCAACTCATGACAAAGGCAATTTCTTCATCATAATTTTTTAGCTCCATCCTGCTGCTACACTAATCCCAGACCTTACAGGATGTTTTTTAACTGGTCTGTGATTTTACACATCACAGCTTCCACAAGATCCTTCGAGCCCCACCAATGTCCTGTGGGCACCTCTGAGACAGGTGCAGGGGAGGGAGCAGGAGCTCTGGGTCTGAGCAGCCCCTGTGCTCCTGGCTCCTTTTCCATACCTGCACAGGGAGTTGCACTTCAGGACCTCGTTGCCGAAGTTTTGCCCCACGTAGCAGAGCCGCTCTGTCTCCGAGACCTGGGAAACCACAGAGAATTCCTTGAAGAGGGGGCTGTGAGGATCCTTCCCTGCCTCTGCTCTGCACTGCCAGGCATCACCAGTTCCATGCAGAGTGTAACCAGTACCAGCACGGAGAGTGTAACACACACAGCGCCTCTCAGTTACCACCCCTCAGTAGCTCAGTTTAAAGTGTGATTTCCAATGGTTCATTTAACCTCCAGTATTGTCAAGTGCCTGCAATTCACCAACTGAAGAGCCAGAGCCAGCACTATAGAGGAATGGCTAGCTAGCAAAGGTCATGTTCCTATGCAGCAGTTAGCTGAGAAAGAATTAAACAATAGAGTGCAGTTGGTGTGAGATGTTGCAGGGTCAGGAAGACCTTGGTGATAATGGATAATTGAGAACAGGACACTGTGATCAGAAGAATGTGAATTCAGCATAGATGAGCGATCACAGGAACGTGGGACTAGGTGGAGTTGACCTTAAATGAAATATCCAATAATGAGCTTGCTTTTGCACTATGTATGAGCCTAATTATTGATGTTATATAAGTGGTTTTAGAGTTACCAATAAATGAGACTTGCTGATCATTCATACTGGGTGCTGCTTGTCTCCCACCGAACTCATCAAATGGCACCCAAACAGCAGGGACCTTTGGGACCCTTGGGACCCTTGGGACATTCGGGACCTTTGGAACCTCTGGGACCTTAAAAAGGAGTCGGCCAAGGGAGTGGGTGTCAGGGGACGGGTCCTCTGCAGCAAGGATGGCGGAACGCAACAGCTGTGCCATGTTCCAGGTGATCTCACAGGAGAGTCCTGGTCAAAAATGCAACATTGCCACACCCAGGTTATCTTATAGAAGAGTCCTGCCAAAACCTTGTAGGGGCTGCAACAGCGCTGACGGTAAGATGGAAAGGCAAGCAGCATATGATTTATTTACCTGCTTTTTAGAAAAGAGACAGGTTAAAGATTTTGATTTGCACAAGGAGCTTCCTGAACTTCTTGCTTATGGGTATGCCCAGGGTTGTTTTCAGAATCCCCATACAGTCCATGAATTAAGTGAGTGGCAAAAATTTGGAGATAAATTGGGAAGCTGTTTTTAATGATGATAAAACTGCTAAAAAATTGGGAAAACTGTGGCGGACAGTTCATAATGTTCTTTTGCAGTATCAGGCTGAACAGGCAGCTGCCACAAAGGCATCTGCAGCTATGTCAAAAAATAGATTATTAGAGGGAGTTAATGAGTGTCCATTGCCACCTGCCACGAATATAACAATTTTGACTCCCCCCGCACAGCCACCGACCCCTGCCACAGCTGCTAATCCTTTTGTGCCATCTCCAATTCCTTCACCTACTAACCTTGATTCTGGAACGGAGACTTTGGCACTGTCACCACCCTCCCTTATGGGAAATAAACCTGTCCCTGGGGTAGGGCGTGAGTTAGGTGAGACTGTTGCACGGGAAAGAAGGGAGACATGGGCTGCATTGGCACGGAATGCCATGCAAGAGGGAGATCAGAAAACAGCAGACGCTGTATTGGAAGTAGCATGTCCCGTAACCTTTGCACCGATGCAAGGGGTAGGAATACAAGCTCAAATTACAGCTTTAGATTGGAAATGGTTATCACAGTTGTGATCTGCAGTCAGTCAGTTTGGAGTGACCAGTGAACCGGTTAGACAGATGACTGATTATTTGTGGGGTACACAGATTTTGTTGCCTGCAGATTGTAGGAGTATTATGAAATTGATCCTTAGTCAGCATCAGCAGTTGTTGTTTAATGCACACTGGCAAGCTTATTGCCAAGAAAGTGTAAATGTGCAAAGACAGGCAGGTGATCCACTGCATGGGCTAACTTTAGAGGAACTTATGGGCTTAGGAGCACAGTCAAGTGGAAGCACAAGCTATTTTGGGACCAGATAAGTTGAGGGAAGGAATGCGGTTGGCGCGAGCTGCGTTTGATCGGATTAAGGAGCCAGGAGGTATTCCATCTTAGATGGGTATTAAACAAGGGCCAGATGAGCCATTTGGAGCATTTATTGATAAAGCAGCTGCAGCTATAGAGTGGGCAGGTGTTCCTGAATATATGAGGGGAGCATTATTAAAACAATGTGCATTACAGAATTGCAATCCAGCAACCAGGTCAGTTTTAAATACCTTAAATGCTAACTGGTCTATTGAAGAGGCGTTAGAGAGGATGTCTAATATACCAGTGGGGTCACAGGCAATGTTAGTCCAAGCAATTAAAGAACTAGGGCAAGGGTTAGAGAAGCAGGCTGCATCTAATCAGAGTCAGGTTTTAGCAGCTCTTGCACCCCTACAAGCGGCTACAACCAACAATAGCAGGATTCCAGCCTCCCGATTCAAATGTTTTCACTGTGGCAAGCTTGGACATATTCGGAAGGAATGTACTGTACCATCTGTTTGGTGCAATCAGTGTCGGTCCAATACTCATGCTGATAGTGCTTGCCACCGGCGATCGGGAAACGGGAAGGTCAGCGCGAGAAGCCGCCGCGCCAGGACACAAATAGCAGCTGCTGGAACATCAGTGCAACTTCCCTCCAGCCTGCCACAGCAGGGAGCCTCGGCCTTGACCTGGCAGCCTCAGTGACTGTGGATTTATTGACATCTCAGCCCTACAAGATTCCCACGGGAATTATTGGACCAGTGATAATAAATGGAAAAGCTATGGGTGCAATAGTGTTGGAATGTTCATCTGCTAGTCTAATGGGACTGTTTATTTTACCTGGAGTAATTGATGTGGACTGTTCTGGTGAAATATATATCATGGCATATACACTGGCACCACCAGCCAGAATTGATAAGGGACAGCAAATTGCACAACTGGTGCCAGTACCACAATATACCCATCAATTGACACCATTGCAAAATCAATTACAGGGTACAGGTGGATTTGGTTCTACAGGAGGACTTACATTGCTTACCCTGGACTTAACCACTCGACCCAAGCGAACAGTTGTTCCCAATTATAACGGAGAATCCCACCAATTAGAACGACTGTTGGATACTGGGACAGACTCAAGTATTGTTGATCCACGATATTGGCCTCAGGAATGGCCTTTGTTGCCTAGTATGGTTACTGTTACAGGGGTGGGAGGCTTAACTTTGGTGAAAAGGTCTCCACAAATCCAGATTCAATTAGACGGGAAGGTCATCAGTTCTGTTTTGTCAATTGTTCCATTACCAGACAAGGTTCGATGTTTAATTGGGCAAGATATTTTATCACAACTTGGTGTTATTTTGACCAATGAGCACCGTTTAGAATAGAGGCCATTGTTTGGACTTTCCCACTCCCACTTAAATGGATAATTCAGGAACCAGTATGGGCTGAATAATGGCCTTTAAAAAGGGAAAGTCTGCAGCAAGCTCATCAATTAGTGCTGGAACAATATCAGCAAGGACACTTAAAGTTGTCAACAAGCCCCTGGATTATTTTTGTTATTAAAAAGAAATCTGGGAAATATCGATTGCTGCACAACTTACGCGCAGTAAATGAACAAATGGAGCCAATGGGGGCACTACAACCTGGTTTGCCCAATCCTGCAATGTTACCAAAAGATTGGCCCTTGTTAATAATTGATTTAAAGGACTGTTTTTTCACTATCTCACTGCATGAACAGGATACTTGCAGATTTGCTTTTATCTTGCCTTCATTAAATTGAGCAGAACCAGACAAGAGATTTGAATGGACAGTTTTACCACAGGGTATCCGTAATTCTCCTACCTTGTGCCAGCTTTATGTTGATAATGCTTTGCAGCCACTACGTGTTCGATGGCCTACAACTATTATTTATCACTATATGGATGATATTCTTTTTGCTCACAAACAAGTTTTTTGCAGACAAACAAGTTAAGGACATTCAAACACAACTACTTCAGAATGGACTGATTGTTGCACCTGAGAAAATACAGCTGTCATCCCCATGGAAATATCTCGGGGGGACTTTAACTGAGCAGTATGTTGCCCCTCAGAAACTATCATTAAACATGTCACTTCATACTGTTCATGATGCTCAGCGATTGCTTGGAGATTTACAATGGCTTAAACCTGTTGTGGGTATTCCTAATGAACTTTTACAACCCTTACGACCTTTGTTAAAAGGTACTGATCCTACAGCACCTATACAGGTCACCAGTGAACAACAAGAAGCTCTCAATAAAATAATGGACGGTATCCAGTCAGGTGTTGTTCATAGGCCAGATCCAGACCTGGACATTAACTTTACTGTATGGTTTGGACCTCAACATCTCATCGGTGCTTTAACACAGCAACAAAAGGAAACAGGGGAGATATGGGTATTAGAGTGTTTGTTGCCACCACTACATCAGAGACATACCTTAATTCAAAAAATTGAAATTTTATCAAATTTGATAAAACAAGGGCGGAAGCGATTGTGGCAAATTATGGGTGCAGATCCAGCTGAAATTCAGATACCAATAAAAAAGGACACTTTAGACTGGTATTTAATTCACAGCTCCACACTGCAAGAAGCATTTCTTGACAACAGCAGTGTGGTCAGTACTGAGGAGGTGCCTCGAATACCACTACGATGGATAGGCCAGCAGAACTGGATTGAAAAGCCCAAACGATCATTTGTGCCATTACCAGAGGCATCAACTGTGTTTACTGATGCTGGAAAGAAATCTCGTACAGCTGCTGCTACATGGCAAAATTCACAAGGACAATGGAATCATCACATTATTCCAGCTCAAAAGCAGGATTACAAATTCTGGAATTAGTTGCTGTTGTTTGGGTTTTGGTGCAGTTTAAGGGTCCTGTTAATGTGGTAACTGATTCTTTATATGTTGCAGGAGTGAGTGAACGTATTGAAAATGCAGACATTAAGGAAGTAAAAAACCCTTGCTTATATGAACTGTTTTTGCAGCTCCAAAGAGCAGTAAAGTTGAGGACTGCTGCCTTTGCTATTATCCATCTTCCTAGCCACAAATGGGATGTGGGTTTAGGAGAAGGAAATGCTAGGGCAGATCAATTGGTTTCATTGACACAAAATAGTCCTGTCCCACCACAGACATTAGCTAGAGAAGCTCATGCCACCTTTCATCAAAATGCGAAAGGTCTCCATCGGAAGTTTCAGATATCTTTAGAGGAGGCTCGGGCTATTGTCAAAGCATGTCCTATTTGTAGTTTTCATAATCAAGGCAGTGGATTGGGTCTTGGGGTAAACCCTAGAGGATTACAGGCTAATGAGTTGTGGCAAATGGATATTACTCATGTTGCAGAATTTGGGAGAGTTAAATATGTACATGTCACCATTGATACTTATAGTCATTACATCTGGGCCACAGCTCAGTCTGGTGAGAAAGCACGGAATGTTGAGCGACATTTGGCAAGTTGTTTTGCAGCCATGGGAGTTCCACGTTCTATTAAAACAGACAATGGATCTGCTTATTGTAGTAGTAGAATTAAGCAGGTGATGCAATCATGGGGAATCAGACACATAACAGGGATTCCACATTCCCCCACAGGTCAGGCAATAGTAGAACGAAGAAATGGTACCTTAAAACAATATCTGAATAAATTTAGGGAGATCAAAGATCCACAAGAACGATTATTGCGCTGTTTATTTGTTTTAAATTTTCTGTGTATTTTTGGAAACAGTGATTTGCCTGCAGCAATACGTCATAGTGCACCTGAGGCAGAGAAATCTCGAAGCCCAATATGGGTTCGCTATAAGGATCCAAAAACAGGACTGTGGGGAGGTCCCAGCAAGGTACTGTATTGGGGACGTGGTTATCTTTGTGTGTCTACCCCCACAGGGCCTGTCTGGGTGCCGAGCCGATGGACTAAACCTGCTGATCCCAGTGATTCACCTTCAGCTGATCCAGAGAATTTAGCAGATACTTCTCGCTCTCTACCATCAACATAGAGACAGGATCTGATGAACTCTCACACGTGAATTGTGTGCACAGTACCAGAGTGTGAATGTTATCCTTTTGTATGTTACATTTGTAAAGTGCGTAAAGAGAAATGGTGGGTACATTGTAAGAGGGGTCCATCCCCAAGAGGGATTTGTACAGAGTGTTACAACTCTGAAAGAAATTTGACTGAGATTGCATTACAGGAGGGTGTGCAAACAGGACAATTTGAAAAAGGATCTGATAGATGGTGGGAGATTTTTGCTTTTGGGATAAATCCAGAAAATTATTGTTATCATCCTAATACCCCTTTACTGTTTATTATTGAAATAACCACAATACGTTGTTGTAAGACACTGACACAGGTCAAGTGTGATATTCCAGGGGTAAAAAATAAAAATTGGGAGCAATTCTTAAAACGGCAGTCTCGAGAGAAAGGGTCTTTCCCTGAAAGTTATCCCTGCTGCCGAGAAGATGGAACAGCCCGTGGTTCAAAGCAACCGAATCGATGGGCGAGGCAGAGGGGTAAAAGAAAAGGGAAGCAAGATCTCACATGGGATCCAGCCAAGATGCTGGCTGAACTGCCACAATCTTTTTAAAGTCCTTAAAGGACTATCTCTGATCAGGTTGTTGTAGTGGTTTACCATGATAAAGGGAAATGAGGGGTTTTGATTGAGATGGATGAGACACAAAATATGTGGGTAACGTGGGCTAATCAAACTGGACAAGATAATTTTTGCCTTTCAATGGCCACCACTTCAGATCCTTTTCGAACTTGTTTAGTAGGAGCACCTTTGGATGATTCACTCAATGCCACAATGTTTAAAAAATGGACAAAGAATTGGAAAACACCCAAGGAAGCAAACAAAACATTATGTGAAATCCCATCAGGTAGATTCATGATCAATATCTGTGACACAGGTTTAATCCCAACAAATCCCATTGGTGCTCAAAACTGGTACATTGCTACAGGTTTAAATGTTACTGGGTCAGAGCCACAAGAGTTAAGACTGTTAGGTTCAGCCCCTAGCAATTACTGTTTAAATTTTGTCAATTGGGCTGGGAACAATCATGCAAAAATGTCTCATTGGCCAAATGGTACAAATATTTCTCCACAAAGTTTGTTATATTTGCAAAATAACAATACATACTGTGGCAATTGGTCGTACAAAGTAAATTCAAAGTAAATTGTACACCTCTACAATTACCACCTGGGATTTTCCTAATCTGTGGAGATTGTGCATGGCAAGGACTGCCAGCAAACATTTATGGAGGGCCTTGTTATTTTGGGAAATTGACATTGTTTGCACCCACTATACAGCAACTCTTAGGAGCCAATAGAACCAGGTTACGAACAAAGAGAAGTGTGTTCCAATTGGGGCCAGAATGCAAGGATCAGGTTGAACTTTGGGAACGTCCTACAGTGATTGTGTCACCTGTTTTTACACCTGGAGTATCTAGTGCTCAAGCCTTAACACAGTTACGACTGGCATGTTGGACAGGAAAACAGTTTAACATTACATCAAAGGTTTTGTCTGATTTGCTTTTGGATATGAAAAGCGTTAGGCATGCTGTATTGCAGAATAGAGCTGCTATTGATTTTTTGCTATTAGCACAGGGCCATGGCTGTGAAGACTTTGATGGGATGTGTTGCATGAATCTTTCTGACCATTCAGTGTCTATTCACGCTTGTCTTCAACAACTACAGAACAATATGAAAAAATTAACCATGGAAACAAATCCATTAGAGGAATGGTTTCAATCCCTAGGTCTCACAGGATGGTTAAAAAACTTGGCACAAATGGCAATTATTGTTATATTGTTCATTGTGATTATGCTATTGTTTATTCCTTGCTCGCTGCAATGCTTGCAAAACATGGTAAAGAAGGCTACTTCTACAGTTTTGTTAGTACAAAAAGAAAACGGGGGAATTATAGAGGAATGGCTAGAGAGCAAAGGTCATGTTCCCATGCAGCAGTTAGCTGGGAAAGAATGAGACAATAGAGTACAGTTGGTGTGAGATGTTGCAAGGTCAGGAAGGCCTTAGTGATAACTGTTAACTGAGAACAGGACACTGTGATCAGAAGAATGTGAATTCAGCATAGATGAGCGATCACAGGAATGTGGAATTAGGTGGAGTTGACCTTAAATGAAATATCCAATAATGAGCTTGCTTTTGCACTATGTATGAGCCTAATTATTGATGCTATATAAGTGGTGTTAGAGTTACCAATAAATGAGACTTGCTGATCATTCATATTGGGTGCTGCTTGTCTCCCACCGAACTCATCAAGCACTACCAAGAGTGTCCCAGCCACCTAAACGTATTTTCAATGCATTATGCCAATGTGCTGCTTTTCTGCTCTGCTGCAGTGAATTTCCCCAAAAAGTTGGGCTGAAAAGTCATTTATTTCTTGAGTGCAGCAGAAGTAAAGATTAACAGCCGCATCAGAAAGCACCTTCTGAGTGCATCCTCAGTTCCCTCTTCACTGAGAGATCCCCTCATGATGTAACTTAGCCAAACAAAGATACCTTTGGTGAAGATTTACCAGTGTGAACAGAACACAGTGGATTTCATTATCAAATGCACTCGACTAGTTGGGAAGCAGCTCCCAGGTGGTTCAGCTTGTCCCTGTTCTGCCAGCTCCACCCTGCAGTGTCCATCAGCCATGTCAGTGCCAGAGCCTCCTTGGGTTCCTCTGGATCCCAGAGACACCCTGGCACTTGGAACATCCCTGGGGAAGATGCTGGGCTAAACTTTGATTGTTTAAAGAAAAAACTCTGTTGCAAAGCTCCAAGCACAGATTTTCACAGAATCCCAGACTAGTCTGGTACGTGCAAGACCTTAAAACGACCCATTCCCACCCCAGCCATCGCAGGGTCAGCTCCCAGTGTCCCAGGAGCTGCCAGCCCCAATGTCCAGCCCGGCCTTGGGCACTGCCAGGGATCCAGGGGCAGCCCCAGCTGCTCTGGGCACCCTGTGCCAGGGCCTGCCCACCCTGCCAGGGAGGAGTTTCTCACCCCGGAGCGAGCTGCTGAGGGCAAAGCAGGGTCAAACCCCTCCGCAGCCCGCAGCAGAAACTGCTCGCTGGGGATTCCAGGTGGGAATTCCCTGGGCTGGGACCCCGCCGTGGTCTCTCACGGGCCCGGCAGCTCGTGGGGCTAATTAGCAACATCTGTAACTTTTATCTAATTGTGGCCGTTATCTCATTGTACATTACTATCATAATATCCTGATGCTGCTGCTGTCGCGCCGGCCCGAGGCCGCCCCCGCCGCCCAGGGCGGGCCCTTACCAGGATCCTGCGGTGCTTCTTCCGCGGATGCGCCGTGTCCCGGTTCCGGTACACGGTGAAGCGCAGGGAGTCGGGGCGCCGCAGCTTCCCGTTGGCGAACCGCACTGCAGGAGAGGAAGCCCATGAGATCCGGGGCTGGCCGCGATCCCCGAGCGGGGCCCGTGACCCGCTCCACGCCCCCGGCCCAGACCCGCTCACCGAGCGCCGCCGGCCGCTCTGCCTCGGGGTCCCCGCGGTAGCGCCAGGTGGCGGTGGCCGCGGCCATGGCGGGAGCTGAGTGAGGGGATCCGGTCAGGACGTGCGTTCCGATCCGGACCCGAGTCCCGCTCCTCCCGTTCCTCCGCCTCTTCCGCCGCTGCCTCCCTTCGTGGCAATAAACTCAGCCCCGATTGGGCGAGGACAGACTCTGCCATCGCCTATAAGTAACGAGGTCGCCGATTGGCTGTCAGCAGGGCCCGCGCCGCCAGCGACCGGAAGTGACGCACTCGGTCGGCGCGGCGGGGCGGGGCGGGCGGGGCCGGAGCGGCGGGAGCGGGGCCGGGGCCGATCCCAATCCCGATCCTGATCCTGATCTCAGTCCCCGTTCTGAGCCTCACACGGCCCTTCCAGCACGGACACCGCAGGTGAGCAGCGCGGGGGGCGGTGGTGAGGCGGAGACCCGTGGCCCCCAGCGTCGGGGCGGCACCGGGGCTCTTGGACTCCCCTTTATGTCCCGTGTGCGGCCCAAAACGGAGTCTCCGGATGTGTCCGCGCCGGTGCTGATGCAGCGCTGAAATGCAGATGCTTCTCTGGGAGTGGCACAAATCTTGGGTGTTCCAGGTGACGCGTAAAGGAAAAAAAAAGGGGAAAAAAAGGCACTGTTTTGAGAAGAGCAGCTTTCAGCAGGAGAGCCCTAGTTATCCCGCAGCCAGTTCGTGTTCCGGAGTTTTCACAGGCTTTACATTAGTTAATTTTTCTCGTGCTGAGTATTCAGCATTCATATCCCCGGTTGTAGCTGGTGAATATCTCCCTATTCTGACTCCATCCGAGGACACACGGTGGGATTCTTGGAATATCCTGTGCAGGGCGATGATCCTGTGCTGGCCAGCAAAGACAGTGATGGTCAAGAAGGAAAAAGTAGAAAACACATCCATGTTTGAGGATGGATTTTCTGAATCAGCAGACTTACATTTGATCCCTCCTGTAAAGTATGATTCTGGCCATGTGACCTTTTATTTTTTGCTGCTTTATGGTCTCGTGTCCGTTGATGCTGTCGCGTTGCTGTTGGAAAATAAACGTGAGCACAGAAACTTCTGTGTGTGTGCCCTGGATGTGAAGCCTTTCTGCTCACCAAATCTTAGACTTTGTTGCTTTTTCGTGAGGAAGAGTCGAGATATTGCTGAGGATCACCTATGTAGTCTTGAAATTAATAAGATACGACCCATGTTCTGTTAATAAAAATTTAGGGAGAAGCCACCCCCGACTCTTGCCTACTTGTCTTGCTGAGCAGTGCAGTGTTTTGCCAGCAGCCCCAGTGTTTGTGGGAGGTTACCTGGTTGTGTGAACAGTGTATCAGAGGGGGCAGCAGGTTAATATTGTAATCAGAATTTTTTACAAACCAGGATTAAATGTTTTACTTGCGGGTGTGAGGTGACCCACGCTGTCCAGTTTCCAGCACAGCTGCCTGTGACATGGGTGGTGCTGAGGTCAGCTCTGTGACAGAACCTGGATTTCCACTGCTTTTCCTTGTTCTCCAGACTGCTGGCTTTGATCCTGTGCCCACGTGGTGGTGGTGAAGTCAGACCACTCACTCTTTGTTTGTCTTTCATCTGTCACCTTTCAGCCAGGTTCACTGCAGCCCAAACAGGACTTCAGCTATAGAATCACACAGCACTTTGGGTTGGAAGGGCACCTTGTCGTGTTCCACTCCCTGCCACGGCAGGGCCAGCTCCCAGTGTCCCAGGAGCTGCCAGCCCCAATGTCCAGCCCGGCCTTGGGCACTGCCAGGGATCCAGGGGCAGCCCCAGCTGCTCTGGGCACCCTGTGCCAGGGCCTGCCCACCCTGCCAGGGAGGAATCCCATCTAATGCTACTGTCTTTCAATTTGAGCCTGCTCCCCTTTCTCATTCACTGCAGACGCTTGTAAATAGTCTTGTCCCACCTCCACTCTAGCCCCCTTCAGAACTGGAAGGCCACAGTTATGTCACCCTGCAGCCTTCTTATCTCCAGGCTGAACAATCCCAACTGCCTTCCCCTCTCCTCACAGCAGAGCTGCTCTATCCCAACGATCAACTTGATGGCCCATAATGTAGCAGTCTCTGCTGTTTTGCAGGATCATGGATTTCCCAGGGCACTTTGAACAAGTCTTCCAGCAACTCAACTACCAGAGGCTCCATGGGCAGCTGTGTGACTGCGTCATTGTGGTGGGGAACAGGCACTTCAAGGCGCACCGCTCCGTGCTGGCCGCCTGCAGCACGCATTTCCGCGCGCTCTTCACCGTGGCCGAGGGCGACCAGACCATGAACATGATCCAGCTGGACAGCGAGGTGGTGACGGCCGAGGCCTTCGCCGCGCTCATCGACATGATGTACACGTCCACGCTCATGCTGGGGGAGAGCAACGTGATGGACGTGCTGCTGGCCGCGTCCCACCTGCACCTCAACTCCGTGGTGAAGGCCTGCAAGCACTACCTGACGACGCGGACGCTGCCGCTGTCGCCGCCGAGCGAGCGCGCGCAGGAGCAGAGCGCGCGGCTGCAGCGCTCCTTCATGCTGCAGCAGCTGGGGCTCAGCATCGTCAGCTCGGCGCTGGGCTCCGCGCAGGGCGCCGAGGAGCCGCCCGGCGCCATGGGCCCGGCGCTGCGGGGCGGGCTGGAGCAGCGCGCCGCCTTCCCCATCCGCCGCCTGCACAAGCGCAAGCAGTCCTCCGAGGAGCGTGCCCGCCAGCGCATCCGGCCCGCCTTGGACGAGCCCGTGTCCGACGTGGCCGCAGAGAGCGGGCAGCCCGTCGTCCACTCACGTGAGGATTTCTTCTCTCCGGACTCGCTGAAAATTGTGGACAACTCCAAGGCCGACACGGTTGCTGATAACCAGGAGGACAATACGATCATGTTCGACCAGTCTTTCGGTGCTCAGGAGGATGCCCAAGTGCCCAGCCAGTCAGACAATGGTGGGGGAAACATCTCCCAGATGTCCATGGCATCCCAGGCCACGCAAGTGGAAACCAGCTTCGATCAGGAGGCTGCTGCTGAGAAGAGCAACTTCCCGTGTGAAAATCCAGAGGTGAGCCTGAATGAGAAGGAGCACATGAGGGTGGTGGTGAAGTCTGAGCCCCTGAGCTCCCCAGAGCCTCAGGATGAGGTGAGTGATGTCACCTCCCAGGCAGAGGGCAGCGAGTCTGTGGAGGTGGAAGGAGGAGTGGTGAGCGCAGAGAAGATAGAGCTGAGTCCCGAGAGCAGTGACCGCAGCTTCTCGGACCCTCAGTCCAGCACTGACAGGGTGGGAGACATCCACATTATGGAGGTGTCCAACAACCTGGAGCACAAGTCTTCTTTCAGCATTTCAAATTTTTTAAATAAAAGTAGGGGAGGTGGCTTTGGTGCCAGCCAAAACAACGACGACAACATTCCCAACACCACCAGTGACTGCAGGATGGACAGTGACGCCCCTTATCTGATGAGCCCGGAGTCAGGGCCCACCGGTAGCCACTCATCTGCTGCCGTCTCACACGTCGAGAACCCGTTCAGTGAGCCCGCAGACTCCCACTTTGTGAGGCCCATGCAGGATGTGATGGGTCTGCCGTGCGTGCAGACCTCCGGGTACCGAGCAGCGGAGCAGTTCGGCATGGATTTCCCACGCTCAGGCCTGGGCTTGCACTCGCTGTCCCGGGCCATGATGGGCTCAGTGAGAGGTGGAGCTGGTGGCTTTCCTGGCTACCGCCGCATTGCCCCCAAAATGCCCGTGGTGACCTCTGTGCGAGGCTCGCAGCTGCAGGAGAGCTCCTCGGGGTCCCAGCTGATGATGAACGGGAGCGCTTCCTTCGAGAGCGGGCACCTGTCGCAGCCGGGCCCGCCGCAGCTGACGCGGGCGTCCGCCGACGTCCTGTCCAAGTGCAAGAAGGCTCTGTCGGAGCACAACGTGCTGGTGGTGGAGGGCGCGCGCAAGTACGCCTGCAAGATCTGCTGCAAGACCTTCCTGACGCTCACGGACTGCAAGAAGCACATCCGTGTGCACACGGGGGAGAAGCCCTACGCCTGCCTCAAGTGCGGCAAGCGCTTCAGCCAGTCCAGCCACCTCTACAAACACTCTAAGACCACCTGCCTTAGGTGGCAGAGCAGCAACCTGCCCAGCAGCTTGCTGTAACCTGCTGCCCCGGGCTCGGAGGAGCCTCGCTGCGGGCGGGGATGCTCCGGCGGGCGGACACCGGCGTGCCGCGGTGCCACACACAGTCTTGGCTCTGCCATTGGGGATATCCGGTACCTACCTCGCGGGTGTCGCCGCCGGGAGCCGCGCGGCGGGGATGGGGATGTGACCCCCTCGGCGAAGCAGCCCCTTTGCAGGGCAGAGGGGTGACAGCACGGGGGTCTCCTGATATAGCACGGTTTGAGAACAAGAAACTGACGTGCGCGATTCTTTTTGTTTTGATTTTCTTTTCTCTCTAGAGCATTTTGTAACAGTGGAAGCATTTAAATGATTACTGTAACCTGAGTTGCTGCATTATGTGAGGACAGTGCTGCAGACTCCTTACCTTTAAAAGAGAAAAAAGCTTAGGCTGCACCTGTCTGACATAATGCTTTAAAATACGCTACTTATGACAATAGTTCTAGGATTATGAATGTATGTTTGGCTGTTTTGTAGTAAAGGACACTGTGTAATCAAGGTGCTTAAATTAAATCCCAGACAAGTAACTTTCGGACTGCCAGGTGTACATATAACTCTAAGACAGCAAGATCTGGATGTTTGGCTGGTTTTTTTTTCCGTAGAAACGAGTATTAAGTGGTAAGTGAAGTACTGTCTCTTGTTTGTGCTATTCCTAGCAGTATTTTAACCAGTTTGTATCTCCTATGTTACAATTCTATATACGCAGAAGTTTGAACAGAGCTTGTCTTTGTCTGTTGTTTTGAAGGAGAGGGAATTTGTGATGGCTTTTTTTGCCACGTAAGAGAGTATCTTGCTGTTCCCAGATGCCCACAGTCCATCTGGTCCCCGTTGTGGCGTAAGCACGTTGTCTTTTTCTCTTGTCTCCAGGCTTTTAATTTCCTGCCCTGCACACTTAGTGACTTTGCAGCTGTGGATCTGTCCTTGGATGCAATCGCTCCTAGGTCAGAGCAATCCTCGTTTGCCATATTGCACAGAATCACGGAATGTGCTGAGTTGGAAGGGACCTCTCAGGACCATCGTGTGCAGCTCCTGGCCTTGCAGAGGATACCACAACAATCCCATCTTGTGCCTGAGGGCAATGTGCAAACACTTGTTTGCTTCATGCAGCCTTGGGGTTGTGACTCTGTCCCTGGGGAGCTTGTTCAGTGCCAGACCACCCTCTGAATGGGATGAAAAACCTTTCCTGATAGCCAACCTAAACCTCCCCTGACTCAGCCTCAGCCGTTTTCTCAAGTCCTGTCACTGGTCACGAGAGTGAAGAGATCTGTACCTGCCCTTCTGCTGCTCCTCAGGAGGATGTTGAAGACACCACTGAGGTCTGGCCTCAGTCTCCTCCAGGCTGAGCAAACCAAGTGCTCTCAGCTGCTCCTTGTAACGCTTCTCCAGACCAACCTCATGTCCTCCTTTGGACATTCTCTAGCAGCTTAATGTCTTTCATATGATGGTGCTCAAAATTGCCTGCAGCACTTGAGGTGAGACTGCCTCAGGGCAGAGCAGAGCAGGACAGTCCCCTCCCTCACCTGGCTAGTGATACCCCCCAGGACATGCTTGGCCCTCCTGGCTGCCAGGGCACTGCTGGCTTCTGTTCTGTAAAATGTCCTTGTCACATCCACCTAGGATAGTGTCATAAAAGTACTTTTCCCCATACATTTAAAAAAAGCTAATGTAAATTTAATTTTAAAAAATGGCACTGTAGACATGCAGCAGAAATTTGTCATTCTCCATGTGAGTCATGTAAATCTCCTTTTAATTTCCTCTTCTTTGGTGCCACCATAACCTAACACTGCCTGCAGTCTCCTTTCTTCCTTGTCAGAGGTGCACACGAACTGGTGCTCAGTGTTCTTGGGTTTTAAAATAAACTTTCAGAGCACTTGTGCTGATGATAAATGCTGCTCAGCCGAGCAGGGGCTGGCTCAGGGCTGCAGTGTGTCCTGCTCAGGTGAGACAGAGGAGATGCTGCACCTGCCCTAGCAGCGTGTCGTTTGCACCTTGACCATCTGAGGAATGCAGAAACCCAGGAGACGGTTGGATTAATTCCTTTAAAATGTTCACATTTTGTTATAGGGTTTACTTAATGGTCATATGTCTGGCTCCTGATTTTTTTTTTTTTTTAAGCATTACAATAACACATTTTTTTAAAAGCAGTGGGATATGCTGTGTTTTGTTTTAAATAACTTCAGTGTTGGGGACTAACAGCATTGAGCTGCTTAAACACTCTCCCAAATATCAATAAAATGCAGTATTTTGTACTTTAATATTTTCTTGTGTTGCTTTATTAAGTAACACTGTTTTGTCTTCATTGCATTTCTAGTGTTTTGCTTTTTAAAAACAAGGCTTGCTTTTTTTTTGTCAGTTTCCTGTAGTATGTCCAAATCTGTTGAATTTTACAGTGTTTGGGAATAAAGCATCTCTTTGTGCAAGGAGACTAATTAGGAACTAATGAGCAGATGAACACTTAACTGGACTTTTGAACTGTTCGTATAAAAATTTTTATGTGGAATGTCAGTGCAGGAGGACTTCTGTATTCTTTCTTTCAGAAAGAGTTTGGAGCATTTTTGGAAGCAGCAGCTTTAAATGCCATTGTCAGTTGATGTGCAGAGGGGCAGTGGCAGGCCTGGAGCCTGCAGCTGCTTCATGGCTTTCTGAGTCTTCCTGAACGAAGCAATAAATTCCTGGGAATAGCATAAATCAACACCTGGGGCCTGAGCTGCCTGCTGCAGTGCGGGTGTCTCACCCCACAGCCTGGAGAGCTTATGCCACTGAACTGTGCTCAGAATTGAACTGTGCAAGTGGGATCTCGCATGGAGCTGTCGGGGTGTCTGTTCTAAAACACCTGGAAATAAACCCTACGTTTTTGTGTTGCTGTGTCTGTCTGGCTTCACTGGTTTGGTGCTCTCCACACCAGCCTGTCCAGAAAAAAATTGTGACTGCAAAAGGGATTGTATGAACCTGACCTTGGTAATAATTTTGTCCCTGGTACTGTTCTTTTTAAGAACTTAAATGAAGCAGTATCTGCATAGCAGCTGTAAAATTCATGATCCGTGGTCACTGCTGCTCTTGAATTCCTCCTGGGAGGATGTCACAGGTGCAGGAGGTGCTTGTCTCGAAGGAGTTATGATATGGACACCTGAGCCCAGGGCCCCAGTCCCTGTAGCAGCTGATTTACCAGCTCCTGACTGTTTGTTAATGCACCTGGGCAATCTGACTCACCTGCTCAGACACCAGGTCATTCCCTGCCATCATCAGGGAGCACAGGAACCTCTGGGATACTCGGTCACCATTCTTCAGCAGCTCCACCAACAGCAGAATCTTCAGTGTCAGCACTCAGGAATCTTGGAGACCAGTGAGCTCCCGCACTGGACTCATGCCCTGGGTTTTCACAGCAGAGCCAATCCTGATTTCCACTGCGTCGTTTGGAAACTCCCCAGCCAGCTGGGATGCCCAGAGCACACTCCCTTCCTCCCCACCGCCACGGCCACAGGCATTTCCTGCTCGCTCCAGGTTACAAACCTCCTGAACTACTGGCAGGCCAGCAGAAGGCAATCAGCCATGCTTGTGAATCAAAACTTACTGAAAAATGTGTCAGAATCCCTCCCAGGCGTGATGCAGGGCAACTCCCAACAGCCATGACTGCTATCACAGAGTGCTTTGCTGAGCATCCAAGAAATGCCAGCAGAGTCTGGCACAAGGGATGCTTGCTGTGGGGCAGGAGGAGACACAGAGTGTGCTGGGTGAGCTTTAGCTCCAGTTACAGGCTTTGTGCAGTGCTCTGGCTCCCTCCCCACACCGGGATTTTACTGCTGCCAGCTGCGCACCCTAGGACACTTCCCTCCTGCCCATGGCAAGCTCCTCGCTCCCTCCCCTTGTGCTGCTGTCCCCAAAAAGTGCTGGTTCCATCTGTCCCCTGCAGGGTGAAGGCACAGCTGGCTGTGGGGCAGTGGGGTTTGTCCTGGGGGAAAACCTGCACAAATCCATCTCAGCAGGGAGGGTCAGCCACAGGCACTGCTGCTCAACCTGGGCGTGCCAGAAGGGCTCCTGTGTCCTCTGCGGGCCTGGACACCATGGAGGGCTGTGGTGGGACTGGGAGGAACAGGAGGAGGATGGCTGATGGAGAGCCACACCTCAAAAGGAACCTGAGTCCAGGTGTGCAGTGTTCCCTGGCACGAGGACTGGGAGCACTCGGAGCTGGAGGGACACTGGTTTAACACTGGTGAGAGTGACCTCCCCAGTGGGGACATCCTGCTGTGGGGACACCTGTGGGGTGGCTGGGGTGGGCAGCACTGGGTGGCTGGTGGCCGTGGCTGGGCTGTGACAGGGCTGCCCTGTCTGCCACATGTCACCGGTGATGGGCAGGGAGGGGCAATGGCAAGGCCAGCGCGCGCCCCGGGGCAGATCCGCCCCCATCCTGCAGGATGGGCCACCTGGACCCCGGGCTCATCACAGCTGTGGCTGCCCATGCCCTGGAAGTGTCCAAGGCCAGGCTGGACAGGGCTTGGACCAGTCTGGGACAGTGGAAGGTCTCCTGCCCCTAGTAGGTGGGGTGGGATGAGATGATCCATAAGGTCCCTTCCAAGCCAACCATTCCATGATTCTGTGATTGGTGGCATGGAGAGGTGTGCTCCAGGTTTTCCAGCCCCCAATCTATGGAAGTGGGACAGTGGCTGCAGGACACGTGAATCCCCAAAGCCCTCCAGATGTGCCCATCAGGCCTCTCTTGGCAGCTGGAGGCTCAGGCCCCATTCAGACTCTCCTGTTCACCAACAAATGTCACTGCATGTCTGAGAAACATGAGGGAAGCTGCAGCCAGAACCCACAAAGGGGTGGCAGAACCTCCCAGTGAATTCCAGGTTGCCATCCGCTTTGGAGCTGTGCCTGGAATTGGTTATGGATACAAAAGGCAGAGCTGGAGGTTCCTGGGGAGCTGCAAAAGCCTGTTTTGTGCTTCTCTTTACACCCCCCAGGCAGAGGATCGTGTGGTGTCACTGATTCCACAGCACCACCTGATGTGTGGGCTGGCAGCAGCTCCTGTGCCAGCAGCAGCCTGCATGGACAAAGCTGCTACCTCTCCTCCCCTCCTGGCTACAAGCCCAGCTAAGGCACCCCTGGCCTCTCCCTGTGACCAGGAGCCCAGTTTTGAGGATGGATGCTGCTGCAGCAGTTCCCTTACGGCAGTTCCAGCTTGGCAAACATTCCCCAGTCCAGGGCCAACCCCTCCCCATGGCACCCACAGCACGCTCCAGCACTGGGCCTGTTCTCAAATGACATGAGCACAACACATTGGCTGCTTCTCTTTAATGGCTCCTGGCCACCGCAGGGGAGGGGACGCAGGCTGGCCTCGACGCCGCGTCCGTCCCATGACTGCTGGAGCAGGGCCTGGCCATCACAGCTTCAGCTGGAGCAGGGCCTGGCCATCACAGCTTCAGCTCGTGGGGCATGGGCTCCCCTCGCAGCCCAGCCAGCAGGTTGTTGGCTGCCAGCACTGCCATGGTGCTCCTGGTGGCGTACGTGGCGCTCCCGATGTGCGGCAGGATCACTGCAGGGACAGGAGGGACACTGCTCACCTCTCACCTTCACACACCCCCAGCTGCCCCTTCCAGGGCTGTCAGAGGTACAGTGACCATGTAGATGTTATTTGTGTATTAATAAATGTGTAGGATTACTGGTGTAAGTAATGTATTCAATAAATACACATGTATGAATTACATCCTGACTGGTCTGGTTTCAGAGCTCTCTAATCTCCAAGTCCTGCAAATATTTCCAGAAAGGCTCTGCTCTTACCACTCCTCACACTGCCTACCTTGAGAAACAGTGCAAACAAACAAAAAATGAGCTTTAGCAAAAAGCTAAAACAACAGGTACAGGTTTGTATTTCAGAAACAGACAGTCATGGGCAGTTCCAAATTTTCATGGATGTCCCTGTGGTTTCTTTGGGGAACATACTTTTCCTACTCCAGAAACCCCATCCCCCTGGAGGGAGGACATCCTGTGAGACACCACCCAAGCAAGCTCCTTCCTAGCCATCCTTCCTCACCTGCACCATCCTCCTCCAGAGAAGACAGGTCTCAGTCCTGGACCTGCCCAATGTCCCACCTTCCCAATGCCTGGAACTATCCAGGTAACAGGCTGCAGCCTGGCTAGCCCAGCAGCACTCCCGAGACCAAGACTCCTCCAGGCAAGCCCAGCAGCCCACTTGTAGCCAGTGGGAAACTCTTCTAGCACAGTCTGTGCCCAGGAGCCCACAGAATAGCTGAGCTGGACAGGGCTGAGCTGGTTTCTCATTCATGCACCTGCTGATACCAGAACCTCCATGAATTTCACACGCTGAATGAAGAGCCATCATGAAGGTACTAAAACTGAGTTTATCTCAATGGCTTTCTGGAAAATTAAAACAGCTTCCCACACTTGTTTGACATCATGTTGATGAGTGTTTACTCCACAGCAGCTCCCTGCAGTGTACAGCAGCCCACCTAAGTACACCTGACCTGTCTGTCCTGTGCTCTGGTGCCCACTGCCACCAGTGGGGCCCAGGGGTCCCTGTCACACCTGTCTCTGGGCCCCCGAGGCAGCACCTGCTGCAGGAGGGGTCTGACCACCCCAGACACTCACCACAGTTCTTGAGGGACAGCAGGGGGTGGTCAGTGGGCAGTGGCTCCGGAGTGGTCACGTCCAGGCCGGCAGCTGCGATCTGGCCATGGGCCAGTGCCTCGTACAGGTCCTCCTGGTTCACCACAGCCCCCCTGCAAGGGGCTGGCGTCACTGCTGAGGGGCCTGCTGGCCCCCAGGGCACAGAGGCAGAGGCTGCCCAGGGCTGCCTAAGTAGAGGTCAGACCCCCTCTGGATGTGCCTGAACCTCCCAGCAGTGAGCTGAAGAGCTGGGTGCTCCCTGAACACTTTATCTTGCCTTTGGTTCAATCCCAAGGGGCCTTGGGCAAATGTAGCCGGTGGCTGCAGCCACAAAGGCTGTTTGTGCTGTCTGCACTCAGCAGATCCCCTACACTCACAGCGTGGAAGGGCGACAGCCACTCTCCCAGGCACGCCTCTGGGCTGCCAGTACCTGCTTGTGTTGATGAACACAGAAGTCTTCTTCATCCTGCCAAAGAAGTCCTTGTTGCACATCCCCTGGGTAGCTGGCGTCAGGGCACAAGTCACCACTACAAAGTCTGACTCCTCGGCCAGCCTCGTGAGAGGGACTGGGGGAAGAAGGACAGAAACATCCCACTGCAGCCAACACCTTCCCTCAGCAGAACTCCAGGAGCAGTGCCTCCTGTCACCTGTGTCACCTGGGCACTCAGCCCCGTGGGGACAGTCCACAAGACCCTCCCCTCCTCCTAGGAGCAGCTGTCACATTTTGCCTCTGTTCACTGTGTCCAACTTCCTTGTGGGAATAAAACTGACAGCAATTCACCAGTGCACAGACACAGGGAAGGGGAGCAGTGGCAGGATCAGCTGCAGCCTGGAGTTCTTGGTGGTCTGATGAACCCCTGCACGCCCAGCCTTTGCCTGGCTCGGAGGAGGCAGGGTCCTCCCTGCCACCCCCACTGTGGGCTCTGGGACGGGGCACTCCTCCCCCTGCACTGGGCACACCCAGGAGCCCCCAGCTCCCCCAGCCCTCCCTCCACTGGCCACCCTGCAGGTGACAAACCCTGTGAGTGACGCCCCTGGAGCTGTCCCAGCCCTGGTGCTCCATGACTGGCGACTGACACCCCCCTGCCCTGGTGCCATCCTTACCGAACTCAGCCCCAAACTCTGCCGCACTCTCCGGTTTTGGGCCACTGCCAGTGTACAGAAACTTCCTGACCCCAAACGGCTTCAGGCGCCGGGCAACTGCCTGTCCTAAGAGTGAGGAAGAAAGGTGTTGGGCTGCTGTGCTCCACAGCACCTGTGGGGACCGGCTCCTGAAGCCACTGCAGGGCTGCTGCAGCGGGATCCCTCCATCCTGGCTGCTCCCAGCCCTGACTGCGGGGTGGGGTTGGAGGGTTCTGCTGTGGAAAGGGGCCCATGGACACTGACCCCGTGGCTACCCCCAGGAACACTGCCCTGGGGAGCAAGGACAGGACTGGCTGCCTGCTGGCAAAGTCCACAGCTGGATGGTGTCGAGCGCTGCGTGGACTTTGCCACTGCATTTGTGTAACTAGCACTGGGGCAGGCACAGATTGCTGCTGGGGCTGCAGGTGGCGGGAGCACAGGCACACCTGAGGCTTTGAGCCTGAGGCTGCTGAGCCAGTACAGCTTCTGGGAGAGGCTCTGCACGGCTCCTCTTGCTGTGCTCAGGGGGTTTACACAGGTGAGCTCCAGGGCACCACCTTAGCTGAGTCAGAGTCCCAGAACAGTCTGGGCTGGAAAAGGCTTCAAGGACCACCTCACTCCAACCCTCCCACCTCCAGCAGGGGCACCCCCCCAGTAGCTCAGGTTGGAGGTGATGCTCCAAACCCACCCTGGCACAGCTGCAGACGCAGAAATCTCTGGACTGGACTCACCTATCCTGCCCAGCCCGATGATGCCCACGGTGCTGTCGGACAGGCCGTACCCACACATCCACAGGGGCTTCCACGTTGTCCAGCCGCCACTGGCCGAGAGAGCGGGACAGGAGCAGGAGTCATGGAAAGGTGCTGAGAGCCCAGCCCAGGTGCTCGGTGTGAGCTGCATGGGACGGCAGCCCCTCGTCACCAGCCCGCGGGGCACAGCTCTGGCGCTGACCCCAGTGGTCACTCACCTCTTCACCTGCTCGGTCGCCTCCGGCAGCCGGCGGCAGGCGGCCAGCAGCAGGGCCACGGACAGCTCAGCGGTGGCGTCGGTCAGCACGTCGGGGGTGTACCCCACACGGATCCCCCTGCCAGCCAGACGGGGCTCTGGGGCTGGCTGCCAGCACCGTGCCTGTCCCACCTACCCAGGGACATCCCTTCGGCTCTCCGCCCTCCTGCCACACCCGTCCCCACCCTGTCCTTGCCCCGGCCCAGCACCCAAATGCTTCTGCAGGCCTGGCGAGTGTGGGGTGAGCCACAGAGGGGTCAGGACCCCGTGAAACCCCCCTGCCAGCGGGACCAGCGGGTGTGGGGTGTGCGGGGGGAAGGCTCCGGCAGCAGGGGGCAGCGCAGGGGGTGCAGGGCACGGGGGAGAGGTCCGGGAGGCGTCCGAGCTGGCGGGGGACAGGGCAGGGGAGGAGCGGGCAGCGTTACCGCTTCTTGATCTCGTCCAGGGCGAGGTGGTCGAAGCCCACGGACAAAGTGCTGATGACCTTCAGGTCGGGCCCTGTAAGACACGATCGGCGCTGCCGGGCCTGTCCCGAGGGCCCGGGGGTGTCGGGGGGACAAGGGGCCCCGCACGCACCGGCCGCGTCCAGCACCTCGCGGTCGATGCGGTCCGAGAGCAGGCACAGCAACCCGCGCGTCCCCGCCACGCCCGCCAGCAGCGCGGCCCGCGGCACCGGCTCCTCCGAGTCCCACTGCTGCACCCGGCACCTGCGGCGGCACCGCCACTGGAACCGGCACCGGCACCCGCACCCGCACCGGGGCCCGCACCGGGACCCGCACCGGGACCGGCACCCGCACCGGGACCCGCACCGGGACCCGAGCTGGCACCGTGACTGCAGCGGGACCTGCAGCGCCCGCGCTCACCCGCTGGCCTGGGACAGCACCCGCAGCCCCTCGGGCGGGATCCGCCGTGTCACGAACACCGACATGGCCGCTGCCGCCGCCCGTGCGCCCGCCAGCGCCGCGGCAGCCGCGATCAGCCCCGAACACACCGGAACAGCCCGGAACAGCGCGGGACGGACCGGAACAGCCGGGCCCCGGCCCCGCCCCCGCCCCGCCCCCGCCCCCGCCCCGCCCCCGCCCCGCCCCGGCCCCGGCCCCGCCCCGGCCCCGCCCCGCCCCCGCCCCGCCCCCGCCCCGCGCTCCGCCGCGCCCCCGCCCCCGCCCCGGCCCCGGCCCCGCCCCCGCCCCCGCCCCGCCCCGCCCCGCCCCGCCCCCGGCCCCGGCCCGCCCCCGGCCCCGCCCCGCCCCCGCCCCGCCCCCGCCCCACCCCCGGCCCCGCCCCGGCCTGGCCCCGCCCCGGCCCCGCCCCGGCCCCGCCCCGCGCTCCGCCGCCCGCAGCTGAGCGCGCAGGTGTGTCCGTGTCCGTCTGTCCACCCGCGGACGGACAGACATCCCCGCAGCCGCGTGTCCGCCCGTACGCGGACATGTGGACATTCCCGCACAGGAAAAGGAGGCTCCGGGGGCCCTTGTGGCTCTGCACAAGTCCCTGCCAGGAGGGGACAGCCGGGGGGATTTGGGATCTGCTGCCAGGAACAGGGACAGGAGGAGAGGGAACGGCCTCAGGCTGGGCCAGGGGAGGCTCAGGGGGGACAGCAGCAGGAATTTCCCCATGGAAAGGGAGCTCAGGCCTTGGAAGTGCCCAGGGAGGTTTGCAGTGCCCATCCCTGGAGGTGCCCAAGGAATTCCTGGATGTGGCACTCAGGGCTCTGGGCTGGGGACGAGGTGAGAGTCAGTGATGTCAGAGTTCTGGTGCAGCCTAATGGATTCAGTGGTGCTGTGATATCCACATGCGTGTTCACATCGGTGCTCTCACACAGACAGGTCTGTGTGCACACACCTGCGTGTTCAGTACGGACATTCTTACACACCACAACGCGGGAGCTGTTCTGCTGTGAATTCCCCCCACAGCCTCTGGTGGCAGCTTTGGGGCATCCCAGAGCCTAGGGATGGGTCAACTGCCACCTCTCACTGCACTGAACCGACTCTGCTCGTTAATTAACCCAGATTTGGATTGTCTGGAGACCTGATTCGAGCACGTTCCGTGACTGCAGGTACGGGGCAGGGGAGCCCAAGGGAGCCGTGAGCTCGACAGCTCTGCTGCCTTTGGAATGAGCACAGAGGCAGACAGGTAAAGATGACACATCTGTGGGCAGAGGGAACATGGAGTTTGAGGTATAGACGCCAGAATATTGCTCCACGTGGGATTCATTCTGCTGCTTCAGCTGGGATTTCCCTTTATCGTGATGTACCATCAGCATGCTGTCAGATTATGCTAGCAGAATTGCTTTTCTTTTTTAATAATTGCTTGAAAGTTTGTTTTATACAGCTGAGCTGTGTATCATTTGAGCTGACACCTTATCTGCCTCCCTGATCAGTATGGATTAGAGTCGGGAGTACCTCTGCTCTCCAGTGCGATGCCTCCAGGCTCATCCTGCTGGGGTTTCCCCATTCCCGCTTCCCGGTCCCAGTGGATGTGGTGGAGTCTCTCCCTCAGACACTTCAGCGATCTCCAAGCTCTGGGTCAGTGGCAGCAGAGAAATGGAGACCCCCAGAGAGGATTTATTTACAAAACAAAGTGCACAGTTCTGGCCACAACGTGTTTTTATCAGTTAAAAGCACCCATAAACAAGGATGTGTCGTTCACTGTGGTTCAGTGTGGAGTCCCCCATCCCTCCCTGGTCCCTCTGAAGGTGGTGGTGCTGTGTTCCTGCATGCAGCTCTCAGGAGCCCTTGGCAGCTGAGCCACAGAGTCACCCCAGCTCTGGAAACAATCCCTTGTTCCCCATTTCGGTGTTTTCTGGATAAACCCCCCCGACACACGTAAATGCCTAATTCTGCTTGCACCCTGTGATCTGTTGCAGGCAGAGCTGGCTGTCCCACCTCTGGGAAACTGAAAACCTTTCAAAAAGAGTTGGAACAGTGGAGAGGAATGGATAATGGGACTCCCATTAGTCTCCCACCTCTCTCTGCCACCCAGGTGTGGGCTGCCACACCTCCACACTCCCACATCCCCCTCTTGCTGCCACGTGGGAAGGACATGCCACCCTCTCTGGTACAGCTGGAGTTTGACCAGTGCCAGGGTGGGACAGAAGAAACTGCCAGCCTTCCCTCTCTCAATGGAAACACCAGGAACCCCTGAGAGATGGCTGCTCTCCAGAGGATACAGGAGCATGGAGGTGTGGCAGCCCCTTGTAAAAAGCCAGAGAATCCCATCCCATCCCATCCCATCCCATCCCATCCCATCCCATCCCATCCCATCCCATCCCATCCCATCCCATCCCATCCCATCCCATCCCATCCCATCCCATCCCATCCCATGGATCCCATCCCATCCCATCCCATCCCATCCCATCCCATCCCATCCCATCCCATCCCATCCCATCCCATCCCATGGATCCCATCCCATCCCATCCCATCCCATCCCATCCCATCCCATCCCATCCCATCCCATCCCATCCCATCCCATCCCATCCCATCCCATCCCATGGATCCCATCCCATCCCATCCCATCCCTCTCTAATCCATGCTACTGCAGCCTGTCCCACGCACTCTGGGTTTTGAGGAGGGCTCTCTGTGGCTCTCTGGGGAGCTCGGTGGGGCTGGTTTCCTGGCGATTTATGCAGACTGGGCAGGAGAAGCCCTGAGGACTGGAGCACATCCAGCAGCACTCACACCCACACTTTGTTGTCCGCCTCCCGGGGCCTGTTTGCTGTGACCACCCGGACAGCCTGCACTCCCACTCCAGAACGGACTGTGTGTTCCAGGGACACGGCTGTGTGCCAGCGGTGCTGCCGGGGAGCAGAGCAGGGAGCAGCAGGGCCGTGCCAGCGGCTGCATGTGCCAGGGCACAGCAAGGGGGACCGTGCTGGTGTCCCCCCAGTGAACCTCAGCCATCCCCCTCGCCACGGGGCAGGGCTGGTTGTGCTGCTGCTTCTCGAGCACCTCTCACACCCCAAAGTACGGGTGTCTGTGTCCATAATCCCTGCCTGCTCCCAGACTGGGATCCTGGCGCTGGGAGAGGTTTGGCAGAGCTGGCTGGGCAAGGATGTGTGACCCCTGCCTGGGTTTTTTTCCTGAGCAAAGAAAAATCTTTGGCTGGAAGGGGCCACTCTGAGCTGAGCTAGCCAGCCTGGCAGCAGCACAGTGCATCCCCAGCAGCGCGGAGCTTCACCATCAGCCTGCCCCTGCCTCACCATCACTGCCTGCTGATCCCTCCCTCCCTCCCTCCCCTCCCTCCCTCCCTCCCTCCCTCCCTCCCTCCCTCCCTCCCTCCCTCCCTCCCTCCCTCCCTCCCTCCCTCCCTCCCTCCCTCCCTCCCTCCCTCCCTCCCTCCCTCCCTCCCGGTGCCGGGGGTCCCGGTGCTGTGCCATTGGCACCAGTTCCCGGGGCTCAGAGCAGCAGTGGCAGCGCTGCCCACCCTGTGTCCCTGTGTCCCTGTGTCCCTGTGTCCCTGTGTCCCTGTGTCCCTGTGTCCCTGCTGTCCCTGCTGTCCCTCTGTCCCTGCTGTCCCTGGTGTCCCTGTGTCCCTGCTGTCCCTGTGTCCCTGCTGTCCCTGTGTCCCTGTGTCCCTGTGTCCCTGCTGTCCCTGTGTCCCTGTGTCCCTGTGTCCCTGTGTCCCTGTGTCCCTGTGTCCCTGCTGTCCCTGTGTCCCTGTGTCCCTGTGTCCCTGCTGTCCCTGTGTCCCTGTGTCCCTGTGTCCCTGTGTCCCTGTGTCCCTGTGTCCCTGCTGTCCCTGTGTCCCTGTGTCCCTGTGTCCCTGTGTCCCTGCTGTCCCTGTGTCCCTGCTGTCCCTCTGTCCCTGCTGTCCCTGGTGTCCCTGTGTCCCTGTGTCCCTGCTGTCCCTGTGTCCCTGCTGTCCCTGTGTCCCTGTGTCCCTGTGTCCCTGTCCCCCTGGCTGTCCCCCATCCCCACGGTGCCCCCCTGTCCCTGCTCTGCCCACGGCCCCCCTCGCTCGGGCTCCATCAGCCAGGTGAAATCCCTTCTCTGTGGGACAGGACAGGATCACACTCCTGCTGCAAGGGTACATTTAAAGCATTTTCAGAGGTTTCCTATAGACAGGGAAAACATGCTGTTCCCACTGGGGATTTCAACCACACCGCTTTCTTCACTCCTCACAGCTGGGATTTTGTATCTGGGAGCAACTGAAATGATGCTGCTCTAGGAGTGATATTTTAATTCTCTCTTAAAAGAGGCCTTTAAAAGAAGGCTCAAAGCTCTGCCTGGAGTGAATTCACAGTGGCCATACCAACCTTAGTGCTCCATGCAGCCTGTGGGGTGAGAGCTTGCCCAGGACCACTGGTGAATCCTATAAAATCCCTATAAAAGAGAATAAACCTGCAGCCTGCGCCTGCAGGGGGACAACTTTCCAATTGCCAAAACATGAGTTCCTCTTTGTGCTGTTCTCAGTGAAAGCAGAGCAGTGTGCTTGGGGCAGCACCTGCAGCGGGCAGGGGCACAGGGACAAGGCACAGCGCAGCAAGGCAGGACAAGGACAACCACAGAGTGTTTAGACAAAATGCAGAAAAAAGGCAGGCAGATGGCATGAATATTAGTGCATGAAAATGACTAGCACTCTGAGAATTTCCCAGTGTACTTCTGACTGGTTTGGGCTTGCTTTTATAATTAATTTATGGAAAGCACTTAAATTGGGAATAAACACAATCTCACAAATCCCTCCTAATCTCTGCCTGTATTTTTGAAATGATACCCTGAAGGTATAGTTCCTCAGAATGATTAAACTCCTTTTCTTTTAAGAATTAAAAGGGACCTTTTCCATGTGGTCATGTGCTGTGTGAGCAGCCAGGCCCGCACTCTGACCTGCTCTAGATGCAGTGTACTGTTGGAAGTGCCTGGGTAGGGTATTTCCCCACTGGACTGATGGATGCCAAACCTGCCAATATTTTCATTTTGGATTCATGTATTTTAATGCAAAATATGACCTGGTGTGTTGTCAGCCTATGACTCAGAAGCACTCAGCTATTAGCATAAATTTAGAAAGCTCCTCGAAAATGAAATGTATTTAATTAAGTGGCTGCTTTTCCCTGTTGGTGGAAGCCGAGCTCCCTCCGTGGGTGGGATGTGCAGCAGGTGCTCGGGGCGGCGCAGCACAAGGGGGGATTTGGGTCTCTGGGTGCAGGCAGAGGCAGCGTGGAGCAGCTCTGCACAGGAGGAGAAGCCTGGGGAGATGCAGGCTTTGCACCTTCAGGTGCTGCAGGTCCTGCTGCTGGTTGGGCCCCGTGTCCCTCAGGGGACAGAAAAGCACGGCATGGGGAGCTCCCCTCCGCCTCCAGTGGGATGTGGGTCCCCAGGGTGTGCCCAGAGAGGGTCCAGGAGTGACAACATGAAGGCGTGGGAAGTAAACAAAGATTTTGTCACACAGCTTCTTGTGCTTCAGCATGGGAATCTGGGTAAGAATTACCCATGGCACAGCCTGTCCCTGTGCTTTGGCCTGTGCGGCACAGTCACGCACAGAGGAGGCGTTGTCCTTGTCCCCTGCATCAGCCTCTCCATGTCACAGCTCATGGAAGGACACCGTGCTGCCCTTCCCTCCTCTCCCTCACCTGGGACATGGGGAGATTGCCCATCTGCAGCTGTGGGGTGCCAGGTGAGCGCTCCCTGCTCTGCACCAGCAGCTCCAGGGAGGGCCTGGGACACGGACGCTGGGCAACAGGAGAGGAGGCTGGCAGGGGATGACGCAGCGGTGCCAGCTGCCACCACGGGTGCCACCAGAGCCACGTGGCTGGGACCTCTCACTGCCTGGGGATGGCTAACAGCCTGGCCAGGAGGGCAAGAGGTGGCCGTGCCACCCCTGCTGGATCCCTGTGCCAGTGCTGTGTCCTTGTGGCACTGCTGCCCATGGTGCTGCTCCCCACAGCAATCCCCCTGCACCCCTCAGGGCGCAGACACAGGGGGTATAGAAGCTGGGGTTTGTTTTTTGCAAATTCTATATAATATGTATGTCATATAATATAATGCAATATATATTACATATGTAAGGTCTATTTTGTAGGGTTATTTATTGCTCTCCTGCTGCAGTAATTTGTTCCTTCACAACTTTCCCAGGGCTCTGCACGCTCTTTTTGTTTTTGCTCAGCATTTCCCTCCTACACACAGGAGTGATAGATTCTAACATAGTTTTTCTGCTCCTTAGGGAAAAAGAGAGAGATTGTGAAAGGCTGAATGCTATCTTTGTTTTCAAAATAATGCTGCAGTAATTAAAATGCTGGGAAGTTGTTCTGTTCCCAGAAGTAATAAATAGTTTTGACTGTTTTGCCCCATTAATTGCACATTACTTAAATACGTGTATTTTATAACATGCGTATTCACTCACCTGCTTGGTCTGAAAGTTAAATGCATGTTTGAATATGCATTATACCCTTTAAAGCACAGTAATTATTTGGTACATTATTAAAGGCTGCTCCTGAGCCACCCCTTCCCAGGGAGCAGGTTTTTGTGTTGGCTCCTGGGCCTGCTTGGCGCCAGGTCTGGCAGCTCCTCCCGAGGGACCTCGTGCTCTCGGGGCGACTGCCAGCGCCAGCTGGGAATGCTCCGGGGACCTTGCTCCAGTTTCTTTTTCCCTGGCAGGTTCCAGCTGAAGGGGCCCAGTTTTGGCTGTCCACAGCCAGTGCAGGCTGCAGACTCTGACCAAATGGTCAGCTCCTGCCAGCCTTCCCCAGCCACTCCGTGCCCACAGCTTTTGAAAACACTGCTTGCGTTGTCTCAGCTGCAAAATCTGAACATGCCCAGCTGAGGGGAGCAGGACCACCAGGGTTTGGGGCAGGCCATTGCTCTGGTGGCTGTCCACCTCCTAGGATCACCTGCTTCTGCTTCTGGACTGTAGCACATGACAGTGAGGCAGCAGTGGAGTCTCCAACCCTCAGGGAGAATGGGAACAGACTTTGTCAGGTCTCTGGATGGCTGGGGGACATCCAGAGTGTCAGAAAGCTCACCAGCCATGATCAGAACACCCAGCAAATCTGATCTCGCTAACCTCCCTCCCCTGCCACGTGGAAAACAGCCAGCAGCTCCCACCAGCTAAACTGGCGCTGGGTTAAAGATGAAATAACAACCAGGCACAGGGCATCATCACCCCAAGCAGACATTTTCCTGCTGCATCCCATCCTCCTGCTGCCGCTCCCTGTGTTTCTGGAGCCTTCACCTGAACGGGAAGCACTCACCTGGGACGTGCAGGCCAGCACCCCACAGCTGCAGATGGGTATCCTTCCCATGCCCCCATGTCTGTGGGGGTGAGGCAGCCCCTAGGATGGTCTCTGTGGGGATCACATGCCCGTGAGAGCAGTGCTGAGCTCCCCACAGAAACAGCACACAGCACTGGTGTGGCAGAGCTGGGGGAAACCCAGAGCAGAGCTGGGAAAGGGGAAAGGGATCCACATCCTTTGCCTGGCACAGACCCAAAACAGAGGAGGCCCCAGCCCTTTCCAGCAGACCCACATCTCTGTGTCTGCCTCTCTCAGGTGTCTCCGTGCGTGGGAGGGAAGGGCAGCTGTTCCCAGCCGGCTGCCACTCGGCAGTGCCAGGGCTGTGCCCAGTCCCGGGGCCGTGACAGCAATTGGTCCGGCTGCAGCTTCTGAGGAACAATGTGCTGCTACTGTGTGGTACCAGATTGTACATCAAAACTATTATTTCCAACATCTCTGCCTTAATTGTAAAACTATAATACAAATGACATTGGGGGTTTGCTGGAGTTAAATTTTAATAGCAAGCCAGCACCCTTTTAATGACATTTTATACATTTAAATTGGGCATGATCCCTTTGGGAACAGTAATTTTATTCATGGAGATTATGTCTAATTTGAATATAAAAACACCACTAAAAAGATATTGGATTTGCTATTTTTCACTTGCAGGAGCTCCGGTTTCACTTGCAACCTTCCCAACTGACTGGGCTTTGGCGGAGTGAGGAAGCCCTACAATCCCCCACCCAACTTCCTTCCAGGAAAGTGCAGTACGAGATCCGTGTGAGTGCAGCCTCCCCACTGCAGGTCTGGGCTGGCTCCGGGGGCTCCGGGCTCCAGCCTCCAGCTCCAGCCCCCCGTGCAGCGCTGTGTGGGCAGGAGGGCGTGGGGCGGCCACCCGGGCTGGGCCACGGTGACAGAGCCCTGGTTCTGCTCCAGCCCCAGCAAACATCCTGCTGCAGCTGTGCTGGAGCTCTAAGGATGGCAGCTGCCTCTCCACTGCCCCTCTTGCTTGTGTTGGAGCTGGCCAGAGCCTCCCAGTTCCAGTGCCAAACTAATGTGACTCCTGCCAGATTGGCGGTGCCTTGGCTGGCGCGGTCCTTTCCTTCCTCGAAGACAGAAGAGGGTCTGGCTAATGCTGCACTGTGGCAGCAGCCCCACTTGCTCTTTCCAGTGACAGCAGAGCCACAGATTGATGGCTGTCAGGCACAGCTCTGCAGGGATTGTCACCAGCCCGCACCCACCCCTGGCTCACCACCCTCAGCGGCTGCTGCCGCTTTGGAGAGCAAGGAGGCTGGCACGGAACAGCCAGAGCCGAGGGATGTCCGTGCACAGCCGGGTGGCTCCTGCAGGCGCCGGGCACCTTGCCGGGGAGGATGCTGAGCAGAGGTGAGACGAGTCTCCTGTCCGGGGCGGGCAGGAGCTGCGGCCGGCGCGGCTGCGGGCGGTGCGTGTCCGCCGGGTGCGGGACTGGCAGCCGCCAGAGACAGCGGCTCCTTTCCCCGGACACCGCAGAGAAGCCACGGCAGTGGCAGCAGCACTTCTTGGCTCCTGAGGGAGGAGAGCCTTGGGCTGGGGAGAGCGGAGGCCGCGGGGAGCAGCCCCGCAGCGCCCGCCCTGGCTGCGCGCCCGGCGCCCGCCCCGCGCCGCGATAACGCCGGGAGAGCGAGCGGCAGCCTCATCTCCGAGACGGGATAAACTGTTTGGCCTTTGGACAAGATTATTTCTGTTCAGAACACGATTGTTATCACTTAATTGAAAATAATTATCCAATGCAAATTGGCTTCAAGTTGGCAGCTGAGTTGAGGAGATGGCGCATTTCCAAGCTGTCCTGAGGAGAGCCGGCTGCGGTGGGAGGGCGAGAGGCTGGGACCGGCCGCAGGGCTGACGGGGGAGGACACTAGAGGGGCAGATGTCCCCTTTGCAACACCCGCACCCCTCCAGGAAAACAGCGGGGGCCATCCTGCCCAATGCTTTCATAAACTGGGACCGCCTGGTTTGCCTTCCCACAGCAGCCACCGAGACAGCAGTGGGAGTGTAGGTGCTGGAACCAGCTGCTCCAGAGACCTCAGCTCAGAGTGACGGTGCTCACTGGTCTGTACCCCGCCTGGGCCCGTCTGTATCTAGGATTTCATCACATGGAGGATGCAGGTCTCCTGCTGCTGTCGGCCGGAAGGAGACAGTCTGTCCACATGAAGGAGGTGGCTGGTGCCATAGTGTGGCACTGGGGCACAAGTGGGATGAGAAAACCTCTGGAGAGCCCAGCAGGAACAGCCCCCTGGAGCTCTGACCCACCCAGGCACCGAAGCCTCAGCTGGGCTTGTCCTTCTTCTGCTGGACTTGCTCTGGCCACATGCAATCAGTGATTTGCATCACTCCAAGTGTTACCTGCAGCTCTGTGCTCTTGCCGGTGAACAGACAGGAACGTGTGTCTCTGTGAAACTTCTGCCATCCCAACCCCCTTGGTGCCTGCTAAAGCCTCCTCTCCTGGCTGTGGGCTCCCCTGCCTGCAGGCTCCGTGCTCAGCCCCAGCACCTCCTGTCTGCCTGCTCCCTGTGGCCGCTCTGCCCTTGCTGTTGCCTCTGCTCCCTCTTCCTTGTTTTCTGCCTGAATGGATTTGGATAGACAAGACCTTCCCAAATGCACACAATGCCCCTGCCAATGCACAAATACACCAGAGAATACCAGCTTTCCACAACAGTATTTCTATGATTTGACCAGAGTGGCACAAGGTTAATTAAAAAAAAACCCCAATGTTTAAATGCAGTTTCATCAGGAGAAGTACAAAATGCCTCTGCAAGAATTTCTGCCAGGACTTTTCAAACCTCGCAAAGCACAATTAGACACAGTCAAATATTGCCCTGGTTAAAGACTATTAGTTTTCCTTACATTTGTCATGAATTAATTTTTTTTCCGGCTGTATCAACAGTGTTTCCTTTATAAATACAACTGGCTCCTTTACACTGAAAAATTAAATTTGCTCTGATAATGAACTGAGGTGCTAATAATCATTTTGCAATGCAAAAAAAGTGCAATTACTGGCTGCTGTGCCATGTGGTGCCACGGCTGGTTGTCACTGACCCTGCTCTGCCATTGTCACCCACAGTCCCATCTCAGGGTGCAGAGTGCCCATCCTTGCTGGGAGCTCCAGTGCCAGTGTCCACCTGTTGGGGTGAACTGAACTCAGGTTTGCTCGGTGCCCTTGAGGGGCTGCTCAGAGACACGTGGGGTGGAACAAGGTCTGAGCACTGAGGCCAGCCCCAGCGCCCAGGCCGGTGTTGTCACCGTGGGCTGCTGGTGCTGGGTGTGACGTGGCCCGGTACACGTGTGGTGGTCCCTGCAGACTGCACAACAGCTGCACAGAGAGACTGATGCTTTGAGACAGACTTCAGGGGAAGGAACACTTCCAGGAGGAGCCAGACCTGTGATATGTCACAAAGACACAGCCAGTTCCCTCCCACAGGTGTGCCATGGACACAGACACCTCAAATCACAGCACTCCTTCTTTCCTCAACCTCTCTGTGTAGTGGCTGCAACAAATGATGGACCCAATACTCCCTTCTCCCCTCTTCACTCCTGGGACACCTGCCCCCATTACCCAACAAGACTCTGACCTTCTGATCCATCCATCTTGTCTCCTCTGCAGTGCTGGCTCTGAGCTGTGGCCCTTTATTTATTCACGCAATGTAGGTTTCCTCATGCTGCCTCACCAGTGCACATCAACTGTGACCTCGAGACACCGTCCTCTCCTGGGATGAGCATGTTTTTCAGTCCCAGGCATCTCTGGAGTAAGGACTGACAGTTCTTTAAAGGAGGGGGAAAGCAGGCGGGAGGAGTGACAGGCTGAGGTACATTGTGGTTTAATGGAATAAAGCAGAGCTCGATGGAAGCCGCTCACTCTGCCAGCTGCCAGGCTTGGTGCACGATTCTAACACTGCCCTTTCACAGCACCTGACATGCTGATATTGGTGATGCTGGGAAATCCACCCCTTTTTGCCATTTTCCTTGTTCTCTCCTCCTCACTGAATGTAAACAATCTCCTGCTGCTTCATTCTTGTGCTGACCTCTCTAGGATCCATCAGCTGCCCCATGGAGGCCTTACAGGGTGTGCTGGGGGGCACTGGTTACTGGTGACAGCTGGTGCTAGACAAAACCTTTGTTCCAGGTGGTGCCAGCCAGAGCAGCAGTTATGTCACACCTGATTTACCCAGGTGCTTTCCAGCAACAAGCCAGCCTTGTCCAGGTCCCTCTTTCCTTGCTGGTGGCACTACCCAGACCTGCCAGTTCCCCCCTGAGTGCCCTGGTGAGTGCAGATTTCTGCAAAGCCTGACACTGGCCAGTCCTGGAATTGATGTTGTTCCCTGCCAGGACCCAAACGCACTCCTGGTCCATGCCCCAGACTGGATGTGCCATTGCAAGATCTTGTTTCTTTTCCTGCCAGCCGGATCCGGGCCTGGGGCCTGGATGATGCTCCTCACCCCAATCCCACCTGCTTCCAGGGCTGCTGCTTCCCTTTTTCCCCTTCCCATGGTCCTGGAAAACATGCTTCCTCCATCTGTGAGTCCATACAGACTCACTGTCCTGTAATCACAAGCAGCAGACATCTACCAGAGCAAAGGCTGTGCGGGGCTGGGCACCTGCAGATTTGGAGTGACATCCAGAGGCAGCTCCACCACAAACTCCTTGTCTGTGCTGCCAGTGACAGGCAGGAGCCACAGCCAGCAGCCAGATTTGTCTGGGTCTCACCCAAGCACCTGTGCAAGTCACTGTGCCTCAATTCCCTGCCACTGCCTTCCCCAGGCCAGGCAGGCTCTGCCCACCAGCACTCAGCAGGGTTTGAGCAGCAGTGTCCAAGGTAAAATATTCCTCTCTGAAGCCACTGAGCATCAGAGACAGAGGCTGGGGCTCCTGGCTGCTCTGACTCCTGCTGTGCTGGCCAGGGACAGGTCCTCAGGGAAGGAGTTAGGAAGAACTCGGGCTTGCTCCTCCCTCTGGCACTGCAGATGGGTGATGCAAAGGCACCTCTCTGAGGTGCAGGAAATGCACACACCTCAAGCCAGCTTAGCTGGCCAGATACCGAAACAATCCCTGGAAACAGCCCTCCTCCCTGTCTGCCCAGTTCGTGCTGGTTTGGCTAAAAGCCAGTGGTGACTTTTGCTCAAATGAAACACGGAATTCAAAACCAGAAAGGGATGTACAACACAGCATCTGTGAAAAGAACTGTTTCCATGTTACAAACAAGTCTTTTCAGGGGTGGAATTAACTTAATATTTTTCCAATAGGGCTAAAACTGATTTTCTTTTTTCAGTATCATCAGGGATTTTTCAATCAAGCAATAAATGAAGTTAAGCAAAACTTAATTTTTGTTGCCAAGGTCATGCTGAAGGTCATTCTAGGTCATGAAACCCAGACATTAGGTTTGCAAATACTGTGCAGGTGTGTCTCTACCACAAATACCTCTGAAACAGGATGACAGGGTCACCAGAACACCTGTGTTCCCACTGTTGAGTTTGCTAAACAAAAACCTGATGAATTTAGGGACTGCTAGCATAGTATATTATGCCAGATAACACTGGCATAATGAGAGTGTTTCCTTGGGTGCCCATATCCCTCTCCAGGTACCCTTGCAGGGTACAAATAGCCTTTACTTTTAACACAGGACCTCTGCACGAGGAGAGACTTGTGCCTCAGTGACACTGCTGTTGCCATCAGCTGCTCACTAAGGGGTGGGAACAGCAGAGAGCACATCACAGAGCAGCAGGGTAGGGATAACTTCTTTTCTCAACAGCAGAGTGCAAATGCATTACTTTTTTACTCTTGTCCGTGGTGATGTAGCTTCAGCTCAGGAGAGAGAACACAATATTATTTTCAATTATGTTTGAAATGCAAGGAACTGAGGAACAATTTCTTTAATATTTCTCATGTAAAGTTTTATTTGTGTTAGTCCTTTGATAAAGCATTTTATTCTTAAAAACCTTAAAACAACATGCTGAATTCCAGTGTACAAAAATAACTGTCTTTAAAAAAAACCTGAATTTTAGCACAGTGTGACTGGAACCAAGTACGTTCTTTATACTCCATTTCTTTTTCTCCAGAAACAGCCTCCACATCAAAAGGAACAAGGTCAGATTTAGTGTGAGATGTGAGATGTAAACTCTGCTCCAGGCCCAGCTGCTCTCTCCTGCTCTGCTGCCCTGCTGGCAAGGACAGGGGTGGAGCTGAGCCCTGAGGGCAGTGGATGGATGGCACTGCCCTGGAGAGCCAGGTGGGTGACTGCTGCATCCTGGAGCATAAAGCAGAGACTTAGCTGCCCCTTCACGGGGAGGGAGGTGCCCATGGCACTCTGGTGGCCGGGGGGATGTGCTTTGTAGCTGTGTTCCTGCTTCCCACCCCGAATCCCCTGGCCCAAGTCTCCCTGGCAGCGGCCCCAAAGGTGCTGTGCTCCAACAGCACAGCCACATCTCACTGGTGAAGAAACAAACCCTGCCAAACCCAGCGTGCCCCCACACCCCCAAGCAAAGAAATTAAACATACAGCATTTCTGAGACCCCCCTGCTCAGGAGCACCGGGTCCTGCTTGCCATGGGGACAGGTCAGAGGTGGAGTGATCCCCTCTGGCCGTGGAGATGGACATGGTGGGTGCCCAGCATGCTGGGTCAGGGACAGACTCAAATTCAGGTGCTAAGAGAGGGACAGAAATAAAGAGAAGGCAGAGCCAGAGCCATAGAATGCCAGTGGTATCTGCCATCACCAGGATTTCTGTTTGGACTTCTTCTTTCTCTGCTTTATAAGGAATAGATTGTCCCTGCTGTCAGGACCAGCATTTTTCTGCTTTTTCCATTTCTTCTTCTTTTTGGCACCTTCTAGAGGCTGCTGCACACACATGGCCTTGCTGCCTGAGAATGCCTGCAAAAGGGACTTGTGGCAGACCCTGCTGCCCTTGCACCCCTTCTGCTTGTACCCCCGAGGGAAGTCCTCTGGCTCACAGTGGATCTTGACACCCCTCCTGTGCTTCTCCTGCTGGGATTTCTTTGCCTGGGACACCTTCATCTTCTTTAGCTGCTCACTGTTCTTGCTTTTCTTCCCCTGTTGCTCTTTCCAAAGTTTTCTCTTTTTCTTGTGGCTGGGTACCTCAAGCTGTTCTTCCTGCAACGGTGTTTCAGACTGCTCTGGCAGAAGGCCAGCTTCCTGCAGGTCTGGAAGGCAGAGCGGATTACTTCAGTACCTACAAAACCTAAAACCTGGCACCTGAGCCATCACAGCTCTCCTTAGATACAAATGAAGTTAGACAAAAATTTATCTGAGGCAGATTTTTTCACTGTGGGTTTTTTCTGTCATCAGGCTAGAATCCCAACAAATCGTGATTTAACCCCCTTCCTGCTATTTCATGGCATTTTTAATGTCAGCAGATTTTTCAGAATTAAAACATCTGACAATGCTCATTGAGTGACTTTGACACAGTCAATTTCCACGATAGACACGGATGAGTAAAATCACAAATCTTTTACTACCACCAGGCTACCTGTTCAAATCCATGCAGCTTTTCCCAACACATGAAAATAATCCCACAATGTTTCTAAAATGCACAAACACTGAGCTGAAAGTTGGGAGGGATCTCCCAAAACACACCGTACCTGCCACCTTTCTTTTTAACCTGTTGGCTCTCCTCTTGATGTCGCATTCGTCGTCGTAGTAGTAGACGAAGGGAGAAGTGGGGAACATGTTTCCCCGCATCCGCTTCTCTGAGCACTCCTGCAAAACACATTTCAGGTCACTAGAGGTGGCTGAGTGGAGATGTCCTGGAAGTGAAATGGGCCAGGTCCTCCAGCTCCTGCTCTGTACTTGTGGGGGATGTGGTCAGCACTGACATTTTCTTGACCAGCTCACAATCCCTCCTGCACTCACTGGAACACTGCTGCCCTTTGAGCACACAGAAGGGATCCCCTGTCTTCCTGCAGTTAATGCACACCTGAAACACCCACAGAACAGATGATGAGAACCAGGAGAAGACAGCTGAAGACCAGGCGAGCTGCTGGCAGAGTTACTGGACACAGGGACAGGGCTGTCCTGCAGCGAGGCAGGACCCCAACACTTGCTCTACACATGCCTGGCCCCTCAGAGACAGACAGTGCCATGGCAGGGCATCCCTGGCTCCTGGACTGCTTTGGGTGAGGCTCACACCAAAGAGGTGTGGCAGGCCAAGGGGGTGGGTGGGCTGGGGAAAGCGGGGAGCAGCCACGGGAGGCAGAGCCTGCCGACAGCCAGGGTGGGTTTCACGGTGTGCCATTCCCTCACAGGTACAAACCACAGGCAAACCCTGCAGCAGGCTGCTGTGTGCACATGTCAGAGTGCAGGGAGCAGGAAGAAACAAGAGGAGGAGAGCCCTGAACAGAGCTGAGGCGAGGAAGGGACTGACTCTGGCATCGTGTTCCCAAACACTTGGAACAGGAATGTAAGTTTTGTCACTGCTGCACACATAGTTTTATCCATGTCTTCAGAGCTAAGGCTCTGAAGGCTAACAGGAACACTTCCTATGATTTTGCCTTTTTTCTGGGTACCATCTGATACTGACAGGTGTCTTATTCTCCTTTATCCTCCTTGCACAGTGCTTGTTACCTGCTGTGCTTTGCTTCATCATCTTTCTCTTCTTAGATACTGCTGAGATCATGGAAACATAGAATCCCACAATGGCTTGGTAGGGACCGTAAAGATCATCCCATTCCACTCCCTGCCACAGCAGGGTCACTTCCCAGTGTCCCAGGAGCTGCCAGCCCCAATGTCCAGCCTGGCCTTGGGCACTGCCAGGGATCCAGGGGCAGCCCCAGCTGCTCTGGGCACCCTGTGCCAGGGCCTGCCCACCCTGCCAGGGAAGAATTTCTTCCTGACAGCTAATCTAACTCTACTCTCCGTCACTTTGAAGCCATTCTAGTGACACCTGGGCCTCACCAATCTCCAGGAGCTGTCAAGAGCTGTCGCTCACCTCATGTCTGCACCATGGGACCAGCAGCTTTCCTGCATGTGCTACTGCTACCACTCAGTGCCACCCTGGAATCCCCTGTCCCTGCCTGCTCCTCTTTCCCTTCCCAAGGCACAGCAGATCAGAGATACATTTTTGATGGATTTAGTATTTCCCAGCTTCTTTTTGGCCAATATTGCTTGGCTGAAATTTAGAGAAGAAACAGTTTTCCTGCAAGTGTTTTGCCTGTTTTTGGGACTATGTTTTTGCTATGCTTTTGCACATGGGAAGATCTGTTATCTCTGCCCTCTTGTGTTGCTATTGACTTATCCCCTTTCATGCAGTCATTGCTCAGGCTGTTTCTGCTCCTTGTACACTACTACAAATACTTTCTTATCTGCCCTAACTCTGAGAGGCATAAAATGTCCACTAATTGCTTTCCTCTCTTTCTGATTTTGTACAGTTTCTACCATTTTCAATCTAAGTACTCACTATCAGCTCCTCACACATAATTTCTAATTATTTTTACAGCAGCCTTAATAATGACTTATTTAATAAGTTATAAATCAATATGATATGAATATTTGATATAATCAAATAATCTATTTACAGCATCCTTAATACTCATTATTTTTACAGCAGCCTTGCTTGTATTCACCTATGTCTGTTTTCCTCCAGGGGCATTTTTTGGACAGTTTATTAAAAGTAAACTAAACTAAAGCCCCAAGCTTTTTAGCAAAACATACTGGATAGTTGAAGGGGCTGACAAACAAGAACAGGCAGAAGTGAAGAGAGGAATTTTTTGGCAATTTGCTGTCTCTAAGCCACAGGAAAAAGTAAGCTAAACCTATCCAATGCATGATTAACATTCATTTTCCAGAATATTTGTGGCTTGGCTTCTGCATTCATTCCATAAAGTATAGAACCCTATTATTTGTTTTGTATTGGTAATTACAGAGCTGAACTTTTCCTGATAGGCACCAAAAAAAGGTGACAAATATTGCCAAAACACCCTGGAAGATGCAGCCACATCTATCTTTACTGAAGCCACTTAAGGCTCATGACATCTCCTTTACCAGGCTGCACCTTATAGAAGGGCAATGCCAAACTTAGTTCAGATGTTGAACTAAACTAACTACAAATAAGGATCATCACAAGCAGGCAGAAATGGAAGCTTCCCAAAACAGCACTCAAATAGTTGGGCTGATTGTGGTGAAAACCCTGACGTGATGTTGAAAGTGGCAGTGAGGCACTAATGGGAAGAAAAAAAAAGGGAAAAAAAAAAAAAGCTGTATTCAGCAACTGTTTTCCAATGAATATTCTCTCTCCCAGGCAGTGTCAAATCAGTGAACCTGCCG